>NC_045427.1:597183664-599583664 GCF_902635505.1 Sarcophilus harrisii
AGGGAAAATCATTTATCCTATATCCCTTGGCATTTTATTAATCATATCCAGTGACATCTAAAATCAAGTATAGAGTTATACAGTATGGAATTATTATTGTCAATTAAAGAAGTAATAATAGGTCATTTATATATAGTGTATAACCACATGCCAGGGTTTTTTTCCTAGTTCTTTTTTTGATTTTTAATATTTAATATTTTTATTTCCCTGGTTACATGTAAAACATTTTTTTACATTTGTTTTTAAAACTTTGAGTTACAGACTCTCTCCCTTCCTCCCTATCTCCATTCCCTTTGTCAAGTTATGCAAAACATTTCCACAAAAATCATGTTGAGAAAGAAAACATAGATTTTCTTCCCCTCCACCAAAAAAAAAAAAAAAAAAAAAAAAAAACCCTCCAAGAAAAATAAGGTTAAAAAAAAAGAGTCAATCTATATTCAGACACAATCAGTTCTTTCTCTGGATATGAATAGCATTTTTTTCTAGTTCTTAAAGTTAACTTTAAAAAATTTCTGAGGTCTACTTTCTGTAGTAGTTTAGAATATTTGATTTTTAATTTCTCAGTTATTATTTGAATCACTTGCTAACTCACATTTTAGGACAGTTTTAAATATAAGATTGAGGTCATTCCCGTTAGGAGCCTAGTTTAGAGGAAAATTAACCCACTGAATATTTATTAATATTTAATGAGATATTTTTGCTTTAGATTAAGAAAATAATAAAATGACTTCTTCTTGAAAGAAAGCTTAGTAAAATCCCCTTTTCATCTTTATGGGGTTCTTAGGATCAGTCTTACTGTGACAGTATTGTGAAACTCTACAGTGTTGCAATTTAAAGAACTCCCAAAGTAGGAAATTTTTTAACTAAATCTTAAATAATAAGTGAATTTCACCTGAGATCATTTAGATGATCATGAAATTATATCTGTTAATAATTAGTCTGTAGTAAAGTTACATTTTTAAATTACAGCTTTTTATTTTCAAAACATATACATGGATAATTTTCCAATAATTGATCCTTGCAAAACTTTGTGTTCCAAATTTTTCCCTTCCTTCACTCCATCCCCTCCCCTAGATGGCAAGTAATCCAATACATGTTAAACATGTTTTTAAAAATGTGTTTAATCCAATATATGTATACATATTTATACACTTATCATGCTGCATAAGAAAAATTAGATCAAAAAGGAAAAAAATGAGAGAGAAAACAAAATGTAAACAAACAACAAAAAGAGTGAAAATCCTATTTTGCGATCCATACTCAGTCCCCACAGTCCTCTTTCTGGGTACAGATGGCTCTCTTCATCACAAGATCATTGGAACTGGCCTCAATCATCTCATTGTTGAAAAGAGCTACGTCCATCAGAATTGATGTTCTTATAATCCTGTTGTTGGCATGTAAAATGATTTTTTCGTTCTGCTCATTTCACTTAGCATCAGTTCATGCAAGTCTCTCCAGGCCTCTCTGTATTCATCCTGCTGGTCATTTCTTACAGAACAATAATATTCCATGATATTTATATACTACATAAAGTTACATTTTTAAACCAGATATTTACTATGTATAAACTAGTATTCATAGAAAACTCCAGAATGTAATATTTCTGCTGCTTGTCCAACTTATCCAACATTCAACCAGCTTGCCTCTCTAACATACCCTATGGTAGCTGCTCCCTTCAACTTTCTCAGTGGGTTAAAGAGAATTAAGGAAAACTGAAGGACACTCCTGACTCGGTTTCCCATACAAGACATTTCCCCACCTAGTTATTTCTGAGCTTGGCTGTCATATCCTGTCATACAATTGAATGCCTACGATTATACCTGAAATCAAACAAAACTAATGCTGCTACAAATCTGTCTTTCTCCTCTTTCAGCAAATTCCATGGACAAGGGCAAGTGTAAAATGATGTTTCATTTTTTCCATTCTAATAAACATCAGGGATAAATCCTATTGGTGAATTATGACTAATATTTACTAGTATAGTACTACTGAAGAGAAGACTCATTTTGAATTGTCATCTGAATTACAAGTAACAGAGATCATGATGCTTTACAATTTATAGGGTATTTATTTTATAGGAGTTCATGCTACAACATTCTTTCATTATGTCAATATGATAATAACATCCTCATAAAGGGGAAATTAGCAAGAGATATGACAGTTTTCAAAATCGAATTAAGAATTTCACCTGTAAAATTGTCCTGATAATCATAAAGAGAGTGGAATTATTTTCCCATTTGAAGCATCTATCTGATGATTTTAAGAGAAAGAGAAAAATGTATTTTCCAATTCAGGCCCTCGTGAAATTCTCTAAAGTTTCAAGTGAATTTTGCATTCTTAATGATTCTTCTTATAACTCTTTTGTATATTGAGTTTCTATTAAGTCTTCCTACATGTTCTTGAAACCTGAGAAGCAGCTCTAGAAGGAAGATGTCCCTTCAGAACTATCCTAAGAACATAGCTTATTCCAGAAGTGTACATATATTGCTTTTTACAATTACAAAGCAGGCTGAGAAAATTCTACTGTGGGGCTTCAGAACAGGATAGATCTTTGCACTTTTTCACCAATATCAAAGATCTCTAGTGAATCTGTAGAACTCTATTCTCCATGTGCCATTACTTCTGTACCAATAGGGATTGCCCCTTGAAAATTTTGTTAATATGCTGGTCATGGTTAATAAAGTTTTAATCTACAAACCTTTTAATATAATACAGATTAAATCTAAAGATTTAATATACAGACCTTTTAGGGAGACAGCTCATTAAAAACCTAAAGGAGTTTGATTCTCTACTTAAGTGATCCATGAGGAATGATTTCCTTATAAATCAGAGGGAACTGAAAAGAAAATCAATTAGTATTGATTACTTTGATTTACTTTTAGCTTGATGATAGGATTAAAGTTTTTTCTTTAGGAAAGCCTAGTTCTAACAGCTGAGCCAGACTGAACTAGATAGTCTCTTAAGTCTATGTTACCTATAGACTTAGTGAATAAATTGGTAAGATTTTATCATTTAATAGCAGATAATCTCGAAGAATACAATAATCATAAGATTATAAGGGTGATTTGGGGTTTATTTATTTGTTTACAAAAAGGCTGTTTCCCTTTCTAGCACAAATGGGTTTGACCAAGGCCTAAATGTCCCTTTTTGGCAGCTGGAGAAAGGTTAGCCAGAAGATAAATTCTTCTTTCCCAGGGAATTACCTAAATTCCCACTTTCTGATTACAAAAGGTATCTACCACCTGTAAGACTGGAATTTCTGGGGAAGGATTAACAAAGTCTAGGAGAAGCTAACTAGTCAGGTGACCTGCCTTACATCCAATTGAATTATGTTCAAAGCAAATTCCTGTATTTTTTTTTTTATCTTTCCATTATGTTATAAAAATCAGCTTTTTAAATCACTCCTTGTCTCTGACATCTCAGGAGTCAGGTGACCTAATTGGGTGCAAATTTTAGCTTTGCAAACTAAATCACAGAAGCTCAGCAACTTTGTCTTCGGTTTCCTTTTATTTTATACAATCAATTTTAACACAGATTTGGGTGAATTATGTCCTGATAGCATCCAGAACCCACCATGTCATATTTCTCTCAATTCATTTGTATGTCATGGCTTCATCTCCCTCATGTCATGGTCCTTTTTGAGAAGGAAGGAAAAACAACATGGTTGCTGTGTGAATATGTAAGAGAGTAAACCCCAGATTTATGGGAGGGAGATGTTCTGAAAGCAACCATTCTGATTAAGGCATCTTAGTAGATGCTTTTGCTTTGAGCTTATTGTGTGGGTTTAATTACTATTAAAGGAAAGCTCACCAATGGGGATGGTGAGTGATAATTTAGAATATAGAGTCATTGAGTCAATCAACAAACATCATAGTAAGTGCTTACTATCTCATAGAGACTGTGCTAAATATTGGGTATCAGTTAAATTATGGGAAAATAAACACTAGCGAAAAGATAGTTCTTGCTTTCAAAGAACTCAAATTCTAATAAGTGGGATGGCACATAAAAAGAAATCTAAAAGAAGAAGGAGGGAAATAAATGTACACAGCAAGGAGGGATGGTGCAGGAGTCCAGGGGAGAGTAGTCTGACAGAAATGGAGAAATGGCTCCCAGTGTGCCCATGTCAACATGAGTATGGAATATGTGACAACAATCACCCCTCAGGTGAAGTGACAAATTAGAGAACGACATATATTGCCTCATTTGAAGTTTACAACACCACTGGAGGTGGCTCCTGCAGTCAATCAACAAACCCAAGTATTCATGTGCCAGGAACTGTGGTAAGCCCTGGAGATGTGAAGAAAGGCAAAATAAGCTCTCATTCTCATGGTATTATCATCCCCGTTTCACAAATTTGCAAAAGGAAACTCGGGTTAAATTGTCCCTAATCACACAGCTAGTTCCCCAGAGGCAGAAGCTGAATCCTTGCCCTTATTTCTCTGATTCCAAGTCAGGTACCATTTACCACAGCCCTATTACATCTAAGGTCCTAACTAGAAATTCTGAAACTTGCCCAATTCACACAAGTAGCAGATAGCAAGTCAGGAGCCAAATGAAGAAATTCAGATTTTTGGATTATCTGAATTTCTTCATTTGGCTCCTGACTTGCTATCTGGATTGCTATTTGGATTACAAATCCAACACCGTGCTACCTCTTCTCCTGATAAATTCACTTCCAAATTCAGATAAATGGACTGATTTTGTGGGCTTAGAAAAAAAAAAAAGTGCAGATAATCGTCTGCACTTCGGCTTGGCCAGTGTAGACAAGCTAAAATTGTATTCACAATGGAGAGCTCTTCGGGATGACCAGAGCAGGAAAGTTTTAACAATCTCTACTTCCCGACTATTTTTCTTAACCAACAAAAGAGAAGTGGAGAACCATTGCCCAGATGAATTCCTGAGGTTTCTCCTTCTCTCCTTTCCACGCCTCCGCCCTCTTTACCCTATCCCCTTGCTCTCTCTTCCAGCCTGCTTACACTGAGTCCCTGCCCTTCCCAAGTGCTCGCTTTGGCGGCGGAGTCCAGTTCTCTCGGAGGATCAGTCCTGCTTCCAGATGTTCCAGCAGGGAGGGGGCGAGGCTGGAAAGAGAGAGGCGCCAGACAAAGCGGAAAGCAGAATGGACCGCTCTGCTCAGGGAAGAAAGTCTCTTTGGGGGGCTGCCGGGATGATGAGCCTAGAGTTAGCAAATTCTCTTTCTGACCAAAACTCTCAGCATTCTCCTACCTCGTCACCTGACCAGAGGTTTGGAGCCGTGGTTCTCAGTATCTTTATACTATCAAAAATTATTGGAGATCTGTCCAAAGAGTTTTTGTTTATATGGGTTGGTATTTATAGACATTTATCGTATTAGAAATAAAAACTAATTTAGAATTTGTAGACCCTCTGTAGAGCCACCAGGATCCTCTGGACTACATTTTGAAAACGACTGCTTTAAAGAAAGGTCTGGCAAGGACAGAAATTGAGACTGAGGAGAGGTAACATTTTAAAGGGAGTTGGTTGAGCTTGGCAATGAGGCATTCAAGGCTGAGATCCTTTGCAGCCGATTAATTTTCCTCTCTCTGTCCCAAAGCTCAAGAATTCCGTTTTCCCCACTCTTGCTCCAGACAAACCACTAGCTCCCGGTAAAAGGTCTAGTTCTGTTTATAGTCCTTTGCTGGGTGAGGTCACCCTGGATCTAGATCGAAGACTGGTCTCTGGCAGACGAAAAGAGCTCCTGCCTTAACTTTCAACCCCAAATCTCCAGGCAACGAGGCTGGGAGGAGAGAGGAAGCTAGGGGTAGAGTAGTGAGTGCTAGTACTACTACTCCCATCCCCTCCCCCGGGAACTACATCTCCCAGGAGGCTATGCGATTAGTCCCTGGAATTTGACAAGGAGTAAAGAGAGAAGAAAAAAAGCAGAAGGGAGGAGATAGTAGCTACAAGTCAGCAAAGAAGCAAAAGGAATAGGAAAAGGAGTAGAGAATGGAAAAAAAAAGTAATGACGTGGGAAAAGAGAACATGAAAGAACTGGGGAGAAGAAAAAGATGTAGAAGAAAAGAGGGGGAGGGAGGTTAGTAAATAAAGGAGAAGGAGGCAGAGGAGAGTAGGAGGAAAGAAGGGAGCAGAAGCAAAGGAGAGGGCATGATGGGAGAGATGAAAAGAAAGGAAAGGAGAACGAAGAGGAGGAGAGAAAAACTGAGGGGAGGGAAAGAAGAAGAAGATAGTAAAATAGGAAGGAGAGAAGGAGCAAGGGATAGTGGGAAATGGAGAAGAGAAGGGAGGGGACATTATGGAAGAGAGGAAAGTAGAAGAAGTGAGAAAGAAAAGAAAGGAGGAGCAAGTACTAAGAGTAGAGAAAGGAGGAGAGACTAGAGGAAGAAGAAAAGAAAAGGATATCATGGGAATCAAAGAGAAAACAGCAGGAGGGAGAAAGGCAGAAAAGGCAAGCTGAGGAAAAGGGAGAGGAAATCATCAGGATCACCCTTGTGTTGTAATATCTCTATTAATACCAGAACTATCACAAACAGCTCACTAGAAGGGCTCTGAAATATGACACATTGTATTGTCCTGGATGGAAGGAAAAGTACCACACACAAACATATTTGTGTTTGTATCTAAAACTTGACCCTGGTCCCTCACTAGATGAAAATTTGGCCTCTTCTTTTGAGACCAATAATTCAGGAGAATTCCCTACCTGATCTTCTATGGCTATACTCTAGTCCCCAGACTCAATAAGTGGCAAAAAAGGCTATTTTATATGTTCTGACACATCTCTTCTGCCACCCAGAAAATAAATCTTTCAAAATTATTCTACATGGGTTCTCCCTCCTCCTCCCCCACCCCCTCTCCCATTGAAAAACCAAACCAAACCAAAATGCAGCTGTTTTTAAGGCACCTCCTTAAAGCAAGTTGAAACTAGAGAAAAATCTAATGTGTTAGTAATTTATTATGATTCCTGAAGTTCACATTCCCCTCCCTTGGTATACTTCATACTAATGATTAATTAAGAACAACTGACATTCTGTGCCTTGTAGGAGCCCAGGGAAAGCCATATATACAACTCTCTTTTTAGATCATCCAGAGAATATATAATTAAGTAAGAACACCCAGTTTCCTCTCCTCCACCCCCCCCTACTCAACCCCATAAAACTGTTTCCATCCTGGATTTCACTGCTATCAATCAGGCAAACAATTCTTGTTGCCACCTGACAACTGTTTCAAAGGTGCTGGAGTTTCTTCCAACTTCCAACTACATTCACAAAGGAATGTTATTGCCCCTAAAATCTTTGGTATCACCAAATGAGTCACCACCAGAAACATGACTTTGTCAGTGGAAATGACACCGAAGAAGAATTATCAACTAGCCTAGCCACTACTAAAGTCTATCAAGCCTTCTATCTTATTTGCAGCAGAAACCTCCAATGTATGTTGCCTCCTCTATTAGTATGGGAATTCCTGGGAAGTGGGAACTGACTTATTTTTCTATTTGTAACTCTAGCACTTTGGTCATAATAAGCTATTGAAAAGTGCTTTTTTATTCATGTTCTTATCAGTGGTATACTCAGAGCAAGGAACACATCTCTAGGAAATAAAATTTCTGTTCCTTTCATTCTGGAAGAGTTCTAAGCAATAGATTCCTTTCTGTAAAATAATACACAGAAGCCACAATACAGTTATATAGATAGATATTGAGAAAGTTCCTTGACAATAATAATAGCTAGTACTTATTTAGCATTTTTTTAAGTTTTGCAAAGGCCTTAACAAAATTTCATTTAATCTCCACAACCACCGTGGGAAGTCGATGCTATTTTTATTCCTATTTTATAGATGAAGAAACTGAAACAGCCAGAAGTTAAATGACAAATGTAAGGGTAATACAGTTGGTAAGTGTCTGATTTCTGAGTCTTATTGATTTGCCACCTAAGTCCCTCAAAGGAAATCCAAAGTCATTAGATGCTCCTAATAAAATGCCTGTCTCCCAAAGCAAGAAGCCCATTTGGCATAATGGGACTGTGCAATAGACTTGGGCCAGAGAAAAGGGAAGGTCAAGAAAAGGGAAGGTTCACATATTAAAAGTGTCTGTCTAAAAATAGAAACAATTTACAAGTCAAAGAAAAGAAAAACTATATTCATGTGGTAGAGGTCATAATTAGCCATAATAAAAGGAGAAGGAACAAAGAAGAAGTGGAGAAGAAGATGTTGATAAAGAAGCTAAAAAATCTATAATTTAGAGGTCATGTAGTTGACCTACCTCACTTAACAAAAAAGGTCATCCAAGGCCAGGGGGAGTTAATTGAATAACTTGCCCAGGGTCAGTGAAGAATCTGGATCAGGCTTGAGGTCCTGAGACCCTCAGTCTAGTCCTCCTTCTACTACCACAAGTTAATTTCTAACGTCAGATTCCTAATGTGTCTAGAAGGGTTGGTTGGTGACCTCTGTTCTTGATCTCTCTAGTATCCTGTGATATATTCAATGGTTCCATTCCAAGCACAAACTGCGCCACAGTTATCTGGCCTTCACTAAGCATTGGTTGCGATTGCTGCTGTTGTGAATCATAACTAGGATCATGGGACAGGGTTTGTCGTGTTTTGTTATTCTTGTGAATGGTTTCCATACTTAGCCAAATGTTGGTATTTATCTGTTTATTAAAAGGAATTCTTTTCTTGCTCATTTTCTTTCTCTTTAGGCAGGAATCTATACAAAGTCTAAATGTGGAAATTCATGAAGCTACCTCTTCATTCTTTCAAGGAGATGCCAAGGAGGCTAGGAAGCAATACTTTGGTTACTATACTATTGATTTATCTTCCGGAATATCACTCCAGGATATCCTTGTCTTAGGAAATGTGTGGTTACATTGGAGATCAGTTTACACAGCACATACACATACAAAATAGATCATTTCTCTTCTCCTTTACCCTATTCTCTAAATTAGACAGTGTAGTTCTTTTCTTCATTATTGAACCATAGAGTTCAGAGCTGCTAGGAACTTTAAAGATGACTTAGTCATCTTCATACATTATTATGTAGATAATACACCTCATTACACAGATGAGGAATCGTTGCTTAAAAAAGGAAAGTGACATGGGTCACAAAGGTAGTAAATGGCAAAAAGCAGAGCTGACATTAGAATCCAGGAGCTCAGATTCCCAAACCAGGTGTCTTTATATCACCATCAGCTCCATCATTATGATCATCATCCAGTCATTACTGTAAGCATCACATCTGATATGGAGTCTACACACACTAATGGGGCATTAGTTGTGCCGCAGGGATGGGGAAATGCCCAGCGGAAGTCGGAGAACTGATGATCCTCAGAGTATCCTCCGAAACTAATGAGGAGACCTTGGAAACTGGGGGCTCTACACCCCAACTCTCTCTGATTTCTGCAGGCTTCGAACTTCACATACGACTGTTGTTTCTTTTATTGCTTCGAAACAAACAGAATTAACAGACATAAGGCGGAAAGTGTAGTACAAGAAACTCATTTGGCCAGCAGATGCTGTCCTGGCAGGCGGTTTCATGGAGCCCAACTATCCACAAACTCCCCCCAAGCACACAGAGGAAGCCAGTGTTTTGCAGAGGCGCAGTCAGAGAGAACTTTCCTTGCCCTCCAGGCGAGCCCTGTTTAATTCTTAAACTTTCCCTTCAGCACGTACAGCATCTCTCCGACTGTCTTCAAGATGATAAGGGGAGGGCAGGCTGGCAGTATTCTGGAAATTGAGGGTGGGAGCGCTTGGCTAGCGGTGATTGCGCTTCTCCCCGAGTCTCCTGAGCCCCTTGTTCTCCTCCCGGAACAGGAAAAGCGGAGCTCCGGATCCCCCTCTTCCAAGCCATCCATCCCCGCGCGCATTGGACGGCAGGGAGGAGGAAGCCAGCCAGGGCTGGGCTCCTATCACCAAAGCCAGCCTCTTTTGGAGAGGCAGGGATGGAGGAGGGGAGGAGGAGATGGGAGGGGGTAAGGGGGTGAGGGCGGGTTGAGGTGAAGCCGCCAAAGTCGTACATCCCCGCGGCAGCGCAGAAGAAAGACTAGGGACCGCAACGGCGTGGGCTGGCTCCGCGCTCGCCGCCGGACCATTGCAACTTTGTTTCCCTTCGAGGTCTGTCTGCGGGAGCCCGGAGCCAGCCAGCCTAGCTCCACAAAGTTACTGGAAGGGGGCGGGCGGGGGGAATGGGGGGAGGAAAAGCAAAGAAAATGGCGAGTCATGGGGCTAAAGTACCGGGATCAGCTCCCTTCTTCTTGCTGCTGCTGTTCCTCACTTGGAGTTGTGGCTGCGCCCAAGCGGAGGAGGAGAAGGAGGAACAGCGCTCCTGCCACGGCGCCTTCGATCTCTATTTCATCTTGGACAAGTAAGTGCCAGTTCCAGCCCCCGGCTCGGACTTTCACAGGGGAAGGAAGGCAGGAGCTGCGGCTTAGTGCAGCTCCTGGGACAGATCGCCAGGGCAGCCCCCTTCCTGACTCCCCATAGACACAAAGAGCCCTGTGAAAGGCACGGCATAAGCCAGGCGTGCATTGCTTTGGAGGGAACACGCCAGAGCCTGTACAGCCCGCAACGCTAAGGGAGGAAAGGAGCCTGACCATCCCCCTCCCCATGCACCCGGGAGCCTAAGCTCTAGAACGGACACAGCCACGCAAATGAAGCGCTCTCTCTCTCTCTCTCTGTCTCTCTCTCTCTCTCTGTCTGTCTCTGTCTCTCTCTCTCTCTATCTCTCTCTCGCTCTGTCTCTGTCTCTCTCTGTCTCTCTTTGGCTCTGTCTGTCTCTGTCTCTGTCTATCTCTCTGTCTCTCTGACTCTGTCTCTCTGTCTCTCTGTCTCTTTTTCTCTCTGTCTCTCTCTCTCAACGTAAACGAATGTCTGCAGACTGAGATACATGGACACAGACTCATTGACATCCAAGCACATGGGGTCAGGAAAAAGCAGAATTAGTTCCGATGTCTCTGATGTGACTCGACGGTACCACTAAGTTTTTTCAGAGACTAACTCAGGCCTTAAAGGCCAGCCATGTCTAAGGCTGTGGGATAGGAGACATGCAGTTCAGTTGGGAAGTAGAGACTATCGGAATTGAGGCCCAGCGTTTCCCAAATCCCCCGAGATGGGAGGCGCCCCCCCACCCCCCTCATCCTTCCACCTTCCCCCCCACTCCCCACCTTCCTCCCTGGGGCAAGGCCCTAGAGGACCTTCCGTGGGCACCTAACTTTTGTCCGGGCGGTATGTTTGGTCAGGCAGAGCCGAAGGCATTTTTGGCCCAGCAGCTGCTTTGAGCTGCTGTGTTGAGGGGGTAAATGGGGTGAAAGGCTTCCTCTAGGGGGTGGGGCTAGACCAGATGTTGGGCCAAAAAAAGGCCAGTAGTTACAAAAGCTTCCAGAGGAAAAACTGGTACCATTAATCTAACCAAACAGGCACCAAGATATTCAGCTACTGAAACTTCTTTGTTTGCAGAAAACAGAAAGAGCCCTTAAGGCAGAATCTATTCACTTGTTGCTTCCAGCTTTAAACCCTCTGAACTGGATAATTCTTTTTTTTTTTTTAATTTTTAGGAAAAAAAAAAAACAACCCAGCACAGTGAAGTTTTCTTTATGCCTTTTACTAGAGCTGGGACTAAGGGTTAGCAAGATGGGGCACTGCCCAGGGCACAATATACAGAAGGTAGAATGTAACCACGGAACCTTTTTAAAATAATGATTCTTTTTAAAAATTGCAAATATAGTTAAAACCAGAAAGTTATACTCTGTAGGTATGTAGGTTAAAAAAATAAATTTTTATGTGTTATAATACATGTTTAGTTTCCCCAGTGTCTGGTAATCTAGATTCCCCTCCTCCCGCCTTCCTAAAATTCTAGAATGATAGGGACACATTTTTTAAACATTGCCTAGAATGCACTAACTGTTCTACTCATTTTTATCACTTTGTCCTACTACATCTATAACCTGTACTAAAAAGTATTTATACAGGTTAGGTCCTTGAAACCTGTCTTTTTAGCTCTCCATAAGCTGTTGAACTTTTATTTTGTGTTCGTGTGTTGAAGTTTACATGACTTAAAAAACATATCATAGTCAAATTTTCTTGTAGGTGTTTTAATCTTGTTTATTACAGCAATAATAACTATTATCATTATTTTGTCCAGACCTGTGATTTCTTCTGTGTAGGGAATTCCTGCTACCATGAAGATCAGTGACTTTTCTGTAACATATAGTCTTAGAGTACAGATTCAGGGCACAGAAAAATTGAGTGATTTCCCTGTGGCCACCCAGCCTTTACATGTCAGAGAGAGAAGCTGAACCCTGGCCTTCATGCCTCTGTTTATTGTACTCTGCTATTGTCAGTACTCTGAAAAAAAAATAGTGGCTTGGGATAATTCTTTTAACTTTTGGGGCCATATTTCACTTTTTGATATGCTTTGCAAAAATTATTTAAGTCCTAGAGATGCAGACATGGAAAAACATGAGTTGTATAAGGCATATTCTAGTGATTTTTAGCATTAGCCCTTGAAGACCTCTTCATTAGATTCTGTCTTCAGTTAGTCAATCAGTAAACATTTATTAAGTATTTGATTTGTGCCAGACTCTGTGCCAAGCACAGGAATACAAAGAAAGGAAAAACACCCTTGATCTCTTGTAGAGAATGAGATTTGAATCAAGTCTTGAAGGAAGCTGCAAGACAGCATGCTAGGCATGGGAAATAGCTAGGGAAAAGGCAATGGAGTAGTAAGATGGAGTCCTGTGTATGAAGAACTACAAGTAGACCTATAAGTGGCTAATGGAATTGGACTGCAGTTTGAGGAAGAGTAGAAAGTGTAAGAAAACTGGAAAGGTAAGAAGGAATGAATTTGTGAAGAACTTCAAATTCCAAACAAAGGATTTTATGGGATTTTATGGGGGGGTTTTTTCCTGGAGGCAATAGGGAGGGCCTGGAGTTTATTGAAGTTGAGAGAAGGGGTTAATATAGTCAGACCTGCCTTTTAGAACTTTGGCAATGGATTAATGTGGAACAAGATTCGATTCAGAGAGGTGTCAAGTGATAAAGACCTGCAATGGATGATAGCTATATAAGTGAGGGAGTAGAGAGGAGATGGATACAGGAGGTATTGTGAAGTCAGAATGACTTGTAACATTGGCTATGTGGAGTGAATGCAGTGGGGATCCAGGGATGCTAAGGTTGTGATCATAGATGCCTAGGAAAGTGGTGGTGATGCCCTCAGCTCTAATGGAAAAGTTGGGAATAGGTCTGGGTTTGAGAGAAACAAATAATTAGTTCCGTTACTTCAATAAGTATGATCCAAGTTCTTCAGCTTAGAGGGTTGGAGGAGGATTCCCATAGGAAGCTCAAAAAGAAATGGGACCTAGGCACTGACCTCACAGAGAAAAGGAGAATGCCCTGAGGATTGACAGATAAAGGCCAGGATCCATATTGGATGATAAATATGAATGTTTTGTACCTTAAAACAGGAGAAGTTGCTGATTGGTGGTAGTAGAAGGGGAATCTAGAAGTGGACATAAGGAGCAAAAAGGATTCTAATTTCATCTTAACCAGTGAGTCAGGCAGGAATGGGGAATGTGTGAATATTCAACCTGTACTTTAAAGGGTAGTCAGGGATTCTGGCTCATTAGGGTAGAAGCTCCTAAAGACCTCATCATTAATCTCTCTCTTCTCTTTATCAGAAAAAGTCAGAAGATAGAAGGAAGAAAGGAAAAAAAAGTTTTAGATCAGATCAGATTTGTTCTTTATGGAGCAGGAACTTCACAATGTAAGATAGCATAACACAAGAGGAGAGTACCTCTAGAGTGGAAGAATAAAGCTTCCCTGTTCTGGTGCTGAAGAGTAAAGAAAAGACAAGTTCTTTCATGACTCAGTAGAATGGTAGGTAGCCTAGCTACCATATGTTCTCTGTGAGTCTGGGAAAATGTATTTAATAGTAATGATTAATTACTATTAATTTAATCATAACAGTATCTATAATACATTTGTCTAATTTTTTATAATTTTGAGAATACTTTCATATGCATTCTTTTTCAACGAATCGATTAAATTTAGTAAGCATCTACTATTGCCTGGCATTGTACTAAGCACTAGATCCTCACCATGTAGTAGACAGGGAAGATACTGTCATTCCCACTTTGAAGATGAGAAAACAGAAGTTTAGAGAGCTTACAATGGTTTACCTGAGGTTAGATAGCTGGAAGGGCTGGAATTCGGTCTTCCAACATCTTGTTTAATTTTTTTTTGCACCAGATGAGACTGTATTGCAGAATCATGTAATGTGGGAGTTGGAAGGACCACCGTGGTTATACAAGCTAGCAA
The DNA here is from genome assembly GCF_902635505.1 of Sarcophilus harrisii. Lineage (NCBI taxonomy): Eukaryota > Metazoa > Chordata > Mammalia > Dasyuromorphia > Dasyuridae > Sarcophilus > Sarcophilus harrisii. The sequence continues at coordinate 597,197,941 of NC_045427.1, forward strand.
ATACTCCAAAGGAACCCAACATAACATGCCCAGAATGAGGTCCTTCAAAGAATGGGAGCCTATCACCTCTTGAAGTAACTCATATCTAAAGAGGAAAACCTTTAGGGATTGCTTTAATTATCAGGAAGTTTTTCTAAAGCTAAGCCAAAATTTACCTCTTTGCAACTTTCACTTAAGGCTCCTGATTCTTCCTTCTGGGATAAAACAGAGCAAGTCCAATCTCTCTTTCACATGAAAGCCCTTCAAATGGTGAGGGATAGTTGTCATGTCCTCTTGAGTCTTCCATTCTCCAGATAAATGTTTTTAGTTCCTCCAACAGGTCTTCCTATGATATGGACTCAAGATGCCTCAGCACCTTTGTTGCCCTATCTAGAAAAGGGCTGGTACTTGGTCCCTTTGACTCTGGCTTATTATTGGTGGGGAAACTGTTCCCAAAGTGATTTATTCAACAAAAATCTATTGGCAAAGTAGAGCCAGCAGCTTGGAGACCTGAGATGTTCAATCCACCCAGCTGTGGTAGGCTTAAGAGAATCATTTTCTGAATACACTGCACATCTTTCTTGGGATGCTTAGCATCATTTGTAATTATTGCTCCATTCATCTATAAACCAATTCTGTTAAGGGATGGAGAACCTCAAGTAATTTTGTAACACTAAAGATAGAAAAGGAGATAAGAATTTTTGTAGAATCAAGAAACCTGGGTTGCACAGTAGATAGAATGCCAGGCTTAGGATCAGCAAGACCCAGCTTCCTGATTTCAAATCTGTCCTCAGGCATTTATTTTATATGACCTTAATCAAATTATTTAACCCCATTTGCCTCAGTTTCTTTATCTATAAAATCAGCTGGAGAAAGGAATGGCAAACCACTCCACTATCTTTGCCAAGAAAACTCCAAATGGGGTCACAGAGATTCAGACACAATTTAACAAGGAAAAAAAAACCTCTCATGTTATGTCTTTTGCTTCAGGGAGGATCTCTGTGCCAGAAGGATTCTGGCAACATATTTCTTCGCCCCAATGCCATATTACATCATTCTGTTTCCCTTTGTCAGGAAAGATCTGTGTCCAACACCATTTTTGTTCATACCCACACTCCATTCCATGTAATTCATGACTACTCCTAAAAGGGAGAATGGTTTTATCTAAATGCTGCTTATTAACCAGGATGAGTTTATATGAGGAGTGAAAAGTAAGGGAATTTGGAAATCTTCTGATTTCAGACGTCTTATTTAACAGATGAGGAAATGGCAGAGTTTTAATTTGAACTGGATTTTCTTGATTCCAAATCCAATACTCTTTCTGCTATACCATGATGATTTGGAAATTTCCCTATGCCATCTTTACATTTACCCATCCACAAAAAGGAAATGAAACTAGAAAGGACATGGAGATGAAGTCAGAGTTCAAGCTACTGCCATATCTTCTGGAAGCAGCCTCTGGCTTGTACCTCTACTTCCTGTAGAGTGTGTATGAGATCATCATGTTCACTGGTTGAATATTTAACGTTAGACTCTCACTCCTTTTCCCAGTGGGCTTTGGCTGATGTATTCACTGGGATATGTGGACAACTTCAGACACACCAGATGATATTCAAGGGGAAGTGAAGAGTTACTTCTTGTAAGGAAAAACTCCCTAGCAATTAGAACTAACCAAAAGTGAAATGGGTTGCTTTTCTTCTTTTTAGAAGTGTACATAGTCTGGATGACCACTTGTGTCTATAGTGTAGTGGGACTTCTTTACAGAAGTAGTGTGATTCTGTGCTTTCTCTACTCTCTGAACACATGGCTTGATCTAGAGACCCTCCAATGGAAAGAAAAATCAAGATTTTATTGTCTAAGCTCCATATTTGACATTCAGATAAATTGCCAAGAAAAGACACACACACAAAGTGTATCAAAGAAATTTCATTTGACAGTGGCCTGCCATCAATGAAAGAAGATTCTGTCAACAGTGACAGGGTCTTGTTTCGGGCATCCTATCTCTTTTTCTGCCTTCTAGGGCATTCAGTGAGGAGCTGGCAGAGAGTCTGCAAGAATGGGCTTGTCAACAGCTAACTCAAAATCTATTGCCCCAGGAAAATAACATGACTGAGGAGCTATAATTTTACAGTTACCTTTAGTGCTGAGTCCACACTTGTGGGTGTAAAAGACCTGAAAGTAATACATCCAAAAAGAAACATCTTTCCCAGCATTCCACAAGTGCTGGCAACAATCTGATAAACTCAGCAGGGGTGGAGGAGAAGGCAGAATAGGGTGGGATGGCTAAAAAGTAGATGATGAGGGGTTGAAGAACCTTCTGCTACTGAAGGCTGGCCCAATCAACTTTGAGGGAAAATAAGCCCTTAGGAAATGACTTGTTGGGCCCAGATGATGTCCTCCCTTGGGCACCTAGATATTAATGGATGCTCTCTGACTCAACACCACTTTGGGGGAATGCAAGATTACTTGGGCAAGGAAGGGCCAAGGGTGACCTGGGCATGAAAACAAGCAAGCCTTTGTTGCCATGGAAATATTTTGGAATGCCTCAAGGGTAAAGAATCTGGAGGCTATTGAGATATTAATAATAAGAGCTGACATTCCTATCACAGCATTTCAAAGTTTTACAAAGTACTTTATGTATATTATATCCTGTGACCCTCACACTGACCTTGGAAAGTATAATCTTCAGGTGTATTTCTGTTTTACAGAAGTTAAATACTTACCCATGGTCACACAGGAAAAGATGGAAAGGGACCAAGTCTGCTTTCTCCCCCAAACAGTGCTTTCTTCATTAGTCAACCAACAGGCATGTATTGAGCTTTCACTATGTGTCAGGCTCTGGTGCTACAGATTTAAAGATAAAAAAAAAGAAAATAGTCCCTGATTTTGAGAAGTTTATGTTTTACCCAGGGAACTGTGTATTTGTGTAAGCATGCATAAAATAAACAAATATAAATAAAAATAGGGTATTGTGGTGGGAAGGAAGAACTAGAAGATATAAGATTTCTGTAAGAAATGGATCCTAAGATTCTTCAGGATTTACCTTTAAAAGTGTGGCCATTTCATGGTTCTTCTGGGGTCATTCCAATGGATGGGCTCCAATCTTATGTGTCCTTCTGAATTCCTTTTGATTCTATTTTTGGATAAGTTACAGAAGCTCTGGAGACTCCTGCTTTACAAAAGTCTACTAGATTAAAGAAATACAAAGGGTTCTTAAAATAAAACCCCCAATGAAATACCTTTTGAGAAGGTTAAAGCCTATACTAGATTTCAAGAGTACCTTAAACCTGAAATCTAATCTTAAAATGATGTCACCTACAGAGAAGTACAAAGAGAATACTATCTTCCTTGACAAAACAGTCCAACTGTCTGAATTCCAATAAGTCATAGGAAAGGGAAAAAATATTTTCAGGATCATAGATGTAAATTTGAAAGGGACCTCAAAATCCATCAAGTCCATTAAATAGATGAGTAAACTGTAGGCCAGGGAAGTTAAGTCACTTACCCAAAAATCATGTAGGAGAGGAGCATCAGAAGTAGTATTTGAAGCCATCCCCTGAATCCAGAATCAGTGCTCTTTCTGTTGTACCAAATAGAAAATGTAAGAACTTTCAAATCTATAACCAGAAAATGTCAATTAGTTAGAAAAAGTTGGTTTAGAACTTGAGGAATTTTTATGTTTCATGTATCATGTAATAATAACCCTGGATTTTCCTTTCTTCTCATTGTTCCCATTTCTCAAAGAAAGAAGATAATAGAGATAGAGGTAAAAAAGATAGCCTAGTCTGGTGGTTAGAGTGATGAATTTGGAGTCAGAAAGAGCTGTGAACAAGATGGGCAAAGTACTGCTTATTCATCTGCAAAATAGGTATAATAATTTTCATACTACCTCATAGTGTATTTATAAAGCTCAGTTAAGATAATGTATATAGAGTGCTTTGCAGATCTCAAATGCTAAATGAGATCATGGAAAGGAACTCAAAAGTCATCTATATCAACGTCTTCTTTTTTTGTAATTGAGGGAATTGGTGTTCAGAGATGCCTGGCAATTTGTCCAATATTACACAAGAAGGAAGTGTTAGAGGTGGGATCTGAACTGAAATCTTCCTGAATCCAACTTCAGCACTCTATCTACTACATCATGCTGCCAGCTTTTATTAACTTTTAACTCCATAGTTTAAACCTTAAGAGAAGTGAAATAACTATTATCATCCATATTTGCCAGTGAAAATGGGGAGAAAATAGGGATCTCTAATCATAGGATTAATGATGCTTCTAATCTTAAAATTGTCTGACCTTCCATAAATGGACCCTGTGATTTCTATTAGAATTTTTCTCATATTGTAACAGTTGGCCCAATTATGCTACATGTATTATGACCTTGGAAACCAATGGAAGGGTCCATTGTAGAGAGAGATTTGAGTTATAAGTGTACAAGCACAGTAAACTAAGTGAATAGTGCTCTTTGCCAGACACATACTGGCCTTATGAGTGGCTGAACATATCCATGACCTCCACTGACTTTGCTGGATACTCTCTCTTTCTTTGACTCATTTTTCTTGTCTATTATAAAGTGATACAGGAAGTTACAAAGTTTTTGGAAGTACAAGTTCTTAGTATTATAGATTTAGAGTTGGAATAGAACTAATCCAACCTACTCATTTTGCAGATGAGGAAACTGAGTCACAAAGCTAATTAGCAGCTTGACCATCATCACCCAGGTCTTGAGTGATGAAGACAAAATTTGAACCCTTATCCTTTCATCTTGAGTCCAATTTCCTCAACACTATGGTGGTGATATTATATTCCTTATTTTTTTTAATCACCATTTCAAAATTTTTGAAGGCAAATGATACAGAATAACTTGTGTAAATGAATTAGCTCCTCTCTTTCTGGAAAAGAAAAACAAAGAGTTAAATGAGGGACCTTTTGTTTAATAACATGGCAAATATAGTTTAAAATCCTTTAGCTGTTTGTCATCTCCCTTCCTGTTATCCTTTTGTCAGAGTAAGCTCTGCACTGAATTTAGTTGCCTATTACTTCAATATGGTCCATTTCCCAAGAATGTTTTAAAAGCCCATATACTGACTAATCCCTGAATAACAATAATAAAGATGCATCTGAGGTCTCAAATTTAAAAATGTGGTAAAGGATGGCCTAGTTGGGCAATAGCATACCTCAAAGACTAGAGCCCTAGGCTCGTAAAGATCAAAGATTTAGAGCCAGATGAAGACATCCAGTCCACTGCCCTCCCTCCCTCATTTTACAGATGAAAAAATTGAGGTCAAGAAAGGTGAACTTACATATCCACATCACACTGGTAGCATGTGGCAGAGCTAGAATTTGAACCCCATCTTCTAGCTCCAAAGCCAGCATTTTTCATGGCATGAAACTGCCTCTTTGTAGTTTTTCCTACGATCTTGACTTAATCTCTGAACTTACAAAAGCAACAAAATTCATTTCCCTGTGTCTTTTCTTCCCTAGTATTTTTTTCTTCATTTCTTTAAGCCATGACCTTTGCCACATTCTTCCTTTGGGTTCCAAAGTCAGAGCAAAGAATAATGAAGAAGGTAAATAGGTATCCTGTCCTTTTCCCGTGTAAGTTTTGTTCCTACTCCCTCCTTATGCTTTGGAATGGAGGAATGACCCCAAACCACTGGTATGTTAATTTTGCAGATTGCTCTTAGAATTGAGGGCCCTGAGCCACAAAGAGTGCTTTACTACATTTCTACTTCTCCTTTTCTAACCTGCAACAAGGATGTTGATTTAATTTTGGGTGTTAGGATAGTTCCCCTGTGCTTTGCCTGGCTTAGACCACATCTGGACTTCTGAGTGTCATATTCTGATCAGCTAGAAGGTGTCCCAAGAAAGTTGTTCAGTAAGTTGAAGGGTCTGAGAATCTTCCTATTCAGTGTTCAACTGAAAAGGTTTTCTTGGAGAAAGAGAAGCCTTATATGAGAAATATGATGGCTGCTTCAGGTCCATGAAGAGCTATCATGTAACAGAAGAAAGATTAGGCTTATTTTACTTGACCCAAGAAGGGAGAAATAGGAGCACTGAGGAGAAGTTACAGAGAAATAAGTTTGGAATTGACATTAAGAAAAATTGCCTCAACATTATTAACCTATTTAAAAGAGGCAACTAGATAGTTTGGTAGATAGAATGCTGGGGCTGGAGCCAGGAAGACCTTAGTTCACTTACTGGCTACTCAGCTTTGCCCAGGTCACTTAACTCTATTTACCTCAGTTTCCTCTTCTGCAAAATGGACTGGAGAAGGAAATGCCAAACCACTCTAGTATCTTTACCAAGAAAACTCTATATAGTCATGGAGAGAGAGACAAAACTGAACAACAGTAATAGCAGAAAAAGTGGAGTGGATTGCCTTGAGAAAGAAGTCTTCAGTCCACATCCAGAAAAAGTACTTTGGAGACTGAATACAGTTAGAGCAAAAGTTCTCACTTTTTTGCTCATGGTTTTTCTCTTTTGTTCTCATTTTTCCACACCATGCTTAATATGGAAATCTGTTTAACATGATTGTACATGTATAACCCTACATTAGATTGCTTGCTGTCATGGGGAGAAAAGGAGAAAATTTTGGAACTCAAAAGCTTACAAAAATAAATGTTGAAAACTACCTTTACATGTAATTGGAAAAAATAAAATAGTATTAGGTGTGGAGAAAGGAGAAAGAGGTCTTCAGACAAGGCTGTTTGACAACTTGTAAAGTGTGTTCAAGAAGGGGTTTGCTCAGTTATGCTTTAACTAGATAGCGGCTATGAGCCCCGCTAGCTCTACCCTTGATTTGGTGTCAAAGAAATCATTAGGGGTATTTCCCATCATTTTCAGTTTGTAACATAGTAGGGATCTTCCTATACGAATTGTGTTTGCCCTCCTTTCCCTAAAGGTTGGGGAACACTCTTCTGCTCAGCCAAAAACCTATTCCTTTTTACTTCTTGAACACCATGCTTCTCTCATATAATTGTTTTCCTTGGTTTTTGGTTGGTTGGTTAATTGTTCAGTCCCCTGTCCATCTGCATCTTCAACCCTTATCTAAACACATAAATATCCTTCCAGTATTTGTGCTTTCATTGGTAGGGAAACTGGCTCACTTATCACCTTTGAGATCATTGCCAGAACTTCAGGCAGATTAAGTTACTTGCCTATGACCACACAACTTGGAAATTTCAGATTTTAGATTTGAACCCAATCTTCCTGATTCCCAAACCCAATATTCTTTCTGTGAGTATATGGGAATACCTGCTCTGGACCTTGAGGATTGCTCTAAAAGATAGGAACTTCCATCCATCATTTCATCTTCCCACACTTCCATCTCCCGACTAGAGTTATATGTGAAATGGGTTCCAGTCCATTTGTCTCCATCTTTTGCTGCCTCAAAAAGAAAAAGTCATAAAAACTTTTTTAGAAAAGTAAACAAGGCACTTTTGTTTTTCTTCTGGGTTATTTTTACCTCCTGAATCCAATTCTCCCTGTGCAACAAGAAAACTGTTTGGTTATGCACACATACATTGTATATAGGATATACTACGACATATTCAACATATATAGGACTGCTTGCCATCTAGGGGAGGGGGTGGAGGGTGGGAGGAAAAAATCAGAACAGAAGTGAGTGCAAGGGATAATGTTGTAAAAAAAAATTACCCTGGCATGGGTTCTGTCAATAAAAAGTTATTATAATAAAAAAATAAAAATAAAAAATAAATTAAAAAAAATAAAAACTTTGACAAGCAAAAAAAAAAAAGAAAAAAGAAAAGTAAAGTAAACAAGTATCTCTTGTTGATTTCCATCATGTATGTCATCCCCATCCCACCCTTCCTTTTGGAATACCTCTGAAAGAAGAGGCTGTTCCACTTTCATAGGTTATAATCATATCCTTTATTTCCATTTTGGCTGCTGGAAAGGTAGCAGCTTTTCTGTAGTTGTTGTTAATGATGTTGGCAGAGGATGTCTACCCCTTCTCTACAAGCACTGTTCTCCTCAGTGATAGTCGCAAGGGCCACTTTCCAAGGCAGAATCTGGGTGTACTCATGTTCTATTCAGAGCAAATGAGAATCTTGATGATCAGTGATTCAAAGGGCAATAGATACTAATCAGACAGAAGATGATTCCCCAATCGAAATGTCTCTAATCTCTCTAATTAAACTTCAGTCCTACATTCTTAGTCAGTAATTACCTATTTTTTATAGTATAAAGACAGAAAGTCTTTATCTTTCTTGTTCATTTCTAAACCATGATGCTGGTATTCTAGCCATCATTCTCATTCAATTCCCATTGAAAACAGGACTCTGCCCCTGTGACTGACCTCTGAGCTTTCACTTTATCTTGCCTAGAACAAAGCATTTTCTATATTCATTTATCAAGCACTTCCATACTATGCTGGATACATACTTGTATCATTCTCCACCCCAACCCCCATCTTACCCAGCTCCCCTTGAGTTTGTCTTTCTGCATTAGATGTCTTGCTTAAACTTGCATTTCCAGTACTTAGCATACTTACTGTGCCTGGTACATTGTAAATACATTGTACTTACAAAGTAAATACAATGTACTTACTAAATGGTTTATATCATTCACTCATTCATACAATATAGTTCTTACATAGTAAGTATAATGTACTTACTAAATGGTTTATATCATTCACTCATTCATACAATATAGCTCTTGCATTGTGCTTACTAAATGATTTATCATTCACTCATTTATACAATATAGCTCTATCCTTTTCGAATCTCATTTCATATAGTTTGCACTTCATAAATTCTGAATTCCAAACAAAATAAAATATTATCTATTTCCTAGATTCGATATTACATCTTTTATTTCTGTCCCTTTACAGAAGCCATTGGTCATGGCTAGAATGAACTCCTTTCTTATTTCTGCCTCAAAGCTCAATTCAGATGTCACTCCCAAAAGAATTCTTCCTTGAAGCCTGTTCCCACCCCAACAGGTGGTTACTGTTCTCTCCCTCCTAAGTTTTTCTGTATGCTGCATCCTCTTTGAAAAGTATAAACTCCTTGATTTCAGAGACTTTCTCCTTCTTTTTGTATCCCCAGTATGCAATACAGTGTCTCACACATTCCTTAAATTTTTAAAAATTCAACTGAATGGAATTGAATCTTGGTTTTTATGGTATTGCTCCTGCTTGTTTCTCTTCTTACTTTCTTCTGAGTCCTGTTTCATCTCCCTTTATCCATCTCCAACTCCCTAATTATTTGTCCCGCTCTTCTTGTGTCCAGTCACTGATCTTCACTCTACTCATTCTCCTTTAGATTTAATTTTCACCTCTATGTGAACAACTCCCAAATTTATATCTCTTCTAAACTCAGGTCTTTCCCTATTCCTCCTGTAGACATCAGACTCAACTTAATACATAACAAATAGAAGTGATTATCTTCCTCTCTTAACTGCACCATTTCTCCAGGTAATTCCTTCTGAGCTACTATCTTTCCAGGCATTCAGATTTGCAACTTCAGTCATCTTTGACATTTCCCTCTCCCTGATCTCTCCTCCTCCATATCTCATTGGCTGCATGTTCTGTTGAGTCTTTCTCCATATCTTTTGGATTCACCTGCTTCTCCTCCACTCATGTGACTTCCATCACTTCTTTCTTAGACTATAGGAATATGTGGCCAAGGACTGTCTAGCTAGAAGGAACTTCAGGCTACCTTGTCCAACCCTTTCATTTTCCAAATGAGGAAACTGAGTCCTGATGAGTTAAGTGATTTTCAGGCAAATAGTAAATCAAAAATGAAATCAAAAACCATAAACTCTTGACTCCGGTCAGTATTCTTTCTATACTATATTGCCTCCCAGATCCAGGACTCCTTCTTCAATCCATCTTTCACCCAACTGGCAAAAATAATCTTTATAAAGTATTCATCTGACTGTAGCTCTTTCCTTTAGTGACTCCCTCATTGCCTCTAGGAGAAGATAGAAATTCCTCAGCAGGGCATTGAAGGACACCCACAAACTATCACCAACCTATTTTTCCATTCTTATGTCACATGACCTCTTTGCTTATTCTACATCACAGCCAAACTGACTGACTGTTCCCTGAACTTGGTGTTTATCTCCTATTTTCTTATCTTTGCATAGATTATCCCTTTTAACCAAAATGTATCTTTCTCCCCTCTGCTTCTGAGAATCCTGGTCTTCCAGTAAGACTCTGTTCAGGTGCCTTCTCTGATGCCCCTCAGCTGTGTGTGTTTTCCTTATTAAATGATCTTGCTTTCCTATATGCTATAATCTTCCAAAGAATATTTAAAATTCTTAAAGATATGGTCCATTCATTTCTTTTCTGTTGTGTCCTGCTTTCTAGAGTCCCCAAGCCGGGGTGATTAAAATATACCTTCCTAGTGGAGAAGTGATGAGGATGGTGGAAAAATGGAGTCCGTTTATTCCAAGGACTTTCCTCTTTTTATACCCTCATACCCTTATGTAACAAAAACACTGGGAATGCACTAAGTATATACTAGGCACATGGGACCACATGAACAACTTGCTATTGTACATAGTTTGCCACCTGGTCTCACTCTTCCACCTGCTATCATTCTGCTTCAATCACAACACAGGTTGTCACTGTCCCCTGACTTCTCAGGAAGGCCGAGAGCCCTTAAGGGAGTTGGGGAGCCGAACCAGACATTGTCAGCAGGTTCCCTCTGGGCTGAAGGGTCTTATACCTTACCCAGAGTTTCCCTACTGACTGTGAACCTCTACACTTTTCCCCAAAAATCTTTGTAATAATAATAATTAGCATTTTTATGGGCAGCTACATAGTACAGTGGATAGAATGCTGGGTCTGGAGTTAGGAAGACTCATCTTCCTCAGACACTTACTAACTATATGACCCCAGCAAACTACTTATTCCTATTTGCTTCAGTTCCCTCATCTGTCAAATGAACTGGAGAAAAAAATAACTACTCGAGTACCTGAAACAATTCTGACTCCAAAGTATGAAATAACTGAACAAAAAAATAGCATTTATGTAGTAATTTAAGAGTTAAAAAGCACTTTTATAAATATTATCTCATTTTATACTTTTAGCCACTCTGAGAGGTAGGTACTATTATGTATCTCCATTTTACAAATTAAGAAAGTAAATTTTAAGAGCAGTTAAGTGGCTTGCTCAGGTCCACATAGCTGACACTTGTCTCAGGATGGATTTGAATTCAGGTCTTCTTAACCCCAGGTCCAGTGTTGTACCCATTATGTCTCTTAGCCGCCTCTTTGTCCTCCTAATGCATAACAAATGTTGTTATATGTCCTGAGCTTAGTAAAAGCTTAGTAAATGTTGCTGTGCAGAAATGGATCCAGAATGAACACATTTTGAGACATTGTCTTATTGGGTGAAGAAATCTAGCATTAGCCAGGGAACCTTAGGCAATCCAGCTTTCAAACCCATACTCTGAGGCTACATTCTTCCCTCCGTAGATGACAAAGAACAGGCCCCTGACCATCTCTGCTCAAAATCTTATGCACTAGTGGATTTTCCATTGCATACAAAATGACAGGTTTAAAATGCTTTGGGTTTTCCTGGTGGTTTCATTGTAGGGAAAACTCCTGAGGAAGACTCATGTCATTGTTTTAAAAAATTTGGAGCTAGAATTGGACTTCTTGCAATTGGCTCGTGGGTATGGAAGAGAGAATCCTGCCTCTTTGCAAGTCTTTGTTGTGTACATCAGCCAAGGCAATCACTTGGTGGTAGAAACACTTACTCTGCTAGATTCTAACCACTGTCGGCTTTTCTGTTTATGTGTTTGCCCTCCTTCATGTGGTATATATTTTGTTGGCTTGTGATTCATGCCCAGGGCCTTACTTGGCATTGTATCAGTTTTGGGGGAGGGGAAGAAGCAATCCAGATATTTAAGGAAAAAATGATGGTGTTTCACTGATGATCCAAGAAGTAGGCCTTGTGGGCATCCTCCCCCATGAGCTGCTGCTATCAATTCAGGCTTAGGTTCTATCCTCAAAGTTTATTCTTAACCATCAGGAGGCCATATTCTGGAAGTGCTAGTGGACTTGTTGAGGAAGTATGGGGTTCAGTAGAAAAGCTTATAAGGGAATTAAATGGTGTGGTTCTACTTGTGTGGCCCCAGACACATGAGGCAAGTAGTTAATGGCACTCATGGAGAGTCTGTGGTGCTCTATGCTTACAACTACCTCTCAGAGAGTCAGGAGACCCAAGTTTGAACCCAGCTCCAATAGGTATCTCCCAGGGGAAGAACAAAATGAGATCCTTTATGCAAAAGGCCAATGTTGATAGAGCACTGATCTGAGAATCAAATTCTGCCTCATTTACTAATTGTATGATTCCAAGCAAGTCACTTAATTTCCTTGTGCCTCAGTTTTCTGATCTATAAAATAGGGACAGAAAGAGCATTTTCCACACAAAGTTGTTGTGAGGATCAAGTGAGGCAATATATGTAAAGTACTTTGGAAACACTAAAGTGCTACATAAATGCTGTTTGTTATTATTTTTAAACTTTCAAGCACTATATAAATGTCAGCTATTATAACCAGCTGTGTGACTCTTGGCAAACTTTTTTTGCTTTATTACAAAATGAAAATTGTAATACTTGTAGTACCTCCCTCATAGGGTTGAATTAAGGAAAAGCTTTTATATATCTAGAAAGGCTATATAAAAGTGAATTATTATCTCTGTCTCTTTGTCTCTTTTTCTCTCCCTTTCTCAGTTAAGCACAATGAGGATAAAGAACAGCCTATTAGATTTGGTAATTAAAATGTTGCTGGTGACTTTGGAGAGAGAAGTTTCAATGGAATAACAAGATTGATATCCAGACTATAGAGGGTTATTGAGTGTGATTAAAGGAATCAAAATTTTTAGTGCCTTGATGAGCCATCTAATTTAATTCCCTTATTTTACAGATGAGGAAGCAAGACTCAGAGAGGAAAATTACATGCCCCAGATACCATAGCTAGCTAGTACAGAGATAAGGTTAGATGCCCCCCCACACCCAGTTCCTCTGACTCCCAATTCAGGGCTTTTCCCTGGATATAATGCTGTCTTTTAGTATTTGTCTAAAGAATATCCAAAACAATATAGTTGCAAGCCATGTTATAATGGGGTTCTGGAGTACAGTATGATACTCCAACTCTAAAGCTCATTCTAAGTGAACACAGAGGAAAAAAAATATCTGGCTTCAAACTTGTGGGGTTTGCTCCTGAAAAAGAAAATTCAAACTCATTGCATGGTGATGTTCTTTCTTACTCTTTGTTCAGCCATCTACTACGGACCTTTCGTCTTGTTTTGGGCGCCATGGTTATCTCAGTGCGATTGAAAGGATGTTTGCCAAAGTAATTTTTTCATAAAATTTTTTATTTTTAGGATTTAAAAAATCTAATGAACTTTAGTAAATATGAATATTTCCATATGCAAAGAACAGAAAAGGATTGTATTTGGCACTAATTTTAAGAGGATCTCAGGGCTGGAAGAGATTTGAGGTCATTTGGTTCAACCTCTCACTCAATGCAAAAATTCCCATTATAAGAACCCTGTTGCATATTCTCTTTCTGCTGGAACAGTTCCAACAATGGGGAGGTCATTACCCTATGATGCAACCTATTCTATTTCCAGCTAATTCCAGCTGGTAGATCATAAGTGAGCTGCCTTCCTGTAATTTCTCCATATCAGACCTAACATCTCTTGGGAACTATACAAAATGAGTCTAGTCTGTCTTTGACATTATGACATTTTCAAGGTAAAATAATCTTGTCCCTTTGGGGTCTTCTCTCTTCTGAGCTAAAACACCCCAGCTCTTTTCACCATTCTTTCATATCCTTCTACTTCCTTTTCACTCTTCAGTCAGTTTAGTTTTCATCCAGTCAAGTTAGTATCCTGAACTGACCCTCCCCCACTCACACATTTGCTGTTCCTGCTTCCACCATTTTGCATATATCTGGAGTAATCTCATGCAAGATTCTCCTCAATGCTTGTCCCACTTTCCCAGAACATTAGGTTGGGATGAAAGGAATGAAAATCTTAGTTTTTCCTCTCATCTGTATTTGATGTTTGCTTTCCTCTGTATGGTTCCACTTCAAATCTTTTAGAGGGCAATAGGGGAAGGGAGGAGAGCAGGAAAGAAAAATAAATTATGTTTAAACAAAGAAGCTAATATTAAGCCCTATATTTGACCATTCTTTTAATGGGTGTTTAACATACTTTGAAATGTAAACTCTTGAAGAGGTAGAGTCTTATTGCTTTATACAGAATCAGCATCATTCCTTACACAAAGTACCTTAGGGGAGTCACCTCAATTTGGAAAAGGGGGACCATAATATTAGCACCATCCACCTTAGAAGGACCATCCAGCCTTGTTGTAAGGCTTCACTGATAAAAGGCAATATGGATAATGGTTAGGGCATCAGACTTGGATTCAGTAAGATTTGACTCAACACATCCTGCTGTAAGAGACAAACTAGGGTTAAGTTTCCATAGAATGGTTAAAATTCAATTCCAATACCGAAAAGCTAAGCTACTACAGAATGTTGTAAGTCTCAAGGTAATGGAAGATAATAAGAATCCCTGGCCACTGAGCTTTCAGGAGAGAAGACTCATTTGGCTTCAAGCCTTTGATGAAAATGTCTAGGCTAGAAACTGGTTTAAACTGACCAGGTTCAAGAAGCAGGAAAGCCTTGGGCATATGAGCTGAAACACCCTGAATAGAATTAGAACCTCATTAATTGAACATGGGATCTATAATGAGGGAGGGGGAGTTTTGGAGTAGCATGTAAGAAATAATGTAACCCTAAGGGGAATTAACCAGTCTATTCTTTGGCAGAGGGAATTGTGACAAATGAACAGCACAAAAGTTGTCTACTTCTGTATCAAGTGTTCCCTTTTCCCATCAGAGTGGCAAAGCCTGCTCTGGCCAGAAATGTACAATTTCTCTGGACTTTCTCTCTCAATAAAATTTCTTTGTTAGCATTTTGTTAATACTCATTATGTGACTTTGGTCAATCCATCTCACAGATCTGTGCCTCAGTTTCCTCATCTATAAAATAAAGGGACTGGACTTGATGGTTTTTGAAGTTCTTCTAGCCTTAAATCTATGATCCCATGACTTTACAAATCATAAAATAATATATAAATATCAGCTTTCATTTTGTTAAGCACTTAGTGAATGTTTATTGCATTGAATTGAAATTTACTGATGGTCATTCAGGACATATTAAATGAAAGAAACAGGAGATTTTGCCACCCAAATATTTTAGGATAGCTTTGGGGGGAAGCCCACAGCAAACTGAGATATTCTGGGTTCTCTTACTACCCTTTATTGATTTTTGATTGGAAAAATTTTAAGGAGTAATAGATAGAGATAGATATAGAGAATGATAGAGCAAAAGATAGAGAAAATAGAGCAAAGTTAGCTATTATGTATAAAGAGTCTATGACCTAGTTGATAGAATGCTGCACTTCAGACATTTAATATCATGGACAAATCATTTAAATCTCTCTTAGTCTTAGTTTGGGGCAGTTGGTAATCTAGTGGATGGAACACTATATATGGGATAGTGTATAGAGAACTGATCTTGTGGTTAACGCCTGAGAGTTCAAGTCTTTACTTTGATATATATAAGCTGAGTGATCAAAAATAAACATCTTATAATTGCTCACCACCTAAGACAACTCTAAGAAGTTAGCAATATGCTCCCGTAGAGGGAGTTTCCACATTAGTAGATTGCTATATGAATGAAATCATGGATTCTCAAAACACATATGTGTATTTTTACTTGTGTGTACATATGTGTTATTATTTAGTCATATCCAACTTTTCATGACTCTGTGAACTAACCATTCATAGAATTTTCTTGGCAAAGATGCTGGAATGGTTTGCTATTTCCTTTTCCAGTTTTATACAGGCTTGCTTATGCTATGATTTGCTCAAGATCACACAGCTAGTAAGTAAGTGTCTGAGGTCACATTTAAACTCTGGTTTCTATCTACTGTGCCATTGGCTTGTCCCATTTATAATATTCATATATTGCACTTATGAATACATACATTAATGAATAAAATTAACTAAAAAGCATTTATTAATAGCTTATTATGTGCCAATCACTATGTTAAGCCATGGAAGACCAAAGACCATCCTTACCTTTGAGGAGCTTAAGTTTCATTTGAAGATACTATATATATATTTGGGAGTGATAGCCAGATAGGAACACTTTGATCCAAAAAGTTAATGAGGTGGTAAATGGGGCCACAGGAGTATAGACTGAGAAATCCCATCCAGGTATAATGGTAGAGTTAATTTGATCATA
Organism: Sarcophilus harrisii; assembly: GCF_902635505.1. Taxonomy (NCBI): domain Eukaryota; kingdom Metazoa; phylum Chordata; class Mammalia; order Dasyuromorphia; family Dasyuridae; genus Sarcophilus; species Sarcophilus harrisii. The sequence continues at coordinate 597,214,219 of NC_045427.1, forward strand.
GTTCATGATTCCAGAATTGGAGAGAGAAGAGGGCAGAAAGGGTTGGTAATGAGGTTGTGGAGGAAATGTATGGAGAGGGAAAAATAAAGGGAAGCAACATGGTTAAGACTTTTCTAAAATATCCATTTTTTCATTTTATAAACATTTATTAGGGCTTAACAGTGTCTTGGGCTCTGGGAATAAGAGGATAACAGAGGTAAATATGACATGGTCGTGACTCTCAAGGAGTTTACAGTCTCTGAGAGAAAATGAGTGATTGGCAATATAGAAAAATAAAAGTAATATCCCCATGTTAGATTCTGTCAAGTTCGCATATTTATCCTAAGGTTGGAAGATATTGGTTTATTAACTCACTGGGCTGGTTGTCAGGAGACAAGCTGTATGATCTTGGACAACTGATTTAACCTCCCTGCTTCAGTTTCCTCATCTTTAAACTGGGGATAATTTCAACTTTTTAGTAATGACTTGAGGGTAAGATGACATCATGGAGTAAATTATAATGAGTTTTCTGATGAAGAGACCAATCTCTTTTGGTCTTTTAGAAGCAAGATATTTGTAATCTTACAGCATCATTAAGTGGAAAGATCACTAAGTCAAAGAACCTGGGTTCGAATCTCTATTATATATTACTTTTGTGCCCTTATACAAATACCTTTATCTCTCTAGGCCTTAGTTCTTTCATCAATAACCTAAGAGGGTTGAATTAAATGATCTCTATTTCAGATATATTCAGGATCTCTATAGTCAGGATCAATCCATTTCAGGTATAAGTCAAATAATTCTGTCATTCATTTCTCCTCTTGGAAAGTTATTAAAGTTAAGGACGTTACCATGGCAAATGACTATAATGGCATGAAATGTAGAAAACTAATGATTTCTAGATCTTCTAATGAATCTCATAATCCAATTCATCATTATTTTTGTTTAGGTCAGGCAGTGTGAGACATCACTGGACAGAAATTTACTCCTTTGTGGAAAGTCTGGCTGAAAAATTCATAAGGTACAGTTTCTCAAAGTTGAAATCAGATTTTCCATTTCTTTGGAGATAACATTTATTTCCTCATTATACTACATAGAGTCATCCTTTAGGTGGGATTGAGACAGAAGAGGGAGCTTAAGGCAAGTAGGGGATGATGGAGAGTGGGGGGAGAAGGCTCGAAGGAGGGATAGGTGGCAGAATGAACTAGATGCATCCCTTAGAGAATACATTTAAATTGCTATAATTATCAGAGAACATTGAGTTTTATTAGCAAAGGTCATGGTGGTGGTGATGGTGATAGAAAAGATGGCATCCTGGGAAAGATAATGTCCTGCTCTCCTTTCTGAACCCAATTCACTCTGTACTGTACTAAAGTTCAAGATAAGCTGGTTGCAGGGGAGAGAGTGGGAAGGTAGGTGGAGGGGAAAATAGCTTTGTAGAGATCCTTCTCCTTTATTTAGAACCAAAATGGAATGGAGTCAAGAAAAAATGAGTCCCATCCATCTTATACTTCCTATTACTAATCATTTCAAAGTGGTGGATATCAGAGGTAGAAGCGGTAGTAATTTGCCTTTTTTGTAAAATGTACCAAACATAATATTATTTCACAAAATATTTTATTTCTAGCCCAATGTTGCGGATGTCTTTCATCGTCTTCTCCTCCAAGGGAACTACCATCATGAAGTTGACAGAAGATAGGCAAGTATTCCCTCCAGCTTCATGATGTTGTTGGTCATATCTACATGGGGTAATTCAGCTGGAGAATTGAGATAATTATCCAGATATCTCAGGATAAAAGGTTAAGGAAAAATCCAGACATTAATGAGATAAGGCAGAAGAGCACCTATAGGGCTGACTAAGCTCTGAGCAGAATTGAGAAACAGACAAAATTTGTCTTCAGTACCTCTTATCCATTTAATATCTCCATAGCCTGCCAGTCGCCATATAAGATTGAGCAGTGAATTCTTATGATTCAAGTGTTTCTCTCACTCTTTCCTCCATAGCCAATTGAAATTTCCCATTCCTTGGTCATATCTCTAAAGGACTTTCTATCTAACAGGCAAATACAAGTCAACGTATTAATGGCCTTAGCCATTTGAGATAGAGTCCATATCTAAATCCCAAAAGTATAAGCAGTATTTGTTTTATTGGTTGTTGTTTGAGGGGCTTTCCCTCCCAACTGTATATTAAATTCAAGAAACATTCTAAAGTGTTCACTATATGATGGGCACTATGCTACATACTAGTGATGCAAAGATCAAAACAAAACTCCTACCCTTTAAAGAATTATATTTCAGAGGTAGAGCATGAAGAAAAAATTATGTATATAGATAATTATTTAATTATAATCATGTTATAGATTATTATATAAATATATTTAATTATATAATCTATAATTAATCTATAATAAAATCTATATGAAATAAGTTCTGGGGATTGATACTAGCTACTGATGCTTCCTAGAATAGAAGGTATGAGAGCTTTTAAATATACAAGGGATTCTGTTACGTAGGGTAAGGAAGGAGTGCATTTTGTGCTTAAGGGACAGTCTATTGAAGATTTAGAGATTGAAGATGCAGTCTCGTGTACAGGAAACAAGCAAATAGGTCAACTAGAATGCCGACTGTGTGGAAGAGAGAAGCATACTATTCACTGAGTATTCTTCACATATGTCAACTGTGTGGGTCATTACTGGCCATTACAATAATCCTAGAAAGACAGGTCAAAACCAGATTGTAAAGGGCTTTAAAGGCCAATCATAATGATTTGTATTTATCTGAGAGGTAAGAGACAGCCAGTGAAGTTTCTTGAGCAGAGGAGTGACATGGTTGGATCTATGCTTTGGGAAGATCATTTTGGAAGCCATGAGTGGATGGTTTGGAGATAAAGAGAGGCTTGAAGCAGGGAGACAAAGTAGGAGGCTATGGGTGAGGAGATGCTACGGCAGGGTAGATGGGAGACATATTATGGGTTTTAAAATTGACTTGATTGATAATTATTGATAATAAATTGATAGTTAATCAATTGTGAATTGTGAGGGAGAAGAAAGCAGTTGAAGACAGCAAGGATCTTCAGAGACTGGCTATATGTTCATGCCCTCCACAGAAAGAAAGAATTGAAAAGGAGTGATTCCTCCCCTTTACAGTTTTTCTACTGTTTCTAATGGTAGTCAGCCAGCTCCAAGACTCTGGATGGTCCATATTATCCATTCATATTAACCCAAAATCATAGGTCCATAAGATTGAGAACAGGGAGGAATTTTAGAATCCTACATTTTGAACTGTGTAGCCCCTTAAACATCATCTGATCCCCCTTCCCTTCATGAACAGGGGCAGCATGGGCCCCAGGACATACAAGTAATGAGTATTTGAGGTCCTCTGACTGCAGATCCAGTGGATTTTCCATGGCCTGCCTTTGCTTTCCCTACACAAACCTCCCCTTTGCCTCTCCTGGCAAACAGAGCCCCGGCGTATGTCAATCTGTTTATTGAGTATTCTTCCTAGATGCCAACTGTGTTGGCTCAGATCATCATTGGCCTTTACAACCTATGTGCTTTTAATAGAAGCTGACAAAGTTTATGTTGCTGCTAACAACCCAAGAATTATTGCTAAATGGTACTTATATTTTACAAGAAAGTGCTGTTTTTCCAACTTGGGGTGATTTAAAAAACTGGGGCTCTCTCCAGTCATTCCGACCTTGCCTCTGGGCCCTGATGGCTCCAGAAGGGAGCAAGAAGCTCGTGATTTGGCACAATCCTCCCTCACTTAAATCCAATCCACTTTCAAGTCATGGCAAAATCTTCTTGATGGTCTGATCCTCTTCAAGAAGGAAGGACAGACAACAATAACAATTTCTCAATCAAGGGAGCTAAAAAGAACACCTTGAAAATTTGCATAACTTTATGGAACAGACCTAAGTGAGGGAAGGTATGAAGAAACTCGGGCTTCTGGGATTGAAGAAAAAATAAGTGAAATGGGGAATTGTGGGTTAGGGATGGGAGGAAAACAGTGCAACAAGAAGAGAGAAAGAGAGAGCACACAAGAATGAAAGCTTCCTGAGGTCAGGAACTTATTTTCTTTGTCTTTGCCCATTGCCTCAAACATACTTGATGTTTGCTAAATTAAAAAATGTTTTCTTCAAATCTAATCCTTTCAGCTGAATTGTAATTACAAAGGACAACATTATAAAGGGAAGAGAATGAGCACTTATAAGCATAATGATAATAATAAAAAATAATAACTAGCATTTATTACAGTGTCTTCCATATGGCAGGCTGTGTACTAAGTACTTTTACAAATATTTAATTTTCATAACAACTCTGACAGTTAGTGGTATTATTATCCCCACTTCACAGGTGAGGAAACTGAGGCAGATAGTGATTGAGTGACATGCCCAGAGACACAGAGGCAGTAAATGTCAGGGGCTGTATTTGAATTTAGATCTTCCATATCCCAGGTCCAGGGCTCTATCCACTATGTCACCAGCTGTCTCTAGAAACAGTCAATATCATAACTTATTATTTGTGGCCATAGAGAAGGAAATGAAGCACTGCTTTTGATGGTCTACAGCTTCTAGACTGGATTTAGGATGGTCTTGATGGACCCTGAAGGATGTCTTCATAGAACAAAACAATTCCTTTGTGGATGGGAGAAAAGTAAAATTAGGTCCTCCAACTTTGAGATCTTTTGTCTCCTTCAACCTTGCCTCCTCTCTCCAGCCCCCTTTACTATGGTGCAAGCATGGACTGCCTAGGAGACAAGAATAAAAACCTTCTTTGAAAATACTGTGGTCATTTGATAGTATTTTTTTCTATCTAATTGGATTTGAGGCAACATGTTTATTTTGTAATGCTTCAGGGTCAGAAAAGAAGCATTAAAAAAAAAAACCTTAAATTGTATTTCTTTATTTCAGAGAAGCAATACGTCGAGGTCTAGAGATCCTTCGGTATGAAGTACCTGGAGGAGACACATTCATGCATAAAGGATTTGAAAGGGTAGAGATTTCAAGACTTGGGGGATTTAATTATGGGTTACAAATTCTGCTTTTATTGCCTTTGTTGGATTTAATTGATGACCTAAAATATTTCTTTCTCACCCTTCTCCTTCTCCTCCTCCTCCTCTTCTTCCTTATCTTCCCTCTCCTGTTTTTTCCCCACTTCCTCCTCGTTTTCCATCTCCACTTCCTCTTCTTCCTCCTCTTCCTTTCTTCCTTTTCCTCCACTTTTTCATTCTCCTCCACTTCCTCCTTCTCCTGCTCCTCCTCCTGTTTCTCTTTCTCTACTTCCTTCTCTTTCTCCTCCTGTTTTGCCTCCTCTTCTTCCTTTTCCTCTCTTCCTCCTCCTCCTCTTCCTCCTTTTCTTCTTCTGACTTCTCCTCCTCTTCCTTTTTTTTATAGGCAAATGAGCAGATTTACCATGAAAACTATGGAGGTAGGACACCTGTCTGTTTCCTTGTCATTGTTCTCATTTCCTGGAAGACATACTTTTCTTGCCTTTGAGCTTGGGTTAAGCAGTGCCAAAGGGAAAAAAAAAGCAGGGTGATGGGGAAACTAATTAAACACAGGAGTTCAGTTGACAATGGCCAGTTTTGATTTTTTAAATCCGTTCCCAGCTGCATCAGATGCATTCCTATCTCTCTAATCATAAAGTATTTCCATTGTTTTTGAGTTCTCTTGACCTAAGTGTTTATGGCTGTGCCATCCTCATAATATAGAAAGCAAGATCATTTTAGTAGAAAGCTGTCAGAATCAATGGTCCCCTTAATTTTAGACTATGCTGGTAACAGTATTTGAAAGATTAAAAAAAAATTAAGGGAGAGGGAGAGTGGGAAAAGGAATTTAACTGATACTGAAATCTGGACATGCCCTCAATGTCCTAGATAAGTTAACCAAGTGAATGGTTCCATACAAGATTATATTTGACTTTTTTTCACTGATTTCCTTGGACAGCTCAAAAGAATATGTCATCCTTAAACACAGGAAACAGATTGTAATTCTGAAGGAAGTACTGGGGAAGAATTACATAAATAGAACCAGGCACTTTGTGGAAATTTGAATTAAACATTTTACAATGCAACTTGGCCAGTGTGGTATTTTTTTTGGGGGGGGGGGGGGGGAAGAAAAACAAAAACATTGGCTCTGAAATCAAAGGACCTGGGTTCAAATTGTAGCTCTTAATGCTTCCTAGCTATGAGAAATTGGGCAAGTGAATTAAGCTCCCTGATCTAAAGTGCTTTCTCTGTTGTTTTTGTAAAATAAGGTGGGGGGGGGGAGAGGAGAGAAGGTTCTGAGCTCCATTGCCTCTAGGTCTGTGTTCCTAAAGTCTAATCCTTTATAACTGACAAGATTTCACATTCCCTTCCCAGTACAGATTTAACAGCAAAAAATGGTAATGAGCTAGTTTATCCATAAGGTTTTACTCCCACTATTAAATTTCTAGTTCATAACATTTTGTAATAAATGATCAGATTGTCTCAGCAAGTAAACCCAAAATTTCATTTGAAAAAAGAAATAAAGGAAGACTCCCTCTGTTCACTTCAACTGGCATCACCAGTGTTTTGTGGGTGGAAGGATAATTGAGTCTGTATATAGAGTATTTCTTAGTAGAAGATTGGTATAATATACCTCTTATGCTACCGTGTAACCAGAACCAGAACCAGAATGAAATGAACAGGCTGTTTTGAGGATGACATATTTAGAGGGTGCTGACAGCATTTACAATCTTTCTGCAGCATAAAAACAACAGAATTTAGCACCTACTTAGCAAAAGTAAATAGTTAAATAGGAAGCTTTCAGATGGTGGACTAAGATGGACCTCTTTTCATCTCCTCCCTCTCTGCACATATTAACTTCCCTCTCAGTTTCCTCCTGCTGGTGTCCTTAGGTCTCTATCTTCCCACACTGGGTTGGAGTATCACCTTGTACAATCATCTGAGATGCCCTTCAAACTAATTATTCTATGCATGGCTCTTGGTACTTGCCCTGCTGCCAAAAAAAATGCCTAATTATAGCTCTGTGATGATGTAACCTCAGTCATCCCATTGTTCACAGGTCTCCATACTGCCAGTGTAATCATCGCCCTGACTGATGGAGAGCTACAGGAGGAGCAATTTTATTTTGCAGAGAAAGAAGTAAGTATTATTTACCACTGACAGCAATTCCATCCATTTCATTACAATTTTTTAAGCTTTAAATATTGTTTAAATTTCCTTCTTGAGCTTCAAATTCTTGAGCTAAATGAAATGTTTCTTTTATTTAGGCAGACAGAGCCAGGGCCTTTGGGGCTATTGTCTACTGTGTGGGAGTAAAAGATTTCAACGAAACACAGGTAACATGGAACAAAAGTCCTTGAATTCTCCATTGTTGATCTAGATGCTCAGACAGCAGAACGATAGTTACTTTGCTGAAGCATTCATACTCTCAAGAGAAAATTCTAAAAATACTATATTTATTCACTCTAAGAAAGACAGTAAGACTTGAAGCATACAAAAGTGATCCATAATTCCTCATGAGTAAATTGGGAACTTTTGGAAACTGCATTAATTCTTTCTAAAGTAATCAAGTAGATGCTTCAGTAAGTCTCAGATTTAAAGTTAGGATTGGACTGTAGTTACTCAATTATTATTGTTAATTTTTTATTGTTATTAAATTATTAAATTTTCATTGTGGGCATTTACAGCTTGGAAATCAGCAAATTCATATATGAATGTAAAAGAAATTCATATGATTCATTATCAGGGCTTGATTTATTATTTTGTTGATTATCTAAAGTCTTGGAAAAAATGTTAATAATGCAGATTAAAATTAAAAGTATACTCTATCTACATGTTTTTTAAAAGTTTTGTTGTTAAACATTCATCTCTACACCCCTGGTTACAAGGGACCTCACTTGCCTATTAGTTCAGTCCCAACTTGGACAGGAATCTCTTCTATAGCATATCCAACAAATGTTCATCCAGCCTTATTGGATTTTATTTGATATATTCTTTTATTTCCCAGCTTTCAGGAACCTGGCTGTCCTAAAATCAGTACAACTGAAATAAAAATAATAATAATAAATAATGTGACAATAATAGCGGCAACTTATTTATGTAGTGATTTTACATTTTTTAAATATCCTACTTACATCATTTGATCCTCACAATCATACCAGCCATTCATTATATTTCAATTTCTTTGGCTTTAGCTTAATTAGACAAACCCCAAGTCCAGAATTCTGAGGAAGGGAATTTGTTCAAGTGATAAATATTTGAATAATTTTAAAAAAACCTTAATATTGGAGGTGAAGTTAAAATTAATAGTATCCCTAGGGAGATAAATTGGGTAATGATAGAAAATAGGCTATAACTCTTAGTAATTAATACTAGGAAGGGCAAATTCCACCAACATTTGGGCATTCACTCTCTAATTTTTCTGTGGACTCATTGTTCATTTCTTTGCAGCTGTCAACGATTGCTGATAGCATTGACCATGTGTTCCCTGTTACGGGTGGATTTCATGCCCTTCGAGGCGTCATTGATTCTGTGAGTATGAGATGAATAAAGATGTTGAGTTTTCCTCTTTCTTTTGAAAAAACAAACCCTCATTTTCAGAGACATAATGAGGACAGGTTATCAAGCTTTAGCCCAGGGTATTACATTTGAAAATTGCTGACAGTTCTGCAGTCCTTTTGCAGAAGAGAAATGAAAGCCTAGAACGAGTTAGCAAGAAAAAAAATCACTAAAATAGGAAGTTGCCCGATGGTGAAATGAAAGGGGTTCCGCCACACTTTCCTGCTTTCAACAAGCAGCAATCTTTCATCAGTATCTTGGGACTTTCTTTCTCCCCACCAGGGGATGCTGGACAGAACCTCAAGCCCTCCAGCTAGTGTGACTTGCTTCTTGCTGCTTGCTCTGGGTCTGGTTTGGGTGTTTGGCTCATGATCCAATTCTTCCTAGTTTGGGCTCTGATTGTTTTATATTTACAACTATTTGCTTCCTAGATCTTGAAGAAGTCCTGCATCGAAATCTTAGCAGTGGAGCCATCAAGTGTGTGTGCAGGAGGTGAGTTGTATCATTAAAGCTATTAAATTACTGCAGAGCAAAAAGACTATAATCAATACACATAATCAATGCACTTCATGGGTAACTGGGCAGAAGTAACAACAACAATAATAACAACAACAACAAATAGAGTACCTGATGATTATAAAATTTGTAATACCCATTATCCCATTGATCCACATAAATCTTATAAGTCAGAGTGCAAATATAATTATCTCCGTTTTATAGATGAGCTTGAGAATAAGAGAAGTTAAGGAAATTGATTATTATACAGATAGTAAAGGGAGAGAGCTGAGATTCAACTCGTACTATGTGACCCCCTTTTATTATCCACTTTTAATGAGAGAAAAGTGAAAAGGTGTTTGGGGATCTGAGATTCATGTTTTTTCCCTATATATCATGAAAAAGCCTAAGGTGGGACTGCTGTGATTTCTTCTGGAGCTGTCTTCAGCTACTTCATGATAAGGTAACAATGATTACATGACTTTAGGAGGGAGTTGAGAGAATTGACCCTCCTTTTTTCAATCTTGTTTTCAACAATTAGAACATCAATTACAGAGCACTATAATGGGAATAGCAAATGAGGAGGAGCCAAGAAAAATTTGGATTCAAATTCTACACTGCTGTAGTTGTAGGACCCCTACTAAGTAATTGCATCTCAACTGAGCCTCAGTTGCTTCAAATGTAAATGGGGATAATAAGACCTATAGTATCTATCTCACTGGGTTGTTGCAAGGATCAAATGAGTTAATATATTTGTGGCAGTTTCTTTGGGCTCACTCTTCCAATTCTTACTCCCACACCCTTTAATGAACTATGTCCTCAGTTGACTATTTCTCCCCTCAGGGTTCTATCATTGGATAAGTTTGAATAATACTATTAAAGCTATTATATATTATTATTACTATTATTCATGAATACCCATCTTCACTATCAATACTGATTAACCAATTGCTAATCAATTAGCTCTTACAAAAGAATGTTTCCTGGGAAGGTACAGCAAAGACAGAAGTTACCAAAAAACATTTCTTATTAGAGAAATACAAATTAAAACAACCTCATTTTACATGTACCAGATTGGCTAAAAATAAAAAAGGGAGATAAAAAAGGGAGAGTGACAAATGATGGAGGAGATATTAAAAAATTGAGACACTAATTCATTATAGCTGGAATTGTGAACTGATCCAATCATTTTAGAGAAAAATCTGAAATTATACCCCAAAAGTTATTAAACTACTTTTAACCTTTGACTCAATACTACCACTATTTGGTCTGTTTCCAAAGATAATTAAGGATAAAGGAAAAGAACTTGTATGTTCTAAAATATAAAGCAGTTCTCTTTGTGGTGGAAAAAAACTGGAAATTGCAGGGATGCCCATCAATGGCTGAGCAATTTATGGTATATGATTGTAATGGAATACTACTGAGCTATAAAAAATGATGAGTTCAGTGATTTCAGCAAAACATGGACAGACTTGCATAAAATAACGGAGTGAAATGATCAGAACAAGAGAACTTTGCATAAAGAATAACAGCAATGATTGGCAAGAGTCCCTCCATTTTACACTGGCCTTTTGCAGACCAGACAGATGAGATATTTACTCAACTTGGTAAAAGAATGTGTCTCCTCAGGGATTTATGGTCATTACGTGCCTTTTTTGTTGGGTTCACTTACCATACCTGTTTTGGATTCCTTCTGCTCTGCCCCAGACATTACTTATGTTAATTTGGTCGAAAATGATACAGAATTGTTAACGTCATTAGCAGTTTGCTGTAAAGTTTTGTGGGCTTAGAATAGCCTTATTTAGAGTTGTTTTGAGCTGTTATTTTCTTAAAATGGGCAAGACCATTCAACCTTCATGTTAAAACCTGGCTATGGCTCTGTTATTATAAAAGGAGTATTTACAACCAAGCAGTACAGACTAGATGTTTAGAATACCTCTCTCCAGTGGAATTGGTGCATTAGAAAAATTATAATCAGAGTTTATTAAAGCATTCTCTGGGGGATTTATGTGGTTCATTCAGATAATCTCAACTCATCTCAGAAACTGTCTCCTAACGATACGACCACAACCTGGCAACATTATCTTGTCCCATTTACATGAGGATGAACCAATAAGTTTGGTCTTTTGGGCAAGATGTTTTAGGCAAGGAGCATACTTGGAAAGAAGTTTTATTGAATTGTTATTGAGGCTATTTGAAAGGGAAGGCATATTTAGTATGGAATGGAAATGTTGCAATCACTATAAAAGATTTCTTTCTTTTCAGAGTTTCCAGTTTCCTCAAATGTAGAATGAGGGGGTTGGACTAGCTGCTCTCTAACATTGTGTGATTAATTCTTGCCTTGAAAATCTGCTTTACTACTTGTTGTGCCTAGCTCATGCATTTGGGAAAAAGGTAGAAAGATCTAGGAAATAAACTCAAGGGGAAAAACTAGGGAGAGAGTCTACTAGAAGAGAAAGATCTAGAGAATATCAGTTCTATAATTCAGAATTTTACTGGGTTCTAGCTGCTTTGGGCTGAACTCAGTGCTATTCTCATGTTTTGATTGTTTTTTATTATGTTCCCTGGGAGAGAGGCTGCATTTGGGAAATCTCTAGGTCCTGTGTTATTATAGTATTATAGAATTTCTTTGCCTTGAAGTTCCTTCTGCTAATGAAATCACAGATCTGGTACCTATCCCTAAAAAAAAAGAAGTCAACATGATTATTTGTAAGAAATTTTAGTATCTGTTGATTCCCCAGAAAGGTGGCTGGTACTACTTCAAGGACTGATTAGAAATAATTAAATAATTATAAATAGAGGAAGAAATTCTTAAGAAGCTATTCAACATTTACTCAATTTGGCTTAATTCATCAAATTTTTATTAAGCACCTATTGTTTGCACTGTCCTTTCTTTGGCTTATTCTGTTTTGTGTGGACATAGTGAGATAAATTGAGCATTGTGAAGTCACTTTCTCCATCTTAATAAAAAGCGTTTGCTAGTATACAATGTACACTCCTCCCCTTATTAGTACACCAGATAATAAAGATATTCTTCCTTACATGATTTCAATATCTTTTCTGTTCTAATTTAGGACCATTTTGTCTAGTTTAGTTTTCTAAGTAAGAATGCCTCCAAAGTATTTTCTTTTTGTTTTTAATTTTCAATAGTATTTTATTTTCCAAATACATGTAAAGATAGTCTCCAACATGAATTTTTGTAAGATTTTGTGTTCCAAATTTTTCTCCTTCCCTCCCTTAGACAGCAAGTGTTCTGTTATAAGTTAAATATGTACAATTTTTAAACATATTTCCATATTTGTCATATTGTGCAAGAAAAATCAGACCAAAAGGTTAAAAAAAAACAAAGAAGGTGCAGATACGATGCTTTGGTCCATATTCAGCCTCCATAATTTTCTCTCTGGATATAGATGGCATTTTCCATCCCAAATCCATTGGAATTGCCTTGAAACTGCATTGTTGAGAAGAATTAAGTCATCACAGTTGATCATCACATAATCTTCTTGTTACTGTGTACAATCTTCTCTTGGTATTGCTCACCTTCATTCAGCATCAGTTATGATTCAGCATCTTATGAGATCTTTTTCTGCTATACTTAGCTAGAGTATTGAACTTGAGAGTGAGAAAAACCTAAGTTCAAATCCCATCTCAAACATTTACTAGCTGTAGACCCTAGAGAAGCCACTTAATCTGACGCCTCATTTTCCTCATCTGTAAAATGGGGATAATAATAGCACCTACCTCAAATTGGTTTTTGTGAGAATCCAAAGACACAACCCATACAAGACATTTTGTAAACTTTAATGTGCTAGATAAATGCTAGCTTTCTTGGTCTAGGTGAAATCCACAGTGCTGAATTGCAAAGTACCTTCAAATTGGCAGTTATGACTCCTGCTAGAAATCATATTCCCAAGCTGAAGCGGTGAATCTTTCAGTCAACAAACATGTCTTTGGCACTTTACTAAGCACTGAGTATACAAAGGGGTTAGCTAGATGGAATAGTGGATAGAGTGTCCAGCCCAGAGCTTCTTGAGTTCATTTGCCTCAGTTTCCTCATGTAAAAGGAGTTGGAGATGGAAATGACAAACTATTCCAGTATCTTTGCAAAGGAAACCCCAAAATGGGGTCAGGAAGAGTTGGATCATTTAGTTAAGAGACCATAAAGAAGATGGAATAGAGGAAAACAGTACTTGTAACTTGATACAAGAGAAAAGAATTCCTATCCCCTGAACATGGCTCAACATCTCTCTCCCTTCCGGGTTCTGTGAGCTCAGTAATAGCAGAGACTGGAACTGTTTTCTGTTTTCTGTCTCTAACACTGAGCATGCTACCTGGGTGAAGTAGTTAATTAAGTGCCTGTCCTAGAATCAGGAAGACCTGAATTCAAATCCAGCCTCAGACACTTAACTATAATTAATATTAATTAATAAGATTATAAAGGCTCCCAATGATATTGAAATATATTTATTAAATTTTTAAACACATTCACAGATTCCAAGTTAGGAAAGGGATGATGTCTCTTTATAAGCTTGGAATGAATTCTGTTTTGGAGATCACATACATGTTGCTAATTACAAAATACTTGTTCTTTAGTCATTCAGTCATTCTGATGTTTTGTGACCCCATAGACCTCAGCATGTCAATGCTACCCATGAATTTTTTTTGGCAAAGACACTACAGTAGTTTTACATATTTTACAGATAAGGAAACTGAGGCAAACAGGATTAAGTGGGTTGCACAGCCAGTGAGTACCTCAGGCTTGATTTCAACTCAGAGATGTTCCTAATTTCAAGTCCAATGCTCTACTACACTACCTACCTGCACCTCTAACAGTTATTGAAGTTTAAAAGGATAGATTTTTATTACTAGAAAAAAATATTCCATTAGGTTCCACTCTACATTAGGTATCATCTGTTCTATTTATTATTTTTATCACCCCCTCTCTTTTTTTCCCTGTTTCTCATGGACACAGTCTCCATCTTGCCATTCTTTTTTTCTACTGTTATTTCAAGTCTTCCTGCCACTGTGATTCAAGTCACTAGGCAAATTCTTCTCACTGTCGTGAATGTCATTTCTGCTGCCATCTCTTCAGTCTCAGCCTTGGATTTGGGGTTTTTGCAGGAAGTCACTTAGAAAAGCTTCAGCTGACTGAGCCAGTGGGTTGACGGTAGATGACAGCCATCTGACACCTCACATTTTCTGACCCTATAAATCCGTGGTGCTTGGTGGTGGGAGGGAGGAAAGGCTTCATCTGCTTCTGCTGATTTAAAGTGACCAAGACATGCTGCCTGGAAATAGGCTATCAGGGTGAGGCGGAGAGGCTCCCGCTCCCTCTCTGACAGCGTCATTGTTTTGATTATGCTCGTGGGACACAGATGTAATTGAAAGGTTTTGCTGAGATGGGGCATCCAAGCAGCCGTGTCAAATCCCAGGTGAGGATGCAAGCTGTCAGCTTCTCATCAGAGCCACACAAGCGGAGCCGACAGCCCAACTTGGGCGCACCAGCTCCAGCCCACCATCTCGCTGCCAGCTCTGCCCAGAAATTTCACTGCTGACCTTTTTCCCTTTGCTGGCTTGTCAAAAGCTGCAAAGAACAGTCTGACAGTAACGCAGGGAGAAAAGAAGGAAGCCAGAGCCAAGACCCCAAATTAGATAGAATTAGCCATTTCAAGCATCCATCAGCTAGGATGAATTAATGGACAAGAACATCTGATGATGCAGGGTGGGCTGCAGGGTGGGGGGGGGGGGGGGAGAATGATTTGTGAAAGGAGGAGGGGAGGGACAGAGCATGGGGGACCCAATAACGAGACTCTCTCTATTGTCTGTGTATTGATGGAATTTTCCCTCATTTGTTACATTAAAATCTTGATTAATCAGGATGATGAGGAATTTGCTATTAATTGGGAAGGAAAGAGAAATACTTTTTGATTCCATCTAATCTGTCCAAAGTGTACCAAATTCCCAAACTGGTAGCAGTTAGGGCTAGAAAGGACGTACCATCGTCTAGTTTATTCCCTCCTTATTTTGTAGATGGGAAAATAAGGGAGACAGTTGAGATGACCATCCAGAGTCACTCAGTGTGTTAGTTAGATCTGGGACAGTACAATCTAGGACTGGTCCAGGTTCTTGGCTAAATAGGTATTACTTTGTCTGATGATGGGAGATGTTACAGATTCTTCTCTGGGTCATTATTGGGAACAAGAGTGATTGTTGTTCATGACTGGAGATAATTACAGGCAGAGGAGTATATTGACCTCAGAACATCCCCTCTAAGTTTGTTTTATGACTCAGTCTCTGATTTGTGGCTTGCCTTTTTCTCCTAAAAGAGGAGTATGGAGAAAATGAAATCCAGTTGCAGGTCTGTTAGTCTAATTCATCCCTACATTCAACAGATAAGTAATTATTGGGTACCTACTATGCTCAGGGAGGCAGAATATCAGAGCTGAAGGAAACTTTAGAGATGCTGTAGGCCAGCCAGTACCTGAATCAGAATCTCCTCAGCAATATTCTGAATAAGTGATAATCCAACCTCGACTTGAAGACTTCTAGTCATGGTGACCATAATTCTTCTAAAAGCAACTGATTGTCCTTTCAGGCAACTTTGAAGTGCAACAGCTCTGACAATTTCAGACAATTCTGTCGTTCAATCATTTTCAATTGTGTCTGACTATTTGTGACTCCATTTGAGATTTTCTTGGCAAAGATACTGGCTGGACTGGTCTGCCTCTTTTTTTCTAGCTCATTTTACAGATGAGGAAACTGAGGCAAATATGGTGAAGTGACTTGCCTGTAGTCATACATAAATAATAAATATTAGAAATTTTATTTTTTTTAATATGAAGGTCAAATGTGCCTCTTTGTGGATAGGCAGGTGGGTCCAGCTGATAGGGTGCTGGACTTGAGGTCAGGAACATTTGAATTCACTAAGCCTCAGACATTATGGCTTTTTGTTTTGTTTGCCTCAGTTTCCTCAACTAAGATGGAAATAATAATAATAGTGCTCACTTCCCATGGTTGTTGTGAGGACCAGATGAGACAATATTTGTAAAGCACTTAACAGTTCCTGAGGGGACACAGAAGGTGCCTATGTAAATGCTATATAAATGCTAGTTATTATGATATCATCATCATCATTTATTTGTTTTTTATAATTTCCTCCCTTTGCTCCTAAATCCAGATTATTGAGAAAAGTAAATTAAATCTTATCTCCTTTCCAAGTGACTTTATAAATACTTGAAGTTACCTATTATGCTCCCCAAAATTCTTCTCTTCTCTAGACTGAATATCTCCATATTACTTATGGAATGGTCAATCATATCTTTATCTAGGATAATATTCTTTTCTGCACTGTCCTGGTTATAGTCTTTTGGATATTCTCTATCACTGTCCTTCCTAATATAAAATGTGCCACCCAAAAATTAAAAAAATATATATTCCATACAAGGGCTGATCAGGGCAGAGAACAGTTGTATCCTCACCATCTAAGTTAAGGGGGAAAAATGCTATTCTTAGTGAATCCTAAAATTGCATTTATTTTGGTTGTTATCCCATTATTGACATTCTGAACCTAAAATCTACTAAAAACTCAAGATAATTTTCACATAAGCTTACCTAAAACTATGTCTTTCTAAATCTTTATTTGTACTCTTAACTTTTTTAAACCCCAATTGTGGAATTTTCCATTTATTCTTCTCATATTTTACTTTATTTAATTTGATCTTGAATCTTGACAGTCAACAAACATGTTGGCTTTGCATTACCTGCAGATACAAGTATGACTATAGTTTAGTCTAGACAATTGATTAAAATGTTGACTAGCATAGGAGCAAGGGTAGGTATCAGGAATATTCCTGGACTTTCCCATCTGACAGATTCTAATTAATAATCGATAACTCATTTAAATTAATAACTCAATAAATCATATTTTGGTTTAGTAAAGGAGTTTTTAACTGGGGGTTCAGGAACTTGGATGGGAAAAAATGTATATTTTCATTAAGTTTTGGTTTTCTTTGTAATCCTGTATAATTTATTTTATGTATATAAAAACAGTATTTTAAAGGGGATTCATAAGCTTCACCAAACTGCAAAAAGGAATTCATAGTCTTCAGCAGACTGTCAAAAGAGGTCCATGACACAAAAAGGTGAAGAACTCTAGGTCTCTTTATATATCCTAGGCTAGGCCCATCTAATTATCATCTACCTCCCCATCTCTGCATCCTGACATGAGAGAATTTGTTCAATACTTGTTGAAATCTAATTACACTATGTTAATGGCATTTCCCTGATCTGCTAACCTGGTGATTTTTGTCAAAAAATTATGGTAATCTGGCATAATTTCATTTTAGTTATCAGAACATTTCTTTCCAAATAGTCATAAATCATCCATGCTATAATGTTGCCAGATACAAGACTAAAGCTCACTTGCTTAAAATTTGAAGAGTCCACCTTCTTTATTAAAATTAGAACCTTTTCATGTCTGTAGTCCTTCAGAACCTTTCTGGTTCTTCTTGGTTTTTCAAAGATCACTAAGACTCAACAATCAGATTCCTAGTTCATCTGAGCTGGGTTGCTTGAACACATCAAAGCTAGCTAATTGCTTTCTTACCATCTTGTTATTTATCTTGGATACCAATTCCTTATTTTAAAAAAGCAAGAGAAAGAGAGTATGAGGGGTAGGGAAGCACGGTGATGGAGAAGAGTCCAGATGAAATCTATTATCCATCCCACTAAAATGAAGATCTGAAAAAGTGAAGGGCTATCCCTTCGTGTGGAATTGGTCACAATTCCTACTTTGTCATCTTTCTGCTCTCCTTATGCCTCAAAAAGCTATTCAATTATACTAGTTAATCTGCTATGAATTTTCATTGTTTTGAAACTTTGAAACATATTTTTTGTTTTCTCCTTATTTTTTTCTAAGGAAGAAAGTTCTCAGGAAAAGTATTTAGGTTCTTCATTGATTTCTGTTGGCAATGATGATCACTTAAATTGGTAAATATTTCTGTGAGACTTCCCTTACTTCTGAGTCTCTCCTTCTTAGCACCAAATACAGGATGTTTCATATGTAGTAGGTATTTTGCTACTGTGTTTCTGTTTTTTGTCCTTGTCCTCAAAATCACATCAGGGAGATGATGCTGTGACATGCAAGGGAAGTGAATTGGAGTTTTAAGTGAGGGAGGGCTGTGCAAAGTCACCAGCCTCACTTTTCCCTCCAGAACCATTTGAGTCCAGTGGCAAGATATAGATTGGGATGACTGGAGATGGCCCTGGCTACAGTGGGAGACTTTACCTTTTTTGAGCTAAGGTCTTTAACAGATCTTAGAGGCAACACCCATTCAGTGATTCAGGCTAGGTAAAATCGGCAAAAAATGGCTTCTTTTACCTACCCAAAGAAAATAAAATTGAGCGACTTAATGGATATAAATGACTAAATGAAATTAACTTTGGGGAATAAGCTAGAGTTCCAAATATGAACTAATTGCTTGAGACAATGAAGAAAACTAGCCCTAGAGTCACAGGAACTGGGATTATTTCCATCCTCTGATGTTTACTATCTATATAATCTTTGGCAAATCACTCAGTTTCTCCATCTATAAAATGAAAGATGTGGACAAGGTGATCTCTGAGGTGCCTTCCAGCCCTGGAGTGATGACCATCCAAGGCACAGGGAAAAGAGTGTTGCAGCAATTGGAATGAAGGCAGTCCAGCTTTGAACATTTCTAAGGGAGATTTAATCCATTTCTCCTAGCCATTTCAACTCACTGTCACCATGCCTTTGTGCCCCATGCCTGGAATGCATTCTCTCACCTCCCAGCTTCCTCTAGAAACTCAACTCAAGGACCCCCTTCTCCATAAAGTCTTCCCTGGTTCCCTGCAACCAGTGGCTAATACCCTTCCTTCCTGTACACCCTCTTTAATTGGTGGTTACTTTGTATATAGTTTCTTATAGTTTATATGTCAAAAGTAATTATTTTATTTGTGTGTATATCATATCTATGTATATCTCTGTATGTATACACATATAATACATGTATATACTTATGGGTATACATAATATTAGTATATAGATATTAGTGTGTGGTGGTTTATAGTTCTGTGTTGTGGCAACACGAGTATCATTTTCTAGGATTATTTTCTTCCACTGCTGGGCTCTATTATCAAATTAACTGGAAATTCTAGTGGTTGGTTTTCCAATGCTCATAACACTTCCTTTCAGACCAGCCTCATTGGCTGACTTCCATTAAAATCCAGCCAAATTCCTTCTTTGAATTAACACTGTGAGGGGCACTGAGCCTCTTGGTGATAACTCAGTGTTTGTACTGAGCCCTCTAGGGACTTGTGACTGTGAAGAAAAGGTGTGTTGTACACTAGGCCAGGGCAGGAAGCCGCTGCAACTCAAAAACTGCTTCTTCTAGCTGTTTTACTCTCGTGCATGACTTCTGTTGTGACTTATTCCACCTTCCACATTTATTTTCTTTATTCTGGAATTTAGGAAGTAGAGATGAAATGAACTAGATAGCTCCATGGAGTAAGTCCCCTGCTCCAAAACTTCATCCACACACTTTCAACCAATTGTGAATTCATTCAGGTTCTATCACCCCAGAGGGATTGCTCTTCCACACCTTTTATAGCCACTGATTTAATCAAAACAACTACTGGAGGAGATCAGCTTACTGAATGGGAGATTAGAGAAGGGTCAAGATGTACTAAAGAAGGGGGAAAGTATGAGCAAAAGAAAAAAGACAATTTATCAGGATGAGAAGTAGTCCATTGTAGCATCCACTCATAGAGACCTAGGTCCAACCACAGGCATGTCACTGAAGCATATTCTGCCTGGGTGACTTTGGCCCAGTCCCTAAACTGGTCTAATCCTCTGTTTTCTCAATTGGGAAATGGGGCTAATAGTGCCACCATGTGACAGGGTTGTTGTGAGCCTCAAATAAAAATACATACATACATACATATGCACACACATATGTATGTATGTGTGTATGTGTGTGTATATATATATATACACATATATACACCAAAAAAAAGGCAGTCTCATCCCACACTTCTCTCAATAAATCAAGATGTGCACATACAAATATATACATATATTATTTATGTTTATATATATATGTATATATAGTATACACATATTATGTGTGTATATGTCTACATGTATATATTTGCAGCCTTTAAAATGCTATATAAATGTTGTTATTTAATCATTTTAGTCATGTCCTACTCTTCATGACCTCATTTGGGGTTTCCTTGGCAGAGATACTAGAGTGGTTTCTCATTTCCTTCTCCAACTCATTTTACAGATGAGGAAACTGAGGCAAATAAGATTAAGTGACTTGTCCAGGGTCCCACAGCTAGTCCATGTCCGAGGTCAAATCTGAATTCAGGTCTTTCTAATTCCAGGCCCAGTTCTATCCACTGCACCACTTAGTTCCCCAATATAAATGCTTATTTTTATTACGGAAGTAGAATTGATAAGATTTAGTAAGTGATTGGCTATGAACAGGTAATGAAGGGAAAGGAGCAAAAGTAGCAGCAAAGTTTTAATTATTGAAGACTGATTGGATTGTGGTGGCATCAAAGGGAAAGTGAAGTCAAAAAGAGGTAGATTTCTCCCCCATACCAAGGTACCATTGTGGTGTTATTATCCCTATTTTGCAGATAAAGAAACAGATTGTGAAAAGTTTAGCTCAGGGTGATACAGCTAATAGTGACAAAATTTAAACCAGGTTTTCTTGATTCCAAGTCTTTTGCTCTGTCTACTACACCATGTTTCCCTTTTATTAACACCAATTGAACATAAAATTAGACAATCCAGTCTCATCCCATGCTTCAATCAATAAATCAACCATCATTTATTTGAACTTACCATGTCACTGGGGATATAATGACAAAAGTAAACTAGTCCCTGCAGGTCTGTTCTAAGACCAGTTTTACCTAGCTTTGAAAACAAAATGACATTCATGCCGACCAGCTTCTAAGACTTTTATACTTCCTGCAGTTCTCATGCCCTTTCCTTTGTCTTTCTCTTTCACACCTGGTCTGTTAAACTCCTCTACTCCCCGTCCAGGAGTCTCTGTGGGGTTTTATATGTTTATATTTATCTTCCCTGACAAGTACAAAATAGGTTCTTAATAAAAGCATCCTATATCAGCACAAGACTTAAGTTAAACATTTTTACTATTACCAAATAAATCCATTTGAAACTCAAATAAACTCAGTCTGAGTAGGAGGTAATTTCTTACTCCAGTAATCCTTCCAATTTAGCTTCCAATTTAGAAAATGGAAGACAGGTGTCTTCTTGCAGAGTGGACTGGCAAGCTGAGGCTAGTCTGTAGATTATTTTTGAAACAATAATGTCATCCCTGGTTGTCTGAATTTTTTTAAATAATGTGCAGAACTTGATGTATCATCAGATTTTGGCAATAATTGCTTGTCTAGTCTCTTTCTACCTTATAGCATCACATCCTCCCTATAAGAAAAGCTTTGAACTTGGGAGAGAATTCAGCTACAAAGCCAGCAGAATTGCAGTGACAGATGGATTTTTTTGATATAGGAATACACTTGAGATGAACAAGAGATTTCTCAATAACATAATCGCATTAGCCCAGTGCCATTTCCATGGTAAAATCTCTGGAAAGACTATGTTCCTGCCAGTGACATGCTGTGTTCTACAATTTAGCTTTGCAAGACTACATGCACAATGTCCTGATTGTCCAATCTTAACAATGTAATTTATCAGCATGACTCTGTATTCTCTATTTATAAAAATAAGGGAACATTTTAGGCGTCTGTCTCTTTATAGCACTCACAAAAGTTTTCATTCATTTTTAACATCGTAATAATATTATTATTATTTAAAAACCTATTATTTATACAAAGTAGATTCCTGAGTTGCTTACATTAATGTATACAGATAATATCTGCAGAGGAAAAATTAAACTGGCCAGAAACAGCACAGGTATTCTGTGTAAATCAGTGTTAGCAAGAGAAGACTTGTATGAGCCAGGAAGGTAGAGGAAAGAGTGCTGTATTTGCAATCACAAGGCTTGGTGTTGATTTCCAGCCTTAATTTCTGTATATCTCAGTTTCTTCATTTATAAAATTGTCTATGGATTGGACTGGATAGCCCCTAAAGGTCCTTTCTACACTAATTATAATCCTGTAAGTTTACAAGTGGTCTTAAGGGACAAAAGTATTAGAAAGCTACAACTATATCTCTTTCAGAGAAAGTCTATAAAATTGTCCATATGCCAATCACGTGCCTACATTCCAAATTATTTTTCTCCATAGACAATCCAGTAGGTACACGTTGCGTGCATTGACAAGTCAGATCTATTTATCTACCCTAACCTATCTCCTGCCTTCCAGGTACTCATCTGCAACTGTTTATTGAATACTGAGAATTATATGTCCCATTAGATATCTTAAATTCAATGTCCAAAATTCCTTAAAGGAGAGAGATTGAGAATGAAAAAGAAAACATGGTTAATAAACAGAGGAAGACCTAGCAGAGGAAATGGGAAGAAAGCCTTAGCTTTGGAAAGGGGGATCCACAGAGAGCTTTTAAGGAGAAAGCCATCACAATAGATGACATTAATCATTTTTATAAATTAGATGAACTCTTCCTGCTAAGAGAAAATGAGATACAAGCATAGTTTGGGACAGTGAATTTCTTGGGTTGCTATGAGAGACTACATATATAGCTAGTCTTGGTCTCAGTAGGTTGCCTTGTGTAAATATATTTTCTTTCTAACCATGATCCATTGCTTAGTTTGGACTATGGGCAAATGTCCACAAAATATCATAAATCAGTTTGAGCTCTCCATAATATCCTCAGGTGGAAGAAGAAACTAAAATGCTTACATCAGTTCAGACAAGCCTTCCTATACTTCTCTGAATTGCTCTGGCTTCTTATTCTGCAGTAATCATACATTACTTTGACTTACCACAATTTGTTCAACCATTCAGTGAAATTTAATGGTGCTGTCAAGAAATCTTCGATCTATCACTTTAGTCATAAATGAATATGATAGGAAAGATCTCTATCTCTTGTCAAGTAACTGATATAACTGGTCAGGAAGAGCATTTTTATTGTTCTTCATCTCACCAAAAAGAAGAAAATAATTCACCCTAAGCCCAATTTTGGAATTCAAGGTTTAAATTCCTTAAACCAAGAAACTTTCAATTGAAAAAAAACCCACTTCCTGCTTCATTTACCCCTGTGTTCTTAAGAATGTATGTGGGATTCAAAGAATTAGAACTTTACCCTTGCCCTCACTTCCCAACAAAAATAAGAGAGGTAAAGTTGGGCAACAGGATAAGACATGGTTCTTATGAGCCCCACAGAAACCAGAGATTATTACTGATAAAATGAGAGACCTCAGAGGAACAAGGGTTTCAGTGTTCACAATATTGCATCCAAACAGTGTATGTTGCTGAGCCCGGACCTTTGCAGAAACAGACACTTAAAAAATGCCTTTTGATAATGGCACTAAGGCCAGATTTCAGTCCAAGATTCCCACAGAGTTACACCGGATGAGGATTTGGCTCAGTGTGAAGATATGGACTCAAGAACAGCAGCTGCTAAGTAGAATTCCTGGCGGTTAGTTTGAGGGATAGAGCCACTTGAAAGGCAAGGTCGGATGGAAAACAGAGCCAAACCATGTCTCATGTGTCCCTTTGAATTTTTGTCTTTGCAGAGTCCTTCCAAGTGGTGGTACGGGGCAATGGCTTCTATCATGCGCGGAATATTGACCAAGTTCTCTGCAGCTTTAAGATCAATGACACCATTACTATTAGTAAGTGGATATTCGGCTGCCTCCGAGTCACATCTCCATAAAGGCCGTAGAAGGAGCACTGAATGTGGGTCAGGACTCCTGGGGTGTTTACGCTGTGTCTTTCTGCCTATTTCTGTGTTCCAGCAAACTAACCATTCTTAGCTCGAGGGTGATATGTTTTTTATGTTTTTATCATAAAACCAGAGAGAGATGGCCCCTAGAGTAGATGATCTCTTGAATTCCTTTTCCTTCCTAAGAGTCAAAGGGCCTAATAGTTGAGAATATATGAATTCATTCATTCTTACTGAACAGATAAAATTGTCTAGTTCCATTTTCAGAGAGAAAAAGTGTGCTTTATTGGAGAGTTTTTTGAGTACTGGAAAAATGTGCACAACTCTGGTCATCCTCAAGCTGTTATTCTCTAATCATGTTAGAGCTATGGCATGGGTCCGATTTCATCCCTGTATGGAATTCTCAGTTCTCCCTCCACCACTATGTATAAAACTTTCATCCCTGTAAGAAACACTCCCTTCACCAATGCAGAGTACTTTCCAGGAACTTACAGTGGTACAAAACTTCATGGAACTGAAAGAGTTAAGTGATATCACCCCTGATCACACAACTAGTATATCTCAAGCCTGGAGGCCAGGTTTTTCTGACTGCAAAGCCCCAGAACTGCATGGAACTGAGAGGGTTAAGGGATATCACCCCTGATCACATAGTATATCTCAAGCCTGGAGGCCAGATTTTTCTGACTCCAAGGCAAGCTCTCTTATCTACTAAGCTCCACAAGATGTTAGAAAATTCTATTACTTATATATTAGAGAATTATTAGAGAGAGAATTATTGCTTGGAGAATTCTAGTTAGAGAATATATTATTTAGCTAATTTCCCCTGTTCCCTCTGTTGGCCCCTGGTTCGACTGTCCTAATTATGAATTTTGTGGCTTTGGATCACTAAAATAAATCCTCTCCTAGGACTCACTGGTACCTACTTGTTTCTGAACTGTAGAGAATAGTATAAGGATGATACTTGATACTAAAGGACAAATTAGTGAAGATCCAGGGTTTTCAACCTGTTTCCTTTGGCTTTCAGGAAACTTTAGTGCAGCCTCTGCTCTTTATGAAAATCAATAACTTCCGAATTTACCCTGCATTTACATTAAGAAATAAAATTCTGTTGGGATAATACCAAATATTCCCAGTATTGCTTGATGAGTTTCTTGTAACCCCCCGCCCCGGGGACATGAGTACCTCAGATCAGGAACCTCTGATCTAGAACATACCCCTTTTTTATGTTCTCAATTGTAAACTTCCAAAGGACAGAGACTGTTTCTTTCTTGTCTTCAGTGCCGGGCACAAGAAGCATTCATTTAATTGAATTGAAATAGTATTCACTCTAGAAGAGATTCCCCACAGAGTTTTCTAAGTCCATGGAGCTATTTCTCTCTCCTTTCTCAAAGCCTGATGTTTTCTCACCACTTTGGACTTTAGGGCCCAATGATTCCACAAAGCAGAGGTCATAACTGTTGTTCTGACTATCTAGGTTCAACTCAGGACAGGAGCAATCCCAAGCTGGCTGCCCAAGCGATGGGCTGTGAAACAAGGGTCTGGCTCCCAGCCTGTTCCCAGGAATTCATTAAAAGAGTCACTACAGCAAAAAAACATGAATTGGCCACTCTGGAATCCAAGCCGAGAAGCCAAGGATGGCATTGATCGCAGAGCTTTTTCTGTCCCATGGCAGGGCCTGCTCCTAAAAGGAGTTTTACCCACTTGGCAAGGGAACCATGACACATTTCTACTTTCAAGTTCATTTCTGACTTAGTGTCCTTGTTCAGAATGGTCCCTCTGACCCCTTTCTCCATTGCAGACTTCACCACAAAGAGAAAATAAGACTGCAGCCTGAGTCATGACTTCTTTTTCCCAGTTCCGGCAGGTTTAAATATATATATATAAATTGTGAGTTGCCAGTGGGGGGCTGAGTCTATTCCAGTTTCATATGTACATTTCCCAGAAAAGTGTGTTTATCCTGGATAAGGGATTGACTGCCAGGCTGGGCTCTTCTCCCATAGGACTATTTCTATATCACATTCTTCTGTCCAAGTACATTTCCTACTTACCAGGATATGTTTGGGTAAAAGCACCCCTCCCCATATTCACAACATACTTCTTTCCCTGAATGCCTGCCCAGACTTCCTATTAACTGGGACCACCTTGGTCCAGAATAGCATCCTGACCAGTTTTTTTTTTAGATTGTTTCAATTATCTAGAATTGTACCCTTTGCTTTGTCTCTTCCCTAAGACCCTATGGCCTTGAGTTTAAAAAAAAAATTAAATGATTTTTAGTTTAAAAAATATTCCTGTTTCTCAGAAAGCAATACTATTTGCCTTTACCACGAGGGCTATTCCTTGGAATAACAGATTTAGAGCTGATACGGACCTTGAGACATCCTGGAGGCATAGGGAGTTATAAGAGATAAGGTGGAACCTGATTCTAGGTTTCTTGATTCTGTTCTCTGTCAGCCAATGATTTAGAGTACTTTATAGTTATTCTCTTTGAAATATTCAGCTGCCGAGATAGCCAGGTCAGGAAGACTTGGGCAGATCACTCACCCTCAGTTTCCTCACCTGTAAAATGAGTATAGTCACAATTAGTTCCCAATGTGGTTATGAAGATAAAATGAGATGATATTTTAAAAATATGTTGCAGTTCATAAAATTGCTATATTAATGTTAGTTATTTTTATTATTTTATATCTTGCATTTTAGGAGTCAAATGCATCACCTAAGAATATCATACTTCTTTTCTGGTTCTGAAGGAAAGAATTTAGTACTAATTCTTAAAATATTACATTTATTAAAAATAGCAAAGACACTTTTAAGCTGTATAACGTCTAAAGGAAAGTATCCAGGTTGGCAAAGGGCCTTGAGATTATGCCATATGTGGACTGCCTTGAGGAAATGGAATCGTTTACCCTGAGAAGAGAAGCCCAAGGAAGGATATCTTAGCTTTATTCATGGATTTGAAGGGCTACATCCGGAGGGATGCTTTTGCTCCTCTTGCCCCCCAAAAGCAAACTAGGAGCAGTATTTATGAGTATCATAGAACTACCATAGAAAAGGACCATTTAGTCAAATGCCCTAATTTTCAGGCTGACTTCTGGTAGTCAGAATTCAAACCGAGCTTCTGACTGTAAACCAAGCATTCTTGCCCGTCTGACTGTATATTTACTGGAAAGAGGATTTTCTATAGTCCCCATGTTATAAAAATATAGAATTCTGAACTTTTCCAAATGGATGTAGAATAATACTGGTAGAACCAGGAGAACCATTTATACAAGAACAACACTGTAAAAACAAATCACTTTGAAGGCTGTAAGAAATCTGATCAACCGTGACTCTAGAAGACTAATGATGAAACCCCTTCCTGACAGAAAGGTGATGGATTTAGGGTGCAGTTTGAACATAGACAATGAGGGAATTTGTTTTTCTGGACTGTTAATATTTGTTACAAGGAATATGTTTTTCTTTTTGTATTTTTTCACTGGGATCTGGGTGAAAGAGAAAATAGATTCCTGTTCATTTAAAAAATACTTTAAAAAAAAAGAAGCAGGGGCTACAGGTATGGAACATTGCATGGACTTTCAAATGAGTCCCTACACTGTTAGTTTTCTTTTTAATTGTTTTCATTTATTAAAAGAAAGCTTTCCTAGGGTGGAAGTAAATGTTGATAATGTACAAATGAAACATATCAATAAAACTTTTTAATGAAAAAAGGCAAATGCTAAATGATCAAAGAATACATAATCAGACAGCTTTCAGAACAAGAAATTAAAGCTACAAAAGATAATCATATAAAAATGATCTAAATCACTAATAATTAGATAGATGCAAATTAAAATAACTCCCTGGGTAGCACCTCACACCCATCAGATTGGCAAAGATGACAAAAAAGGAAAACTACAAATGTGGGAAAATAGGAATACTGATGCACTATTGGTGGAGTTGTGAACTGATCCAACCATTTTGGAGAAAAATTTGGACTATAAAACTGCATATACCCATTAATCCAGCAATACTATATCTAAGTGTGTATCCCAAAGAGATTAAAGATAAAGGGCAATAACACACATTTATGAAAATATATTCTTTGTGGTGGTAGAATATTGGAAATTTATGGCATACCCATCAATTGAGTAGTGATTGAACAAGTGGTTATGTACAAAATAATGAAGGGGGTGGTTTCAGAAAATCCTGGGAAGAACTTATATGCATTGATGCAAAGTAAAGAAAGCAGAACCAAAAGAATAGTGTATATAGTAACAGCAATATTATATAATGATTAATAGTGATCCAGCACAGATACAAAGACTTGATGATGTAAAATGCTATCCATCTCCAGATAGAAAATTGATAGATTTGTAGTACAGATTAAAACATTTTTCCTTTTATTTTTGTAATATGGCAAATGTAGAAATACTTTTTGCATAACTTCATATGTGTAATGAATATTATATTTCTTGCTTTCTCAGTGGATAGGAGAGGAATAAAGAGAGGCAGAAAATCTTTAAAAATAAAAACAAATTAATAAAATGGATAAAAAGAGGAATTTCCTAATACTTGGAGATACCAAAAAATGAAATGGGCTGTTTTAAGAGATAATGGTTTTCCTCTCATGGAAAGTCTTCAAGCATAACCTGCAATGCTCATTTATCAAAGATATTGCTCACAGGATAATTGTTTGGATGCAAGTTAGATTAGCTGGCCTCCAAGATCCTTTCCAATTCAAAATTATGTAATATTTTCACAATCATTAAGGGACAAAATCTGAGTCATTTGGTGAAATTTTCATAGACCAGTAAACTTTTAAAACCAGGAAAGACTTGATTTGCTGCTCACTTTACAGATGAAGAAACTGTGTTCCAGGGAAGCCAAATAAACTGCTCAAGACTATATAACTAATTTGTGGCAGAAATGGATTAGAATCCAGGTCTCCTGACTTGTTTCATTGCTTTGCCACTGCCTCTTCTAATTCATTTTTCTTTACCTTATTTGTGAACTTTATAAGAATCACAAATATTCACATGTAAACACTGAATTGAGGCTGCAGGTGACCAAAATTTATTTAAAGTTTATCCAATTTATTTATTTAGCCAATGAACCTATTAGCATTCTAGGAATAGAATGAGACACCAAACCCTCTACTTTGACTTTTCGCCTGTGCTGCCCTCCCTAGTGATGTCCTAAGCAGACTTCTTATAAGTTTTTTTTTTCTCTTCTGTGGATTTGTTTTAGATGAGAAACCAACAGTTGTGCAAGATACCTACTTATTTTGTCCTGCACCAAAGCTGGATGAGATTGGACAGTAAGTGGCAATAGAACCTTCTCAACCTTGTTTTGCATGATTTCCCTTTGTCCAGTGTAATTCCCAACTGCTCTACTTACTGTCCCATTCTTTTCTGCCCTTCTCAGGGCCATATTTTGGGCATCTCCATTCTCCAAACTTAACCCCAACCCCTTTCGGTCAAAAATGAAAATTAATTAAATACTAACTCAATTTGTCAGTTCAGATACCACTTTCTTCTTGAAACTTTTCCAGATTCCCCTGCCAGAAGTGATGGCTCCCTCCTTGGATTTCTCATAGAATTTTGGGCAGACATTTCCTTTATATTTGCCTGCTGTGGGATAGTTCTTCATATAGCTGTCTTTTCTTCTCTACTATATTGTTTGCTCCTTGAAGGCAGAGATTCCATCTGATTCCCCAGAGACCTGTACACAGTAGATACTTAATAAATCTTTGTCAAGTTTTAATTTGTCCAGTGCATAGAAACAGCAAGGTTAATCTTTGCCATACTTAGGTACATAGAATTTAGAATAAAGAACTAACAATTACTCCACTGTGAATAATGTTCTCAATTTGCATAAGTCTCCTAAGAAACCCAAAAACTATTTTATTAGTCTTTAAAATACCTCTAGAAGATGAGTCTAGGAAAAAACATTAAATTTTGTTTTGTTCTCCTTCCATTTTCTTCTATATCACAGAAGTAAACACTTGCATGCTTTTGTATCATCCCTGGTTTGGTGTAATCCTGCGTAAGCAGATGGAATTTTTGTTTGTTTATTTTTTAAATCCACACTTTGATCTATTCCTACTGTAGAAACATTCTCCACTAATGCAGGTCAACAACTCCTCTGTGTCCTATAGTCTTGGGATCATTGAGAAGTCATGGTTATGTATCAGTGTGTGAGTCAGAACTTAAATTCAGATCTTCCTGACTAAGATCGGCACTTTCTCCACTATTACATGCTGGGTTTCAAACCAAACATTAGTTTGAACATATGATATATGGAATAGTTCTTCTGAAATATGAAATAATCCTGATCAGTGCCCTAGAGAAGGAAGCAGGTACAGGGAGGCAAGGGTAATGTCTCGGTAGGTCTGTCTGTGAAAAATACCCTTCCTCTGATGTCTACTTTCCCATGTGTAGGTGTGGTCTACCCACGGGTAGCAAAATCTGGTTTATAAATTAATAATAATAATAATAATGTGCTCCAGTTCTATCTAGTCAGCTGACTTGTGGTAAACCCAGCACCCAAGAGAACAGCTGCAGCCACAGTTCAGCCTTTAACAAGACTCGATTTAATATCCTGGCAAGAGTGGCCTCATGGGAACCCTAGGAACATGCAGAATACCACCTCTTACATTGACTGTCTCTCTGTGTGTTCTAGGGTGGTTTTTCTCCAAGTCAGCATGAACAAAGGACTCACCTTCATCTCCAGCTCAGTCAGTATCACCAGCACCAAATGTGTAAGTATGAAGGATATGATCCTGTGGGCCAGAGTGAATCAATCTAGAAATGTCAAGGAGGAAGCTTAATTTTTGCTTTTTAGATATCTCTTTCTTAGTTTTAAGAGTGTTCGATATTACTTTCCAGCTAGAAGAAAGAAGTGAAGGGTTATCCCCATTGTAAAAACTAAGATTTAGCAAAAAACAAAACAAAATAAAAAATTGGAAGCAACATAAGATTTTCAATCTTGGGACCTGTGTTCAAATTGCTGTTTATTATCTTTGCGACCTTAGCAAGATAACCATTTCCTTAGCCAGAAAACAAGGGATGGAATCATTTCTGAGATCCCTTATAGCTCTAACATTTATGACTCTAAATCTAATCCCTTTTCTATTTTTCATATGGTTACTTTAAATTGATAATTGGTAATCCTATAGCAATCACTAGGGAAGCCAGCAAACAGGAGGACAAGCTCTTGCAATCTGCTTTCTGATATATGGCTCTCTTCCCTCTTAGGCTAGGACAGTATCCCAAGGTATTGTCTTTAGAAAGAACCTGTGGTTAAAGCCACACGCTTCCTTCTATCAAATTGCTACATCTACTAGAAGCTCTTTTCATTGAATTTATGTTTGAAAATGATTTTACCTGAGAGGGTCACATTCTTTCTATCTCCCCATTCCGAAAAGTGCTATCCTAGAAGACATAAAGATGCCATGAGGGCAGGTGACAAAAGGGGAAATATTTTGGCATTTGAATTAAGTTGCTTTCAGTTGCAAGAGTGCTTTGCCATGGGGCAGCTGGGTAGCACAGTATATAGAATGCCAGTCCTAGAGTCAGGAGGACTGAGTTCAAATCTGGCCTGAGATACATACTAGTTGTATGACTTTAGGCAAGTCATTTAATCCTGATTTTCTCCCCTAAAACAAGAAGTGACATACAAGAATTTTTTTAATAACTCCAGGTCATTTGTGTAAAAATTATGATGATTTTCCATCAGGTTCATAATAAGGATGAATGTTGTTCAATGTAAGAGAGATAGGTGGAACCAAGAGCCATGCAGCCATTAGCACGAGGGAACTTACAATTACTCTCAGCTAGGAAGGACTAGTGATATATGGCTTCTTCTTGGAGTATGAGTGACAGAAACCTAGAGAGATAAAAGTGTAGAGCAATATGGCCCAGGGTGGGGTGGAATTGAGTGTACTAGCCCTACCCACTTGGTACCTTGGCTGTATATACATCCCTAATGCCCAGCTGTCATCAGCATTTTAGCTCACTCAATAAGAGGATCAGAACAGGGGCTCATGTGAAGCCAGGTGTGTTCCAAGCCTGTTGAATCTTGTTGCATTAAGCACGTTCCTTCTCATTTTGCAGATTTCTCCAGTTACCTTTTCTTCTCCTGTTTTCTTCTCTTTGGCTCCCCAGCTTTAGCTCTCACCTGACTCTCTCATGACTGCTGCAGTAAGTTTCCTCTCTTTTCCTTCCTTTAAAGTTCATTTTTCTACCCCCTCAGATTCACAATCTACAAATAGAGATTATAATTCCCTTTCATATTCATTCTTCCATTAATATGATACCTGAAAGGACATCTCTCAAGTGCCAGCTGGTAAAAAAAAAAAAACTCAACCCTTTATGCAGATACTTAGAATCAGAATTATTTGTGCTTTCAGTATATGGAAAATTTGGACAGGAAGAAGAGGAATGCCTGAGGAGAGAATAGTATGTCTGCTCAATTAGCTTTTTTCTTGATTCTGGTACCAACTTGCACAGTCTTAACTACTATTTACTTAATTGTTTCCATCTAAGGGAAAGTATGTGGGTATGACTCTATGATCACTTTTCTCTGCACATCCCAGCCCATCAGCAAAATTAGCTTTCCAAAGCTTTTTTACAAATTATTTTGCACTTTTCTTAATGTGTCTGCAACCAACTAATTTCTCCCTTTCTCTCTTTGTTTTAATTTGAAATAAAGTGAATCTTGTAATTTCTCTCCCACATTCTCTGCTGACTTTCATATTCAGAATCTGCTTGATCTCTCCATCATGTGTGGATTTTCCTCTCTCCTTAATTCTATTTTTCTATTTTTCAGTTCTTTAATGTCAGTATTTAAATATCACATAGATGTTTACCATAAATAGAGGGGGTCATATTCATACATGGAATGGAACAACTGAAATCATAAATTGATGAGAGTTCAGTAAATGGGACACTGGACTTAGCATCCAGGAGGTCTTGGTTCAAAACCTGCCTCCGATGCTAGCTGTGTGACCTTGGCAGGTCACTTAGCCTCTCAGTAGAAGGAGAACTGAATGTGGAAACAAGAGACCTGGGTTTAATAGCTGGATGATCTCTGTCATTGCCCCTCTAGATCTTTGTTTCCTTGTTTATAAAATGAAGCTATATATCCTAGACGTGCAGGGGTCCTTAAACTACAGCCCGCGGGCCAGATGCGGCAGCTGAAGACATTCATTCCCCCTCACCCAGGGCCATGAAATTTCTTTATTTAAAGGCCCACAAAACAAAGTTTTTATTTTTACTATAATTTGGCCCTCCAACAGTCTGAGGGAAAGTGAATTGGCCCCCTATTTAAAAAGTTTGAGGGCCCCTGTACCTAGAGGGTTGTTGAGACAAATTGCTTCATTAACTCTAAAGCACTAGTAATGTTAACTATCATTTCTCTTACTGTGTGTCGGTAGCCCACTAAATGCTATTTTAGTCCTCAAAAAATCTCCATAAACTAACTTAAGGTGTCCTAATAAGCCTGAATCCTAAAATTTTTAATCACCTGACTCTGGGATTCCATGGGGGTGAAGGAATCAGATTTAGGATGACTAAACTAAATAAACTGTGAGTCACTGGCTATATAATATAGATGCTCCTGGGATGATATTATAATAAAACAGACATATTAGTGATCAACCAAGTGTTATTGAGCTGCTTATTAATGAGGAATTCCTCATATCCCTTTCTGTTAGGGGAAATTTTAGTTATCCCTGACATCCTATTGATGAGCAGTGATATTAGCAGAGCAGAGATGACCCATCGTTCTGTCTGTTATGCCTTTGATCTCCTTCTGTGCTGTCTTTTGAATTGGATCCTCTGACAATTATGGAAGTAACTGGACATTTCCTTTGTTTGCAGCTCAGTGGAACAATTCTCTTCGTTGCCCTGTTGATTCTGTTTCTGTTACTGGCCCTGGCCCTTCTCTGGTGGTTCTGGCCTCTTTGCTGCACAGTGGTAAGTTCTCATTGGACACCTTAGATACACAAAGGGACACAGGCTTGCAGGGTGAGTGATGGGTGAGAACCTAGGGTTTCTGCTGTTCCAAATCTCCCTCCTCCCTCTTCTTCCTTTCCAATACAGTGCTCCCAGTTCCCTCAGGGATGAGGGCAGATACATTAACAGAGAAGAATTGATGAGACATACCCCTAACATTTCTCAGTGTCCTCCCTAAAGTAGAAAAGGCATCATAAATGGTAAATAGATTCCTAGGCCAGCCCGCAATAGTCTGTTTTACCTGTAAAATAACTAATAATCCATGTTTGAAACAATCTTGGAGAAAGCAATGTTGCCTGAATGCTACATGGGAAAGAATATAGATTATATTTGTAAACTTAATGGAGAGTATCTTTAAAAAAAAAAAGTCTTTCTCTGAGCAGGGTTGGATTTTTTTGTTTTTCTTGTTGTTAAACAGAAGTAAAACTTAAAAGATGGCAGCTCAAAGCTTAGGCCCAGTGCTTGCTAGCTAGGGTCCTTGCCCCAGTCACTAAAACCATTTCCTCATCTGTCAGATAAAAATAAAACTACTTGTACTAACATCTTCTCAGAGTTGTTATAAGGAAAGCATTTTACAAAGCTTAAAATGCTATTATATTATGTGAGTTATTAACAATATTTTCTATAGTTTTCATTGTAAATATATATGATGAGTTGGGAGCTAGCCTAAGACTCTAAGCAGGATTTACAGTGTTATTTATCTGAGAAAATTAATCTGAGTTCCAATTTACTGACTTAATTTTTAAAAATTCAACCTGTTTGCAAGTTTGTGATTTCTGAATAGAGCAAAAATTGGATGAATCAGAATAATTCAAAAGACTGAATTAACCAGAAAATTAGCCAGAAGGAAGGAAGGAAGGAAGGAAGGAAGGAAGGAAGGAAGGAAGGAAGGAAGGAAGGAAGGAGGGAGAGAGGGAAGAAGGGAGAGATGAGAGAAGGGAGGGAGGAAAGGAAAGAAATAAGCATTTATTAAGATTTTTTCTATAAGCATTTGAGATATAAAAATCAACTGAAAGTACCTGCCCTCAAGAAGGTTTACATTCTATTATGGGGGAAAAAAACAGACAACAGAAAATTAAAAGGGAGAGGAAGTAGAGATAAATACACTGTTCACAGGATTAGAAATCAGAAATCTATCTAGAAGGAGAAGGAAGATCCAGGAGGAACTCACCAATGTGAGAAGAGAATAGACCTTTCAAAGGGATATTTCATATTGAGAAAGTTATAGGGCTGATTGGATATTCCAGCATAAAAAGGTCCCAGGTGCCATGGTAAGTTCCAGGATAAGACAATGGCAGCAGCATAGTTCCAAATTCAAGAAGACCTAGGAGAGACAGAAACGGGGCCGGGGGGGGGGGAGAGAGAGAGAGAGAGAGAGAGAGAGAGAAGAGGAGAGAGAGAGGGGAAAAGGGAAGAAGAGAGGAAGGGAGGGAGGAAGAGAGAGAGGGAGGGAAGAAAGGAGGGAGATAGGGGGAAAGAGGGAAGAGAGAAAGAAAGAGAATAGGAGAAGGAGGAGGAGGGAGGGAGAAAAAGAGGGAGAGAGAGAACATCTATGGAGTGCTTACTCTGTTCCAGGCTACGTGATAAGTATTTGAGATGCAAGAGACAAGCAAGACAGTTCTTGTCCTCAAGGAGTTTACATTCTTATCAAAAGAGAAAATACCTACTAAGGAGCTGGAAAGAGTGGGGTGAAGTATGTGGTGTAGAGATGGCCAGAAAGGGTTATGGAAGCCTAGTCCCAGGCAAAAACGAGGCAAACTCTCCCTTATCAGAACCTGGGATCCTTTGGTTTTTGTTGGGGGTAAAAGGGAAAGATCAGGGTCAGACACAACTGAACGACTGATTAACAAAAACAAAAAGGGAAGGTGGCCACAGTGGAGGCAGCATGAAGAGGGAAGTGTGTCTTTGTGTTCTTCAAGCTAACAATGAGGATAATATTTGTTTCCACAATTTATTTCCACTCTTTTGCAGTGTCTAGCAGTTAAGGAAGTTGTATGCCCCAGAACTGATAAATGGAAAATATTTTCCTTAATGACAATAAATAGGTCCAGAGAAATGGTTATTTGCTTCCTGCCTTCCACAGCATGAAGCCCACTTTAAAACTCTTCTTTTGTATGATTCCAGGTGATTAAGGAACCACCCCCACCTCCACCCCCACCAGCGGTAAGTAGTATTAATTCTAACTTTTGCAGCATTACAGGAAAAGTGATTCCCTTTAGGGTTTTTTTTTATTTCTGGACAAAGGAGCAAGTTAGTCTTATAAGAAGCAAAAGGGCAAAAGCAACAGATAATGTTTGATAATGTTTAGACTTGAAGACAACTGTCCTGATACTTGCCATCCACTTCACAAATCAAACCAAATCCTGCCTTTCCCATCAAATTACTCATTCTTGGATTGCCTATTTCAGACAACATCTAAACTGCCTACTGAATTAAAAAAGGACTTTGAAAGTTCAATAAGCGATGTCCTGCTGTTAGAATGACTTCTCACAGTGGCCCCAAGAGCATCACCATGAATGAGTGTCCCTGTCCCTCACTCTCATAGCTAATCAATGATTTCATTGAGGGAGTTGCCGTCTCACTTGTTCTGCTACAAGGCAGTAGCCTGTCTCATGCACAATTTCTTCCCACGGTGTGGCCGTCTGTGCCCTCCCAAGCAAACTGTGCTCATGAATCTTTTATACAGAGTTGATATAAATAAAGGTGGCCTGGAGAGAGACGAAGAAGGGACACCATGATGCTTACAGGCTTCTCAGGGAAGAACCACAGCTGTGAAAACAATAGGGTTTTATTTGCCGTTAACATGTAAATATACCATACCGGGGCCAACCAATCTGGAGACGCTATGGGACTTGGTGTTATCCAAGATAGTTTGCATCACCTGGCAAGTCTCAGACAAATCTATAGATCTAATTCCACTTTATTCTGTATATATCTTGTCCATCGCTGTTTGCATGTTGTCATTGGACTGTGAGGTCCTTGTATTTTTACCTTTATTTGTGTCCTCAGTGCTTTAGCACAGTTCCTGGCGCTTGTTTAAGCACCTAATAAATTCTTGGTGACTTGACTTGACTAGGACTCAGATGAAGAAGATGGATTGCCCAAAAAAAAGTGGCCAACAGTGGATGCCTCTTATTATGGTGGCCGAGGAGTTGGAGGGATTAAAAGAATGGAGGTAAGAAGAATTTATTCCCTTTTGAATTATCATTAATGACCTTGACCAGAGGAAATGAAAGGCAGAGCTTATATGAGAGAGATAAGATTTGTCTTGTTTACTGATTTTATGAATTGTGCTGGATCTTTGATGTCATTAATTTGGGCCTGAGAAACAGGGGAGAAAGGTAGAATGATTTTTTTA
Source organism: Sarcophilus harrisii (assembly GCF_902635505.1). Taxonomy (NCBI): domain Eukaryota; kingdom Metazoa; phylum Chordata; class Mammalia; order Dasyuromorphia; family Dasyuridae; genus Sarcophilus; species Sarcophilus harrisii. Next base: position 597,251,444 of record NC_045427.1, read on the forward strand.
GGACACTCAGTATCATTAATTTATGGTATCAAAAAGATAGCTCAGGATCTAGTTTCTAGATTTGCCCATTTTCACCAAGAGTGATTCCTTCTGTGAAGTCAAAAGGACCTCTAGCAGACTGCCTGGAATTTCTAAACATTTGGGGCTGGTTCACATTTATTTAATTCCAAGACCTGCCTCGTGAGAAAGGGTATAAAGATGATGTCATCAGGTTAGGGAATGTCTTGGATTTCAAACCACTGGACCAACACATGGACAAATAAGGAAATATTGAGTCATAGATACATCAGGCCTGTCCTCACTCAGACTGAAAAATGGAAAGGAAAAACCCTAAGTCTATTTGATCCATTTGAAAATTGATTTGGCAAAGTTCAAAGGACTCAAACAAGTAGTTCCTCAAGTTTCCAGTCAAAGCGGGTGGGGAAGAGAAAATCCTTAAGTAGATTGTGAACAACTGTGTGAAAAAGAACTTAAAGTTGGCAACATTTTCAGACATGCTTTTTCTTTTTCTGTCCTTGTACTCAGGTAAGATGGGGAGACAAAGGCTCAACAGAGGAAGGGGCCAAACTGGAAAAGCCCAAAAATGCTGTCATCAAATTACCAGAACAAGAATTTGAGCCGTGGGAGCCTAAACCAAAGAAGCACAGCAGGAAAGAACTTCCTTCACAGAGAAAATGGTATACTCCCATCAAGGTGAGGTCATTGTAGGACATGGGTTGGGTACACGAATGTGGAAGGGAGACTGAGATATGGACACTTTTCCTTCAATTCTCCATTTACAGGGCTTGTAGGATTTAGAGCTGGAGGAGGCCTTGGAGGTCATGTAATCCCAAGTATTTAATTTTACAGATGAGGAAAGTGAGTCTCAGAAGGATCCCACAGGTCCCACAGTTTATATATTTAATCATGGATCCCATTCTTATAATAGAAAAAGACATTAGAAATTACCTAGTCCAAGACTCTCATTTTATAGATGATGAATCTGAAATCCAGAAAGATTAAATTACTTTACCAAGTCATACAATAAGAGATAAATGTAGACCCCAAATTCAAGTTTTCTGACTTCTATAGTGAATTGGATTGCTGTAGTTTATAGTTCTCTCATATACTCAACTCTCCATTGTGCTAGCTTATTCTTTCCCCAGCCATTAAAAAAAACAGCAACTTTGTCTTTGGTCCAAGACTATTTCTTCCCTAGTAGATCAGTAACTTGCAGCTAAAGAATTGAATCAAACACCTTCTTATTCAGATTCTGATGGATGACAATTCTAATTTTAAAATATTAATTGTATATGACTGTACTAACTGTATTGACTGTGTAAAGTAGTAGTGATATAAAGCCCTTTCCCTCATTCACAGTCTCTTGTGTTTCCACAATCCATGGGAGCAAAGTCATTCAGAAGACTGGATAATTGACATGCTCACCATCAGTACCCCATACCCTAAAGATGAATTTATAAAAACATACTTATTGAGCACTTTTGTGTTAGATGCTGTGCTAAATGCTTAGATTACAAAAACAAAGTCACAAAATAATCCTTGCCCTCAAGAAGTTTCCACTCTAAAAGGGGAGAGATTACCTGTATGGAGAAATGATGGCTCATAAAGGGTGTTTTGATCTGGAAAGGCACAAGGATGATGAAAGCTACCTCATTCCCAAAGTATACAACTGTAGTTACAAAACTGCTACATATCTGTGGCAGACATTTTTCTTCTGTGTCAGAAAATGAAAGAAACATGGAGGACATCCATCCCCACCTGTAGAAAACAGTGTAGTTTATATTCAAAAAAGTACCATGGTCTATCCCAAAGGTCTCTGGTATTACTGGAGGAGGAAAAACAACAAAGCAATAAACATTTATTTGATGATTACCATGTGCCAGGCACTATGCTGAATCCTGGGAACATAAATTTAAATAAAAATAAAACTCAAGAAACTTACATTTTGATGGGGTAAGACAGCCCGCAAAGAGAGAACTAAAAGGAGCAGGGAAGTTTTGAGAAAGGGATAAGCCCTTGAAAGGGCACAATGAACCAATAGCATAGCTCAGAATAAAGCATGACTGGCCCCATCCCATCCCCAAAATGGAGGCCCCAAAGGAAATTCACCACTGTGAGAAGGTGGTCCACATGGCAGAGGGATGTTCTGGGTGAGAAGGTCCCAGGACAGAATCTTGCAAGGAAATAATAGCTTTACCAATTCTTTGTAATATAAATGCTTTCTTGACTTGATTTGACCTACCTTAGCCTACCTCCAGTATCTAAATAATGCTGAATTAAGGAAATAACATAAGCAGCAGTAATATCGTGAAGTCTTATCATGTGGGTCAATATAGGGTGTCTAAGAGTTGGGAGTGAAAAGAGTTTGATTCCCTTTGCTTCCAAAATAGCTATGCCCAGTTGGGGCTGAACATGACATTATCATCACTTCCCAAATCTCTTGGATTTGTCAATCAGAGGGACTATTTGGGGGGGGGAGACCTAATTCTATTTCAGTTTATACAGTGCTCAATTTGAAGTCAGAAGACCTCAGTTTTAATGCCTTCCCATTGAGCCTTAGTCTATTCATATGAAGATGAAAGCATTAGAGTAAATTGTCACAGATGTTTTCATCTCAGAATCATTGATACTATTATAAATAATCACTTCCTTTCCTCTCATGGCCTACAATCTTTAATTTTCCAATCATCCCTAGGATCCTCAAACGCTCCATTTCCTTCTAGACACCCCCTTTTTCTGCAGAAATTATTCTCCTTCACCAGCAGCCTTGACTTTAAATCTTAATCCTGATCTCAAGCTCCCCCCAAAAAAATTATATCTTATAAGAGATGAGCCATGGCTTTTGGGGAACAGTACTATTTTATTGAATAATGCTTAATTTGTAAATATGATCAGTACTACATGGAAAAATTATGAGAAAGTTATCTAAATCATGGCTTTAAAATCAATAAAAGCTGAAAACTAATATGTGGCCTTTTTTAGGGCAAACTGGATGCTTTGTGGGCATTGGTTCGACAAGGGTATGACCAAGTATCACTTATGAGACCCCAGCCAGGAGACAAGGTAAGACATCACAAGTGTGATATTGTTGTGGCCAGTAGTATACTTCTCTTATTCCTTCAAGAATCTTTCAGGTGGACATGGCTCTTTTCAACAATGAGATGATTCATGGTGATTCCAATAGACTTGTGATGGAGAGAGCCATCTGCATCAAGAAAAAGGAATATGGGGACTGAATGTGGATAAATAATAGTATTTTTACCTTTGTTAATTGTTGTTTGCTTGCTTTTTGTTTTCTTTCCTTTTTGATCTGATTTTTCTTGTGCAGAATGATAAATGTCGAAATATGTACAGAGGAAAAAAAAATAGAATCTTTGAGGGCAGCTCAGTAGCACAGTGGATAGAGTACCCTGGAGTAAGTAGAACCCGAGTTTAAATGCAGCCTCAGACACTAGCTGTGTGACTCTAGACAAGTCACTTAACCCTGGTTGCTTCTCCCTACCACAAAAAAAACTTAAAAAAAAAAAAACAAAAAAAAACAAAGAAAGGTGACATTGAGTTCAGCCTCAGAAGAAGCTTGGTTTAAAGTAGTGGAGGTGAGGAGGGAAAACATTCCAGGCACAGGGAACAACTTATACAAAGACATAGATATGACATATGTCATGTATGGAGAATAACTGATGAGCCAGTTTTGATGGAATGTAGAGGACATTATTGGGCACAGTTGGAACATAAAGTACATTAAGGGGAGCCAGGTATAATCAGCCTAGAAAAATAATCTTGAGTCAAATTGTGAAGAATTTTGAATGTCAAAGGAAATTATATTTTACCCAGAATTAAAAGGTAGTCACTGACGTTTCTTAATCAAAGATGTGACATGGTCCTACTTACCAAATAAATGTCAGTTTGATAGCTATTGTAGAGTGGAGAAAGGAAAGACCAAAAATAGGAAGATCAGTAATGAATCAAACTTCCCAGTGGCCTGAATTATGATGGTTATATTAAGGGTAGAAGGATGATAAATACTCTTAAAAAGGTAAAAATCAACAAGATTTGACAAATGATGGGTATAGGTCAGTGACTGACAGTGAAGAATTGAGAATAATTACTAGGGGACCAGAAGAATGGAATAGGGAAATATAGAGGATGGGGTGGGTTTAAGGAGAAAGATAACAAGTTCTGTTTTGGACATGTTCATTTTGAAATGTCTATGGGATTTCCAAGTGGAAGCAGTTAAAGAGATGGGACCAAATTCAATCATCTCTTAAATCCAAAATTGACTTCAGTATGAAGGGAAATTTAATATTTCTTATCTAAGTATTAAATACACATAAAAATCATCTTTATGAGCACTCAGAATCATTACCTTGAACACGATCATAAAAATTTATTTTATGTAGTATACTTAGAGTTAATTACACTTAATAAGTTTTCACTTTATATCCATCACCAGTTAGAAGAATTTTTCACCAATAAAAAATGATTAGTATCTTCCTTTTTGGTTTTGATGTCTTAGGTGATAATTATTATGTTAGAATTCATTTATGCTGTTACTTTCTAAGGTAAGTATATATCCCTCCACTGCTAGAATGTCACAATGTAGCTACTCTAAAGAGTTATAACCTGTAAGAAAGCTAAAATGCAAGCCAACCATTCCTCAGTTCCCAGAATTAGTTTGCCACAAATCTAAAGGAAGGTGAGTGATCAAGAGGCAAATTCTTTGAAGGGTAGTTTCATCTCTCTGTCCCATTATCTCTTGATAATTCTGGAGTAAGATCAAATCTCTGAGATGTACTCCCTGCTAAACATTACAGACTCTGACACAGAATCCCAGTATGGAAACTATTGTCAGGTGATTGCTCTTATCTGAAAGGAGCATCTTTAAATAGTGAGTCTTGGACTTGGAAATCAGAACAGCTTAGAGTGTCCTGAACATGGGAGATATTTAAGAAATGTTGGTTAAATTGAATTAAAGATGTCAAGCCAAGTTTCTCCATTTAGTCTGGGCTCTCAGTATTGGGTATGTTTCATTGTAATAAGGCCATTTGGAAAAAAAGCTAGGTATGCATCTAACTCTGGCAGATTTTATCAAATGGATTTAAATAGAGGCAAAGCTTATTATTATTTGTCAAATAGGAATGTTATGAAATATGAGTACCGCCTATAATCAGTGTTATTTTTCACTATCCATGCATCTATGTATACTTTTTTCTTTTAAAAAAAGCACCTTATATTTAGTCCATGGATCAGATGCTGCTTTGCCTATTGAGAGAGAGATGAATTAATTGATCACATGAGATTATTTCTATCCTTCTGATTCTATAATAATATTTCCACTGCTCACATTTTCCTAAAAATTAGCAAAATTAGAAATAAGTCACAAAAAATCTATGTAGTATCTAGGAGGATAGGTAAGCGTTTGGACCCTGCATAGACTTAGCAGAAGTCTCCAAATCGTTTCAGTTCAAAAACTGAAAGATAAACACCACTGGTACCAAACAGTCTATTTGCTGGTTGAATGGGAATTCCTTGGGCAGCTGGACTTCAGGCTTCGTAATGACTTTTTAGATCTGCCTATGGGTTCTTGAATGGGCCTTTTAGTCCCAGCTGTATTTTGATAGAAGTTGCATTATAGAATCTGATTTCATCCCATGCCTTTCCCTGGCGCTGCTGGTGGATTTCTGTCACCCACAACACAATACCACCACTGTGGTCAAGGCAGCCCCGAAACATTTCCAAACAAGGGCACTCAGTTACTCACATGTAAAGTGCTCCTGGGTGGTAAAGGGAAAAACAAAAAAAGAACAAGACTGAGGTTAATTAAAGCAGGGCAAGCCAAATAGGGGGCAAAGTCAACGAATCAAATGTTCATCAAGGCAAAAGGACAGAAAAGATCTTATTGTCAAGCAGTAGTAGAAGTCAGCTCCCCTTTGTGGCCAACAAAATTAGCTTGATTTGGCAAAGGAAGTAATAAATGATCCCAAATCATTCTGTTTTTCCAAACACAATTATTTGAAACTGAGATTACAAAGAAGGAAATCATAGTGCATAGGACCTTGGATTGGGAATCAATGGTGCTGGTTACTATACTTTGCCACTAATGTTGTGTGATGTCGATCATCTCTTAGACCTTTGAGTCTCAATTAATCCATCCCAAATTAGCAGATGCCATAAGGACATATTTATTCAAGTAGTTTGAGATCTTTGCAAGAAAATTCTGTGAGTTTTTGGCCCAAGATATTATTATATAGCATAGCAGTCTCAGGGTTGGGAAGATAGAACTCAAATAAGATCTGGGTTCAAATGGCACTGGCTATCTGGCACTTAAATCACTTAACCTCTCAATGCCCCAGGGAATTCTACAATGATAGTAACAATAGTAAGGATGATTGATGATGATGATAAATGCAGAGAATGGACTAGATCTGTGATTTCTTGTACATATGGAATTCCTAGGTAAGGAAACTTCCTCTAAAATTGAAAGTCTAATATCTTAGACAGTTGCCTTAGATTCTGAGAGTTTGTGACTGATCCAAGATCTCACAGCCATTTTATATCAGATTTCAATCCAGGTCCAAATTCAGCTCACTCTCTCTAGTGTATCACAGCAGCCTCTCAATCATAATAATAACAATAATAATGGCTAACATTTACATAGCACTTTAAGATTTCCCAAGAGTTTTCAAAAAAAACTTGTTTTATTTTTAATTTGTGAAACAAAACAAGTGTTTCCATAATATAATATGAAAAAAGATGATTGCACATGAAATTATAAATCTACCATGTACAGCTTGCTATTTCCTTTAAACATACAACAAAGTTATCATGTAAATGTCTTTTTCCCTTCTTTATTTTTTTCCCTTGTCCTGCCCTAGAGATGGCCACCAATAGACACAAATAGATGTGTATGTGTATGTGTGTGTAAAACTATTCTATACATACCTCCATTTATCAGTTCTTTCTCTGGACACAATGAGTGTCTTTCTTCATATGTCTTTTATACTTAATTTGGGCATTTATAATAGTGAAAATAACTTTTTATCTGTTCTTAAAACAATATCATTCTTACTGTATATGATATTCTCTTGGTTTTGCTCATTTCATTCTTCATTATTTCATGCTAGTCTATCTGTTTTTCTGAGATCATTGAACTTATTATTTCTTATAGCTCAGTAGTATTCTATCAATGATCAAATACCACAACTTGTTTAACCATTCCCCATTTGAGAGAGCTGCTATAAAACATTCTAGAACATATAAGTTCTAAAACGCTTTCCCTTTTTCCCTAATCATCTTTGGAAATACACTTAGCAATATGTATAACCTATATTGAATTGCTTGCATTTTCAGTTTGGGGGTGCATTGGGAAAGGAGAAAGGGAGAGAATCTGGAACTCAAAGTTTTAAAAATAAACATTAAAAATTATTTTTAACATGTAGCTAGGAAAAAATAAAATACTAAAGAAAGCAAAATAAAAGGAAATAGACCAAAACAAAAGGAAATAGATAGGTCAAAGGGTATATAATAATAATAATTCTTTGGATATAATTCCAGATTGCTCTTCAAAATGATTAGATCAATTTCTAAACATTTCATTTGACCCTCACAACTATCCAATGAGATAGGTACTATTATTAGAACTATTTTATAGTTGAGGAAATTGAGTTTAAGTGATACTATGATTTGATCAGGGTCACAAACTATTAAGTGTCTAAGGTAAGATTCAAATTCAGGTCATTCTGATTTTAAGTGTAAAGTTCTATTCACTACTCCTAAGGCTTCTTAATCTTTTTGTTTGTTTGTTTCATAGACCACTTTTATAGTCTGGTGACATCTAGGGATTACTTCTCAGAATAATGTTTTTAAATAATTGAAGGAAATGTTCAATTTCAGTAAGATTTTAGTGAAAATAAAGATATATTTTCCCATCTAAGTTCACAGGAATATCCCTCAAACATCTATCCAAAGCCTCATGATTAAGTGCCCCTACTCTATACAGCTACCCACATTTAAGACTTAAAAGATGCAGAATAGGTTCCACTCTTCATGGATAGGAGCCTTTTGAGAGTTCTCTTCAACCACAAAATCACAAATCCAGAACTGCCACTCCTCTACTATGAAAAAAAGTTTAGCTACTTGAAATTTCTCTTTTTAAAGGGAAACATGTTTTTAAAAAATAATTTTTAATGTTTATTTTTAAAACTTTGAGTTCTAGATTCTCTCCCTTTCTCCTTTCCCAATGCACCCTCCAAATTGAAATTTTAAAAATACTAACAACTGCTTCTTGAGGTTCTTGGTGTTATATGGCTTCTAACATGTAGAAGAAAGAATTTTGCAGGTAGAGTGGGATCTATAAGAATAGCAAGTTGAGAAAATGTTTTTGGGGGGGAAAGGGTCTTTTTATCCTGGATTATATAACAGAACATACAAAGAAATCTGACAATATCCATGGTTGGTGTGACACACTGACTCATCAGTGTGATTCATGCTATATTTCCAAATCCATCCCTTGTCATTTCATATGACGCTTGTTTCCATTTTTTAACATGGAGGAAATAATCATTGACAGGCAGTATGGTATAATGGGTAAGAGAGCCAACCTTGGAGTTAGTAAAAGCTGGATTCAAGTTTAACTCCTGACATATACAGGCTATGTGACCTTTGGGAAATCTTTTTATGCCTTTGGCAACTGTCAAAATTCAAAGAAGGTGGCAGTCTGCAATGGAAGAGGGAGTTTCCTTACTGGGATGTCCCTATACTTATCAAATAATAGATATGGTAAAAAAAAAAATTAATAAATAGCCAACAGATGCTGATTTTTTAAAGTACCTAAGGAAATGCCTACTTTTAGGAACCACAGGCAGCCCATCCAGGGCAACAAATAGGGACTTTACCCCTGTGTTTTGTTATATCCAGATATTCTTAAATACTAGCTCTCCTACTCTCAGAAACCTCTGCCCATTTTTGATAGTTACGCCACTCTGGGACCAAGCAATACAAACATAAACTCTATTCTGCTGACAGCTTTCAAATACTTAAGGAGATCTACTTTTGTCCCTTCACTAACAGAACCTCTCTTCTCTAATTTCTCCAAACAAACTTTCTCTGTTCTGGACATGAATCCTGTTTGCCTTATTTTGGATTACTATTGATTGTCCTTCCTAAAATGGGCACAGTATTCCAGATGTGATTTGATCAGGGCAGAATAGAGTGAGACTCACAAATCCTTTGTTGTGGACATTGGTTTCTATTAATGTGATATATTGCACTACTATTTTGGATTGTCATGTCACACTATTGACTCCCATTAAACTTGTGCTCATTACTTCACTCTACTTTGTAAGCTCCACATAAGGATAATTTCATTCTTTGTACTTGGATCTCCAGGGAAGTGTCTGTTACATAGATGGCACTTCATGAATATTGATTAAATTGGTCATCCTATATATTAATTGTCACTCTGTGTCATTTTCTAATTAAATTTATCTAACTCATCGATTGAGTTGGTCCTTGGATTTAGATATTTATCAAAAACAGAAAATGTAGGGAAATAAAATTATTTGTCTACTGTAATTGGCAAAGCCAAAATGGCAGATTGTACTAAACCAGTCTCTGTGCAAAATGGTTTTTAGGTTTAGAGATGGTTTCAGAGTGGCTCTTTAAGAAAGGTCTTGATTGGATCCATTTGCAAGACCTATTCCACTTATTATGTTTGAGGGGGTTTGGTGAGTAGAAGGACTGATGGGGCAGACTGATGTGAAGAGAAATGGGGCCAGTGGAATGTGAAGAGCATTCATGAGGTAAGAGAAGATGTGGGCCTCAGCATTTCCTGAAACCCTAATTAAATCAAGTTTCTGAGGAGACTAATCATTAGCCTTGTCTTTGAAGGGGTCTGTGGTCAGAATACCAGCTATACCCAGTTCCAGCCTCAGGGGTCAGACAATGAGAGACTATAGGGAAGAAACAGATACCATCCCCTGGCCACCATCATTTTAAATCAAGTAGTAATTTGTGGGATATTTTATCTGCACCTCCTGACCAGCAGAACAGTAAACAGATGTCTTGTCCAGAATCCTCTTGTTCATGAACAAAGGCAGATAAAGCCTAGATAGTTTTAGGTGAGGCTTCACAACCCTTGCTTGTGGACTTTCAAGAGATGATCCAGCAGTCATTGTAACATCTTAAATGTGTGTGTGTGCATGTGTTTATACATACATTTATTTATTTATACATATATTTATATCTATAGATATTTTATATATAGATATTTTTAATATGCAAGAGATTTTTTTGTTGGAAAAAAGTTTCACCATAATTTTGCAATTCAGATTTTACCTTTTTACGTAAAAGGCTTACGTAAAAGTAGGAAAAAATTTCTGATGATGCCAGAATTGAAGACAAGATGCTCATTAAAGGCAGAGAATGGAACAACATGAAGCAATGCAGTGGCTAAAATGCTGGATTTGGAGCCAGAGGTTTTGTATCATAGTCACTTGTGTGAATTTGAGCAAGTCACTCGTGCTCTCTGGTCATCAATTTCCTCATCTGTAAAATGATAGGGCTAGACAAAGTGACTTCTGAGAAGAGCTTTTCCCACTCTAAGTCTACTGTCCTAGGAAGTGAACTCTCATCTCAGTGTTTTGTCAGTTGGTTTTCTTAGAGAGATACTGTGCTGGAGGGTTAGTCTCCCAGAAGAAGCTCAGGATCTAGTATCTAATCAGTTAGGAAGTTATTCTTTTACACTTTTTGAAAGAGTTTTTAAGATGTTTTAATAAGAAAAGGCTGAGATTACTGAAGGGAGGATGAGCAAGTTTGTTTCCATATAAGCAAGACAAAATTTTTATTTCAGGAGACTTGCATGAACTTGTACCATGGTCCCAGTTGGATGTTGTTCAGTCATTTCAGTCATTCTTCGTTGGAACCCCTTTGGGGATTTTTTCAGGAATACTAGAATGCCTTGCCATTTCTTCCTCCAGCTCATTTTACAAATGGAGAAACTGAGGCAAACAATATGAAGTGACTTCTGAGGGTTACATAGCTAATAAGTGGCTGAGGCTGGACTCCAGGGTCAGCACCTTAGCCACTGTGTCACCCAGCTGCCTCACAGTGGAATTGATATTCCTTTTCTGAAAGTCACCCCCACTTTCAGTATTGCCTCTACTAAGATCCTACTCTGATGTGTTCTCTGGCAAGGAGGTGACCACCTCAAAGACTGTCAGTTGTATATAAGCCCTGACAAGTTCTACCTCCTGAAAATACCTTGAATATGAGCCTGCTGTTGGATAATATGTCTACCATCCAAAGACCAACTTGACTGAGTTTGAAGCTCATCACCAAAATGTCTTCAAGTTGATGTATTGTTTATCTACAGCAACTCTCAACTATAGAATCAGAGAAATGGGTTCTTTGTCAGGTGTGAAAGGAGTATCCACATCGATGAAATCATAGACCACTAGACTATTGAAGCAGCTATCTGATGCACTGACCATAAGTACTAAAGATATCAGCCTTGGACACCCATTTCTCAGAAGTTTAAATCCTTCTTGACTTATCTTTGGGCCATTTATGATAAATATCCTATTTAACAATTCTTCCAAAAAAAATAATAGCACCCAGAGTCTTCTTTGCCTGCAGGGTCTCACAAAACTACCTTAGATTCTAGTTGCTTTGTGGGTCAGAATCCTTTGTAAACTATAGCTCTCAAGAGCCTTAATGACATATTTATACTTGGAATAAAGCAAAAGCATTGAATGAAGTAGCTCATCAACCACACATAAGAACATTCTTTCCACAGGTCTCGAGTTCTGTCTCACACAAATCTACATATATTCTGTGAGAAAAGTGAACTTGTACAGGGATCAACAGTGGAGCTCACACCCACTTAATTAATGCTATTTCAATGGAAAGAAATTCCATGCCATAGATGGTGATAATCTTATTAATCTTTACCTTATTAGCCAGCAGGATGGCCTTCTCATTCTTTTAAATAGAAAAGCAAAACAGAAAAGGTAGAAGTAACTTGGAAAAAAATGGAAATAAAACTTTGTCCTTTCTTCTCCTATAACAGTGATAATTTGTTTCTAAACTCCTTTTTCTCATTTTTGGCCAAGAGTGTTCACAATCTGAAGTGCAAAAGAAGTTCAGAAAACTAAATCATTTTTAAAATTTGGTGTTGAGCTGAGCAAGAAAGAGGCAGTGCCTCCAAAATGCTTGTTTAGTTGCTTGTTTCAGCAAATCCATTGATTTCTGCACTTCAGCACATAATATCACAGGAAATTCTGAAAGGCTTGGTTGACCAAAAACCTCAGCTAAAAAAAGACCACATTTTTTTTCAGCAGAACTGATCTTGTTTACTTAAAGTTTTTATAAAATGAAAATCTCCCCTTTAGCCCCTTCCCTCCTCCAACTTCTGGAAGCAGCTGGTTTGCCCAAGACTCTGTCAGTGAGACCTAGCTTCTCCATTCAAACTCCCCTACACACCCCAAAGTTAGGGCATTGGCCCTCTTTTAAAAATAATTTAGATTCTGTTGTAGCATCATGGTGGACAAAACGATCATTATATTTGAAGTTGGAGGACCCGGGCTCAGATCTTATTTCTATTTGCTTACTGTATGGCCTCAGTTCTCTGGGCTCTATCTCTGAGATAGAACTACATCAGATTTGTAGTACAGTGTGATGGGAATTTCTGCTTTAGCAGACAAAGACCCAAGTTCAAATCTTGGCTGAGCCAACTTACTTTCTGTATGACCCTTGGATAAATAAATCACTTAACCTCTTCAAACCTCAATTTCTCCATGCAAAAAGTAAGGGAACTGGATTGGACAACCTCTCACTTTGTTTCCAGTAACTCCTTACTGGAGAAGGCATTAAAACAGAGGCATGAGACAGCTAGTATTGATGGCATTTCATAGTTTGACCCCAATATCTCTCTCTCTCTCTCTCTCTCTCTCTCTCTCTCTCTCTCTCTCTCTCTCTTTCCCCTACCTCATTTTCTCCTCTACTCTTTCATAAACACTGCAGTTCTTGTTAGTTCCCAAACATGGCCCACATGCTGCCATCTTGGTAATTATAGTCATGCTGTTCCCACTCACTGCAACCCTCAGCCCAGTGCCCATGTCAGAAGTCAGCTCCTCCCTAAAGAAATAAGGGTTCTGTGAATATTTATTGAGTCAGTGTTTGGCCCCTGCCCTGCCATGAGGACAAATCACTCAACTTTTCTGAGCCTTAGTTCACCTAACTAGAAAATGAATAATAACATAACCCTATGCTGCTTTCTCACTGGGTTGTAGTGTTGGATAATGAGAAACATCTGAACAACGATTAGCTCTACAACAGAATGATATATAACTGTAGTGTTTTGATTATGGCAACAGAAATAGATTTTGAAGATGTTTCTCATCTTGAAGAGAAAGGCCATGAAAATGGAATCCCAGAGAGAAAGGGAGGAAGTGTGGCCATTTGTACCCAGAAAGAGTCCAAGAAAATCCACTTCCATGGGAGGCTTCAGTAATTGTATCTAAATAGATACCATGATGAGACATATACAATTCATAGATGTTTTTCTGAAGTTTCCAAGTCATCAGAGAGTTCCCTGTATACCCATACCCCTTTCTTTTGATCTCCCCTTTTTCTTCTTTTTTATTTTCATTATCTATGTTTTTATAGTTAAGAATTTCATTTTTAAGAACCTCTAATTCCTAGTGCATTACCTTTTATAGTCTCTGACCATAATACTATACTTTTTATAATTTTGTGCTTAATAAATGTTTGTCAAGAGACTGACTAAATTCTAGGATGTATGGCTATTTTTTGTCGAGTGATCCATTTTCTTACCATTGCAAATATGAAACTTCTTTCAAGGTTATTATCATTTCTACATTGCCAAATAAAATGACTTTTCCTGATTGGTGAGAATTAATTTCTCTGTCTTCAGTAAAATAAAACTGTCAATAAAAGGCATATACCTTTTTTTTAAAAAATCTGCAAAAAGAAGCACTAGAAGTGAAGAAAAGCTAAAACAAAGGAAGTTAATAAATTGAAAACCATATTGGTGCTTCGTCCTAAGTAATCTATTCTACTTGAAAGTATCAGAATAGACTGAGTACCAAGCCATTCTATCTAATCAAGATGTCGGCCACTTGACTTGATAGAATGTGTGGTATTTAAAGGGAAGGCCAAAGTGAAGCAAATATAGAAGCTCTTTCCAGACTTTCATGACCTTTCCGTCCCATGGGAAGGAGGGAAGGAGGAGGAGAGAAAAAAGGGGAGGAAAGAGAAGGAGAGAGAGAAGAGAGAGAGAAAGGAGAGAGAGAGACAGACAGAGAAGACAAACAGAGAGAGTGAGAAAAGACAGAGAGAGAGAAGTAAGAAGGGAGGGAGGGAAAAAGGAAGGTAGGGAGGAAAGGGGAAAGGGAGAGAGACAGAAACAGACACAGTGACAGACCAACAGACACAGAAAGAGAGATAAGAAAAAGTCAGAGACAAAGAACATAATTCTCCCTCTTGGTATTATAGCGAATCATAAAGGGAGAAGGAAAAAAGAAAAAAGAAAATTTGTAATTTGGGGTTTTCCCCCTTGCTCTCCAGAACTCTGTGGTTCAGTGTCTGTGACCCCATCAAAAATCTGCCCAGATTCCCATGGAAGCCAAGTTCCCTGCTTTGAGAAACCCTGGAACACAGAGACCAAGTACACGTGCTTAACATTGCACTATGTTATTGGGGTATTTTGCCCTCTCAGCTTCAGAACAGGAGTGATGTGGTCAAATTCTCTACTAATCAAAGATCTTTTTCAGAATTCTAACTGTAGAGAATAGATCACTGACCTGCATTGTCCAGGGTCCTCCAGTTGCTGTTTGTGGGAAGCCAAGTGTTGCTCTATAAGCTCAGGTCAGGTTCCTCATCTCCTTTGAAGGCTGGGACTTGAGCTACCCCTCAGCACAAATCAGGAGTCCCATGAGGCAGATCTGAGGAGGAAGTGCATTCTGGATACAGGAAAAGGAGTGAGATTCGAAGATTAGCCCAAAGACTAGTATGACTGGACTGTGGAGAATTTGTAGGATGGACTCAGGTTGTAAAGAGCTTTAAATACTTTCCAGACAACTTTGATCTGATCTCTGTTTTCAGAAGAGGGACAAGAAAGGCTGAAGAGGGAAGATGGACCCAGTTTGTGAAGATCTTTAAACACTAAACAGAGGAGTTTATATTTGATCCCCATTTTACAGATAAGGAAAGTTAGGTTCAAAGAAGTCAATTTGTATTTCAGAGAAATATGTGAAGGGCAGCTCAAAATCTAAGGTCTTATGAAATACTGAATATTAAACACTGAATGTAGAGGATCATTAAAGGGGGCTTTGGTTTGGGTTTTAGACTGTTAGCTTTGAAAACAAATTGAAGTAGAAAACAAGACTCCACTGCTTTTCCCATCAGTTTTACAAAGCCAACTGGAAAATCTGGGATGACTAAAATATAGACTCTAAGGAAGATAAGCCAACCATCAATCACAGTGCTATAAGAAACATGCAAAAGTAAATATAGCCCCTGGAAACTGGGCACCCAATTTCTCTGAGCAGCACATTGCAACCTTCATCCCAGCCCCAAGGGAAGGAGTGATGGAAACAAGCCCAGGGGAACATGCTCATTTTCAGTCCTGATGCTGCCAGGTACCCAGGGCCATTCCAGAGGAAGCAGAGATAGCTTTGATGAACCATGTTATGGCAAGAGGGAAGCCAGTGTCGAGCTCAGCAGCACGGGAAGATTTCTGGCAAATGTGGATCTGCAGCCGTCTCATCCCAGTTCTAGGACTGGTGAATGGAGGGTGACTGCATTTGGAAGTAGGACCCTTGTTTGGTTCTTGTGGAGAGACAGTGACTAGGCAGCTTTGCTCAAGCAAAGTCTTGTATTGAAAGTGAAGGATTGCTCACAGAGTTCTCCAGGGATTAAGGATTTTATGAGTAGACTAGACAGCTATACTTTAGAGAGTCTTAAGGGCACATATATACACATAAAACAAATGATAAACCTAGATAGAACTCAACTTATATTATTTACACAGTAAGGGTAGCACATCTGAAGAAATAAAATAAAAATTTTAAAACCCCAGAACTCAGTCTTCTTATCTATAAAATGGAATGCATCAAGTCAAGTCTATAAGCATTTATTAAGAGCTTACTGTATACCAGGCATTGTACTAGATGCTAGGAATTATTAAAGTATTAGGCTGGCATCAAGAAAATCTGAGTTCAAACCCTGCCTCTGAAACTTACTTGGTGGGTGACAAGTGATTTGCTCAAGCTGTCTATGTCTGTTTCTTCATCTATAAAATAGGAGTGGGAAGGAGAATTTGATTAGATAGTTTCTAAGATCCCTTTTAAGTAAGTCTGTGATTAATGTCTGTATTATTGACGAAAGCTCTTATTTTAAAATGTTTTCAGAATATGGAATGGAATAATAATTCTTAGGCTGTTTTATTCTGAAGAAAAGCGATTTCCTACCTTCTGTCACTGAAGGAGTCTTTCTGATTTAAAAAAAGAGCAGAAATATAGACAGCAGCCACAGTGAGATGATATTATGTTCCATTTTTATAACACTACATGGTTCTCAGAACATTTTTACTGAGGTGATACCATTCGCACCCTGTGGACAGCCTCACTTGTCTAGAATCTCCTTAGATATAGGGAGGAGGAATAATTAATCATTATTCATTGGTTTAGAGCTGGATAAGACCTTAGGGGACATGAAGTCCAATCCCCTCACTTTACAGCTATGGAAACTGAGATACAGAAAAGTTAAACTTGCCCAACTATATCCTTCAGTAAAAGAAGTAGAAAATTTGATAAGAAATTGCTTTGCTTCAGAATAAACCGTTCTAATGGGATTTTTTTCTATTTTATATTCTGGAAACATTTAAAATTAAGAGCTATAATCAGTAATGTAGATCATAAATCATAGAGTGGAAGGACCCTTAAGAGCCATGTAACCATGTATATAAGTATGGGAGGTGGGATTCTCCTGATGCTACATCCAAGATTCTGACCACCAAACCACCTGCCTCTCAATCCAGACTCTGCTAATGAAGGGGCAAGTCTACACAGTCTCAGATTCTTGTACAAACAATCAAAAAAAGGCCAAAGCATGCTGGCCACAGTCTTGAGAAGAATTTATTTTTTTATTTTTTTATATTAGCTTTTATATTTTCTTTTTTTTCCAAGTCAAGGGGGCAAAGTTTATTGTAATTATAATGCCAATTGAATGATCTAAATTCCAAGAGAATTTAGCAAAGAAACCAAAGCAAAGAGACAAATTTATCCAGTTCTTCTCTTTTTATGGTCTAAGGGTAGAACCAAGGAGTGGTCTCTGGAATTTGGTTACCACTGACCAACAGATTATTCATCTGACAGTCAGCAATGAACGGAGGAATGGTCTATTCACTATTGTCTCGGGAGTCTGATTTGTGGGATTATCGAAGCTGGATAGCTTTTTTATTTTCAAAATATATGCAAAGATAGGTTTCAACATTCACCCTTGCAAAACCTTGTGTTCCAAATTTTTTCTCACTTCCTTCCCTCCACCCCCTTCCCCAGACAGTAAGTAATCTAGTATATGTTAAATATGTACAATTCTTTGAGAAGAGATTTCAAGCCACTTCAGTCTCTTGGCTCACCCCAACCCAAATCTCTGCTGGGTCAAGGGTTCTTAGCATGTCTCTTCTATAACCCAGCTACCTCTTCTCAGAATATTGTTTTGTGGTTTACATTTCTCATTTGAGGAAATGTTGAATTTCAGTGGGAAGACGTAATTCTTTTTCCCCTCCAAGTTCATGGCCCTGCTGGAATCTATCTA
Source organism: Sarcophilus harrisii (assembly GCF_902635505.1). NCBI lineage: Eukaryota > Metazoa > Chordata > Mammalia > Dasyuromorphia > Dasyuridae > Sarcophilus > Sarcophilus harrisii. Next base: position 597,269,282 of record NC_045427.1, read on the forward strand.
CCATCCCCAGGTTAAGAACAGCAATTAATCAGAGAATCTGGGGTTTGATGTTCTCAGACCGAAGCTATTATCAAGGGGCTAGGTCAAGAGAGAGCAGAGTAGAATGTGGGATTTTCAACACTTGTGCTTAAGAAGCCAGTTGGAGGAATGAAATGACAGGGGATGACCGAGAGTGGAAAGTCAATATAGGAAAAGAAAAAAATAACATGACTCCGTGGAGTGCCCTGCTCCCATGGAGTTGGGGGGGGGGAGGGAATGGCAGGGGTGCCTGGGACAGTCTGGCCGAGGGATTTCTTAGGGGAAATCATAATGAAACCAAAGAGAACTGGAGATGGACAGAGCAGCTGTTGTTGGACTAAAAGCTGAGCTGGCTCTTGTTAGCAATGAGGAATTGGCAATTGGCGTGACCTGGCGAGAGATGTCATTGTTCTCTCTGTGGAACCGGGAGGGAGACGGGGGAAGAGAACTGACTCTAAAGTCAGGAAATTTAGTTTCAAATCTTGCTTCTGACTTTCAGTCTTGTGGGACCTTCCTAGAGCCTCAGTTTCCCCATCTGAAAAACAAAAGAGTTAAAAAAGATGGCCCCTGAGATCCCTTCCAGATGGAAATCGCACTTTCACTTGTATTTAAATGCTTGATGGGAAGGTTTTGAATGTATATCCAACACAGAATGTAAAGAGTGGTGCTCTTTGAACTCTGTCTGAAGCAGCTAGATATCCCAGTAGCCAAGTAGCTCTGGGCTTGGAGTCTGGACAAATCACAAGTCAGTTTTCCAAACCATAAAATGAAGATAATAATGCCAGTTTTTCAGGATGGTCGTGATGAGGAAATAAAATATTTGCGAAACAATTAGCACAATGTCTGGCATAAAATCTGTGTTTAATAATGCTTACTGTCTTCCCATTGAAGCAATATGGCTGTCCTTTAATATGAGCTATTTTAAATGGAAAGCACCTAAAATTGGAGGGAATATGACTTCTTAGAGATTTCTTTAACCACAAACATTCCCCCAAACTTAAGAAGTTTTCCAGACAAGTCCAAAGAAAGGGACATAAAGATGTTTAAGTATTGGAGAACTGAAAGAAGCCTTATATTCCCTCTTCCTTATTTAATAGATAAGGTAAAATTATTTGTTGGGTGCTCCCTGGACAGAAAATACAAGAAAACTACTTTTCACTAGAAATATATGATAAAAAATGCAAATATTGTAAATGTATGGGGAAGCATGAGCACACATTATGCATGTTCACATGAATGTGTACGTATATGTGTGTGTGTGTATGTGTGTGTGGGGGGGGGATATATAGATATAGACAACCCATTGTAGTATTATAGAAAACACAATGTGCTTGGAATTGAAGGACCCTGGGTTCAAATTCAAAATTAGTGGAAATTATCCACTGGCAATCCAAGATGAATGATTGTTTCTGAGTAATATTGGGAAGACAAGCAACTGATGTAGCAGGTCAGGAGCTGGCATTAGAACCAGAAAGACTTCCACCTCTCTCTTTGCGACCCCTAAAATAAATATATATATATATATATATATATATATATATATATATATATATATATTTGCTGAGGCAATTGGGGTTAAGTGACTTGCCCAGGGTCACACAGCTAGCAAGTGTTAAGGGTCTGAGATCAGATTTGAACTCAGCTCCTCCTGACTTCAGGACTGGTGCTCCATCCTCTGTGCCCCTAACATATAATTTAACCCCTCCAGACTATTGTCTAAGTTACAGAGGAGCTGACCTGCATTTGTAGGGAATGTTCTCAATATGATGTTCTCCATACTAATGAAATTGTATGTCCAGTAAATAATAATGGGTGGAGAAGAGGAATTTATTGTTCTCTTGTTTTTCAGTCATGTTATTCTATATGCATTATATATGTGTGTATATTTATATGTATGTACATATATGTAATTATATATTGTGTCTGTAATATATCCATGTACACACATACATATATAAAAGCATAATACATATATACATTTAAATAAGTGACAGAGAGCAGAGGGTTAGCTATCAGGGGATTCAGGAAAATCCTCTTTAATGGCAGGTCACTTAAACTAACTCTTGAAGGGAGTTCACAGTTCCAAGAGGCAGAGATAAGGAGATAAGTTTGAAGCCTGGGAGACAGCCTGGGCCAAAATCCAGAGGGAATAGATGGAATGTTCTATATGTTAAGGCAGTTTTGCTGGAAGTCAAGTGAGTAATGGGGAATGATGGTAATCAACTTGGAAAGCAAGACTGGAGCCAGATCAGGAAGGGCTTTAAAGTGCTTTATATTAGAGACAGCATAAAGCTCCAGAAGCTTCTTGAGTCTGGACTTTATTCTCTCCTTCTTTGACTTTTTAGAATCCTTAGCTTCCTTCAAGGTTTAGCTCAGATCCCTTATCCTGTAGGAATTCTTTCTTCTTCTACATTTGCTAAACCTCTCTCTTTCCTCCAGTTTTCTTACATTTACCTGTCTTTGCTTTATCTCCTCAGTAGAATGTGATTTCTTTGAGGACAAGGGCATTTTGTTTTTGTTTCTGTTTTTTCTTTGAATCCAGCAGGGTGCCTTGCCCAAAAACAAAAAGTTAATAAATGCTTGATGAGTTCACCTTTTGTTGGATTGATATACAATAGTTACCTCTGTTCATATTTTTTTTCATCCTTGAGTTGAGTTTTTGGATTGGTTTCTTTTTTACTGGTTTGGTTTATCCCATGTAGATTAGCCTTGGTTTAAAAATACCTGATTCTAGTTGGTGCAGTGGATAGAGCACCAGCCCTGAAGTCAGGAGGAGCTGAGTTTAAATCTGGTCTCAGACACTTAACACTTTCTAGCTGTGTGATCTTGGGCAAGTCACTTAACCCCCATTGCCTCCTTCCAAAAAAATCTGATGCTTATCCCTGAGAAAGTTTGCTTCATGAATATTTACCTAGAATTCAGCTTTGTCATCAAGACATTGTTAAATGGTTTACCTTCTCTTTCAAGAGTCAGCATCGTTCTGTATGCAGCTGGCTCAGAGTTCAGAAGCCAGGCCAGATGAGGGAGCCCAATGTATGACATGACCTTTGAAACCCCTTATTAGTCTGAGAGTCAGAATGGTAGAAGGAGCTACCAGTCAGCTATGGAGCATGAGTGTATGTGGGGCTTGGTGCTGTTCTGCAGATGGAGAGGAAGCAGAATTAGGAGGAAGGGCCAGAGCCAGCACCCAGAAGGAGTGAACTTGAAATCTGCCCAGAGATTCCGTTGTACCTGGCAAGCTCCAGAAAGAATGGCTTTCCTTGGCACCAAACATATATCCAAGCAAATATCCAGGTATTTTGCCCATAATTAGTGGCTGCTGCTAACTGAGGTTCTTCCAAACACATTTGAGATCATCCCTGCTTTATGTGGGGCTACATCCTAGCCCCATGACTGATTTATGGAAAGGTAAGAACTGATAGAATGAGACAACAGGCAAGTCTCCCCTAGATATAGAATTGGAAACTTGGTGAACAAATCAGTGTGAGGGAATGTGAATCCGAATTCTGGATGGTCCCACATCAGCCAGAGGTAGTGGGGTTGGATTGCACATCAGCAATGGATCTCACATAGGGTGAGAATAAGTCCCACTTCAGTCAGTCGATCAAAAAGCGTTTATTAGGAGCCTATTAAGTGTCAGGACTGTGTAAGGTGCTAGGAATACAAAGACAAAAATTAAATAGACTGAGCCTCAAGGAGCTTAAGCTCTGTCATATGCCTAGGTAAAAGTGTGAGGGATTCTAGAGAGCAAAAGAGAAGATGGCAAGTTCTAGGGAAAAAAGTATTCTGTAGTAGTGAGGTATGATGTGCTTTTGTCCAAATGACTAGACCTCTCTGGGAGCCTCAATTCTTTCATCTATAAAGAGAGAGACTTAAAGGTCTCTTCCGACTCTCAATTTATAATTCATTGATTTTTCTTTTCTTTTTTATCTTTTCTTTTTTTTTTCTGAGGCAATTAGGATTAAGTGATTTGCCCAGGGTCACACAGCCAGGAAGTGTTAAGTGTCTGAGACCAAATTTGAACTCAGGTCCTCCTGAATTCAATCCATTGATCTTTCTATCAGGACTCTCCCTTTTCCCCTTCTTCCATTATTTGAGGGAAAACTCCCATTGAATTTCTCAATATGTCATCCTTTAAGCTAATTTGATATGTAAAGTCATAGCTAAAAGGGATTTTTGAGATCATCCAGTCCAGTACCTTCATTTTACAGATGGAGAAACTGAGGACAACTTGCCTAAGATCAAGAGGTAGAAGTGACAGAAGTGAGATCCAAACTCAGATGCTTTGATTCTACAATTCTTCACTTTTCCCACTGCTGGAAAGTTCCTATTTACTAAACAAATTAATGTTGAGCTGTCCTTTGTTTCTTATCATGGAATTGGTTTAAATAGTAAGCTAACTCCAGAGGGCATTTAAAAGAAGAAACATTAGATAGCTATAAATCTTCACTACTGTGTAAAATAAGATACCAACAAGATGCCTCTCTAATCACATCCTACCAAAGTACATCTCCAGAGAGTCAGGCAAGAGAAAAGGCCTCGTTTTTCTAGGGCTCTTTTCCCATTCTTAAAGCTTGTTTCCATCTTAGAAGAGCAACATGGGAAGTTGTCAGAACCAAAAGAAATGCTACCCAGTTGCTAGGAGAGCCAGTATGTATCTAAAAGCTCAGGGGTGTCTTAGACCTCTCTGTAGACAAAGAACGCAGGGAAGAGTTTAACAAGGATCCAGTCATTTCAGGGGCCTGCCCTGGCTTGCCACAGCTCGCGTGGTTGCAGGGCTTTTCTGAAAGGGCTCGAGTCAGTTGGTTCCTCAGAGGTGCTAGCTCCCCCAGACAAGGAAGGCAGGACCTGGGGAGACAGTGGGCTCTCAGTTTGGGGTCTTTGCATGGTCAGGATGAGCTGGGACCTTGGATCAGTGCTTTCTGTGAGGTTTTTGAGGGAGGGAGGGAGACTGTGTGTGGTTGTTGGCAGAGGGAGTGAGTTTTAAAGCTGGCTTTGTCACTTACTTGTTGGCATCCTTCAGAAAATCATGACCCTCTACAGCTAGGTGATACAGTGGTGGTTGTTTGTCCAACCATGACATGCAAGTGAGGTGGAGATAAGTGAGGGAGGACTGTGCAAGTTTCCCCCCAGAGCCATCTGGGTCCAATGGCCAGATATAGAACAGGATGACTGGAGATGGCCCTGGATACAGTGGGAGACCTTGACCTTGTTAAGCTAAGTCTTTAACAAATCTGTTTGACAGAGACAATGCCCATTCAGTGGTTAAAAAAAAAGTGGAAGGACAAAGAATACTTAGAAATAGGAAGTTCTGAGTTCAAATTCCTTCCTGGACACTGGCTTGTGACCTTGGGCAAATCATTTAACAACTCAGCCTCAGTTTCCCCAGCTGTACAAAAGGAATAATCATAGTATCTACCCCCTGGGTTATTATGAAGATGAAAGAAGATGATATGTCAATTGCAATATATAAATATTGGCATTGTGCCATTATTATTCATATCCATTCTCAATCAACCAGATAATTCTGAACCATCTCATCTCTTAGTGCTATTGGAACAATAGCAAAGATGACTGAAAGAAAAGAAAAGCACAAATATAAATACTATGTGAGAGTTGTTATTTTTTAGTGAGGATTTTGTTTGCCATCTTATAGCACATCTGGTAGCATATATTGACAAATTTAGTGAGTCCCCTATTAAGTTCTGTGACTCCAGAAGGCCTGTCCCCATACCCCCAATACCTGCTGGCTTGAATTTGAAATTCCTTTAATAAGAGAAAGTCTCTTTGGGGACACCATTATACGAGTTAATGTCCCTGGAGAACTTACATGGTGGCTTAATTTACACAAGAAAATGATCCATTTAATGATTCCTGGCTGTGTGACCCTGGGCAAGTCATTTAACCCCAATTGCCTCAACAAGAAAGGAAGGAAGGAAAGAAGGAAGGAAGGAAGGAAAAGAAAGAAAGAGAAGAGAGAAAGGGAGGGAAAGAAAGAGAGAGAGAGAGAAAGGAAAGAAGGAAGGAAGGAAGGGAAAAAAAGAAGGAAGGAAGGAAGGAAGGAAGGAAGGAAGGAAGGAAGGAAGGAAGGAAGGAAGGAAGGAAGGAAGGAAGGAAAAAAAGAAAGATAAACCTGGTATTGGTGAGAACTAACACAAACAAAGCAAACTGTGGGTTGCCCTGCTACAAATGTTCATCCTTCAGACCAATAACGTCACATTTGAGTGGCTTTGTCACTTATTTGTAATCATCCTTCAGAAAATCAGGACCCTTGCACATGAATTCGAGTTGAGTGAGCCAGAGCTTCAGTCATTAACCTCACCCTCCCCTCTGGAGTCCGGTGGCAGGTCAGAAGCCAAAATGACTGGCAATGCCCTGGCGGCTGGCAGTGGGGAACTTTAGCCTTTATGATTAAGGTCCTTCCTAGGTCTCAGGTTATCTGACGCCATGTCCATTCACTTGGAGGAAGCTGGAACTTCTGCAAGACTCTCACAAGATCACCTCGTTGGCCTACTTGTGTCCAGGCCCTTCTCTTTCTGTGACAGCTCATTTAACCTTTAGCTCCCTTCTCTTTATGCTAGGAAATGGTAAGGATGCCCTTGAGTCCTTGTACCTTAACTGAAGAGCTAGACTGAAGCCAGAGCTAACGACAATTGGCCTGACTCCTGACTCCTCCCCTGCCCTAATTCCTGGCAGCAATTATGGAATCATTGAGAGGACAATCTCCAAAGTCCCTCCCACCTCTACAGAGTTAGACAGAATCAGAATTACAGATATTTTTAGAATTTGATTGAATCTTTGATAGCACAGAGAATCAGAATTACTTAAAGCTTCATTTAACCTTTGAAATCACATTGTCATTTTCCAGACAGGAAAACTGAAACCAACTACATTTGTGACTTCATTAATTCAATAAGCATTTATTAAATTCTTATTCTGTTTCAGGCATTATGAGAGAAACCAAGCATACAGAGACAAAACCAAAAGTCCCTGCTCCAAGGAGCTTATAATAGCTAGCATTTTATATTCTGCAAAGTGCTTTACATATATTATCTTATCTGATACAATAATCCTGGAGTTAGGTGCTATTATTATTCCCAATTTACAGATGTGGAAACTGGGGCTGAGAGAGGTCAAATTACTTACCAGAGTTACACAGTTTGCAAGGATATGAAGCAGAATCCAAATTCAAGCCTTTTTGACTCTACTTCCACACAAATCAGCCTTAATAAATCTTAATGTAATATATTTACCATCTTTAACATATATTGGATTACTTGTCATCTAGAGGAAGGGGTCAAAGGAAGGGGGGATTGGAACACAAGGTTTTGCAAGAGTCATTGCTGAAAATTTATCCTTGCATATGTTTTGAAAATAAAAAGCTTCAATAAATTTTTTAAAATAAATCTTAATATATTGAAAAAGTTATAAAATAAATTTTAAACAAGTTCACAAATTATAGCTTAAGAATCCCATTCTAAGGAAACACAATATGGTCTCATCTAAGTAAATAAAGAATGTATATAAAATAAACACATAATGAATGAACAGGGGCAGGCACTAACAACAGAGCAATTAGGAAAGGCTTTCTCAAAGGAAATCCCACTTGAGCTGAGAGGAAGAGTCCTGTTGGGCTTAAGATGATTATGATACATCTAGGTAGAGGCTTCCAAAAGGCACCTTGGGATTCAGATTCAAGCTCAGGGGGTTGTAGGAATCTCTTGTGCAGAGGTAAAGGAGAGAATTCTAGGAGGGAGGGAACTGTATGTAGAATGGTGTTGTTTATGCGGGCCATTTTATCTAGAAGATAGATACTAGAAGGGGAATGATGTGAAATGTCACAAAGAACGTGCAAAGAACAAAATATTGTGAAGGGCTTTTAATGTCAAACCTATGAGCTACTGTTTTATACAAGTAGTAATAGGGAGCCATTGAGGCTTTTTAAGCAAAAGACTGACCAAGATTTTTCTGAGTCATAGGAACCATTTGACTCCTCAAACTCCCGCCTTACAAGGAAGTGCTAATTCCTCTCAGAGACCAGCTCCTTTAAGTCTCCTGGGTTGGAAACGAGTGACTAGCGGCAGAGGTTTAGTTTTTTGGGTTTTTCCTCCGAGTGTGGTTTGGGTTAGAGTTGGAGCCTGTCTGACACTCAAATAGAGAATGTGCTACTTAGTCGTTTTGTTACCACAGAGGAAATAGAGCAGCGTAATAACTGTTTATTCCTTGTTCTGACATTGGCCGCAGTCTGGAGCGAAGAGCTAAGATTCCCAGAGCACGGCTTGAAGGTCAAATGCAGAGGCCACTGGAGATGTCTTCCCTTTCTATGTGCATCCCCTGCCTTCCCTCTCCCACTCCCGAACTCTATATAGGAAAACCAGAAGAGGGCCTGCTGCCGCTGGCCCCTTCTCCCCCTCCTGATCGCTGAGAGCAGATAGGCTTCCCCCGGCCACTGCACAGAGACCCTGAGAATTGTTTCTAGGACTGAGAAGCCAGGGGGCACGTTTTCTCCCCAGCAGGCAGACAGCCCATTTCCCAGAGCCGGAGCAGAAGAAGAAAAGGTGTGATTTCTGCCCCGTGGGCCCAAGGGAACACCCAGATGGGACCAGCCGCTGGTCAGGGCTAAGCCAAGGCAAGGCCTAATATTTCTGGGTTCCTGCACTGGACTTCAGCTGCCTTTTTTATGAGCATAATGAATAGTTCTCAGAGATTGTAACAAGAAAAAAAGAAAAACCATTTGTGGAGACAAGTTTGTAGTCGAAGAAATCCAGACTCTCTAGACCAAAGCTACTTGATATGAAACCTTAGGAGGAATCAACAAGGTATCTTCAATTTAGAGTCTGGGCCTGCCACGGGTCAAGCTGCCATGGGACAAGTTGCCATGGGACAAGCTCTGGAGGCAGAAGGGAGGGAGTTAGGGATAGGAGGAGCCCAGCAGGGACTCAGACTTTGGAAAGATGATGGTAACTGGCCCTAGCCATCAGCAGGCTATCATTCTTGTGGTTTCCAGTAGCAATCCCAGAGCTTTTATTTGAAAATGGGGGCCTGGCTGACTCAGACAGATAGAGCTGTGGTCACCAAGAGTCCAGCAGTCAGGCCACTGGGGTAATCTTGGCCCAGAGAGGAGAGGTCGCATAAGGGAGGGAGGCAGGCTCTTCCATTGCTTAGATCCTCACTCTGGGATTACCTTCCATTTACTCTGGATTTATCTTTTATGTACATAATTGTCAGATGCTAGTTATGTGCCTCAGTTTCCTCACCTGTAAAATTTAGATAATAATAGTTTCTATATCCCATGGTTGTTGTGAGAATCAAATGACATCATGATAAAGCTCTCCACAGACAATCAGGCACATAATAGATGCTATGTAAATGTTAGCTGTTATTATTGTCTGCATTTCCTCCCCCATTTTCCTTGAAAGAGAGGGATCTAATGCTAATTAATATTTACATTAACATTTTAAAGTTTGCAGAGCACTTTGCAAATATCTCACAATAAGCCTGAAGGATAGATGTTATTTTTATCCCCATTTTACAGATAAAGAAACTAAGGCAATGAGCAGTTAAGTTACTTATTATAAGTGTCTGAGGATGGACTTGAATAAAGGTCTTCCTGCTTCCAATCCAGGGCTGCCTGTAAAGTTACCTTTGTGAGTATCTTCAGTGCTTAGCATAGTGCCTGGTGCACAGTAAGCATTTAATCAATGCTTCATACACTGAAGTCATTCATATCTATCAGGGCTACACCTGGGATCCACAGACCCCTAATGGGTCCATAGATCAGAGTCTCCGGCAGGGTGTTCATGAACTTGGATGGGAAAAACATGCCATCTTTTATTTTCACCAATTTCTTACTAAAATTTAACATCTCCTTCAATTATTCAAAAACTTTAATGGGAAAAGGAAAATATAGGCTCCATGATAGCAAAAAAGGCTAAAAATCTCTGGTACAAATATGTATTCATCAAATTTAGGGGGCTTTTTTCTTTCTCTCCTTCTTTGGAGACAATTGACTTGGCCAGGAACATATAAATAGTATCTGAGACTGGATTTTAACTCTTGTGCTCCTGACTTCAGAGCTGGTGCTCTTGATTTATGATTATATATCCATATATATGTAATATATATCCACATATGGAACCTCCTGCATGAGATCACATCATCTGATAAAACAGCCAGAACCTTTTTTGCGGTTGCTCTTGCCTCATCCAGGAAAACTGGGCCCACAGATTGGGAACTACTCCAGTGTGATACTCATACTCCCACTGTATCCGTGACTAATTCCTGATTTATTTTCATTAACTATTGATTTTTTTCTCTCCCCAACAGGGAAGGTGCATCAACTTCACCCGAGTGAAATCCGATGGCAAACCAACGGCCTTCAAACAGCCCCCCAGACCACCCCCCAGTCATGAGAGTGTCCCCCTCAACAACGCCCCAAGGGGCCCTCCTCCCCCCACAGCATCTCTTCAGCCTCCCTCCAGGCAGCTGCCTCCTGTTCCCCCTCCTGCACGGCTGCCCCCAGGACCCCCACCATCCCGCCCACCCCCTCAGCCTGACTTTTAAAACTCCAGAGGAACCAAGATTGACAAAACCAAGTTCTTTGCTGAATTCAATGTATTTATTGAGTCTTGGTTTACAGTTGAAAAACATTGGAATTTGTTGCTGGTCAGCAAAAAAAAATACATGTGTCAATTTACTATATGAAATATTTTTATATATCACCTATAGTGAGTGGATTTATCAGTAGATAAACCCAGGTATCTGCCTTAATGTATATGTGGGTACTTAAGTCCCTATCTATATACCCAATTAATGTATATACCTGGATTGGTCATCCACTCCTAATGTTTCCTCATTACTCACAATTCCAGAATAAGAGCATTAAGAAATTAAAAGAAGAAAGACATTTCCTCAGAAGGTTCAGAAAAACTCTTTGGGCTGTGAACTTTCTTCTTCACACAAAGAGAATTCTTCTCTCCCCAAATATTTCAAGTCAATCCCATTGACCGACCCTTCTTCATTATTCCACATGCCCAGTTTCTACTGACATGATCAAGAATTCTTCTATATGGTATGGGGCAGCGAGCCCCCTTGTAGGGTGAATTGGACGGCAATTGCTTCTGCCCTCTCCCCATTTATAGAGAGATTAATTCAGATGATCTAAACCACATCCACACTTTTCACTTTGATCCAATCACAGTCATTTTCAGTTCCACTGAAAAAGAAGCAAGCCTTTTCCTTAATTTTTGCCATTGGTCATCTTCAAAGAAAGCAGGCTTTCTGGGAAAGGATAGTTCTATCTCAGAGCACATCACCCTCATCGGTGTGCATGTGTGTAGGGGGGAGTGTGCCTGGTGTTGCCCCATGCATACAAATATACCAAGATTTCCTGACGTGGGATTATGCGAAGTAACTCAAGGGTATTCCAGGAAGGGAAAACTACAATGAGCTGCGTCCTATTGTCCCGAACGAATCTTGATAAGTTAAACTTCCTAGTCTCGTATATTATATTTATACCATATCAGAAGGAGTTTCTCTGCAGGGCAAAGTACAAATCTGAATGTGTTTGGTTTTGTTTTTATGTATGTGTTTTTAGGCAGTATTGTCTGTATCAGTTGTGTAGTTGTAGAAATTATAATGATCTCTCCATGTTTTCTGTTTTTTTTACATTTTGCTGGTATGGTATGTATATAATGTACATGCACGTGCTATTGGCAGGGGCATCTAGGACAAACCAACTTCATGCCTTCTAGTAACTTTGTCTGTGAGTCATTATTTCCAATGGAAATCCCCACTTGCAGCACAATAATCCATCGCTTCTTCACACTTTCTCTTTTTTCCTCTCTCCTTATCACCACTATTATTTTCTTCTACATCCAAAGAGCAAGGCTTGGCTAAATGGGATTGACTCCTTGTCCATTAGCTTCAAAGGAAATAATAAACACACATAGTCAGCACTTAATAAATGCTCGGTCCCTTCCCACTACCTACTTCAACACTCAACTAAAAGCTGCACTGATTGGCTTCCTTTCACTTCCCTTCTTCCCTTTCCTCACCTTTTCCTGCAGAGTTACAAAAGTCTTATCTGCCTAACAACCTGCCTCCCAGTCTTGTGAGAATTATATTCCTTTAAAGGAGGGCTTGCATGTACTGGGTTCCTTAGAGAAAAGGTGCTAACTAAATGCAAAGTAATAGAACAGTAATAACAGCGCTGAGGGACTGCAGATGGTGAACTTCATAAAGATGATTGGCTCCATGTTGCTAGATCCCTGAATTTGGAAGGGAGAAAAGGGAAAGAACCTAAACAGAGCCCCAAGATGTCAGAGCAACTTCGTTATTATTCATTGTTTCATGATTCATGGTACGGTGGAAAGGCATTGTTTGTAGAGATCCCTCTCTGGTACTTACTTACCTTTGTGACCCGGGAAGGGGAACTCTTTGGTTCTCAGTTCCTTCATCTGTAAAAGGAGTGAGGGGCCTAGATGGCTTCTGAGATCCCTTCCAGGTCCTAGATCTATGTTCCTATCCACTACCCACCCTGTACAGCTTCTTTGCCTTTAATTTGCCTAATCAGAGGTATTTCACTCCAGCTTCTTAAAGTTATAACCTTGCATTACTTTTACAGCCACAATCTCCCTTGGTTTCTTCAAGGGACCAATCACGGGATTCATGCTGGCTCAGAATTTTTAGTCCACTCTCAAAGTTATCTGTACAAATAAGAAGTTTGTTTTAAAGTACATCCAAAGTTGAACGTGTCTGAAGCCCTTTCAAAATGAGGACTGGGTTTTTCAGGTACACATCAATATAAATGTTCTCCACAGACCTCACACCCAATGACAATACCAGAGGCAGCTAGGTTAGACTAACAGATAAAGCACCAGCCTCTGCACCTGACTGGGATCTCTCGATCTTGCCTCGTGATCCCGATATGGCACTCTTCTGAGTTTTGGTTTCTTCTTCTCAAAATGGAAGGGAGCCACAGTGTCCACTCCCAAGGCTCTTGAAGAGTCAGTTGGTAGAACAGTGTGAGCTTTCATGTTCCAAAACATCCCTTACCCCATATTCAGAGCATCTGCTAGTGGGTATTGGGGCATGAATGTATTTTTCATGAGGGGAGTTCCTCACCCGAATGGCAAGGAACCTACCTGGTGGGTTCTGGTAACAGGCTATAACCCATTCCTGTGGCATTTGCACTGTCTTAAAAAGAAAAGAAAAGAAAAACCATCCCTACGCCTTATTTCCTATTATTCTTCATAGAATGTGATCCTTAACTTTGGAGTTTTGAGGGGTTGGTTTTGGTTTTTTTATAAAAAGCAACCCCTCCCCTTTCTGTAAATATTGATAATTTTTTTACATGGAGGAACAGAGCAATTTTGCTTTACTGCTGGACAGTTAGAGTAATTTATTACAAGGGGCTTATGGTGGATGGCTTACAGGTGGCTCAGCATATCATGCATGCAGGCAAAATCCAGTATAGTCCAAAATGACATGTTCCAGGTCCTCCACAGTTATGGGAAAGGCATGGGGATGGGGAAGACCGTGATATGTTCTAGTATTCTTAGCTTATATCAGTTTATGCTTATGAGTAATGCCTAACACAGTAGAAATAGAAAATCCAGAAGATCCATTCATTTAATGCTTGAAAAAGATAGCTAGGAAAGCTTGGTCTTTTAGGGATAAGGGGGAAAATTTATTGTGTGGGTCATTTCAAAAAAGGAGTATAAATTCTAAAAATAAGAAAGAATGAGAATGGAATGTTGAACATTAGAAGAAAAGAGCTGTTGTTTTAAAAGTTTTGGACTTGTCAGAGGGAATAGAAAGTTATTTACAGAATGTGATTGGTATGAAAGGAAAAATAAATGTACCGCTTTCTGAAATTAACTGTTTCCACATTAGAATTGTGTAACCATTGAATGTGATGTGTGTCTGCCATTCATTTCTGTGAAACTCTGCGGCAACAGGACCACAATTAAATGTGGGAAAGTGTATCTGAAATCCAATATTGCAATGTAACATATTCTTACTGATTAAAAGCCAGCAATAAACCTGTTTAACAATTAATTCTTTGAATTTTTTATTTATTGTTTTTTTAAATTACATTGGAATGAAAATAAAATATAATATTTATCATTCTGGACCTCAGAAACAGGAATTGAGGCTTAACAAAGAAGTATAAGAGAAACCAGGCTAAAAAATGACAGCAAAACAAATTTTCACTTGTTCTTAATGCTTTTGTAATTGTTAAAATAGTACAGAGAAACTAAAGACCAATAATTTTTATGTAATTCAGGATTATTTCTCATCCCACCTCCATTTTTTCTCATCAGACCAGGGATCAGTCTGTGGATAGATTTTTAGGGGATCTTGGAAGTTGAAAAGAAAAAAAATTTTTAAATTTCACTATCCTATAACTGAAGTTAAACATTTCCCTCAATTATGATTTTTTAAAAAGTTTCTTGTGAGAATGGGTTCATAGATTTTACCCAACTACCATTTTTCTACCTGGTTTGGGAAATATAATAATTTTTTTAAGTGAATCAAATCCCTAAACTAATGATTTGCACTCAAGTTTGATGAAAGTCAAATTTTTATGATAAAAGGATCATTTAACAGATCTTTTTATGTTTTTACATCTTCTAAGAAATCTTAACTATATGAATGGAAGACATCCTTTGGGTTTCAATACATGTATGCATCATATGTTTTCCACCAAGGGTCATCAATTGGCTACTTGAGTGACTTCTTTCCCATTGTCCTTGGTGTCACATGTCATTCATCCCTTGTTGGTCACTTCTTTAGTGATCTACTGCCATAATAGATCACCTCTCTGGGTGAGTCAGTATCCTCAGATCTGTGGATCTCCATCGTTAGGGAAGAATGATTCTCTGGAGTACATGGTTCTTTGGACTGGCTATGTGACTGTAGAAGATTTTCTCCAAAGGAATAAGTGTAGCCAACATGCTTCTGTCTAATTTCTCAGTTCGTTTGTTTGTTTGTTTTCCTGAAGCAATTGAGACCAGATTCGAACTCAGGTCCTCCTGACTTCAGGGCTGGTGCTCTATAACCTCTCAGTTTTGATTCTTTATTTTTCTTTAGCCCTCTGTCTCTGCTTTAGGCTAAGGGCAAAGGATATAGACCAGTTGCATGAATTGGCTTGAAATCAATTATCCTTGTGTAGTGTTGATGGAGCATCACAAACAAGACAAGGAATTCCTACCTTATCCAAGAGATGTCTAAACTAAATCCTCACTAATAGAGATAATGTGGATCCAAGGCAATTCTTGAGCTACCCACAATTTTTCTTATTAAACTTCTCATATGTGTTTTGTTTACTCATCTGGGCTGCAAATTCCCTCGAATCAAGAACCATTTCTTACACTTCTTGCCTCCCAGAGCATCTCCCCATAGTCTTGCACATAATAAGCATCCGTTAGTTGTTCATTGAATGAATAAATGTGACCCTTCTCTACCCCAACCTGAGGCATCTGTCTTCTTGAGATTTTCATTCTCACTTCTTCCAGTTCAGCAGGATTTGGGATAGACATAGTCTTCAATCATAGACCCAGACTTAGCCTGGGAATGTTATAAACGTTCAACTGCATAATCATTTGGGGGATCTGAGACATCTGGTGCTATGACCACAGAAACCACAGTATTAGCAGTCACTATGGAAACCTTCAGAAACATTGAGTTGCATCATAGTCTACTAGAAGGATGGTCAACTAGATGTGTTTCTGAGTGGGAGAATATCAAAGAAAGCGATAGCTTCCTTGTCAAGAATCTGAAATATGGTCTAATGCAGAGAATTTGGTTAACATGAAATGTACTAAGTCACTTCTTTAGCTTTTTCCAAAATAATTTACACCCATAAATAATGTTATTACATACTGAGGCAGAGACATAGTAAAAAGAAAAAAGAATTTGGTTTTGGAGACCTAGATTCCAACCCTTTATCTTCTACCTGTTGTCTCTATATCCTTGAATAAGACATCACCCCTCTCCTGTCCCCCTCCAAGTAGTCTTGTATGCAAAATAAAGTTTTGAACAAGATAATCTCTCAAGATCCCTTCCAGTTCTAAATCTAAGATACTGTGCTTATTGTATGCCATGATCTCTCTTGATCTCCATCTTCTTATCCAGAAATAAAAAATGGATCTAAGCGTTCTCTACAGTTCCTTCCACTTCAAAAGCCTGGTAGATTACCATGAGTATTTGTTGTGAAAATCGTCATTTCAATCACCTATGGGCAACTTCAAGGCATAAATGTACTCTTAGATTTGACATTCCATTTGGAAGCAAAAAATTCAAGTCCTTTGAGAAGGCTGTAAATCACACATCTACAAAAAGTTATTTCCTTTGCATGTTTCCCCACTCCCACCTTAGAATGTGAGCTCTTTGAGGGGCTTTACCTTTCTTTGTATACCCAGGGCTTATCATAATGCTTAACACACAGTAACTCCTTAATAAATACTTGCAAATGGATAGATGGATGTTATATAGATTGATAAAGAGGTTAGATGAATGCTAGATTGATAGAATAAATACATAGATTCATAGATGAGATAGATATATAGATTAGATGGATAGAGAGATAAAATGGATTAGATGCCATATAGATAGATTAAATATATACATAGACATATAGTTATATAAATTAGATAGATAAGATAGATACATATTTAGATAGATAGAAATAGGTAATGATAGGTATATAGATAGAGAAAAAGGTTAGATTGATTTATAGATAAATACATAGATTAAATAGATGGATAATCAGACAAATTGAATAGATAGAATAGAAATTAATGCCAGATATTCAAATAGATTAAATAGATATATAGATGGGTGGATGGATGGGTAGATATACATATGTGTGTATGTGTTTTGTGTATGTATATATGTAGTAGGAGTACATATAGGAGGGACTAGAGCTGTGATTTCATGGGTATAGAGAACTTCTAGGGAAGAACCTTCCTTTTAGGAATCCAGAGTAGCCCCTTCATCTCTGCTTCTTAATAGCTTTGCTATGATATTGCTATTTGAAAGCTTAGAGCTTTGCTTGGAGCACTGAGAGACCTGCCCAGCATCCCATAGCCAGCCCATTCCAAAGGGAGCCCCTTGAAGGCTTCCTGGGCCAGCACTATCTACTACATCCCAATGTCTCTCCCTATACATTATGGCCTATATAAGATAGAGGATTTCATAATCCTCTCTAACAATAACCATATACAAACCATGTCTCAATGGCTTCCAGACTTCAAGGGCAAGGATATCTTAACTCTTTTATTATATCCTCAGAGATTAGCACAGTATCTGGCCCATAGTATGTGCTCCCTAAGTACTTGGTGATTGATGTGTTGCTAAGGACTCCTTGCCCCCATATGGATCATAACCCTGCCTTCCGTCCTCATCGTGCCTAGTTCTTGTCCACACCTTTCCAAAAAGTCTCCATCGAGGTGTGCCCAACACACTGAAGGCTTTCCTCAAGTTCTTTTAGCATTCCCCAAGCCTCAATTGAGTTAGTAGCTTTTATGTGTTCTTCTAGACTCATGATTGACCCATATAACGAATTATACCTACTGAGTAGTGGCCAAGTGGGAATAGTACAGAGTAGGGACTTCCATAAAAATCCATGGGTTGGCTAAGAGAGGACTAAGACCTAGTTAATCTTTGGAATCAAGGAGATAGACTAAGACATAACCTGAAAGAGCTTACATACACACACACACACACACACACACACACACACACAGAGCCAATAAATGCCTAGAGGGAAGAAGGTGACAAAAGGAAGAGTGCTGGGCTTGAAGTCAGCAAGACTTGCCTTAGATTCTTACTAGCTGAGTGATCCTGGGCAAGTTATTTAATCTCTCAGCCTCAGTTTCTCCATCTCTAAAATAGAGGTGATTATAGCATCTTTCCCACAGAATTATTGTAAAGATCTAGTAAGATAACATGTAAATTGTTTTGCAAACCTTAAAGTACTCTATAGATGCTTTCTGTAATTATTGTTATGCAAGCTTTGGGATAAAAGTGTTTTCTTACTGAAATAAATGCCATGATTTGGGCTAGACTACAGCTATGTACAGATACATCTACTTAGGGGATAAATCACTGATCCAAAAATGAATTGAAATTTTCTCTGTTATCCTACATCAATACCCCCCAATTTATAGATCAGTCTCTATCAGCAAATCTCAAATACTTACCTGGAAGATTCCTGGCCACAAACTGACCTCTCCCTCACTCCTTACCACTTCCATCACTGTGATTTGGTAGGGTTTTTCCATACTCAGGGGACTTGACTATCAGAAGTAGTCTTTGACCTCCAGGGATTTTAAGGTCAATATTGTCCTCCTTTCCTCCCTGAATTTCAGGTGATCTGATAGCTTTGGAAAAATGAAAAGTAGCCCCAGAGGGGGGGAGGCTGGGTGAGTCTCTCCTACATGAATAGAAGGAGGTCTAGGATAGGTTCATTCCAGAATGGAAAGGGCAGTTTCAGGCCTGGCAAATAGCATGAGCAGAGAAGGGTGAGAGGAGGAATGCTCAGGACAGGACAAGTCAGAGAAAATAAATTCAGTTTCCATGTAGTTAAAACTGCAAAAAGAAGGAAGAGAAGAAAAGGCAGGATGGCAGGATGGAAAGCGCTTTGGTTTGGGATGGGAAGAGGCGAGTGCAAATGCTCTCCATGCTAGGAACATGGGGGTGAGTCCCCTCAGCTTCTCTCCTTTTCAGCTAATGTGTGTGGATATTGATTAGATAAACTGAAAGGTTCCGAACAGCTCTGTGAGCTAGGTCCAGAATCACTCCCTGCAGCCAAGGCTGCTGCAGAGCAGGAGGCTGTCGGAGCATCGAATGACAGAAATACGGCCTCTTCTCTTGGAATTTCACAACCCTCCTGCCCGAGGAGACAGGAAATGCCTTGGCAAGGGTCGTGCGGGCATGTGGCTGATAGCAAAGCCTGGGCCATTGGTTGGCTGCTCTGCTCTCCATTCCAGTGATCCCCCAGACTGGGGCACATGAGGCCAGCAGAATCCCTGGACACACAAACATGGGATTCGTGTCTTTGGGTGGCCAACCAAAAGGAACCCTGTGAGTTGAAGAAATTCACCCCATGAGGCTGCGACCTGGAAACTCCCAGTACCATTTGTGTCTGCACGTCCAGCCTTGCCCACTTATCCCTTTTGCTCAAAAAACCACAACCAACAGCCTATTTTTCTCTCTCTCACTCCCTCTCTATTTCCCCCTTTGTTTTTTCCTCTTTCTCCTCTCCCCGCTCTCTCCCCCCTCTCCTTTCTTCTCTCTCTTTTTGTGTGTGTCTCTCTCTGTCTCTATCTCCCTGTTCCTTGCTCTTTTTCTCTCTCTCTATTGTTCTCTTTTTTTCTCTCTCTCTCTTTATCTCTTTCTCTCTGTCCCTCTCACTTTCTCTCTGTCTCTTTTTTTCTCTGTCTCTATCTCTCTGTCTATATCTATGTCTTTATCTCTCTCTCTCCATTTCTATCTCTGTTTGTCTCTGTCTCTTGTTTTCTCTCTTTGTCTTTTTTCTCTGTGTCTTTGTCTGTCTCTCTGTCTCTGTCTTTCTGTCTATGTCTCTCTTTCTGTCTGTCTGTCTGTGTGTGTGTCTCTTTCTGTGTGTCTCTCATCACAAAGATCCGAGTTCAAATTTTGCTTCAGATACTTCCCAGCTGAGAAGTCATCCGAATTCTTCTATTTAGTTCACATTCTCTATCTGTAAAATGGAAATAATAATAGTCCACTTCTCAGCATAGTTGTTAGAACAAAATAAAGTAAAAATTTGTAAAGGACTTTGCAAACTGTAAAGTGCTATCTAAGTATTAGCCATTGTGATAGTTTTTACAGTCAAATTTTGCTCTTCTTTCTTTTTTAACCAAACCTATATTTTCATTGCTAAAAGGAACTCCTGATGACAAAAATTCCTTTTGCCCTAGCAAACTGCCATCTATTTTACTACATATGATCTTAAAGAGTTATGTGAAGGGCACTTCTTATCAACCATCTTGCCTGGGGTCATGCAACCTATTGGATGTGTCAAAAGCAGAATTTGAACCAGGTATTTTTTACTCCTACTGCCACCCCATGTCACCAGGTTTACGTGAAATAATAGTAAATCATTTTGTTGACCTTTATGTTGTTATTCTGTCATTTCAGTTTAATGGATTATTTGGGCCTCCATTTGGGATTTTCTTGGTGAAGATGTTAAAAAATGGTTTGCCCATTTCCTTCTCTGTCTCATACAGATGAGGAAACTGAGGCAAGCAAAGTGAAGTGACTTGCCCAGGGTCACCCAGCTAGTAAGTGTCTGAGGCTGGATTTGAACTCAGGAGACTGAGACTCCCTGACTCCAGGGCCAGTGCTCTATGCACTATGACACCATCTAGTGGTCTTTCTATAAATATGAGCTTCATAAGTCTTCACATAAGCATGGAGGATAGATTAACCATCCACCAATCTGACTCAAACCTTCACTTGCAAAGAGAAGAGGAGGAAACTCCTTAAGAAATGCCATCAGGCTTATTGGTTCCTCAAGGAAAGATCAAAGGTGCATCACTTTAGAGTGGGAAGAACTCAGAGTCTATCTAGTCCAAGCTTGTCACTTTGCCCAAAGTGCTTTGTGCCTCTGTCCCAAGGTCTCAGATGTGATAACTGTCAGAAGCTAAATGTGAACCCTGAAGGGTCCTCTGACTCCATCCTTTACTGACCTCCTCTTTTATTGGATCTTTCTACTTTCATAGCTTCCTGCTCTCCTTTGCCCACCTTTCAATCCCACTACACTCATCCAGCCTCAGCCAATCTCCTTGGACCTTCTGCTACAACCCCCCGGGACAGGCCCCTGTCTTCCTCCCAAGATGACTTTGTCAGCAATGGCATCACACTGGCTCTGGTCCTCTTCCTGACTCATCATCCTCATCCCCATTTCCTGACCAGCCTTGTTTTCCTTGGCTGTAGTAGGGCTAGGGGCTGCAGGGCAGGGGGAAACTGCTCACATTATGACACTAAACAAACAACTGGTGCAGATGACCTGGAGAACAGAAATCCCAGTAGATGCCTAGAGAGAAAAACTGCTTTTCCATGGCCTGTGGGAATGGAAGCTTAGCCCAACTCTGTCTTTTTAGCATCAGGCTTGGGTTCTGCTTTCCAGAAAATTCAGACACTGAAGGGGTGTCCAGACAGAGCATCCTCTCTGTGCTTCTAAATATTCAGACATTTCCTTCCCTTCACTCTACCTTCACCCCTAAGATAAATATCCTACAGGAGAGTTGGCTGGAACTGGGGAGTGGGAGGGAGAAGAAAGAAAGGGGTTCCATCCTTCCATAAGGCCAATGAAGGCTATATAATCTACATTCCCAGGGCTTAGTCATGGCAGTCCCTGGAATGCTCCAGAAGCCTGAGCTTTGAGGCTAAGCCATGACTCACAGAGCTAGCCTCTGGGGAAGGAGATTGCCAGACAGATGCTTCTAAAACACACACACACACACACACACACACACACACACACTCCCCAAAACCTACAGTTTCCCATGTGTATCATAGCAATAAAATAATAATTCCCAATTATTCAAGAAATACATGGATGAAAAAGCACTTATTAAGTGGCTTCTGTATGCCAGGCATTATGTTAAGTATTAAGGGTACAAATTATAAGCAAGCAAGGCAGTGCTTTACCCTTAAGGAACATCCATACTAATGGGGGAAGCAGGGGAGAGGGAGAGACAATTTATAAATGGGAGCCTGAAGAGGTAGTGTGCTCCCATGCAACAGCATGGACTGGAAATGCCTGGGAAGTCTAGAGAGACCTGGTTCTGAGCAAGATAATCCTATCAGAGACCACGGTGCCAGGAGCAGAGTCCAAATTTCTATGAGAGGAGGAAGACGAGGGAGATTTTAAGGTTTTCATAGCATCTTCTTCATAATAACCTTGTGAGAGAAGTAGCACAAACATCATTGATATTTCCATTTTAGAGATGACAATCCTAAGGTCCTTAGAGATCAAGTAATTTTCCTTGGGCCAGACAATTAGTTTTTGACCCCACTCTAAACTATTTCCAAAACCAGGGTTCTTTCCACCAGAGACAGCAGAGCATGCTGGACAGGATGCTGAACCAGGAGACAGTAATATTTGGTTTGAAATGCTGTCTTTGACTTAAAGCTCTGTGACAATGAGCAAGTCACAAGCTCTCTAAGTCTCAGTTTCCCCAGATGTAAAATGGGGACAGTTGTTTACCCTTCTTTCTTGACGAGGACCCATAACATCAGAAGGGTAATATCTTGACTTGCCAATGAATTGGATATACTAGAGGCAGAGCTGTGCAAAATATCAGCCTCAATCCCTCCTCCAGTCATCGGAGTCCAATGGTAAGATACAGGATAAGACAACTGGTAGTGGCCCCAGATGCAGTGGGAGACCTTGACTTTTTTAAGCTAAGGTTTTCCCTGACTCTCAGTTTATCCGAGGCAATACCTATTCTGTAGTTAAAGGCTAGGTTAGAACTGAATCAAAAGAGAACCTCATTTGCCTTCACAAAAGAATCCATTTAGGAGGATTCCTAGAATCAGAAACACTCTTGAATTTCTGACCAGAACAGTTGATTGATTGTTGTCCTTCACTTTCAGATAGGATCTAAATGGCATCACTATGTTAGAGCAAGTTATAGTGTCCTTTACTGTGGCTGATCAGACCACATGAGCTCAGAATGCTCTGCCACAGGTTGGGCACAAATAGCGCCTATGAATATTTGGAGCAGACTAATTTTTCACCTCATGTTTCTTCCGAGCTAAATCAATTTTGCTTTGCTCATAGAACACAGCATCTTCTCTGATGAGGGTACGCCAAGCTGGGTGGTCCTGTGCCAGTGTCTCCCATGTCACACAATCAATTCTAAAGAGAGACCTTAAAGTATCTATGTATCACTTTGGTATCATATTATGGTTAAGCCAAAATTAGCATAAACATCAGAGAATCAATTTATACTTTGTTGCATCTCAGCTTCAGAAGCTACATTGAGTGCACAATCATCTGTAAACAAATAATCATGCATCAACACTCCCTCCACTTTAGTTTTTATCTTGTAGTCTTTTCAAATTGAAGAATTTCAAAGTTGCTGACTTTGATGTCATATTCATCCTCATTGAAGGCATTTAACAACAAGGCTGAAAATATGCTAAAAAGAATGGGAGCAGGCACACAGTCTTGTTTCACTCCACTGGTGACTGGAGAAGCTCTATCAGGGGTCCTCAAACTACGGTCCGCCGGCCAGATGCTGCAGCTGAGGATGTTTATCCCCCTCACCCAGGGCTATGAAGTTTCTTTATTTAAAGGCCCACAAAACAAAGTTTTTGTTTTTACTATAGTCCGGTCCTCCAACAGTCTGAGGGACAGTGAACTGGCCCCCTATTTAAAAAGTTTGAGGACCCCTGCTAGAGCATCATCTGTCATCCAGAACCCAGGCAAGCATATCATCATGAAGCTGACATATAACACTGATACAATATTGATTATCAGTGCTTATGTTTCCATTATGACAAATCCTGATGAAATCAAGGAAAAAATTTATGAAG
This sequence comes from Sarcophilus harrisii, assembly GCF_902635505.1. Lineage (NCBI taxonomy): Eukaryota > Metazoa > Chordata > Mammalia > Dasyuromorphia > Dasyuridae > Sarcophilus > Sarcophilus harrisii. Next base: position 597,292,877 of record NC_045427.1, read on the forward strand.
ACCTAGAAATCCTTATCCTTAAAGTGACAAAAGACAAGCTTATAATTCTGGGTGACTTTAATGCTAGAGTTGGCTCAGACTCCCAGGCATGATAGGGAGTTCTTTGGAGGAATGATCACTTACTTACTTACTGAAGACTTGTGCATCTCATGATCTTTTCATCATCAACACTGTCTTCTATTTACCTGAATATAATAAAACTTCATGAAGGCAACCTCACAACAAACACAGGCATTTAATAGACTATGCGCCTGTAAGAAGAAGAGATAGACAGGATATGAGAGTGATGAAGGCAATGTGGGTTGCAGAGTGCTGGACTGATCATAGACTTATTCTCTCCAAGTTGTATATTTTTAACAAAAACAGTGGCCCCAAAACTAAAAGACTATCAGAAGAATTAATGCCAACCGATTAGACCACTTCTCTGAGAGAGAACATTTGGTGGCTAAATTGGACAATTAGTTGAGCCAATACACAGTTGGTAACGGTGGAGCCAAAAAAGAGTGGGCAGTTTTCAGAGATTTGGGGCACAGCATTGCATTTGCTCATTTGAGTCAGAAAACTCACAAACATTAAGACTAGTTTGGTGAAAATGATGAGGAAATTCAGGGACCAGAACAGAAACAACTGGTGTTTACACTCACTCTGAATCATCAGGACCCAAACAAAGAACAAGATTTATTATCAAGCAATTGGTGATTTGGGTTTAAAGGGATAGTCAAGTAGCTCCATTATTTATGTGTATATGAATATACTTATACATATACATCCAATCTCAGATGTCAATAGAGAAGGTATAGGTATAGCTAATAAGCAAGAAAAACTGGAGATTTTAACATAAGGAGAAAAATTTGATATCCTATATCTCATTGCAACTTGGTATGGTAGAATCTATGATTGAAACCACCCTGGAAAGGTATAATTCATGCACAAGACACAAGATAGATAAAAAGAGGGACTGGAGAGCAATGTGTTGATATATACATGTATTTGTGTGTTGGGGAGGGAAGTGTTTGGTAATAGCCAATAAGTGATAAAATAGGTAATATCCCATCATGTACAAAGTGGATCAAGTCAGGAGGGATGAGAAATTCTTATCTCAAGAGGAACATCTCAAGATGAAATTCTGAACAAACTAAAAGTAACACATTATTCTGATGAAGAATAAAAGGGGGAGTTGCTGCAAGAGTACATTGGTGAGCTCACAGAAGGAATGGTTTCAGTCAAATTGTAGAAGTAGAAGTTCAGCTGTCATTAATTGATGAGAGATTGAGTAATAAAGAATTGAAATCAGACAGCACAGACAGAATTCATATTCAGCATATTCAGCAGAGAGGTCGAGAAGCCAAGATGGGACAAAATGTAATATGGTCTTAAGAAGAATGTAATACCAGGAAACAAATCAATTAGGTAATTTCAAAAAAAGCAGAGAGAGAAAAGCTCCTTCCTTGTTAAAAGATCCCATTTTTCCAGACCCTGTGGCTCCAAGACCAACAGAATATTTCCAGAAGTCTGGGTAAGCATCTTTGAGATAAACCTGTAATAACAACCCACATATCATTCATCAGTGAAAAGTTACCAAAAACGTCTTGAGCAAGTTCCCACATCCTGTTCCCCCTTGTCACGGATTCCTCCAAATTTCTAGAACTGTGGTTCTTAACCTGGGGTCCCAGACCTTCAAAAGGTCCACAGATAGATCTCAGAGGATTTGTTAACTTATATGGGGAAAACAAATGCATTTATATTTTCACTAACCTGCAGATGAAATTTTGCATTTCCAATTACTTAAAAACATGATTCTGTACACATATTAGCAATATTGAATGGTGATCAACTGTGAGTGATTTAATTACTCTGAAAAATACAATGGTCCGGGACAAGTCCAAAGAACTTAAGATGAAATTTGTTAGCCATCTCCAGAGAGAGAGAGAAAACTCTTTTAGATGGAGTCTAAATGCAGATCAAAGCATCACTTTTTTTAACTTTATATTTCTTACTTTCTTTGCCATGTAGTTAATATGGAAGTATGTTTTGCATAATTTCACATATATAATTGATATCACATTTCTTAACTTCACCGTGGATAGGGGAGGGGTAGAAAAAGAGGAAGATAATTCAAAACTTGGGATTTTTAAAAATCAATCTTAAAAATAATACAATTTTTAAAAATAAAAATATTGTTCTAAACAGGAGTCCATAGCCTTCATTACGCTGCAAAAGGGATCCATGACACAAAAAGAATTAAGATCCCCTGTTCTGGACTCTCCCTCTGGTCTCCAGATGACTATTTCTGGATTTCCATTTTCAATAGCTTTGGCTCAGCTCCTCTCCTCCCGCCCGTCCTAAATAAATCTCCCTGGTAATAGACTGGCGTTGAAATTGAGCTTTCCAGGGAGCAGGAATTGCAGCCCCCGTCCCAGCCAGCATGAAATTTGCTGTTCAGTCTGGGGACTGCCGTTCTTCCCTACCCCTTTCCTGATCCATACCGAGGAGAGTGGGCTGTCCTCCAGCGGCAAGGTGGGTGTGGGTCTCTAGACCCAAATGGGGCATCTCCACATTTGGAAAAAAAAAAAAAAATACCTGCTTATGCAAAGTTCCCTAGCCTTGCCAACAACTAGGGCACACTTCCTGGCTCTCGGCCAGCTCGAGAGACTCACCAGAGGAATTTTCCAACCCAACCAAGGACTTCACCAACGCCAAAAGCGTCGTCCCCTAAAGCTTCCTAACTTTATTCACTTGCAGCATCTCGCCGGGCAGAGTGCCATTTGTGGCTGTAGTGCACCCTCTGCTGTGGAAAATTAAAAAGTGCATCTTGGAGTGCACACAAGGAGGGAAATTCGATATCCTATGTATCCCTGAAACGTGGTAGGGTAGAACCTATAACTGAAACTACTCTGGAAGGGTGCAATTCATGCACAAGGCCCAGAATAAACAAAAAGAGGGACTGGAGATGCATTGATATATGCATGTATGTGTGTTTCTCTAAGTACTTAGAGGAGCCATGTGTCTAGAACTTTTCAGACAGGATCTGACTTAATGACATTCTTGCACATGGCATCCCATCTCCTGCCTCAAGACCTTTGTTCAGCCTGCCCCTCAATGCCTGGGACCGTCTCTTTCACCTCATCTCTTGAAATCCCTAATTCCTATCAGAGACTTTTCCCAATTCCCCCACTCATTAGTACTTGCAGCTCCTGAAATTATATTTATTTAAAATGTAATTTAATTATTTTAATTTATTAAATTTTAATTAATTTAAATTTAGTTCATGTATCATTTAAATGTATTCATATGTAATTCACAAATGTAATTCATTTATATACAGTATCTACACATTATGCAAAGATGATAAAGCATTTATTACGTGCTTACACTGTGCCAGGCAATGTACTAAGTGCTGGGTACGCAAATAAAAACAAGCAAGCAAGTCAATTCCTGTCTTCAAAGAACTTACAATCTATTGAAGGAAGTCTAATGGAAGGAAATGGAAAGGTGGGGCTAGGGTAGGATACATGGGTGGTATGACTTGGAAGTGGATGGAAAGTAAGGTGGAAACCTGATTCAGAGCAAGAGAAGGCAAAATCTTATCTATCAGAATCGAAGGTGATTCTAGAAGTTCACGGAATTTTGTATCTGTAGTAGAGGCTGGAATACAAGCAATATTTTCCCTCGGCACAATGTAAGCCCCTAAACACTGTGCTTTGTACAATACAACACATAATAATTCATTATTTGTAGAATTGGATTGACTGATTCTCAAGGGACTTTTGGACAACCTCTTGGCTCTATTCTCCCTAAAATATCAAAATCTCTACATTAAGGTAGACCCCATCTTTCACATGGCCAGGAAAAGGGAAAGAAGGAGACTCTAGATTCCCATCAAACTGCCCCATTCAGGATCAGGGGAGATCACAGTCAGAGAAATGAACAGGATAGTGAAGAGCCCGGCCCTCTTTCAACATTTCTATCTCATTACATGAGTTTCTTGATGACAAGATCTCCAGAAAGGAGGCTAGTTAACCCAATAGGAAAATTTTCCTAGGGCCTCTTACCTCTCATAGTCTCAACTGAGTGACCTTCTCCTCTTAGCATCCCTGTTTCATTTCAAGGCCAAGCTCAGATTCTGTCTCTTGTGTTGGGTCTTTCCTGATTATATCCATACACAACTTCCTGTTTTACTTTGTATTTACCAAATCCCTGAGTTTTCTGACTCAAAATGTCTGAAATTCTATTGGCTGATCTATCATGTATCTGGCTGCCAGACTTTTTTGAGATGGGAATCAGGGTATTATTGCTATAATTATTTGTCCTTCATTCTCCAATAGGACTAGTGACATCAAGAGTATGATATCTTGACTTTCAAGTGAATTTGGATTTAAGTGAGGCAGAACTGTGTCAAGTCATCAACTTCACTCTCTCCTCCAGGGTCATCAGAGTCCAGTGAGTGGCAAGAAGTTAAGATGAATAGCGATGGCTCCAGATGCAGATAGGAGACAGTGTGGTATAGGAAAAAAATAGTTCTAATATAGATCTGGGTTCAAATCGTCCCCTTGTGGTTCACTACCTGGGTGACTTTCATTTATGAATAACCTCATTCATGAACTAGCTAGATAGCAGAGTAGATAAATCTCCAAACTTAGAGTCAGGAAGATCTAAGTTCAAGTGGATGATTGTAAGCTCCTTGAGGGCAGGAAGTAGTTTTTTGCTTCTTTTTGTAGTACTTAGCACAGTCCCTGGCACACAGTAAACACTTAATAAATATTTCTTGAATTAAATTTAACATTGCCTCAGACACTTACTAGCTTAACTCCTATCAACCTCAGTTAAGATATTGTTAAGAAATATCTATAAAATGGGGCTAATAAAAGCACCTAATGCATGAAGTATTTTGTACATATTAGAGCAAATAACTACTATTACATGCCAGCTATTTATCTCTGTGTACCTCAGTTTCCTTATCTGCAAAAAGAAGAGATTGGACTATAATGGCATTCTTGCTCTAAATCTTTGATTCCTATGGTGATGTAATTGTAAAATTGTTTGTATTTACTGATCTGTGTCCATATTGTTTCCCTTTATTGCCCCTCCCCCTGCTAGAGTAAAAACTCCTTAAGAGCAGGAGTGTTTCATTTTTGTCTTGTTTCCCAGGATTGAGCAGATGATAGAGATTCAGTAGATGGTTTATTAGTCAGTTGGGTACCTCTTCTTTAGGACAGCTATCCATCCAGGCACCAATGAGAAAATTACCTGCTATAACCTGGATAGACAATTATCCCCAAAACTTTCTATTCAGCTCCCCTCAGTTTTCAGTACCACTGGGGTGATGGCCCTAAATACACACAGATCGATTAAAACACAGATATAAATTCATAGGACCTATCTGACTACCACTTACATTGTTGGATACTGGATACATGTTGGGGTCATAGCCACCTCCCCTTCTTTGCCATTAGTCCTAGAAATTGAGTTTTACATATTATTGTGTCATAAACTCCAGATGCTTTATCTCAATCCTTGCTAGAATAATTCCCCGGCCTTTTGAGTATTGCCCCCTTGCCTCACTGTCTCCTGTCTGTAATCTTCCTAATTTTAGCCCTATCCTGTCAGGATTAAGTTATGATCCTTTCCTGGAATTATGGCTCGTCCATCCTCCCCAGTGACTTTGCCCCCCTTATCTGCTTTTGTTTCCCCTATAAAAAACCCTAGTTAGCTAAAACCCTAGTTAAGTTCCCTGCCTCTTTTTATCTGGGCCGAATGCTTTGGACAAGAGTCCCATTTGCTCGGCTAGCCTAAACTCTCCACGTTAAAGTTTAAAAACCAATCTCTATTTGCCTCAGTTTCTCCGGTATTACAATATAGTTTCTGTAAAATGGAAGGGAAGGGATATTATTTGATAACTATTTCCCCATAGGAAAAAATTTAACTGTATTTCAAACCTATTACAAATAATTTGAGTACCTGGTATGTATCTTTGGAATATGCAATGTGTGTACCATCTTCTAGCAATTCATGAATATATATTAGAAGATTTGTTCAACAGAAGAGTTAGTAATCATACACCTGGATATTGTTTAAACTACTCCCTAAAGAATATTTTGCAATATTCATATAGTCAGGATAAAATGAAGATGTACTCAATAATGGTCAACAGAGAAATATGGCAACTAAAAAGAAAAAAATTAAATTTCAAATGTATTAGGAGACATAAAATCCAGAACAAAGGAGATGAGACTCTCAATCAAACTGCAAATGAGAGTATTATTTAATTCAGTTCTCAGTGCCACAGTTTAGAAAAGACATTGATTAACCTAAGTCCACCGAAAAGAAGATGGCAGGGGTGATGAGACAACTGAAAAGTATACCACACATAGACCAATTGAAAAGACTTGGGATATTCAGCTTAGAGAAGCTAAGACATAAGGAAGACATGACAGCTGTTCCAAAGTAAGTGCTATGTGAGTTGGCTTGTGATAAAGTTACTAGATTTGTTCTCCTTAGGTCGAATTAGGGCTAATGGGTAGAACTTGAAAACTAGCTGATTTCATCTCCATTTGAGGAGAAAATTCTTAACACTTAGGGTTATTCAGGAGTGGAATGAGCTATCTTGGAAAGAGCAGATTCCCCATCAAGCCTTCAAATGGAGCCTGGGTTGTCAGAGATGCTGTAGAGAATATTCCTTTTCAGGTCCAGATTAGTACATTAAAAGTTTACTGATGTCTTGAAACAGGCTTGAGACATTTCTGTCCAACATTTGGGAGGCAGTAGGTTTCCCTTCTCTGAAAGTCTTCAGGAGTCACTTGATCACTGGTCAAAAATATCATAATAAAGAGGAATGTTGTTCAGTGATGATTTCAATCACCTAACCTCTGAAATTCTGTGATTTTTGTGTTTGTGGAGGTTGAACTGGTTTAAAAAAGAACAAGGGATGTTATTCGGTTTTATTAGTGATTTGACTTTCTTGCTACTTGAGACGTAAAAAGTTCAGCCTGTGGACAGTTACTGTCAGTAGGATTCCCACTGTCCTTCAAGGTCATCTTTCTGGTGAATATGGAGGCACAGAGAAGTGGTGATTTATCTTTATCTTCCATTTTTATAGTTTACAACTATTTTATTGCATTCTAATCTCAAACTAGATTACTGCACTCACCTGAGTTAATCCTGGTTCAAAAATACTATGTATTAGAAATCAGAAGAATTGCTTTCAAGTTTCAGCTCTTCCACTAATTCTTTATATAAACTTGGCCATGCTCCTTAATTTCTCCGAATCTCCCTTTTCCCATCTGTAAAAAAGGGAGTTTAGAACTAATAATCTAATGTATATTTATTTTTTATTTAATTTATACTCTAATATATTTAACATGTATTGGTCATCCTGCCATCTAAGGGAGGGGGTGGGGGGAAGGGAGAGAAAAAAATTAGAACACAAGGTTTTGCAAGGGTGAGTGTTGAAAATTATCCGTGTATATGTTTTGAAAATAAAAAGCTTTAATTATAAAAAAGAAGTGATAGTCTAGAAGGACTCTCACAGATAGAAGAACCCTTCTAACATTATTTTATTCTACAAATAATAGACAGGTTGGCCGCTTTTCAACTATATGAGTTCACCATACCAGTCTTTATTAACACAAGGACGAAAGAGTATTGTTCTATTGTATCATCAGCATATTGTAGGGTTCAAAAGCACAGAGGTATTCATCCGCTATGGACTGTTGTCTAGGGATACTGTGTCCAGATGACGTGGAAAGCATTCTACAGCATCATCCTAGGGACAAGCTTCTCATCTTGGATCTGAAACCAGTCCCTACTTCAATTTGACCTTCTGTTATTATCCACAGTGGCCACTAGAGGGTTGCCAGACCCAACAGATTCTCCTGATGTCCTGAGAGTCTGTTTATTTCCCACTTCAGGCTTGAAGGGCAGCTCACTTATTAGAATTTCTCAGCCACCCCGACCAGCCTGTCACTAACCCTTCTCTGCGACTTATCTGTCATTGGCTCCAGAGGGTTGATCATAGCCTGTTGCCCGGTTCCTTTGGAGTCTCCTCCGCCCATCGGGCTATGCTCCTGAAAACTTGCTTATATGACAAACGATCATTATCGTACTGTGGGGCTACATATTATTGCTGAGCTCAAATTAGTTCTCTTTATGAAATGTGGCTCAAGATATCATGTCTTGAAAAGAGAGAAATATTTTTCTAACCCTTTTCTCTTTATCCTTCACATTCTCCCAGGGTAAATGCCAAAAAGCGAGTTGAGGTAAGCAATAGCAAGCCCTTAGCCAGGTATTGTCAGTGGGGTTTGCCCCAGAGCAGGAAATATAGCACATCACTAACAGGACGTATATTCCTTTAAAGAAAAAGGTGAAAATGGAATCTGATGGTGTGGTGGTGCTGGGATGGAAGGCAGCCAACAAGTAATTGTTAAGCCTTTACTGTGCACCAGTAAGGCACTGTTATGAAATGGTGATACAAAGAAAACCAAAAACAATCTTTTCCATCCAGAAGCTGCCGTTCTCGTGAGAGAGACACCATATAAATCATTATCTAGAAACAAGATAAATAAGTACATAAAAGATAGGTTATCTCTGAGGGAAGGTACTAGGATGAAGATGGAAATGGACTTGATATAGTCATCTTGACCTGGCAGTGTTTCCTCAGAAAAAAAAGGAGATGGATTTACAGGACTGGGCTGTGGTCCAGCCTAAGGGGAGGGAAGGAAGTCCAATAAATCTGGTCTGGACCCAGGGAGCCAGTTCCTTCAGGGTTGGTAATGATGGACTTAACAAATTTTATTCACAATATATTCACTGGGAGGACAAGGGAAAATGCAAATACCAGAGAGTCCAGGAATCAGCCACAGACTAGAGCACATCCTCCTGCTCACAATGACTTCATTAAGAAAGGGTTCTGGATTTAACATATATTTTTACCATGTTTAACATATATTGGATTACTTGCCATCTAGGGGAAGGGGTGGGGGAATGAAGGGGGAAATTGGAACACAAGATTTTTCAAGGGTCAGTGTTGAAAAATTATCCATGCATGTTTTGAAAATAAAAACTTCAATAAAAAAATAGAAGGGGTTCCTCAGATAAAGCAAGGCCAGAAAAGGGTGCTTTCTGTAGAAAACTCTTTCTTCCCCAATCTGGGGGCCTTTCTGACCCTCGTTTGCTCTTCCAAGATTCTCAGACTTGGCTATTAAGAGGAATAAGAGGGAAGAGAGGAAGAACTTCAGATTGGGAAGTATCAATAGGATCCTCCCTTCTTGCCAAGTTGTTTGTCCTAAGTTATGAAACCAGGGACAGCCCGTGAGGTTGACCAGATTTCGGTAATTTGGTTTAAAGGACTATGGACCAGCAGTCAGGAAATATGCTCTAGTCTATGCAGGGATACTAACTTTAGATCTCTGTTTGCTCGTCAGTAATGAGGCTTTGGGCAAGGTGGCCTCTTAGGTCCCTTTCTGATTAAATAATCTATGCAATTGGTTCAATTTGTCTTAACTGCAAAATAACTTCCATTTCCACAAAAGTAAAATGACTCTTCTTTGTGACTTTGGCACTTCTTTCTATGGGACTTGAGGCTACTGAATGGTACAGTGGATAAAGTCCTAGACTTGAAGTCAGGGAAACCTGAATTCAAATCCCAACTTCACAGAACTAGTATACCTCAGTTTCCACAACTGCAAAATGGGGATAATAATAACCTCACAGAGTTGTTGTGAGGATTAAATGAAGTGATATCTGTAAAGCATTTAACAAAGTGCTTGGTACATAGTAGATGTCATAGAAATTCTCTTCTACAAAATGGAATGAGGGAATAGTTGGTCCCTAAGTTTCCTTTCAGATTTGACATGAGCTTCTTTGGAGAAGGAAAGGCTCCTTTCCACCCCCTTCCCAAAAGCATCACTGTAAAGATAACCATGTCATCCCCAACCTCTAAACATCAAATTTCATAAATGCTGAAGATAAACAGCTGACATTGGTACCCTATTATCAGTGATGCAGTGGAATGAGAATCTGGTTTCCAGACCAGGATGACATGGGTCCCAGGTCAACCTCAGACCCCTACGAGCTGTGTGACCCTACATAAGGAACATTACCTTTCAGTGGCCCCAGACAACTCTGGAGAACAGTACATCACATTCTCTATATAACCAGTTTCCCACAAAGATGAACTTCGAGTTCTGGGCCAAAAAAAAATACAGAGTTTCTTCTAAGGGTCCCAGAACCCACCAACCCAGGCCAATTTCTAGCCCTATCTCCCTCTTCTTTAAGACAAAAAAAAAATACTAAAACTCATATCCCATAGGATTGATATGAGAAAAGCATGAAGTAAAATATAAGGGAGTCTCAACTGTATAATTGTCCTAAGCGTGTTCTCCCAGTCACCAGCCACATGCATTTCCATACGAGGAATACTATAGAGATAGAGAAAAATTCCCTTTCTATTCCCCAATGACAGTCTTATCAAGGTGAAAATCTATTCTACCCTAATTTTCTCCAATATTTAATTACTGGAGATAAGGTAGGCTTTCCTCCAGGTCCAGTGCCCTATCCATGGCCTCTCTAACAGAAGCAAATTTTGACTTGGTATCAGGAAAGCCTTTCTAACAATAAGAAAAAATCCAAGGTGAAATAACATTCCTGGGAGACAGAAGGAAGAGAGGAAGGACTTTTCATTAGATGTTTCCAATCAGAGGCTGGATGAGGTGCACTCTTGATATTCTTCTGCAACAACAATTTGAATAGACAGCCCTTCAGCTCCAACTGGGGAATCCCAGGTCTTTGCTGCACAGCATTAATATTTATCTATTTGTTGATATCCTTTTTAATGGAAAAAAAAGAGTCTATTCTCTTGAAGACTAACTAGAAGAAGCTAGGTCATGCAATGGACAGAAGGCTAGATTTAGAGGTGGGATGACTTGAGTTCATACCATGTAGTCTTAGGCAAATCACTTAATCTCTTTCAGCAATGGTTTCTTCAACTATAAAAGGGACATTATAATTTTTAAATGAGTATAACAATAGCATTCTCTCACAGGGAAGTTATAGGGATTAAATAAGATTTATATATTAGATTGATATTATGAGATATTTATGGATTGTGCATTTTGTAAACCTTCAAGCACTATATAAAATGCTATTACTAGGATAGTTGTATGATGAAGCAATCCAAGATTTCTCACCTGGGTCAAAAAAGAAGAAAAAAATAGGTAGGTTTAGTTGTTTTATTTTTTGTTTTTTGAAAAGAAATACTCATAAATTGACTAAGAAGAAGCTAAGGGTCTTATATATTAGGGAAATCCTCAGGCTAGTGTTTCTTCTCACCAATGCCCAGCTTGAGTCTAGGCCAAAATGCCTGAATAGTAAATGTGAGTGATACATCTAATAAGGACTTTAGGAATTTAGAGGGAGGGAAGGAATACTTCCTGTTGAAGTGATCTGGGGTGTTTCTCTGGCAATGGTAGCATTCGAATTGGACCTTGAAGGATGGTCAGAATTGCAGTGGGAGGCTGAGGTGGGGAGAAAGAGCTGAGCAAACATTTCTTAGGAATCATAAGAGAACTAGTTTGTTTGGAACATAAGCTTTACATAAGTTGGCAGTTAGAGGTTGCCGTAAGTGTGGAATAAGGGGTCACCAATTCCCAGGTATGAGTATTTTCCCTCTTTCTGAATCCCCTTAAATAGCTGCCTTTCCTCTATTGGAATATAAGCTAATTGAAAGAAGATCTTACGTTCTTTCATTTATATACCTGGCCCTTACCACTGTGCCTGACACATAATGTTTTATCTGTGTGTATTGAATGCCAAACTAAGGAATTCAAATTTAATCCTACAGGCAATAGCTATGGGCAATAAAGCTTAATAACTGCAGTAAAATAAAATGAGTGCTGCACTAATAAACCAATAATGAAATTTCTGGAACTATCTTCTCTAAAAAATGTCCTTAATTACAAGCAAGTAACTACAAGATGCAAATTATTGTCTTTTAATTCTAGGCAAGTAAAAATCATGTGGGACAACAACATGGCACAGTGGATTGATGACTTGGTCTGGAGTCAGGAACTCATCTTCATGAGTTCTAGTCTAGCCTCACATAGTTACTACTAGGTAAGTCACTTAAACTCGTTTACTTCAGTTCCTCATCTGTAAAATGAGTTGGAAAAGAAAATGGTTAATGGCAAACCAATATGTTTGCCAAGAAAACCCAAAATAAGGTCACAAAAAGTTGGATATAACTTTAAAACAACTCAATAATTACTGCATATGATTGCATTATTAATGTTCATTGTTCTATATGAAAAGTATTGAGAAAATCAAATGGGTGACATTCCAGGAAATAGATGAAGGGCTAAGAATTGAATAAAAGAACAGTCAAAGGCTTGGGTTCAAATTCTTCCCCACTCTTCCTTTCAGTCTCCTGACATAGAAAATAAAAGGTTAAGATTCAAAATCTCTTCAACCAAATCATTTCCAATGAAGCAGTAATGAACTGAACCAGCTACGCCCAGAGAAAGAACTCTGGGTAATGACTAAAATCTATTACATTGAACTCCCAATCCCTATATTTATACCCATCTGAATTTTTTATTTCCTTCACAAGCTAATTGTACAATATTTCAGAGTCTGATTCTTTTTGTACAGCAAAATAACAGTTTGGTCATGTATACTTATTGTGTATCTAATTTATATTTTAATATATTTAACATCTACTGCTCATCCTGCCATCTGGGGGAGGGGGTGGAGGGTAAGAGGTGAAAAATTGGAACAAGAGGTTTGGCAATTGTTAATGCTGTAAAGTTACCCATGCATATTAACCTGTAAATAAAAGGCTATTAAATAAATAAATAAAAATAAAAAAAAGATTAAAAATCTCTGAGGTCCTTTCTTGCTCTATGAAAAAATGGTAGCCATCATGTGAAACTGCTGGTTCCCACTGAGCTTTTTAAAAATTACCAAAGTATGACCCTTTTGGTCTATTTTGTACAATACAAATGTGAGATTTTGTCTATTCAGTTCATCATATTAAATGTGGCTCAGAATTCTGACTTAATGAGATCTTTTTGTACCCTGATTCTGATCAACATGTCTGCTCTCCTCCCCAGCTTTGTGTCATCCATAAATCTGATAAGTCCTCTTTCTATGCCTTTACCTACATCAGTAATAAAAATATTGAATAGAACAGGACTAAGCATAGACACATCATCCTATGAATCACTAATCTTTGAATCTGTTCATTTAACTATTAAAAAATCCACCTAATTGTCATTTCATCCATATCTGCCCATCTTGTGTGAATACTTAATAGATCCTCGAGCACCTCCAGACTGACAACTTTGATATGGAGTTGCTCAAAGCCTAAACTTCTCTGAAAGAGGTGGAAAGTAGGGATAATTTGGAGAAAGAGAATTGGATCCTAATCTGGAGGGACATGTACCAAGACTGAATTCAGCTGTTTGACTCTTCATTTCTGTCCTGATTAAATATTTATTGTTTCATTACTACTTTAGTCTGTTGAGCTACTAAATACCTAGACCTAAGTTACCTTTTAAAAATTACAATTTTGTAACTACATAGGGGCAAAATCAAACCAGATAAGTAGATATCTTCAAAAGTCTCCATGATTTGTTCTCAAGTCTGAGAAGGTCCATAGATGGGAGGAGGACCATAATTTCATTGTTAGTAGAAAGACCTTAAAATGGAGGATCCAGGTCACATTTTGAGCTTTAGCTCAAATCTTCCCATGTAAAATCTCTATATTTAGTATCTTAGCAAAATGATACCAGGTTCCCTTGAACAAGTTCACTAGTTATAATATATACAAGAAAAAAAGTTATATTAAAGAAGGGGGAAAGCATTCTTATAGAGCCTACTCTGTGCTGTGCCAGGAGCTGTTTTGGTTTTGCATTTCTCAATCCTAAAACATCTATAGGCATTTAATTAATGTTTGTCGAAATGAATCGATAATTGTTCCATTAATTGACCATCAACCTTTTATCTACAATCCATCTCTCTCTCTCTCTCTCTCTCTCTCTCTCTCTCTCTCTCTCTCTCTCTCTCTCGTAACCTCATGTAAGATTTTGGTAAGGACATAGAGGTCACATATTTATAAGTTCTCTATTTAGTCTGCTCATTTGATATTGTCCCACATGCCAAATATGTTTTACTAAACTAAATTCCCAGAACACTGGACTGTAATGTGTAACAGAAGGTCTTCAATAAGACGGCCCAGAAAAACTTTGACATCAATGATTTATTCCAGGTCCTTCTCCTGGTCTGCTCCTGGCTAAAAAACCCAACAACTCAGATCTGACTTAGCTTCTCTTGTTCTAACACAGAACTCTACTACCAAGAGTTGGGGGTAGTAGCAATTTGATATAATATTAGTAATAACAATAATATTTCTCTCATATTTTAAGGTTAAATATTATCTTCTTTGATCCTCCTAACAACCCTGAGAGGTTGGTACTATTATTATCCACATTTTACAGATAAAGAAGTTGAGGCAGGGAGTGGCTAAGTGACTTGCCCAGGATCACACAGCTGGTCAGTATTTGAAGCCAGGTCCAAGTCTAGAGATTTATGTGCTGCACCACCTTTTGTTGTGTTGTACAAATGTTGCCTCCCCAACTAGACTACAAATTCCTTATAAGATAGGGACTATATCTTATTTTTCTTTTGTGTTCCTCACAACACCCAGTCCAGTTGGGCAAATAACGGGGTTCTATAAGTAACTACTGATAGCTGGATGTTCATCTATGTTCACAGCTTCATGGGTGTGGTTGGGTCAGGAGGAGTAATGCGAGATCCAGTTCCTGAAGTATGAAAAGCTTGAAGAGAATGAGGAGGGCAACATAACTTAATGATGAGAGCAATTACCAGAAGTGAGATAAAATCCCTGCCGGGAATAAGAAGTGTAGGGTACAATTAAAGACAGAAAGTAAATGTAAACCAAAGGCCAAACCAGGTTGGGAAGCAAGATTTTGAGGGAGTTCTAAAGGACAAGAAACAGACAAAGACACAGGAAGCCAGATCCCTGAGTGGACATTTCAAGCCAAGAGCAGTTTGCCCAAGACCAGGGGGCAGACTACCAGGGTTATTGGAAAAAATAATTTATCTGATATAATTTGGCTCCTCAACCCACTTGGTAGCTAGTGTATGGAATCTCCTGCCCTACTTCATCAGCCAGATCTATCATGTCTCCTGTTTCATCTTTGGGCTTGAAAGCAAGCTTCCTTTTTTGAACTTTTAAGTATGGGTATGACTAAAAAAGGAACAAAAATGGACAACAGAAGTCTCCAATCATAAGAAATTACCTAGTGAAATTAATAGAAGTCATTTTGTCTTATTCCACTGCCACACAGAATGACTCTATGACACAAAATTCTGATTGAGTAGATGACATATGTACAAAAAATGGGGGAAGCAGAAGAATAACAGCTCGTGTATCTTTAAGTTTAAAAAAAAATCTTCACAACAATCTTGGGATAAAGATAGTACAAATCTTTTTGATTGTCAAGTTTCCTGGGGAATACAGTAATGGATTTGGAGCTGAAAAATCTGGGTTCAGATCTCAAGCCTGATCTTAATACTAGTGTGCCCAAGTCTCCGAGCTTTATAACACTTGTTCTGTTTATTTATCAGCTCATTATTTTGGAAATTCTTAATAAAAATAGCCCATGTTATCCCTATCACTGTATTTCAGATGCACTTGTTTTCAGGGAAGTTCTTTTCTGGATAATTATAACAATATCATCTGATTTAAACCACTATCCCAATTTGAGACTGGGAACTTGTAGTACAGTCATTTTAGTCATGTCTGATTCTTTGCAACCCCATTTGGTTTTTGTTGGTTTTTTTTTTTTTTTTTTGCAAAGACACTGAATTAGTTTGTCATTTCCTTCTCACATTCATTTTACAGATGAGAAACTAAGGTAAAAATGATTAAGTGACTTGCCCAAGGTCACAGAGCTACTAAATATCTGAAGTCATTTTTGGAATTAGGATGCTGAATTTTCCTAACTCGAGAGTAAGTATTCTATTTAGCTTCACCATCCAGCTGTACCTGGGAACATCTGATATCCAAGTTAAATACAGAGGACCTATGAAGGAAGAAGCTATCTACATGCAAGGAAAGAACTGATAAATAGAAGTATGTATAGAATAATTTTACAGCCATCTCTGGGGTGAAGGTAGAAGAAAAATGGGGGGAAAGAAAGTCACATGATAAATTTAATATATATTTTAAAGGACTAACAAGTTGTATATAATAGGTTTGCAGTTTCAATCTTTTTTTGTTGTTCTACCATGTCATGGAAATGTTTATTTCTTACGTTCAAAAACAAATAAATTTTTTAAAAGTTAAGACAGCTATTTAATGTCAGTTCTGAAATTTCTAGATCTATATCTTTTTAATAATTAATAATTATTATTTATATTATATATTATGTAATTTATATTATATATTATATAATAACTAATAATATTATTACGTGGTGCCCTTACCCAAAAGAATGTAAGTTCCTTGAAAAAAAGAATTACATTTTGTTTTGTCTTCATATCCTTGCACATAGTACATCTAGGTCCTGATTAATATGAATGACGAATCCCCTGACACAGTTAGATTATTCAGATTTTCACTGAATATTTCTACTGGGCTGGATCCAATTACCAAATCCAATCACAAATCATGTGAATCTGATTACATCCAACTACTGCATGGGATTCATTATTCACATTAATCAAGACCTACATGATTTTGAACTGAGTTTTGAGAGAGGATTGGATTTAGGCAAATTGAGACATTAGGGGGGAAAACAATATTAAGCCATGACAGTTAATTTCAGGGTATTTCCAGGGAACATAATCATTTATCCAACCACTTGAACTCAAATTCTGACTTCTTTTAACCTCTTCTTCCCCTGCTGCATGCCCACCATAGAAGATATCAGCAAATCCTATTGATTCTTTCTGCCTGACCTCTCTTGATTCTATCCCTGGCTTTCTGTTTCCATTGTCACCATAACAGTTCAGGCTACATAGTCCTAGAATAATACCCTCCCAACAAGCATCATTTAACCCAATGCCTGGAACAAAATAAAAACTTAATAAATGTTTATTGATTACTGACCATCAATTGCCTGCCTCCATTGAAGATCAAAGGATCATTGACCTAGATCTGATAATATTGATAATAAATTTACTGATTTACTGATAATAAATCATAATTTCATGACTCCCATATTCAGTTATGTGACCTCATGTGGGGTTGAAACCCACAGTTTAAGAAGCTATGATCCAACTGAATCACCCCACTTTACAGACAAGAAAACTGAGATTCAAAAAAGTTAAGTAATTTGTTCAAAATCGCAGAGGTAGTAAGAATCAGAAATCAGAAATGCCATGTGACCCCATAACCTCTGCCTCCAGAGTCAATGTCCTTTCTTCTGACCCACTGCCTCAAGCAGTCCAGTTTGATTGGAATGTAAGGTAGTAATAGGAGATAGTGTTGGGAAGGTAGAATGGAGACTGAGCATTGAAGTCATTGATGGCTGAATTGAGGAATCTGGCATTTATTTGACAGGTAGCAGGGAGCCATAGATAGTTTTTGAACTGAGGAGGGCACTGATAAGTTCACCCTTGTACTTTAAGTCCTTTACAATGATGAGTTTTGAAGAGAAAGTTGAAGCCAAAAAACTATTGGAACATCATGATTCTTTCTTTGGCACTATCAAACCCTTGAGTTGCACAAGAATCTGGGTAACTGTGGTGAACTATCAGTACAGGGTCAAAACCCTCTGGTTCTCTGGGTGGGTTTTTTGCTGCTTCCAGCTTCTCTTCTGTTTATCTTTCCTTTTCAACAACCATCTCTGGAAGGGCCAAAAAATACAATTACCTCATCTCCTCCTCCTCTTCCACTAAAAAAACCAAATGGGTCTCACTTGCCTCATCTGCAAGATGGAGAGGATTACAGCTCATCTCCTAGCTCTCTTCCAACTCTACAATAGATTATTTTTCCCTCTTGGGGACAAACACACACAGAACCTCCAGTTTTAAGACATTATTATATTATGTTATTATAATATTATATCATGTTTGGTTACATGGTTGGCGGTTGATTCAATTTTAGGAATTAGAGCTACTTGCTCTATTTGCATCTATTGCACTTGATGATCCTGATGAGCTTTCAGGGTTGGGGCTGGGATTTAGACCCAGCTTATACAAGGGGATGATCCACTTCCTTGTCAACAGTAAATAGGGAAGGAGTAATCCAGATGTCTGTGTTCAACAGCCATGTTGTCTTCATCCTGATATTCTCTACAATTAAAACAATAAATTTGAGTAGGGAATTTTAATTGAAGAAAAATAACATGTTTATTGGGATAATGTGTACATTAATTTAATCTAATGTGAATAAGAAGTCACTTGAGATGGAAATGGGAAACAGCCCCTCTAGGGCTAGTACAATGGCATACAACAAAGGCGGTCCTTGTTAATACATTGGAAATATCCTGTTACTAATAGAAAATGAGACAATACCTGCTTTGGGAAGCTGAGATATATGGAAGGAAGATGAATGTGAGCTTCCAACATGTTACTTAGAGTGGTATCCTAAAACGAGCAATATCCCTGACAAAGAGGAAAAGGAGGGACCCAGCTTGACCTAGTGAACTTTTACTCAATCAGAGGGCTCAAGCAACAAGCTTGGCTGATGGTGACTTGCATGTTATGATTTATGGAAAATATTCCATTAGTGAATGGTAAATTTTCAAGCAATTTGTATATAATTAATCATTTTCTCATAATTTTAAGATTAGGCAATTGTTTTGCTATGGATATGAAACTCCATTCCTTCTAAATCACTACGGACAAGAACTTTATCAGAAGAAATTTAATCTCTAAAGTTGGCAGGTCTTGGGACAGCACACACACACACACACACACACACACACACATACTCATCATGGTTTTTCTATTTCTTCTAGAATAAAATGCAAATTCCTTACTTGGTATTTAAGGTCCTCCATAACTCCTCTCTTTTACCTTTTTTGATTTGGTGAATATTTGGACTTCCATTTAACCCAGAAAGGGAGCTCATCATCAGTATAATAGAACTCCAATTTCCTACAAAGAAAAAGGACACATTTCTACTTCTTAAGCAGGGTGATCCAGAGAGTAACCCTTTGTCTAGAGAAAAGAGATTCCTGGTTAGCTTGAGCCTGGAGCATTGCCATAAAGGTAATAGCAAGTTAAGGAACTCAGAGGCCTTACCCCTAAGGAAAAGAATATCGATCGGACAAAGAAAAGGATCATCCATGGGGTACCTCCAGCACCGGCAGAGTAACAAAGTAGAGTGATACCTCATGGGAGAAAGTGCATCCGGAGACCAGGACATTGCAGCCCTGGATGTTTCAGTAATCACCAGAACAAGTAAAGCCAGAGGATGGGGGACTCTGCCCACCGAGCAGCCCCAAAGTGTCTTTGTTTTCTGGGATAAGACAAACAGCAGAAAGCATGCTGTGTCATCTTGGGCAAGTCATTTCTGTTTGCCTCAGCTTCATCAACTCTAAAAAGGGAGATGATAATAGTGCCTAACCTTGCAGTGTTGTTTTGAGGATCAAATGAGGTAATTTTGTAAAGCACTTAGCATAGTATAGAGTAAGTACTCTATAAATACTAATTATTGTTATTATTATTTTAAAAATACTTTTAAATTTTATGACAAAAATATTCCATATTCCCTTAGGCGAATTCACATAGATTCCCAATGGTTATTCACTCTCACCTTCCAATTATGTCACAAAATAGTTTTGCTCTTTGATTCACTTTTCTTGAATGACCGAGTCAGAACCAGGCAGTGCCCTTGTCTCTGGATACACTTCCTCCCATAGGGTACCACTCTACCTTGTTACTCTGCTGGTACTGAGGGTACCACATGAATGATCCTTTTCTTTCTCAAACCTTTGACTAACAGGATCCTGGTATTGGAGCCCAGAGAACAGGGAAAGACGTAAAAGTTACTCAGAGAAAGATACTGGCTAGTTCACTTTCCTCCATTTGGTGCACGACGTGCCTCAAGAAATCCAGGAACTTTTCATAGCATTCACTCATCGGGTCTTGAAGAACAAAAAGAGCAGCCCAGAAACCTGAGCTAATTCTGCGTTTATAAGCTGCATAGGGGCAGACACTGAAAGGGAGAGAAGCTGCCCCTTCATGTAGTACAGTAACAATGGTGTAGCTGACTTCCTGCCCACCAACAAATGGGCTGGACTCTGATGTAGTCACCAACTACTTCCATTTTAGAACTAAAAAGTCCATTTTAGGTGGTCTCAAGGTTTTTGTTGTTTTTATTTCCCCACATTTCTATTTGAATTTGAATATCTGTTCAGGAAATAGAGAATTTCACACAGGTCCTCTCAGGATCCAATATTTTTCCCAGAGGCCATTAGAAAGATCTGTTTAATGAAGATGTATGTAATACACAAAATCACAGATTTTCAGGGTGGAAGAGGCTTCAGTGGCCTGTAAAATCTGACACATATCTGGAAAAGTATCCCCTCCATATTGTACTCAGTATGTGAGTTGGGTTTAAGGCATGGTCTTTAAAAAAGACATCTAGTTCATAAACCCCAAGATTTCTTGGGGGTTTTAGTGATCAAAATTTATATTCTTTTGGGAAGAGCCCCTGCAGGAAAGGATGATTTTCTATGTGGTCAGAGGGAGGGGAGGGAAAAAGAAAGGGAAGGAAGAAGAAAAGAGGGAGGGGGAGAGCTACATTGCCCAACCAGAACTGGTCAGTTGGATCCCCAGTGGAGTAGTTACAACTACTCACAGATTGTTATTTATTCTTCAGTCTCAAAGAGGACCATGGCAATAGGAAGGGGATGCCATTACACGTAAGCAAATTGGATTTGAGTGAGGAAGGGTTGTGCAAGGTCACCTGCCTCACTTTCCCCTCCAGAGCCATCTGGATCCAATGACAAGATACAGATCAACACAATTGCAGATAGTCCCCAAATGAAAAGAATTACATCACTAGCAAAATAACAAAAAACCAAATCTGAATGTTATAAAATTGTGAAGGACAAGCTTAACTCCAAAGTGTGATACAAGAAGACATTCTCATACTACTTTTTTGGAGAGGAGGGATGTGCAATGCCCATTACTATTATTTCAGACTTTTTCAATGTATTGATCAGCTACAATGATTTTTTCCTCTTTTTCTTTTTCACCTTTTAAAAATATTATTTGTTTCTCCTTTGAGTATTTCTTATTGACTGGCCAACAATATGTCCCAGCCCAAATCATTGTTAGATCCTGATAGGGTCAGAGTGAGTATAATTAACAATTGTCTCTATTTTGGTCACCTCGAGGGTCTCCCCTCCGATTTGAATTTTTATTTTGCTTCATTTCTTACTTAACCTTAATCACTGAATGGTTGTTGGCCCAGTCAAACTGAGAGCTGTTAAAGCCCTTAACTTAAAAAGACCAAGGTCTTTCATTGCATCCAGTGTCATCTCGTCACCCTGGCCTATATCTGGCCACGTGGCCCAGGTGGCTCTGAAGAAGAAACTACCCTCCTCCCTTGCTGCAATTCAACTTCCTTGCATGTCATGCTGTCCCCTTTCCAATGTCACCTCTGAGAAGGAAGGACCACCAACAGCTTGGTTGGAAGAGCTCAGTGAGACAAGTCTCTTCATCCCAAGGCTCCTCACTCACTCATTCCATCTATTCTGTATCAACCAAGTGAAGTTTTTGTTTCCTCTAAGGACAGACCCTTGTTCCTTTTCTCTGTGTACCCAAGGGCCAAGGATAGCACTGGGCATATTGTGAGTGATCAAGAAATCCAAGAGACAAAGTCCCAAGACAGAGGGCCCGGGTATCACCAGATCTGTTAAGCAGGAAATGACTGGGAATTCAGATAAGGTCGCAGAGCAGCGTCCAGCTCAGTAGAATTAATTCTCCTATCATCGCTCTCCTCCAGACCCTCTGCTTCTCATCAAGATCTTTCCTGCATGAAGCATCTAGAAGCAAGCCCCGGGCTACCCATGCGTTCCCATGGGACTGCTCCCCCAAAGGACCGCTCTGTTTGTTTCACATGAACAATAATGGAACCATTGTGACAATGTTCTGGAAAACATTTTAGTGCTGGCTGTTATGCAGCACTGACTGGAAATACTATTTCACTGGTGCCATAATCAAAGCCCAATTGATTCAGCATCTATTCTGGGGGTGGTATTGCTATTTCCCTGGTACACTTATTTCTTCATTAATAAATGGCTCATAATTTGAGCAAGATTGTAAAACAAGATTCCTTTTGTAAGTTCCTGATGGATCATCAGCAATCAGGGGAATTTTAAAGAGCAGAGAATCATCCCAGTGCCTCAATAAAGGGATGATTAAGGCAGAAGGCTTAAGGTTTGAGGCACATCAAACAATCACACCTTCCCCTTTATCCCATTACCAGCTTCCCACTTCCTCCAAGATCTCCAGACTGCTATCTATTTCTTCAAACTTCTCCCTAGCTCACCCTGAGCAGGGAACTCTGGCAGAACTTGGCCTGGGACCAGCTACTGCTCAGAGCTCCACCCAACCAGTGTCACAATTAAACCCCATATATTTGCTCTTTATTTTATTTTATTTTTTTAGCAGAGATCATGATGAATTCAGCTCATGTGTCAGGGCTTGCCTTGTGTCCTTCCATGAAAATATCCTGGCCATGTAGCTTAATTTTAGCTAGAATGGTGATGGTGGTGATGGTGTATATGTGGGGGGAGGACGTTAGAATACTGGAATTTCACCCTGTTTGACCTCACATGAGGGACTTTTTATTAGTTGTCCAATGTCTTTTGATTTCACACAAAGAGCTAAAGTCCTTTAAAAATGTTTTATCACAAATGATCACATTTCAAAATTTCAGAAAGCACTTGGGAATGTTAAAGTTCAAACCAATTGCTCTAAGCTCTTAAGTTACATGAGCTGTTTTATACTTTCTGACATATACATATACTTATATATGCACATGTATGTATGTACGTGTCAACATATACATGCACATCTTATAGTATATGTATGAACATGTTTGTGCAGATTTATGTCATTGTACATACATATATGTCTGTATGCATGAACATGATCTGGTGTGATGTATATGTATGTGTTTGCATGTGTGCATGTATG
This sequence comes from Sarcophilus harrisii, assembly GCF_902635505.1. Classification (NCBI taxonomy): domain Eukaryota; kingdom Metazoa; phylum Chordata; class Mammalia; order Dasyuromorphia; family Dasyuridae; genus Sarcophilus; species Sarcophilus harrisii. The sequence goes on from NC_045427.1 coordinate 597,316,055, forward strand.
CATTATCTACGTGTACATATTGCAAGTGTATAGGAGTGTTTTATATGCACACATACATGTATATTGCAGACTTGTTTATTAGGTCCATATGTATTTTGTGGTTCAGCCATTTTTTAATCTTTTCCAACTCTTCATGGTCCCATTTGGTATTTCTTGACAAAAATAAAGGTGTGGTTTGCCATTTTCTTCTCTAGCTCATTTTGCACATGAGGAAACTGAGGCAGACAGGAATACATGACTAGACAGGGTCAAAGAGCTAGTGAGTGTCTAATAAGAAAGATGCAAATTCCCAACTCTGGGCTGGTTCTCTGTGCATCATGAGGCCCCTTAGACATCCTGGTTATGTGTACCTGTGTGTTTCTAGATGTGTATTATATATACATATATGTGTGTGTGCATATGCACATGTGTCTATACATTATTTTGTGCATTTGCATGCATACATGTAGGTTTGTGTCTAAATATACAATGTACATGTATGTGGACATATTTTGTGCATGTTTGTATACATGGATTTGTGTGTGTATATGCATATTATGCATATGTATAGGTATGTAAATAAAGCTGTGTGTCCACCTGCACGTACCTGTATGCATGTGTGTAAGTGCATGTGACTATATGTGTGTATTATTCAGGAACAAGGTGTCACAAAAGGCTCAGTGCCATTTGAGTTGCAGAGGGCTTACAAGGCTATAGAATAATAATATTTACATTTTATTCTAGAGGCAATAAGGAGACATCAGCCTTGGGTGAGTGGGAAGGGACACAGTCAGATCCATGCTGGAGGAAGCTCTCCTTGACCCACTTGGAAGATGAACTGGACTTTTGAGAAGGGAGGAGGCTCTTGTTGTAAAAGGGATGAGATAGTTTAAGCCTTGCACTCGGGTAGCTGGAGGTGTGAAGGAAAGGGGCCAGACCCAAGAAATGTGCTGAGGTTTGGTAATTGCTTCTTGGCCCTGCATGGGATGATTTTCCCCTCACATTCCCTCTGGAAGGTGTCTTCCCCTTCCCCTTTCCAGAAAATCATAATCACAAGGATTTTTTATTTTTGTTTTGCTTTTTGTTTTTAAGGAGTCAACTCAGCAAATCCATTCAAACATGTCTGATGTTCTATGCAACATTTACCATTCATAAGCCCTCACTTCTACAGTAAAGGGAAAATGGTCAAGTTCTTTTCCAGGACCAAGATGGATCATTTTAATCATACAGATTTCAGATTTTGGTCCCTAAATCTACATTTCTTCCCCTTCTGGCTCAACTCCTGGCTTTTCAGACTTTTCCACGCAGCTTTCTCACTCTGGATGTTCCCTCAGCACTTGAGGCCTTTTGGTCTTATACTGTCCAAGGGACCTTCTTAGCCTGGAACTCCCAGGCTCTACTTTGTTGAAAGGTTCAGGCCATCTACCCTTCCTTCTCTTCATGGCTGTTTCCGATATTTTGTACTTTATTATCATGGCCCAACATGGGCCCTTCACCCTTGCTTTTTGGGTAACATCTCCCCCACTAGAGTATAAGCTCCCTGCGGAAAGAGCCTGTCTTTCTTTCTGCTTGCATCTGTATACTTCCTGCTTAGCACAGTGCCAATCACAAAACAAGTATGTGGTAGTGCTTGTTGTCTTGTTATTGCCTTCTTCAGAGAACCATTTATCCTTTGAGAATTGATCCATTGGGTAACATTATTGAGTAGCCTATGTGTCAATGACTCGTACATTTTGAATGCTACACTCCTCTCAAATATTATTGATGTAATTTTTCCCAATCAAGACCTTCACTTTCCACCCTCACTCCATTAATTTTGTCTATTCAGGGTTTCAATGTACTGAAACCAAAGTTCTCTGTTTCATTTTCTGCCTTTTTCTCTGCCCCCTATTTTATTTTCAATAGTACTTTTATTTTCTAAATGCATATAAAGATGGTTTTCAATGTTCGTTTTTGTAAGACTTTGTTTTCCAGATTTTTTTTCTCTTTTCTTCCCTTATATTCCTTCCCCACAGAGCAAGCAATCTTATAAAGGTTAAACATGAATAATTCTTTTAAACATATTTTCATATTTGTCATGTTGTACAAGAAAAATCAGACAAATGTAAAAAAAAATGAGAAAGAAAAAGCAAACAAATATGAAAATACTAAGCTTTGATCCACATTCAGTTCTTTCTCTCTGGATGCAGATTGCACCCTCTTTTTTGAATAAAAGAATAATAGTCTTTCCAGACCTCAAATTAGAAAGCACAATATTCTAAACTCTTTGTTACTGTGTCTCAATTCCCTCACTACCAAATACATGTGCCTTCCTGGCACTGTGATTTCTGCCTCATGAAGAACTCCTACTAAGGGCAATCAGTGCCAGTATTGGTTAAAATAAAAAAAAAACACAATTAATAAGCAGAAAAATAAAGACTGAAATAATTGAAATCATTATTCCAATATTTGATGAACCTGAGAATATCATATTAATTATTTGGAAAAACATTATTTAATAAAAAATTGCTGAAAAACTGAAAAATGTTTGGCAAAAATTATATTCTGATGAACATATTGTACTATGTATCATTCCATATTTGTATGGAAGTTGAATATATAAAGTCATACCATTTAAGAAAGTTAGAAAATTAGGAAAGCTCAGTTATCTTCCTCAAATATGTTGCTTGGTAAAAATTTGATTCTGATCAATATATATTATGTAACACTCCCAATTTGTATGGTACTTGAATATATAAGGTCACACCATTGAAAGAAAGAAAGAAAGAAAGAAAGAAAGAAAGAAAGAAAGAAAGAAAGAAAGAAAGAAAGAAAGAAAGAAAGAAAGAAAGAAAGAGAAAGGAAGGAAGGAAGGAAGAAGGAAGGAAGGAAGGAAGGAAGGAAGGAAGGAAGGAAGGAAGGAAGGAAGGAAGGAAGGAAGGAAAGAAGGAAGGGTGAGGAATGTAGAAGACCCTTACCCAAAATGACTACTTAGAGATGACTCAATAGAAAGCAGAAATTCTCATGAGAATGAGCAATTCCATTGCGAGGAGGGAAAGAGAGAAAGCTCAAAGTAGAAGGGCTAACGAAGTAGTAAAGATATACAGTTTTTATAGTTTCTGTTATAAAGGATTACATTATAAGTTTGGGATCATTGAGAAATAGGTGCCCTCTCCTCTAACTGAATGTTAAACATTGGTGCCAAAGGCAAATTAGAACAGAATGCTTTGTTTCCCTGGTTCCGAGAGGAATCAGTCAAACCTTCAAACTTCAGATTACTGAGCTGATGGCATTTCATAATCTAAATATTGATAACATTGAATAAGGATAAATGTCATCATTTCTGGTTAAGTAAATATAACTAAAGTTTTAAGTAAATATTGGCTTGCACACACCATACATATGTAGGTCACAGAGACATAGAAATCATAAAAAAATACAGAAAAAGAACTTAAACATTCCTATAAGTTCTTTACCTTATCTCTCTCTATTCCATACAATTATTCCCCCCTTGTAATATGTAAATGATTTTTATCATATTTCTATGAAGAACTTACACACTGCTCAAAATCAGTTAACATATCTACACATTGCTTATCAAGTTCACCATCAAGATCATCCTTCTCTAATACATTCCAGTCTTTTCTCTGAAGAAGCATCATTTTAATAGCATCCTCTGTATGCAATATTTTGATAGGGACCATTGAACTATTCTGGTTACTAATGTAATTATACAAAGTAGACATAGTGGCAACAGGATAATACCACTAATTGCAATAAGTTCATACCATAAAAATTGCTTCCACCAACTGTCTTGGAAACAGTTATCACAGAACAGATTGGCATTCAGCAGACATAAAAATACAAAGATAAATTAACAAAGATGACAATCTAGGGAAACTGAGGCACAACATTACATACTCTCCTGAATATTTGAATTATTGAATTACCTAGATACCTAGGAGGTCTCAGCACCATAATTTTGGCCAACCCAATGTGAAGCAAATGAATCAAAACGAAACTAGAAAATGCAAGGACTTATGGCAAGGACAAGTCTCTTTCTGACAACCCCAGAGTCATCAGCAGTACAAAGGCCCTTGTCTCAGCCAGAGAGTCCAGTTTGAGATGGACAGTTCACTGTGTTAGGTGGTCTTCAGTCATTTGTGCACTTAATTCAGCCTCTGCTTATATAGGGAGTAGCAGGGCTGGAGACAGTCATGCTGCCCATTCAAAGGGGCACCCCATTCCAGGGGAGAAGGACGAGGCTTGGAGTAGCTCCACCTGTCCCCACCCAGAGGAGCAGACAGGGCTGCTACTAGAATATAGATTTCTGAGCAGAGCTATCAGAGCATGCACAATTAGACCATCAAGGCAGGCAAACCCCGAACTTTAGCATCCTTTGAGAATGCTGAGATACCAATTAAGAAACTGGGGTTACAGGGCTGGAGACTGCCAGTCCCAAGATGTATGATATCTGGTTATTTCTAAAAAAAAATAGTCCCAAAAACTGAGTCTGCCAGGGTTTCAAAACTAAAGCATCAAATAACCATTTCACATATAACATTTCTATACATCCATAACTTACACATCCCAAATCTTAAACACAGTAATAGATGACCAAGTCAGGGTTTAACAGTCATTCATCAACCATTCCCAAGTCCCCCATATCAGTCCAAATTACATCAGGAGCATGGGCAATGGTCTCTCATTTAAAAACCACTTCATGCTGATAAGGGATGGAAAACTGGTTCTCAGTCCAAACAGGGAGATGGGTATGGTGTGCTGACAATGATCAAAGGGCTGATCCAGGTCCCAAAATCAAGTCAATATAGCTGTACTGTAACCAAAATCTGGAACAAAAAAAACAAATCTAACAGATAAAGATTAAAACAGTCTGGAACTGGTACAAAATGTGGGGAGGCCAGTATAGATTGGCCAGCAGTTCCTATGTGAAGGAGCAAGTTTGTTTCATAGGACAGGCAGACAGCTATAGTCCCAATAAATTGCAGTTAAGTTTCACAGACCACTGTTGTAATTGTCCTCTCATTATTTAGAAACATTTTAAAAAACCTGATTATCCGCAGACAAATATCCAGTAACAATAGATGACTAGGGTAAATACTCATTGCTTAAGTATTTAGGATATAATGATTACATATAACCAGATTGGAAACAGCAAGGTATGACATATTTGAATTGCATTAACAGTTCTTATTAACTATTGTTCTGATCATAGAAATTAGTCACAGGAATAAAAAATGCAGGGACATGACTATAACATAATATAAGCAGTTAAAACTTAACTTTGAGCAAAACAGGATAAAAAAGCTTTAATTAATTTTTACTCCTGTTAATTGTCTCACTAATTGTCAGAGGGTGGAGCTGTAAAACTTCCAAATAGCATTAATTAGCCTAAAAATTTTACTTCTAATAACAAATTTTATTAACGAAGTTTCAAACATATCCTAAACAGATATTTACCATAACCCTATATCGGTAACAGTAAGAAATTTATCCTAGAAAATTCACTCAATTCTTATCTTCCCAAGTAGATGTTGAATCTTGAATAAATTGAATATTATACCAATCATTTTGCTTTTAAAATACCCACTACACAGAAAAATCCCAAACTATATATTGTTCACAACAAAAACATTTTCAAAAGGAAGAAGGTAAAAACTATTATTCTTGCAGTCCCTTCCAGATAATTGGCATCAATACAATTAATTAAATCTTCCTATTTTCACATAAAAAGAATCTGAAAAGTTCTTGAAAACATCAATTAAACTTTTTGAAATAACCCTTTCAAACTATAGATCACATTTCTGATCATATTCTTTAATATTCATAACCATTATGCATCTAAAGAAACAAATATTCAATCAATTAACATCTTGAAAGAGGAGCTTGTCCCTTTAAATCACCATTTGCTTTCTTCAGCAAGAGGAACCAAACAGCTACAGCACCTTTCCACTGCTGCTCTGCTGCTCTCCTCCCACAAAAAATCACATCCGATCTCACAGCCATCTCTTTGTGACTACCCTTTCCAACCAGTTCCTTCTTTTCCCCACTAATTTCTTCTTGAAATCATTTGCTCCTACTAATCAATCCTTCTTAAATCACCTTCATTCACTTGTCCCTTCTCTCTGTCTCTCTCCTCCCAATGCCTACTTGCTCAAACCTTCTCCAACATACTTTAAACTCTCCCAAACCAATAACCCTTCTCAGTAGATGCTCCATTTAAACTATTAATTGCTTTTGTAAATCAATCTCTCTTTTCCTTTGTCTTTAAATCACCCTTTTTTAAACCTTAAACTTCAAGATTCACAATTAATTTTGAACCAAACTTCATAAAACTTATAGTTTACAAATTACCCAATACTTTTAAAAAGCAACATACCATTTAAGTAGGGAGCTACAAACACGACCTCCCCTAAGGTAAACTACTGGCATTTTGTTTAATAACCTATATTTCAATTTGAAGTCCAACCAAATAATTAAAAAAAGTTTTTCTTTTCAGTTGTGAAGGCCACAATATTCAAACAATTCTTAAGATTTTTACTTAGAATAAATCTAACATGTGCAAGGCAACAGAATTTCAAAATTATAGTATCTCTTTAAAATATAGTAAGTTCCCAAACTCTTAATCAAATGTTGCAGACAAACAATTACCCAGTTTAGCCTTCTTAAACTTTCAGTTCTCTAATTCCATGAAAGCAAACTTGCTAATAATGATTTTTTTTCTTCTGGGACAATTTTTAGAAACATGCCTAGTTTTCCCACAGGTCCCACAGGTCAGAGAGCCCCTGTGTTCAACTATTTACCTCTCTTACTCTATTTTTATTCCTCCCTTCCAATATCTGCAATTTCTTATTTCCAATCTTAAGTTTCCAATCTTAAAACACATACCAATTTAAAGTTATTTTAAAATTAACCAGTACTTTAGTTTATGAAATTTCCTAAAATCTACCTAGATATTTTACGAGTTTACACGTGTACATATCTTTCAGGCTGCAAATGCCAGCCATCAGGACTCTACTTCCTTCAATCTTCAATTCTGCTTTCCACTGAGTATCCCTGCCTCGGGTTGTTGTCTAAGAGGGGAGGGAGGCTGCTTACCCAGAGCCAGAGACCATGGAGAAAACAACTCTGTGGGTACCTGTCCCTGTCTGGGGTGCACACAGCTGTCTGCCCCAAAGACCCCATCCCGGACGAGCCCCCAACTGTAAGGGATGTAGAAGACCCTTACCCAAAATGACTACTCAGAGATCACTCAGGAGAAAGCAGAAAGTTTGTTTATTAATAAATTCTCATGAGAATGAGCAGTTCCACTGCGAGGAGGGAAAGAGAGAAAGTTTGCAGTAGAAGGGCTAAAGAAGTCATAAAGATATACAATTTTTATAGTTTCTGTTATAAAGGATTACATCATAAGTTGGGGAGCATTGAGAAATAGGTGCCTTCTCCTCTAATTGAATGTTAAACATTGGTGTCAAAGGCAGATTAGAATGGAACGCGTTGTTTCCCTGGTTCTAAGAGGAATCATCAATCAGACCTTCAAACTTCATATTACTGAGCTGATGGCATTTAATAATTTAAATATTGATAACATTGAACAAGGATAAATCTCATCATTTCTGGTTAAGTAAATGTATCTAAAGTTTTAAGTAAATATTGGCTTGCAACACTCCATACTTATGTAGGTCACAAAGACAGAGAAATAATAAAAAATACAGAAAAAGAATTTAAACATTCCTGTAAGTTCTTTACCTTCTCTCTCCATTCCACACAGAAGGAAGGAAGGAAGGAAGGAAGGAAGGAAGGAAGGAAGGAAGGAAGGAAGGAAGAGAGAGAGAAAGAGAGAGAGAGAGAGAGAGAGAGAGAGAGAGAGAGAGAGATGGCACATTGTGAATTGAATATGAGAGAATGAAATCTAAAAAGTAAAATAAAATTGAGATGTGATTGAGGAATGAACTGGGAGAAAGGGAAAGGGAGAGGTGGAATGGAGTAAATTATCTGTCATAAAAGAGACAAGAAAAAGCTGCTACAATGTAGGGAAAGAGGAGATAAGTAGTGAATTTTAATCTCATCAAAATTGGCTCAAAAGGAGCAGGAGGAGAAAGAGGGGGAGGAAAAGGAAGAGGATGAGAAGCAGAGAAAGAGGGAGATGAAGAATAAAGAGTAGGAGGATGAAAAAGAGGAGGAAGAGAAAGAGGAAGTTGAAGAAGAGGAGAAGGAGGAAGAGAGAAAGAGAAAGAAGGAGGAAAAGGAGAATAAGAAGCAGGAGAGGAAGAGAAGTGTCCTTGGTCAAGTCGCTTCTGTATTATAACTAATAAGGCCTTAATTTTATCACTAGGGGCCACTGTTCTATCTACACTGGTGTATCAGTTTTCCAATAAATGAATGGCTTTTCTTTTTATATTATTTACTCCAGATTTTGTTTTTTCAAGGGAATATTGAAGATTTTTGTGGCTATATTTCCTATCCTGATACTTTTATGAAAATATTACTTATATTATTCATTAGTTTTTTTTTCTAATTCTCTAAGATTTTGTAAGTAAACTATCATGTTTTTATTCTATAGGGATAATTTTTCTTTTCTTTGCCTTTCATTTCTTTCTCTTGTCACTGCTACTGCTAATATTTCTAGAACAACAAAGATTAACATTTGGGAGAAGAAGCTTTCTTGCTGTACTCCTGAAATCCTTGGAAAAGCTTCTAGCATTTCCCTCTTGTATATAAAAATAATCTTGGGATTTAGAGATGTCCTTTTATTTAAACCATGTTTAAATGGCCTATGACTTTGACCAATATAGGTTTAAGCATAAATGAATGTTATATTTTGTTATAAAATGATTTAGGGAATAAAATATCATTTGATTTGGAGATAGAAATTCCTAAGTTAACATCCTGCCTAAGATATTTAGTAGCTGTGTGACTTTGGCCAAGCCATTTAACTAATCTTAACCTAGATTTTCTCATTTATAAAATGAGAACAATGATAATATTTACCTTTCCAAGCTGTTATGAGGACTAAATGACATAACCTCCATACAGTATTTGACAAATGTGCAAAATGTTATATAAATGCGTATTATCTTACTTTTGTTATTTTGGTCTGATTATCTGTCACTATAGCCAGGTCTTTGAGGACTTTTTATTTTTAAATATGATTATGGTATTTTTTTCCAATATTGAAATTCTTGGCATGCAAAGCCACCAAGCTTGTGGTGAATGTTTTTATACCTATTGCTGTAAACTTTTTGCTAGGATTTCATTGTATTCAATGCATACATCAAAATGCCATAATGATATTGGTCATACTTAAAAGGTTTTTTTTCATATTTGTGGATTTGAGTTTTCGTAGTGCTTTAGATAATAAAATAAGTTTTAGATAATGTAGATAGCATATGAATATATTGTTTTCTAGAATTTGTCCATAAAAGCATCTAGAACAGCCTTTTAATGTATATGTGTATATGTATATATAATATATAATATAATACATACATATATGTGTATGTGCATATGTGTATATAAATCCCTTTCATAATTCCATTTTGTCATCTTCAACTTTCTTTTCCACAGTTTGGTTTTGTAAAACTTCTATTGAATCCATTCACATTTAAAATTAGAATTAATTGGTGCTTGGTTTTGCTCCATTTCTGCCTCTGACTTAAGTCCCTAAGTTGTTCCTGTGATTACATTGGTAGGTCCTGCTTAATAGGACTGATCCATTTCTCCCTGATCTGCTGTTTCTGTCTAGCCATCCTCTCTGAAAAGCCAGCCAATGCAGTCTAGGGGATAGAGCATGAAGACCAGATTTTAGCCTCTGCCTCTCCTGTGAATTGTCCTCATGAACCTGGGCAAGTACAATGCCTGACACACAGAGAGCAATTCATAAATGTTTGTTGATTGAGGGACTGGAAGTTTCAATCTCTTACTGCAATGGGAAAATCACTATGACTATGGATTGTGGGAAGGTACTAACCTAGAATGGAAAGAATGCTGCTTTATCCAGCAGCTGCGTTAAGCCACAGAAATCCCAGGGCCAGCCTTCATCCCAATTTGGTTGTTTCCTTATTTTTACCCTTATTTTTTGTTCTTTCCCAGCTCAGAATGTGCTGCCTAAATCTTTTTTTTTCTTCCTATAACTTCTTTTTAGGAAATTTGCTGCCATATATTTTGCAAAGATGGTTTTCTCTTCTTTGTTTTCATTTTGCTTGTTTCTGGTTTATTCTGATTTCTATTCTCTGAATCTTGAACTCTATTCTTGCTTATCCCTTCTGATTTCTCTCTCAGATACACCTTAAGAGTAGGGCTTTCTAATAACCAAATCTGAACTCCTTTCTCCATCCCATTTATGTACTCCTGAATTTAGAGGTCTTATCCATTCTCCCTATTTTCTTCTTTGCTTCACAATTAGAGACATCAATTCATGAGGAAACACAAATGGAATGGGAAGCTATGCTAAGGGATGGATGGGTGGCCACATAATGCCTTAAATCTTGAGCCCCTTCCCTATGCTTTGCCTTTACTTATCACTGTTCATCCTAAAACTAGATCATCTGCATTCCTTTCTAGGATGCTCTCATCACTGTGTACCTCTCAGTTTCAGGATCTAGGAACCTCTACTTCTTGGGTAGGAGCCGTCCTCCATGGCACAATTCTTTTTCAGAGAAGGCAGTCTCAATATTTTTTCCAATTTTTTGCAAGAAGTATTATTGAGCCTCTGCCTCTAACTAGACTCCCGCAGAAATATACTTCAGGGCCATCCTTATCTTTTCTTTTCATATGGATGTTCTACTTTGTTCTCCTCACCATTAGTCTCACATTCCCTACTTTTCTTGAAAATGTAAATAAATGAAAATCTTTTTACCATTTATGCTTGAATCCCCTCTGTCTCTTACCTTAGTGCTACCTGCCCCTTTCATGGGCCTTCTATTGTAGAAGACCTCCACAAAAGATCTCTATTCATTTATAAGATTTCAGGGGATTTAGCCCCAAAACTGTCCATTTGCCTCTTTCTCCTTTGCTTCTGATTATTTAAATTTCTCTCAAAGAGATACTATTTGTCCCTTGGTAATCCTTCTTTGTTCTTTATTTTACATCTCAATTCAATTATTTTTTAATAGCATACATACATAAGATAATTGATTTTTATCATTTGGCCTTTATTTATAATTGCATTTATTTATCTTTATTAGGTTTCTGTTCTGGGGTTATTTCCAAGTCAATATTTTGCTCACCTTTGTCTTTGATGTTTGTTCAGTTCTTTCTCAGCTGATTGGTTGATAAAATTGTCTCAGAAGCCCCCTTTGAATTCTTTTAACATTGACTTTAGGCTCAGGTTTGCAGAAGATGGTAACTGGGTTGCAGTTTGAGTTTCTTTGCTTTCTGCCCCTTCCTCTGATTTCTCATGCCTGTGGAATAATCCAGGATTATGGAGGCTGGGGGTTATTCAAATGAGCATCCTGCATATTTTGAAATCTTTCTCTTGAAAAGTTAGAAAATCTAGTTAGTCAATGAAAAGAAACTTTCACTACTGTATGTCTTGAAGTAAGTTCTGCTGGCTCTGTTCCTATTTTCTCCCCAATCTAATCTGTGGCTTCTATTGATTAATGCTTTTTTATTGTCTTCATTCAAGTGTTCTCTAGAAAATTTGCTTATTTTATGTACTCCAATATTACATTTACATTTATTTGTTTTATTTAATCATCCTATCCTGAGAGATGTGATTTTTAATTTGTATCTGTACATCCTATTATCTTTTTTGTTTGTTTCTTTGTGCTATTTTGATTTATATGGAATTAACATTTTGAAACATCGCTACCTTTTGCTTCTATTTTGCCAAATTTTGATCTACTTCCACATTTCTCTCTTCTTGGTAAGTTGTATTCCCTTTGAGAATCTCTTTTCTTTTAGGGATAATGACTTCATTTGTGGTGTTCTTTTTTTGTTGTTTCAGTTTTGCATTCAAACCTTGGGTTCTCACCTAATAGTCTTCCTAAGGTCCTATTTTGATAGCTTTTGACAACTTAGGGAATTTCTGGTCCATGTTCCATGACATCTTGGGAATCCTAAATTTTAGTTCATGGTATAACATTTGTTCAAGATGTTTTCACTTTTCTTTGAGTTCCTGCTCATTCTTTCTTCTGTCCTGATGTACCTCTATGTGACCTAAATATTTACTTAGGCTTTCTTCCCCTCTGTCCTTTGGCTTCTGTACTTTGATTTGAATTGTCTCACTGTGTGTTATTCCATCACACGGTCCCTTGAGTATGGCCATCCTCTGCCTCTAAATTGAAAAGGTAAAGAAGTTGCTCCTCAGACAAAAATCAATAAAAAATTGAGAATGTAGGAAGGAGGGAAGGGGAATAGAACAAAGATTTGGGGAAGAGGACTGGACACAGTAGGAGTCCCCTTTCCTTCTAGTCAAAGCTTTCACTCCTCCAATCTATTATTATTCTCTGCTGCATCCTTATTTATTTGCTTCTGTGTGAGCTCTACTATTACCATGGTATAACCTGATTCAATCTTCTTCCATTCACAGGGCCTCATTTTTCTGCTCTGTAAAGTGGGAGTGGTGACTAATAACTTGATTTCCTTCCCTCTCAAAAAGGCTTTGAGACAAACATAATTTTACAGAGTATTTTTCATCAATTTTGTTTCTAAGCCCAGAAACATGGAAAACTGAGACAGCAAAGAAAGAAAATGAGAAAATGAGGGTGGAGATGGGGGGTGGGAGGGAAATTACTTTTCTTTCTTAATGGAAAAGAACAAAAGTAGCAAGGTCTTGGTGCCGAGCCCAGGCTGAAGCCCTGTTATTTTCATTTTATTTTATGTTTTCCCATCCCTAATCAAGCATACCAATCAAATATGATCATTTAATTACCATATCAGGGTCAAATTCATTTTTACATACAATTAAAAGACTGGCAAATATATTACAAGTGGCTTTGAATCGCATAACAAAACCGTGATTGTAATTTAATGTGAAACTCACATGATCTGATGGAAAAATTGATTTTTAATTGTGTCGGGGGGGAATCCTCTGCCTGCCTCTTCTGGCTCCCCTCACATTGGCAGTGTCTCTGAGAAATAGACAACGGAGGCATTTATACATTTGTGGAGGAAGTTTGCAGTACACTTAACCTGCAAGCAGCCAGCTCCCACCGTGGAAAGACGGGACATATTCTGCCTAGCTCACCCCGGCTCCTCAGCTATCTGACTTAGACACTCATTTGCAGATCCCATACCCTGAAAGTGTTTCATTTAAATCCAGGGTAAACCGAAAAAAAGATCGCTGCACAAAGAGTAAAGGCACGCCGGCCCTCCCTTGTACAAAGCTATCACCTGTGTTTCTTGTCTGAAACGGCCCATTCAAGCCTAAGATGCTTCTAAATGTACCCTTTGTACCTGAATGGATAACACAGAGTGAACTCTTCTCCCCAAAGCAAGTGAATTATTAATTTTTGCCACACACAAAAATCTGAACAAGATTTTTTCAATTAATAACTTTTCCCCTTTACATTTGTTTCCACCTGACACCACAGATGTGATGTTGTCTTTCTCACAGCTGGAGACCAACTAAAATGGCCTCTGGGATAATGTGAATATGTCAAGCAACAAAGAATACGGCATTTAAAGCAAGAGAAGGCCATATTTATGAATAAGCCTTGCACTTTTCTCATGCTCCTTAACCAAATAATTTGGAGGGACACCTGCAACTTTGTGACCTGCCAATTAGCTTGAGAATGTGCAGGGAGGGAAATGATCCCATCTTTCCTCCTTGGCTAATATTCCCACTCCCAGGATCTTGACCCTTCTTGCCTCCAGACAGCACATGATGTCATTTATTATTCTGTGCCCCAGCTGATAATGGGGGGATGTTGGTCTCTTCTACCTAGGAGTGTTCTCCTGAGCCCTGACCACTGAATTTCCCATCCAGGAAATACAAAAGGGAGCATCTACGCTGCTGACTCAGGGCTCAAAATGAGTCACCGAACTCAAGCGGCAGCCAGCTGAATTGTTAAATGTCCACTCTGGGCAGCTCTTTCATGGAGCCCAGGAAAAACAGTATGGTTTGGCTCAGCTTTCTCAAAACATAATTTAACCAAATGGGTTTGTCCAGGTCAATAGCAAACCTCAATCTACAAATTGTGAAGGATTAAAATCCCTGGGTCATGTAGGTCTTGGATGCCGTGACTCCAGTGAAGGATTAATAGATGTTTTCATGGCAAATATGATGATGGTAATAAAGGTGAAGATGGAGATGAATAATCTGAATAAGCAAACTCAGATCCTTGTGATTAGCTATAAGTTTGAATCGCTATGGTTTACCTGCTGTTGTTTCATTTTAAGATTTTACAATGATTCTAAGGAGATTAGCCACAGCACGTGGAATTGAATCTTAGCTTTTGTATTTACTAGCTATTTGACCTTATGCAAATCATTATTCCCCTTTGGATCTCAGTTTATTTAAATGAGCAGGTTGGTCTAGTTATTGCTTTTATCTTTTTTTAATTGTTGTTTTATTTCTTCTTAATCACATGCAACAACAATTTCTAACATTCATTTTCAAAAAAAGCCATCCAAATTCTTTTCTTCCCCTAACCATTCTTTGAAAAGGCAAGTCATTACATATAGGTTATAGATGTAAAAGCATGCAAGACATTTCCATTTGAGATACTTTGCAAAAGAAAACACAGACCAAAATAAACAAAAAAGAAAGATTTAAAACTATTCTATGATCTGCATTTAGACTCCATCAGTTCTTTCTCTGGAGCATTTTTCATCCTAAATTCTTTGGAAATATCTTGGATCATTGTATTGCTGAGGATAGCTGTCACTCAGCAGCTGATCATTGTAAAAATATTGCTGTTACGGTCTACACTTTTCTGGTTCTGCTCACTTCATTTTACATCAGTTCATGTATGTTTTTACAGGTTTCTGAAACTATCCTGCTCATCATTGTTATAGCACAATAATAGTATTCTATCACAACCACATCAACCATTACAACTATATCAACCACAACTTGATTAACTATCCTCCAGTTGATGGGCATCCTTCCACCATTTTATAATTTTTTGCCAGCAGAAAAAAAAGCCTCCAGACATATTTGTGCAAGTAGGCAACTTATACTTTTCTTTGATCTCTTTGAGATATAGACTCAGTAGTGTTTTTTGCTGGTTCAAAAGGTATATACAGTTTTATAGCCCTTTTTGTATTAAATTCTCTAAATTGGTTGGATCAGTTTACAATTCCACCAAATGTGCAATAGTATCCCAGTTTTTCTAAATTTCTTCCAAAATTTGCCATTTTCCTTTTCTGTCATATTAGTCAATCTGATATGTATGAGATAGAATCTCAACATTTTTTTAAATTTGAATTTCTTTAATAGTAATTTAGAACACTTTTATATAACTTTAGATAACTTTGATTTTTTTTTCATCTGAAAACTGCCTATTCATGCCCTTTGCCCATTTATCAATTGGAAAATGACTTGGATTTTTATAAATTTGAGTCCATTCTTTATATATTTGAGAAATAGAGACTTTATCAGAGACACGAGCTGTAGACAATGTTTCCCAGTTTCTTTCTTTTCTTCTAATTTTGGTTGCATTGTACTTCTCTTGGAAATCATACTCCCAAGAATTTTATATTGTCTACAGTTATTTTAAATGGAGTTTTTTTTCCTATCTCTTCTTCTGGACTTCATTTGTAATATATAGAAATGCTGGTGATTTATGTGGGTTTATTTTATATCTAACAACTTTGTTGAAGTTGTTAATTATTTCAACTAGTTTTTAATTGATTCTCTAGTATTCTCTTAGTATACGATCATATCATGCAAAGAGAGTTGTCTCTCCTCATTTTCTATGCTAATTTCTTCAATTTCTTTTATTCCTTCTTATTGCTATAGCTAGCATTTCAAATAGAATATAGAATAATAATAGTGATAATGGATATCCTTGCTTCACTCCTGATTTTATTGAGACAGTCTTTCCAAACTTATCTCCATCATAGATAATGCTTTCTGGTGGTTGGAAATAGGTTCTACTTATTATATTAAGGAAAACTCCATTTATTCCTATGTTCTCTAGTGTTTGGCAATTTTTTTTGTTTGTTGATGTTATTGTTGTTGTGTTGTTTGTAAATAGCATCTTTTCTAATTACACACAAAGATAGTTTTCAATGTTCATTTTTATAAGATTTTAAGTTCAAATTTTTCTCTTTTCCTCCTCTTCCCCCCCTCCAAAAAACAGAAATCAATTTGATATGGATTATACATGTATAATTATATTAAACATATTTACACATTTGTCATAGTATGAAAGAAGAATCAGAACAAAAGGGAAAACACACAAGAAAAAACAACAACAAAAGTGAAAATTGAAAAGAGAAGCTCTTATCTGCATTCAGATTCCATATTCTTTCTCTGGATATGGATAGTATTTTCCATCATGAATTTTTTTTGGAATTGTCTTAGATCATTGGACTGCTAAGAATAACAAAGTCTTTCATAGTTGATCATCACACAAGATTGCATTTACTATATACAGTGTTCTCCTGGCTCTGCTTACTTGACTCAGAATTAGTTCAGGTAAGTCTTTAATTTTTTTTTCCTTCTGAAATCCACATGCTAATTATTTATTATAGCATAATAGTATTCAATCACATTCATATGTCACAGCTTGTTCAACTGTTCCTCAACTGATGGACATTCCTTCAAGTTCCAATTCTTTCCTATCAAAAAAGAGAAGCTGTAAATATTTTTGTACATGTAAATGCTTTTTCCTTTTTTATCATTTCTGGGATATAGACCTAGTAGTGGTATAGCTAGATCAAAGGTACATATAGTTTTATAGCCTTTTGGGCATAGTTCCAAATTGCTCTCCAGAATGGTTGGATCATTTCACAACTCCACCAAAAATGCATTTGTGCTCCAATTTTCCCTCATTTTCTCCAGGATTAATTATTTTTTTTAATTTTTTTGTTATATTATCCAATATGATAAGTGTGAAGTAGTATCTCAGAGTTGTTTTAATTTGCATTTCTCTAATCAATGATTTAGAGGATGTTTTCATATGACTATAGATAGCTTTATTTTTTTTTTCATCTGAAAAGTGCCTATTCATATTCTTTGATCACTTAACAATGGGGAATGACTTTTATTTTTATAAATTTGACTCAGTTTTCTAAATACTTGAAAAATGAAGCTTTCATTAGCTATAAATAATAATGTTGCTCAGATTTCTGTTTTCCTTCCACTCTTGGCTATAGTAGTTTTGTTTGTGTAAAACCTTTTTAACTTAATGTAGTGAAAATTATCTACTTTGTACTTCATTATGTTCTTTCTCTCCTGCTTGGTCATAAATTCTTCCCTTCTCCATTGATCTGAGAGGAAGACGATTCCTTGCTCTCTTAATTTGCTTTTAACATCATCCTTTATGTCAAAATCATGTACCCATTATTTTGGCATATGGCATGAGTTGTTGGTTTACGTCTAGTTTCTGCCATATATATTTTCCATATTATTTCTTCTGGTTTTCCCAGAAGTTTTTTGTTGTTTTTTGTTTGTTTGTCTTCAAATAATGAGTTCTTATCCCAGAAGTCAGAGTCTTAGGGTCTATCAAATAGTAGATTATTCTAATCATATACTACTCTGTTGTGTATTAAGTAACCTATTCCAGTGATCTACCCCTCTATTTCTTGGCCAGTACCAAATAGTTTTAATGATTGCTGCTTTGTAATCTAGTTTTAGGCCACCTTGCTTTTCTTTCTTTTTTCACCATAAATTCCCTTGACATTTTGTTCTTCCAGATAAATTTTGTTATTATTCTTTCTAGCTTTACAAAGTAATTTTTCATAGTTCGATTGGTATGGTACTGAATAAGTAAATTAATTTATGTAGAATTATCACTTTTATTATATTAGTTTAGCCTACTGATAATTTTCCCAATTGTTTAGATTTGATTTTATTTATGTGAAAAGTGTTTTGTAATTCTGTTCATTTTAATAGTAATAGATGTTGTACTTTGTCATATGCTTTTTTATCTACTAAGATAATCATATGACTTGGAGTTTGTCTTTTTTTATTTTGTTTTGTTTTTGCTACTTTTGTTGGTCCATTAGGTTTTTTTTTTTTTTTTGGAAGTTTATTTTTTTTTATTTAATAGCCTTTTATTTACAGGATATATGCATGGGTAACTTTACAGCATTAACAATTGCCAAACCTCTTGTTCCAATTTTTTACCTCTTACCCCCCCCCACCCCCTCCCCTAGATGGCAGGATGACCAGTAGATGTTAAATATATTAAAATATAAATTAGATACACAATAAGTATACATTGTTGGTCCATTGGGTTAACGTTTTCCTAATATTCATCTAGCTCTTCATTCCTGGTAGGAATCACACCTGCTTATAGTATATGAACTTTGTGAAATATTGCTGAAGGCAGCTTGCTCATATTTTACTTAAATTGTTTCCATCATCAATATTCATTAAGGAAATTAGTTTCCTTTCTCTCTTATTTCTCTTCTAGGTTTAGGTATCAATACCATAATTGTGTCATAAAAGGAATATGTTAGGATACCTTCTTTGGGAAAGGGACCTGTATGTGCACGAATGTTTGTGGCAGCCCTTTTTGTAGTGGCTAGAAACTGGAAACTGAATGGATGTCCATCAGTTGGAGAATGGCTGAATAAATTGTGGTATATGAAAATTATGGAATATTACTGTTCTGTAAGAAATGACCAACAGGATGATTTCAGAAAGGCCTGGAGAGACTTACACGAACTGATGCTGAGTGAAATGAGCAGGACCAGGAGATCATTATATACTTCAACAACAATACTAGATGATGACCAGTTCTGATGGATCAGGCCATCCTCAGCAACGAGATCAACCAAATCATTTCTAATGGAGCAGTAATGAACTGAGCTAGCTATACCCAGAAAAAGAACTCTGGGAGATGACTAAAAACCATTACATTAAATTCCCAATCCCTATATTTATGCACACATGCATTTTTGATCTCCTTCACAAGCTAATTGTACAATAATTCAGAATCTGATTCTTTTTGTACAGCAAAATAATGTTTTGGTCATGTATACTTATTGTGTATCTAAGTTATATTTTAATATATTTAATATCTACTAGTCATCCTGCCATCTAGGGGAGGGGGTGGGGGGGGGGGTAAGGTGAAAAATTGGAACAAGAGGTTTGGCAATTGTTAATGCTGTAAAGTTACCCATGTATATATCCTGTAAATAAAAGGCTATTAAATAAAAAAAAAAAAAAAAAGGATACCTTCTTTGCCTATTTTTCCAAATACTTTTTATAATATTGTCATTAATTGTTCTTTAAATGTTTGGTAGAATTTATTTGTGAATCCAATGGTCCAGGAGATTTTTTTTTAGGGAGCTTGTTCAATGTCATAGTCTAAGACAGTTATTTCAGTGTTGTATTTCTTCTTCTGTTAATGTGAGCAATCTATATTTTTGTAAATATTCATTCATTTTGCTTAGGTAGTCATATTTATTGGCACATAATTGGGTAAAATAGTGCCTAGTAATTGCCATAAATTTTTTCTTCATTTAGTGGCATGTTTTTCCCTTTCATTTTTGGTACTGATAATTTGGTTTCTTTCTCTTTAAAAAACAAATTAACCAGTGACTTATCTATTTTATTGAGATTCACCCCCAGGAAAAAAAAGCCCCAAGTTTTATCAATAAGTTCAACTTTTTAACTTTCAGATTTATTAATATCCTTTGAATTTCAGGATTTCCAATTTGATTGGACAATTGGAAATTTTGATTACTTTGAGTTTTTTAGCTTGTTATTTTTCAACCTTCTTTTACTTGCAAATTTTAATTCATTCCTCTGCTTTTTCCTATATTTTATTGATCTAAACATTTAAGGATATAAATTTACTACAGCAGAAATAGGAAAAAAGCTCCAAGCTCTTAATGCCCTAACCAGCAAGAGGATTTACAGATCATTCTACTCATTCTTGCATATACTTCATTTTCATGGACTTCCCACATGGACTTCAGAATGCAGGCAGTGCAGACATGCACTCTCCTAAGAGAATATTAACTCTTCCTTCTTTTTTTCTAGGTAGGAGTTTCCAGGAAATTGAGGAAGCATGTTGCAAAATGCCTTCCTTTCCTCATCTGAAAATTGAGTGAAAAAAGCATATGACCTGTGAGGTTTTTTCCAGGTCTCGCTCTGTGATTCCTTATAGCAAGAATCTCTCTTTTCAGCTATAAAATATTTTTGAGAACGCACCTATAATGTGTACATTTATTTGCTTGTTTGTTTATTATATACATCAAGTCTTTTACCAACGTATTATACAAATTATGAAATATAAAAATGTCAATTGTAAAGGAACTTCATAAAAATGAAATAAACATGATGTTAATTTTTATTAGTGGTAAAAGATAAAAAAAACCTTTTTTTCTACAAAGGGTAATGTAATTGAATATGCTTTTATTATTTTAAGAAATTCTTATGTATATCCTGGAGCATAGGATAGACTTATATAAATAATGATTATTCATTTATTTTTATCAATATAGCAAGACACAGAGGTAAATTTTTATACCTTTATTTTTAATGAACACACAGCATATATTACAATCATGAAAAATGTTATAGCTTTTTGACAGGAGTCTTGTTTCTCTGTGTACACATCACCATATCTGGCTATGACAATAATTACAACTAATGTTTATTTGTGAAGCACTTTACAAATACCTGATTTTATCTTCAAAATGACACTGCTCCGGAGGGAAGTACTTTATTATCTCCCTTTTCCAGATGAGGAAACTAAGTGGCAAAGATTTAAAGGTCACACAAGACCAAGATCCTATACTATTAAATGTCCGAGATTGGATTTTAACTCTAGTCTTCCTAACTTCAGCCTTCAAGTCTATCCATTGAGACACTTAGTTGCCTTAAAAAGAAAGAAAAAAGTAAGTTATCCCTGTTTTTAATTCAACTGGAAGTTCTCTGTATAAGTCCATCTTTATATGTTTTTTTTTAATGGATGATCTAATACAGTGGTTCTCAAAGTGTGGTGCAATGAATCCTGGAGAGTCTCTGAAATCCTTTCAGAGGGTCTACAAGTTCAAAATTAGGGTTTTTTTTCTATCTATGATAAATATTATGTAACCCATATAAATAAAAACTCTTTGGACATATTCTCAATAGTTGTTAATACCAAAAATATACTGAGAAAAAGAGTTTGAAAACCACTGATCTAATATCTTAAATTGTGATTCTTATTTGAATAGTTTAACTATGTTTATATATGTGTATATCAGAAATAAGATCAATCTGTCTAGATTGCAAAGTGTGGAAAGAGGAGTATTGTCCAATAAGGCTGGACAGGTAGGTGAGGGTCAGCTAGTAAGGGGCTATGAAAGCCAAATGGAGCATTTATATTTGATCCCAGAGATTTTGGAAAGCCATTGGAGTGGATTGTTTGGGGTGAGAGATCTTAAAAACTTAAAAAAAGTTTTAAGACTATTTCTGTAAGGAATCACTGAGCTACAGTGAAGAAGGACCTCAGAGGTCATGTGGTTTTTTTCTTTTCAATTTTTCGGATGAGGACTTGGAGGCACATATTGGTAAGTGATTGACCAGAGTTCAACAGGGAGAAAGTATCAAGGAAATATTTGAATCTAGATCCTCTAATTCCTAAACAAGTGGTCTTTCCATTGCAACATGCTCTATTATTCCATACAAGTCTTCTAATGTTTTTCTGATACAAATCTATTTATCAGAGTAGCTATAAGTATCAAATAAAAGAAAATAAGTCACTTTGCAAATCTAAAATTTCCATATAAATATTATATAATTAAGGATAATGGTTTGGACATTTTCCAAATGTCAATTGTGCTGATGCTACTATAAGTCCCAAGAGGGAATTAAGTTATAACTCTCATGAGACACCATGGTGAGCTGGAGCCAGCCTTAGATTTTCAGGATGACCATTTACCCCTCAAAAATGAGCAGACTACAAATCAGAGCCAGATTTATTGTTTTGTTGACTATGTAGATTTAAGTATTAGTAATAGAGATTAAATTTTAAAATGTGTCATCAGTACCTTTCTCCTCTTCCCCCTTCCCCAGAGCTGGTGTTAAATTTTTATCAGCTCATCCCTGGTTGAATCAGAAGTGGAAGGGGTAGAATCAGGGTATTTGGGGATATAATGTATGGAGGTTAAATGTGGAGAATCCTGGGAATGGAGGACTTCAGGGGTTCTGATAATGAAACTCATCTTTTTAGGGAGTTGAGAATTGTGAAAGGTTTTGACCTGGGACAGCTAGGTGGGGCATAGGGTTCTGGATCTGGGGTCAAGAAGACTCATCTCCCTGAGTTCAAATCTGGCTTCAGAAACTATTTGATCCTTACCAAGTCATTTAACCCTGTCTACCTCAGTTTTCTCATTTATAAAATGATTAGGAGAAGGACATGTCAAACCACTCCGGTGTCTTTGCCGAGAAAATCCCAAACAGGGTCATGAAGAGTTGGACACAACTGAAAAAATAATTGAACAACCACAAATTTTGACTTGCAATTTGGGTTTAATCCAGATTCCAGCCAGAGAAGACCTAATGTCCTTAAGAAATCCAAGGAAGGAACTAGTAAGAAATTTGGCTGATCTGACTATGAGTAGAGAGAAGAGAAGAGATATAAGATATTGTAAAGGTAGAAAGACAAAGCAGTACCTAGCACATAATAGGGACTTAACCAATGTTTACTGACTGACTAACTGATTGACAGCACGGGATGGAAAGGAGTTCTGGACTTGGCTTCAGAAGGACCAGCTTGAAATCCTGGCTCTGATCCTCAACATTTGTAAGACCCCAGGAAGATCAATTCTTATCTCTGGGCTTCAGTTTTCTCATTTGCAAAATGAGGCAGCAGGACTAGAAAACCTCTCAGGTCCCTTGCAGCCCTGGTCCTATTTTTAGAAGATATTTATCTCAGGTCTCTATTCGTTCTTCCTGATTTTCTGACCGAATCCAGTGCAATGATTGGCCTACTTTCTTTCTTCCACATTCTGGCTTCCTGCCTCCTTTATCTCCTTTTTTTGGCTGAGCCTATTTCAACCCTGTTTCAGGCTTGTGTCTTGTGACTAAATTTGTTCTTTCCATCCCAGCTTCAGTAACCAGGGCCCTGCCTTGCTTCCTGTGCCTGAACTCCTACTTTGTAAAACTGGTCTCCAATTGAGTTTTAATTTTGCAAACCTTATTCTATTTCATCTTATTTTCCTTTTCCTTCCATCTTTTCTTTTCACCTCTTGTTTTTTCTTCTCCTTCGTTTTCTTATTATTCTTTCTTCTTTGTTCTTTTGATTAGCAACAGTAACTCCACTCTAAAAAAAATAAAATAAAAAAAAAAAAAAAAAAAAGATGCTGCTTAAGCAACATCCATGTTTGCCGGCTGACTTATTTGACTTTTTTGCATATCAGAGCTTTACTATATTTCCCAGTGATCAATAATACTAACTAATGCTTCAACCAACAATAAATACTTACAATTCCTCACTTCCATAAAGGAGGTATTTTCTCCATTTTTAGTATTTTTGATTGATTACGGTACTGTCCGTGTAACAGCAATATCCAAAGGCTGTACCAATTTTTTTAAATTGTCATCCTGATTTAGGGGCATTCAGAGCGAAAAGCCTAATTTTTTCTTTTTCCATTTAAATCTATTTCCTGCATAAATCAGCTCTCAGGAATGCACAGAACTGTTGGGAGGGGCCCCTGTCTAAACCACAGGAAACCACTGATTCAGAATCCTAAAAGCTCTTCAAGGGCAAGAGCTGGTGTCCTTTGCTTCATTTTTTCTACACACATACACAAGCTGAGCACAGTGCAACATGCAGAGAGAATGCTAATGGAATCAGTGACAAGTCTTTAGCCATAATTTAGTTCTGAAAAATAGATGATGGTTGCTATGTTTACATCTTCTGGCTGCTCATCACATATCTTTTGCTTCCCTGGCAATTAGAACAATGATTAAAAGTTGTATGAGTCACTGATATGCAAAAAAGCCCAATAATTTAGCTGGCTAGTGGATACCAATCTAGTTACATCTTGTTAGAATGGGAGTCATTGTTGCTTATGAGTTGTTTTTTGAGCTGATATCTTTATGCTGGTTCCCACAACTGGAATGGAAAGACCAATCTGGGACAGAAATTAATTGGGGTCCATATAGTGTTGAGCTACCATTTTCAGAAAACACCAGTCCATCATATATCTCTTTATCCTCTATCCCAAAGCAGGTTTAGGAATTCTGACACTAGAGTCACCTGACCTCTCTTAATTTCTAGAAATTTTTGAACAATTGAGGTATATTTCTACCTTTGGGGAAGGAAAATGAACCAGTGAAAGAGACAGAGAAGGAACAGTCTGAGAAGAAGGAGGAGAACCTGGAAAGTAAAATGTCACAGAAGCTATAGGAAACAATAGTTTCCAAAAGGTAAGGAGCAACCAACAATGTCAAGTGTTATAGGGAGACCAAAGAAAATGAGGATGGAAAAAAGGCATTTGTAAGTAGGGGGTTCCCACTTATTAGGAAGTGCCTCTTTATCAAATATTTTGCAGAGAAGACCCTGGTTCAGGTACATCAGGAGGTTTCAACATTGTGTGTGTGTGTGTGTGTGTGTGTGTGTGTGTGTGTGTGTGTGTGAGAGAGAGAGAGAGAGAGAGAGAGAGAGAGAGAGAGAGAGAGAGACAGAGACAGAGACAGAGACAGAAACACAGACACAGACAAAGTGACAGAGACACAGAGAGAGAGAGAGAGAGAGAGAGATCCCCTTTAGTAGTCAGGCAAAATCTACATACCCATTTTCAGAATAATTTTTTTCTTTTATTTAGTTTAAAAGTATTTTATTTCCCCTAATTATATGTAAAAATAATTTTCAGCATTTGCTTTTTAACGTTTTGATTTCCAAATTCTCTCCCTGTCTTTCTTTCCTCCCCCACTGCCTAAGGCAGTAAGCAATCTGATATGTTAGACATGTACAGTCACGTAAAACACATTTTCACATTAGTCATTTTGTAAAAGAAAACTTGAACCAAAAACAAAAGAAAAGAGAAAGAAAATAAGGGGAAAAAATAAAGAAAATGAAAAATAGTGTATCTTGCTCTGCATTCAGACTCCATCAGTTTTTTTTTTCCTAGAAGCAGATAGTATTTTTCATCATGAATCTTTGGGATTGTCTTGGATCATTGTATATTGTAGAATAGCCAATTCATTCACAGTTCTTCACTGTACAGTTTTGCTGTTGCTATACACACTGTTCTTCTGGTTCTGCTCACTTTGTATCAGTTTAGCAGTTTTTCCAGGTTTCAGAATAATGTTTCTGAATGTACACAATAAAATCCTTAGGATATAAAAGTAATCAATTATATTGAAATACAGTTTTCAATTTTAAAAAACCACAATTTTGTGGACCCCAAGTGAAGAGCCCCTCAGATAGACATTATACTAGGATAGTCCCTGAGATATTTTACAACTCTTAGATTCTGTGATCCTATGAGTTTGCCATAGGAGGTAATTGATGATTTTCAAAGTACTGACTTCAGGGGACTAGAAGAGATAGAAGCCAGACAACAGGAAATTAAGAAAAGAATGAATATCTCAAAGTGGAGGTTCCATTTATGACAAAAACTCCCTGAAGGCAGGAACTGTGCCTTTTTTTATTTTTTATATCTAGCACTTAACATAGTAGCCTGCACATTTCAATTGTGTCTTATTCTTCATAACCTATTTTGAGGTTTTCTTGGCAAACATACTGGAATGGCTTTCCATTTCCCTTTTCCAGCTCATTTTACAGATGAGGAAACTGAGACAAACAGGATAAAGTGACTTGCCAGGGTCGCACAGTTAGTAAGTGCCTGAGACCAGGTTTAAACTGAGGTCTTCTTGATTCTAGGCCAAATGCTCTATTCACTGTGTCACCTGGCTGCCGCATAGTTAGTGCTTAATAAGTATTTATTGTTTTGTTTTTGGATTCTTGCGAACTATTCTTTGGGGAAATTTGATGAGAAATAGAAGGAAATAAATACCTCAATAAGTAGAAAATCAAGAAAAGGTTTATTTTAAAAGAAAATATTGTGCCTATAAAAATGGTGAGCAAATGGGGATAAAAGCTACAAGAACCTCTAGTTTGTTGTATACCAGTCCTTCTGCACAAGACAACTCCTGTCCTCATCCAAGGTCTGCATTCTTGTTATGCACCGAGAGAGCTTCCAGGGAGGAAGAATAAAAAATATGCTTTATTTTATGTTAAAAGAGAAGAATCTCAGACCTGTTCCAATGATCTTGTGATGGAAAGACCCACCTGCATCCATAGAGAGGACAGTGGGAACTGAATGTGGATCACAACATAACATTCTCACTCTTTCTATTGTTGTTTGCTTGCATTTTGTTTTCTTTATCTTTTTTTCTTTTTTAAATGATTTTTCTTTACGGCATGATATTTGTGGACATGTATATAGAGGAATTGCACATGTTTAACATATATTAGATCATTTGTCGACTGGGGTAGGGGGAGGGAAAAAAATCAGAATACAGAGTTTTGTAGGGGTAAATATTGAAAATTATCTATCTATATAAAAATAATATTTTCATTATTATTATATATTATATATAAACAAAAAATATTTTATTATGATATATACATAATATATATTCAATATATATTGAAAATAAAAATATATAATTTAAAACAAAATAAAAACAAAAAAATTGAGAAGAATCTGTTAACAGTAGTCAGGGTAATATAAAAATAGGCAGTATCAATTGTAAAATGATGAGAAAGGACCCCAAGCAATCCCTTATTCCCAAAAATATTTGCCTTAAGAATTTAATATTTATGTTTCTAAGTCTATCATTAGCATGTCCTTTCTTGGAGTTAAAAAAAAAGTATTATACATCAAATTTTTATTTGTTAGCAATGTGAGGTTTGCTCCGGGTGGAGAAATGAGAAGTGGGTGAGAGGAACATAGCTGGACTGCTGCCCAAGATGCACTGGCTTGGGTTGGGCATCAGTCAGCCAGCCTATCAATAAACATGTATTATTAGGCTGTGTGCCAGGCACCATATTAAAGCATTGGGAATATAAAAATAGGCAAAAAGATAGTTTCTAACTTCGAGGAGCTCATAATTCAATGGAGGAGACAAGAAGCAAACAAATTTGCATAAATAAGCTATATACAGGATAAAGAAATAATTTAGAGGGAGAAAGAACTGAAATTGAGAGAAGTTGGAGAAAAGACAGGAGAGAGCCCGAGGGATACCCAAAGAGCATCATGGATACACTAAGTGCTTGGGGGAAGGCAGAGGAAAAAAAGAAGGGAGAGAAAAGTGTTCTAAATGGAGAGGTGAAAGGAAAGGAAGGGCCAGTCATGATTTTATTAATAATAACAATAATAATCCCAAGATGTTTAATTCCTGGTGGATGGAGCCTTGTTCTTCCTCATAGTTCCACTTAAGTGGGATTTTTTTGTTTTGTTTTGCAGCTAGCTGGAACAGCACACTCATTTCACTTAGTACATCCTACGATAATCTCCTGCGGGGACCATAATGTAGATGTCTGAGACTATCTCAGTCTGTGCATTGAGCACAGTCATTAGCATCTGCATTTAATTTCCTGTCCTTGGAAACCAAATCACTTTCCTGGTAGGGCCATATGGAAAGTGCTCCAAACAGCATAGCTACTAACCAACCTGGAGTGCCTCTCTGAAGCTACCAGGCGCTGGTTGAGAGAGGAGGGTGTTCGGAAAAGGGAATGTCCGGTCATTTCCAAGGACTGTTTTGAGAATTAAGAGATGAGACCTATGGAGTCCTTTAAGATCAAATCTTGGGAACAAGAGGGTGCCAGCAAACATATTAAACTAATTTGCTCATCCTCCAGTCTAGTTCAAGGGGCAGCCAAATAAAATTCCACCCACCTCCCTGAGAATTAAGTCATGTGCACAACATTATTGCATGTTCAATCATGGGCAGGTGCTACCCCATGGGCCAGATGTAGGTCTAGAAGATAAACAGCTATGTTGGTCACTGACAGGGAACAAATACAGTGTTAGCCTGTCACTTGGGACATTCGGGGCCATAATAAAGAATTCTGGAGAAATTCATTTGAGGGACAGGGAAGCCGAACTGATAATCAGGAAGACCTTGGGTCACAGCTCACATTAGGTGTCCCCCATGAAAGGCATGCTATGGGTTTCCAGGCACAGTAGCGCCTGGCCTTGGTTGGTTGCAGTCACTAAGGGACAAGGGACAGCTGGTCTCCTAAAAATACTGTCCAAATCACAAACTTCATTTACTAACTCCAGCTCCATAAAAAAAGGCAATGTATCACGGGAAACAATCAGAGGGAGGTACTGAAGACAAGGAAGGCAGGAATGTAATGAGGAACACACGTCTGCAAAAAAGCAAAAAAGTCCTGTGGATAATGGTATGAAGCTGGGCAGAGGAATGGGGATTGTTATCATGATCACACTGAGCAAGAGAGATAACAGATGACTGCCGAGGGAAGGTAAGGTGGCTCCCCCCAGAAGCTGGTACCTTAAGTAAAATCTTAATTGTTCTACTGTAACTCTGGCTCTAAAGACATACAGAAAACAGTAATGTAAGCAACAAGAGAAGGTGCCAGGTGGAAACCATCCCAAATCAAACTTTAGGGAGCAGCTTTTTGTGAATGGGGAGGACTGTAAGTTAAGGGGGTAGGAATATCAGAAGAAAAATGGGAAATTTTTGAGATCATCATTTTTTTCGTAAGAAGTCTATGCCTTGGTATAGCATTTTCATGTGTGGCAAATAACAAGAACATGTACAGATTCACTCATTCTAGTGGGCTGTACAGAGCATGTCCAGATGTTCTGCTCCCAGGTAACCAAGTGGGAGCTTTGGGAACACTTCTGGGACCCACTGCTACAAGGACTTGCTATTTTAATATGATATAATAGATCCTGAGTGATACTTTAGTCATTCCCCTGACCAGTTAGAGTTGTTGTTCACCCTTCATTTCAAAGTGGACCAATGGCATGATGGGTGATGTCTTGACTTATGCATGAATTGTATTTAAGTGAGGCAGAGCTACACAAAGTCATCACTCTCTGTGCTAGAGGCATTGAAGTCCAGTGGCAAGACAAACGTCAGGATGACCAGCAGCAACCCACGATGCAGTGGATGAACTTGGTGTCTTTGATGTCTGCCCAAACTCTGAGCATTCCACAGAGCCTGCTTCAGCCACCTTCATGGCCACTGGAACAAACTGTTCTCATCCATCCACTTCCCTAGGGGAAGTGCTTGGCATACACATTCCCTTAACACACCAACAGATTTGAGGCTTTTTGGTTGCCCTCAACTGGCCATCTGCCCAGAAGGTTTTGGGGTCAGGGGTGTGGCTGCTACCTGTGCTACTGCTTCTTGGAACCACAGGGAAGAGTTGGGAAGACAGGTGGTCACCAAAGGTGTATGAGCAGCCTTGAAAAGGGCTTGACAAATGTATACTTATTGTGTATCTAATTTATACTTTAATATATTTAACATCTACTGGTCATCCTGCCATCTAGGGGAGGGGGGGTGGGGAGAAGGGAAAAATTGGAACAAAAGATTTGGCAATTGTCAATACTGTAAAATTACCCATACATATAACTTTGTAAATAAACTATTTTTAAAAAAGAAAAAGAAATAAATAAAAAAAGAAAAGAAAAGGGCTTGACAAGTTTTTATACCAAAGGTGCTAATCCTCCCTGAACACCCCATCTACCCAGTTACATTAACAAGAAGGAGCAGAATTCTTCATCTATTAAAAAAAAAGAGAGAGAGACAGCTTCTAGCTAATGGCCTGTTGGCTGTTAATCTCCAGATGGCAAAGTATGACTCCAGTGAGGGCTATAGAAAGATGTTTCTTCTTCATTGCATTATCAGGGTGTCCCTCTAACTGCTCTCCTCATGGCTGTGAACTCAAATGAGCAAACTTCATCCTGGGGTTCCTGGCTACCTTTGTCCTTTTTGCTCTGCTTCTTTCCTGAGTTATTTCAATAGATTCAAAATTTCAATCATAGATCCCATCTGTGGTCAGAA
Source organism: Sarcophilus harrisii (assembly GCF_902635505.1). Taxonomy (NCBI): domain Eukaryota; kingdom Metazoa; phylum Chordata; class Mammalia; order Dasyuromorphia; family Dasyuridae; genus Sarcophilus; species Sarcophilus harrisii. Next base: position 597,346,140 of record NC_045427.1, read on the forward strand.
CTGAATGCTATCAATAATCAATGACATATCTGGAATTGGAGTGGCTGACCACAAGGGAAGTTTTTCAGATAGTGGCCACCAGGAAGAAGCCTGGCCAACGGGTGCCATTTTACCAACAGTCAAAAGTCAGAATGATTTAGACAATTCCAACTCAAGGGAAAATGAAAAAATGGCTAATTAGCAAATTTTCAAGATGACTAATGTCCTAATAAGGCTTAACTACCCGCCTCTTCATACATAGTCTTCAGAAAAATCTTTTGTGACGTAGGCAGCTCAGAAAAGAAAACTGAGGCACAGAAAATTTAAACGACTTATATTAAGTCACACAGCCAGTTAGTTAATGGCAGAACCAGGAACATAGGAGCATCGATTTAAAAATGAAAGCATACAAAGTAGTTATGAAATCCAACCTCCTAATTTTCCGGATCAGAAAACTGAGACTTGGAGAGATTAAATTACTTACACCATAGCTAGTTTCTGTGATGGGATTTGAACCCAAGTCTTCTGACATTCAGTCCAATGTTCTTTCTACTACATGGGAAGAAGGAATAAAGGAGGAGGGGTGTAGAGAAGAGGAATAAGTATTTTTAAGAGTGTACTGTGCCAGGCACTGCGCTAAGTGCTTCACAAATATTGTCTCATTTTATCATGCTAACTTTTCTTGCACAAACAAACATGTAAATCCCTTGTGATATTGTCCCAGGGAAGTATACTGAAACTATAGAAACATGTTTCCTTCCTTCTTAAAGGTGTTTGCAACCTGAAAGAAATGAGGCTGATATATAAACAGGCAGCAGAACATAAGCATGAAAGAAATGGGTTATATTTCTACAACATAGAGAACCAGGGAGGCAAGGGTTAATGAACCTCTCAGGAGGCAATGAGGTGGTGTGATAATGGATAGGGGGTAGCCCTGGAGTCAAGTCTTCTCAGGAAGGAAGGAAACAAGCATTTATTAAGTGCTACTAGATTTCAGGCACTGTGTTAAGTTATATTATCTTGCTTTATCCTTGCAACACTAGGAGGTCAGTGCTATTATTACCCCCATTTTACAGATGAGGAAACTAAGGCAAATAGAGGTTGTGACTTGTCCAGAGTCATGGCTAGTAAGTATTTACAGCTGGATTTGAAGTCAGGCGGGACTTCCTGACTGCAAACATTCGTATCTCATTTGATCCTCCCAATAGCCCTGGAAAAGGTGTTATTATCCAGATGAGGAAACTGAGGCAGACAGCAGTTAAGTGGCTTAAAGATTTATGACATAGCACTAAAAACAAAAATACTTTAAGCTTGGGCTATATAAAAGAGGCATTATTTTCAAGAATAAGGAGGTAATAGTTCCCACTGTACTCTAAGCCAGTCAGAGTATACCTTGAATATTCTGATTAGTTCTGGACACAATAATTTTAGAAATAACATTGTTTACCAAGAGTAGAGCAACCAGAATGATTTCTTGCTATAGGATTGATGGAATTGGGGATATTAACCTAAAAGAAAACTCAAGGTGGGATATGATAGCTTCTCAAATATTTGACAGGGATTGCTTGTAGAGGGATTCCACTTGCTCTCTTTGAGTCCAAGTAGAAGAACCAGAAGAAAGAAAGGAGATTTTAAAGGAACAGATTTAGGCTTGATATCCCCAAAAGTTTCCTAACAATTACAACTGTCTCAAAATGGGGGGGGGGGGCTTCTGTGAGTCTCACAGTATGAATTACACTAAATGGTCACTGGGATCCCCTCTAGACTGAATCTGTCTGTCTCCACCAAGATGGATACTGGGCACCTTGAAGGTTTGGGCTCACCAGCTGCAGGAGGACATTAACTGATGAAACACTTAATGCCCATGTAAACAAACCATGATTACCAACAGAAATGCTACTTCCTGAGTCCATCCCTCTTTCCCTAAGGACACTATGTAATGAAAAAAAAAAGAGATAAATTTGGAGTTAGAGGGCCTCGATCCACATATCAGCTCTGCAGCTTATGAGGCTTTCTGACCTTCAGCAAATTCTTGGCACATAATAGGTGCTTAATAAATGGGTATTTCCTTCCTTGTCACTGATTGATTGAAAACAGAACCAGGGATCTTTCCTCCATACCACATACATTTAAGCCAAAATGTGCCTGAAATAGTAGGGGTGATGTAGGGGAGAGAGCAGTGACTCTAAAGCCTTATTGACCTAAGATTGCTCTTGTTTGCCAATGATTGTAAAAGTCCTCTAGCCTAGGAATGTAAGTGCTCTGGTCTGTCAATTATTGTAAAATGTAATAATATTTCTCCCCTTAGATTTTAGGGAAGATATATCAGTGATCCTGAAACCCTCTGACCTTGTGTTAACAATCTGTCAATGATTTCAAAGTCTTACAAGCATCCTATAAATATTACTGTCAGATAGAATCTGTTGGACAGTAATGACCAAGTTCCAAACCTACCTGAGAGCCATAAAATTAGCAAATAAATAACATGAGGCTCTGATCCAATTTTGTATAAATCTATCCCCTTCTCTTGAATCCCTTGCTAAATTCTCTTGGAATTTAGTCCACTTGTAATGGCGTTATAATTACAATAAATCTTTGCCCTTTGATTAGGAACTGGGTTCAAGCCTGCAAATTATTTTGAGACATTTGGCGACACTGGTCTGTGACCCCACACTTTTGAGGTCCTCTTTCCCAAACTCAACAAGGGAATATTTTATCCTTAAATTTTGATAATTATCTAAGTTCTTGTTTTCAAGAGAAATCTTGGTATGTGCCATTTACTGGATACAATCTGACAGTTATCTGCTATTGTTAACATATGAAGCACAAGGTTATCTTGGTTGGAGAACTAGGTAAAAGGAGTGGGGAGTTCTGTGAGTCATTTGTAGTAGAAATGTCAGATAATCCCTAGCAGGATATGAGCAATCTCTGTTAACAAAATCAATGGGCATGGAATGTGGAAGCAAAAATGACCAGACCTTTAGATCAAAGTGTCAGTAAAAAGCCCAGCTAAAAAGAATAAACCAGGAGCAAAGACAAAGTGGGGCCCATGTCCAGATATTTAGGTTGAGCAAAAAAAAGGCACATTCAGAAGCAGACTCCAAGAAGAACCTAATCAAGGAGTAAGAATCCAGGACTCACCAGAAGAACAGAGAAGTGTTAAGCAAGGAGACTGGACAACTTTTCTCAGGGTTTCATACAAGTGGGTGGATCCACTTGGCAAAAATCAACAACTGGGTTGTCTCTTCTCTGCCCTAATTTTAAGCACCCTTCTTGGACTGAGTTGATAAGATCTAGCAGGCAAGGGAGTTTGGGTTTGGTTGGGGATTTTGTAGATTTTGCTCAGCATACAAAGAAAAAATCCTGATAATAATAACTGACCTTTATATGATGCTTTAAGTTTCACAAAGCTAAGACAAAGATAAGTGTAGGAAGAAGACAGGATCTGGAGTGAGGAAATACCTCAGTTTAAATCTAGCAAATTGTATAACCATCACTTAACTTTTCCAAATCTGTTTCCTTATCTCTAAAATGAATATAAGGGCACACATCACAGAGTGCTTTTGTGAAGATCAAAGAGATATGAATATAAAACACTTTACAAATCTTATGGGGCGATATAAATATCAGCTCTTTTTAATCTCATTTCATCTTCATGTTAACCCTGCGAAGTCAGTACTAAAGGTATTAATCCTATTTTACAGAGGGGAAAACTGAGGATTAGAGAATTGAAGGGGATTTCCTCAGTCAGAGGTGCTAAATGTCAGAGGTGAGATTCTAACTCAAATTTAGTCTGACTCCAAGCCCAACAATCCAATAATCAAACTATAGAGCTAATAGTCAAAAGAACTTGTATGGCGTGAGCTTTGTACAGACAATGGATTCCCTATCACTTTGTCATGTGAGATCTTCATGCAAAAGATGAGTGACCACTTGCTGAGGCTGTTTTACTGTAGTAGGTATCTATGGATTGTTATGATGGGGTCAGATTAGAACAGGGCTTCTTAAACTTTTTCCACTCATGACCTTATTTCACCTGAAAAATTTTTATGCAATCCTGGTTATAAAGATATATAAAATAGAGATATAAATCAAACATTTACTGATAAAAAAATCATAAAGAAATTTATTTTAAAATAATTCTTTGGTGTATATACATATGTATAATTTTCCTATTTAGTAAAAGTGAAAGCAAATTTGCATACTAATGAGATGGATGGGCTTGTTTGTTTTTATATAAAAAATTAATCTTAGCCAAATATTTGATACTGCAAGTCACAGAGCATTCAGAAATCTTTTACTGTTAAAAATTTTTTGTGATCCCACATTGCAGCTCCACATAAGGTTATGATCCATAGTTTAAGAAGTTTAAGAAGTCTTCTCAATATAAGTCTATAATAGATGGAAGTCCTGAGAATGAGAACAAGATGAACATGAGGGATCAGATGGTCACAAATTTAGAGAGGCTGAGGTTGGTGTGATCCATGACTGTATCAAAGACTGAGTTAAGTCATACAGTTTCAAAACTTATCATGGGATAAGTAGAGTCAAGAAAGCTGGGGTTACCAAAATGGAAGCTTCAAGGTCAGCTATTTCTTCTAGGAAGAGCATGAGTTTTCTAAGGCTTCTTCTACCTCTGCTGCCCATATGCCCCTGAAATCTCAAGAGAATCTATTCAGCTCTTATCCAGGTCTATGGTAGTCCCTTAGGCCAAGAATTGAGGTCATGGTATTCCTTTCCCATCCCTTTTAATCATTTTTCCATTCTTTGCCCTTTCTCCCATTATTTATAAAGATTTTAAAATTTATAGAGATTTAAACTCAAGGTTTCTAGATTCATCAGAGGTGAGCTTCCCTTAACTCTACCCACCCCTCACATGGGATGCCTATAGCTCCTCTCTCTCCAGCTCTGCCCTTGTCTTATATGGTACAAAGAAAAGTTTATCTGTGCATTGCTTTCATGTTTTTATACTCTATACCCTACACACATACTTGACTGCATCAACATCAACTCTCAGACTGTAAACACCTTAATGTGGGTGAAAGATCCATGTAAGTTCTGTTGGTATGCTGCCTAGCATAACAGCAAAGGTAATTTAATGCTAGTATTTTAGTTTTGGTAGGAAAGGCAGCAGAATATAATGGAAATGGGTACCAAGAGACCAGGATGCTACTAGCTAGCTAATGTGCCCCTGAGCACTTTACCACTCTTAGCTCAGTTTCTATAGCAGTAATAGTAATAGTAGTAATAGTAGTAGTAGTAGTAGTAATAGTAGTAGTAGAGGAGGAGGAGGAGGAGGAGGAGGAGGAGGAGAAGGAGGAGGAGGAGTAATAGTAGCAACAGTAGTAGTAATAGTAGCAACAGTAGTAGTAGTAATAGTAGCAGCAGCAGTAGTAGTAATAGTAGTAGTAGTAATAGTAACAGCAATACTAATTATGCTAGTAGTAGTAAAGTAGCAGTAGCAGTAGTGATAGTAGAGTAGTAGTAGTAGTAGTAGCAGTAGTGATAGTAGAGTAGTAGTAGTAGTAATAATATTAGTAATAGAGTAGTAGTAGTAGTAACAGTAGTAGTAGCAGCAGTAATAGTAATAGTAACAGCAGTAGTAATAGTATTAATAGTAGTAAAGTAGTAGTAGCAGTAGTGATAGTAATAGTAATAGCAGAGTAGTCATAGTAGTAGTAGTAGTAGTAGTAAAAGTAGAGTAGTAATCATAGTAGCAGCAGGAGTAGTAATAGTAATAGTAGCAGTAGTAACAGTACTAGTAGTAGTAGAGTAGTAGTAGCAGTAGTGATATAGTAGAGTAGTAGTAATAATAGTATTAGTGGAGTAGTAATAGTAGTACTAGAGTAGTAATCATAGTAGCAGCAGTAGTAGTAATAGTAATAGTAGCAGTAGTACTAGTAACAGCAGTAGTAATAGTACTAGTAGTAGTAGAATAGCAGTAGTGATAGTAGTAGAGTAGTAGTAGTAGTAATAATAATAGTAGAGTAGTAATAGTAGTAGTAGTAATAATCGTAGTAGTAAAGTAATAGTAGCAATAGTAGCAGCAGTAGTAATAGTACTAGAGTAGTAGTAGCAGTAGTAATAGTAGTAGTGATGGTGGCAGTGGTGGTGGCAGTGATGGTGATGATGGTAGTAGTGATAGTAAAAATAGCAACCCACATTTACATGGCACTTTGACTTTTAAAAAATGCTTTCCTTCTATCAACCCTAGCAGGTTGTTAGTATAAGTATCATTGTCTCTATTCTACAGATATGGAAAATGGATCTCAGAAATGTGAAATGTCTTGCCATAAAATTGGTGCACAGCTCTCCTGATTACAGTTCAGTTCAGCATCTATTATATGCTCCGTGCTAGTAAGTCTTGATGATTAAACTAATAATATTAATAAGGATCATAATAACTAGCATTAATATAGTGCTTTAAGACTGAAAAAGTACTTTACAAATATTAATTCCTTTGATCTTCACAATAATCCTAAGAGCTAGGTGCTATTTTTCTCAAATTACAGATGAGGAAAAAGAAGCACACAAAGGTCAAGAGAAGAAGGGTAGAGAGGTAACCTGCCTAGATTCACATACCTAAGAAACATCTCAAACTGAATCTGAACTCAGATCTTCCTGACTCCAAGACCAACATTCTATCAACTGTACCACCTAGTTATCCCAGTCAAATAAAATATAATAATATAACTAAAATAAATTAAAGAATACCTACTCTCAAGCAAAGTTTCTGTCATTCTGCCTTTTTTTCATGAGTTAAATTATATTATCTTTCTCTAACTGCTAGTTTTGCAATTGTATAGTTTGCTTCCATTTTTAATTGAAAAAATATATATAATATATATGTGTATAGTATTTCCTCTATTTTGTACTTAAAACAGAAATAGTATGACTTAGTAGAAAACCAGCCTCAGAGTCAGAAATGGTTGTGATATGGTAGTAATATGGTCAGACACATAAAGTCTGTGATCATAAGCAAGTTTCAGCAACTTCAGCAACTCAATGTTCCCAGCAACAATCTATGACTATTCATTGTAAAGGTGCCAATCAGTATTGTTTGGGAAGTTCCTATGTCAGTGACATCACAGGTCAACCCCCAGAGCTCTGTTTTAAATGCATTTTTAGGAACAAGTCTGGGAAGGACATTCTTTAGGAAAAGAAATGTTCAGTTACAAAGAACTGACTTAAAAATAGGTTACATTGAGAAAGTTCACATGTAAACTCTTGTGTGAAGAAACAATGTAGGCACTGAAATCTGTGGCAAAGTAGGATGTGGAGTTTGTTATCAGGGCATTCAAAGCACTTTATGAATAATAGAAAGAGAGGCAGATAAGAAGTCCCCTTTCACCATAGGCAAGATCGAAGACTCCTAGATACAGAGAATAAATCAGTAGTGAGTCAAGAGTTTGTCCCAGCTCACCAGTACTCTTTCCTCTACCATAATATGGAGATGAAACAGCATCAGCCACATTATGGGACACCTGTATGGTTCTGCACGATGCAACATTTCCTACTCCTACCTTTGGTTTTCTGTACAGCACCAATCCTAGGTCTGTTCTTGAGATAGGCTATCATGCAGCCAGGATGGAAAAAGAAGAGAAGCAGGAAGAAAGGAACAGGAGAGACGGAGGAAAAAGAGAAAGAAAAAAGGAGAAAGAGAAGAAAGAAAAAAAAAAGAACACAAACAAGAAAAAGAGGAAGAGGAGGAAGAAAAAAAAGATGGAGGAGGAGAAAGAGGTAGAGGAGAAGGAGATAGAGAGGCATTAAATCTTAATTGGAGCGTTATGTCCTGGACCATCCTGGCAGCTGTATCTGGGAAGAGAGGACAAAGAGAGAGGGAAGAGGAGTGGAGGGGAAAGAGGCTGAAATAGAGACAGAGAGAGAGAGGAGGAGGAAGAGAGGGAGGGAAGGGGAAGAGACACATTAAGGCTCTGAATCTGCTACAACTTTGGGAAAATTCATTCATGGAGGAGATAAAGTCAGTGAAGAGAGGTAAGAAATCTAGAGAAATAGGTCAACCAATTAAACAATTTGATAAGAGATGTAACTAGTTAGGCAAATGAAGCTCCAGGCACTAGCATTCATTAGCTGTGAGCTCTTTTTTCCCCAAAACAAACACACCCAGGAAAATGGAGAAGGGCCCAGGAGGTGTGAGTCAGAAAGTAGTTAGCTCTGTCCTATTATAGTCATCATTTCCTAGACCTTTCTCTGCTTAATACCACACAAGCCTCACACAATAAAGCTCAAAGCACAAGTCTTTCCCGGGGATACATACACACAAAAAAAACTGAACCAGACATGCAGACAAAGCCATTCGGGTTAATCTCCCCAAGACTGCCTTTCTCTATGGGGAAAGGCCTGAAGTGGCTCTCCTGCTTTTCTTCCACATCCATATATTCAGCTCCACAAGGGCTGGTTTGGAAAGACAAGTTCAAAGGCCTGCAATCTCCTCTGCTTTTCAAGATAACTCTTGGGCAGTCTCAGAAGGAATAAAAAGAAAAGAAAAACAGACATTATGAATTTATTATTCACCAAGCACTGTGCTAAATGCTTGGGATATAAATAAAAAAGGCAAAGTGGTTCCTACACTCAAGGAGCTCACACTCTAATTGAAGAGACACAATATACAAAATAAATGGGACTGGTCCTTCAGGAGGTATAATTTCACTATGTCCACTTAGGAAGAGAAGGGGAACAAGAAAAAGGAGGAGGAGGAAGAGGAGGAGGAGGAGGAGGAGAAGGAGGAGGAGGAGGAGGAGGATGAGGAGGAGGAGGAGGAGGAAGCAGCACTGCAGAGCAGATAGAAAGGCCCAAAAGTGCTAAAAGTGAAGAAGCGAGGTGGATGGTTCAGGGTATTTTAGCATACATCAGTAAATCAGATGACAATACAAGAGGATTTTAGGGCATACAGGCAGGACAGGTGGTAAGACCTGGAGGATTTTAGGAGTCAGTGACAAGGCAGATAGTAAAGGCTGATAGTTTTCTATCTCCTAAATAGGCATAGAGTTAAAGCTAAAGTGTTGGTATCCTCATTAAGGCAAATGACAGGAGCTCCTACCTTCCTACTTCAAAAGCTCATTGCACTTTCTGATTGTGAGAATATCTAGAAGTAGAAGAATTCATGCAAAAAAACCATGCAAAGCCTTGCTTCATGTAATAGTGCTCTGAATATGCACAGAATCCTCAGAGATAAGGCATCTTTCCACATTTCAATGAGAGCTAAGAAAAGAAAAGTTGGGGTGAATTGTATTCCCTCATCACACTTTTAATTATTTGCAATCCCAGTAAAGAGAAACAGCATTAGCCTCTATTGCCAAATAATCAAACAAATATCTAACTATGATTACTATTATTATAGTTTTTAAAGTACATTTAAATTATTTTCAGGGACAAAATTTAGACAAAAGATGAAACTGAAAAAAAAAAAGTTGTTGAAGAACAGGGGCAAATAGCTAAGCCCCAGTGAACAGTTATCATCCTGTTCCCTCTGTGGAATTGATTGTTATACACAGATTTTAATGGTTGATAAAAACTGTGAAAATACTGCTTATAACACAGATGCAACTGAAGTTCATTTAAATGTCAAAGAACCAAAGATAACATCTTAAATGATAGCTGACATCACAAAACTTAATTCTAAAAATCACATTAATTCATAATTTTTTTCCCAAACCACGTCCATCTTCTTAACTTCTTCATTTCAGTCCAGGATACCATCATCCTTCCAGCTCCTCAAATTCAAACATCCTCTGCTCTTCATTCATTCTGCCTTCCCATGCCCTTCCTACCATAAATAGTCTGTTTTCAAGTCTTGATTGTAGCTCAACAACATCTCTCATATCTGCTCCCTTCTCTCCATCCTCACCCAGGGCTTTGAAGTTTCTTTATTTAAAGGCCCACAAAACAAAGTTTTTGTTTTTACTATAGTCCGGCCCTCCAACAGTCTGAGGGACAGTGAACTGGACTCCTATTTAAAAAGTTTGAGGACCCTTGGAAATAACCTCTTACTTGGTTGGTTTATCTTAAGACTCAATGCATCAAATCCTATTCCATTGCCCACACAGTCATCAAAGTGATATTCCCAAAGGATAATTGTGACCATGGGATCATGATCAAAAAGCTCAGGAACTCCCTATTGCATCTAAGATAAACTACAAAGCTTTCTGTATTTAAAACCATTAAAACATAGCTTCAACCTGTCTTTCCAAGTTTATTACCTATGATTCCCTTCACAGACTCTACATTCAAGCAAATCTGATTCACTTTCTTCTCTTCCTCATATGTAACTTCCATCTTCATGGTTTTGCACATATTTTCTCCCATTCCTAGAGAACATATTAGAACACTCTCTCTTCTCATCTCTTCATTTTACAATTCCTAGTTAGAGCCATCCAGGTGATGAAGAAGAGAGAACACTGGACCAGAGTGAGGAAGACCTGATTTTGAATCCTACTTCAGGCATGTTTTAGTTATTCAACCATGAGCAAATTATTTATCCTTTATCAGACTGAATTTCCTTATTTGTGAAAAGGGGATAATAATACCACCTATACCCCAAGATGGTTGTGAGGATTAAATGAGGTGACATATATAAAATGCTTTGTAAACCTTAAAAGAGTCATATAAATTATTATTGTGTAGCACGGGCAGAATAAATGTGGCCAATTCAATAATATATTGGGAGTTATTCGCAAGATATTGGTTTATCAGGCAATTTTCCAATGGAAATATAGCAAACTGAGATTGTTTGACATATTGCAAATTGAATAAATCTTTATTTTGTTCTCCTCAAGTTCTCTTTGCAAGACAAAATAGTATATGATCACACTCATCAAAGAATATTCATATTCTAAAACTTGTATCTGTGCCTGAATATAACATTAGTATTCAGTGTATGATTTTTTTTGAAGTACGAATAAAAATCCAAAAAAAGAAAAGAAATATTGCCTTGATGCTACTGTTCAAATAATCACTCACCACAGTGAAGTAAAAATTATACAAAAGTCTCAAAGGTATTTCTGAGGCCATTCATTTTTTGTGCGGAAAATAATCTGATATTTAGAGATCCCTGTAATAAAATTGGAAACCAGCATATTGAACTCTTTGTGGGTATTATAAAATTACTTCACAAGCCTAACAAAGCATGAAGGGAATGATTTCAAAGCATAACTTTGGTTCTGAAAGCTACTTGTCTAATACAAGTCCAAAATATCTACAAATGAGTCCAATGAACTACAAAATAAATCTATTGATCTGTCAAGCAACAAAATTCAAGCCATGATAATTTCAGAAATTAAAGTGAATATTTCCATTGCAGTTCAATTATACCCATGATGTACCAAGAAAAACTGAGTCAACTAACTCAGTAAGTTTAAATTACAATAGGATAGTTTCCCTTCAAATACAAAAATTTGATTGTGGATTATCATCATAAATTACTATTAATTCATAGATTCAGAATTTGAAGGTTCTGTGGAAGCCAACCAGTTTATCCCCTCAATTTACATATCATTTTAAATGCATTATTCTTATTTTTAAATTCACAAGTATTTTTAAAATTAATGTGTCCCAATTTGGAACTATGCTCAAAGGGCTATAAAAATGGCCTACCCTTTGATCTATCAGTGTCACTACTTGGTCTATATCCTTATTCCAAAGAGATCATTAAAGAGGGAAAAGGACCCACATGTGCAAAATTATTTATAGCAGCTTTTTTCATAGTGGCAAGGAACTGAAAATTGAATGGATACACATTAATTGAGGAGTGGCTTAGTAAATTATGATATATTAATGTAATTGAATACTATTAATTGATAAATGGTCAAAGGACATGAACAGACAATTTTCATATGATGAAATTGAAACTATTACCACTCATATGAAAGAGTGTTCCAAATCACTATTAATCAGAGAAATGCAAATTAAGACAACTCTGAGATACCACTACACACCTGTCAGATTGGCTAAGATGACAGGAAAAAATAACGACGAATGTTGGAGGGGATGCAGGAAAACTGGGACACTAATGCATTGTTGGTGGACTTGTGAACGAATCCAACCATTCTGGAGGGCAATCTGGAATTATGCCCAAAAAGTTATCAAACTGTGCATACCCTTTGACCCAGCAATGTTACTACTGGGCTTATATCCCAAAGAAATACTAAAGAAGGGAAAGGGACCTGGATGTGCCAAAATGTGTGTGGCAGCCCTGTTTGTAGTGGCTAGAAACTGGAAATTGAATGAATGCCCATCAACTGGAGAATGATTGGGTAAATTGTGGTATATGAATGTTATGGAATATTATTGTTCTGTAAGAAACGACCAGCAGGGTAAATACAGAGAGGATTGGTGAGACTTACATGAACTGATGCTAAGTGAAATGAGCAGAACCAGGAGATCATTATATACATCAACAACAATACTGTATGAGGATGTATTCTGATGGAAGTGGATTTCTTTGACAAAGAGACCTAATTCAGTTTCAATTGATCAATGATGGACAGAAGCAGCTACACCCAAAGAAAGAACACTGGGAAATGAATGTAAACTGTTTGCATTTTTGTTTTTCTTCCCAGGTTATTTATACCTTCGGAATCCAATTCTTCCTGTGCAACAAGAGAACTGTTTGGTTCTGCACACATATATTGTATCTAGGATATACTGTGACATATTCAATATATATAGGACTGTTTGCCATCTAGGGGAGGGGGTGGAGGGAGAGAGGGGAAAAATCGGAACAGAGGTGAGTGCAAGGGATAATGTTGTAAAAAATTATCCTGGCATGGGTTCTGTCAATAAAAAGTTATTATAATAAAAAAATAAAATTAAAAATTGAATACTATTGATTTATGAGAAATAATGAGCAGACTGATTTCAAAAAAACCTGGAAAGACTTACATGAACTGATGTTGAGTGAAGTAAGTAAAATCAGAAGAACACTGTACACAGTAACAGCAAGATTGTGTGATGATCAGCTCTAATAGACTTATCTGTTCTCAGCAGTATGGTGATCTAAAACAATTCCAAGAAACTTAAGATGGAAAGTGCCATCCTCATCCAGAAGAGACTGAATGCAGATCAGAGTATATTATTTTCACTTTTTTATTGTTTTTTCCCTTTTGTTTGATTTTTCTTTCACAACATGGCTAATATGGAAATAGAATTTGTTTAAAATCATTGTACATATATTTAACATGTATGAGACTGCCTGCCATCTAGGAGAGGAGATGGAGGGAAGGAAGGGAAAAGTTGAAACAGAAGTGATTGCAAGGGTCAATGTTGAAAAATTACCCATGAATATGTTCTGACAATAAAAAGCTATAATAAAAAAAATAAAGTAAAATAAAATAAAAAATCATTGTACATGTATAACATCAGATTACTTTCTGTCTTGGGGAGAGAGGAATTAAGGGAGAGAGAGAAAAAAATTTATAACTCAAAATCTTGCAAAAATAAATGTTAAAGACTATCTTTACATGTAATTAGAGAAACTAAAATACTTTTAAGTAAAATAAATCTGACTTCCCATTACTCCCAATTAAATAAATAAAAAAGCAAACCTGAAAAATAAAGTTCGCAATACATAAGTACAGAATCCAACAAAACTAATTCTCCTGTTAGGCATATCTGTTAATGTATGTTTTTTTCTACATTTTGAGTTCATCATCTCTCTGTCTGGAGGCAAGAGACATGTTTTATCTTCATTCTTCAGAGCCATGTTTTATCACTGCATTCATTAGAATTCTAAAGTTTTTCAAAGGCATTTTTATCTATATTGTTGTTATTGTATAAATTATACAATTTTTATATATAAGAAACTAAGAATGGAGGGCCACTTGCCCAAGGTCACATATGTTAAATGTCAGAATCTGGATCTGAACCCAGTTCCTCTGATTTTAAATCCGGTACTTTTTAAACCTGAATTGCAAGAAATAAGAGAGCCAAGACTATGTCAACAGAATAGTTAGCATGGTAAGTACAAGGAAGTATATCCAGCATATTTCCAGAAAATGGATTTGCCAGATCTATGTTTTATGTGGCACACAGTCTTAATTTTTTGGGAGCAAATTAAGTTTCTTTAAATAATAGAGCTGTGAAATTTTGGGGAAGAGTAAAAAGAAAAAAAAATGACAGGCTTTCTTAGGCATTGGAAAGTGTTAATGAGCATATGGCAAGCGTCTGTGAAAGACCTCTCAGAAACAACCTTGTGTCCTAAACAAAGTGCTATAAAAGCATTGAATTCCTAACAACAGTCACCTTTGAGGTCTCAATGAAAGTGTCATATATCAGCAAATTCAGAAATTATTCCCATGGTCCAAAGCTTTTCTGCCAAATGGAAATGCTATTTTTGTGTGTTCAGGTATTCTAGAATGTAATTCTGAATCATGGTGATAAATTCCACAAAGCAATGTTAACCAGGAAGGTGATAGTCTTGCAAATCTTAAAAATTAGACAAGCTGAAGGGAAGGTTTACAATATTATGTAAAGATAACAAATTTCTCATTTACACTGAAGAAATTTCCAGGAGGCTTAGAAATTCCTACTTCACACAGCTTGTATGAATCAAGATTTGAATCCAAGTTTTCCTGACTTCAAGTCCAACATACTATCCATTGTCATTCTAGCCTCCGTGAAATAAAAGAAATAAATCACCAAGCAATGAACATTAATTAGGTTTGGCCTGCAAACATTTGTTTTCATGTACAGAAAAAAAAAATATTGATTTTTCAGATCTGACACAGCAAAGAAAGAAAGTTTTATTAAAAACCTTGTTTTAAGGTTTTCCTTCCTGTCTAGTCCTAGACCCACCAATAAGAAATCAGCTGAATTAAATGGAGCCCCAAATAGGCTAAATGCAAATTGAGGAGTTTTATATTTCAGATTTCTGTTTAGAAAAACATGATGTCAGTCACAGTAGATGTCAGATCCCTAGGTAAAATCTTTCTTCCCTGCCTAGAAAGAAAAGGGGATTTTCTCATGTGATGAAGTTTGAAGGGCAAAAGACCTCATTAGTATTAATGATTATTCTTCTGGGCAAATAAATGCTGCTGAGTCACTACCCTGGCTACTTGGGATGCCAAGCCTATAGCTTGGTACTTAATACATGCTTATTGAATTGAATTGGGAAAAAATGTGTTCCCAGAATGTGTTGTAGTTGCCAAGAGAGAGCTCATAGGGGTCAGTGTGAGTGAATGCTTCAGTATTAGGGTCTTTAATAATTAAAAAGTAGCAATATATTTATATGGAAAAGTGAAGAAGGAATTTAGTCAAAGTTATTTGACTGTTCTTGAAGGAATTTTTGCTATTATTGAGGAAATGGACACTGGATTCCAAGTCAAAAGATTTAGTCTCTCAGGGAAGACACTTCCAGAAAAATACTTATCCCAGATCTTAATGCATATAAAAGACCCAAATCACTAGAGAAAACTCCAGTTTTATGAGCTGAAAAAGTCTTCCTCTGTGATTTTCATTTGCTCTTCTATAGAACTGAATCTAAAGCTCCTTCTAACTTTTTGTTCCTATTCAGTCTTTTTCAACCATGTCTCACTCTTTATGAGCCTATTGGGGTTTTCTTGGCCAAGACACTGAACTAGTTTGCAATTTCCTTGTTCAGTTCATTTTACAGATGAGGAAACTGAGGCACACAAAATTAATTGACTGGCACAGGATCTCAAGATGGTAAGTATCTGAGGCCAGCTTTGAACTTACAGGAAAATGAGTCTTCTTGACCAGTTCCAGAACACTATACACTAGATCACTTTCTAGTTCTAATATAATACTCTGAAGGGATTTCCATATCCACAAGACCATCTCCAAATCTCTCTTCCTGGATGATAAATATGAAGACCTAATTTCCTAAATTCTAGGAATTTCTCTAATTTCTAGAGTCTTATTCCAATAACCTTAGACTCCCTTTCCTGGATATTGGGCTCTGACTGGCAATTCTAGCCTTTTTAACTAATGCTCCAGCCTGTTTGGGGGCCATCGCTACATCATGTCTACACTCATCCCCACCCTCTTTTCCATCTTCTCTTTATGTGCTGCCTTTCCTTATTAGACCTTGTACATAGTGACCATCTCAATGGCTTGTATTTGCACTGCTGGGTCTTAGCACAATATCTGACACTTAAGTGCTTTATCTACTTATCTTCTTTGCTATTCAAACAGAAATTGAGCTGGGGAGGCTGCTAAGGACAAAGACCACTAAACCAGAGAAGGCTGGAAATCTGCCTGGTGGTCTGTCTGCCTAATGATCTGCCTGTTACCAGCCCCCAAAGAATAAACTACCTTCATCCATGGAAAGAAAAGTATCAGATTCCCTTCTTTATATATCCCCAAGGCACAAGAAAGGGTTGTACAAAAATTCCATGGGTGGAGAGAGAGAGCCTAAAAGCTCTAAACACAAACTTATCTCTGGAATCAAGACTAGAAACCATAATCCTGACCCCTAAATTCCTCAAACTCTTGCAGCAAGAGTTGGTTGAAACATGGCTTGGGGAAAGACAGGAATGTTGCTAAATCTTAATTGACTAGAAAACCAAAATACCTAAAATATCCCATTCCTAAGCAACTATCCAATGACAATTCACATGGTTATAGCAGCAAAGGGTATTATGTATTGTTAACTTATTTGAGCTTTAAAACACCTCAATGAGGTAAATAGAGCAAAGGATATTATTCCCATCCTGTAGATAATAAATCTGAGCCTCAGAATCCTTGAATGACTTACCTACAATCACACAACCAGAAAGGGGAAGAGCTGAAACAGAGGCTTCTGATTTCAATATCTTTGGCATTTGTTCCACTACATCACCCATTTATTCTTTGGTACTCATCATCAATACATTGCTATCACTGTTTGCATGTCATTGCAGGTGCATAATAATGTTGACTGATGGACTGTATATGGTTTACCAGATTGCAAACTGAGGAAAAGGGATCAAATCTGTTTCTTTTGAATTCCTACACGATATGATATATCTACAAATGGTAGGTACTTGACTAGTGTTGCTTAATTCATAATTCAATTCACCTTTGTCTATAAGACCTGTTTTCATTCCTCATTGACAAACTAGTAAAATATAGTTTTAGAGCCTCCCCAGTCATAAAGGTGAATTCTGGTCACTTCACTCTGAGTGACATTTTCTGGATCTATATCACAGAGGGGTGGATTTACATAAAACCTTCTCTCTTTCTTCTCTGGGGCTCCATTCTACATAAAAACATTTCCCAATAGCCTCTGTTTGATCACCTGATTTAAAGCTGTGGGTTTTTCAAAGTGGGATAATTATTTGCCAGTGAAGTCATTTCTGAGAATGTTTCTCAGACCCAGCCTGTTTGAAGGGTGTGGCTCTGGAGAAGTATAGAAAGAAGCTGCTCGTCCCAGACAGGAATAGAGCTGGTTAGCCCATTACTGCTCTGTGTCCACAGAGTCCAAAGAAACTTAGGCCCTTTGGGACAGATTTATTTTTTTCGCCTGGTAAGTTGGTTGAAGGAAAGGGTAGGAGTGAGGGTGAGGGCGGAATGGTTCCTTCTAAGTATTGTAAACATGTGCCATAATCCTAAAATATACAGCTACAGTCTAGATAATGTTATTTTGTATTTTTCCTCCTCTACTTCTTTAGGGAAAAGAGCACCGGACTGAAGACAATGGCCTGGTGGAAAGCTTGGGTAAGTCAACAAAATGCTGTCGTAAAAATGGCTTCAAGAGAATCTACTAGCGATTCTTTAAATTCCGCCCCCACATATAATCCTGCTTTTAATTTCAGCTACCACATTAACTGAAAGAAGTAAGAATGGAGTTGATTTTCTAGTTGTGGGATTCTTACCGAGCCATTCTTGCTCTCTTGCCTATCAACTTGTGCTCATTTTTTTTTTCTATACTTAGAGGGGAAATAGCAAAGAGGGTGAAAATGTCCCATATTGTCCCCAAGTCCCTGACTTGATTCTTTTTATCAAAAACATGAATTCTTAGCCTTGGGTGGAGAAATTTAATTTTTTTAACATTTTGAAAACTTTATTTCACTATAATTGATTTCCTTTTTAATTATACATATTTTATTTTATGTACTAAAAACATTATTCTAAGTCCACTGGCTTTCTCAGATTGCCAAAGGGGTTCAAGACACACAAAAAAAAAAAAATGTTCAGAATCCATGGATTAAAAGAATCAATTTGACTACCTAAAAAAAGGGATCTGTAATGAAAAGTGTTCTGGTCCTCTATTTCTTAGTAGCCAGGACCATTTTGTCAAAGATTTGTTAGGCTATTGTAAGTTGAGCCAGCCATGAGCTTCAGAGGTTAACTAAGCAAAAGGTTATGCCTCTTTTTAAAGAAAGGCTCATGCAGACCAAGAGTCTGTAATTTAAAATAATGGATCAGGAGCAGTTAGGTGGTACAGTGGATAAAGCACCAGCCCTAAAGTCAGGAGGACCTGAGTTTAAATCTGACCTCAGACACTTAACACTTCCTAGCTGTGTGACCTGGGACAAGTCACTTAACCCCAGTTGCCTCAGCAAAAAATAAAATAATGCGTCATTATCATATTACATTTTATGGCTACAAAACTTTGTACTTAATATTATCTCATTAGGGG
This sequence comes from Sarcophilus harrisii, assembly GCF_902635505.1. Lineage (NCBI taxonomy): Eukaryota > Metazoa > Chordata > Mammalia > Dasyuromorphia > Dasyuridae > Sarcophilus > Sarcophilus harrisii. The sequence continues at coordinate 597,364,717 of NC_045427.1, forward strand.
CTCTAAGAGATAGGTAACAGTATACATTTCTTAGACCCTAGGTAGAGGTAAAAAACTAATGGGCTGGACTGGGACTTGGGCTTTTGCCGCTTAAAACGCAAAAGAAGTTTGGCTGAAATGACAGGAAAAGATAATGATGAATGTTGGAGGGGATGCGGGAAAACTAGGACACTGATGCATTGTTGGTGGAGCTATGAACGGATCCAACCATTCTGGAGAGCAATTTGGAATTATGCTCAAAAAATTATCACACTGTGCATACCCTTTGAGCCAGCAGTGTTACTACTGGGCTTATATCCCAAAGAGATCATAAAGAAGGGAAAGGGACCTGTATGTGCAAGAATGTTTGTGGCAAAAAACTGAAAACTTAGTGGATGCCCCTCAGTTGGAGAATGGCTGAATAAATTAGTGTATATGAATGAAATGGAATATTATTGTTCTATAAAGGACATAAAAGAAGTAATGGGATAGTCAACCTTGCTGGAAGGAAGGGCTGGGTTCAAATTCCCCTTTGACTCATTCTAAGTCTATTAAGACCCTTAATCTTTCCAAGTCTTTCAGGCAACTTTCTAAGGCTCCTAAGTGAAAAGGGTGACATTGATCTGCATTAGCAGAGGACCAGAGAAATTACAAATTACCTGATTACCAGGTTCTCTCTCTTCTCTCCTCCTCTCCTCTCCTCTTCTCCTCTCCTTTTTTTCTCTCTCTCCTCTTTTCTTTCTTTCTCTCTCTCTCTCTTTCTCTCTTCCCTCTCTCCTCTTCTCTTCTCCTCTCCTCTCCTTTTTTTCTCTCTCCTCTTTCCTCTCTCTCTGTCTCTCTGTCTCTATCTCTCCCTCTCTCTCTCTCTTTCTCTCTCTCTCTCTTTCTCTCTCTCTCCCCCTTTCTTCTCCCTCTCTGTTCCTCCCTCCTGTCTTTCTTATTCTGCCCATTGCAGAGGTGGTTTGGGTAATTTTTGCTAGCTTATATTCACTTAAGGAGGGAAGACAAAGATACAAATGATCTCCTTTATAATCGTTATTAAAGACATTGTTAATATGTATAGACATGCTTGACTGAGTCACATTTATTCTATAAAATATTTCTGCTTGGATCAGCCTCTAAAACCTTGGGAAATTGCTAGTGCCTTTGTCCATTACTGTCTAGGTAGTGGCTTCTCATAAAAGACTAAGAAATTTCATGGAAAATTATTTAGCACAATGAGGATAAAAAATCGGGAACTCTCGGTTTGGGTCATTAAATCATATCCCTCTTCATAAATTCTAGATTCCTGTTTCACCCCACCCCCAACCTCAACATCTTTTTAATGTTAAACCCTATAAGTCATCAGCCCTATCCCCAGTCTTCAGCTCTGGATCAGTGAGTGCCAGCTCAGATGGCTCTCCCTTGGTGAAGGCTTTGCAATGGCCCTTGTGGGCTAGACATTCTTTTCAAGAAGAAAACTCTATTCTGAATGAGAGATAGAGGAAAACCCCACCCTAAAAGTCTTTTCCCAAGCTGTGTAGAGAAGGGGATTATGGGCCAGCCTACATTCCTAAGGGAAAAGGAAACAGGGAGTGGCAGGAACACCTTTCAGAGACAGAGTTCTTGGGCAATCTTTGTGGCTGGGGGAATGGAGTGGGAGGACAATGGCACTACGATGACTCTGTTCCCATCCCTTTCTCTGTATAACAGACACTGAGCATACCCCAAACAGGCCACGGAACCACACCCACCATGCACGCTACCCCGGATGGCACCTGTCTCCCTTACCAACCGTCCATACACAATCACACACAACACATAAACCAGCCACTTTCACACCTGCACACACCCCTGCTCCCCTGACATCCCACCACTATGCAGACACATAAGCCAACACACACACACACACACACACACACACACACCAATTCTTACAGCAGAGAACAAGAAGCAAAACAGATGAGTGTCAGAGCTCTCCAAATGGATTGTCTCTAGAACTCTAGAGCTGCCATCAGAGGATCTCTATCAGTTATTATTTGTGCAAGCCATTTGATCTTGAGTCATATATGTTGTCTCTGATCATCAGTTTCCTTCATTTGTCAAATGGAACTAAACTGAAAATATCTGCCCTGTCTACTGAGCAAAGTTGTTGTGAAAGTAGAAATGAGATAAAATGTGAGAAGGTGCTCTGAAAACCATACACAAAAGCAGAGTGAAGTACAATGGTTTTCAATAAAACGAGGTTCATTCCTGGACCCAGTGCTGAGTAAAATATACAAGTGGACTCCTTCTCTGCCAAGATCCTGTGTAAAATTCAAGGTTTCTCTTGTCTCCTCTGGCCCAGTTTCCAACCGGACTCCATATCCAGTCATTTAAAAGACCACCCCTCTCATTTAACCTTAATAATTTATCTTTGAGCTTGGAGTCAAAAGACATTTAATAAGTAACTTCTAAACGTAAGGCAGCGAGGTGCTGCAGTGGAAAAGCACTGGGCCTGGAGTCAGGAAGACCTGAGTTCAAATATAGCCTCAAATATTTATTTATTGGCTGTGTAATTCCAGGCAAGTCACTTAGTCCAGTTTACCTCAGCTTCGTTATCTGTAAAATGAGTTGATGAAGGAAATTTCAAACATTTTTCTTGCCAAGAAAACACCAAATGAGGTAATGAAGAGTTAAATATAACTAAAAAACAACAACAAAAAAAAAAAACCTAAACTAAATTAAATGCAAATTACTAGACTAGATGCTAAGTGAGAAATTGAGAAGAATAAGGTAGAGGCTGTCCTCCAGGTTCTTATAGTCTAGCAGGTTAGATAAACAATTATAAACAAAGTGTGTACTGTATGTACCTTTTTTATACTTTCTGTGGTCTATGAGAGCTGCTAAGAAATTACAAGCATTTATGACTGAATAGCACCAGAAAGAGTTCCAAGATGGTACCTTTTGATTAGGAAACTAACCTAGAAATTAGGACAGACTTGGGTTAAAATTCCACATCAGTCACATATTGAGTGTGTGACCCTAAACAAATCCATTTAATTTCTCGGGGGCCTTGGGCACCTCTAAGATGTTTTTGTCACAACGCAGGTGTTAAAATATGTACTGGAAGTAGGGGTTCCTTGTGCCCATGAAATTACTGGTTCTGTCCAAAAATAAATAATAAAATTGCTTCGTGGACAAAATGGCAATTGATACAGACTTTTAAAAAAAATAAAACTTAGACAGAAGAAAATATGTGTTGTGGAAGAGAGAGAGATTCCAGATATAGAGAAGGGAATGTGAGAGACAGATTCATACAACAGTGAGTTCAGACTAGACTGAGGAATAGTGGAAAGTAAGGTAAGAAAGATGGGTTGCAGTCAGATTGTGGATGGTGTTGAATGACAGTCTAAAGAACTTAACCTTGATTTTGTACTTACTGAGGAGTCACTGCAAGATTTTGAGCAGCAGAATAATTTTTTTTTTGAATAGCACAATCAGGATTGTGCCTAAGGATATTCCCTGACTTTGTCCCAGAACACTCTCTGCTAGGCTCACCATCAATGCCTCAAGGACATTTGGAAAGCATCAGCATTCAGGAAAGACAAGATGATCTTTGCCATCCTGTTAGGTAACTGGTACAGGGTACAGTGAAAAGTGGTAAACAACCTGTAATGAGCATTGATCAATGCAATGAGAATAAGAAGATAAAACACAAACATCTGAGAAATGATCCCAAATTAAAGTGTTGGAATTTAAAATACTTCTTGGTAGGTTAGGTGAGCAAGACCTGGATTCAGGAAAACTTGAATTCAATCCAGCCTCAGACACTTACTGTGTAACTTCAGAGAAGTCACTTAATCTGTATCTCAGTTTCCTCATCTGTAAAATGGAGGGGATAATAATAATAATAATAATAATAACCCATCTCCCAGGGTGGTTGTGACAACAAATGAGGTAATATTTGTAAAGCATTTTGCAGACTTTAAAATGATATGTAAATGCAAGCTATCATCATTTTAAGGGTCTGGAATTTGATGTTTCCTGCAAATGAATTTGAGACCCTGAAATGTCTCCCCAAACTTGAATGATAGATGCTAGTAGAGATTATCTGGGAAATCTTTTTTTTTTTCGGTATTTTTGGCCTGGATGGGGAATGTCACTGTGTCATCCTCTTGCCACATGCAAAGAAGAACCAAGACCATATTAATAAGTTATGCCTTTAGGTAGACAAGTCTCTTTCAATTATCTTGTGGTTGCGTCATTTGACTCTTCATGGACCTCATTTTCTTGCCGTTTTCTTCTCCATCTCATTTTACAGATGAGGAAACTAAGGCAAACTGGGTTAAGTGATTTGCCCAAAGTTACACAGCTAGTAAGTGTCTGAGGCTAGATTTTAACTTGTGAAGATGTCTTCCTGATTCCAAGTCCAGCAGTTAGTCCACTTTGCCCATTATCTTAGTACTTAGGCAATTTACTTCCCTTGAACATCACTTCAGTGGCAGAAGGTAAATCAAGTGCGGAGGGAATTATTATTTAGACCCTTATTACAAACACTTATTAAGGACCTAAGGTAAGTTGTATGCTGTGTTATGTGCTGGAAGAGCTATTATACTTAACTAAAACATGGTGCCTGTCTGGAAGCTTTCATGAACAAGACACAAATACAGAAAAGTGTAATACATAGTGTTACCCCCTAAACACATTCAAGTTGCAGACCAAAGTATTCTATGAGACCAAAGGGAAAGTCCTTTACCAAAAGGAGGAGGAAGATGGGAATGGGAAGGTTGGTAGAGAAAAGTGAAGAAAGAATGAAAAGATAATGTTCTCTGCAAATAAAATGGAAATTTCCCAGGAGCAAGTATCAGTTTGTATTTTATCTTTCTGTTCTGGTGCCTGGTGCTTAATGGGTACCTAATAAACCCTTGTCGTTTTGAGTTTGAAAGGCAGAGTCTAAGAAAGGAAAATTAATTCAAGTCTCACTTTTCCTTCCAGAAAGGAACCTTGAGAGCTCCCAAAATTGCTGTAATTTGCAGATTCCCTGTTTATTATATATTCTTGAGTATATTGGCTTCTGAACCAAATGCCACAGGGATACAGGTTCCAGATAATGTGCCTGGTCTGGCTACAACCAGAGATGATGGAATGATCATTCTATTTCTTCCCAGGTTGAGCAAGAAGCTATCACTGTGAAAGGCAGCCCCCACTTTAACCCTGACCCTGATGCTGAAACTCTGTACACGGCCATGAAAGGAATTGGTGAGTTGTCACATAATCAGCCCTACCGTTGAAAAATTATTTTGCGGTCATCCTAAGTGGTTTTATTTGTTTTCAAAGAATTAACTATTCTATAGAGAGGCAGCATGGGAATAGTAAATAGACTGGACAAGGAACTGAGGAAAGTGTGGATTTAAATCCTGTCTTTCCACATACCTATTGGGTAATTCTAACACAGCTTTGTCTCCAAATGCCTTTGGGCTACTTTCTAAGATTAGAAACTTCAAAGCAGTTAAGTTTCCTCACTCTGGAGATCAATACAAGAATTAAGTCACAGGTTTTGACCAAATCAACAACAACCAATTATTGTGTCAAGTTGGGTTGAAATGGAAAGATTAGTATAAACATATAAAGGGAATATGGGGGGGGGGAGTGTCTGTGAGAGAGAAAGAGAGATAGTATGTATGTATGTATATTTTACATACATGTGTGCATGTATCTATATATAGATAACTATATGTATTATGTATATATATTATATCTATGTAGGTATATATATATGTGTGTATGTATATGTATGTGTATATATATGTGTGTATTTCTATAAATGTCTCTCTGCATATATGTGTATAGTAATTTAAAAGACTTGAGAAACAGTTTCTGAGTAAGTTAATCATTGTATTAATAATTACAATAATTAATCATTAATAACATTGTTAATAAAAGAATTATCATCTGTCTTAGACTAAAGACCATCAGGGTAGCAGACTCAGGGCTTATTTGTTTTTTTGAGAAGAAAAATGGCAAGCAATTCTGATTGGTTAGCATAGTGACAATTGTTGGGCTCTATTCAAATGAGGGGCTGAAAATGACATTTGTCACCCTTGGACACCTTGAGCCATCTAATCAAAGAATTTATCCCCACCCAAAGCTGAGTAGAAGACTGTGGGTTTCCCACGTTAGATTGAATTCCTTATAAAGCCGCTTGGGGTCTGACCAAGATTGAGGAGAGTTAATTCAGTCTCATTATCAGTAAAATTCAAGAGACTGAACTTTTTATTTTTTTAAATCAGGACTTTGACAAAAGGAGATAACTCTGGATCTCCCCAAATTATTGGTGACTAATAATCATTTCTCTGATTATACATACATGCCCATATGTGTACATATCTATACATACATATAGATATATACAATTATATGCATGCATATATTCACACATATACACATACAGATGTTTATGCAAATCTATATGCATGTGTACATGTACATACAGACACATACATATGTATGTACTTGTGATGATATATGTACATTTGTGCATATGTATGCTGCATGATACACACATATATGCATATTTACTTATACATAGACATATGTATGTACCTACACATATATACATGCATTCATATACCATGAGTCCAGCAGTTTGGAGGCAGAAATAGTTAGAAATAATTCTCTATGGCCATCTCCTAAGGCTTTCTTGCAAGAAAATGTGAGGTTTTGCATCAAGATGAGCTTGTGGGATAGTGCTAAATTCCAAGTGGCTCATCTTACTTTCTGCCTTTTAATAACATATTAAACTCTCTGCTTTTGTGACGAGGCTGACATCAGCTGAAATGTTACTTCTCATCTTCTTGGAATAAGGTGAAAGATTTTTTTTCTGAGTTGATCATAAAATCGTAGATCCAGAACTCAAAAGGGTGGAGGACAAAAGCCCAACTCAGAGGACTTGAGTGATCTTCCCTCACTCTTGTCTTCCACTTACAGAGACTGCATTCAAATTCCACATTCACCTCTCTCCCTCTAGGCAGTACACAAGATAGTGATTTCAGGAGTGAAGGCTGAGGATAATAACTGACACTTATGCAGCCTTATTAAGATCAAGGAACCCTTAGAGGAAGGAAAGTCACAGCCTGGGGCTAGGGACTGATCTTTGGCCTGAGATCTAGAAGATTCAGGTTCTTGTCCCATCTCTACCAGGCTTTTTCTTAGTTTCCTCGTCTGTAAAACAAAGAGGTTGAAAGACATAACCTCTAAGTTCTTTCCTAGTTTTGAATCCTATAGGTGGTATAACTATTATTATTCCCATTTTACAGGTAAAGAAACTGAGTCTCAGAGAAAATTAAATGTCTTGCCTTTGAATTCACAGCTAGTAAGTGATGAGAGTGAGTGAACAGGTCTTATTGTTTCTATAGAGCACCAATTTCTGATGGATCCCGGGACATTCTCTTCTTCTCTGATGTAATTAAGGTAACATTGTTCTAAAGGAAGTCTTTAAAAATCAGTATTAACTGCTACAAGCTAATTTTTACAGTAGCCTTGACTAGAAATGTGAGAGAAAAATCGATCAATCAATGAATCAATAAGCATTTATTAAATGCCTTCTTTGTGTCAAGGTGCTGTGTTCAATGCTGAGAGTAAAACAAAGGCAAAAATGAAATGACCTTTGACATCAAGGAGCTTACGCTATAACAGAAGAAACAATATGTATGTCTATAAGCAGAGAAAAAATATGTAGAATATATACTAGTAGGGCAAGTTGTCCAGAAAGGTCTCTAAGCTGAGTCCTGCAGGATTGCTCATGGGATCATCCAGTGCCCGGCGCTGCAGCTGGGAGTCCAAGGCAGTGACTACAAACTTCCCCAACAACTACTCGTTTCTAAGTAATTTATTGATGAAGCTATGGAGGCTCTGCTTGCAAACATCAGTTGCCTCATGCTAATCAAACTTTCTTGTTCCTCAACAGGAACCAACGAGCAAGCCATCATTGACGTTCTCACCAAGAGGAGCAACACACAGCGGCAACAGATCGCTAAAGCGTTCAAGTGTCGGTATGGAAAGGTAAGAAAGGTGGCCACACGGCCTCCTGCCAGCCAGTCCCTTCCCTTGCCAGCTTTGGAAGGCAGTGCCAGGGCTGCGCTTGGTGTCCAGAGATCTGGCCTCAGACATTTACTGGACTGTGATCCTGGGCAAGTCATTTAACTCTGTCTGATTCAGTTTCCTAATCTGCAAAATGAGAATAATGACAGCAACTACTTCCCAGGGTTATCATGAAGAACAAATAAGATAAAATTTGCAAACATTAAAGTGCTATAGAAATGTATTATTATTATTATTATCATACTAAATTGCCTGGTTACCCATTTGGGTAATGCAGCTCTATGTTAGAACAAGAGGAATCAAATCAGATATAATTACATCCACAGTCTCCAGCCCTAAGTCCATAAAATGTAAATAATAACAGCTTTGCCAGCTCTGGCCCTGAATTCAGGAAGACTTGAGCTCAAATCTTATCTCAGATACTTAATAATTACATGATTACCTCAGTTTCCTCATTTGTAAAATGGAGATAATAATAATAATATTAAACTTCCAAGATTTTTATAAGGATAAAATGAGATAATAATTGTAGAACTCCAAAAATCTAAAAATCACCACACAAATGCTAGTTTATTTAAAAAAAAAAAAAAGCAATCACTGTGACTCAATGATTCTCCAAATTAGCAAGAAGACTCTCCCCTTTCCCACTGAGTGGAATTTCAAGGGTCCATTGATTTGTCAAATTAATTCTGACAATTAATATTAACAACTAACATTGATATAGAGCTCTAAGGTTTGAAAAGTACCTTATATGTATTTGATCTTCAGAACAACCCTGAGGGATAGATGCCCTTATTATTCCCATTTTACAGATGAAGAAACTGAAATTCAGGAGAGGTGGCTCAAAAGTAATATTCAAATATAGTTCTTCCTAACTCGAAGTCTAGTACTCTAGCTATTACTTGACCCATATATCTGCTTTGGAGGTGCTGTCAGGAGAATACATTTGTGCCAAAAGGCTTAGCAGCCTGACTCTGCTTCCCTCTGCATTCATTCTGATTGGCTAATCTCAAGTTCCTTTGATGGAGTGATTCAGGAATGGCCACTGGTAGAGGATAAGATAAAAAGGCTGACTCATATTTGCTGGATAAAGAAACAATGCAGAACATATACAGGTCAAAGGAGCTCACCGGAAGATAGGAGAACAGTCCCAAGAGGGCAAGACTGCAATGCTATCGCTTTAGCTAACAAAGTCCAAGGTTAAATGGCATTGCATCCACTTCTGATGAGCTAATATTAGTGATAGAGCATCTGAACCAGAGAGGCATCTGGGCAACGTGGTCCTGAAGAAAGAGATGAAGGGGGATGAACTAGCAAGGTCTTTCTGGCTTCTTTCCTAAAAACTGGCAACGGCAAGGAAATGTGTAGGAGCCAGATTCTCTCTGATGGAGCATCTTGTTGTTTTCTTGTTACACCAGGATCTGACTGAGACCTTGAAATCTGAACTGAGTGGCAAGTTTGAGAGACTTATCATAGCTCTCATGTACCCACCATACAAATACGAAGCCAAGGAATTACACGATGCCATAAAGGTAACTGAAACAATGGTAAAATCCTGTCAAGAATCAGCTGAAATGCTGCCCATCCAGATGTGGCCTGAGGTGTCAGCTTCCCACAAGGAGGATGAATGTTTGACCTTCTGCATCCTCCATGGCAGACAATTAGTAAATGTCTGCCATAGGGTGGAAGGATTGATGCTGTCTCTTGTTTTCAAACAACTTACATTATAAAGTTACCAATATTGCGGCTGGTGTAGATGCAAAAAAAAAAAAATCATTTGCCAGACCCAAGAAACACATTAAATTTGAAAACACCTATGTGCACATAAACTCTTTCTCTGTCTCTCTTTTTCTCTCTGTCTCTGCTTCTCTCTGTGTGTCTCTGTTTCTCTCTCTCTCTGTCTCTGTCTCTGTTTCTGTCTCTGTTTCTCTCTGTCTCTGTCTGTCTCTCTCTCTCTCTCTCTCTGTCTCTCTCTCTCTCTCTATCTCTCTCTCTCTGTGTCTCTGTCTTTCTTCTCTTTTCTCTCTGTCTCTGTCTTCTCTCTCTCTCTCTCTCTCTCTCTCTCTCTCTCTCCCCCTCTCCTTTTTCTCATTGAAATATACCCATGTACAACACTCTACCGCCCTAAGAACCTGTCTCTCATATTATCTCCCAATCTGACCAAAGGCTGCCATTTGCTAGGAGTTACTCTTATGTGGAATTTCTTTCTCTTCCTAGGGCATAGGAACCAAAGAAGGAGTCATCATTGAGATCTTGGCATCTCGGACCAAAGCCCAGCTTAGGGAAATCATGAAAGCTTATGAGGAAGGTAAGAATCATTGTAGCCATACCATTGGCACCTCATGTCATGGATTCACATGGCAGTTACTGAAAGTAATTCACCAATGAGAAGGCTTAGTAATAATAGAGACAAAGATATGGGGAGATGGAAGTTATCCGCTGTCAGAGGGTAAAACACTTTGGGAAAGTAAAGATCTATATAATGTTATATAAAAGTAAAAAAAATCATAGAATGTTGTCTCTAGAGACTTTAGCAATTATCTAGCCAATATCCTTTTTATTTGCAACAAATCTGCTTACCATCTATTGTACCAACTATTTTATTTGGGGGATTTTTTTCACAGAAATTGTATTTTTCCAAGTAAATTGCAAATTGCTTTTATATTCATTACTATATTTTATAGCCAGTGAAGGCTATTTTTATAATTTTAAATGGTTTCCCTCCAGTACTTAATAGATTTTTCTGATTAATAACAGCTTGTCTAGAAGGGGAAAAAATGAGAATTAAAATGGCATTCTCTCCCAGGGCATAGTAATGTAAGGACTGCCTCAAATTACTAACAAATCGATTACTAAGTTGTTGTTGTTCAGTCTTTTAGTTGTGTCAGATTCTTCATGACCCAGTGGACCAGACTGTCCATGGGATCTTCTTGGCAAAGATATTGATATGGTTTGCCATTTTCTTCTCCAAAAGTTAGATGATTTGCCCACAATCCCATAGCTTATAATGTCTGAGACTGGATTTCAATTCAGGTCTTCCTGACTACAGGTCCATCAGTCTATCCACTGAGCCACCTAGCTGCCTCCTCTTGTTTTTTCACTAAGATACGGACTAATAATTAGTGACATGTGCAAATGATAAAGCCTGTGTTCTCTGTCCCACTGTCTTGTAAAGAAAGGGAACTAAGATGAAAGCCATAGACAAATCTTAGGGAAAACTTGCTCGATAGGCTTCAGAAAAATAATACAAATTATGCAGACCAATTTCAATGAGAAGAAAGAATTATGAACAGGAGTGTTGCTCTTCAAGCCATGGCAAGAGTAGAAAAATGCTGAACTTCTCAAGAGACTACGTTCAGACTCAGTATGGTGATAGATGTGGTTCTAAAAACCTGACAGAAAATCAAAGAACACAGCCATATAGTCTGTCATCTGACAAATTAAGAAACAGAAGGTTAAGGAGGATATGGACTGGCTCAAAATTACATTTGTAGAAAAACCAATGGATTTTGCAAAACGTATGCATGAATCTATGTCAAGGGCTCTCTTCATTGCACGATGATGTAAACAGAAAGATTTTGCTGCCCACCAACACGGCAATGAGCAGTACAACATATTCTTGTATTTGATGTCACAAGATTTGAATTCAAATCCCAACTCTTTTACTGTTAGTTCTGGAGTATTAAGCAAGTCACAGTCTCCCCAGGGTTCAATTTCCCTATCTTTAATGTGCTAGATGGTCAAATGTTGTCTCAGACATTTACTAACTGTGATTTTGGACAAGTCACTTGATTTCTCAGCCTCAGTTTCCTCATCTATAAAATGGAAGGGTCTCAATGGCTTCTACAATCCCTTCTTGTTCTAACTCCCCAGGCTCCAGTTGTTCTAAATCTGACATTTTTTTCTAAGCATACCTATCTCACAGGGTCATTTCATCACAGGAGAAAAAGTGCTTTTATACTTTAAAGTGCTATATAAATTTGGACCAATATCATTAACCCTCCTGAGTTTCTGCCTTGTAGAATATGGTTCCAACCTGGAAGAAGATATTAAATCAGACACCAGTGGATACCTGGAAAGAATCCTGGTCTGCCTTCTACAAGTAAGAAGGGGTTTATATTTCTGATGGTCCCTAAGCAACTATGAGTCTACAAGTCTGGTTCCCTGAGAAGACCTAAGTTAGAGAGCTAGGTCAATCAGAGAGGGAAAACCTTTGGTGATTCCAATGTCAATGAATGGAAGAGTGCAGACTTATTTTGTCACTACAAGGTTAGCCAAGGGTAGGAATGTAGGGTTCAGGCTCAGCTTCAAATCTAATCTGGGGTCAGGTGGAAAGATTCCATTGCCTTAAAAAAAACTACTTTTTTCCTCTTCCAGGGCAGTAGAGATGATATGAGTGGTTTTGTGGATCCAGGACTGGCACTCCAGGATGCACAGGTAAACTTTTTAATTATTAAATGAATTTTTTATTATTCTAAATTTGTCAAACACTAGAAAATATGGGCATTTCTATATGCAAACAACAAAAAAAACAGAATATAAAAGTTCAAGCCTCTATGACATATAATTTTAATATTTAAAAGTACACTTAGCATGTTAGTTCCAAAGCTAGACCACTTGTCTATGTTATTTCCCTCTTGGTATTTAATTTTATTACTTCCTTGATACTTTCTCATTTTTAATGGTTTTGCCCAAGTAAGTTCTAAAGGATCTCAGAGTATAGCTAGTCCAACCTACTCATGAGCCTCACCATTGCTTCCCTAGAGATTATTTTCCCTACATCCTTCACACACACACACATACACACATACTCTTTGCACACACAAACATATGCAGACACCATACTGTTTACCTCCCACCTCTTCTGTAGGCAAATTTTATTTCTTTAGACCAATCTGTGATTTCACTGTTATGGGGAAATTTCCATTCAGGAAACTCCCTGTACCAATGGACATCCAAACCTGGTCTACGTCTTAAATATTAAACATTTGGCTTGGAGCACTGAGAGGTTATAGAATTTGCCCAGAGTCACATAACTTGTAGGTGGCAGAGATGGAACATGATGAATATCTGTAGAGATCTTTTATTATTATATTTAGAACCTTAGAATCAGAGAAAATCTGAGGTCTATTGAGGGGGAATGACCTGTCCAATCAATAAAGTTAGACAAGAACCAATTCTTCTGATGGCCTGTCCAAAACTTTTCTCAATTCAACCAACTGCCTCCTTTGCACACTGATGGCAGAACTTTTACGAAAGCAGGATCACCTCCACCCCACAATGAGACACTGAATCATTCTGTCTTCCTTCTGTCATCCATTGTCCTACCCAAGTCAAAAGGCAGTCCTAATTCTTTTATATTCTTTCCCAACATAGCTTAAAAGGGCAGCCAGGTGATTCAGTGCCTAGAATCTACATGAGTCCAATGAGTTGGACACAACTGTAATGACAGAACAACAACATAGTTCAAACTATTATTTATCACTTTCCTTGCTCAGAAAGGCTCACCCAGTCAGTGAGTGCCCTCTGCATCCACACTGATCACTTTTTAAAAAGCTCCCCCATTAGAACCACATAGAGAACACTTATCCCTTTTAAAAAATATTTTATTTTCAATTCATGGAGCAAAACAAGCATTTCTAGAACATTTACTCCTATAACAAAATCCCTTCTGCTTCTCCCTCCATGATGGTGACTCAAATGCTCTCCATCATAATACTTTTCTTTCACTTTCTAGACTTTCTCACAAGTAGATATTGTTGGGGCTGACAAACACATTGTAAATAAATGTTCTTTGTGCTATTAGGATCTCTATGCAGCTGGAGAAAAGATACAGGGTACTGATGAGATGAAATTTATCACCATCCTTTGCACCCGGAGCGCCACCCACTTGATGAGAGGTACAGAGCATTCTTTGTAGTGTTTTCATACTCCTACAGTCAGTCAACAAACATTTCTTCAGTGTCTTCTATGTGCCCAACACTGTGCTAACTAAGCTTCCATAGGGCTATCGGTGAGCTCTGCTTTGGCTGTGGACCTGTTCAAATCCTGAATCTCCATCACATCCAACTTTTCACATGAATCACATCAAGATAGGATAAATCTAAAGCAAATGGAAAGTGATATGTTCAGTCCCTCATATCTGGGCAGTGTCTGTGTGGGAATGGGTTATAGCTATTAAACAGAATTGGGATTTCTAGAATTATAAACTAAAATTCTCAGCTCTTACCCCCATTCATCCCTCAGAGTTAAGTCTCTTCAACTAATATTGGTCAGGATTGATGCAGCTAAGATACAGGAATTCCTCTAGAGCCAGTGAAGCTATCAAACTGCAGAGAGATGCTACAGATTTGGAGCAGGTCCACCTGGAAAGAGATAAAGGTTTCAGCCTAGGGTCACAGTTTAATGAGCACAGAGTATTTGGCCATCTTCATATAGCCTAGTGTATCTAGAAGAACATCATCCAGAGATCCTAAGAACTCAGCTAAGTAAATTGTTGATGATAACAATAATCATACTAGCTAGTATTTAAATATGCTTAAAAGTTTGCAAAGTGCTTCATAAATATTATTTTATTTAATCCTCACAACACCTCTGAGAGGAAGGTGCTATTAGGTACTTTATCATCCCCATTAAGAGAAAAGTGAGGACGAGAAAGTGATTTGCCCAGTTAGTAAGTGTCTGAGGCTAGATTTGAACTCAGGTCTTTCTAATTGCAATACCAAACACCTTCTCGATTTTATGGGAGACTAACAAAGTAATGGAATCCTCTATTAGAATAGAAGTAATTCCATGGAGGAGTATTACCACAGTCCTTCAAACTCAGGATTGTTCTCTGGCAGAGTGATATAAAAGGAATTATTGCTCCCTCTACTGAATCCCCTCTAGTGCTTATATTGTGGTATGAAAATGATCCTGTGTTCCCAAAGGTTGTGACAAAGAGGCAACTTAAGTCCCAACCAGATAGAAAAATTCTCAATACAGAGATATATTTCTAGCTAAATTTGAAGAGATGTGTTACTGGGAGGTTGCTATCAAGTGATAATTATTTCACTCACAACTCCAGAAAGAAAGGCTATCTCCTAAAGTATAGATGGATGGCTATCTGCATCAGTAGAAAAAGTAGTCACACAAACAAAATCAGGAGTTCTTGAACATTTGAATTAATAATGGTTCTCATTTACGTATTGCTTTAATATTTACAAAGCACTTTTCCTTACAATCATCTTGTGAGAAAGGTAATGCAAATGTATTATTTATTTTTTATAGTTGAGCCAAATAAATCTCAGAGGGAGAAGTGAATTAGAATCACACAATGCTATATTCTTTCTTAGCATCATGCTTTATGAGGCATCAAGGATGGGGAAAAGTTAGAGCTCTGGGCTTGGGGCCAGGAAGAACTGAGTTCAAATCCAGTCTCAGATTGCATAACACTAGACACATCACTTAACTTCTCCCTCTCAGTCAGTTTCCTCATCTATAAAATGAAGGGTTTGGAGTCATGGCCTCCAAGATCCTTTCTGGCTCTAAATTTGTAACGCTGTAATTGTACTTCATGATAACCTGGAAAGATCCACAAACCACCTCCGTTTCTCTTCAGCGTCCATTAGGAAGTCTCTTATCTATAAAAGTACCTAACTTTTTTGTTTTATTTTGTGTTTTTACCTCTACCATCTTGGGATCAAATTGAAAATTATATAGAAAGTGTTTAAGAAATAGAAACAGATTTAGGACTGAGACTAAGATCACACAGCTAGTCTGTACTGGACTTGGAACCCCAATTCCAGCTTTCTTGACGTTGTTGACCAGTGCATTTTCCACTCTGCCAGGCTACCAAATAAAGAGCTTTACTTGAAATCAGGAGTTCTGAGTTTGACTCTTAATTTTACTAGCAGGTGACTCATTATCTGACTCCGTTAACAATTTGGAACTAATAATACTTGGAAATACCTTTTTTTCAACTTGACTGTGAGGAAAGGGTCTTGTAAAACATAGAGCAAAAAATAAATGAAAGTTATTGATGTATTTAAAAAATTCACCTTAAAATTTAAGATGAATTAAACAATTACTGAGCAAGTTAAGTTCTTCAAATAAGAATCAGGGGAACCAACTCCAACAGTCAACAAAAATTAACCAAAGTACTTAATGTGTTCCAGATGCCTGTAGTCTATTGAGAGAAAAAAAATAGAAATTTGTATTCATAGATGCAAATGGAAACTGTATACAAAAATATAAGTAATTCTTGGTAATTTTGGCAAAAGTTGAGAGATACTAATAATACATATGGGGGATACTAATTTGTATGAGGGATACTAATAATTAGCAAGTTCTTGTAGTATCTTAGAGGAGATGGCACTAGAACTTAAGGAAGCTAGAAATTCTAGGAGACAGAAGTGAAAATGGAATATATTCTAAGAATGGGTGTAGACGAAGACCATAAGATTGGAAATAGAATGTCAAATATATAAAGCAAAAAGTTCAAGAATGTAGCATGCTTGAAAGGGAATAATGTTCAGTGAGTAACCTCAAAAACATTATAGTAATTGGCAGACGTTTTTGCTAAATTTTGCATTTCTTTTCATTTATTTTTTCTTTCAAAAGTATAACTAAATGCTTTAAATTCTATATCTTTATAAGGCATTTTGTATAATCAATTTCAAAAATTAGAGAAAAGGAAGATTTTGTTAGATCATAGATTGTGATTTTTGGTTCAGAAAACTTATCTATAGCCCTTTTCTTTCCCTAAAAGATTCTTGTGACCAGCTAATCCCTATTCTTTCTTCACAGTGTTTGATGAATACCAGAAAATTGCCAACAAGAGCATCGAAGACAGCATTAAGAGTGAGACCCATGGTTCCCTGGAGGAGGCGATGCTCACTGTGGGTAAGGCACTGGAAGAGTCTCAATAATTGTTTACAACTCCTTATGGCTTTCAGATTGAGGCTGCTTCTTGACAGCTGTATCTACTTGGGTCCAATAATGGAGACAAAAGCAAAAGATTCAAGTGAAATTCAATAAATAATTTTTAAGCTTAGTATAGTGGATCCCAGCTTTGATAAATATTGGCAGGGTGATTCTAGACAAATTATTTAGATCAGTAAACAATTCCCTATAGCTATAAGTGACAGAGAAAGTGTCAAGTTACACTGGCATGTGTAGCTTATATAAGATTGCTTGCTATGTTGGGCAGGGAGAAAGAAGGAAAGGAGAAAAATTTGAAACTCAAAAATATGTTGAACACTATTGTTAGCCCTCAAGTTTCTAATACTCTATTTGTCCAAAGATAATTAAATACAAAACTCTACCCTCTGTGACAAGACAGAACAAATCTAATCTCTTTTCCACATAACTACCCTTCTTCTAATTTTACACATGAGATGAACTGATTTCATTTCTCTTGGTTATATTGCTGATTGAAGGAAGGAAGGAAAGAAGCACTTGTTAAGCACCTACTTTGTGTTTAGCACTCTACAAATATCTTGTTTGATCCTCACAACTACTCAGGGAAGTAGATATAATTATTATGCTCATATGATAATTAAAAAAACAGGCAGAGAAGTTAATTTTTGCACAGGGTCATACAACTAGTGTTTGTAGAATAACTCACACTCAGGTCTTCTCAATTCCCATTCCAGCTTTCTTTCCACTAAGTCACTTGACTTCTTGGCTCAATCTAGTGTCATTTTCATTATACTATGATACTTTCAGAGCAGAGGGGAGAAATGAAAAATATAATTTTTTAAAATTTATGTCATAAGGGACTATAGATGTAGACTATTGCATATACTATCCAATTTCAATCACAACAATTTATTAAATATGTACTATATATCTGGCACTGTTCGAAGTGCTTAGGATTCAAAGAAAAAGTAAGATCTATCCTTTCCCCCAAAAAGCTTATGTTCTAATGGAGGAGACAATGTGTATATAAATAGGAATGTACAAGTTATATACAGAATAAATGCAAAGAACTGACCTTTTTCTCTCTCTTTTTATACTTAGATGCAAGGGGGATAGCTTGTGGGAGGAGGAGGGATATATTTAGAAATGAAGGTGATATAAAAACAAAAGATGCCAATACAAATGAAGAATTTTTCAAGTATATTAGTTACAATAAATAAATAAAGAACTGAGTTGAAAAAAAACACCGAAAACACAAATCTGTGTTTTCCATAAATTGCCCAGGTTGAGCTGAAGGCCACCTCAAACCTTGAATTAAAATCCAGGAGGTCTTGTTACATATAATCCACTGGACCCTCCCAATAGTGTAATGAGTCTCCCTCATTTTACAGTTGGGGCCTCTTCTAAAACAAAACTTTTTGAAGTCATATTTTTAAAATGGTTCAACTTAGATTATCAATACCCACCTTACCATAACCAGACACTGACTGTTGGGAGTTACATCTATGAAATAAATCCCTGATCACTATCATGATGATAAAAATACGATGAGGAACTATTATTCCTAGAAGCATGAATATCTATATCTATATATAAATATAGATATAGATATAGATATAGATATAGATATAGATATAGATAGATAGATAGATATATCTACACTCCTAGAAGTTAAGTTAAGAAGGCCCAAGTTGCCTCATGTTTATAAAAGATTCAAATTTCAAACTTAGGCAATATCATCTATCATCACTTCTAGAGGATTAACAAAATCTTTCCCTTTGTCTAGTGAAGTGCACCAGGAACATTCACCGTTACTTTGCAGAGAGGCTGTACTGTTCCATGAAGGTGAGAGACTATGCTAATAATTTAGCCTATCAAATTCCTTTTCAACCTCTTCAAAGTCCCTTGTTCCTAGGTCTTATGGGAAAACTGAACATAATCATCTGATTTGGGGTTTGGCTTTTTTGGGTGTATGTGTGTGTGTAGCTTTGAGTATCTTCAATAAACAAAAATCTGCCTCTTACCTAAATTCTATTTATCAAAAGTTCTTTTATTTTGCAAGGAGACATTTTGAGTAAATATGGTCAAACACCAATGCTCATTGATCAAAAATCATTTATTAGCCACTTATTAGGTGTTAGGCTTTGTGGCAGGGCTGAAGTTATAAAGCTGTAAATAAAACGGTCCTTGCCTTCAAGAAAGTAACATATTGGGGAATGGTAAATGGAGAGAGAAGGTAGAGCATATATTTATATAGTATAAACAAAATAAATACAAGATAATTTTGTTAAAGCCTACTCATGCCTACCATATGTCTCTTTGTTTCTCCTTGAGTGAACTTCAATTTAAATTCCAACCCAAGCTGGATATCCATTTCTTATATCTTATATGACCTTTTAGACCTTATAGACCTTTTAGACTTTTAGACTAATGTTCAATTCTCAGTGAACTCCCCAAAATCTTTAATCTTTTCAATCAATATGCTTTCAACCTCCTAATTTAACAGAAACTCTGCTATTTACCATACCTCTATAAATGTCTCCACTAGATTCCCTTTTCCCAATATCTATAACTTATACAAGGATACATGTTGCTTTTTGATTCTTTTTTCTAGACTTATAATTCACAGACACTACTATTCACCCAGTCATGTTTTCTACCTTGAGATTATCTCTGATTTTTCTCTCTCCTAACCAGTTATTTACTAAGTCTCATTGATTTTATATTTGTGACATGACACATTTATTTCCTCTTCTCTATTCCCATTGCCTCCATTCTCATGCAAGCCTTTATTATCACCAATCTAGATTGTTACTGAAAGATTCTAACAGATATACTCCTCTCTGGGTTCTATATCTCTCCTAACAATCCCTCGCATAGACTATTTCTTGCTCATCAATCTTTGCATGTCCTTTAACTACTCAAAAATCATATGGCCTGCCAAATAAAGTTCACATTCTTCTGCCTAGCATTCATGGTCTTCAATAGGTTGACACTGACTTTCCAGACATTTCATTTTATTCCTCTCTTTCACTCTACTTCCAAACTGGTCTGTTCACTGCCCCCTGAATATGATACAGGTACTCTTTCTTGCCTTTGTACTTTACTGTTTCCTCCTCCATTATTTTTTTTTGATTTCTACCTAACCTTTATAGTTAATTTTAAATGCCACCTTCTACAGAAAACCTTTTCTGAACCCCAAAAGGGATGACCTTCATTAGTAGAGTTTACATAACACTTGGTTTTCTAACTCTCTAACATACTTATCAAAACATTTGATGTTATAGTTGGATATGATGTTGACTGATGCTCCTACTAGATTATCAATTCTATGAGAGCAGGAATCATGTATTATTTAAATTTTATACCTCTAAAGCCATTAAGCAGAGTATTGTAAACTGAAAGGGATTAATAACTATTTGAATAAGTTAACAGCATCAAATCAATTTATTTTTAAAAGCTGTTGAACTGGAAAGATAGCAAATACATAAAGGCAAAAGTTTTACCTCTGATTATCACTATCCCTTTGAGAAGTTTAACCAGTGTATAAAAGTAGATATCTTCCAAACTACCTCAGCCAAAAGAAAAAAAAAAGTGATCTCTTTGCTTAGAAGAGGGATTTAACTACTAGTTTAGAGTATAAACTCATTTCCAATGCTTTATTGACAAGTATAATAGAGAAAAACACAAAACAGCAAAAAATCAAGGGGAAAAAGAGAAAAAAAAAATGGCTTAAAATCTGTTAACCAAATCTCCTCAAGAACTTTTGTAAACAAAACTGAAAGAAGGGTGACAAATAGTTGTGAGATGGAACAGGGTTCTGTAACAATCTATTCCCCTCATTAATGATGGCCGAACTACTATTTTTACTGTCACTATGTGAAGTACCTCATTATATGAGAAAGTAGAAATGACAATTAAGTAAATAAAATCAAGAAAAACAGCTTAAATATGGTAAGAAAAACAAACACAGACTCCAGAAGACAATATTTTATTATTCTGAAACTAAATTGGTCTGGGTAGACTTTTATTAAGAAGATTTTACTTGTAAAATAACAAGGAAAAAATGTCCTCAAATGTCATTTATTATTTTAAGGTCTTGATTAATCGATGTTTTTCACATAACTGACTTAATAACCACTAAAATCTTCAAATTTCATTATTAAGAAAGTGAAAAAGTTCAAATTTAATGGTAATCTTGTTAGTTGGGAACAGAAATCATGGAGAGTGATACTTTACATTAAATTAATGAATTTCATTCCTGTATTTCAAAACAAATATGGAAATGTTTCATTAACTAAAGTCTAAATGAAACCTACTAAGTTTCTCTCTCTTTTGAAAAGGCCAGAAGTAATACCTATTTTATAACTATTTTATCCAGGGAATAGGAACTTGGGATGGTACCCTGATCCGAAATATTGTTTCAAGGAGTGAGATCGACTTAAATCTCATCAAGAATGAGTTTAAGAAGTTGTATGGGAAGTCTCTTTCTAGCATGATCATGGTGAGTAAATCCTTATCTTCTACCCACTTAATTTTCTGTTCTCATGCACACAGACACAATTATATCATCTCTCTGATTAAAAATCTGAGAATCGTATTGTCTCCCAAATAAAGGTTAAATTCCATTGCCTGGTACCTTAAAGAAAAAAATCCAATCCCTCTATCATAAGAGAACTCTTCAAAATGCCTCCTCATTTTTACTATTTCCTGAAAGCATCTACTGAAAACATCCCTCAAAAGGTCTTTTGACTAAACCTTAGAGTTTGAAGCAGTAGCAGTATGTCAGTGTTCAGGTTCTGTTCGACAAATTCATGGAGTAACTTTTGAGTTCCCACTGATAAACAAGTCAAAACAACCCACATTTTTATTTGTTTTTTTTTACTTTTGTTGCCTCAAGCAAAATTTATTTAGCTTGAACTATAAAAAGGAATGAACTGCCAGTGAACCATGAATTTAGATGGCTGTTGTTCAGTCATTTTTCAATTATGTCTAATTCTTCATGACCTCATTTTGGGGTTTCTTGGCAGAGATATTGGAGTGGTTTATCTTTTTTCTTCTCCGATTCATTTGACAGATGAAGAAACTGAGGCAAAGAGAATTAAGTAACTTGGTCAGAATCATACAGCTGTAAGCATCTAAGAGCAGATTTGAACTCAGGAAGATGAATCTTCCTGACTGGAGGTCCAGCATTCTATCCACTGTTCTACCTACCTTTCCTTAATTTTGATTGGGTTGCCTCAAAGCCATTTAGAGTATGAATTTGTGCCCAAAGATATTTTGAAATTATTCAATTATTCTGTACTTTGAGAACTTTAAATTTTAGATATATAGAATTATATTCTAGGGTGAAACAGAAACTAGAATGTAGATTAATATCTTCTAAAGTATTTTGTCCCAGAAATGAACTTACATTACCCTTCAAAATACAAAAACAAGCGCTGGTTTTTTCAGGTGCAATAGAAAATCTTCCTAGGGACAGTCATAAGTAATCAGTCCTAAGAGATTTAATTTTAAGAATCAGTTCCAAGAATACACCCCCCCTTATAGTGCAAGTAATGGTCATGAGAATCTGGCAAAGAAATTCTTGAGCCATATGCTTCCCCTTACCAGGCCAACATTACTACCATTTTTGATTGTAGAACTTGCTACTTAGGTTTTGAGTTCTCTACTGGGAAAACCAAAAGACTGACCCCAGTGACCCTCTTAGAAGAATATTGGCCAAAGTGCATTAGAGGAAGATTTTATTTAAAGGAAAGAATTTAGCAGAGCACAAGTGGACAGTCTCAGTCTAGTTATCACAAAATCTCAACTGTCAGAAAGAAGTTACCTATCATAAAACCAGATCAGAATTAACCTCTATCCCCTTATAGATGATCCTTCAGTTTTTACTTGAAAGCTTCTAATGAGGAGAAATCCACTACCTTCCAGTAACCTATTTCACTCTTCTGCTCTAATTTTAAGAAGTTTTTCCTTCCATCATTGTGAGCTCTAGCAATGAGGAGCCCTACTAAGGATGACTCTTTATTGAAGCTTTTTTTCCTCTCTTTACTTACTCAGGAGTAGGGGCTTTGTATCATACACAGAATCACTGAATCTCAGAGTTGGAAAGAATTTCATAAGTCATCTGTTTTCATCCTTATCTGAATTATGCAATGCAAAGTTTTACAGCCTATTGGATAAGTAGATATTTGACATTCACTTGAAGGCTTAAAGTGAGGGGGTATCTTTTAACTCCCAACATAGCCCATCTCATTTTCAGATAGCACTAGTTATTAGAAAACTTTATACTATACAGACACAACCTTCACAGGTCCCCTGAGTCTTCATGAGAATACACTGTGATAATCTTATTTACAGATAAGTTGACCAAAATTTTATTTTATTAGAAAGCTCTATACTATACAGACACAATCTGTACAGGTCCCCTAGTCTTCATAAAAATACATCATGATAATCTTATTTACAGATAAGGTGACCAAAAATTTTATTCCAAATCTCCCCAGGAGAACTGAGCATCCCTTGCCCAAAGCCCTACATCCTACTAGTCCAAGACCTGACAAGATAACCTCTAATTATCATTCCTAATTAGATACTTGGACAGGATGTATCAGATTATTTACTTCTAAAGTGAAACTGAATCCACAAAAACTTCATACTTTAATGTGAATGGCCTTTGGGTTCAAAGCCCTCCTATAAAACCTGGAGAGAGAGATGAGCTCAGAGCTCAGAGTCTTCTGACTAAATAGAAATATTTTTTAAAATACTGGTAGGACATAAAGTTTGAGTGAGGTTTTCCCCAAACCAGAGGCAGCCTAATAGTACAGTAGAAAGAGTACTGGGCCTGGAGTCAGGAACTCTGGATATGTCATCTAAAATATTTTTTCCTTCTCTTCCTAATCTGTAAAGTGAAGGTGATAATAGCATCTACCTCCTAAGGTTATTATAAAGATCAAATGAGATAATAATTATAAAGCACTTAGCATAATTTCTGGCACATAGTAAGCACTATATAAATGTTAGCTGTTATTAATTGGACCATTTTTAGTTACCGATTTGAAACGCATGCACACACACACACACACCCCTTTGTAACCTCCTCAGATATACTTGCATACATCAAAGCTACAGTTACTACAAACTTTATTTTTAATAGTAAACTTAGTAACTATTTGTTGAATTGGTGATTTTAAAAAAAAAAAGTGTATCCCTTTCCCTAGGATACAGATAAACTTTTTTCTCACTTGGAAATGGACCTACAGGTTCATCACGTGAATACTCCCCAAAGAAAATCTCAATAGATTAAGGCTCCTTCTTCTAATATACAATGTCAGCTTCAGCTATCTTGATAAATGAGCCTCCTTTAGGGATCTGGAAAGAATATTAATTTTCTGATGAAACTTGTGATGAATATCTCCTCCTTCCCCTTTTTCTTCTTCCCTGATCTGAAGAAAATATACAAGATGGAGAGAGGAGAAAAGGAAAAGAATCACTTCAGACATTTTATCATATAGCTGAAATAATGCTTATATCTTTGACCTAAATGTCAGGTTTTTTCCCCCTAACTGATTTGTCTGGGCACATCAAGTTAATTGGTAGTTGGAAATCATACTTAGATCTCTAAGTAAAGTTGTCTCTCTCCATCTCCTCCAAAGTACAACCTGAATTGCACTGAACAAAGGTTGGGGATGGCCTTAAAATACTGATAGAGAGTAGCTTGCATTTATAAAACACTTTCTTTTTTCACAATGGCTCTGTGCAATAGGCAGTGAAAATACCAATATCTCCATTACATAGCTACATACACTGTATGTGTAAAAAGGCAATTTGATTAAATTCATGTCCTTAATAAGCAGCAGTCCTGGTTTGAAGGGAGATCTTCTGATTTTGAGTACACTACTATTTCCACTAGCAATATGCTGCTTTTAAATGAAGTTACCAGCTGGCAACTGGGCAATTACAAGGACAGAATAGCTCCATCTGTTCAGGTTGTCCCTGATCATTGACAGTGGTGATGACTGAGCAGCCTCTGAAAGGCCCCTCTGGACTGGGATTCATTGGTAATCAATACCCTGAGTTGGTGGTGGTCTTGCTATCTTGCTCCTTGTATTGTTGTTGTTGTTGAGTACTCTGAGTACAAGTCAGCCTCCATTCAACAAAATAGGCCCCAGACATTATCCCATTTTATGGATGATCTTTCTGTTTATTTGTGTTGCTTTACTACAGATATTAAATGCTATCTCTATTAGAGTGGGAGTCTTTAAAATTTGGGAAATTTTTCTATGTGGCTTAGAAATAAGACTTGCTTTTTTTATTTAGCATAGTTACTGACTTCATTTTTTAATATCAGTTATCTAAATCTTAGTAACTAGAAACTAATGCATGAACTGAAGAAGACAGGTATACTTCTGGGAATTAATTTCTGCACTCCTTTAACTCATAATCCCCACCCAAGAAGCCTCAGGCAATGAACAGGCAGATTAAAAAATTAGAGGGTTGTTTTTAATGAAAAGAAAGAGGGAAACAAAACAAAAATTCTTTTTTCCACTTACTAGTATTTTATTTTTTTCTAATTACAAATGGATATGATCTTCAACATTCACTTTTATAAGAATTTGAGTTCCAAATTTTTCTCCATCCTCCTGCCTGCCTGTTCCCAAGATAGCAATCTGATATAGATTATACATGTACAATCATGTTAAGCATATTTCCATATTAGTCATGCAAAACAAAAATTCTTCAATTAGAAGTCACAAGTATTGAACATCTATGTAAATCTCCAGAATCACTTACTCCCCAATATAGGAATTCCATCAGCATAAATCTCTGGCCTCAGGTTTTCTCATGAGGATTCTATTCTCTAATTGCTCCAATTTTGAGAAATTTTGAAGAAAAAGTGTTTTGTCTCTCTACCCTCTTTTCCACTGATTGTCTCTCCCATTATACATCTGGCTTTTTCTGTGTGCCTATCTTTGTCTCTGTTTCTATCTATATCTCTCTCTCTCTCTCTCTCTCTCTCTCTCTCTCTCTCTCTCTCTATATATATATATATATATATATATATATCTCTCTCTCTATGTCCCTATCTATATATGTCTCTCTCTCTATGTCTCTATATGTCTCTCTCTCTATATATATGTCCCTATATATGTCTCTCTTTATATGTCTATATATATAGATATGTATATCAGTTTCTTTCTTTTTCTGTGTCCCTGTCTCTGTTTTGCTGTTTCTCTCTGATTCTGTATGTTTCTGCCTCTCCTTTTCTCTGTCTCTATCTCTCTCAGTCCCTGTCTCTTTCTCTCTGTCTCTGGGTGTCTATCTTTGTCTCTGAATATACCCACTGTCTCTATTTATCTGTGTGCTTCCATCTGCCTCTCTCCTCTCTATCTCCTCTCAACTTCCTGTGGATCATCATGCTAATAAGGCCACCAGACCTTTATTTATCAATAAACAAGTGAGGGCTGATTCTATTAGCTTTTATTGTGTAGTTGTTAGGTCAGTTTGATGTGAGAATTGAATATTCCATCTAATCCCTTTTAATTTATTGGCTCCAGCTTGACTGTCAGAAATTATAGCTAAAAGAGGAAATTTTCTCTTGAGCTAAATATTCACTTAATGAAATGCAGCCTCTGAAGTAAATATGATGCTTCTCGTTATAAAGTTTTTATGCAGCATGGTACCCAGGAGCACCGGGTAGCAAGTATCTATCAACAGAACACAGTATTTAGCTACTAAGAAGTATAAAATCAAACCTTTGGACCTCTTTGTCCAAGAAAGATTAGACTGAAGAGAGATGCTTAAGATTTTTTTTTCTTGATCATATTAAATATACCTACTTTCTTCTGCTTGAACACAACACATATTCTCTCTTCCTCCTAACTACTTTCTCCTACCTTCTCCTTTTCAACTATAATAAGATTTACTTATTTGTCTTCTCGCATCAGTGGTGAGAGAAATGACTATTCCTCCCTTCTATTTAATAACTAATAATTGAAGTAGGACCAAGGTTTTTCCCCTTTTCTATTTACTTATTCAGAAATCTTCCCCTATAAGTTATTCAGGCAGACTTTGAGGTGTAGGACTGATACTGAGAAGAACTCAGATCTGTTCAAAAGACAGTTAGGTGAATTGATGAATTCCAGTTCTTTTGTCTCAGATAGGTCTGAGGAAATGTGAATTCTTCCTTTTGTCAAACTGATGATATGGACACAGATAATTCTCTTTGACTAAAACTGTGTGATTCTGGTCACATATCATAATCCTTCCTTAGAATAAGCTCATTTCTCATTATAATAATCAGTCTTCTCATTAATTGTTAACCAATAAGAGTTGATGTCTACCCTCAAGAACACCCAGTCTTCCAAGGAAATATAAACTTTGAGTGAGTTCTATAAGGGATCTTTGGGCTGAGAGATGGCCAAATGACCAATCTTTTATGTTGATATTATTAATAAAACAATTAATTATCCAGAAACCATGACATTCAAGCTTTTTATATGCCACAATGGATTTCTTTGTCTTGAAATTGTTCAGTTTAATAATTTCATCGATAAGATGAATGCTAATATATGAGTAAAAGTTTCATGAGGACGAAGACTTCTTATCTAACTTTTGTATCTTTTCTAATACCTAACAAATTGCTTTGCACATTTTTGTTGTTCAGTTGTGGCCAACTTCTTGTGAGTTGGGGTTGCCTTGGTAAGGTTTGTCATTTTCTTCTCCAACTCATTTTACAAATGAGTAACTGAGCCAAAAAGAGTTAAATGACTTGTCCAGGTTCACAAGGCTAGTTAGTGAATCTGCAGCCACATTTGATCTCATGGAAATGAGCCTTTCTGATTTCAAGTTCAGTGCTCCATCTACTGCACCACCTAGTGGTCCTTAGCTACTCTGCACATGACTAATACTTAATAAACATGTGGATTGATTGATTGATCACCATTAACTCTCATTTTCTTGACACTTTTCCAGGATGACACTAGTGGAGACTACAAGACAGCTCTGCTGAATCTGGTTGGGAATGACTCCTGAAGCTTTCAGAGGCAGAAGAGAATATCAGAAATGGGAATTAGAATTACAGGATACCATTATTGTCAATACTGGGGAAATCACATCCAACAAGCTTTTATTTACAGAGTTTCTATTTTCTTTGTTGTTGTTGTTGTTGTTTTACAAAATCTCCAACCTTTTCAAGCTAATATTTCAAGCAGTTGGAATCAAATATGTCGCTCTATCTTCCCAGCACAAGAGAAGAGCCCAAATTCTATATCAGGCTGAATAAGGAAACCTAAGGGGCTCAATTAAGAACTGGTACTAAATACAATCACAATACCGTGATTGTGAAACTAGCCACATGTCTTGAATCTGATAGAATTAAATCATTTAGTTCAAGGCAAATTATCACAAGATTTAATTAGGAATGACTGAAAACAGAACACAATTTTAACAATTTAAAATATTATTAGTTGGTTATCACCAGTATCTTTAAAAAAAAACCATCCTCATCTAGAAATTCTGGGAGATCAGAGGATACTAAATTTCATGACATGAGAAGCTGAAGTTGATCTATCATATTTGCCAAATCAGCTGCTCCTGGGGAGACTGAAAGCCGGATAGGGATAGAGCAGAGAAAGGTGTTGCCAGAGCCCAATAGCAATTGTTGACAGCAATTAAATTCCTAGGAAGACTCAATGTATTTGCGATAGGTGGCCCTCTCTGTTGGAGAACTTCTGAATTCTTTGTTGTATTTTGCAAATTAATAAAGATTTGTATATTAAAACCTAAGGGTTTTGGGGTTTGTAGCAATCATTTGGCTGGAAACTCTTTCTTTGGACAGCTCAGTACAAGTGAAAGGGGCTCACTGGCATTCTGAAACCTCTGAACACCTGATTCTGTATGGTGTCTTTGGCTCTGGAAGCTTTCCAAGGTAACTAGGACTGATTTCTATTTACTTCATCACTTATAACAGTTTATACTCAACCATCTCTTACGTCATTTATCTTCACCACCATCCTGGGAGAGAAAAATGGTAATCATCACCTTTGCATTTTATTGATGGGAAAACGGACTCAGAGACTGGATATCTTGCCAAAAGGCAAGCCACAAGTCAGTGTTAGCCACCACACTATGTTGTTTCACAGACAGATTTGTGGTATTGTGAAATATTAGTCAGTGTTAAAGCAACCATCTCATATAAAGTGAAATCAGTTCAATATCCCCTGAATGGTGCAGTGACTAGAGCACTAGACCAGGACTCAGGAAGACCTGATCTAGTCTCAAATACTTAAATGCATGACCCTGGAAATATCACTTAACCACTTCTGCCTCGGTTTTCTCATTTATAAAATGGGGATAATAATAGGATCTACCTCCTGGGGTTGTTGTGAGGATAAACTGAGGTAATATTTATCAAGAACTTTGAAAACCTTACGTTGTTATATAAATGCTAATTACTATTATCATTTTTTTGAATATATATATTTATTTATACGTGCTCAAAACTTACCTATTGCTTAGGTTTAGAGAAAAGGGGAGAATCAAAACTGAAGGTCACTCTTGGGTCTGTCTGCTTGCCTGCCTGCCTGCCTGACCAATGCTGGACTCTGATAGCTTCAAAGAAGACCAGATGATGCCAGATGAACAATGATCTATGACAGCTGATGCAATCTCAGCCCCTAATTGGATTCCATGTTTCTGTTGAGATGGCTATACAGGCTAACAAATGTTGATGAGCTGCAGAATTGAATTACAGACTAAAGAGGTTCCTGAGTCATGGATTATTCTGTTCTGCACAAAGATTAAAGACTGCTCACTGCTCACAGAATCTTTGGGGGGGCTTTAAATATTAGAGAAATAGTTGGTTTTCCTAATCAAGAATAAAAATTAGCTGTCAATAAATAATAGCTTAGACTTTATAATGATTCCCACTTGAGTATACAGAAATATAAAGAGTAACCAGGTAAAACTCCTTGTCTCCTTAGGACTAAATCCATCTTGTCAGAAGTGGGATTTGAACCCAGGTTCTCTAACTTTAGAGCTTGCACTTTGTTGATATAAAAAGAAAAGCTATCAATAATTTTTTTAAATCATAGGATATGTCTGAAGAAATGGGGAAAAGAAACTGGGAATGATATTCTCGTTTAGTCATTTCAGTTGTGACTGCATTTGAAGTTTTCTTAGAAAAGATATTGCAGTGGTTTGCCATTTCCTTCTCCAGCTCATTTTACATAGAAAAAAACTGAGGCAAACAGAGTTAAATGCCTTACACAAAGTCACACAGTTACTAAATGTCTAAAACTAGATTTGAATCAAGAAGATGAGTCTTTTCGACACTATGCTCAGCACACTATGTTCTGGGCTACTTAGCAGCAACAGCAGCAGCAGGAATAGGGATGAATTAAATTAGAGATTAGCATATAGTATATAAAGAAAAAAACTTCATTTCTGGTTTATGTAGACTAGTATGGTAGGAGGTAAATACCAGTCACTGGGACAACAAATAAGGTGAGGCTTGAGTTGACTCCCTGGTTCTAATTTAGAATGTTAGTATGAAGGTGTCTCTATAGACCCATCTCTCAGATTGGCCCCTCTACTGATTTCAGAAAGGAGCCAGGAAGGAGCCAGTCTCCATTGAGAAAACAAAACAAAAATTCTCACAAAGTAAGCCATATACAGGCCACTCCTCAGAACACACTCCTCAGTCATTCTGCTTAACTCCAAATCAGTCTGGTGATATTGGTCCAGGTTCAGTTTTAGTCCCTAAGATCCTCCAAATAAAGCAAATTCCCTGGGAAGCTGATGTTCTTATCTCAATTTCCTCAGAGACCATTTGCCTTGCCATTAAGGGAAACTGTCTAAAAGGCAAAAACAGAGCTGGGTCTCAGTAGGGGAAATGTTGATTTGCCCCTCTGATGATAGGGAAAGACAGAGGTTAATCATTCTTGGCCCATGACTGTGGATTGCAGCATCCTTTAGATAAAATTGTGAAATAAAGTGTTTATCTTCAGGAACTCCTCGTCCTTCCATTCTCCTACTAACTCTCACCCCCTCCAACAACCTAGGGATCCCATAAAGTTCTCTATTTCAATTTCCTATACCTCTCTGCTCAGGCATTTATTTTCCTCTACAAATCCCTTATCAAAATTTACTTTCCCATATCTATTATATCCTACAAATCTATCACAGTACTTATCTCATAGTAGATATTTAATAAAATCTGGTTGATTGATTGATTGCCAAAAAGAGAGCAGCTCATAAAGTTTTAGTTTGTCTTGATGACAGTTTTTTTTTTCCTTCAAGAGATGAGAAAGGGAAGTGACAAGTGGAAATTTTATGCAAAAGGGAATCATGACTAATGAGGAAAATGGAGCTTGATATGGAGATTAAGAAGAGATAAGAGAGAAATAACCACTCTATTTTAAATGTGCAATTGAGAACAGGAAAATTAAACTTTGTCTAATATGCCCACTAAATTTCAGAAGTATATATTTCAGAGCTCAGAGAAGACTCTATAGGATTCCAGAGCCTTGAAGGTAAGTCTCTATTTGAATTGCCTAGAGATTTTTTTGGATCCCTGTTATTTCACATGTTCATCAATGACTTGAATGAAGTCATAGATGACTTGCTTATTAAATTTTCAAATGATATGAATCCAAGAGTTATAGCTAACATATTGTATGACAATCAGTGTCCAAAATTATCTTAAGAGGCTCAAACATTGGACAAATTTAATGAGATGAAATGTAATAAGGAAAAAAAAATTAGCCCATAGACAATGAATATAATTCATCTTCCTCTCTGGTGAGTCCCACTTTCTTTCAGGGTCGTAAAGCCTTTCATTTTTGTATCTCCACCCTTTGGGAGAAAAACAAAGAGGATTTCTAAGGAGGCAATTCTTTAATACTTCAGTGAATAGTTCTTTTAACTAAAGAGACTCATAGAGGGATCCAGACTTGTCATTGTGTGGTTTAGACTTCCTCTGAAAGGAAAGCATTCTAGGGGTTTCTAGACTGGCAGCTTCCACTTAATATTCCAATAAATCCTACCTTTACCTCCCCTTCCAAAACCAATACAAACTTACAGCTTTATAATATCTCCCTGAAGGCTTCAGATCGTAAACAACAACAAAAAAAAATTTGGCCTGGGGAGGCAGGGACCTGTTGCTGAACAGGCAACTTCCTTTGGAACTACAATCTTTAAATAGTTCACAATGATAGAAGAGGGTAAAATCTAGATTTTCTCTTCTGCCCTTAGCATCATTTTGTTTTCTTCTCTAGTTTTGCAGCCATCTCTTAAACTGCTTTTCTAATGCCAAGAAGAGATAATCAGTCTATGGTATTGGACCAGTAGTTAGGTGCCCTCGAAAGACCAAATTCCAATCTGAAGTATTGGATCTCTGATCTCTTCTTAGAAAAAGAGATAAAAAAAAAACAAAAAGGCCAGCATATTTTTAAGTCTAATATTAAAGTGTGACTTCTCCGGCAAGCGTCCATCCTACAAGAATCTGAGTTAACTATCTGAGCTATCCACAATCACTGAGACCCATCATCCAAGCAGCACTAAGGGGAGGCATGGTATAGAACAAATGAGCCCTGGATTTAGATCCAGATTATGTGGGTTCAAAGCCCACTTCTATCACTTGGTGACTTTGGACTAGTCCTTTAATCACTCTTTGCCTCAGTTTACCCTTCTTTGAAGTGAAAGAGTTGGGCTTCTAACATCTCTTCCAACTCTATGCGCTGTAGATCTCAATAAGAAGTTAAATCAAATCCAAAGACCCCAGCTTTTGGGATAAGAATTCAGTATTCAACAAAAACTACTGGAAAAATTTGAAACTAGTATGGCAGAAACAAGGCATTGACCCATACCTAACACCATATACCAAGATAAGGTCGAAATGGGTTCATGATTTAGACATAAAGAGGGATAGTATAAGCAAATTAGAAGAACATAGGTTAGTTTACCACTCAGATCTGTGGAGAAGGAAGGAATTTGTGACCAAAGATGAACTAGAGATCATTATTGATCACAAAATAGATAATTTTTGCAAGGGCTAATGTTGAAGAATTATCCACGCATATGTTTTGAAAAATAAAAAGTTTTAATTAAAAAAGTTAAATCAAAGTCCCAAACAAAGCCCCATCATTCTTCACACTCATCAAATTTATCAGGAAACTGCCCCAGATCGACCCCATGCAGGAGATAGCAGATTCCCCCTCATTGAAGCAGGTTCCCTCTCTTCAAGCAAAGGTTGGATAATCAACCATTGAGGATGATGTAGAAGGCATGGATTGAACTGTTCTACTCTGAGCTGCTTCTAACCCTGAAGTTATGTGATTCTGTGACTCACTCCTTCCATGGGATTTAGGGGAAAGGCACAAGAACAAGAGTCATCCCTCATCCCTATCCAAAGCTCCACCCTAACTTGGGGAGAATGAGATGGTCATTTCATCTTTCTTTTCTCATATTTATAACATCACAGAATTTAGAGCTGAGAGAGATCTTCTATCCCAAATTCTGAGTTATGTAGATGAGAAACTTGATTCCCAGAAATTAATAACTTACTCATATGGTCATATAATTAATAGTAGGAAAAGTGAGAATTTGAACTCAGGCCCTTCAACTCCACCAGTGCATTCTAAGTCCTTTTCCAGGACTAATGCCCCATAGTAATGGATATAGCTGCTATCTAATTAATTAAGCCAGGTTTGTGCATTATTGTGGTCCTCCTTTTATATAACATATGTACCTTAACAGAAGGTTAAGGTACAATTGTCTCCAATTTTATGGGAATAAATTGAATCCCCAAAGTAGGAATTTCAGTTACTGCAAGATACTGTAGAGGATATTAAGGAAAGATGGTGGCCAACTTCCCAGTTTGCACTGCTTCTGTATCACCTACTCCTATCCTATCCATTCCCGGAAACTCGGAAGACAACTACAAGCAGAATAGGGGAGAATAACAATTTCTTAGAGAAGGAAGAAAAGAATCTATAAATTGCTTTCATGAAGAACTGACAATGTGGAGAGTATTATCTCCATAAGATAAATGAAAAGATAAAATGCTCCGTCAGAAATCCATGATGAAAACTTTCCTATGAGACTAGAAACTTGCAATATCCTGAACATTAGTGTTTCAATTTAAGGTTCTGCCTTTGGCAATAAATGATTAATTCATCTTTGGAATGGATCATTCACACCACTACCCCTCAGGCTCATTCTGTGCAGATCACAGAATCAGAGAATATTAGACCTGGAAAGCACTTTAGAGACTATATCCTCCTACCTTCTCATCTACAAATGAAGAAAGCAAGTTTAGCGACTTGTTCAAAGTCACACAGATATTTAGTGGTAATGACTAGACTAAAATCCAACTTTCTTGATTTCTAAGTTTTTTAAATCATCTCTTTGCTATTACACCATAAATATCATATTCTATATTTCCAAGCCCCATTCCCCTAGACTAAATCCTGATATATGCCTATATTGCTAGCCCTCTGAGACTGATTAAGTATAGAATCATAGAATTTTAGAGAAATAATTCAGTGGCAACATAGTTTACCCCATAACTGAAAGAGGAAAACCCCACTATAATATCCCTGAAACCCAAACGTCACTGAAAGATCCCATTGAGGAGGAACCCACGGTGGCAAGTGTTAAGAGTCTGAAACAGTTAACTTTAAACTCTGCCTCAAACATGTGTGACTCTGGGCAAATCACATAATCATTCTCAGCTTGACTTTCCTCATCTACAAAATGAGGATAATAATAGCACCTACTTCCCAGGACTGTTGGGAGGATCAAATGGAATAGCACATGTAAAGTGCTTTACAAATCTCAAAGCAGTGTATACAAATGCTAGCTAAACACTATTATTATTAATTATCATCTGAAATAATTTGTTCCACTTATGGAAGGCTCTGCTTATTAGAAAGTTTCTCTTGACAACAAGTCTGAGTTAAACTCCTTGAAATTCTCACTCACTTTTCCTGATTTTCCTGGGTGTTTTTTCTTTTTCATTTGGGTGACTGGCCCATTACTTATCACCCCACAAATTTAGAAGATTCACTATATGATATATCCCCATGTTGTCATCAGTGTCCCTTGCAAGCACATATTTTACAAAGCTAAAAAAAAATTACAGAGCTCTTTTCAGAGCTTACAGTCTTTTTGTCTATTTTTGTTTGTCTTGTCTCTCCCTACCTTTGTGTGTCTGTCTCTGTCTCTCTCTGTCTCTTTCTGTGTGTGTGTGTCATTACATCTTTGCTATTTAAATGTAAGAAAGTGATGTGCTGTCTGGGAATACAAAAAGAACTCAGAATAATCTGGACACAGCCTGCTGGTGGAAAAATCCCTTTCACATTTGAAGGGCAGAGGAAAGTAATGAAGGTGCAATGACTGGAGAAAATGGAAGGGAACATGCCTAGGGCAAGAAAGAGAAAGAAGGACGATTTAGTCCAGGGAAATGGGAACTTGGAAATATCATAGAGGTTTGCTATTTAAAGAGTAATAGCAAAGGAATAATAGGCAACTAGAAATCTTTCTTTCCTTTCTCCCTCCATCTCCCTATCCCCCATCCTCTCTGTCTTTCTCATGTCTTTGTCTGTCAGTCTGTCTGTCTCTGTCTGTCTCTCTCTCTCACACACATACACACACACACTCACACACACACACACACAATCTCACAATTTCTTATCCCAGAGATCTGGACAATCCCACTGTAGTCGCACACATCAGGCATTATCTTGGCCTTCACATGGCATTTCTCCTCTCATTCCTCAACACATGGTACCCACTGCAACTCTACAAAGCTCCTAGAATGCACCCCCTCCCTTCTGGAGGAAAGCCCCTCTTCTATCATAGATTTCTCAGTGCCACAGGAGGAGTCACTATCAGAGTTCTTTATCATAGTACTGAGACTGGACCACTCCACATAGACTTTTCCTTGGTACTATGGTTCCTCCAGCCCCCTGATCTCATGAAAGACTTTGCCTAGAAGTTAGAAACACACCATACCCCTTTTCATTCCCCCTTTGCCCTTCATTGCTGATGCCAGGCTAATTCCAAGTAAAATCACAGTCTAATGTACCCTCTCCTCCAGCTTCTAAAGGGCAAAGGGCTTTGCTTATATCAATATTTTCCATGAATCCAGAAGATCAACAAAAAAAATGTTTTAAACATCCAGACAAAAAACATCAGTAACTAATGTAAATTTCACATTATTCAAAGCTGTTTCCCATGCCATCCAGAACAGGGGGATGTATGGTAGGGAAGTCACCCACTCCCTGGCACTGCCATGCATTGAGAAGAAAAAATGGCCAGCTCTCCTAGCATCAAATAAGGATACTAAGGTTTGCAATAGCCATCTCACAGAATTGAGGAAAAGAGTCTGGAAACCTTTAAGGTCTTACAGAGATGTGAGCTATTACTCAATGTCTAAAGAGAAACACTAAGGACTTTATTCTCCTTTCCAAATGGCCCCCTCCCTTCTCTTCCTTGCCCTAGGCGTGTTCCCTTCCATTCTCCCCAATCATTGTGCCTCCATCACTCTTCTGTTAGCTTTAAAAGTGGCAGTTACCCTGAACCCTTTTTGCATTCCCAGACAACAGATCACTCCTTACATTTAAACAGCAAAGTCATTTTTAGAGACCTTTAGAGTTTCAGAACCATTTCATACTCCAACTGTTTCATCCACATTACTGCAACTGTTACATGTAAGAATTCTGAGGCAGGGAGGGATTATTATCTTCATGGCTAGAATAGGGAGTGAGGGAAAAGATACTAGACCAGTGATTTATCATAAAAAGTTCCTCACTTGAGATAGATCAGCATCTCTCTGTAATTTATGGTCTTAGAAAGAGTTCTAGGATATTGAGAAGTTGAATGATTTGCCCGTTGTGACACAGCCAGTATGTGTCAGACACAGATCATGTTTTAGTTTATATCATAATAATATGTCATATCATAATAATAAATAGTATTTATTTAGTGCTTTGAGATTTGAGATACATAGGTTCTCTCTCTTGTTTGATCTTTACAACAACCCTGGGAGGGAGGTGCTATTATTATCCTAATTTTATAGACAGGAAACTGAGGCTGAGAATTACCAAGTGAGTTTTCCAAGGTCACAGAATTAGTAAACATCAGAGGCACGGTGATCCTCACAACAATCCTGGGAGGCAAGTGCTGTTATGATTATACCCATCTCACAGTTGAGAAAACTGAAGCTGAGAGAAGTTAAATTACTTGCTCACAAAATAAATAAATTACTTGCTCACATAGCTAATAAGGCAGGATTCTCATTCAGGTCTTCTATTTCTAATGCTAGCATTCTATATACTCACCAGCTTGGGAAACAATATTGTTACCAAGAGGCAGCCATGTTAAAATGAATAGAGTGCTGGATTAGAACTCAGAAAACCCCAGGTTCAAGATGGTTTTAACACTTATTGGCCAAGTGATCTGAAAAACCACTTAGTTTTCTCATCTGTGAAATGGGCATCAGAATACCTAAATTCATGATTGTAAGAAAGATTAAATTAGATCATGTATGTAAAGCATTTTAAGACACTACATAAATATAAAGTATTATTCATTAATAATAAATTAAAAGTTAAATGATCATTTTTTTTTCAGTTAAAACCTTCCTTTCCTGATCTTCAAAATGGGGATGATAATGTTTGTCCTATGTTCCTCCCAGGAATGTCATCAGGATTCAAGGAAAAGCTGTATGCTCTCCAGCATTTTCTTTTGGCATCAAACCCAAAGGGATCAATTGCTCTAGAAACAAACTGCTTATCTTCATTTGAGAGAAGGGGCAGAGCAAAGGCACAACATTGTCCAGAAGCCAGCTAGATAGACTCAGAGACATGTTTGGTACTGCCAGGCTTTAGGTAGCAATGGGATAAACAGACCAGCCTCACAGATGGAGGTAGAGGATGGAGAAAAAAAGATAAGGAGTACTCAATATTCAGCTAGGCAGAAGGAAGGCTGGCAGAGCTGGACCAGAGATCTCATCCATAGCAGGAAAGGATGGTAAACAAGCTGGCCTGTCCCAGTCTTTCCCTTCCTCAGTCTGCCTTTCACACAGCTGCCAGAATGATCTTCTGACCACATCAGTGACCACTTCTCCACTCAAAAACATTCAATGGTTCCCTATGGCCTGTAGGATAAAATACAAGCTGTTTAGCCTGGCATGTAAAATCCTCAGAAGTTCAGCTACCTTCCTTCCTTTCCAGCCTTCCCCATGGTACTACTTCTCCTTGAATTCTATATTCCATACAACCCGAAGTACTTACTAACTGCTCCTGGGCTGGACGTTCCATCTCCACTGCTTTCTCTCCTGGGTCTAAATGTTTTTTTTCTTCTTGTCTCCACCTTGAATAATGCTTGTCACCTTCAAGTGTCCTTTCTCTGTGAAGTTTTCCCTGACATGTCCCTCTCCAGTTGTTAATGTTTCCTCCTTCTTCAATTTTCCTTATATTCTTCTTGTTTGTTTGTGCATTATACCCCCCCCCCCAAGAAGAATGTAAGCTTCTTGAGGTCATGGACTACTTCATTTTTGTCTTTGTTTCTCTAGGCTTACTACATAGTATGTATCCAGAAAAAAATAATGTTTTTCTAAAATTGAACTGAAATATTTACAAACTAACTAATTTTGAAGTTGCTTAAACCAAATTATGTTGTAAAAAGTCTCCCTCTGAGCAGGAAGTAGGTTGATTGGAGGGATATCCTGCTGCTTTAGAACTTGGTTGACCTTCTCCGTCTATTTTTCCAGCTGATTTTCATGTTAGAGTCTAATCTAAACAGAAAAGCCTGGAATTAAACAATAATAAACTTTTAAGTTTGTGTCTCTGTAGCCAGCATCTGGATGAATATTTGGGGAGGTTCAACCAAATTTAGTTTGAAATATAATAAATTGGAGCAAAATCATTCAATTTATTGTAATGTCTTTTGGCAACTTTTAATTTTGTGTCACGTTCATCTGGAGCAATCAAATTATTATATTCATTTGAGGCCAAGCCCCGTGATGCATGGAACCATACTCCATATTGAGGGCATTAATTAAATCTCCACTAACAGAGATAATTAGCCAACAGGAAGCTGAAGAGGAGGGGTATCCTGAATTATGAAAAAGAGCTCCAGTATGTTCTAGGAATACAAACAAGCATCATAGAATCATAAAACCTTTGAGATCAAAGATCCCCAAAGATCCTCTATTCCAAACTTTTACTTGATGCATGAATCCTTTCTATAACCCAAATGGTACTAGACCAGTTCTAGTTTTACATCCTTAGGTCATCTGGTCCATTTTGTTGTTGTTGTTCAGTCATTTAGTATTTGATTCTTTGTGATCCCATTTGAGGTCTTTTTTGGCAAAGATACTATATTGTTTAGCCATTTCCTTCTCTAGTTCACTTTACAGACAAGGAAGCTAAAGCAAATAGGGTAAAGTAATTTGCCCAGGATCATACAACTAATAAGTGTCTGAAGACAGATTTGAACTCAGGAAGATGAGCATTTCTGATTCCAAGTCTCCTGCCTTATCCACTATGGTGCCACCTATCATGTAGTAGGTACTGTATTATTATTATTATTATTTTTAATAATAATAATAATAATAATAATAATAATATTATTAGCTATTATTTTTTTTAATTAAAGGGCTTAGCAAAAAACCTGGCACATAGTAGATGTTGTATAAATGTTAGCTATAATTTCATTTACTTATTTATTTGTGTTTCACATTCATTATTTATTTATATCTATATTAGATATAATATATATTATAAATGTATTTACATAAATTTATTAATGTATTTATATATTTATTTGTTGTTATTGATTAGTACAACACCTGGCACATAGTAGGGGCTGTATAAATGTTAGTTATTATTTGTATAAAAGGGCTAAGCACAGAACATGGCACATAATAAGTATTATATAAATGTTAGCTATAGTTTTATTATTAAAGTGATTAGCACAACACGTGGCCTATAGTAGATCCTATATAAATGTTAGCTATTATTTTTATAAAAGGGGTCAAAATCTGGCACATAGTAGACACTATATAAATATTAGCTATTATTATTATGAAAGAACTTAGTACAGTACCTGACATATAGTTGGTGCTATATTAAAACTTATTCCCTTCCCCTCCCCTCTTTTTCTAGATTCTCTTCATTGCCTTTATTATTTATTTATTATTTATTCTTTTCATTGCCACCGCTTTACCTTGCACTAAGGTTGTGTCAGTAGTAAGGCAGGGCTTTTCTAGTATTAAAGAGTAATTGGCCATCTGTCAGGAGACAGTCTTTTGGTCTGGAAAACTAGTGGGTACTTGTACCTATAGAACTGAAGAGAGAAAATATGAAGAATTAGCTGCCTTAGAAACCCTGTCTTGTGGCCAGGTACCATGGCAACTCAGATTGACAGCTTTGTGAAGGTTGTCTCTTCCTGGGCACCACTGAAGAACCCATTGTTTGTATGAAACCAAATCAGTCTCCTGGAAAGTCTTTATCATCTGAAATGGGGATTCAGTTAATGTGTCTTGAAAGTGGATAGTTAATAATTCATACGATGTTAGAGTTGGAAAGGATTATTAAAATTGTCTCATTTAATCATTTCATTTTACAAATGGGGAAACTGAGATTCATAGAAAAAAATTTATTTTAAGGAGGTTAAAAAATCTGGTGTGTGGTTGGGTGAAGATTAAATCCCAGGGCTTGTGACTCTTGGGCCCAAGCTCTTTTAACTATGCCGTGTTGCACTTCTTTGTTTCTTCCCAATAAAGTTTTATTTTGCTTGATAAAATGAATCGAAAGTTCTTCCTTCTTACCCTAATCTAGTCATGTCCAGTTATTTGTATTAGAAAATTCTGGCTACATTCCATCCCTGAAGTGGCTGTATTTCAGGCTCGTTGCAAAGGGCAATGTTCACACATGAACTGCTTGCAATTACTAATT
This sequence comes from Sarcophilus harrisii, assembly GCF_902635505.1. Classification (NCBI taxonomy): domain Eukaryota; kingdom Metazoa; phylum Chordata; class Mammalia; order Dasyuromorphia; family Dasyuridae; genus Sarcophilus; species Sarcophilus harrisii. The sequence goes on from NC_045427.1 coordinate 597,405,624, forward strand.
TGTTTAAAAAAAAACACACTCTGGATATATTGAGGTGAAATAATCTATATAAATGCATCATCATAATTGCATTTCCAGCTATTAAAATACATAATACTTATCAGAAAGATATATGCAAAAATTATTCTCTCAGCTTCTGCAATCCAATTGGGTTATTCAATTAGACTTCTCATAATACATCCTCCGACAATGAGGCTGGCTGCTCCTTCACGTTCAGAGGCTACTGAGTGATAATAAATTTGACATAAGAATGACTTCACCATGACCTCTTGTTTTCTGCCATAATCATGAACCTATTAAATCACCAATGACTCATCAAGGATTCTGCTCATTAATATATTTTGTTTCATTATCCAATCCAAAAAGCATTTTTTAATTTTTAATTTTATTGATATCTTTTCTTTAAGGTCACCTTTATTTCCAAATTCCCTTCCTTATCCAGTGAACTATTTCTTGAAACAACATTTTTTAAAAGGGGGAAGGGGAAGAAAGAAGTAGTTTAACAAAATTAGGTAACATATCAATTGAGTCAGGCAATATACACAATGTTCCACACCCAAATTCCTTGCCTCTGAAAAGGACAAGAGGTGTATTTTCTTCTTCATTTACAAATGTGTTCATTATAATTGCACAGTGATCAGTTTTATTTTTTTCTTTTAATTAACATAATTATAGTCGTTGTGTATGTTGTTTTCCTAGTTCTGTTCACTTCATTCTGCATTAGGTCATATTCACTGTTTCTCATGATGTGGTAATATTCTGATATATTTATGCAGGACAATTGGCAAACCTGCAATCAATAGGCATATGTACTTTGTTTCCAGTTCTTTGCTACCTACCACAAAGATACTGCTATGGATATTTAGGGCTATATAGGATCTGTCCTGTATAGTAACAAGCTAATTATAGATGTTTAATAAATGTTTGTTAGTTGACTGATTAGTTGCCTACACCTATCAAGGACACTTCTTTGTCAATGGATATGGATATTTTAGTCACTTTTCTAGTATAATTCAAATCACTTTCTAGAACCATTGGACAAATTTGCAACTCTACCAACAATGTATTAGTGTGCCTATTTTCCTACAAACTGCAACTTTGACCATTCTCTCTTTCTGTCATCTTTGTCAATTTACTGGATGTGAGATGAAGCCTCAGTCTTTTTTTTATTATTTTCATTTCTTTTTAACTAATGATTTGGAGCAATTTCTCACATGTAGTTACAACATTGAAATTCATCTTTTGAAAATTGGTTATTTATATCCTGGGGTTCTTTATCCATTGGTGAACAACTTTTAGTATTTTGTAAATTTGAAATATATTTTTATTTTTTAAATAATAGCTTTTTATTGTCAAAATATATGCAAAGATAGTTTTCAACATTCACCTTTGCAAAACCTTGTCTTCCAAATTTTTCTCCCTCTCTTCCTTTCCATCTCCTCCCCTAGAAAGCAAGTAATCCAATATATGGATTAACTTTAGTCTCAAATCTTTATGTTAAATGTGTATGAATACAGATCTTGGTTATCAAGTCCTTACTAAAGATATTTGGTTCACTTTTCCTTATCATTTGCTTTCCTTTTTATCCTAGATTAGTTGAGTTTGCACATGCAAAAACCTTTCAATTTTATGTTATTATAATTGTATTTTATCTTTTCTGATTACCTCTTTCCCTAGATTGACTAAAAACTGTCCCCCTAACCATAACTAAGAAAGATACCTGGTCTTCTTGTTGCTTAATTAATTTATTTAAATGATAGGGCCTTTGAAAATATTCAATTCACAAATGTCTGTTTTGAGTTTATTGTGGTATTTGATGTAAGTTAATATAAATCAAATTACTGCCAAACCACCCTTGTACAAACAAGCCTTTGTTAAGTGTTTACACTTTGTTAAGTACAGCTCACTATAATAAGTACTGGGGGAACAAAAACAAAATGAAAAGTAGTCCCTGACTTTAAAGAGGTTTACATTCTAGTAATTGGATATAACATATAAACAGTCATATACTTGATAACTTAAGAAGGAGGGAACAATAACTAAGGGAAAGCCTATAAGAGGTAACTCATGTGCTAGTCCTTGGAAGAAACTAAGTCTTCTAAACGGCAGAGATGAGAAAATCATGAGAAACACAAATGTAGCCAAAACTGAGGGAAGAAGAAAATATTTTACATCCAAGGGTTCTGATAAAGACCTCATTTCTGAAATATAGAGAATTGACTCAAATTTATAAGAATTCAAAAGGATATGAATAGACAATTTTCAGATGAAGAAATTAAAACCATTTCTAGTCATGAAAAAAATGTTCTAAATTACTACTGATCAGAGAAATGCAAATTAAAACAACTCTGAAGTACTACTTCACACCTCTCAGATTGGCTAAAATGAAGGGAAAAAAATAATGATAAATGTTGGAGGGGATGTGGGAAAACTGGGACACTAATACATTGTTGGTGGAGTTGTAAACTGATCCAACCTGGAGAACAATTTGGAATTATGTCCAAAGGGCTATAAAACTGTGCATATCCTTTGATCCAGCATTGTGGTACTACTAGATCTGTATCTCAAAGAGATCATAAAAAAGGGAAAAGGACCCACAGGTGCAAAAATATTTGTGGCAGCCCTTTTTGTAGTGGCGAGGAACTGGAAATTGAATGGATGCCCATCAGTTGGAGAATGTCTAAATAAGTGATGGTATATGAATGTTATGGAATATTATTTTTCTATAAGAAACAATCAGTAGCATGATTTCAGAAAGACCTGGAGAGACCTACATGAACTAATGCCAAGTGAAGTGAGTAGAACCAAGATAATATTGTATACAGCAACAACAAGATTATGCAATGATCACTTCTGCAGTTTGTGACTCTTTTTAATGATGATTCAGGCCAATTCTAATAGACTTGTGATGGAGAGAGCCATCTGCACCCAGACAGAGGACTATGGAGACTGAATGTGGATAACACGATAGTATTTTCACTTTTTTCAATTATTGTTTGCTTGTTTTTTTCATATTTTTCTTTTTAATCTGATTTTTCTTAGACAACATGATAAATGTAGAAATATGTATAGAAGAACTACATATGTTTAACATATATTAGATTACTTGCTGTCTAGGAGGAGTGAGGAAAAGGAAGGAGAAAATTTTGGAATACAGAATTTTGCAAGGATGAATGTTAAAAACTATCTTTGCATATATTTTGAAATAAAAAGCCATTATTAAAAAAAGAAGACCAAAAATAAGCCAAGTATGATCCCTAGTTCTCTATATAACAGTTCTCTATGTATCTCCCCAGACAATAATGATGTTATGAAAAGCTTCCTCAAATTGGGAAGGCCAATATTAATGCTCATTTTCATTAGACATTGAAGAGGTTCATGAATGGTTGATTTTTATGGAATAAAACCATGATAGAAATTGAACATAGTGCCCAGCACAATGATATAAACTTAGTGGCTGCCTGATTAATGTTTGATGAATTAATAAAGAAAAAAAGGAAAGAGAAAGGAAGGAAGGAAGGAAGGAAGGAAGGAAGGAAGGAAGGAAGGAAGGAAGGAAGGAAGGAAGGGTAGAAGGAAAGGAAGGAGGGAGGGAGAGAGGAAGCTAAGGAGGTAGGACTTCAACCCGATGTTCTTGCTTTTTTTGCCTAGTTGCATTATGAACTACATATTGTTTCTTAGGTAGAAAGAAAAGCAGTAACCTCAATGTGGCAGTCTAAGATGACACTGAAAGTTTTTATTTCACATTTCTCTTTCTTTACACTAAAATCTAGAGTAATAAAATCTAACAAGGTTGTCTAAGACTTGGAAGGGACCTTAGAAGTCATCAAATTTAACCTTCTCTCTGAAGCGAGAATTCAGTTGAAAATGTCCCCGTGTAATTATTTAACTGGTATCTAAACATCTCCAAAGACAGAAATTCACTAATGCCTGGGGCAGCCCAGTTCATGGTTGGACAGTTGTATTTGCTAAATTTTCATTATTGAGCCAAAATTTAAAAACTCATAACTTCTACCATCAAATGTTTGTGGTTAGGAGTTAAAATAAAACAAATCTAATCTCTTTTCCACAAGACATCCCTTCAGACATTTGAAAATAGTCCAGCTCAAACCTTTTCTTTTTCAAGCTAAATGTTTTTAGTTCTTTGAAAACATATACGTGGCATGGCAGTCTCAAAATGGGAGTTTCAAATACCTAATGGAAAATTAAGGCTAATCCATAGGAACATGATAACATTAAGATGGATGGGAAGCTCAGAAAGAGACAAAGAGAATAGAACTGGCATGAAGGATGAAAAAAAGGTTTATAAGGAAAAAGTTAAAGAATATGTATATATTATATATGTATATATATATGTAAGTTAAAGAATATGCATATGTATAACTCCATGACTCAAAGTCCATTTGCATAAAATTCCCTCCATTGATAGGGAAGCTAGGTAGTGCAGTTGATCAAGTGCCAGACTTGGAGTCAAAAAGAAATGAGTTTAAATCCAGGTTTATACATTTCCTAGCTGTGTGACTCTGGGCAAGTTACTTAACTCTGTTTGCCTCAATTTCCTCATGTGTAAAATAACCTGGAGAAAGAAATGGCACACCACTCCAGTATCTTTACCAAGAAAAACTAAATGAGTTCAAGATGAGCTAGATAAACTGAAGTGATTGAATAACAAACTTTTCACTCTTTAATGCAGCTCTACTGATGTACTTGCTATTCTTCACACAGAACATCCTATCTCACCATGCCTTTAAACTGGTTGTCTTCCAGTCTTAGAAGGTCCTTTCTCCTCACCTCCTCCTCATAGAATATCTGGCTTCCTTCAAAATTTAGTTCAACACAATTACAAAACACTTTTCACACAAATAAATACAGATATAAAGAACTGGAAAATTATTAATTGCTCATAGGTAGGCTAGCCAATATGATAAAAATGACAATCTTATCTAAATTAATCTATTTATTAAGTACCATATCAATCAAAGTACCAAAAAATAAAGCCAGGAAAAAATTATTATCAAAGTTCATACGGAGGAACAAAAGATAAAGGATATCAAGGGAATTAGTGAAAACAGATGTGAAGGAAGGTAATCTAACCGTACCAAACTGTATTATAAAATAATCAATAAAATCTGATGCTAGCTAAGAAATAGAGTAGTGGATCAACAGAACAGATTAGGTACAAATTACATTATAGTAAATGACCAAAGTAATATATTATATGATAAATCCAAAGATGCAATCTTTTGAGACAAAAACATCATTCAATAAAAATTTCTGGGAAAACTGGAAAAATTTGGCAGACCAAAGAGCTATCAAACTGCATGCTTTTTGATCCATCAGTGTTTCAACTGGGTCTGTATCCAAAGAGATCATAAAAAAGGGGAAAGGACCCACATGTGTAAAAATGTTTGTAGCAGCCCTTTTGTAGTGGCAAGGAACTGGAAATCAAATGGATAACCATCAGCTGGGGAATGGCTGAATAAGTTATGGTATATGAATGTTATAGAATATTATTGTTCTATAAGAAACAATCACCAGGATGATTTCAGAGAGGTCTGGGGAGACTTACATGAACTGATGCTAAGTGAAGTGAGTAGAACCAAGAGAATATGGTACACAGCAACAGCAAAATTATACAATGATCGATTCTAATTTCAACAGTAAGGTAATCCAAGCCAATTCCGATAGACTTGTAGTAGAGTGAGCCATCTGCATCCAGAAAGAGGACTGTGGGAACTAAATGTGGATCACAATATAGCATTTTCACCTTTTTGTTGTTGTTTGCTTGCTTCTTGTTTTCTTTCTTATTTTTTTCCTTTTTGATCTGATTTTTCTTGTGCAGTATGATCATTGTGGAAATATATGTAGATGTGTGTATAGATATATCTATAGATATATAAGAATTGCACATGTTTAACATATATTGGATTTACTTGCTGTCTAGGGGAGGGGTGGGAAGAAGGGAAGGAAAAAATTAAGAAGGGAGGAAGGGAGAAAGGAAGGAAGGAAGGAAGGAAAAAAGAAAGGAAGGAAGGAAAGAAGGAAGGGAAGGAAAGGGGAGAGAATGGACAATCTTTGTGTGTAGTTGAGGTTGGATGAAGGTATATATGGGTACAGGTCAGAGGAGTTAAAGAAACTGATAAACTGGGAAGCTGCAATGTCTGGGGGGACTTCAACAAGTATATCCAAAACCCCAAGTAAGAACAAAAGCAGGGCTGAGAAAGGAGAGGAAGCTTGCACAGGCTGGGCTCTGGGCTCTTTGCTGGGTCAAGGGAGAGAAAATTTTTGGAGTTCTATCTACAAAGCAAGGGGATAACAGCATAACTGCCCAGCAGCCTGGGGCCACACACATTGCCAGTCCTGTTCTCTGTAATTAATATTGACATCTCTAGTTCCTGGAAATGCTGGAACATATAGTATGTCTGTTTAAATGGTCTGTTTAAACGGACACCTTCTTCTCTTTTCCCAGATTCAGAGAGCAAAGGAGTAAGAGAAAACATTCCCCAACTCTCAAAAGAGAATATTCTGCGTGTGCATGAAAGGCTAGAAATCCATTTGGGGACCAGTTATGTGGATGGCTTCATCTGTGCCTTCTGCAGTTGGCATGGGCACTAGAGCAAAACCCAGCCTGTGATGAGAGCTCTTGCATGAGCAAAGTCCCCTTCTCCCAATGCAGGTTGTGTCCTTCTCTGGAATTTAACAGCTTAGAGATTTCTCTAGAGTCCTGGGAAGTTATATGTTGGGAGTCACACAGCCAGTATTTAGAGACAGAATTTGAACCTGGCTCTCCCTGGCTCTGTGACACACTGTTGTGACCCTACATAATAAAAGTTCAATAAAGACTTCCTTGGAAGGAGTGTGTTTTGCATGAAAGAACTTTAGATTTGGGATCTAATCCTAAATTTTCTATGTACTACCTGTGGGTCTGTTTCTGCATTTGTAAAATGAGATTGAACCAGATGATATTTTCAATAAATGAATGAAAAAATAGTTTATTAAAGTGTTTACTGTGGGCAAGTGGTGCTGCCATTTAGTCAATTAATAACTAACTCTTCATCACCCCATCTTCTTGACCGAGATTCTAGAGCTTTTTTCCATTTTCTTCTCCAGTTCATTTTATAGATAAGGAAACTGAGGCAAATAGGGTTAGGTGATTTTCCCAGGATCACACAGCTAGGAAGTATTTGAAGCCAGATTTAAACTCAGATCCTCTTGACTCCAGACCCGGCAATGTATGCACTGTGCTACCTCCTCCCCCTAAGTATGTGCCCCTAAATGGACTAAGTATGGGGTACGAAAAGGAAATCACAATATTGCTAGTCTCAACAAGCTCATTTCAAACACAGACAACAACAGGGATGGAAGATTTCAGTTGTAAGTCAGAAAGAGCATTCCCACAATCTGTGGGGAGCAATGTTAAAGCTAATAATAAGGTCTCTTCTTCATTGTCATTTCCATTGACAAAATCACATCAGTTTCAGATCTCTTCCGTGTCTAAATCACATTATCTTGTTATCTGTGATGTCAGCACTGAGCAGTGCAGTACAAGAGAGAGTGAGGTACCATAGAAGGAACGCTGGGTCTGGAGGCAAAGGTGTGGATTCAGATCCCATCTCTGTTACTCGCTCTGTGACCTAACCTGAGTCTCAGCTCCTTAATTTGCAAAAGAAGGTGCTTGGGCTGGGTCGCCTCTAAGGTCTGCTCCAAAGCTAGGATCCCATAAAGGAATTCTTGCAAAAATAGTTGATAGAGTGTTATTAGAAGGAACAGTTGCCATTTTGGTTCTCAAGATCAACCTAAAACAGAATGAGGGACGGAAGGTCATACACAGCTGGATGGCCAAATATAACTGAATTAACCAAATATGGGAAGAAAAAAATATAGCCTTTAAAAGAAAATTTCAGGCATAGAGATTTAACAAAATACAGTACAATGTGAGATTTATCCCCAAAACTGTAAGGAAAGATCTAAGATGATTTTGCTTCTGAAAAGAGAGGGGTGTGATATAGATCCGCCTGGACTTTCCTCTCTGAGATGTAATTTAATTTCATGAGAGGCTTTGTAAATCTAATTGTCTGACAATTAGAATAGCATGGGAGACTTTTTGTAGTGGCTGAGTGGATGCTCATCAGTTGGAGAATGGCTGAATAAATTGTGGTATATGAATGTTATAAAGTATTATTGTTCTGTAAGAAACGATCAGCAAGATGATTTCAGAGAGGCCTGGAGAGACTGACATGAATTGACGTGAAGTGAAATGAGCAGAATCAGAAGATCTTTATACCTGGCAATGACAAGATTATAAGATGATCAATTCTTGATGGATTAGGTTCTCTTCAACAATAAGACAATTCAGGCCAGTTCCAATAAACCTGTGATGAAGAGAGCCATCTACACCCAGAGAGAGGACCATGGGAACTAAGTGTGGACCACAACATAGCATTTTTACTCTTTTTGTTATTGTTTGCTTGCATTTTATTTTCTCATTTTTTAATTTTTCTTATGCAGCATGATAATTGTATAAATATGTATGCCTATATTGGATTTAACATATATTTTAACCATATTTAACAAATATTGGATTACTTGCCATCTGGGGGAGGGGGTGGGGAGGAAGGGAAAATTGGAACACAAGGTTATAAAAGGGTCAATGCTGAAAAATTGTCCATACATATGTTTTGAAAATAAAAAGCTTTAATAAAAAAAAGAATAGCGTGGGAGTATTAGCTTCCCCTAAATGCAGCAAAAAACTGCACCATCAGCAACTGAGCCCCAAGATTGGTAACTCTATGAAGTTCTGAACCCCCAGACTTTAGAACTCATAAATCATCACTGACTCCCAATGAGGTATTCAGAATTTCCCATTATCTTGGGCTGCATCTGAATTGCCCCCCCAATCTTTATCTAATTACTAAAGTCAAGCTAGAGATCAAAAAACCTTTTTTTAACTAAAGAGGGCAGAAGAAAATAAAATCGTAAAGAGTTTAGATCATTGGGTTATAGGATCATAAAGATGCATGATGATATTTTCCCAAACTTACCTAATATGGATCACAATAGATCATAGATTTAAAGCTGGAAGCTCAGAAATGATCTACTTCAAGCCCTTCCTTACATAGATGAGACCCACAGAGACTAAGTGACTTGTTCAAGACCAAACAGAGACTATATCATATATTTCAACATGTGGGATGTGAGACCCTGTTGTTATTTGACTTCAAATCCAACAGTTTTTTCTCATTAAACTACGTTGCTTCTCTCATGTTTGTATAGACAAGAACTTAATAAATATTACTTGATTAATTCACATAATTAGAAATTCTTTTACTTGGATGGTGGGAAATTGTTGGGACAAAATGGAAGAGTGGGAAATCATATACAAAGACTTGGTCTAATGACACCAGGAGAAGGGAAAGCCCAACAGCACAAGTCCTCTGGGTGATGATTCTGTATTAACCATAAGATTTTCTAAAGACTTGATCAGTGTTTACCCTGTACATTACTGCTCTCTTTCTCCCTCCCTCTCTTACTCCTATCCCTCTCTCTCCCTTCCTCCATCCATTTCTCCTTCTCTTACTCTCTCTCTTTCTCTTTTCTTCTCTCTTTCTGTCTCTCTTTTTCTCTGTCTCTGTGTGTGTGTCTGTCTCTCTGTCTCTCTGTTTCTCTCTCTCCTCACTCTCTCTCCATCTTTCTCTTTCTGTCTGTCTGTCTCTGTCTCTCTCTCCATCTCTCTCTCTCTCTCTCTCTCTCTCTCTCTCTCTCTCTCTCTTGTGTGTGTGTGTGTGTGTGTGTGTGTGTGTGTGTCTCTTTCTTCCCCCCTCCATCCCACTACTCCCAAATCCCAATATGGAGCCTAATTCCTGAATTTAAACTCCAAAAAGGCACTGGTCATGACCTTAATAAGTTTGAAGAAAATAAATTTAGCAAAGATAAAGAATGAAAACAACATAGCCAGCAAGCAGAGCCCTGAATCAGCCATCAGGGTCTGATTTCTTGCTCTCTGATAACTGGAACTTTCCTGTTTGCCTTTCCCCAAGGTAATATTTGAAATCCATGTACACTCACGGGTTGGGTGGATCTAGCTAAATGAGTACACAGAAATATTACTACAAGAGGCAAACCCACAAATGTAAATATAAGCAGCCCCAATCTTAATGATTTCAACAAATTCCCCAATCAGCCTCAAGTCACTTGAGCCTGGGGTTCAAAGATGGTTAGACATCCTCCACTGAGGCTGAACAAATGCACTAAAGGTTTTCTCTGAAGCTGAGGTCACCCAAAGCTCTCGCCAAGCTTGTGTGACGAGACCATCTTCTCCACTGTGATTGATGATGACATTGGAACAGAACAAATCCATGGTAGATTTGATTTCACACCAAAAATAATGGACTATTCAGCCCAGTTCAAATATTCCTGACTTAGGAGATGGGGAAAATCCTAGCAACCAAAAGAGTTCTTCTGTTTTAAGAGATAATGGGAACACTGTAGCCTTTTATGAACATAAATATATTTCTTAACACTTAACCAGGTCTAAAGAAAATTGACATTGTATTTCAGTGAGGGTGGGAGAGTCTGGGTCACACCTTAGTCAAAATTATGTATTTGCTTATGATAATCTCCATATTATTCTTTCAATGATGAATTATGGGGCTTGTCCTTTGATGTAATGGCTTGCCAGATTTATCTGTGAGACCAACCACCTTTATTATAAATGAGAAGGGTTTTTTTTTTAATTTATTAAGTGTCAATCTTATCAAAATTCAGTTACCACGGTTGCTGTTTCCTCTTAGAATCCTTTCTGAGTGGCTAGAGAACCTTGACCTTATATCTGCCTCCTTCTTGTAAGCTATATCCAGAATCATTCTTCATTGATCTGGCTTTTGCTTTGTCAAGAGATAAGTAATATTTATACAAGTTTGTATTATTTCTGTTTAAGGAAGCAAGGGAAAAATAAAGAACTTGTTTATTCAGTTCCTGAAAGACAAGAAATTAGCTTCATACATCTACAACCATTTTTTTCTCTCTAAACACCATCTTCCTGATATTTGACTAATGTTAAGATAACCTATAAGTGTACCCCTGTGCACACCACTTAATGTGTTTGACAGGAGTATCTTTCTTACAACTTATTTTGCTCTGCTATTAGATTAAATGTGTTTTGCTTTGAATTAATGTATTCTCTGATCAGTTTAGAAAAAGAAACACATTATTAAGGCTTATATTATAATTTTGAGCATAATCTGACCCATAAAGTAACTCATATCTAGAATAGATTTTTAGGATCCCTCAAGTGAGGGGCCACCTAGATACTACAAATAATAATAAGATTGATAGCATTAATATAGAACTTTAAAGTTTACAAATTGTGTTGTTGTTCAGTCATGTCTTATTTTTCCTATTCCCATTTGGTGTTATCTTGGCAGAGATACTGGAGTGGTTGGCAATTTCCTTTTTCCAATTCATTTTACAGATGAGGAAACTGCGGCAACAGGAATAAGTGACTTGCCCAGAATTACACAGCTAGTAAGTGTCTGAGGCCATATTAGATTAGTCTTCCTGCTTCCAGGCCTGGCACTGTACCCACTACTGTCTAATACTAAGTTCAAAAAACTTACTGATATGCCAAATCACTAGATTCTAGGGAGCTCTTTTTCCAGTAAAAACAAAAACAAAAAAACTCCATCACTCATAGAAATCACTCAGCCTCTCTGGGAAGAACTTGGTCTATTAGTATTTATAATATTTGTTTAGACATTTAGAGCAGAAACACAGTGATCAGTCGATCAGACAACAAGCACTTAATAAGTATTTACTAAGTGCCAAGCATTAGGGTGCAAATAAAAGTCAAAAAAACTAACAGTCTCTTCTTTAATGGAATACATTCTAGATACATATAGTATATATGATATATATGTACTATCCACAGAAGGTAACCAGGAAAGACCTCTTGCATAAGGTAAGATTCGAATCCAATTAGGAAGGAATTCAAGGACAGAGAGAGAAAGGAGAGAGAGAGAGAGAGAGAGAGAGAGAGAGAGAAACAGAGAGAAACAGAGACAGAGAAAGAGAGAGAGAGAAGGAGGGACTTCATTTAAAGGAAGGAGAAAGAGAGAAGGAAGGAATTCATTTACATTGGGAAGGAAGGAGAGAGAGAGAAGGAGGGAGAGGGGGGAAGGAGGGAGAAAGGGAAGGAGAGAGAGATGGAAAAGGAACCAAAAAAATGCTATAAATCAGGACTCAATTTTTTTCTGTTGATTTTTATTCTAAACTTAAGAAAATGATGGAAGAAATGTTAATATTGCGAATTAAATTTACAAATATATCATATAGACACCTTTTTTTTCCTAGAGATCCAATTATCACACATATTTCAGAATACTCCTGGCCCATGCTTTAGAAGAATTACTTTGGCTGCTGAGTGGAGGGTGGATTGGACTGAAATGAAGTTTAAGCAGAAAAACTAGTTAATAGTTTATTATAACAGCCCAGGTGAGAATTTATGAGGGTCTGAACTAGGTGGGGCTCCTGAGTGAGTCGAATGTTTATAAAAGATGTTGTGAATATAAAAGTGATGAAATTTGACAATAGCTTAGATAAATGGGGTAAGTGAGAAAAAGGAGGTAAGGATGACACTGGGGTTGCAAATCTGGGTGATTGTGGGGATGGTGATGTTCTCAACAGTAATAGGAAAGTTCAAAAGAAAAAAGGGTTTGAGGGGAAAGATAAACTGTGTTTTGAACATGTTGAATTTGAGATGCTATTAAATACAGTTCAACATGTCTAAAAGACAGGACAGTGGATAGAGCACTAACCCTGAAGTCAGGAGGACCTGAGTTCAAATCTGACCTCAGACACTTAACACTTCCTAGCTGTGTGACCCTGGGCAAGTCACTTAACCCTAGTTGCCTCAGGGGGAAAAAAAGATGTCTAAAAGACAGTGATGTGGGATTAGGGTTTGGAAGAGAAACTAGTGCTGGTTTATTAACTCTAGGGGCTCCCATAAATTCATGGGACCTGATGAGATCACCACGTAAGAAAGAGAAAAGAGAAGAGGACTTGAAACAGGACCTCAGTCAGTGTACAAACTCAGATGAAGAACCAGTAGATGAAATAGATAAAAAAACATCAGGACATGGAGAAGAAGAATAAATGCAGTGTCACAAAGACTTAGAGAGAAGAGACCTTCTAATAGGAGGACAATATCAGCAGTGCCAAAGGCTTCAAATAGGATGAAAATTGAGAAAGGACCATTTGATTTGGTAACTAAAAGGTCACTAGTAACTTTGCCCAGAGAAATTTCAGTCAAATGAAAAGATCTAGATTACAAAAAGACTAGAAGCAAATGAGTTGAAAAGAAATGGAATCACCAAGTACGAATGAATTTTTCAGAAAGTTTAGCCATGAAAAAAAAGTTTAGCCATGAAGGAAATGGGGATATAAAAGCTGGGGATGGTAGGATCAAATGAAGCTTTCTTTAAGGATAGGGAGAGATGTTTATAGCCAGGGGAGAAGAAACCAATAGATAGGGAGAGATTGAAGGTTAGAGAAAAGAAAAGAGAAAAGAAGGTGGAGATAATACCCTAGAGCATATGGGATGGAATGAGATCAATTGCTATTTGCAATAGAAATAGAAGTTTACTTTCATAAGAAGATTCACTTTTTCATCTGAGACTGGAATGAATGAAAAGATAATGGGGAAAGATGTCTGAGTGATCTGAAATATGGAAGAGGTAAAAAGAGAGTTCCATTTTTTTTCTCAGTTAAGTTGAAGATATTTCCATTCCTTTCCTGTTATCCCTCTTAAAGTGCCAAAAAAAAACCCTCTTCCCTATATAAGATCCTCCATAAGAGGTCCCCTCAAATCAATAGCCATGGACTCTAATTCAAATATCTCATTATTGATATGAAGACCAGATAGATTTTCCTACATCAAAATTAGATACGGCAAAAATGAGAGTGTCTGGCTCTGCCTGGATTCATGAAACCTACTTCCAAATGATCTAATATAAATTGAAGCAAGTAGACCGATATAGTTTAATTTTCCAAGGTTTAACTGTTAGACAGGACATTTACACTGGGAAATATTCAGAAAAAGTCAATTAAGACAGTCAGCTTCTTCATGGCTATGCCATAAATTGAAGGATCTCAGAATGTTTATTAGGAAAAATAGAAGTTTATAGGTCATCTGATAGGAACAGGGAGTGGATCTGATAGTTCCTTGATCTAAGGAACTCCATCTACCACCACAGGGTAGAACCTCTTCTGCAATTTATAGTTTTAAAGAGGTTTCCAGAGCATTAGAAAGTTAAATGACCTGACCCAAGGTCACATAACCATCATGTCATACACTTGATATTGAAATAACTGAAGCTCTGTCAGATGGAAGAAATATTAAATTTTTTTCTATTTGGCTCCAAAGGATAGAAGTAGAAGTAGTGGGTGGAAGTTATAGAGAAACAATAAATTAAAACATAACAAATAAATCCAAAGGAAAGTTGGGATGATTTATAAGGCTGAGCATCCCCCAAGTGGAGGTTTTCAAACAAAAACAGAAATATTGAAAAGATGATGTATTGTAGAACAGAGATCATTAACCTTTTTTAGTCATGGACCTCTTTTGGAAATCTGGGGAATCCAATGGACTCCTTTTCAAAATAATATTTTAAATGCATAAATTAAATTCATAGGTAATAAAAGACACTATTTTTATTCAAATTAGTTACAAAAGGTTGTTTTAAAAGTAAGTTCGTGGATCTCATGTTAATAACTTCTGCCTTAGATAGAATTCTTCTCCAAACAGAGGTCATACTTAATGGGTTTTGATTTCCTTGCTGACTGAGTTTTGTGATTGTGTGACCTATAGTGTTTAGCTCCTAAAATTGACTTGTGTTCTCAATAACCCCAGGCATAGTGGAGAGAGGGATTTAGAGTAAGAAAGATCCCAACTCTGACATTCACAATCTGTGTGATACTGGGCAAGTCACTTAACCTAGCTGAGGCTCAAGTTCCTTGCCTGTAAAATGGGGCCAATCATACCAGTCTCATGGGCTCCTTGTGAGATTTTAAGAAAAATTATCTATGTGTTTGATAATGAAAACATTAAAATAATAAAAATATGTCAGTTATTGTTATTACTTCTATGATTCCCCTTCTGGGGGCTAGCACAACCAACCTGGAGCACACACAACCTAAATCAGTTTCCAAAGACCACACTGGAAGTCAGCATCAAAGACAGGAACAGAATTAGCTTTCCTGTCTCCTAAAGCTTTTCATATGACTCACTTAATTCACTCATTGGTCTCCTGGCAACGAGGATGGAAATCTTCTCAAGACTAATTCCCCAAATTATTCTGTAGAAGATTTACAAAGCCTTGATATTTGCTGGTGAGATTATTGTTAAAATTACCATCGCTCCTTTTGCAGGGATTTAGACATTATAATCAGGAGATTGGAGGAGCCCAAGGGGAGTGAGGGGGGAGAGGGAAGAGATTGTTGTGATTCTGTCTTAGCTCTTGTCTCTTAACTGTGTGATTTGGGGCATATCACTTTATTTCTGTGAGTCTCAGGTTTCCTAACTCTTGGTCTGGAGTACTGCCTTCAACATAGGAAAAAGCAAAGTGTCCTTGCTGTAGAAGGAACCTGTTACATTGGATTAAGAGGGGCCCTGAATTTCTAGTTCCATCTAAATAATTTGTGTTTACTATCTCACCTGCCTTGATCATTCATATTACCAGGCAATATGTTTACTGATATTGCTGCTATTATTATTATGCTTTTGCTGCTCTTCTCAAGGCAACATCATAGTCCAGATCCTCATCACCCCATGACAGGATTGGAGAGGTATATGGTGGGGGTGAGCCAAGGAGCCTCAACTTGCAAGATGTATCTTCTGTGCTGGGCAAAAGTTATCTCAGAGCTCCAATAAATATAATAATTATTATTATATATTAATTACTATTGTTAACATACCCACAAAAAAAGTACAGAGAAAAGCCAGAAAAAAATCATCAAAGAAATGTATGATAAAAAAGAAAAGAGACTGGTCACATGACAAAATCTAGGGATACCAATGAACAGCCATCATGAACCTGTTTTTTTTAACATAATATCTATCCCCGTAGGCTCCCTGAGAGTAGGGGCTAAGTTTTGTATTTTTGCCTTTCTTTGTATTGGCAATACCTGGCACATATTGAGCCCTTAATAAATACTTGTTGATGGATTAATTATTTCAATTAAACAATAATTAGCCTCCTGAAATTCTTTTCTTCTCCTCCCTCCAAAACTATTTTGCATGCTTCTGCCAAAATAATTTACCTTAAAGATGCTGCCATTGTGTCACTTTTCTGGTTAAAATTATTTAATGACTACCTGTTTCTAATCATGTAAAATCATGGAATCAAAGACTTTAGAGGGCATCCCCTCTATTTTAGGGATGATAAAACTGAAATTCAAAAAAGAAATCACCAAGTACAAATGAATTTCTCGAGAAGTTTAGCCAGACTGATCCAAGACTTGATCTAATTAGGAAAAGGAATGTGGAGGAAAGGAGAAAAGATTTAGATCAGTGGTTCTCAAAGTCTGGTCCAGAGCATCCTGGGAATCTCTGAAATCCTTTCAGAGAATCTACAAATTCATAATTAGTTTTTATTTTTAATGTGATCAATATCTATAACTATAAACCACATAAACAAAAACTCTTTGGACAGATCCTCAGTCATTTTTAATAGGATAAAGATATTGAGAACAAAAGTTTGAGGACCACTGGTAGATTATCCCTAAGGGTGCTTCCAGATCTAAATCTACATCTACTCTATCAGATAATAAATCTGACTTCTAATGCATTCTGCTTTCTTTTTTTTTCATCGTAAATGTAATCATCAACAAATATAAACATTTCAGTATATAATAAAGAATTAGAAGAGAATTGTAAAAGAAACTATTACATAGTTTGTTTTTTAAGAAAAAGGGAAAAGGTTTCAAATCAAGAGAGAAG
Source organism: Sarcophilus harrisii (assembly GCF_902635505.1). Lineage (NCBI taxonomy): Eukaryota > Metazoa > Chordata > Mammalia > Dasyuromorphia > Dasyuridae > Sarcophilus > Sarcophilus harrisii. Next base: position 597,422,617 of record NC_045427.1, read on the forward strand.
CCCAGGTCAAAGTTGGTGTTCAGTTATTTTTTAATTGTGTCAACACATTGTGATCCTGTTTGGAGTTTTTTTGGCCAAGATACTAGAGTGGTTTGTCCTTCTCCAGCTTATTTTATAAATGAGGAAACTGGGGTGAACAGCAGTTAATGACTTACCCAGAAACACATAGCTAGTAAGTATCTGAGGCCATATTAGATTAGTCTTCCTGATTCTGGGCCTGGCATTATATCCACTAATTGAATGTTGTTTGACTTTCATTCTCAAAGAGGACCAGGACATCAGAGAGGTGATGCTATGCCATGCAAGCATGGACCAAATGGAGGCCTTTTTTTAGGCTTGGAGATAATAGGGAGTCACTAGAGTTTGTTGAGAGTAGTTGGATAGATGGCCAGACCTCAGTTGTTTGCATGTTGTCTCTTCCATGAGACTGTGAGTCCTGGAAACAGAGATGATATTTACCATCTTTGCATCCCCAGAAGATAACATAATGCTTGGTATACAATAGACATTAAATAAATATTTATTAAGTGACTGATCTACACTTTAGGAAGGTCACTTTGGTGGTTGTGTGGAGGAGATATTGATTTGAGGAGGACATGAATCGGGAAGACTAATTAAAAGACTATTACAATGGTCCACCTTTAATTAGTCGGCTCTGTGAAGGGAGAGGAGACTTATGCAGAAAAAGCAATAAAGGGAGAAATAACAAGATTTGACAACAGTTGGACTACTTGAGGGTAACTGGGTGAAGAGTTGGAGATGACATGGAAATGTAAACCTGGCTGATGGAAAGCTATTGGATGTAAAATTACTCTGAAAAATGTAAAGAGCTATAAAATGTATAGGAATCTCATCAGACTCATCTTGCTCCTCCTATGATCCAATCCCTTCAGTTAGCTGCATTTGATTGGTTGCTCATTAACATTTTCCTATATCACAGCAAAGTTTCAATGGCTAAATTCATCTAAAAGTTCCTGCCAACTATGTGCTTACATACCCCGATTTTCATGAGAAAGTTAACGATATTTACCCAGGAAAATCACAGCATGTGTCATTTGATTTCCTGCTTGGTTAATGCAGAAGCTGCTCTTGTAGGTATCAAGAGCTTGTTCTCCAGTAAGGGAGCAAGAGGTATAGGCTGGTTGATAAAGTCCTGAATATATCAAAAGGACATGATAGCTTGCCCAGGCTCCTATTTGATTCAGTTCAATTTTCCTAAAATGGAATAACTCTGTGGGAAACAGAAATCCATGCTAGAGATCAAGAAAGATGCTTAGTTTTGATAACACATTTACCCTTGTCCCCATGGAGTTTACAATTTTAGAGGGAAATACTTCATATTTGTTTCATCAGGAACCCATAGTTTTATGGCTTTACCCTGAGAAAAGTTAAGTGATTTGCTCAAAGTTATATATCTAGCAAATGTCAGAGGGGAATGTGACATATATACAAATAAGTATAATACAAAATACATATATGGTAATAATTTACAAAATAATGTATAATAATACAAATGTGTTGTATTATATATATATATATATATACAATAATATATATATGCAAAAAATACAAATGCTACAAAATGTACCAACTAGAAAGATAAAATAAAATTTCCTAGAATTCCTCACTGGCTCCCTCAAACAACCACTATCTGTTTCATATTCTTCAACTAAAAAGGAGAGATACCATCTGTACTTGCTGGATCACAAATATCCAGAGAAATTAACAGGTCTAAGAGGATACTATGAATATTCATATCAAGGTTTCCATTTTCAAACAAATATTTGCTATTGTGTGGACAGCACCACATCCACCATGGGAAAGTTGCTGAGTGAACCAGCTCCCATTTACTATAGGGAAATTTCTAGTGAAGGATACCAGAAATCAGGATTAGCGTAATAGAACAAAGCTTCTTTAACTAAGTGATACAATTCCATATGAGTCACATAATAGAATGTGAGAGTAGAGAAAAATTTGGCAATAATAAAAGGTATCAAATTTCATTTAAAGGTGTCAAGATTTAATTTTTTATCTAAAAATAAACAAGAACATCCATCTCATAAGCATGCAAACTTGTTTTCCTCTTTAATAAATAATAAAATTATATGTATACTGAAGAATTGTTTTAAAATAAACTTCGTTATAATTTATTATATGTAAATGTTTGGTTTGTTTTAAAAATAAGCTTCCTTATAATTTAGTAGCTGAAAACGTTTGGTTTGACATCTCTTTTATTTACCTATATACCCACAGTTGCAAAAAACTTTCTCTAGTATAAAGGGATTGCAAGTGAAAAAAAGTTTAAGAAGCCCTATAATAGGATAAACAGAACTTTAGATCTGGATTCTAGTCTCAGGCTTGCCATGAACTCATTGGGCCACCCACCATATGCTTCAGGGTCTCAGGAACTCTCATCTATAAAATAAAAGGTTTGAATAAATGTTCTCTCTAAAGTCCTTTTCTGTCAAGGTCTTGCAAGCACTGAATGTCAGGGCCCTTAACCCAGATACACCTGCTAAAAGAAAAAAGGGCTCAGGTCTGATGCGAAAGATGCATCTGTCACCAAACAGAAACACTGTTAGCCAGCTCCTGGCTGACTTTGTCAATCAACCAACAGTGTCTCATACATAGTAGATGTATGATGTGGTGGAAAAAGCCCTAGATTCGGAGGCTGAAGGCTCAGGTAGAAATCTAGCTACATAAGTGCTCACCAGGTATGAGCAAGTCATTTCACTCCTCTGTACCTCAATTTCTCTATCTATAGAATGGGCAGCATAATCCTAGCTCTACGTACTGCAAAAGAGTGTTGTAAGAAATATGCTTCATAAACTTTGAAATACAATATAAGTGTAAGTGGATTAAACTGAGACAGCTTGTCCCATTGCTGAACAACTAAATGTTAATAATGAGCCGAAATTTGCTTTCCTTTTATTTCCAGATCAGGAGCCTTTGTCCTGTCTTTTGGGGTTATTCAGGTTAAAACAATTCCTTCAGCACTTAAAATCATAGCATCGAAAAAATCGTAGAGCCTGGAAGGGACCTTAAAGATAAACTAGCTTACCCTTTTTCATTTCACAAAGAGAATTACCTGTCTTAAGTCCTGAATATATGAGCCAACATTTAATTTCATAACTGGGTTAATTGATTAATTTATAAGACTATTATCTATGTAAGATCTGTATAATGGTCTATTAGAATACCAACTAATAGTAACATCACCATCAATTAATATGTACTTAGCACCCACAGGACAAATGGTACTAGAATAAAAGCTATAAAATCCAAATATCAAAGGAAAAATTGTAAAAAATAATAATGTTAAGGATTTAAATAGTATTATTGTCGGGTTTTGAAAGCATCCCTCTTTCCCCAGGTTACAAATACAACATTTGTTTCCAAGGAGATAAAAGTATTTTTTCAAAGAAAGCATTTCATGACTCTCCTCAAAATGCTCAGTGGGTTGAGGTGGCTGGAAGATTTTATAATTAGTTCTTAATTATTCACTTGCAGATGTCATGGAGACCTGAGACCTCCTTTTCCTTTCACTGCCCAGATTTGTGATAGGTGCAAGATCAGCTTTACCTGCTTGAGAAAGATATTCTATAACTTGCCTTGATGACCATACTGTGTACATTTGCGGATGGGCATCTGAGACTGAAGGGCTTCATTGTTAGCTTCTTTCTCAGACTGGTTCTGATCTGTCCAGTTGGGCCATCAGGCAAAAAGTGGGATGGGTGGCCTAGGAAGAGAGAAGAAGAGAAGGGAAAAGAAAGAGAAATGGATAGAGAGCAAAGAAAGAGAGAGGAAGGGGAGAGAGGGGAAAGACAGAGACAGATAGAGACAGAGGAGAGAGAAAAGAGAGAAGAAAAAGAGAGAGAGAGAAGAGAGAGAGGGGAGGTGAGAGAGAGGAGAGAGAGAGAGAGAGAGAGAGAGAGAGAGAGAGAGAGAAGAGAGAGACAAGAGAGAGAGAGACAAGAGAGAGAGAGAGGGAGAGAGAGAGAGAGAGAGAGAGAGAGAGAGAGAAGAGAGGAGAGAGAGAGAGAGAACAAGAGGAGAGAGAAAAGAGAGAAGAGACAGACAAAAAGACAGAGACAAACACACAGAGAGAGACAGAGAGAAAGACAGGGGGGAAGGAAGAGGAGAGGAGATGAGAGGAGAGGAAAGGGAAGAGGGGGAAGAAGAGGAGAGGGGAGGAAGGGAAAGATTTGAATGTAATGTGGGAGACAATGTGTCAATCCTTGAAGCTCTCCAAGATTGCAAGAGCAGAGCAGTTGGTAGTCAATAACTAGTCAAAAAAGTCTTTTCACTGGGAATCATCTACATAAATGAAATCTCAAATCATGCCTGAAAAAAACATTTTTAAGATTTGCAAAAACATTTTCCTCACAATCCTGTGAAAAAAGAGTACAAATATCATTATCCCATTTTACAGATGAGGAAAAATTTTAGAGACTCTGAAAAACTGTTATTTATTTATGATGACAAATAGCATCTGGGGCCAGATTCAATCCCAGGTCTCTCCTGCCTAAACCAAACACTGAATCAACAATGCCACATTTTCTTCTAGGCAAATAATGAGCTGAAGAAGAGTAGTATCCATCTAATGAGGAGAAGGGGTGAAAACTGGGTCAGAAATGGAGGAGACACGATCAAAAGAGGTCATAGTTCTCTTGACCTAAGCTACTTTTCCCGACACCAAGAATCATGTGCCAAAATCCTCTTCTCTCTCCCTGAGGAAGAATTGTCAAGAAATCCCCCTTCTCTGCTTAGAAGACTTTATTCTAGGACTCTTGGACACCCTTCTGACTTATGAAGAGACTTAACAGTTTTGCTCTGGGTTGAAGCCTTCAACATGAGGAAAGAACTAGGTTGTTAGCAAGTAACCTTTCCCATCTATAAAGACTTCAAGTCTTAGCCATGGACAGCTCCACAGACAGCTTTGCTAATCCCTGACAAGAATCTTCTGCCTCTTAGAGCCTGAACTAGTATCTCCTTTCAAGTCCGGAGCTCCAGTCAAGCTGCCACATTGTCTCCAACATACCATTCAGATGAGTAGAATAGATAGGTAACAAGTAACTAAATGGGAATGTGAGAGGAATACTCAGATTCTTGGTCCAACCAGAGTCTTTCTAGATCCTAGGACTTTATAATGGACCGTTGGGCTTGATACAGAGAACCCAGAATGCAGAGCAAAGCTAAAAAAAAAAAAGAGTTTTTGAAAATGGACTTATTTCTATCACTTCCCCAAATTTTTCTCTTGCAGGTACTCAGAGGAATTACACGGGGAAAATTTCCTTCAAAATATAATCTCCTTCAAAATAGGGCATTCTATTTTACTTCAATATACCCAGGCTTTCCATTGCAATTTAGAAAAAAAAAACACTTTTAAATTTCCTTTTTGAAAGCTGGCCAAGCTCTATTTAGAACCCTTTAAAAGTTCTAATGAGCTTGTTTTTTTTTTTTCAGAGAAAATTATTTATTGTTTTTAGGTTGTAAAATTAAAACTTGCTATTTTCCATCATTTCATGGTACCTTTGGTGGCATAAAAATATGAATTCTTCACTGTAATTAAAAACTGTGAATAGAACAGATCCCTCACCATTCCAGCAACACCTTATAAACTTGTTTTTTTTTTAACTGAAAAGTGATATGGCTCCTTTAAAAGAAGCCAGTCAGTAAAACTTGTAGGGGAGTTGTAACCTGGGTGTTTAATGAAGAAGCTTAATTGCTATTATATGTATGCAAATTTCCAACAATTAAAAGTCAAAATTACTGTATTGATCCAAATACAGGCTGTGTGTACTTTTTCCTATATCTCACATAAAATTTGAGTTGCCTTAACCAATTAATTTGTAAAATGTGTGTGTTTGCACACACACACACACACACACACACTATACATACATATATATATATATATATATATATGTATGTAATATGAGATTGAGAGAAGAGGGTAAAGAACGAGAAGGGAAATGTTATATTTATCTCTATATGTCAGCTAGAGAGAAGAAACAGAAGAGGTTCACTGCTTGTATCCCAGTGGGGATGAGGCAAGACATCTCCACATGAAATTCCAGACATCCCAGAGTCCTGTCTCTTTGTAGCCATGAAATAAAAATTCTGAGCAAATTCTGATTCTGAGCAAGGAGCCCCTTTTTCTGTCCTTTCAGTTCCAGCTCAGCAACCAAAGAGTCATCAGTTCTTCCGTAGCCAATTAGAAGATATCCTCTCCTCACCCAATACTAACCACTGAGTCATCTTGGTGAGAAAATGGATTCTTTCCTCTCTTTTCTCACATGATTTCTTAGAATGAAACTAGAAAGAGAATATACATTCATTCCTCAAAGACAAGCCAGCAAATCCACCCCTCATTACAAATGTAATCAATTCAAAACTTCAGTTAAAAAAAATGATAAATGTATTCTCAGCAGGCTTGAATTCGAATCACTGCTCTAACTGTTAGCCTTGGGACCACTAAAGAGTTATTTCATCTCTCTGGGACTGTTTCCTCATCTCTAAGTTAGAGATAAAATTTACCCTTTCTATTTCAAGAGATCGTTGAAAAGAAAGAGCCTAGTAAACCTCAAGGGACTTATTATTTACAATGCTATCAGATCAATCTTTTTATGCACAAATTTGGATCATGCCATATCTCTGTTCAAAACTCCCAACTTGCATTGCCTGTTGTATTTGGTCATATTCCCCATTCCCCCATGAGGCAACTTTATTGAGTGAGGGAAAATTGTCTCAGACTGAATAGTCAGATACACAATGGGGACTGGCTGAATCTAACACTGAGATTGTCACAGGTCACCCCTGCGATATAATATTCATAGCTCTGAGAGAGCAAAATACCATGGCCACAGATTGACAAGGCACTCTGAGCACCCAGACACACATAAAGTTCATTCCTAGAAAGTGGATAAATTATCAAAGCACAAATAAACAAGAGCTCTCACTCAAGAAGACTCTACGTCCATAGAGAATGTGCCCGCCTTCAAAAACCGGCCTTTTCTATCATACCCTCCTTGAATATATTATTTTCTCAACCACAGAGTTTTATCTGACAATCTGAAGACATGCCTTAATAACCTAGGAGGTGTCCTTCTCCTAAATACCCTGGAAAATGAACTTGAGTATAGTATAATAACTCAGTGCTGGGCCAGATTTGTCATGCTAGCACCAACAATGACTACTGACATGCAGCCTCTCTAGTCTTCCCTCTCATTACTCCCTTTTTCAAACCACTGCAATTAGGACTGGACTGGACTGGCTAGCTTCTCTTATATACCTTTCTTTATACTATTTTCCCCATCTTTCTACTTTTGATCAGTCCCACTTCCTACACATGGAATCCCCTATTCTAATGCCATCTCTACTTTACTATTCATCCTTTAGGACTCAATTTAAATGGTACCTTCTCCATAAAGCTTTTTCTGATTTCATTGGTTAAAAATGAGCTCTCCTTACTAGAACATCAGGCTTCATTTGCATCTTTCTTGACACATATCAAGGCAATTGGGTAGCACAGAGGATAGAGTGCCAGCCTGGAGTCAGGAAAACCCGAGTTCAAATCTGGCCTCAGACAATGACTAGCTGCGAGACTCTGGGCAAGTCACTTCACCATGTTTGTCTCAGTTTCCTAATCTGTAATATAAACTAGAAAAGGAAATGGGAAACCTTTCAAATATATTTGCCAAGAAAACTCCAAATGGAGCCACAAAGAATTGGACCTAATCAAAAACAACTGAACAGCAAGACACATTTATCATTTTCTACCATCATAACAGGATAAGTTATTTATGAGAATGACGTATCTTTAATGAGACTGTAAAGTCTGAGTTTATGTACATGCTCCTTTCACCAATGCCTGGTCCTGATAGATCTAGATAAGAGCTCTATCAAAAACCCACCAGAATTTACTGGTTTGGAAAAGGGTGCCCTCATTCCCTAGTTGGGTGTCTAGCTCTACCTGAGACCCAGAAAGGTACCAAATCCCACTAGAGGCCCAACACACTTATTCTCTTATTCCCTTATTCTCCCTGATTGCCCTTTGTATCAGTTTTCAATAAAACTAGTATGCTTTATTTTCTTGTCATGGATGTCATATATCCTTGTACTGGTCATTTGGAATTCTGAACATTTCTAATCCTGTGTTAAGACAATAGTTTTATAATTTCATCTTACAGAATAAGAAGCAATATGTGAAAACAATGTACTAGAAAAAACCTACAGAGGTCTTAGAAATGGTCTCCACTGCAGCTACATCAAGTACAAACCCAAGGACTTAAATCTGGGACACAGAAGATGGACAGATAGACAGAGGGAGGGAGGGAGGAAAGAAGAAAGATAAAGAAGGAGGGGAGACAGAGAAAGAAAGACAGACACAGAGAGAAGGGAGACTGAGAAGGGAAAAAAGAGAAGGAGGGAGAGAAAGAGGAGAGAGAAACAGAAAGAGATGAGAGAGAAAAGACTTAGGAGAGAGACAGAGAGAGAGAGAGATGAAAGAAAGAGGAGGAAAAGTAGGAGAAGGAAGCAGAAGGGAAGAAGGAGGAAGAGAAAAGAGACAAGGAGAGGGAAAAGGGAAAGGGATAAAGGAAGAGAGGGAGAGGGAGAGAGACAAAGAAAGAAGGCGGAGGAGGAATGAGGGCAGGAGGAGAAGGAGAAGGAGAAAAGGGAAAAGAAAGGGGAGGAGGAGGGAGAGAAGAGAGAAAGGAGACAAAGGGAGCAGAAGAGATTGCTTCTGACTGGGAGTGAAAGGAGCAGATGGATGAAATAGAACAAGGGGGCATTTTTTCACTCTCTTCCTCTTTCTCTCTTACTATTTAAAAAATTAGTAACTTAGTTCCAATAAAATGCTCAGCCACTAGGTACTTTTTTCCCCCTACCTTGAAAATAACAAAAACAGATAGGAGCAAAGTCACTTGTTTTAATGAGGTAGCATGATAGAATTGAAAGTCAATCAATGACCATTTATTTACTATATACCAGCACTTGTGCTAAGCACTAGGGATGCAAAGAAAGGTCAAAAAAAGAATCTCTGCTGTTGAGTCAGGGGACCTAGGTGTAAATGCTTCCCCTAATGTTTAATATCTATATTATATCTATATATCTATATATGTTGGGCAAATCCCTCTTCCTGGGTCTCAGTTTCCTGAATAGTAAAACAAACATATTGCACAGGATGGCCTCTGAAGTAAGCAACTGATTAAGACACATTTATTAAGTATTTATTGTGTATCGGGCACTGTGCACAGTGTGGGAGAAATGAAGGCAAAAATTAAATACCCTCCTCCAACTGTATGTCTATGCTCATAAGAGAAAGGCAAAGACAGGAGAATAAAGGAAAACGTGTTTTTCCCCTCTCTCCAGTTCAACCTTCTTTCATCTATTTTAGGAGCCCAGCAAATGTTTGTCATTTGTTCAATTATATTAAATGAGAAGTCATCATCATTATCTTAATCATTTGCCTCCCTCAACTTTAAATGAGTAAAATAGGAGTGGGACTTGGAACGAAGCTTACAAAAAAAATGAAAAAAGAAAAAAAGCTTCTGGCCCTTGCCAATTGAAAATGCCTGGCAGCTGCAGAGCCAAGCCTTCTTATCAATAAGATTTCACCTCTTGAGGTTAGACTCTTTGTTCTGAACAACACAAATGCAGGCTTTCTTTGTAGCCAGGAAGAAGGGTCAGCATATACAGATTAATTAATAAAAGGCAATGTATTTTAAGGAGTTTGGAGGCTATGAACAAATTTCACACTGATAAAACTGTTGTAATTATGCAAGAATGGGAGTTCTGTAAGTGCTACAGCTGGAACACTAAAAATCTCGAGACTGATTTGTGGTTGTTCAGTGACTTTTCAGTCCTGAATGACCATATCTGTGGCTTTCTTGGTAGAGACACTAGAGTAATTCGCCATTTCCTTCTCCAGATCATTTTACAGATAAGGAAACTGAGGTAAACAGCTTTAAATGACTCACCCAGAGTCACACAGCTAGTAAGTATCTGAGATCAGATTTAAACTTAAGAAGGTGTGTCTTACTAATTCCAGGTCTCACACTAGCTGCCCATCAAAACTGATAATATCCCCAAATATGACTGCAGGTACCTTTCATATTGGTGATTAATGATTCACTCAGGCTTCTGAAAACACAAAGAAGCAGCAAAATTAGTAGAGATCTCAAAAGAAGGAAACCCATTAATCAGCTAATTGAGTCTAGAAGCTGTGATAGACCATGGTCCATCTGATATTCAGATTTTGTTTTTGTTATTCATTGAATCAAAACAACCATAGAGAAGTGCCCAGATTCACACAAATTATAAATTAAAGAGTATGAACCCTCATCTTCCGATTTCGAATCTACCTCTTTTTCTCCTAAACTTGAAGGTCATTTCCCCTTGATGTTGTGGCTGCCCTGTCTTAATTGAACATCCCTTCTTACATTTCTATGGCATTTTATGGTAGCAAAGTGCTTTGCAGAAATTATCTCACTTGAGCCTCACAGAAATCCTATGAAAGAGGCAAGGGGCAGGTAAAATGATTCTCCTTCTATAGCTGAGATTTCAAGAGCTGAAGTTATTTAGTCATGGTCTTATCAATAGTCAGCAGAGCTGGGACTGCAACCCAGCTTTCTGATACCAAATTCAATGATTTTTCCATTATACTCCAGCATTTGGAGGGTTTAAAAATGAGCACATAAGACAATATTTGCCATTGAGTTCAAGTCACATCTTTGTTATTTGAATCTCTTCTCCTAATTTCTTATACTGTATTATATGCAATTTGGCAGTAGATTGTTCAATTATTGCCAACACCAACAGATATCTATGGCTCAAACCCATTTAAAACAATACTCTGAAGCACCAAAAGATGTTTCTAACCTTTGCATTAGTTGCCCGAATCTCCTGGCAACTGGAAAGACAAAGGAAAGAATTATAAGTATTGTTCCTATCTTAAATGTTTGAAACTTGGGCCATGACAGCCCTTTTTGTAGTGGCTAGAAACTGGAAACTGAATGGATGCCCATCAGTTGGAGAATGGCTGAACAAATTGTGGTGTATGAATATTATGGAATATTATTGTTCTGTAAGAAATGACCAGCAGGATGATTTCAGAAAGGCCTGGAGAGACTTACACGAACTGATGCTGAGTGAAATGAGCAGGACCAGGAGATCATTATATACTTCAACAACAATACTATATGATGACCAGTTCTGATGGACCTGGCCATCCTCAGCAATGAGATCAACCAAATCATTTCCAATGGAGCAGTAATGAACTGAACTAGCTAGCCCAGAGAAAGAACTCTGGGTGATGACTAAAAACCATTACATTGAATTCCTAATCCCTATATTTTGCCTACCTGCATTTTTGATTTCCTTCACAAGCTAATTGTACAATATTTCAGAGTCTGATTCTTTTTGTACAGCAAAATAACAGTTTGGTCATGTATACTTATTGTGTATCTAAGTTATATTTTAATGTATTTAACATCTACTGGTCATCCTGCCATCTAGGGGAGGGGGGGGGGGTAAGAGGTGAAAAATTGGAACAAGAGGTTTGGCAATTGTTAATGCTGTAAAGTTACCCATGCATATAACCTGTAAATAAAAGGCAATTAAATAAAAAAATAAAAAGAAACTTGGGCCATGAAAAAGGGAAGTGATGGCATTTAACTCTCCCTCCAGAATACAATTATTTTTCTAGGAAATTAGACATTTCTTGTTGCTTAGATACAAGTACAATTACCAGGATATGCAAGCATTAGTTTGTGTAGTAAGAGACCCAGATTGGTCTCCCCAAATGGAAAATTTCTGTGAAGATGAATGGGTAAGGAATATTCTTTTTACATAAATTTTCACCCACATATAATTAAGAAAGGGGGGATTTTCATATGTCAGCATGGCAGAATTGAAAGCCAATCAATTGGCTTACTATATACCAGGACCTGTTCTAAGTACTAGGGATACAAAGAGAGGTCAAAAAAAGAATCTCTGCTGTTGAGTCAGGGGACCTGGGTGCAAATGCTTCCCCTAATATTTAATATCCATATGATATTAGCAAAACATGGATAGATAGTACATAAAATAATAACATACCCTTCCCTTCCCAGGTTCTGGCTTGAAAATTTATAACTACAATGGATTTTTTGATTCATGTAAGGTTATTAATCTTTCTCTATCATCTCTTCTATTCATCAACTTGAGCTAGTTTGGGAGGAACCCTCAGGGTACAGTCATCCCAAGATGGGTGAAGCAGCTAAGGATGTAACAGTCTAAAGAATTAGTGACCTGGAAAAGAAATTTAACAACCCTCCTTATAATTTTAGCAGCATTGGTAAGAGTATTTTATTCTACAATAGTCTACACCATTTTCCTTTGCTTAGGAAAAGCCTCTGTTCTGAGATGGCTGGATTAGATAGATGATCTCTGAAGTACCTTGTAGTCTTAAATACAATTATTTCATGACTTTGTAGATATCAATCAATAAGTAAATTATGAGGTAGATCTAGAATGCTGCATAATTACCAAAATGCTGTGTAATTAAGAAATCCAAGGTAACCAATAAGATTGTCATTGAAAAACAATACAACCAGTAATGCTGTCCATTGCCACAGTTTAATTAATGTGTATCAATCATATGTAATATTTTTACAAATAGTCAAACATGTCCAAAAGTAGTCTCTGCTCAGAAGGCTCCTAACAAGAATAATTATATAAACTTTAAGAGTAGAATTTACCTTAAGCCACATGTGTAAATATCCATCCCATTCATTCAAATTCCCAGCCCAATATATCTCCATCAAAGATGACTACTACTTGGACTGTATTTACAATATTTGACAAAACAAGCAAATACCAGTAAAAGGGATGAAATCAAACTTTTTTCTACTATTCTCCATTTTTCCTGACTTCCTGTAATTTAGGGACTTGTATGATCTTTGCCACTAGCATCTTACCTGTTACAAATTTCTAGAGGATAAAAATAACACAAAAATACAGCACAAAGCACTTGCCACTAAACCACTCTAGTAATAAAAGTATTATTTATCATCTCAGTTTCACAACTGAGGAAAAGGAGGCTCAGAGATATTAAGCAAGTCACATAAGATCACACGGTTACTAAGTATTAATCATCTGGATTTTTTGAATCTGAAATCTCTTTCCACTATAGCATGTTATCCCCAGCACAGTGAGGTGCCATCTCTGGCTAATAAATATTCTAGGATGAGTGAGGCATGAGAAATAAGAGGAATTTTTTCTACTCTTTAAGGATTTCTAGTGTTTTCTAGGAAATATGACTGCATTTATATATTTTTTCTTCTGTTTCCTGGTCAAGTGTTTTAAGAAACAGTTATTATTATTCACTGAGGATGTTTTTGTCAGTTATCCCAACAACTCAAGAAAAGGATCACTTCAGCTAGCTTCCTAAAAATTTATTCTTGATAATATTAAAGTATAACTACATACAACTCTCCTAAGCAGTCACAGAATGGATTTGAAGTGCATGATCACAAGTCACAAGATCATAGGTCAAAAGCTAAATGGGATCCTGGAGGTTAATGACTCCAACCCCTTTGTTCTAAAATGAGGGAACTGAGTCCCACAGAGGTTAAATAACTTGCCCAGTATGACATAGCAGTAAATATGTGCAGTGAAATTTGTACTCAGGTCTTCCTCAGCCTGAGTTCAATAGCCTGTCTACTATGTCATGTGGTGATTTAACTATGGATTTTTGTAATAGGTACTTTCTCCAAGACAGGGGATTGCAGGAGAGAGTAATGTGATTTGAGGAATTTATGGTCTAGACTTTTAGGCAGGGACTAAAATATTTAGTCAAAACTAGCTAAAAGCACAAATATCAGCTTCCAAAATATCATACATTTGAAAAGTACTTTAGGACTTAAGTATAATCTATTTTAATGCAATGAAGGCAGAATTTCTTAGAGGACTAATAACTCCAAAAATAATAATTAACACTTATATAGCAGTTTAGGATTTGCAAAGTGCTCTATATAGGTATTAATTTTAACTGATTCTCACAACAACTCTGTGAGATAGGTGCTATTAATTTTTCCTATTTTACAGGTGAGGACACTGAGGCTGACAGATGTTATTAAGGTCATAGAGTTAAGTGTCCAAGGCAAAATTCAAACTCTTGTATTCCTGGCTCCTAGTTCAATGCTCTTTCCATCATGCCAAAAACTCATTCCCCATTAATTCCTTCATCTTTTCCCTCTATAATTTGTAATTCTTAATAAACCATATATTACTTGTTACTTAATACAGAGTAAACAAAGTTTCTTCTCACTCTTCTACTTTTGCTGGTTCATTTTCAGTAATAATTTGTTACTAAAAGAAGATACCATTGAAAACATATAATGATAATCCCCAAATGCTTCTCTTCCTGGATTTCCTAATGAACTTTACCACTGTCCTTTGCAGAAAGAGCATCTTTAGTGATCTTTAGGAGCTAACTTATAGTCCAGTGGATCTCATAGTGGATTCTTAAGCTAACAGGAAGATATTCTTACAAACAGAAAAGTTCCTTGAAGACCAGAGGGTCTAAGTTACAAATTCTCTGAGGAAAAAAAAGTCAAAGGTCTTTGCCAAACATGAGCACCCTCTAATGTTAAAAACCAGCTGTCCAGCATGTTCTTCAAGGTGTCCCACTAAACTCTGGTGTCCTAACAGGTTCCTGGAAGACCTAGGAAAAAGGCATGTATGTCTCTGCTACAGACTGAAAACCAGTGCTTGTTTAAGTCAAGCTTTCTTGAGAACAATCCCTTTCATTACAGAGACAAAAGCTGTGTTTACCAGTCCTTGCATGGTTTCAGGTAACTTCTGATGTGAGAATTTTTTTTTTTTTTTGCCAAAAGTCCCTCCAATGCATCCTCATCAAATAGTTGGTTAAAGTGATGAAAGTAGATTGTATATGCACAATATTAAAAAGCAATTTTTAGCCGTTGTTCAGTTGTTTCAGTAACGTCCAACTCTTCGTAACCCCACATGGCGTTTTCTTGGCAAAGATGCTGAAGTGGTTTACTATCTCCTTCTCCAGCAACTATTTTTATATCAAATCATAAATAATAAGCAATGATGATAATGGTGATGCCATAATAACCAATATGTATATAGTACTTTAAGGTTTGCAAAGCATTTTCCAGAGCCATATCCAGGAATTCTTACACCTGGGCCAAATTCAGGTGGGGAGGGAGATGGGATCAATGCACAAAGGACCCTACATCTCTAGGGGAAATCATGGGAAGGAGGTGAGGAGCCCATCTCCCAGAGATTCTGGGCCAAACCCTCACAACACAGCTAGATGTCCTTGGCCCTCTATTCCCCAACCCCCAGAAGGAGAGAGAGTGGGAGTAAGGGAGCTTGAGGAAGTAGACCCCAGGAAAGTGGCAACAAGGCAACACAAGCCAAGGGGCGGCAGCACAGGGCCAGGTGAGGGAGCAGGCAGCAACCCCCCACCCAAAATGTCACGTTTTTCCACATAGAACAATTTTTAGTATTATTACAAAGAAGCAAATGTCATTTCATGACTTCCAAAAGAAAATTGTCATCTCTTTACATTGATTTTTTCCTAAATAACAAAACAATAAATATTGTTCAATAGTTTACTTGATGTCTCTTTATTATGAATTAAGAGCCTGATGTCTGGGACCAGCATGGTTGCAGCACCTTAGCTGGTCTTGCAGTTGAGCATCTCTTTACTGTGAGGAATTTTGACTTGAATCAGGTGCCAAAATCTCAGTTCCCACTCTTCTGCTACCCAAGTATCCTCCCCATCTTTCAAAGTTCTGGTAAAGGTTGTGTAACTGTACTACAATTTCTTCTGCATCAACAGGGGAAACAACCAGTTGTTCCCTGTGAGGGAAAAAAACAATTGTTTAACTCAACTATAAGACTGTTTTCACTGTGTCAGCAAAACAACTTCCCAATTAGCCCTTGTTTAGGTTAAGTAATAATAACAAAAGTCAAAATAGCAATAGTTCACATTTAAATACCATTTTGTGGTTTGCAAAATGTTTTACATACTTACTTCATCTGATCCTCACAATTCTGTGTAGTAGATGCTATTATTTTTTTCATTTTACACATGAATAAAATGAGGTTCATAGAGTTTAATTGTTTGCCCAGGATTGCAATGCTAGTGAGTGTTTGAGGCAGAATTCAGACACTGGGCTACTGATTTTGAGTGCTTTATCTACAATGCCAAGTTTCAAAGGGGCCTGGAAAGTCTGCATCCAATTGCTCTTTTCCCTTCCACACACACACCTGGATTAAGCCTACTGTTGATTAGTTTAGCTGGTCGGAGCACAGTAGTGTTGGGTCGGGGATTTGTTCTCTTGCCAGAACCACTGAGTGGTTTTGTTCCACAGCCACCAGTGGAATCCCATTCTCTGATCAGCCACCTTGCCAATAAGTGTCCTTAGGTGATACAACCTAGATTTCCGGCCAATACTAGAGCATTTTGCAGGAGACACAACTAACTCATGGAGACAATAAAAATGAATGGGCAAATGAGTGGGTAAATTTGTGATCATTACATGAAAGACAATTCAAAGGATGGATCCTCTATACAAAGTCACCTCAATCACTTTTATGTATTAAGGAGAATATATCAGATAAGAACCACCGTTTAAATTAGATAGGAACTACAGTTTAAATCTTGGCTTTTCAATACCATGTTAGCTTAACTATGACGGGCTGGGCGGTCTCACTGAGATCTCCTCCCAGATACTTTCAGCTTCCTGGAAATTGCTCTCCCCAAACAGATGCACTTATTTGTTGGTTCCCAGAAACATTAATGAAAACCAAAGTCCTGGATTCTCCCTTATTTTATGTGTTTCTGAGTCATCAGAATAAAGACTGACTCTAGTACGCCTGTCCTCTCCATCTCTGGAGTATTCTAGTTCAGCAATGGGCAAAATACTCTGCAGCTCCTGCAGCAGCCTAGAATTCTTTAGCTTTGACTTTTTAACTTTATTTTTTAGCTTTGAGATTTCACAATCTCATGAACTTAACCCTGGTTCCTGAAAGCTGAACCAACAGAATCCAAGCCAAATTGGTCCTACTCAGTTGGAAAGGATTTGGGTACAATCAAGAGAAAGACTTTGTGTATTTCTGGTGTCTGAAAAACAGCCCATCAAAGTGGGAAGAGGCTTATGAGCAGAGAGGTGCCCAAAAGGGGGTGACTTTTGTTGTGGTGGTTGCCCTACATGCAGACAATCTTCTCAGGTGTTCCTCCATGGAGAGAAGGAACATCTACTGGGGAAAAAAAGCCATGGGTATTTTCAAATAGCAAAAACCTAGGAATGAGTGACTGGATTATTTTCATCTAAGATGCTGCAATGCAGATAGATCGTCTTTCATCAGGTTTCCTAGGCTGCCATTAGCAAGTGGTGTGTTTCTGCTTCTCCCAAGCCAGAGGATACATGGGGACAGTGGTACCTGCTGGTGCAGCAGTGGCTCTTCTCCAAGGGGCTATACAGGATTGGGCTCAGAACTTGACTTGAAAGATTCTTTTGAAATCTCACTTTGCATGGTTGAAAGAGGTAGCTGTTCATAGATTTCCTTTGAAGGCTTACTCTGACAAATGAGGAACAATGGCTTCATTTCCTTTTTGAAGTTACTATTCAAAAATCCATAGATGATGGGGTTGACGCAGGTGGATGCCATGGCTACCAAATGACACACTAAAAAAATTAGATTCCCATAGCAGATGGGAATAGCTTCATGATACCAGTCCTCGAGGCTGTTGAAAACATGCAGGGGTAACCAGCAAATGGCAAAAGCCGCTACCATGGACAGAAGCACCGAGTTGATCCTTTTCATCTGTGCTACTCCCAAGGAGTGCTCGTTTTTCCTGAAAAGGTCCCTTCTCCTCTTCAGGCGGTGATGGATCCGCAGGTAGCATGCCATGATAAAAGTCAAAGGTGCCAAGTATTGGAGGAACAGCAAGAGGATGGTGTAAATGGATTTCTGCTGATCCGTTGGCCAGGATTCTGTGCAAACAGCTTTATCCACTAAAAAATCCATAGCTCTGGATTGGTTGTTTTGGAATACATTTCTCAAGACACTATTGGCCATGAAGGGCATAGCTAAGAAGCAAGCAATGAGCCAGGTGCCCATGATCCCTAGGTAAGCGTGAATCATGTTGGGCATATAGCCTAAAGGGTTGGTGATCATATGATGTCTTTCCAGGGCAATCAGAACAAGAGAGAGGACAGACACTGTGACTGACATGCATTGGATGAAGGCGGACAATTTGCACATGGCATCCCCAAAGATCCAGTAGTCCATGATGGTATAAATGAGGGTAAAAGGTTGGCAAAAAAGACTCATAATAAAGTCTGAGAAAGCCAGATTTGCAATGAGGATATTAGTTACATTGGCTTTCTCCCTCTGTCTAATCACCACGCCCACTAGGCACAGATTGCCTAAGATACCTATGAAGGTCTCCAAGCTATAAACAATGACCAGGAAGATATTCATGTCGGTGGAATTCTGGCAATGATCTGAGAAATTGGATAGAATACCCCTTCTCCAGCTCCTGTTTTGACCTTGGGGTAATACTGGCAGTATGGAAAAATTAGTTGAATTCATGTTGGAGACAGAAATAGAGAGAAGAATCTCTTGAGCTACGGTAGCCACTTCAGCGAGACTACAAAGACACCCAGGGAACACCTGTAAAGGGAAAGAACATTGATCAAGTCACAGAACTGCAATTCAGTGAGGATTTATTAAACATTTATAAGGGGGGAAGGAATTTCATTTTTATCCTTTCACTTTGAAAAGATAAAAATGAATTCACTCCTTTCCTCAAGGAACATATACTCAGTTGAAGAAAATAAGATGCTTACAGATTAATGAATGATACCAGTCCTCAAGGCTGTTGAAGAAAACAACACGCATATAGATTAGTAAATATAAAATCTATACAAAGAAAATACAAAAGTAATTTCTATGGGAAAAGTACTAACAACTGGGAAAATCAGGTTAAATGACTTGCCCAAGTTTACATAGGTAAACTTTTAGAATATCGATTTTACTGCTATGTGAAAGATAGATTAGACAGGGAAAGAGCCAGGGAGGGAAACCAACTAGGAGGTAGGAGATTATGAAAATTTCAATTAGCTTGGTAGCCATGTTGGCAGAATTAAGGGAACACATGCAAGATATGTCATGGAGACAGTATCAACAAAACTAAGTGATTGATTCTGAATATCACTAGATAGATATCAATGGGTAGGAGCTACCTAGAGAAGCATGGGACATCACGCTAATAGAAATAGAAAATTTCTATGAAATGGGTACATGGGGAAAATATGGAAAGGAATTTTATATGTTTTTAAGTTATCTTTATTCTGCTGGTTTTTTAAACTTCAATTAGTTGTAAATGTTTGCAATTTAAATCAATAGCAAATCACCTGTTTAAACAATACATGCATACACATACATACACACACAGGGGACCTTCTTTTAAAATCTGGAATAGAGATATTGTTGGAATAGGAGATTTCAACCATCTGGACATCTGTATGATGTCATTCCATGGTCTGGGATCTTTTCAGATGACGCCATAAAGGAAAATTCTGCAGAAGTAAAATCTCATTTCATAAGAAATTAAAAGCAAGAGGTATGTCACAAGGAAGGAATGCAAGAGAACTCCAAGTACTAGAATACTGAGCTCAAAACACAAAGCAACTGGAAGCCCAAAGCAAGAGGTCTGTCCAGAGAACACAAGGGTAGGGCAAGAGTAAACATTCACAAGGTCCAGCATGCAAGCAGGAAACACAGATTGAGGTCAGGCTAATATTAATGAAAGCTGGCAGTTATGTAGCAACTGAAGGTTTACCAAGCTCTTTGCATGTGCAGTTCTCAACAGATCCTGACAACAACCTTGTGGGGTGGATGCTGTTATTTTACTTATTTTACAGATGAAAAAACTAAAGCTGAAAGGTTAATTCTTGCTCTGGATCAACAATCTAAAAGTGTCTCAGAATGATTTGAATTCAAATCTTTCTAACTTTAGCAGTCTCTAGGTGGCTAGAATTTTCCAACATTTGTCAAGATCCTACTATGTGCCAGGCACTGTGCTAAGCACTGAGGATACAAAAAGAGGCAAATGACAGTCTCTGCCCAAAGACCTATCATCAAGGAGCACTGAAGGCTAGATTGCTCAATGTTCTGCCAGAACCGATCAGTAAGCCCAAAAAGAAAATACTAGATTAATGATGAATGACAGGGCCCACAATTCTCAAATTTGTCATTCATTTTTGTCTGTGCTTTCACTAAGAGTTTATGTCAAGGACTGAGCAATAATGGGTCAAATGGGATGGAATGAAAATGAAACCAAAAATGGAACAAAAGTAAGGATTTGGGGGATACATAATATGTACTGCAATAGCAAGAATGCTGAAATATAATGGTGTACAAGAGTGGAGAGTTTAACTGTCAGTAGCACAAAAGAAAATTATGACCAAGAAAGATCAAGGAAATGTTGAGTACAATGAAATTGATATATGACATCTGTGGAGATTCTGTTTTGTGTAGCAATAGGAAAAGAACTGTCAATGTTACAAGTTATTATCAAAGATATTTAAATAATCCACTTCAATAAGTGTTTGTCAGAGTTGTATTACATAGATAATGTAAAAATTTTTGTTATGTTCTACAAAGTTAAAAAGAAATAATGAGCATGAATGAGTTTAAAAGAATAAAAAGCACTATTTAAATGCAAATTTCATCTTATTTTTAACCTGGAAAATCATGACAGTGATATGGACCTGTGTCATTGAGTCTGGTGCCATTGAGTGTTAGAACAATGTTAGCACAGAGAGCTTTTCAAAAAGATTGAATATTTAAATATCTTAATTCTGAATCACATTAAAAAAAAACTACTATCTAGCCAAGCAGTATTGTGTAGCCCAGGGTCCCCCACACCATTCAACCAATGTGGTAGGACTTGATGTTATTCCACACGAATGATTGTCAATCATAGTCCTTGGGAACTCTGAAAGGCTGGGATCCTAAATAGGTACTTAACAAATGCTTGCTGAATTGACTTATAAAGGCTAAAATATAGGAACAAATATTTGGAAAACAAAATGTAATAAGGATAAATACAAAGTCATACAGTTCAGAAAATCAATTTCATAAATAAAGATAGGGAAGGCTTGGCTAGATAGTAGTTTATCTGAAAAAAAAGTGGAAGGAAATTCAATATGCATCAACAGAGTGATGTAGCAACTAAGAAATTTAATTTTACTTTAGGTTACATTAAGAATCATTAGTTCATGATGCTAAGTGAAGTGAGCAGAACCAGAAGATCATTGTACCCAGCAACAGCAAGATTATACAATGATCAATTCTGATGGATGTGACTCTTTTCAACAATGAGATCATTCAAGCCAGTTCCAACAGAATTGTGATGAAGAGAGCCATCAGCTCCCAGAGAGAAGGGACTCGGTGTGGATCATAGCATAGTATTTTCACTATTTTTGTTGCTATTTACTTACATTTTGTTTTCTTTCTCATTTTTCCTTTTTGATCTGATTTTTCTTGTACAGCAAGATAATTGTGGAAATAGGTATAGAAGAATTACACGTGTTTAAAAATATATTGGATTTTCTAAGGGTTGGGTAAAGGGAAGGAGAAAATTTAGAACACAAGCTTTTGCAAGGGTGAATGTTGAGAATTATCTGTGCATATGTTTTGAAAATAAAAACTTTTAATAATAAAAAAGAATCATTAGTTCATATTCAGGAAAGTTCCCTTTCGATCCTGCCTTGACTAGAACACATTTGAGACATGGTATTCAATTCTAAGTATCCCAACTTATAAAAGATGCCAATAAATTAGTACCTATTTGAAGAAAGTCCACTAGGATCAAGAAGGATCTTGTGAAGATATCACTGATTGGAAAGAATTAAAGAGAATATTTAGGCAGGACATGCTAACTGTTTACAATGGATGTCATAAAGAAGAATAGTTTGACTCATTCTAACTAGCCCTGGGAGCAATGAGTAGAACTACAATTAAGTAAATTTAGGCTTGCTATAAAGAAAAAAGTTTCTAACAACTAAAGTTCTTGAAAAATGGAGAGGGCTGGGTCTGGAGAACATATATTCCTCTTCAATGGAAATCTTTAATCCAAAGCCCTATGACCACTTGTTGGATATGCTGTAGAAGGAATTCTTCAGATAAGGGTGATGATTTCTGAGCTTCCTTCCAAATCTGGTTCTCTGGCATTGGAGATGATGCTACTTTTGTCAGGACATCCTGTTCTTTGATCTCACAGCCAACAAAGTCACACCTCTATGCCTAACATAAACATCTGCCATTTTAATCACTTTCATCGAGTCCTCAATAGAGGAAAGAAATATGTACTTCCACCTGCCTTATAATAGTCATTCACATTAATAATAATTCTCTTAGTCTTTCCAAATATCTTATGAGGGATTGTTTAAAAAAAAATTTTAAACTATTGAGAAAAAAGCTAAACCTGCTTTCAAATGCCTATTCTGATATCTCTATGGATTATCCAAAGGATCTTTGCTAGTCAGGATTTTTATCAAGGACTTGAATGAAATCATAGCTAGGAAGCTTGTCAGATTAGTAGATGGCACAAAGATAGAAGACACTGGTAAAATATTAAGACAATTCAGAATCCAATAAACTCCAACAGAATAGAATGGAGGGCCAAAGCTAATAAGGTGAAATTAAATTTTAAATATAAATTTCAAATCCCCTACTGGTAGATTTAAAAGATCTTCATATTGGAAGATATATCTACAAAAACAATATGAAAAAGACCTGATTTTCTTAGGGAAGTTCTACTCATTAGAAGTCAAAATATAACAAGGAGTATAAAAGTATAATAAGGAAATGCAGTCTTAGAGCTGTTTTTGGTTTCTTCACAATCAATCAATGTATATTTATCGATTATAACTTATTGCCAGGCACTGTTCCAGACTCTAATAAAATGGTATCTATCCTCAGGGGACTTTTACTCTTCTGATCTTATGATTATAATGTTAAAAATAATTCTTTGAGTCATTGTATCCAGAATGATGGTAGACATAGTTACTTATACTTTTACCTAGATAAATCACAGTGTTTGATTTTAGAAAGGAAATTCCAAGCAAAGTGAATAGGTTGGTCAAGGGCCATTCCTCTATACAATGTTCTAATTCCCACTCCATACTTTTGTACAAATCTACCTCACCTTCACTTTTGAATCATCAATTCCTTGCAAGACTCATCTCAAGTAACACCTCCTTCAGCCATTTGGAGTTTTGTGGGCAAAGATACTGCAGTGGCTCACTATTTCATTCCCCAGCTGATTTTATATATGATGAACTGAGTCAGAGTTAAGTGACTTGTACAGGATTATATAGCTACTTAGTATGGAAGACTGTATTTGGACTCATTAAGCTAAGGTATTCTGATTCCACACCCAGGGTTCATTGTACCACCTAGCTGCTCTCTCAGGTAAGAGACAACCAAATCTAAAGAAGAAAGACCATAAGGGCAGAAACCATGGTATGTTAGTGAAAAGATCACTGAGTTTGGAACCAGATGATCCAAGTTCAAATTCTGTCTCTACTACTTACTACCCAAGTTACCTAAGTTATTTAACTTAGGATTAATTCCTCAACTTCTAAGGTGCTTTCCAGTTCCAGACCCATTATCGATGTAGTAGCTAAAAACTGCATCTCACCCTTCCTTTAGTTCTATATACAAGAAGATGTGTAAAATGTTTGTTGAATTGAAGTGAGTTATGTTGCATTGAGGTCACAGAATCAGCTAAAAGGCTTGTTCCCACCCTAACACAAAGATCTTTTCAAAAGACCTTGGAAGGGGGAGAAACACTAACATGGAGACACGGCTAAAACCAGCTGGCTTCTTCCATGCCCAAATCACAGAATTTTAAAACTAGAAGGAACTTTAAAGATCATGTGATCAAATTCTCTCATTTTATGTATGAGGAAATGGAGAATCAGAAAGGTAATTAACAAATATTTAATGAATTTGTTTGAATATAAATCCATGATAGAGAGTAAACATAAGGCCTTCCAAGAACACATTTTCCAATTCCCAGAGAGTCAAACCAAATAATCAGCATGAATTTTTAAAATTTACTTGTAGAAATATTAGGCACTGGGACTAACCCCTCCCTAGGATGACTTCCTATTGGGAAAATAAATTATATACAAAATAAATACAAGATAACTTGGAAAGGGAAAGAACTAAGTAAGATCTGAAGGGATAGGAAGGGTTCCATGTAAAAGATGGCATTTGAACTGAGTCTTGGAAGAAAAAAGGGATTCTACAAGGCTGAGAGAAGGGAATATACTCCAGGCACTGAGTATAGCTAACACAAAAGCACAAAGGACTTTTAATGGAGTGTCAAGTGTCAGGAAGAAGAAGAAAGAAAACTTGGCAGGATTGTAAAGTGAGGTGAAGAGAATGATGTTTAACAAGGCTGGAAAGATACCTTTGGGCCAGTGTTACGGGCCTTTAATATCAAACAGGAATTTGTATTTCATCCTAGACACACTAAGAAATCACTGGAGTTAGTTGGGTAAGGGAGTGACATGAACAGATCTTGACTTTAGAAGAGAAAGTAAAGGGGTAAGAGTAGAAAGAATCCAATTCCTTTTTCAGTTTAGTTTGAACAAAATGATAACAAAGTTTCATAAGAGAAACAACAAATGCAAAATTCCAACAATGAGGGAGATAGTCTGGGACAATACAAAGAAGATCTCATCTCGGAGATTTGTAATTTATTTGATCTTGGGGTAATCCACTTCACATCTCCCAAAGCTCAGTTTCCTCTTCTGTAAAGTGAAGGAATGGTTTCTGAGATCTCTTCCAACTCTGGGAGCATGGCTTATGATCCTATAATGATATTTGTTTTTTAAATTCCTTGCCCTTTTTTGCTCATAGAATCATGTTGATGGACTTTAAATGAGTTCAAATCCTGACTCCATCATTTATTATATGATCGTGTACAAGTCACTTCTCTCAGCTTCAGTTTCCCCATCTATGATACTTGCATCTTCTACATTGTTGGAAAGATAAAAAATTAAAAAAAAAGATCATGTCTGTAAGAGTACGATTTGGGTAAAGCTCTGTAAACTTTAAACCTACATAAAATAAAATGCCAGCTAGTGACTACTTATTCAAATATCAGCCCACCCATTTTCATTTTTTTTTCTATATCCAAATGAAAGCAGTTGTTTGTTCCTACCTGTTTGCTGGAAAAGAAGCTTCAGCTCCATCTAAAAGATTTGTTTCATGGCATAAGAAAATATCACAATAAACCAGAAATCTAAGGGAACCTCATCTTTTATGAATCATACTCAAATTTACTTAATTTTGGCATTGTGCCCTTTTTTCCATTTTCAATTCCCATTCCAATTGACTGCTTTGACTAACATGTTAATTGAATAAACTAATTTTCTCCTCACTACACAACTCAAACACAATTCTCCTGGGGTATGTTATTCAATGAGTCAACTAGAAGCTCTTTAAAATGTTCTCTCCACATCAGAGTTCCTTTAGCTAGCTTTCCAGGATACATGCACATAGCCCCAAGCTTCCCTTCAGGATCAGAAGGAAGAGGAATCCCGGTAGTCTATTTCACATTAGTCATCAGAGGGCAAAGCACACTTAACAATGAAATACTAGAGATAATGACACAACATCATAGACAGCCTGGGGATCACAGTTAGGGAACGTCCTATGGAGTGAGAATATCCCCTTCTTTTTTTCTGTTATCTCCCCCTTTTTATGTGGATTTACACATCCATTCCTTCAGTAAACACTACCTGAGTGTCTGCCTTCCTTGTACACGGTAAGTGAACCTCCCCAAGCTGTCAGGTCTGTTTTACTTGGTGACTCCAGTACACCCACAAGTACAAATGTATGACCAATGAAGGCACCTGTTGATACACAGACAGACACCCAGTTGTTTGGTCTTCCTAGATTTAATAAAAAAAAACTGAGAAACTCCAGAATGAAGGAAATGAATCAAGCCTCTAGCTCCCCTCACCTATTGTCCTATCGCAACCTGCACTGGAAGCCTTAGGTATCTTACCTGCTCATTCCCCCAACCCCAAGTGGTCAGGAGCCAGATGCTCTGCGCTTGATCGGAAGGCTTCCTCAGCAAGACTGAGCCAAGCAGCTCCAGCAGCAGCAGCAGCAGTAACAGCAGCTGATCCAGCTCACTGCTGCCTGAGCTCCTGATAACTGAGGACCCGGGTTCTGAGCCTCTGATGAAAACTGAGGAGCTGGGTTCTGAGTCTCTGATCACGGAAGCTGGTCCTGAATCTCTGATAACTGAGGAGCTGGGTCTTGAGTCTCTGATCACAGGACCTGGGTCCTGGGTCTCTGATAACTAAGGAGCTGAGTCCTGGGTCTCTGATCACAGGAGCTGGGTGCTGGGTCTCTCATCACAGGAGCTGGTCCTGGGTCTCTGATAATTGAGGAGCTGGATCCTGAGCCTCTAATAACTGAGCAGGAACTGCAGTCCCTAGTTCTTACTAGAGAGTTGCACCCGGCTTTCTTTCTCAACAAAGGGGACCCTGAGGCGATTGGCTTTGCCTGTATTTGACCTTCGAAGTTCTAGCACCCTCTGTTGATATGAATTCATCTGAGTCTAAGCAAGGAGCAGCCCTCTGAGGAAAGCCTAGAGTTTAGAGCTGTCTGAGGTATTGCAGAGGGGTAGGGCAGGACCAAATTGTCCCAGCAAGGACAAGGGCTATAGCACCCAGGAAGGCAGCAGAGAGAGAATTCTTGGAGGCAAACAGTTGGGGTCTGACAAGATTGCCAGGATTTCTGGGTTCTGGTCTATGTGTCAGCCCTTCATTTTAATTTGCTGAGATGAGCAAAGTAAGCTTTTGCAAAGCACCTCCTGGGGATTAAGAAGAGATATTACAGTAAGCATCAAACTGGATCTCTTGGAGCTTCTTAGAATCCATGAGCCTATAGATCAGTGGTTCTCAAAGTGTGGTGCAGTGAATCCTGAAGGGTCTCTGAAATCCTTTCAGAGGGTCTACAAGTTTTTTTTCTATTTATGATAAATATCTATTATATAACCCATATAAACAAAAACTCTTTAGATATATTCTCAATAGTTGTTAATACCGTAAAGATACTGAGAAAAAGAGTTTGAGAACCACTGCTATAGAGTCATATTTGTTTCAGTTCAATGGCTGGATGTATACAACCATTAGCAAATCACTTAACTTCTCCATCTGTAAAATGGGCATAGTAATATCTACCCTTTCTTCCTCATAAAACTGCTGCTGACATTCAAAGGAGAAGCTATAAGCAGAATACTTGGCAAATCTAAAAGTGCTGCATAAATGTCAGAAATTATTACAGAGATGTAGCAGTATGCAGTGACTAGGACTGGGTTTTGAGTCAGACAGATGGACGTTCAGGTGAGTTAGGTGACAAAGTAGAGGGACAGGCCTGAAGACAAAAAAGACTCACCTTCATGCGTTCTAGTCCAGCCTCATCTGTGCTACTCTGGACAAGTCACTTAACCCAGTTTCCCTCAGTTTCCTCCTCTGAAAAATGAACTGGAGAAAGAAATGGCAAACCACTCCAGCATCTCTGCCAAGAAAACTCAAATGGGATCACAGAGAGTCAACCACAACTGAAAATAACTGAACTACAGTAAGACAAAGGTTGAAATCCTGCCTCTGACACTTGTGGCAATGTGTTTTGAAGTAAGCCTCTGTGTGAATATGTGGGCACACAGCTCAGGCAACAGTAAGTCATAGAGAGGGTTCTAAATGTTCCCTGCACGGACAAAATCAGTTTCCCTTATATTTTCTTTTCATTGTGCCTGTGATTCCATAAATAAAATGGAATCTTCTGCACTCATGAAGATCTATGCCTTCTCTTCAAGTTTTATTCATAGCATGTTAGCTGGAGCAAAAAAGAAGAAAAGTGACTTACTTACCCAGAGTCACAGCTTGTGTCTAATGCAAGTGTTGAATCCAAATCAGTTCTTTATTCACTTATTCCATGTTGCCTCTCCTTCTTGGGTCAAAGAAAATTAGACCTGAAAGAGACCTTTGAAATCATCCCAATTAGTCCTCTCATCTCTCAGATAGAGACACCATAGCCCAGAGGAACTACATATCTTTTCCAATATAGATAATATATTGTAATAAATCACTCTGAGTCAGGAGACCTCAGTTCTGGTCTCAAGACTGTGTGACTATGGAGAAGCGTTTAATTTTCTAGATTTGGTTTCCTCATCTGTAAAACAAAGAGGTTGGAGTAGGTAATTTCTAAGATTCTTTTTAGCATCCAAGTTGTTTTTTGTTTGTTTTTTATCCTAGTGGTGTTCCATTTAATTCAACAAATATGTATTGAAGCAGGCCCTGAATTAAGTCCTAGGAAAAAAGTTTAAAACGAATGATACATTTCTGGCCTCCAGAGGATTAGAAATATAATTGTGCTGTATCCATAAGTGATTAATGTTAAACTGGGCACAAACTAAATAACCTTGAATATTGCAATCAAATATGCAATCAAAAAAAAAAGGAAATGAAAGTAGAGGAAAAGACTGTTGAATTTTGTGACTAAGATTACTGGGAGCCTTCAAGACAGCACTTTCTATTTGGGGTCATTCCAAGTCATATAACTTCTGTTTGCCTTAACCCACTGGAGAAGGAAATGGCATACTACTCTAGTATCTTTGCCAAGAAATCTTAAGTAATCTTAACTTTCCTGTAAATTGGATTAAAGTGAGAAAGAGTGGCACAAGGTAATTAGCCAAGATCTCCCTTCCAGGGTCATTGAAACCCAGTGGCAAGATAAAAGTCAGGAGGCAATGGCTCAGGATGCAATGTATGACTTTGCCATCTCCAAGGTCTGACCAAGTTCTAAGGGTTCTGCTGAAAGGATTTTCCAGGCTTTAGCTATGCACATACTACAGTTTTATGGAGCCATAGGTGAGAAATGAAGTGGACAACAAAAATGAATGAGCATCCCTGAAAAGAACTCAGCAAACCCTCACCCCAGAAGCACTAATCTTCCCTGAACACCCATTACACCCACTGAGCACAGTACTCTAATTAAAACTTGACTAGGGCAAATTAAAACAGGTCTATAATGTTTCTTATTCTAAACAACCCACACTTAATGGAACCTAAAATCACATTAGGTTTTATGACTGTTTTGTCACATTTTTGGTTGATTGAACAGTACACTCAATCATATCCTTTTTCAATAAACTATTGTATAAGCATAGCTTCCCCATTCTGAACTTATAAAGTTGATCTCTTGAGCCCAAATATAAGGCTTAAATTTCATCTTATTAAATTTAACCTATTATTCCAGCCTGACAAGATTTTTCTTTTAAATTCTAGCTACCAACCAACATGTTAGCTGTTCTTCACATCTTCTGTCCATCTGAATACTTGATAATTACACTAATAGGTATATCTTATCTATCCCTTAATAAGAGTCACTGATCATTGTTAGTAGAGTTGTGAACTGATCCAACCATTCTGAAGCACAATTTGGAACTATGCCTAAAGGATTACAAAGTTGTGTGTATCCTTTGATCCAGACTCTTTACTACTGGGTCTGTATCCCAAAGAGATCATAAAAGAAGGGGAAGGGGCAGCTAGGTGGTACAGTGGATAGAGCACCAGCCCTGGATAAAGCACTGGATCTGAAGTCAGGAGAACCTGGGTTTAAATCCGGTCTCAGACATTTACTAGCTGTGTGATCTTGGGCAAGTCACTTAATCCTCTTTGCCTCAGTTTCCTCATCTGTAAAATGAGCTAGAGAAGAAAATGCAAACCACTCCAATATTTTTAATGTGAAAAAATTATATTGTGATCCACATTCAATCTCCATAGTTTTCTCTCTGAATGTGGGTGGCTCTCTCCATCGCAAGTCTATTGGAACTGGCCTGAATCACCTCATTGTTGAAAAGAGTCACATCCATCAGAATTGATCATCTTATAATCTTGTTGTTGCTGTGTACAGTGTTCTCTTGGTTCATTTCGCATCAGTTCATGTGAGTCTCTCCAGGCTTTTGTGAAATCATCCTGCTGATCGTTTCTTATAGAACAATAATATTCCATAATACTCATATACCAGAACTAATTCAGCCATTCTCCAGCTGATGGGCAGCCACTCGGTTTCTAGTTCCTTGCCACTGCACAAAGGGCTGCCACAAACAGTTTTGCACACGTGGGTCCCTTTTCCTATTTTATGATATCTTTGAGACACAGACCCAGTAGAGACACTGCTGGATCAAAGAGTGTGCAAAGTCACTCCAATATCTTTGCCAAAAAAAAAAAATCCTAAATGGGCTCACAAACAGCTGAATATATTAGATATTTAAATCACTTCACCATCTACCTTCAAACTACCTTTCCAAACTTAGTTCACATTATGCCATGTTTTCACATATTCTTGGATTTAACCAACCTGACCTACTTACTATGCCCTACAGTCAATGTTCCATTTTTCATCTTCAAAACTTACCATAGTCCATTCACCATTTTTGGAAGTCCATCCACCTCTTCATTTCCACCTCCTAGAATCCCTAGATACATTCGAGACAAGCGGAGGTAGGATCTTCCACATGGAATCTTTCCTGATTCCTCCTAGATGTTAGCAATTTCTCCATTCTGAAATTAAGTTGCATTTAATTTATCAGTATATATGTTATATCCCTCAGTAGAATGTAAGTTTCAGAGAACACAAGCTTTTCTTTCATTTTTGTTTTTTATATTGCCATAATCCATTCTGGTGATTTTTACATGCTTAGTAAGTACTTACCAAATTGGCTACTCCCACTGACCACCCCCACTCAGGTCTACCTGGGGGTAATAATGTCTTAGGAGATAAACTCCTCTCCTAAACTCACCTCATAAATCTGAAGTTTCTTTTCTTTCTACCTACAGCTAACACTCCTAGGAAAGGACAAAGATCATGTCTTAATCATCTTTCTGTTCTCCCACAGTTCCTAGTACAGTATAATACACATCATAAGCATGATTGGTCCTTAATAAATATTTGTCAAATGAATGAATGAGTAAATAAATAAATACTATATGTATTTTGTCAAATCCCAGCTTTCAGGAAACAATCAATAGGTGATGGTATAATCAGCAGTTTTCTATATGAGCCATATTATCAGGTAGTAAGAATGTCATGACCTCAGTTCATCATACTTGGGTCAATGGAAGGCAGTGTCTTCCAAATGTGGTGGGTGGGCTATGGTAAATTTTTAACATGAGAAATGGAACATTGACCATAGGGCATAGCAAGTAGATCAGGCTGGTGAGACAAAAGAATATGTGGGGGGGAAAGAGGCATAATATGAACTAAGTCTGGAAAGATAGTTTGAAGGTAGATTGTGAAGTGATTTAATAACTTAATTTAATTTAATAATTTATATTAATAATTTTAAATAAAAATATAAATTAATAATTAATAAATTAATAATTATATTAGTTATGTATAATATAATAATATTATATATAATAATATATAATATATGTATATATTATATACATATAACATATGTATATTATATATACATATAATAAATATATTATTTATATATTTATATAATATATTTTTATTATCATATTATATTGTATATAATATTAAATTAATTAATAATAAATAATAAATTAATGACTAATAAATTAATAAATAAAAATTAATATTTTTAACAATTCAATCCAAAACGGGGAATAAAAGGTAGAAGGGAATGGGCAGTCAGTTGGTATCCTATTCATTCCACAAATGTTGGAAGAATGTGACTTTACCGCAGGCACTGACATCTAGCCAAGGGAAAATTATATCCTTTCTCTTAAGAATCAGGCAAGAGTCTATGCTACCACCTTCACTGTGGCTCTCCTCTTTCCTCCTTACCAAATTCTTCCTATAGACTACCTCTCTCAGCATAACTGCATCCCTTGTCATCCTTGAGCTACTATCCTTGCCCATAGGTGTGATATAGATTGTGCTGAACAAGCTTCTCCCATCCCTCTTCAATTTCAATTGAATTTGTTCCATATGCAGCAATTTCTCTGTGGAATACCTAAAGAAACCATTCAAAATTATATCTTCACTTTACTAGTCTGACTGATGATTCAACCAGTTGAGGACCTTCTCCAGGCTAGATAAGACTCTAACATCATGACAAAAAGAAGCTTCCATCTATCTCCAGTTGTTCCTCATAATTCATGCTATCCCACATTTCCTAAAGTAGTACCAAAGGATCTAAATGCAGAATTCAGGGCCACGTTTGCAAAGTGCTGATATTGGAATTAGAAATGTTGATCTGAACTGCCACTTATTTTGCAGGCAAATGAGTGGGTGATTATGGAGAAGGAAGAGTTATTTGTAAGTGTAGAACAAAAAGAGAAAAGATAGAAGGTAATAGAAGGGGAAGGCTATCCCTATGTGGTCCCACAATAGGGACTGCCTAGAGACCAATGCAAAAAATTGCCATGTATTCAGGACGATGTTAAATAGCAAATATTTATGAATATCTGTATGACAATTATTTTTAGAATTTATCAGAATATTTGACAAGGTGGAACTATAGCCACAGGGTCAGGGAGACACCAGGTCAGGAGGAGAACAGGGGACATCTATGTTTGGTTGAATTCCATTGCTAAATATACAGGAGATTTCTGGGTTATCTGTTATTTTATTTGAACAGTGTCTCTTTTCCCCTATGATTTATGCCAAAAACTGAGTGTGGATTATAGAGTAATGGTTAATGTAACTATGGTTACTGCAGAGTAACCATAGTAACGAGGCACTTCAGTAATTATCCAGTATTGCTTTGTAATAGAGGTAATCTCTATCTAGCTGGGCCATAGCTTCCTTTGCAATCATTTGGGAAAGGAACATTTTGAGAGTCAATACTGTTTGCCATAAATCTAGCAGCCAAGCTGCTTTAGTTCTTATTAGAGATAGTCAAGGACAATCCCTAATAAACAGGAAAAAAAATAAAAGCCATGTTTTTGCAGATCTGGCAGATGATAACAAGAAGTTTACCAAAAATTCTGCAATACACTCAGTGTGGAACTACTATTAATTGAATTCCACCAGTTGTGACAAAAGTTACACTGCATACTTTTTAATATCACTCATGAGAAAGTTTCAGAGGAAGCAGAAAAATGACCCTTGTGAGCCCTACAGGTGTAGTCTGAAGAATAAGAAGCATATTGATGACAATAGTCAAACAGCAAGTAGGGCAACATAGAAACAGTCAAGAAGTCAGGTGAGCATCAGCCTTCCAAAGTAATGCAAACAAGTGATCCAGATGGGAGTTCAGAGGAGGGAAATTGTAATAATAAGAGGGAGAATCTTTGTTAGTTGTGGATGAATTCCAGGTTTTGTCTGTTAATTCAGTTTAGTTCAATAAATAATTACTAATAACCTACCCTCTTTAAAGGCACTATCATAGATACTGGGGGTTCTCTTTATAGCCCTTATAGGACTCACTCTTTGGGGGGAAAAAAAGATAACTTATCACAGCTCTTGAGTTTTTGGTACCAGGCTCAGGAACTCCCACATTTTTTATTTACATGCTAGATGTCTAAATACATAGAATATCCAGGTGCCCTCTTCGAAAAAGGGATCAGTGGAAAACCAAGTTGCTCTGGGAAGTTTAATATAGGGAACAACTAGCTTTGATGTTAAGATAAATGAAATGCTGAACACATTAGCTAGCCATTTGGTTGGCTCTGAGTCCTCCTGACTAACCATTCTATTCCCATTCCCTCCCTTCTTCTCAAGGATTATGATGAAGAAAATGGAAGAAGGGCAGCCAGATAGCTATACCCACCTGGAAGTAAATATATCTCAGTCCATTTAGACTTCTTCACCCCATTCCTCTCATTTCTATCCCAAGGACCAGTCCACATCCCTCTTCAGGATTAGTCAGTCTCATTTCCCACAGAGTAATATATATATATATATATATATATATATATATATATATATATATATATATATTCCGCAGATAATGGCATTGAGCAGGGCCACGTTTATATGGAGGGGGAAAGGTAATTCAGTTTCTCTTCTACCCCCCTTGTCTACCTCCATCAAGAAGCACTGGGGCATGTAAGGACTCCAGAGTTTTAGGGTCGCCGTCCAGCAGATTCCCGGCCCACGAAGGGCCCAAATTTCATACTATTAGTCCTCCTCAGTCCATATGTGATATGCCAGCAAACTTTAGGCCAAACTCAGCCCACTGCCTCTCGCCATATAAAAACGGGCAACAGCTGGTTATGGTCCTTGAGCTATAGTTGACCTCTGTGCAAATCAAATCAGAGGGCACGAAGTGCTATAATCAGAGCCATGAGGATTCCTTTGGGGTTTCCTAGAGGACAAATTCAGAACAGAGACTCAGCACCTTACAAATACACAATACAATTTTCTCTAAAATTTCTTTTTCTGTCAAAGATGGAACAAAGTCTAAACAATAAAGGCAAAAATTAAGATTAAAAGGAGAAAACAATCAACTAAGAAAAAAATCTTAGTGGCAAGTACTCATTTCTTAGATATACAAGGAACTGATTAAAATTTATAAGAGTTATTCCTCGGTTGATAAATGGTCAAAGGATATGAATAGTTCTCAAAGAAAAGAAATACAGACTATAAATCTTATGAATAAATGTTCCAAATAACTACTAATAGAGAAATACAAGTTAAAGCAATTCTGAAATTTTACCTCATATCCATCATCTTGACAACAATGACTAAAAAGCGGGGGAGCTATTTAATCTATATTAGAGTTGTTAAAATACAGTTTCACCTGTTTGGTGGTTGTTAGTTCACCTATAAATGGGTACAACTGTTTTAGAAAGAAGTTTGGAATTACCACTCCTATGTTTATACCCAAATGATATCAAGGAAAACAAGGATAAGATCTTATATGAGCAAAAATATTCATAGTACTCTTTTTTGTACTGGCAAAAAAAATTGTAAACTCAAAAGATGGTCATCAAATGAGGAAAACTGGATATATTGTGATATGTGAATGAGATGAAATACTTGTTCTTACTTCTTGCATTCCATTCATTGCCTATCAATTGGACCTGAACCACTGATGAAAATAAGGAGGAAATCCACAACATAAACCTGTGAAAGGGAGGGAGCAGAAAAGATTATACCAATGTAAGATGGCAAACCATGTGAGACAATACTGAGGTACTGAAAAAAAAAGCTGTCTGCAGTAGTGTGGGCTGTGTGTGTGTGTGAAAAAGAGATGGACAGACAGACAGAGATAGAGAGGGATAGAGAGATCATGTGCAATCTTTCCCATGAGCTTCTTCTACTGTTTACATTTTTCAAGGTAGCTATATATAGTCTATGTGCGTGGAGGAAACCACATAACATTATAACACATATTAAACCACATAATATTATTAAATATTAAATATTATTAAAAGAGATTTTAAAAGTCGTGTTCTAAGGTAGAATCTTCAAGGGAAATAGAGAAACATAAATGGGGAATAAAGAATAGCCTGATTTGTCAACACGATCAAATTCATGACTGAAAGTCGAGCATTAATCTTAGGAAGATAGAATGAAGTCCAAATGTAAAGTGCCATGCAGAGAAGGCAATTAGAAGCACTAGTACTTCTCCAGCAGAGGAGTCCCATGGGCAGAACTATGCTTTAAGAATACCAATTTGGCAGCTGGCTAACAAATGGCGAGAGGAGTCTTTCGACTACATGGATTTAGGGTGACCAATTCAGAAGTGTCGCAATAGTCCAAGGTAAAGGTAAGGAGGATTTAAATTAGAGTGGTGCTCCCTCCTTCCTAACTTCTATCCTGTCAGCCACCCCAGATCACAACCTGGATATTCTCTGACTCCTTCCTTTCTATCATCCTCCTTTCTAATCAATTGTTAACTCCCATCATTTCTACTTTTATAACATTTCTTGGATATCCACGGGAAGAACAGCCTTCTAAAATAGGTCTCACTCAATGTATCCTTATTTGTATGAATAAATAACCCTTTGAGTATTCTCTTTGGTTTTTTATATTTTAAAATTAAAATTATATGCCCATCAGTTGGAGAATAGCTGAATAAGTTATGGTATAAGAATGTTGTGGAATATTATTGTTCTATAAGAAATGATCAGCAGGATGAAAGAAAGAAAGAAAGAAAGGGAGGGAGGGAGAAAGAGAGGGAGGGAGGGAGAGAATGGACAATCTCTGTGTGTAATTGAGGTGGGGTGAAAGTACATATGGGTACAGGTTGGGGGAATTAAAAAGATTGATAAACTGGGAAACTAGAATGTCTAAGAGAACTTCAACAAATATATCTACTTCCCCAAGTAAGAACAAAAACAGGGGTAAGAGTGAAAACAAAGAGTTTTTTTTATTAGAATCATATAATCAAAGCTTAATGCAACCTTAGGAGTCACTATCATGTCCAACCTGCTTAGAATCAGGAATGCCCTCTGTGAAATCGCTCATAGATGCCATCTAGCTAATGATAATCTCCTCCAGTTCCAAAGAATGCATCACTTTCAGTGACAGTATTGCATTATTGAGTAGCTCTAAATGTTTATTAGAAAGTCCTTCCTCATGTTGAGTCATATATAGTCAGATACATTCATTAAGAAGGTTGCTTTTGTGACTGTGTGAAGGTCATCCTAGAGAAAAGAAAGACTGGAAGTCAGAAGATCTATTGGAAAGCTACAACTGCCTTTATCCTATAACTCTGCAACTCCCAAATGTTGCTCCGAATTCTGACCCCTACTTCCACTCCAGAGCCAAGCAAAACAAGTCTGTTAAACCTCCCATAAATGAATCATCCAACTCTTTGAGATCAACAATATCCCCATCTAACTTCTCTTCTCCAAAAAGAACATTCCTTATTTTTCAAAGAATCATCTTGTCACATTATCCTTCTCCTCTGGACATGATCCAGTATTATCTGTCATTCCTAAAATTCAGTGCCTAGAGCTGGCCAGCCCTGCTCATTGATGTTTGAAGCCATGATGCAGAGGCAGTGATAAGCTAGAGGATGTTTTCATGGTGTCACACTGGACAATGGGTGAAAAAATTCCTGGCACAAGTGGTAAATTGCCAGCCTGGCCACTTAGCCTGAATCTCTGTTTTGTTTTGTTTTTCCTCTTTGAATTGTTGAAAGTCATCCAAAAAATAGCTTTCACATGTTTAATTTTCAATTGTTCCCAAGGCACAGTTTGTTCCTGAGGAAGCAATTTCTGTAAATCTCCATTTAGGGAGAGATACCTGTGTTCCTAAGGCACTATAACTAGCACTGATCTCATTTGTTTTGAGCAAATGACTTCAGACCAATTCCACTTTGTGGTGACACAGAGGTACGAAGGTAAGAGATCTCTTCCCATTAGCCTCGAGCTTCTGCTAATATACTTTGATTTGGAGCAGGTGGGGATTTTTTTGTTCATTGAGTTAGATAATGGCAAAAATGATGTATTTATCAAAATTGCCAACAACACAAATCTGGGAGAAAGAGCTAACTCCAGAGTCGGGCTCCAAAAAGCTCTTGATAATCGATCATTGAATTGAATCTCATAAGAAGAAATTCAAAAGGGAGAAATATAAAGTCTCATATGGATTCAGAAGAAAATCAACTTTACAAATTAAGAAAAAGTTTTAGGGTTTTTGCTTGTTTGTTGCCTGAAAACTAAATGTGCATCCACAGTATAATATAGAAAGTTAATGCATCTCTAGACTACTTTGAGGGGAAAAAATAGCATCCCTAAAGAAAGAAGTATAAATTCCATCAATCTCTAGTCTGAGAAGAGCATACCTAAACTACAGAAGCTAAAGTCTTTCTTACACCCTGCCACTAAAGTCTTTGTCCTAGGCAAAGACTGTGTCACTTTCCTGCTCAATAAATTGTAGTGGCTTTCTATTAAAATGGTACTTCCTATAGTTTTCTTTTAAAGCTCTTCACCATTTTGCTCTAATCCATCTTCCCAGCCTCATTGTATGGTACTCTCCCTCTTGCATTCTGCAATCCAGTTGAATCCACTTTGTCTCTTTTCTTTCCCTATGACATGACATCTTCCATTTCTATGCCTTTGCACTAATTGTCTCCATGTAGTCCCTGTTCATCTGTGCTTTGTAGAATCCTTTTCTTTCTTCAAGGCACAATTCAAGTTCCATCTAATCTACACAAAGCCTTTCCCAATTCCCACTTCAAATGCTCCTATCTTTTCTCCTTAACTACCAGGATTTAATGATTTTGGTGTTTTTTGTTTATCCTTTTTATTCAGTAGTATTTTTATACATGTACACATATTGTGTTTGTTATCTCTGTTAGAATGTAAATTCCTTGTAAATGGGGATTCTTTTGTTTACTATATTTGCAACCATGGCTCCTAGCAAACCTAATATAGAGAAACCAGGAGCTTAATAAAGATTTATTGATAAGCTGTCAAGAATCTAAAGGTGGGCAGCCAGGATGGCGAAGTCAAATCAACTAGCATTTATTAAAGCGTTTACAATGTACCAGCACTGTGCTAAGCCCTGCAAATATAAAGAAAGACTTTGAAAAAAAAATTTAAAAAAAGAAAGACTTTGAGCCCAAAATACAATAGGATAGACTAAATGAGGTGGTATTTTAGGTGGATTAAATAACAGTGAAAATATATAAGAAATACAAGGCTGGTGCTCTGTGTCTGAAGGAAAGTCTAACAATTTGAACCACCTCTTTGATAACCAGCAAGAAGCCCTTGGAGATACTTTAAAGAGACTTTTTTACTCTGGAAAGGGGTAAGGAGAACCTAAGCAACATCCTAGTAGTGACAAACAACTTCGCCCATATATTCAAGCCTAGTCAATTTGGAAACAGACTGAGCCAAGGTATTATGGGAGAAATATTTTTCAGTGAATGATTTCCTTGCTATAACTCAATCCAATCAGAGTTGAGATATGAACAGCAAGTTACTTAAGGAATAAGGCAATCTAGGATTGCATCCTATAATTCTCCAAGAGTTCCACAGACAGAGCATTTTAATCTTACCTAGCTGACCATGCTATTAGATCCTGAGTTCTGGGGAAAAGAATCAGTGGACATAGGCTTTGTTCTAGACTAGTCAATGTATGTGTGAGAAACATGGCTACTTTAAAGTCACTGGAGATGAGAATGATATAGATTCACAATCAATTGGGCAAACAACAACATTGATTAAGACCCTACAGTGTCAGGCACTATAATTTAGATGGAAATATAAAGAAAAAATGAAATAATATCTGCCTTCAAGGTTACTATATTCCCATTAGTACCTCAATTGACTGATTGGACAGCTGAAGCAGACCTACCATCTTCCCATGCCTTTTGTGTTGGAATAGAGAGAAGAAAAAGTAATGTTCAAGTCCATTGTCAAGAATGCTAACTAGAGGAAAAAACTGCTTTGTGAAATCTTGAAATCCTGGAAAAAATACAAGGAAGAAGGCTGCCAGGGAGTCAGTCCTGCAAAGTATTGATTCTGGAACTAGAGAATGTAGGTTCAAACCCTGTTTCCAATAGTTAACTTGGCTAAGTCACTTCCTCACATGATCAATTCTGATAGACGTGGCTCTTTTCAACAGCAAGGTGATTCAAGCTAGTTCCAATGGTCTTGTGATGAAGAAAATCATCTGTTCCCAGAGAAAGAACTGAGGAGACTGAGTGTAGATCACTATATAGTATGTTCATCTTTTTATTGTTGTTTGCTTGCATTTTGGCTTTTTCTCGTTTTTTCCCTTTTTTAACTGATTTTTCTTGTACAACATGATAATTGTGGAAATATGTAAAAAAGAATTGCATATGTTTCACATGTTGAATTATTTGCCATGTAGGGGAGGGAGCATGGGGAAGGGAAGGAAAAATTAGGAACACAAGATTTCACAAAGGTGAATGTTGAAAATTATTTATGCATATATTTTTAAAATAAAAAGCTTTCATTTAAAAAATGACCCCCAAAAATGCATCATAACATGAAAAAAAGTCATTTTATCTCATTTTCAACTGGAAAACAACATGCTTGAACTACATGACTTCTAAAGTTTCCTCCAGCCCTAGAGTTATGAGTCTATGATGCTAACAAGTAGTGAAAAGCCTAGATAATCAGTCATTCTACAAAATAACTTCAATAAGAAAACTGGGGGGAAATTGGAAATTTTTATATCCAATATTTCTAATAAAGGTCTCATTTCTAAAATATATAGAGAATTGATTCATATCTATAAGAATATAAGCCGTTTCCCAATTGCTAAATGATCAGAATATATGAGCAAACAATATTCAGACATTAAAAACATTAAAGACATTTTCAGTCATATAAAAAAAATGCTCTAAAGCACTATTAATTAGAGAAATGCAAATTAAGACAACTCTGGGGTACCACTTCACATCTCTCAGACTGGCTAAGATGACAGGAAAAGATAATGATAAATGATGAAGGGGATATGAGAAAAGTGGGACACAAATACATTGCTGGTGGAGTTGTGAATTCATTCAACCATTCTG
Source organism: Sarcophilus harrisii (assembly GCF_902635505.1). Taxonomy (NCBI): domain Eukaryota; kingdom Metazoa; phylum Chordata; class Mammalia; order Dasyuromorphia; family Dasyuridae; genus Sarcophilus; species Sarcophilus harrisii. The sequence continues at coordinate 597,463,169 of NC_045427.1, forward strand.
GAGAGCAATTTGGAACTATGCCCAAAGGGCTATAAAATTGTGCATACCCTTTGATCCAGCAATGTTTCTATTGGATCTGTATCCCAAAGAGATCATAAAAAGAAAAAACCCACATGTGCAAAAATGTTTTAGCAGCCTCTTTTGTGATGGCAAGGAACTGGAAACTGAGTAGATGCCCATCAGTTGGGGAATGGCTGGATAAGTTCTGGTATATGAATGTAATGGAATATTCTTGTTTTATAAGAAATGATGAGCAGACTGATTTCAGAGAAGCCTGGAAAGATTTACATGAACTTATGCTAAGTGAAATGAGTAGAACCAAGGGCACAACTACAAGATTATGTGATGATCAACTGTGGATTTGGCTCTTTTCAACAGTGAGGTGATTCAAGGCAATTCCAATAGACTTGTGATGGAGAAAGCCATCTGCATCCAGAAAGAAGACTGTGGGGACTGAATGTAGATCACAGCATAGTATTTTCACCTTGTTTGTTGTTTGTTTGCTTGTTGATTTTTTCTTTCTCATTTTTTTTCTTTGATCTTATTTTTCTTGCACAGCATGATAAATGTGGAAATATGTTTAGAAAAATTGCATATGTTTAATCTATATTAGATTACTTGCTGTCTAGGGAAGGGGAAAGAGGGATAGGGAGGGAGAAAAATTTGGAACACAAGGTTTTATAAGAGTAAATGCTGAAAACTACATGTGCATGTATTTTGAAAAGTTATAAAAAGCTATTATTATTTTTAAAAAATAAAATCTAGAATTTTTGTGTGTGTGCTGAAGCAATTGAGGCTAAGTGATTTGCCCAGGGTCACACAGTCAAGAAGTGTTAATTGTCTGAGGCCAGATTTGAACTCAAGTCCTCCTGACTTCAGAGGTGGTCTTCTATGCACTTCACCAACTAGCTGTCCCTAGAATAAATTTTTAAAAGCTTCAATAGAAAATGACAAAGCCTTCCAAAGGTAATGTAACATAATCAAGCTTATGTTTTAATTATCAAGCTTAATTAAAGAATTTTTTTCATGCTTCAGGAAGGAATTACAAAGTATAAATAATTTTATTCTTAATATGTGAAAAACATACAAATAATATGAACTTTTTTCATAACTCTTAGCATTCTTTCTTATTCCTACTGGTGTATTTTATCCCTATACTATATTCTACTATGCAGAGGCACGTAGCACTGTGGAGTCAAGAAAATTTAAATTCAAATTTGGCCTGAGATACTTTCTAGTTGTATGACCCTCAGTTCTTTCCAGGGTTGTTGTGAGAATTAGATAAGGTAATATTTATAAAAAAAAATAGCATTAAGTGCAGTACCTGGCACATAGTAGGGACTTAACAAATGCTTACCTCCTTCTTTCACTGTTTCAATACCTCCCTCTGACATCTCCTTGGCTTTATTCATGCTGCCCCCCATATCTGAAATAGACTTCTTGAAAGCCAAATCTCCATGTGTTAAAAGACCTTTCTTCATTCAAGGTCCAACTCAGGTGTCCCCGTCTGCTTTATGAAATCATCATGTTATTATTTCCCTCCTTTCTTTCTCAATAAGAGGTTTAATCCAAACAAAATGGACCAAAATGGCCCAATGGGGCACCAAGAAAGGCATCTTTATTGTTCCAGTTTAGTTTTTCCTGGAGGAATTTTCCTTGCAAGGTGCAGCATCCACTTCTGCATATGTTTTTCTTCCTTCTTCTGATATTTAGCCAATTCCCTTCTATACTATATGTATTCTCCCGTACCATATCGACTAAGGTGAGGGAATTACTCTTAAAAGCTACAAAAGTTAAGTTTTTTACTTTAAAGTCATCTGATTAATCCACAATTTCTGATCAATAATTATTTGAAAGGTTGTCTTGCAACTAAAATTTCCCCAAAGTTGTCTACATATATCTAATTCTACATGCTCAAGCATTTAAATAAAGTCCTTTTTTTCAAAGGGCTTTTGTAAGGATGGGTGACTGGATGATTATAAAAATCAAAAGATAATAAGTTCACAAAACTCTTAGGAAGCATATACTATTGTTGTTGTTGTTCATTTTTTGTTCTTGAAGAAGGCCAATGATATCATGAGGGTAACATCTTGACTTGCACATGTGATGACCCAGGAGATGCAGTGGATGACTTCAGCCTTTCTAAATTAAGGTTTTTCTCAGGTTTCTATTTGAGGCCATGCCCATTCAATGACCAAGAGTTGGGTAAGAATTAAAACAAAAGATGATTCAATGTACCATTACAAAGATATCTGGGAAAGGAAGACTCTCAGAATTTCTAGCCAGAACAGAAAACAATTGCTATTTATCATTCCATACCATCAAAAACCTAAACAATGAGCCAAAAAGATTTACTTTTGGTAACAAGATTGTCTAGCCCAGAAATTCTTAACCTTGAGTTCCAAGATGTCCATGAATAAATTTCAGGAAGTATCCACAAATTTGTGGGTTTTTTAATTTATAATTATTTTTCAACATAATTACTTTCCTTTCTAATCCTAGGTATTTTATGTGCTTAAAAACAATATTCTAAGAAGGACTCCATAGGTTTCACATAATTGCTAAAGGGGTCTATAACACAAAAAAATTTAAGAGTCCCTAGTCTAATTATAACAATAGAGAAAGAACTATGGAGTCTGACTGCAAATTGAAGTATACTATTTTTATTTTTTGTTGTTTTTTTCTCATGATTTTTCCTTTTTGTCCTGATTCTTCTTTAAGAACATAACTAATGTGGAAATATGTTTAATATAATTGTATATGTCTAACCTATATAAGATTACTTGCTATCTTGGGGGAAAAGGAGGGAGAGGAAAAATTTGGAATGCAAACTTAGAAAAATAAATGTTGAAAACTATCTTTACATATAATTGGAAAAAATAAAATAATGTTAAATAAAAAATATAATTTCTGGTGAGAGGAAAAAAGAGAGAAAGAAGAAGAGAAATAATGAGGGAAATAAGAAAGGATAAAAGGGATGAGGACAAGAAAGAACATGTGGAAAACCACAACTTATAACATTCATTGATCAGTCAGAAGAAAGGGCATTTAGAAAGAGTTTTTAACCTACATAGGAGTCATGGAAGAAAACAGAACAAGAAAATTACATTGGTGACTGATTGACTTGATGACATCATGACTGAATTATCATAACAGCCTGCAAAGTGGTTTCTGTACCTCAAAGCTTTCTACCTTTCATTTCATTTAGCACATCTCTGCCAAACATTATTTTCATTTCTCCACTCTTCTGTTTATGTCCCTGTATTGAGTCTCCACTGATTATCAGATTTTAAAAATACATAAAATTAAACCCAGTACAAATAAGCATGACCCAAATAAACCTAAAGCTTGAGGTTCTAGAGGTTACTTCTGTAAGATTTCAATGTCAAAAAACAATTATTTATTTAAGGGATGCCTTTAAGAAAACTGATATGGGGGAATGACTGAATATAAAGTGAGGTATATGTGTACTTGGTCTTCATAGTAATATTTAAAAACAGAAGGTTTACATCTTTCAAGATGGCAAAGTGTCTATTCTCTGGTTCACTGAGTTTCCACAGCTCAGCTGAGAAGCCTCCTGGCATTTCTGAAACAAAGTTGTCTGGCAATGGTATTTACAAAGGTTTTAACACAAGTGGTTTACATGATATAGCATAGAGTTGTCTTGGTTTTCAATTATTTGATTGTCTTTAATAAGAGGATATGGATAACGGCTTTCAAAAATGATTAAACTCTACCTGTTTCTTCATTTTTTTTCCTTTTTGTCTGATATTCCTTGCACACATGACAAATATGAAAATATGTTTAAAAGGATTACACATGTTTAACTTATATAAGATTATTTTCAGTCTTAGGGGGGTGGCAAGGATGGAAGGGAGAAAAAATTTGGAACACAAACTCCTACAAAAATGAATGCTAAAAATTATGTTTATATGTATTTGGAAACAACCTACTGGGAGGGAAAGATTAAACTCATATTTACATTGGCCCCATCATCACATTCAAAAAATATTTATCTAATATGTATCATACAAGGCTTGTGTTAAGTACTAAGAGAGGTATAAAGATGAATTAGACACAGTCTTTGATTTCAAAGCACTTACAATATGGGAAGGGAGGTAAGACCAGGATATAAACAATCAATAAAAGCAATGATTCCAGTCCAAAGTCCAGTATTAATGATTTGAGTGCAAAGTTTATAATCCACTTAAACCTTTGCTACAAAGTACTATGGGAGATCTGAGAAGGAAAAAATTCCCTATTGTGGAGAAGCTGCCCTGTAAAACTTCATGGTAGAGATTAAATTTAAACTTTGTCTAGAGGTTGGATAGGATTTCCTCAGACAGAGGTTTGTTGTCATGATGAGGTATATTCTGAATATTGGAAACAGTGTGAACAAGAAAACAGGGAGGATTTTCTTCTGAAAATGTAAATATTCTAATTGGGTTAGAATGTAGAGCTTATAAAGGGGATGCTGAGTAAAATCTATTAAGGTATATTGGAGCTAAATAATGGATAGCTAAATTGGCTTTTACTCAATAGGCAATAGGGAACTGTTAAAGTTCCTTAGCAGTGTCATGATATGATCCCTGCATTAATAAAGTTATTCTTAGAACAGTATATAGGAAGGATTAAAAGGGAAGGTATTGGAAATGGCAAAATAGTATGATCCTGAATAAGTGTGGTGAGAAGGAAGTTTGGGGAGCAGAAACAACAGATATTTTGGAAATAAAAAAAATAAGAATTTGGCATTTAACTGTTTTTAAGAGTGAAGGACAAATCTGGCATGTTGAGTTTTAGTGTTTGGAAGAACAAGCCAGGAAGACATGAGTTCTAATCCTGCCACAGATATTCAAATTCAAAGCATGTGAGAACATAAAATGATGTTGGAGTTCTTCTAGTTTAAGAGATCAAATATCATTGATACTAAGTCAGTGGAACAGCTGTGTGACCTTGGGCATAATGGAAAAACTTAGAGAAATGATTAGGATGCACAATACTCATTCAAATCACTTTCTTTCTCATCCAAATCTGCCTAAAAATTAACATATATTTGAAGTGTTTCTATCTTAATTATTTCCTGAAGAGTTTTTAACCAAAAATATGAGAAGTTAGAACTGAAAAGTGACAAAAAAAATTAACCTCTCACTCAAACTCTGAGCCAGGGTTTTAACTGATAATTACTTGGGAGTTATTTATTTCTCTTAAGAGTTATTTCCCCACAGTCTCCTAATATACACACTTTCTTTCTCTCTTTATATATTATATAACTACACACACACAAACACACATATATAATGATTATGTATATGCCTATATGGAAGTATATACATATATGGCTAGTTACTAGGAATATCATTTCATTAATATAAGGATGTTGTGAAATATCCAATGTGAAAACTCCCTCTATCAACTCAGATCATCACTTTCTCTGGAATTTATAGTCTTACTTAGAAAGCTATCAAGAGCCCTAAGTAATTTATCACATAGTAAATAAATGAGAAATTACAACTGAAATCAAGTCTATCCTATCGACTATACTACACTTACATGATATGTGTAAAGAGAATTCAATTTATTATGTCAAACCATGATATATCAGAACTGATGGTTGAGGTACAGCACAAATGATGAGAATGAGGAGAGCAATTGACACCAAATCTGGGGTTCGTCATGTGAAGGATTCACAATGGCCTTTCTCTTTGGCAAAAGGTAGGTTTATTTATGAGAAGCGGTTACAGACAAAATGAAGAAGTAAAATAAACACCAGGAATGGTAAATATGAAATAGGTTTGGGAGAGCATATAATTAGCAAAGAAAGTGGTTTTAACAATTTACAATGGAAAAGACAAGTTCCCTAGTGGAACTCACAATTAACTAGGAGAAAGGGAATACACTATGAGGTGGGTGTACTCCACTGGTTGGCAGAATAAATCCATAGAGGAGTTTAAGGCACCCTAAAAGAGTTAGATAGTTATAAAAAAGGAGGGAAAATACCATAAAGCAAGGGGAGAGAATGGGGGAAAAAAAGCACCACAAGGCAGAACTCTGTGGCAAGCTAACCCAAAATGGATTCAGCAAAGATGGCATGGGACATGGACAGATTTATAAGGGAAATTTAACCTCACGGGTTTGAAATAACTTGACTTTTTGATTAGATACAATTAAAGTAGGTTTATTCATGACCTTCACAGGGGGTGGGATTATAAAGTTGAACTGATCCCCATCTGTCCTCTTCCCTGCTTGCCTCAGGGAATAATCTTATCAGTACTTCAGGGGACCCAATACATCATCATCAAAAACCCATAATCTACTAAGTCACAAAGTAGAAAAGATAACTATACAATATATACAAACTCACTTAAATCTCTAATTTTGTGAGTAAAAACTAGATGGCTATGATTAAATGGGACAGGGAGAATAATGAAAGAATATCTGTTAATTGCATAATTTCTGACTTACATGTTAAAACTCACATAAGGCAGTACAATTCAGGCCAAATCCCTAATTTGCCTAAATTAACCAGATAAGCACATTGATTTTCAACTTTATTTCAGTCAAAGAACATAAATTATGAAATGTTTAGTTTGACCTGAATTATTTTAACACAACCTCGGGTTATTTTTAATGGATTTTTTAATGGATTAAAAGCAAATTAGAACAGCATTATGAGAAAGAGAATATGGGAAGTAACTCAAGTTGGTTTCAAAACAAACAAACAAACAAATCCTGGAGCTGAGAAAGGAATCTGGAATCACAACTCCTCCTCAGGTGTGAGGAAGTTAACTCAAGAAAAAATATAGCAAAGTGTAGCCACCATTTATTTGGGGAGGAGGGGCAAGGCTCTTGGGAGAAGGATCATACATAAAAAATTCTGAAGGTAGATACTGAGAGATCTTCTAAACAATTTGATAAGAGCAGGTCTTCATATCAAAAATAGCTACACAAGAGTCCATATCATATCCTCTGGGAACAGAGAAGTTGGCAATGAGAAAAAAAAGAGAGAAGTTAATCAATTTACCATCAATATTTCCCACTTTCTAGTCAATGTCATAATGAGAGATATCAATTATTTTATTCATATTGATCCTTTTCCTGAGCACTTCCACTAAAACCCTACTTTAATGCTGCATGATGATGCAGAAATGGCTGTGGAGTTTCAATGCCAGCAGAATACAAATTCTTCTGGTCCTATGCCAAGCTAGAAAGGCTTCAAGTGGGAACCAAGCAAAGAACTACATATTTTTCAGTTAACATCCAGCCCAGATAAATCTGAGTCAGAAGGACTCACTTTCAGGTGCAAAGTAACAAAGTGTTTCAGCTAAAAGTATCTTATAAAGACAACTAAAGCATAAAGGCTCTGTAATTAATGGAAAGAATTCCCATACTTATATTTTCACAGATCTTTTAGGTAATGAATACTGGGAGACAGCAGAGTATACATCAGACTCAGATTCTTGTTCAGGCTCCCCTACTATTTGCTGAGTAACTTTGCCACCATCCTTCAGCTTCCTTATCCCATTACACCTGCGGCCACCTTCTTCCATTGATGAATCCTTCTCAAAATCATCATTTAGAGGGAGGATACAGACCAGCCATCTTTCGTTCTTGGGATTTAATTACCTCCTCAGTCTCACTTTTCAGCTCCCTTCTATTCATTCAACATCCTTTTCCATTAGAATTTAAGCTCCTTGAAGTCAGGGACTATCTTTCTTTTTGCTTATATTTATTTTCCCAGTGCTTAGCACAGTGCCTGCCACATAGTAAGCATTTAAATGCTTGTCATGACTTAACTTGACTTTGAGCCAATTTTCATGCCTTGAGCCTCTATTTCTTTATTAATATAACAGGAGACTGGCCGATGAAAGCCCAATCCTTAGGAGCTGTGACTGATACAATCTTCCCATGGTGGCTGGGTGAGCCTGCATTGGGAAATTCATGATAAGTGGAACAGAATGCCCAGCACGCTGCTTCAGATAATATGTGGGTATTCTGTGTGTGCTTCCTGCCTCCTTACTAGGCAAGGAAGAGGGACCTTTTGGTTGACTTCTAAGTGCAACTTAGTATGCACACAAGTGATTCCACAAAAGATTCCTGTATAGCAATAAGGTTTTAGGTAATCACCCACAGTCCCCACCAACTATACTGAGCTCAAAGAATTTTTCTTACAGCTTGTAGCCGGAAGGAAGAAGAGAGCTCCTAACTAAATGTGTCATACAGATGTGAGTTGCTACAGTAATAATATTATTTTTCATCCTTTGTACCAGAAAATACTGCCAGGATGAAAAGAATTGAACTAGTACCTAGAGGAAGATCTATAATGTTCCAAAGGTGGCTGTTTTTTTGGGGGGGAGAGAGAAATTAAACCATATTATTTGTAGTATAAACAAAAAAAAAAAAAAAAGATAACAATATGATGTGATGTTCTTTGTATTATAAGATGCTATTTCTGATGTCTGTTTTACATTCCTGCCCAGTAAGGGTAATAGGCAGCCAGGTTGGGGCAGTACATATAATGCCAGGCCTGGAATCAGAAAGACCGGAATTCAAATATGATCTCAGACACGCAAAAGCCACTTTACCTTATTTGCCCCAGTTTCCTCACCTATAAAATGGGCTGGAAAAGGACATGACAAACCACTCCAGGATCTGTAAAATATTAAATGGGGTTACAAAGAATCAGGAATGACTGAACAACAACAGGAAGGATGGACTTGAACTAAGTCCTCAGTATTCACCTTTGAGAGTGAATATGGAAAGGATTAGAAGCATAGACTATTGATTAGCAGCACCAGGAAAGAAACTATCCTCTTTGAGGACTTTATTCATCAATTAATCAATCAGCACTTACTATGAACCAGGCCTTGTGCTAGGCAGTGGGGATATAGAGACAAAATTGAACCTGTGAAAGTTGATAAAACCACTTCTTTTTCTTTTTTCTCTCTACTGGGTTTTTCTATTCATTCTCTGATACTAATACTAGTACTACACACTAGAGGGAAGGGTGAAAAAAAACAAATCCAAGTAGCCAAAAAGAGAGATGTCCAATATAATCCCAATCCAGAAGACAATTTGAGTAGAAAAACCACTTTAGTAAAGTTCTAAAATAAGAGGAAAAAGTAATGTCATCAATTCCAATCAATTCAACTCTTATTGATTAATATGCAAATGATTCCCAGTTCTAGATATCAGACTTTAATCACTCTCCTGAACTATAGTCCCACATTATCAGCTACCTGCTGGATATCTACATTTACATGTCTCACAGGAAACACATCTACCCTGAACTCACCTTTCCTCCTAATTCTTCCAGCCAAAAAAAAAAAAAACCTGCCTGTTCATATCCTTTGAGACTATCTCTCTTTGTGCTTGCATTTGTATTGTCCAAATTTAGCATAGTGTCTGGTTAAGTATTTAATAAATGCTTGCTAATTGACTGACTTTATTGAATAACTGAGTTGAATTGAGTTTGTTTTATTATTCTAGTTCAATATGGTCCCTGTTTTCTGCCCTAATAAGTCTGCATCTGGAGTACTTAATTCTAGATAAGAGTAATGAAGTTAGTGACAGTCAGAGAGTTGTTAAAATCTCCTTATGGTCAGCACACAGGTTCTTCATGAAAGAATTCATGAACTAGAATATATTAATTGGCAAAAATGAACGTTTATTGTTGGATAGGAAGCCAGTTTTGTAAACAGACTGATTTCCAAAGTGGCAAAGTCCTATTAGGAAAATGGAGGCTGACACTGAGAAGAGAATGCCCTTCTCAGTGGGCAGGGTCCTAGCAAGCTGCTTTGGACCTTCTGCAAAGAGGGAGTTTAGAAACTGCCTTTTAAAAGGAGTCTTGAGACTTCGGGTTGAAAAAGAAGCCAAAAGTTCCCAGGCCTTGATGCTTATTTGTATCTAGCCCAGCTCTCCTATTGGAATTAATAACACTTCAAAAGGGGTGCTTTTTGACCAAGATTTCTAATTGAATCAAAGGGTCTGGCATCCCCAAAAGATAACTACTCTGGAGGGAGACTCCAAAAGGGATCACAGATCAAAAGGGAACACGGTTTCAGAGTGATACTCTTAAAGGGAACAGTTTCAGTAAAGGGAACAGTTTTAGTAAAGGGAACAGTTTCCATCCCCCTTCAGGAGTACCTTTGTGAGTTCAATCTGGCCTCAGACTGGTAGTAGTGTAATCTTGGGTATGTCGCTTGACACTTAACACAGTTTTCTCTTCTGTAAAATGAGCTGGAGAAGGAAGTGGCAAACCACTTCAGTATCTTAGCCAAATAAATCCCAAAAAGCTTCACAAAGTCAGATACAAATGAAAAACAACTGAACGACAAATGCTGGTAAATGTTTATTGTCTCTCTGAAAAGCATCAGACCCCCTTAAATTTAATCTACATTATTGACATTTTGTCCATCACTTTCTTAAGTCTAGACAATCAATAAAGCAATATACCATGCCCTGCTTAATAGTTTTGGCTAAGTTTCAAGATGTAAATTTTTACACTGAAGATTTAACAATCAACTCTTACAAGTCAATACAAGAAAGCTCCAGCATACCCCTGGCTCTAGGCACCATATTTTAGAAAGAACATTGATAAGTCAAAGTGTATCCAGAAAAGAATGAAACAGTGGCAAGGGAACTAGAGACTAATGCTCTAAAAAGACTATTGAAAGAACTGGGCGATTTCAGAAAGGCCTGAAGAGACTTACACGAACTGATGCTGAGTGAAATGAGCAGGACCAGAAGATCATTATATACTTCAACAACAATACTATATGATGACCAATTCTGATGGACCTGGCCATCCTCAGCAATGAGATGAACTAAATCAGTTCCAATGGAGCAGTAATGAACTGAACCAGCTATGCCCAGAGAAAGAACTCTGGGAGATGACTAAAAACCATTACATTGAATTCCCAATCCCTATATTTATGCCCACCTGCATTTTTTATTTCCTTCACAAGCTAATTGTACAATATTTCAGAGTATGATTCTTTTTGTACAGCAAAATAACGTTTTGGTCATGTATACTTATTGTGTATCTAATTTATATTTTAATGTACTAAACATCTACTGGTCATCCTGCCATCTGGGGGAGGGGGGGGTAAGAGGTGAAAAATTGGAACAAGAGGTTTGGCAATTGTTAATGCTGTAAAGTTACCCATGCATATAACCTGTAAATAAAAGGCTATTAAATAAAAAAAAAGAAAGAAAGAAAGAACTGGGCACATTAAGCCTAGAGAAAAGAATGCTAGAAGAAAAATATGGTGACTCTAATATTGTTCTGGCATGTGAAAGTGATTAAAGTTGATCAGTTTTTCCCCAGAGAGGAGAATTTGGATTCATTTGTGGACGTTATACTGAGATATGCTCAATTTACTGTTTATTGTATAGACTGTTTAGAGCAGTGAGTTTCCCATCTCTGGAGGAATTTAAGTAAAAAATGATTGCCTATTTTTCAGGGATTTTGTAGCAGGGTTTCAAGCTTCAGGGAGGAATTGGCTAAATGACCTCTACTATCCTTTCCAATCCTTTTTGTTGCATCCTGTGCATTGGGGTTTGGTTTTATTTTTGTGATATTGGTTTGCTTCTTCCCCCCATAATCTGGCCTTTGAGTGTAATTGATTCACTTTACACAAAGATTTTCTATGTACAGTACTCTGTAAAACAGCATATTGTATAAAAAGACTTCTTTACTGAGAGTCATAAAGACTCAGCTTCTAGTTCAAGCTTTGCCACTAGACACTGAAAGCATCTCATTTTTCATGTTTGGTCATTCAGCTTCTTTATTTGTTTAAAAAGCATAAATAAAATCACGTAGGAGAGAGGAAATGATATCTAACGTCCCTTCCTGGATGTATATTTTGTGATTTGATGACTGGAAAGCATAATAAGTTTTAAATCACAGAATTTAGAGTAATCTGATCTCACAGTGGAAGAGGTATTCTCCTAAAATATAATTGGGGGGAAAAAAATCTTCAAGAGAAGCTCACTACATGCTAAGGCCATCCATCCCTTCTTGGAATAGCTCCAATTATAAGGAAATTCTTCCTCACATCAAGCCAAACTCTACCTCTTGCTCTCAGTTCAGTCCTCCTGGGAGAGCAGAATAAGTTAAATCCCTTTTCTATGGGGAAGCTCTTCAAATATTTGGAGACAACTATAATGGACTCCCTAAGTCTTCTCCAGGCTAAATTAGGACCTCTCCAGCCTGAAGTCCAGATAAGTAAGGTAATTTAAACAAAATAAAGAGCTGAGATTTCAACTCAGGTCCACTGACTCCAAATCCTGCTTTCTTTCCATTGTAATACTCAAAATACTGCAGAATGATGACCTTCATTTTGGGAAACCCTATGCAGTCTAAGATAGCATTGATAGACTACAACCTTAGGAGAAATGTAGCACTAATCTTGAGGTCCCCTTTCCTTAGAGTTCAATTGTTCTAACAATCCGTCTGTCAATGATTCTAAAGTCTTCCAACCTTAAGATAGTCCTACAAACATTACTGTCAGATAATCTGCTGGTTAGTGACAACCAAGTTCCTGAGACAATAGTGAAGTGCCCAGACAAGAGAAAATACAGGACAGCCAAAATAATGAAAGTTTAAGAGCATTTATTGTTACTGGCCAGGACTGAACCCCATCAGGACTGGGGGGATCAGTGCTAAGCGGTTTCAGAGACACATTTATATAAAGATCCACAAAGAAATTCCTTTCCCAGACAGGAGGCAAAGGTTATCACACTAAGAATTCCATTCCCAGAAGCAGTAAGACAATATTTCTTTAAGTTTTATATTTGTCAAGTTGTTAAGGTCTTAAGACAGCATATCTGGGGGCTATGTGTGCCTGCAATTGGGAACAGAAAATACCAACTGCATTAGGGAGTGAAAAGCTGGCAACAGAGTTCTGACTGCAGACAAAGCTGAAACCAAAATAATGTTCTCAGGGTCTCAGGAGTGCTTAAGCAGGTTAGGGACAGCATCCATTTCAATAGTGAATAGACCACTCCTCAGTTCTACACCTAGGTCATAAAATTAGCATATAAATGACAAGAAGAACAAGATCTTTCTGCTGTCTTTTCCTCTAAATTTTCTTCTTGCTCCTGGTTCTTTGCTAAATCCTTGTGAAATTTAGCCCACTTCAATTTGTATTACAATTACAAAAAACTTTGACCCCAACCTCTTAAGGTCTCCTGAACTCCAACAGAGTTATCACTGAATTCATTTTCCTTCCTAATTCAAGTATAATTTTATCTGCCTACTAATTCTCAACTTCTTCAACTCAGTTCAATTTTACCATCTTTCAATTGTTCCATAATTTGGGTAATCTACCTAGCTTTCTATTATCTGATAATCTAACAAGCAGTGTTTGTGTAAATCATTGATTGCACGGAACCAAATCCTGGGGCACTCCCTGGAGGACTCTTTCCAAATTCATACATTAACCCGTCAAAAGACATTTATTATGGGGTTTTTTATGTGTCATGGACTGTGCTAAGTATTGAGGATACAAAAAACCAAAAATTTAAAAATGCCCTGCTCTCAGTGAGTTTGCACTCTAATGGCGCATATAGCTATTGCATCAAACCATTTAACTGGTTCTGAATTCATCTAATTGTACTAATTCATACTTTTCCATCTTGTCTAGCATGAGAAACTGCTCAAAATCTAGATGTTATGTTGCTTTAAACAATCATAGATCATAAATTTAAAGCTGAAAAAATAATGGATAAATTTAGAATTGAAAGAGATTGGATGAAAAGTTATCAAACTGTGCATACTCTTTGATCCAGCAGTGTTACTACTGGGCTTATACCCCAAAGAGATACTAAAGAAGGGAAAGGGACCTGTATGTGCACGAATGTTTGTGGCAGCCCTCTTTGTAGTGGCTAGAAACTGGAAAATTAATGGCTGCCCATCAATTGGAGAATGGTTGGGTAAATTGTGGTATATGAATGTTATGGAATATTATTGTTCTATAAGAAATGACCAACAGGATGAATACAGAGAGGCCTGGAGAGACATGAACTGATGCTGAGCGAAATGAGCAGAACCAGGAGATCATTATATACCTGTATTCTGATGGAAGTGGATTTCTTCGACAAAGAGAAGATCTAACTCAGTTTCAATTGATCAATGATGGACAGAAGCAGCTACACCCAAAGAAAGAACACTGGGAAATGAATGTAAATTGTTTGCATTTTTGTTTTTCTTCCCACATTATTTTTACCTTCTGAATCCAATTCTTCCTGTGCAACAAGAGAACTATTTGGTTCTGCACACATATATTGTATCTAGGATATACTGCGACATATTCAACATGTATAAGGACTGCTTGCCATCTGGGGGAGGGGCTGGAGGGAGAGGGGGTAAAATTGGAACAGCAGTGAGTGCAAGGGATAATGTTGTAAAAAATTACCCTGGCATGGGTTCTGTCAACAAAAAGTTATTATAATGAAAAAAATAAAATTATGAAAAAAAAAGAGATTGGATGGAATAAGCTTAATAGATGGAAGAAGGTCATCTATTTAGTCCAATTTCCTCATTTTATAAAGAGAAACTGAGGCACAGGTTAAGTAATTTGCCCAAGGTCACAGAGGTAGTTGTCAGGGTCTTAACTGAGGTCTTTAGTCCCCTGATTTATAGTTTAGTAAAGTTATCAAAAAAGAAAATAAGATTAGTTTGGTATAACTTACTTAAAAAAAAAAAAAATGCTGGTGCTTTATGATCACTGCTTTTTCCAGCTTTTCACTGACAAATGAGATCTACTTCCTTTCCCACTACTCCTTTTTTTTAATCTTTAACAAATTAAAATTTGTTTTAAGTACAAAATGAATATTCAGATGTAATCAGTTAAATAGCCAGTGATTTCAGAGGGATATTGAGCAATTATATTACTCATTATTGAGCTAATACCCAGAATGAGACAAATATTTGAGATTTGGGGTATAATATGAAAGATTTATTTGACTCCCTATTTGTTACAAGGATTTGGGTCTTTCTTTTTCCATCTATTTTCAACTTGGGATGGAAGAGAGAAAAAAATATTAATGCTCATTAGCTGAAAAATAATATTCAGCTTTTAAAAAACAACAATTCTTCCTGGGCAAGTCACTTAACAACCTCAATACCAACAACAAAAAATTAAAATTAATAAATTAAATTAATTTATAAATTTAATAATTTTAATGATGAAGTTAATAAATAAGTTTAATGATGAAATTAATAAATAATAAAAATTAATAAATTAAATTAATTTATAAAATTAATAAATAATTTTAATAATGAATTAATAAACAACTTTAATAATGGAATTAATAAATAATTTTAATGATGAAACTAATAATTTTAATGATGAAATTAATAAATAATAAATAAATCTATAAATTAAATTAATTTATAAATTAATAATTTAATAATAAAATTAATAAATAATTTTAAGAATAAAATTAATAATTTTAAGAATAAATTTAATAAGTAATAAATTAATAAATTAAATTAATTTATAAAATTAATAAATAATTTTAATGATGAAAATAATAAATTAATTAATTTATTTATAAAAGTACTAATTTTAATAACGAAATTAATAAATAATTTTAATGATGAAATTAATAAATAAAATAAATTGATACATTAAATTAAATTCTAAAATTAATAAATAATTTTAATAATAAAATTAATGAATAATTTTAATAATAAAATTACTAAATAAACTAAATGAATAGATTAAATTAATTTATAAAATTAATAAATAATTTTAATGATGAAAATAATAAATAATAAAATAAATTGATAAGTTAAATTTATAAAATTAATAAGTAATTTTAATAATAAAATTAATAAATAACTTTAATAATAAAATTAATAAATAATTTTAACATTGACATTAATAAATATTTTAATGATTAAATTAATAATTTTAATGATGAAATTAATCATAAATTAGATTAATAAATTAAGATATAAATTAATAATTAATTTCAATAATGAATTAATAAACAACTTTAATAATGAAATTAATAAATAATTTTAATAATGAATTAATAAACAACTTTAATAATGAAATTAATAATTTTAATAATGAAACTAATAATTTTAATGATGAAATTAATAAATAATAAATAAATCGATAAATTAAAGTAATTTATAAAATTAATAATTTAATAATAAAATTAATGAATAATTTTAAGAATAAAATTAATAATTTTAAGAATAAATTTAATAAGTAATAAATAAACTAAATTAATAAATTAAATTAATTTATAAAATTAATAAATAATTGTGCTGATGAAAATAATAAATTAATTAATAAATTACATTACTTTATAAAATTAATAATTTTAATAATGAAATTAATAAATAGTTTTAATGATGAAATTAATAAATAAAATAAATTGATAAATTAAATTATAAAATTAATAAATAATTTTAATAATAAAATTAATGAATAATTTAATAATAAAATTACTAAATAACAAACTAAATGAATAGATTAAATTAATTTATAAAATAAATAATTTTAATGATGAAAATAATAAATAATAAAATAAATTGATAAATTAATTTATAAAATTAATAAGTAATTTTAATAATAAAATTAATAAATAACTTTAATAATAAAATTAATAATTTTAATAATGAGATTAATAAATACTTTTAATGATGAAATTAGTAAATAATTTCAATGATGAAATTAAAATTATTTTAATGGTGAAATTAATAAATAATAAATTAATAAATTAAATTGATTTGTAAAATTAATAAATAATTTTAATAATGAAATTAATAAATTTAATAATGAAATTAATAATTTTAATGACGAAATTAATAATAAATTAAGATACAAATTAATAAATAATTTTGATAATAAAATTACTAAATAATAAATAAAATAAATTAATAAATTAAAAATAAACAAATAATTTAAAAACAAAACCAAAAAACATAATAACCCTAATCCTCCACATGCTCCAAATCACAAGAAAAGCCTAGACCGGAGAAGGCCTCCTAAAGTAGGTGGTCAACAGAGAGCAGCGCTCGAGGGGAGGCGCAGCGGTCCTGGAACGCAAGGCCTGCTGGGAAATGTAGTCAAGCTCTCGTCGTTGTCTCCGAGCCGTTCAGCCCTGCCTCCGGAGCGCCCGAGGGCTCGCGAGAGTCCGAGCAGGGCCGAGAGCCCAGCGGTTGGAAGTTGACGGCCGTCAGTTGGCCGCGCCCGGCCACGTGACCCAGGAAGTGCCCTGCCCCCCGCTTCCCACCCCCATAGAACCACCCGCCACAGAGGAAGACGACAAGCACACCGCCCGGTGGTGGAGGCCCTTTGGGAAACCCCCGATGAGCCATCCGACGGCCCTCGTTCGGCTGCCCTCTTAGCGCGGGACTTTGGAGACCACCTCACAGCAATGAGTCTGGACAAGAAGAGAAGCGCCCCGTACCACCAGATGAAGAAGCTGCGGACGAGCCCCGCCCATAGCCCGCCCTCTGAGGAGAGAGCTCCCGCGGGAAAAGGGAGCCGCGGGCAGGGGGCCTTCCAGGGTGACCAGCACCGTGAGGAAGCTCCTGGGGCCCAACCCCCACCCCGGCATGAGGCAGGAGCTCATCAGGCTCGTTGCAGCAAAGAGAGAAAAGGAGTACGTCAATTTCCGGACGTTTAGATTGTTTGCTGGAACGTGGAACGTGAATGGCCAGCCCCCGGACTGCGGGCTGGAACTGTGGCTCAGTTGTGACCGGGACCCGCCGGACATTTACTGCCTCGGGTTCCAGGAGCTGGATTTGAGCATGGAGGCCTTCTTCTACTTGGAATCGGCCAGGGAGCACGAGTGGCTGGCGTCGGTGAAGCAAGCGTTGCACGCCAAGTCCAAGTACAAGAAGGTGCAGCTGGTGCGCCTGGTGGGGATGCTGCTGCTGATCTTCGCCAGGAAGGAGCACTGCGGGCACATCCAGGACGTGGTGACGGACACCGTGGGCACGGGGCTCATGGGGAAGATGGGGAACAAGGGCGCCGTGGCGGTGAGGTTCATGTTCCACAACACCAGCTTCTGCGTCGTCAATTCCCACCTGGCCGCCCAGGGCGAGGACGTTGAGGGCAGGAACCAGGACTACAAGGACATCTGTGCCCGGATGAATTTCTTCGTCCCGAATCAGGGCCAGCTGAACATCATGAAGCACGATGTTGTCATCTGGCTGGGGGACCTGAACTACAGGCTTTACATATATAACGCCAAAGAGGTCAAAAGGCTTATTAACAAGAATGACCTTCAGAAGCTGCTCAAGCTGGACCAGCTAAATGTGCAGCGCGCGAGCAAGAAAGCTTTTGCCGACTTCACAGAAGGAGACATCAGGTTTATCCCCACCTACAAGTTTGACAGCAAAACAGACCGCTGGGACTCCAGCGGCAAGTGCCGGGTCCCCGCGTGGTGTGACAGAATCCTGTGGAAGGGGACCAACGTGAGTCAGGTCCGCTATCAGAGTCACATGGGGCTAAAAACCAGCGACCACAAACCCGTCAGTTCTCTCTTCCTTATCGGAGTGAAAATTGTAGATGACAGGAGGTACCAAGAGGTGTTTGAAGACAGTACTCAGCTCATAGACAGAATGGAAAACTACTTCCTTCCTTCCGTCGTCCTTAGCAGGAGAGATTTCAGGTTTGAAAATGTGAAATTTCGGCAGCTGCAGAAGCAGAAATTGCAGATCACCAACAATGGGCAGGTTCCCTGCCATTTTTCCTTCGTCTCTAAGCTGGGTGACAAGCAGTACTGCAAACCGTGGCTTCAGGCTAAGCCCTGTGATGGCTACTTGGAGCCCAATGAGACGGTGGACATTTTCTTGAGTGTCTACGTTAATAAAGATTCTGTGCCGGTCCTGAGCTCTGGGGAAGATAGTATTAAAGATATTCTCATCCTTCACGTGGATCAAGGCAAAGATTACTTCCTGACCATCAGCGGCACTTACCTTCGGAGTTGTTGTGGCACATCCCTGGAAACTTTGTGCCAGTTGAGAAGACCAATCCAAGAAGTTCCTATTTCCAAACTCATAGACTTGGAGATGACTTCTTTGGAGGAGAGTGTTGGTGAAAAGCCCCTTCAGATTCCCAAGGAACTCTGGCTCTTAGTGGACCACTTATATAAACATGCCTGTGACCAGAAGGATTTGTTCCAGACTCCCGGATCACAAAAAGAAGTGCAACAAATTATTGATTGTTTGGATACTAGCATTCTGAAATTAATACCTGGCAGTAATCACTCAATAGCTGAGACACTCCTCATCTTCCTGGAAGCCCTGCCAGAGCCCGTTATCTCTTATGAACTATATCAGCGATGCCTTGACTATTCACACGACCACCGACTCTGCCAGCAAGTGATTTCACACCTTCCACAGTACCACAGAAACGTCTTCTGGTATCTGATCGCTTTCCTTCGCGAACTCTTAAGGCACTCTGAAACTAACAACATCACTGCCAATATGCTCGCCAATCTTTTCTCAAGTCTTCTACTACGGCCTCCACCTAATCTAAAGGCAAAACAGACTCAGAACCACCGGCGTGCTGTCCAGTTTCTCTTGGGCTTCTTGCTTGGAGGTGATAAAAACTAACTCTTCCTCTGTCATTTTGCCACGCTCACCTCCAAATTCCAGGACAAAGGAATCTCAAGCTGTGAATCAGAAGTGATTTGAGAGCTTCCTCTTTGGCTCCAAAGGGATCTGTCCTCCAGCTTTTTGGCTGTTAGCTGTTGAAAATCTGTAACTTAAAAGCACATTAGAGAAAGTGAGTCTTCTAGGGCCACTTGATCTACAACATATCCTGTACATCGGAGGACTTAAGACTCATATTGCCAAGCCAAAGAACCCCATGCTTAATGTTTTGTGCTTTATCTTTGTGGGACAAAGAGATCTGTATTCACAGCCCAAAAAAAAAAAAAGTCCAAGATGAATTCCAGCCCTGGAGTGAAGGTAGCTTACAGAGTCATTCTTGGCACAGAAGTTCCTCATTATGGATGCTGTGCTTTTATTAATGCAGCTTAAGGTAGTCTTGGTCACACTGTTGATGAATATTGAGCTTTCAATTCACTAAGAGCCCCAAACCTTTTTCACACAAACTGTTGCCTACATCTCTTATCTCTCCAGAATCCATATAACCAGAATAACTAAAATCACTTTCCATATCCCATTTTCTTGAGGGACACAGATTTCCAGTGAGTTAATATGAAAGATTTATTCAAAAATATGACTTCAAATATATGTCATAGGATTAGTACAAATTTAGTATAGTTTCTTCCATTATATGAAGACAGAAAAATTAAGGAGGACAAAGCCTAGCATATAGTAGATACATAATAAATATTTGTTCAATTAAATGATCACTGTCTTCAAATATTGAAGGACTGCCAGGTGTAAAGAGGAGTAGATTTAGGTCTTCTTGGATAAGAGAACCTACATAAAATTAGTGGAGTGTTATAGGCAAATAGATTTCAGCTCAATATAAGAAAGAAATCTTATTTAGAGCTGATCAAAAATAAGTTAGATCATCTTGTAAGATAATAAACTATTCATCACAAGGTATTCAAGCAAGGGCTGGAGAGCCATTTGTCAGAAATGTTACAGAAGGAATTGCTGTTCAAGTCTGAGTTGGACTAACGGATCTCTAAAGTCCTTCCCATCTCTAGGCTTCTAAGTTTCTACGATTCTGGACAATGCTGTATGTATCATGAGACCCTGAGGCTTTCAGTGATTCTGAAATGTAAGCACAAGTTGATAAAAATATGTTTTCAACCAAAACCCTCTGCTACCTCTTCCCCAGGGTCAATAGTCAGTATTAGAATGACAACTAGAGATGTATTTACTGATTTCCAGGCTTCTATTTCTATGCTTTTTTGTTTGTTCCTACTCATATCACATCACTGCTCCTATATGTCCTCTCACCTTGCCCATCTCACTCCAGGAAAGAGCTTCCTTAAGGCATCCCTATCTGGCATTGGGTCAGTAAGTGCTGTGTGGGTCCTAGATTGATCCTTCAGAATGTTGACAGTGTTCAAGAAGACTCAGAACTCAGATGGAGCAGCACTGAAGTGCACACACACTGCAGGGGCATCTGTAGCAATCCCTGGTCCTCCATATGGCTCCAGAATTATAAAACATGCCATCCTCAACACAGCTGAGGGTATAAAACACCAAGTGTCCAAGCCATTGCTAAAACACCTTGTTCCCTCCTTACCAAGTGTTCCAAAAGATCACCCTGTCATCTGTTTAAATGAAATATCATTTCTGGTTGAACCCCAACAGGAGCACGGGCAATGCCTTGGGTGGTATGTGATAGGAAATTGTTAAAGGGAGATGGGCCAAGAAAGGGGATAGAGGGTTAGCACTGGGTCCGCTTTGAGTATATGTACATTTGGAGGTGGGAAAGGGTGTTAATCTTTAATTAGAACAACTAGCAGCATTTTTAATTCCCTCAGTCTCTGAGACTAACCTGAGGAGCTGTGTGGCTTTACCATCTCACCTGAAGCCTTAAGCCTCAGTTTCCTCATGTTTAAACTGAAAAGGTTCAGGACAGTCAGATTGTACAGTGGATAGAGCACTGACTGAAGTCTGGAGGATCTGAGTTCAAATGCTCACTAGCTATGCAGCTGTGTGACCCTAGCAGGCAAGTCTCTTGACCCCAATTGCCTTGCAAAAAAAGAAAGAAAGAACTAGAGTAGTGTTTTGAGTCATGTCTGACTCTTCATGACCCCATTTGGGGTTTTCTTGGCAATGATATTGAAGTGCTTTGCCCTCTCCTTCTCCAGCTCATTTGACAGATGAAGAAACAGAAGCAAAAGAAGGTTAAATGACTTGCCCAGGGTCACACGGCTAGTAAGTTTCTAAGGCTGAATTTGAACTCGGGTCTTCTTGACTCCAGGCCTGTTGTATCCTGCGTTTCCAGGGCCTCTCACATTGGACACCAGATGTTGGGTGCCTTCTAGAGCCCCCACATTAGAGCACCAAAATAGGTGCTTTCTAGAGCCCCCATGCTAGGGTACATGCTTCTCTAGAGCCCCCAAGTTGGGGCCCCAAAACATACCATCTTAGTGGAAGAGTGATGAGGCAAGACTCCCAAGGATGGTTAAAATATGGAGTCCATTTATTCCAAGGTCTTCCCCCTTTATATGTTCTAATATGCACACGCTAAGCTTATGCTGCACATGTGGGACTGCATGAACAACTTGCTGTTGTACGTAGTTTGCCACCTGGCACACTCTGCTTCAATTACAAGAGGTTGTCACCGCCCCCGACTTCTCAGGAAGGCGACAGCCCTTAGGGGAGATGGGGAGCCGAAGCAGCCATTGTCAGCAGGTTCCCTCTGGGCTGAAGGGTCTTATACCTCACCCAGAGTTCTCCCACTGACTGTGACCCTCTACACGGGCCCAGCACTTTTATCCATCATGCTACCTAGCTGCTGAAGCATATTTCAGAGCCCAGCAAATATAATACTGATTTTGAGCAATATCACCTCTATAAACTGAGATACAAACTGGGAAATGTCCCTTAAGAAGATGAAGCTGGGAAGAGCAGCTGGACCAAAAAATGTGCTGGAGGTGTGACAACTTTATAAGAACACTCACAGATTGATTTTCAAGATATCTCCATTGGAGAAGATTCAAAAAATTAAATCATAAATGGTATTATCACAAATGGTATTATCACACACACAAAACACCATCAGCAGCTACATATCTATGTACCTACTTTCTCTTATTTTAATGCTTCATGGACTATGTAATTTCATCACTAAGTGTACTATCTCCATTAGGGAATATCATCCTTCCATTTCTTTTTCATTCTGTGTAGTAACCCTTGTCCGTTTTTGTTACTGTTGAGTCATTTTTCAATCATGCCCAACTCTTTGTGATTCCATTTGGGGTTTTCGTGGCAAAGACATGGAGTAATTTGCCATTTCCTTCACCAGCTCATCTGACAGGTGAGAAAACTAAGGTGAACAAGGTTAAATGACTTGCTCAGGGTCACACAGCTAGTGTCTGAGGTCAGATGTTTTCCTGAATCCAGCCCTCTGACCTAGAGGCCCAGCACTCTAACCACTATGGCACCATAAAATCTGCCTCCCATAAATCCTCAAAAGGGCTCACCCAGAATTCTAGGGACTTCCTATGATTATTTTGACATTGAGTTGATATAGTACATAGACTGACCATCATAAATTAAAATCACATAAGATTCTTGGATAGATGAACAAGGATAGTTTTATTCAATGATTTTCTGATTATCAATATCAAGCAAGACTTAATACTTGGCCCCCAAAATTTTGCTGCTATCACAAAGAATATCCAAGTCAATATCCAAATGGAAGAGGGATTCTTTATAAATGATTTCCTCCAAATTCTCTTGATGAGGGAAAACTCCTTAATAAATATTAGCTATCCAAAAGAGACACCCACTATCCAAGAGGAAGTAGGTTCCCCCGAGCACATTTGGTATTGAAGGTCTTCAAGCAAAAGTTGTATGATCATGTTATAGATATGTGGCCTTTTAGGTATTTTCCAAGTCTGAGATTCTGTGATTCATTATATTATAGTGCTTCCTCCCAAATGAAATTCAATTCACCTGAGAAGAGCAGCACCTGTGAGCATACAGACACATGCATACATTCACATTCTGCCTGAGTGAATAAAGAATGCATATTTTCCAAACTCTGACATATACCATGGAAGTAGTGGGGCCTACTGAACATTTTAGGAGATAAGCCCTTCTACTCTATATTCAGAAGAGGTATATTAGTATTTGTATGTGTTCCTTAATAAAAGAGTAATAATACACAATATAATCCTGTGAGGTGAGTAGTGCACATATTAATCCCATTTTACAGATGGAATAAACTGAGGTTCCAAGAACTTAAATGATTTGCCTATATTTATATAACTAGTAATTTACAGAAATAAAATATTAATCCAGTTCTCCTGACTTAAAATCCAGTGTTTCTTCATCTTCACTAGATAAAATCACAAGAAAAGCCTTAGGAATATTCACTGAAATCCTCTTGCTTACCTTAAACCAGAGCAGACAATGCAATGTTTCTGAACAGTTCTTTTATAATAAAGTAGACTCCTCACATTCAGTGGGAAGAAGAAAAGCAACAAGCAGAACAAATGTTTCTGTAAAAGAGGTTACCCATTCCAGGCATCTCACTTAGTCATTACAATCCACATAAAAAGGAGACCAAGAGCTTGCCTTCTATGGGAAACTCACTCCCAAGAAACAGAGATTTTATGCACTTCAATTGAACAACATGTATAAAGCACCTTCTATATGCAAAGATATATGCTAGGCCCTGTGAGTCAAACAAATATGCCAACTTTCAACAAGGCACTTATAATCTTTAAGAGACGATAAAACAGATATCCAAAAAGCCATAAGGTGAAATGGAACATAAGTGCATAACATTGGTCAAAAGAGGTGAAGGCACATTATCCACAATTATCATCACTTTTATGAGCAAGTTTAGTAGATATTCCCATCTCTTCTACCAGGCACTAGTAGGGATTAGTTCTCAATTGCCCACTACATTTAATTCAAATGCTTTAGTTTGTATTAAGCATTCTCCAAATTGCAACTTCAATGAATTTACGAAGTTGAAATTTTTTAAAACTACCGTTGCTTAGCAATCTCATCTATATGGGTACTCTTCCCAAGCCTGCTGTTTGAGATTCATCTAGCCCAGCCCTTCTTCACTTCAATCCAATTCAGTTGTATCATGGCATCACTTCCCTGATGTTATGGTCCTCTTCAAGAACAAAGGACAAACAACAATCCACTTCTCATCCTGTCCATACCTACCCATAAATCCTTCATAAAGGATCTGTATAAGCTAGACACCTTCTACTAGGTACCAATATTGGGTACCATTACAGCCCTTGGACTGTCTGTGATTCCTTATCAATTTATAGCCAGTCCATCTCCTGGTCCAATCATACATTTCCTTGAGATACCTTGTCTTCCATTTCTTGAAAATGTCATCATTGGTAATATATTGTAGCCTTCTTATACCCACCAGCCCCCTTCACTCAGGATTCAGATTTTTCCAAGATTATAGTGTATTGAATGAATCTGAACCATGTAGCTTTTTAAAAAAGGTATTAAAAAGGTGACTTGTGGGAGCAACTTGGGGCCAATGAGAGTACTACACAATTTTCAAACAGAATTCATCCAAAAATCTTCCTTCTCAATTCTGGGCCAGTTGGTTGTCCATCTGCAATATGTACTAATGCACTGACCCATCCAAGTAGAGGTCATAGTTGAGGTAAATAGACTTTCTCCTTTTAGTTGCTGCTGTGTGTATAACTAGCTCATTCTTGTTAAGGAGATCTTATAGTATTCTAGGTCTTGAAAAAATAGCCATAAACAATGCTCAAATGAACATGCAGAAGACTCTACCATCTATTGGGAATCCCTCTTCCATTTGGGTTCTCCATGAATGTAGCCAGCATCTTGGGTGAGCAAATGTCTCCTTGTTTTATACATTGTTTGATACTGACAATTAGAGGATCATGGAATCAACTTATTTTGTGGTTGTATCTTTCCAAGAATCTCATATATTTCTAACATTTATGGGAGACAACTTAATAGAGGAGAGTCTTTAAGTTTAGGTTTTAGCCTAGTGAATCAAATGCTTTAAAAAAAAAAATGAACACTAAATACAGCAGGATCTTGTATTTTCTATATATTTCAGTAAATTGTATCATTGTGAATATGTTGTCTGCCATAGAAAATTTGTCTGCAAAAGCGCAAATTTAAATCTCTTCCTATATTTTTCATCAAGCAAAATTTCTGTGTGTTAATTGTTTATCTTCCATAAAGATCTTAAGAAAAAACTTTGAGGTATAATTGCTGATATCTTCTTCCTTGATCTGTTTTTAGGTAATAAGATCCATGATTTTTTTTAATCATTTAGTATCATTTCCTTTTTTTAAGAGATCTCACAAATCAAACTTTTGATGTTTTAAATATTGTTCCACTTGCCCGGGTTTCTCCTGTGTGTATTTGATCTCTTCTAGCTACTGTTTTCTTCTTCATCTTAAGTGTCATCTCCATTTTCTCATATCATTTACTAATATATCAAAAATTCAAATATTGTGGCACTATTGTCACTAATGATAAAGCTAGATCATTCTAGAAATGCTGGCAAATCTGTTTCATTTTCCACCAAAGTGGAAAATGTTTCTCCAATTTTCATCTATAAATACCATTGTAATCCTCTGAACGAGATCTCTTTTTCCTCTCCACCGCTTTTCATTATATTTTCACTCATAATCTTCAATTATCTTTCATATTTTGCAGTGCATTTGTCCTTGGCTGATTTTGCTGACTTTCTGCTTGTTAAAATACTAAGTCTGGTGGTCTCTGTGCCCTTTTATCTTCCTTATTGTGAATTTATAACAGATTAACTTCCTTAAATCATTTATTCCGTTTCCCATTTCTCCAACACATTATTTTAAAAGGTCAGCATAGAGTTGTGGTAATTACACACAAATTTTTTTTTCCAATTTTGTGCTGATTTTGACCTTCTCAAAATAGTTAATGGACTAGCTGCCCAAACATGGCTGATTCTGAAATAGCTATAATGTCAATATCCAATAGTTTCCTACCTTAAAGTATAGGCAATTCATTTTTCATGGTGTTTTTATGTGCTTACCACCACATCAATGCTTTCCCATTCTCTTATGAAAGAATATATATATATATATACATATACATATATATATGACTTCTATATAGAAGTCTATATGACTTCTAGTTTAGAAGTCTTGTCCTCTTTAATTTCTAAATCCTGGCCCATATTTTCCATCATAGTTTTGCCCATTTCCCTTTGTGCCCACTTTTGAATTGATGTCATTGAATAGCAAAGTATATGTGGACTTGTTTTGAATCTTGTCAGGTTCTTCACAGAATTTCTCATTTTCTTTCCCTTCTATAATAGATAATGGCAAATCCACTCCAGTTATCTCCATGATAGTCTCTTTGTTTATGCTCACCATAAGCCTTTCCAGTTTCAGCCTGTTCTAAGGTTGTCATAAGTATAGGATGAAACAAGTTTTACTATCTCTTTGTTTTGCTTTTCCAAAAAGGAATCTATGAGCCGTATCTTATTTTGACTGCAATTTCTTTGTCTTCTACTTTTATGTCAGCAGTAGTGATATGGTTCAATTCTTCCAGTAATGTATCAGCTAAGTCATTAGAAAAAGATCTTGTATTTAGATCAAAAGCAGTAATACATTTTTGTAAATGGTCTAAAATCTTTTTTCCCCATTCTTAACATGTTCTTCCCCATTTTCTATCACTTGACTGCCACCATTTCAAAAGTGGAAAGAGGCTGTTTTAGATTGAAGTCTAATTCCACTTTTCTTTGTTTTGTAGCTTTCCAAAGTCAGACAAGTTATTGCCTGATGGCCAGCCTCCTGGTGTCAACCTTCTTTGTTTTTAATCCATCCTCAGATATAGCCAGTGTCCTTCTACCTGAACTCTTTTCAGTTTGTTAAAACCTGCCCGAGCAGGTGTTTTGCTAGTATAGCTTTTGCAAATTCTGTGTGACCAGTAGGAAATAATGAAGCATTAGAGTGGGGTTTTGTGAAGGAAGGAGCAACAATTGTTCTCCTACTACCAAGGTTTGGGGTTACAGAGGAGATCTTGTCTTGTCACCAGATAAACACATGATTCTTTGGGGATAAGCCCTTTGGCTTTCACAGCCTAGTAATCATTACAAAAAGAACCATGGGAAGTACCTGTTTCCCTCCAAACCCTCCCAAGATCTTAAGTTAAGCAATGTTGAGAGAAAGAACTGATCCACATAAATGAGCAAAAAGGAGAAGGCTTTTAAGTTTGCCTGAGTAAAAGTCCTCAGAGTCAGCAGTAAGCCATCCAACCAGTAACTGTGGAGAGACCCCTCCTGTGGCAAGGGTAAAGGAAAGGTTTCCTCCACTCTGCTCTCAGGAGGGCATATTGTTAGATCCTCCCCAAACAGAAGACCCTCGGCTTCAGACATCTCTTAAATTAATATAGTATCTTTGCCTGTCATCACGGCCAAACAATTTTACAGATTTGTCAGCCATTTTCTATCTTAGGGCTAATGTCAGAGAAGGGAACTGAAAAAAGATAGTCCACTCCTTGCGTTTTATAGATGGGAAAAGTGAGATAAAGAGAGGGAATGGACTTGTCCAAGAACTCACAGCCAGAAGCTGTCTCCCAACATCCAAGCCTGGGCTTGTCCCACTTGAACTCTCTTCCTGTTCCCTGTTTCGAAGGACCTGTACATGCTTTGAAGGTGTCCCAAGGATTGTGGGGATCATCATTGCGAACATATATTTACCAATATGGATTCAAATGTCCATACATACACAGGTATGTGTATATGACATATAGACACATTGATCTGCACCCACTATTTCATCAGCTAGGGGAATTTCCATCATGAAAATACCCTTCGCCAATGCAGATTAGCAACTCCCCTATGTGAGCTTAAGTGATTTGTCCATACCCAGCTGGGATTGACCCCAGATCTCCCCAACTTCTCTATGGCATCTCAAAAGTATTATATATTCCTCCATTAAAGTCCTAGATGTAATTCCATGTTCTTGGCAACAATGCTTCTAGAACCCTCACCCTAACAAGCCCTGCCAAGCTGGAAAGGATTAGACAATGAATCTGACAATGGATTGTATGTCTGTCATTCAAGGATCAGCCTAGATAAGTTCAGAGGGGCTCTTCACTGGAAGGAGTCACCATTGAAGCTCCTGAAGAGCATCTAGCAGACATGGCCCCTACTGACAAAATCATAGACTTTAGACACATTGAAGCCACACTATTGTAGAACCCATGATTTCACCTGATCAATCTTATTCCTACTGGAATTGGAAAAGAGAAGAAAGCAAAGAGAGTCTTGGAGATGTGAATAGAGTCATAAGGGATAAATATCTATAAGAGAAAACTAATAACAAAAAGCATATTCAATTTTGCTGTAAAGTAGAATTATAAGAAATAGAAAAAGTATATATAAAGTGGCTACTAACAAGAAAAGGAAAAGGGAGAAAGAAAAGAGGGGAATGAAGGAACAATGGGGAAAGAAAATCATGTGACACTGAGTAAGAAAACATCTCTGGCCCAATGAGAAAAAATCTATTTTTCAGAGTTTCATTTCTGCTCAATTGACTCTTGTGAATTTTTTGTTTGTTTTGTTCACTGACATAGTATTCTTTCTCTTTGATCTAAATTAATCCAAAGTTTTCCAGAATGGGCCACTTATTTAAAAGGTACTCAGTGGTAGTGGTGGTCATGTCCTACTTTGCATGACCACTTTTAGAGTTTTCTTGGCAAAGATGCTAGAGCGGTTTGCCATTTCCTTCTCCAGCTCATTTTACAGAAAAGGAATTGAGGCAAACAGGGTGAAGTGACTTGTCATGGGGCTCACAATTAGTAACTATCTAAGGCCATCTTAAACTCACAAATATGAGTCTTCCTCAGAATAGTAGATAAACGAAGGGAGAGTTTGAGAACATACTGTGTTATATAAACAAAGATTCCTTGGAAGTGGCTCTAGGCAGAACTGTGGGGAGACAAACCCACCAAACATATTGTTGGCAGAGATATGAACTGATCCAGCCACTCTGGAAAAACAACTTTGATTCTGTAAGAAAGATCCCTAAACTGTTCATACCCTTTGAGCCAACCATATCCCAAGGGATCAGTGACTAAAAAGGACCCCTATAAAGAAAATATTCATACTAGCAAAAACGGGGAAATAAAATGGATACTTACCAAAGAACAACTGTACAAACTGTATTATATTTTTAAAAATTGTAGTATTGTGCTATTAGGAATGATGAGGGACAGCTAGATGGCATGGTGTCTAGAGAGATGGACTTGAAATTGGGAAGACCCTCAAATACAGCCTCAGGCACTTTACAAGCTTTATGACCCTAAGCAATTCACTTAATCCTGTTTGCCTTAGTTTCTTTATCTGTAAAATAAACTGGATAAGGAAATGCCAAACCACTTCAGTATCTTTACTAAGAAACCCGAAAAGGGGTCAAGAAAAGTCAGATACAACTGAAAAATGACTAAACAACAACAAGAAATGATGAAGATAAGGTATCTAGAAAAACATGGATAGACATATATTAACTAAAGCAAAGAAAAAAAAAAAAGCTAAGAGAACATTATACACAATGGGTTAGATAATGTACAAAATAGGGATAGAAACTGGCCTGTGGTGTAATTCGTCAAATGAAGAAACTGCTTTGACCAGTTCACTCAGCACTTTCTCTACCACTGATAGTCTTAGTGGTCTAAAGCACTTTGGGTGCCTGTCCTGGGGTCATACAGTTATTTTGTGTCAAAGGCAAAACTTGAACTCAGCTCTTTCCAGCTCTGAAACCAGCTCTTTATCCATTATGTCATATGGCCTCCTCTCAGTCAAAATGCAGCATTAAAATCATGCCTCTCAAATGAACTGCAAGGATTAATGTTGGTCCAGAGAAAAGAAAACCTAACTCCCTCATTTGGACTGGAAGTGGGGGGAGGTTGGGATAAGAGGACAAAAGGCAAGCTATCAACATAGAAATAATACATATATTTTCAGGTATGATTGCGTCTTCATATTTTGCTAAATTTGTCATTGTTACCAGGCATGAGTCAATAAAGGGGGGAATGGAGTGGGAAAGTATTCTAATGCTAAAAAAAGAAAAATTAAAGATTGATACAAGAGAAACAAAGCTTTGCCTTATTCTCCCTCATTTTGAAAGAATTTACATACTGATGTCCATTAGTATTCTTTGCTTTAAGTTATACCTAAAATATCCCTGCTCATCAAAAAGAAACAATGAAATTTACCCCTAAGTCTACCAATCTGTAAGAGAAAGATGACTAGCCTGAGTGTCAGGAGATTTGGTTAAAATACCAGCTATGTCATTTGAAAACTTAGTGATTTTGGCTGATTATTTCTTCTCTTTGGCCCTTAGTTTCCTCCTCTGTATAACAGAGTGGTTAAATATAGAGTGCTTTCTAAATCTTAAAGTTCTATAGAATTATGGTTATTATTATTATCCTATAAAATCAGAGGACTGGACCAAATAATTATCCCCAATATTACCATTCTCTCTGGTCCAGTCTCTGACGATGTGATCCTGAGCAATTTTATTTGATCTCTCTGCATTATAGGAAATTCTGAGAAATGATAAATTGCAGAGCAGTTGTCACTTTACATTGGTAGAGGGAGTTCTTTGCATCAATGAAATCATAACCCTGAACCAGAGCACCAAAGAGCCATGTGAGATAGGTTAAAAAAAAAAAAAGCTAGTTTTTCCCCTTGGGAAGCTAAAGAGGCTAAAACTCAGAGAGAGAGAACGGATTATCCAAGGTCACACAGAATTGGAACTCAAATCAAAGTCTTGGGACTCCAAATCCTGTGAAGACCGAGTTAGCACCTGGATACCTTAGAATCAGCAGAAGTCAAGATAAGCAAAAGTCCTTGGTCTTTATTCTTGGTCTTTAGGGGTAGAAGTGAACAGGATGGACACAGAACCTTCCTTCTCTTCCTCTACCGCCAAACTGACTCTGGCTTGTCTTACTCCACCCCCTAATCCTTCCTACAATTCTCTGTATACACCAAAAGATTGAACCAGCACAGAACAGTGGGAAGGGCCATTTTCCAAGCACATGCTAATAAGAGTTTTGTCCAATCGGTAATTAGCCTTATGTGCTCTGTTGTCTCTCCTCAGTGCATCAACTCAGAGTTTCAGCCCTTTACAAAATCCAACATCCTTGTCCCCTCTTTACCTGTCCATGCTTCTTGCTACCCATCTCCTGCCAGCAGACAAGAGATGTTCCTGCCTCTGTGGCTACCTTTAGTCATGTTGTTAGCCCTCCCTGGAATGCCCTCCTTTCCCATGTTTACTCATCTAGATTCTGTCCAGCTTTGAGGGCCCAGCTCACATCCCCTTTCCAATGGGAGCCCTTCTCTAACCACATGGACCACACTGATGTCTCCTTCCTCTTGCCAGTTATCAGTACCTCTCATTTGGATGCCTTTTTTCCTTGTACTATTACCAGTCCCTGAATAGAATGGAAGCTCCCTGAAGTAAGGAATCATAGCCTCTAACTGCTCTTTTTGTTCCTCCTTCCCCACTCCCCATAATTCTACTTTTGTTAATAGTAATTGATAAATATTTATTGGATTGGGGGCAAAGGAAGGAGATAATCTGTTATTTGTGTGAACAGTAGGGGGCCTCCAATTTGATTAAAAAAATCAATGGATACCCCGACTTACAGCCCTCACTGTACTTCCCATGTGGAGAAAGTGTGAGCCCACAGAGCACTGGTAAAGAAGAAAGAATAACTGAGATTTTCAGAAAGCTGGTGGGGATGCAGAATGTACTGGGAGATGAATGTGGAAAACTGATTAAGGTGGAAGATAATGAACTGCTTCAGGAGCCGGGGAATTCCAAAGGAGTTTTGAGGCATGAACGTGAGCTTGAAGAAAAGGTGTTACCTCCCTGAAACCTCTACATGGTATCTAGGAACATGATTTTGCTGACAGAATTTTTAAGAATTGGGAAAGACCACACATTTTCTTTATGACCTATTGCCAGGCAATTTGACTAAAGGTACAGGTCACTTGCCTGGTGCTACACAAGAAATTATCCTATTTAAAAACCAAGTCAAAGTGTCCATAATGTTTCTACTCATTCACTTGCTCAAAGCCTAGCCCTCAGTCCTCTGCTTCTCTCCTTCTACATGATCTTTCTGGAGAGCCTGTCCATTTTCAGGACTTCAGGAATCCCTGTACTTCCATCCCATCTGTTGGTGACTGTCTGTGATTCATTTCAATTCAAGACGTTCCAGTCCCATGGTAATCTATTACAAATCTAGCACCAGTTCAACTCAACCATCATTTATTATCTAAAGCAATCTTGAGCCAGTTCTATATTTTTAACAAGAAACTCCTTTACATTTATATGGTGTTTTGAGGTTAGGTTTTCAAATGGCTTTCCTGACAACAATCCCATAGCACAGGCAATGAAAGTGTCATTTCTCCCATTTTACAGATGAAACTACTGAGGCTCTGGGAGTTTGAGTGACTTTCCCTTAGGCACAGAGCTAACATGTATGTGAAGTGAGATTTGAACTGCAGCCTCCTTACTCCATATCTAGCACTCTCTCTGCTATACCACATTGTTTCTTATAAACTAATAGTTTTCAGAGTTTAGTGCTTGCAGTTCCAATGGTCTTGTGATGGAGAGAGCCATCTGCACCCATAGAGAGGATGTGGGGAGTGATACTGAGTCTGTATCACAACATAGTATTTTCACTTTTTGTTGGTGTTTGCTTGCATTTTGTTTTCTTTCTCATTTTTTTCCTTTTTTGATCTTATTTTTTTCATGCAGCATGATAACTGTGGAAATGTACATAGAAGAATTGTACCTGTTTAACATATATTGGATTATTTGTCTTCTAGAGGAAGAAATGGGGGGAAAGCTGGGGAAAAAATTTTGGAACACAACATTTTGCAAGAGTTAATGTTAAAAATTACCTATGCATATGTTTTGAAAATAAAAATCTTTAATAAAAAAAAAACAAAGGTTAGTGCTTGCTATGTGAATAATAATTATTTACACAATAATAATAATATAGTGCTCAGTCAGGCAGCCCATATACTAAAAATGACTACAGAGAAGTTTGGCCTAGCCTTTGTGTGAGAATGGCGCTCAAAATTGAGTGTGAACCACTACATAGCATTTCCAATCCCTCTGTTTTGTCCATTTGCATTTTTTATTTCCTCCTCAGGTTAATTTTACATTATTTCTAAGTCTGATTCTTCTTGTGCAGCAAAATAACTGTATGGATATGTAGACATATATTGTATTTAACATATACTTTAACATATTTAACATGTATTAATCTACCTGCCATCTAGGGGAGGGGGTGAGGGGAAGGATGGGAAAAGTTGGAACAGAAGGTTTTGCAAGGGTCAATGGTGAAAAATTACCCATGTATATATCTTGTAAATAAAAAGCTATAATAAAAAAGAGGAAAAAAAAAGAATGACACCCAAATTCAGGAATATCATGAGCTCTATATGGATATTTGACCTAAATATATAAAATCACATCATCATCACAATATAGTATTTTATAGTTATAAAGCATTTTTACATAGGCAATAAATTCTAGGTAGGATATTTTCCTTCTGCCCCTCCCATTTAAGTTCTAAGAAGAATAGAGTATATGCCATGGAAAATATACAAGGAGATAGGTAAGACTAGTATCAGGGAGAAACTGGAGAAGAATGAAGAACAGTAACCATAAGAGAGAGAAAGGAACATTGTCCTGAAGTTTTCACTCTCAGTTTGCAAAGAAATGTGATACAAAAAGATTGAAGAATATTAGCGATTCCTCTTGCCTGTGAGTCTGGTATGGAAAATCTACATTACTAGAAGCACTAGGAAGAATGAAAAAGAGAAGAAGGGAGGAAGAAAGAAAGAAAGAAAGAAGGAAGGAAGGAAGGAAGGAAGGAAGGAAGGAAGGAAGGAGGGAGGGAGGGAGGGAGGGAGGGAAGGAGGAAGGAAGAGAGGAAGAAAAAAGAGAGGGAAGGAGGGAGGAAGAAAGAAAGAATGAGAAAAAAAGAAAGAGGAGGAGGAGAAAGAGGAAGAGGAGAAGGAAAAGAAGAAGGAGGAGGAGGAGAAGGAAAAGGAGGAAGAGGGAAGGAAGGAAGAGAGGGAAGGAGGAAGAAAAAGAAAAAGAAGGAAAGAGAGGGAGAAAGAAAGAAAGAGAGAGAGAGAATGAGAGAAAGAAAGAAAGAAAAGAAAGAGGAGGAGGAGGAGAAATAGGAGGAAGAGGAGGAGGAGAAGGAGGAGGAGGAGGGAAGAAAGGAAGGAAGAAAGGGAAGAGGAGGAGGAGGAAGAGGAAAGAGAGACAGAGAAAAGAAAGAGGAGAACAGGGAGGGAGACAGGAAAAGAGGAAGGATAGAGGGAGAAAAAAAGAAGAGAAAGAAGAGACAAAGAAAGGACATCCACTAAACAAATGGAAGTCCTTGGCAATTATTGATCATTATTTCACATATTCCAGACCCTTTGTTTTAGTTTCCTCCTTTCAAGCAAACTTTCTTTTCTTCTCTCCTTGCTTCTTTTCATTCATTAATATTTCCATAGATAACTATAAAGTCTTAGATCTGTTCCTGTAGTCTGTGAGATGATCAATTTAGGGAACGGAACATTCACTTTGACGGGGTTGTAGGGTTTGCCAGAGAACCAGCTATCTCACCTTGAAGGAGACATTTCAGTTCACCAGTTCAGCCTGTGTAGACATTAACAGGATCCATGTCGAATTAGACCAGCAGGAGGTGCCGTTACCACATAGGTCTTTCCCGTGACTGAAGCGATTTCTGTTGTTTCTTCCATTCTCCAGCCAACTTCTCCTGGCTCCCTACACGAGGCAGCCCAGTTTTTCTGCTTGAGAAGTTAATTTGCTTTTTCACTTAAGAATTACTCCAAGCATCAACATGAACATTCTTTTTTTTTCTTCAAACTTTAAAAGATGGGAATCTAATCATCAGATGGGACATGACTGGACAGATTGTAGTAGATGTAATGGAGAATAAAAAGAGACCGTAGAAAAACAATAAACATGAAAATTCAGCAAGGCAAGGGAAGACTTACATGAATAGATTAAAAAATGAAACATGCAGAAAAACAATACAAGCAATGATTACAACAAAAATCAAAACAATACTATGTGATTATAATGACCCTGTTTGGTATTGAGAAAGAGATCTGAGATTGAACCTCCTTGTCTCATTTACAAAGGTGAAGATCTATTACATTGAAAACAGAATACATTATGGGATTTGAGTAGTTAGCTGGATACTTTTACTGAACTGCTCTTTTTTTTTCTTTTTTGTTTTGAGGGATAGCTCTGGAAGAAGTAGGGCTTGTTGAATTATTGATTATCTTATGTGACCCTCAAAACAATCCTATGAGGAAGGAAAAGTAAGTGTTTTTTCTTCATTTGTTTGTTGTTGTTCAGTCATTTCAGCCATCTCCAATTTTTCATACCCTCATTTAGGGTTTTATTGGCAAAGATGCTGGAATGGTTTGTCATTTCCTTCTCCAGCTCATTTTACGGAGAAGAAACTGAAGCAATCAGGGTTAAGTGACTTGCCCAGAGTCATGGTCATAAATATCTGAGATCACATTTGAAATCAGTTCCTTCTCAGTCCAAGGCCAGCTCTCCATCCACTCTGCCACTGGGGATTAAAAGTAGCAAAATGAAAGACCAACTGAGGTAGATTTTTTTTCTACCATGGTATGTATTTCCATCAGTGAACTTTTCTCTGACTGAGTGTTCTAGACAAACCAGAGAGGGTTTCTCCCAGAAGTCGAGAAAAGAATAAGCAAATTCAGAACAGAGACCCTAAGCAAGCCTGAACTAAGTATTCTTGGGGTGAATAGGGGTGAAAGCTGGGACTTCATTAGCACAGAGGACTCCCCAACTGAGAAAACTCCCCTCCCTAATGCAAGTCAGCCCTTATTTCATAATTCATAGTCTTAAAAAAGTTGCCAAGAACACAAAAGCATGTCAGAGACAGGACCTTCTACTTTCTAAGCTAACTCTCTGGCTGTTACAGTTTTATAGTAAACAGTTTTAAATAATAGAAGAGCTGATTAACAGAATTCAGTAAGAAGCGCCTCAGAGGCAGGGGCCCTCTGGTAAATTTCTTCTCTAGTGCACAGGTTCTTAGTCTTTTTGACAGTGTCATGAAACCTTTGGACCCTTCACAAAATGATGTGCCTAGTTTTTGTTTATTTGTTTTGATTGTTTTCTTTTTTCTGGTTATACATATATATTAACTTTTCTTTATGAATCATGTTGGAAAAGAAAAATCAGAACAAAAAGAAAAATCCACAAAAGAAAGAAAAAAAAAACTAAAGTGAATATAGCATGTGTAGATTTACATTCAATCTCCATAGTTCTCTTTCTGGATGCAGATAGCATTTTCTGTCCAAAGTTTATTAGGATTGCCTTGGGAATCCTAATGAGATTAACCAAGCCTTTGTTAGTTAATCATGGCACATTCTTGCTTTACTGTGTACAATGTATTCCTGGTTCTGCTTGTTTCACTCAGCATCAGTTCATGTAAATCTTTCCAGGCCTTTCTAAAATCAGCTTGTCATCATTTTTTATATAACAATAATATTCCATTATTTCATATAACATAATTTATTCAGCTATTCCCCAACTGATGAGCATCTACTCGTTTTCCAATTCTTTGCCACCACAAAAAGAGCTGCTACAAACATTTTTGCAAATGTGAGTCCTTTTCCCTCCTTTATGATTTCCTCGAGATATAGTAGTGACACTGATATATCAAAGGGTATACATAGTTTTATATTGTTCTCCAGAATGGCTGAATAGTTTCACAACTCCACCAATAATGCAATAGTGTTCCAGTTTTCCCACATTCCCTCCAGTATTTATCATTATCTTTTCCTGTCATCTTAGCCAATCTGAGAGTAAGGTACCTCAGAGTTGTTTTAATTTGCATTTTTCTAATCAAAAGTGATTTAAAGCATTTTTGATTACTAGAAACAGCTTTAATTTCATTATCTGAAAACTGTCTGTTTATATTTAACCATTGGGGAATGTCTTGTATTCTCATAAATTCGACACAGTTCTTTATCTATTTTAGAAATGAAGTATTTATCAGAAACTGGCTGTAAATTTTTTTCTCATTTTTGTACTTCCCCTTTTAATTTTGTTTATGTTGGTTTTGTTTGTGCAAGAACTTTTTAATATAATCAAAGTTGTCCATTTTGCATTTCAGAATGTTCTCTAGTTCTTCTTTGGTCATAAATTCCTCCCTTCTCCTAAGATCTGATTGGTAAATTATCACTTGCTCTACTAATTTTTTAATGGTATCACTTTTTATGCCCAAATCACGTACCTGTTTTGACTTTGATTTGGTATGAGGTATGAGATGTAGTTCTAAGCTGAGTTTCTGACATTATTTTCCAGTTTTCCCAGCAATTTTTATGAACTTGCAAGTTCTTATCCCAGAAGCTGGAGTTTGGGGGTTTAATAAATACTAGATTACTATAGCCATTGATTATTGTGCCATGTATACCTAATCTATTTCACTGATGCACTACTCTATTTCTTAGTTACTGCCAAATGGTTCTGATGACTGCTACTTTATAATAAATAGAGTTCTCGGTCTGATACTGCTAGATTACTATCCTTTGTGGGGGTTTTTTTCCATTAATTCCCTTGATATCCTTATCCTTTTGTTCTTCCAGATGAATTTTGTTATTATTTTTATAGCTCTATAAAATAATTTTTTGGGAGTTTGACTGGTATGTTACTGAACAAGTGGGCCAATTTAGGTAGAATTGTTGTTTTTATTATATTAGCTTTGTCTACACTGGAGCAATGGATATTTTTTTACTTGTTTAGATATGACTTTGTATGAGAAGTATTTTGTAATTGTGTTTATATAGTTCTTGGATTTCTCTTAGCAGGTAGACACCTAAATGTTTTATTTTGTCCACGGTTATTTTTATTTTTTTATTTTTTTAACATTATTAAATATCTCCTTTTTAATAGCCTTTTATTTACAGGTTATATGTATGGGTAGCTTTACAGCATTGACAATTCCCAAATCTCTTGTTCCAATTTTTCTCCTCCTTCTCCCCACACCCTCCCCCAGATAGCAGGATGACAAGTAGATGTTAAATATATTATAAATTAGATACACAATAAGTATACATGACCCAACCATTATTTTGCTGTACAAAAAGAATTCGACTCTGAAATATTGCATAGTTAGCCTGTGAAGGAAATAGCACCTACCTAAGCACCAAACATTGTGGTAAATGCTTTACAAATATTATCTCATTCAATTCTCACAACAGCCATGGGAGGTAGGTGATATTATCATACTAAACAGGCAAATGAGTTTAAGTGATGTGCCCAGGACACACAGCTAGTAAGTGTCTGAGGTAGAATAAATTCAACTCTTCCTGATTAGGATTCCTCTAGTCACTGCCTTGCTACCTCTAATAATAGTATTAGTATATGTATAGTATATATGTATGTACATATATGTATATTGTGCATGTGTAGGTTTATACTTTGATATATATATATATATATATATATATATATATATATATATATATATATATATAAAATGTGTGTGTATGTGTGTGTGTGTGTGTGTGTGTGTTTTTCGGGCACAAACAAATTTTTCAATCCCTTACCCCTCCCAGGCTACTTTCTCCAGGGATGAAACCGGGAGACCTGAAGTTACTTACCTTAAATAGATTTAGGGAAAACCAGACACCTGCTTCCTTTCTACCACAGATCCTGTCCCCAGCCCACTTCCTGAGCACACAGCTGCTCTCTCTTTCCCATTGGCCCCACAGAAACATCATTTCATCTATTCTAGTTTTTATTCCTCAGTGTTTACCAGCCAGTTTTTCCCACCTCCTCGATGCTCATTCCCTTTAGTCTTCAAAAGGCAGGTTTTCGAACGACATCCAATTGAATTCCCAAAAGTTTACATAACATTCACTTACATCTCAAAGGAAACTCCAGGCAAACTCAAATCCCAGAGCTCCATATTGAAAAATAATCTCAAATCTTCCCCTGACACTTCCTCTCAACTTCAAAATAAACACAATGTTTCTGGTTTTAGTTAACACTCAACTTTCCATGAAGTACTTGGAGATTTAGAATGTTAGCCCTGAGAAAGACCTTGGAGGATCATCTTGTCCACCCTCTAAAGGCAAATCCTTGTGGGAACTGAGTGTGGCCCACAACACAGCATTTTCACTCTTTCTGTCGATGTTTGCTCGTATTTTGGTTTTTTCCTCAGATTTTTTTTTTCTTCTTGATCTGATTTTTCTTGTGCAACAAGATAACTGTACTGTATGGATATGTATACATATATTGGATTTAACATATAGTTAACATATTTAACATGTATGGGACTACCTGCCATGTAGGGAAGAGTGGGGGGAAGGAGGGGAAAAGTTGGAAAAAAGTTTTGCAAGAGTCAGTGTTGAAAAATTATCCATGCATATGTTTGTAAATAAAACTAACAACAACAACAACAAAGGCAAGTCTTTTCCTTACAAGTAAGTTGGCAAAGAGAATTTTTAACAGTCCTGGGAACACAGTTGCTTAAAATATTCGGATTTTATTCTGCAAACTGACCTTCTTCAAATGGAGTTCCTGCGCTTCCAAAAAGAAAAAGCCTTTTAAAAGTGGACGGGCACAAAAGGAAAGAAGACAACGGAGGCAATCTAAAAGGAGCGCCGGCCTTGGTCCTGAAACTGGATGCGGCTCCCTCCTCCCCTGACTGCCCCTCCACAGTCTGGGACGCGGGCATAGCGGAGGAAACGGGGAGCGCTCCTACGGGGTGATGGAGCCCTCAGCTGTCGCTGCCCTGGGACACGCTCATGACCCCACTCCTGGGTACCCAGCTCGCTGCCCCGTCCCCACGGGGAAAACCCTCGGACGCCTCAAGTCTCCTGCGGCTCCGCGCCGGCTCCCTGACAACCACTGCCCTATCACTGCGGATGGGGGAGAGAGGGAAGAAGGAGGGAAAGAGGGAAAAGGGGAAAAGGGGGGACAGGTTTGCCTGCCTTTTTTTGCCCGTTTCTAACCGGAAAATGAAAGGGGGGTGAGGGGTCTTCCCAGAGCATACTTTTCTCCTCAGCGGGGCAGCCCACGAGCATGGTTTTTTCCTAGATCCTTTTGTTCCAGTCTCTTCTTCCCCTTTGGAGAAAGGGATCAGCCCAAGGTGCCTGTGGTCCCAACAGCGCCCCCATCCTAAGGGGCTCCCTCTTTAATCTATTGTACAAACTTGGCCCAGTTTACATGGGTGTTTCTCTGCTATTTGGAACTTCTATGGCCAAAAAATATTAATAAAAGTGTAACTCTAAGACTCTTCTTCCCTTCAGTGCACACACGGCCTCGGGTTAAGATTCCATCCTGACCATCAGCAGAGTTTTAGATTTCTAATCTGTTCAAAATCTATATATTTCCAGCTAGTTAAGGGTACCATCTATTTTGTCTTTCTCCTGGGCAGAATACACTGCAGGATATGTTCCCAAAGAGTTATAAGGGAGCAAAGACATTTTTATGTGAAACAAATCAAGAAATAAAAACAACTTAAAGAAATAGCAAAAAGAGTGGATTTGAGCCCTGAAGTCAGGAGGACCTGAGTTCAGATCTAGTCTCAGACACTTAACATTTCCTAGCTGTGTGACCCTGGGAAAGTCACTTAACCCTAACCGCCTCAGCAAAAAAAAAAAAAAAAAAAGCAAGAAGAGATCTTTTAGTAGAACCTACTAGCTGCAGGCACCAGACAAATGAAGAGGGCAGGGTTTTAAAGGCTTTCACCAAGAGGATAGTCACAATTTATGGGCTCAGTCTGAGCTCTCAATTCCATAAGGCAGACTTGGCCCAGATTCCAGGCTACTTATTTTTATGCTTATTCTCAGTCATGGAATTCATACTGCAAGATGCCTGCAGCAATCCAATTACCCTGGCTTTGCAGCTATGTTCCCTCTTCTTTTACTCCTATAAAATCATTAGAATCAAAGTTCTGCAATTCACCCCCAACTCAAAGTTCTACATAAAATCAGTCTCTTCCAGAACTATGACGACTACGACCCCCAGCGTTCCTAGTGCGGTTTTAGACCTTTTGTACCAACTGCAAGGAAATCAATCTAAATAAATCTCACTACCAGATTATATTATTACAGGGGCTTCCAATCTGGAGTCTGTGAACTCGGTAGATAGATGAGAGAGAGAGAGAGAGAGAGAGAGAGAGAGAGAGAGAGAGAGAGAGAGATGATAGATAGACAATATAATTGGTTTCTTTGTAATCCTATGTGTTTAATTTCATGTATTTAAAAACATGATTCTGAGAAGAGGTTCTAAACTTTACCAGACTGCTCAAGAGGACCCCGGCACACAAAAAGGGTAAGAAACTGTGCTTTCAAATGTACTTTTCATGATCCTGCAGGAAAGAATGGTGTCCTAAGGAGCTAAGACAGAAAGGATGGTTTCAATGGGTCTGGGAGAACCTGGAAGCTGTCCAAGCTTGACCCACTCTGCCTCTCCTGGGTTGACCACAGAAACAGAACAGAAATGCTCAGTCTGGAAGGAGAAGCATTTGGCCCAATGCCTGGATAGGCCCTATTTGAGAACTGACAGGCACAACACTCCAGCAGAGCAACAATCCTTAAGTGTGGGGGTGAAACGGGAACTGGATAGGAAGAAGATTCCAGTAAAGCTGAACCTATAGGAGGAACTTCTGGGAGAAGAAAATTTTATTCTATATAGCATTTGTCTCTAAAATAGGGAGTATTTAACCTTTTATATGTCACAGAACCCTTTATTTTAAAAAAATAAAATCAAATTCATGAGCTCCAAGGTAAGATCTTCTGCTCTA
The DNA here is from genome assembly GCF_902635505.1 of Sarcophilus harrisii. NCBI lineage: Eukaryota > Metazoa > Chordata > Mammalia > Dasyuromorphia > Dasyuridae > Sarcophilus > Sarcophilus harrisii. The sequence goes on from NC_045427.1 coordinate 597,505,662, forward strand.
AGAGAAAGGAAACCCATAGGAATAGAGCTATCAGCAAGCAGACTCTGTGCCCAGAATTTCCTGTACCTGCCTACAGGTTCTCCAGGTATTTTCACCTACCCCCGGCTCTGAGTCTGTTGTTCATGATGGGGAGAAGCCCTAGTCTTACTATCCTTTCTCTTCCCGGTCCTGAGGCCCTCAGTTTATTTTCTTATTTTTTATTTTTTTTGCTGAGGCATTTGGGATTAAGTCCCAGGGTCACTGGGAAGTGTTAAGTGCCTGAGGCCAGATCTGAGCCCAGGTCCTCCTGAATCAAGAGCTGGTGCTGCCTTCCCTTTACCATCTGGCTGCCCCCTCTCAGTTTATCCTTTTCCCCAAAGAAGAGCCTCCTCCGGAGAGGGCCTGTGAGTGCGCACAGGGCTTGGATCACAGGTTTCAGAGCTCACTGCGCTGGGGGTCTCCCGTCCAAACCCTTCCCTTTGCAGGTGAGACCAAGATAGAGCTCGGCAATAAACAAAGAGGCAAGATGGCCTGTGGCAGACAAGGGCCGTGAATAGTGGAACTGGGATTCAAGGCCAGGTTCTCTAACTCCCAGCCCCAAGCTCGCCCCCCACCCGTAGGGCCGGCCCAGACCCCGAGGCTGGGGACCTTTGCGGCACCGCTTTGCTATTGATGGGCACCATCAACCCGGCATCTGGCGCAAAGACAGCATCGCCCACTGGGCCCCAGCGGCCCCCCTCTATTTCTGCTGGCTCAGTTACTGCCGGGGGAGGACCATCTGTCATTCAAGTTCCCCTCGGTCCTCCCCGCGGAGTGAGAGTCACCCCGGCAGCGGGGCGCCCGGCAGCATCCCTCCCGGGCGCCGAAAACCCGGGCTAGAGTCTGAGCTGCGATGGGACGGGCCGACCTCGTGCGCGGAGGGGGCTGAGATGGAAGGACAGAAAAGTGGCTGAGACGGGAGTCACAACAGGGGGAGGGGAGGAGGTGGACATAACCTCTGGGGTTCGTTCTGGAAGCATTTCGGAGGCACTTAGTGTAGGCCGAGCGTCGTGCTAAACACAAGGTGGAGAGTGCAATGGGGCAGCAAGGACTTTTAGCAGCTTGTTGTGTCTCAGCATCAGGAACGCAGGAAAGGCATAGCCCTGCTCTCAAGGAGCTCGCAGGCAGGGGGAGAGAGAGCACGCAAGCAAGGGAAGACATCGCCCGCAAATACCGATATTGTAAATGGGGAGAAATCTTACCGAGAAGGGACTGGCAGGGGGCCTGGGAAAGGGGGGCAGAAAAAAGGAGGGTTTGAGCTGAGACTTGAAGGAAATCTGAGAAATCAAGAAGCGGCGGTGAGAGGGCAAGGCGTTGGAGGTGTGGAGGGAAAAAGCACCGAGTATTGAAATGGAGCATCATGCTCAAGCAGCAGCAAGAGGTTGGATTATAGGATGCTTAAAGGGTAAAAAGTGTAAGAAGGCTTAGAACAAAGGAAGGAATCAGTCATGAAGAGCTTTAAATACCAAATGGAAGGTTTTTAATAAAAGTTTTAATAAATTCATATTAGTTATAGAAAATAATATAGTATAGTGTTATAATATAATACATTAATAATTTTTAAATAAAAGAATTTAATAATTCTGTAGCTAACCAAAAGCTGCTGTAATTTATTTTTAATGTTTTTATTCATTTCATTGAATTTTTTTAACATTCTTTTTTTCATTTTGAGTTCCAAATGCTCTCACTCCTTCCAGATCCTCCCTCTTCCTTGACAAGTAAATCAGTTTTATATTGATTACATATGTAGTTATTCAAAACATTTCCATAATAGTTATGTTGCAAAAGAAAATGCAGACAAAAAAATTTTAAAAAAAGGAAAGAGTGTATTTCAATCTACAATTCTTTCTCTGGAGGTTGGATAGCATTGTTCATTATGGGTCCTTTGAATTGTATTGAATCATTGTCTTGACCAAAGTAGCTTTCACAGTTAATCCCCCTCTCAGTGTTGCTGTTACTATGTACAATGGGTTCTCCAGGCTCTTCCCTCAGGATCAGTTCATGTGAGTCCAGATTTTTTTGAGAGTAAACTGCTCATCATTTCTTATAGCACAATAGTATTCCTTCACAAACATATACCACTACTTGTTCAACCATTTTCCAATTGGTGGGCATCCTCTCAGTTTTCAACTCTTTGCTATCACAAAAAGAGCTGCTGTCCCAGTTTGTTCCTCTGGGCGGGACAGGTGGGGTTACTCCAAGCCTGACCCTTCTCTCCTGGAGCCGGCTGCCCCTCTGAATGGGCAATACAACTGCCTTGAGCCTGCTGCTCTCCATAAGCAGAGGCCAAGTCATGCACAAATGACCACAGCTGTCCATATGCTCCCCAACTGCAGAGGATCTGACAATTGATTGTCAGAAATAATTGAAATATGGAACTTTATGTATTGCTGATTAATTCTGGGATTATCAGGGAGAGACTTGTCCTTGCATTGGTCTAGCTTTATTTTGATTTTTATTTACTTCACATGGGGTTGTTCAAATTATAGTGCAAAGGCCTTCTAGAGGAAGGTAATTCAAATATTTGAATAGTTCTAAGAGAAAAAGGGGGGAATGTAATGCCAAAGTTCACTTTTAATGAGGTGACCAGTCCCTACAATTGTCCTATTTTGTAATTCTGCCTTAAGATCATGACCATCCCCTCTTAATGGTTGAGATAAAGGTATTATAGACATTCCTTAATGTCATTAGGATATCAGTAACCTCCATCTATGAGGCTATCCTCACCTAGGTCTCTGCATTATGTCATTCTTCTTGTTATTCCATAAAAGGCTTGCTGTCCCAATACTCGGGACTAAACTCTTTGAGATGATAGTCTCGTCTAGCCCTGGGATCCATTGGTCCCAGTATTTCTCTCCATTTAATAAACTATTGAATTGGTCTCTTAAAAAAAAAAGAGCTGCTGTAAATATTTTTGTGCATATACATCCTTTTCCTTTTTATTTGTTCTCTTTGGGTACAGATGTAGTAGTGTTATTGCTGAATCAAAGAGTATGTAAGGCTTTATAATCCTTTGGAAGGAGCTCCAGATCATTCTCCAAGATGGATGAACTGGTTTACAATTCCATCAGCAATGCACTGGTATTTATTTAATCAGACCTGAACTTTAGGGAAATCACTTTGGCAGCTGATTGGAGAATGGATTAAAGTGAAAAGACTTGAAATAGGAAGATAAATGAAAAGACTTACTTCAGTAGCCCAGATGAGAGATGATAATGGATTAAACAAGAGTAATGAGTATGTGAATGGAGAAAAGTGCACTTGAGCAAGAGATTATCTGAAATTTTAAAAAATAGATTTGATAAGTTGGATACATGGAATGAGTGCAAGTGAGAAGCTAAGGACGACACAGAGGTTCGTGTCACCTGACACAACTAAGGACACCCTGAGACTGGGTGACTGAGAATATAGAACTATCTTAAAGAATAATAGGAAAGTTTGAAGAGAGGGAGAGAAGTTAGAGAAAAGATAACAAATTCTATTTTAGACTTGTTGAGTTTGAGAAGCCTATGAATATCCAGTTGGAGATATCAAAGAAGTAGTTGAGCTGCAGAACTGGAACTCAAGAGAGAGATTAGGATGAGATATATAGATAAGGGAACCATCTGCATAGAGCTGATCAATAAACCCATGGGATCTGATGAAATCTGAATGGGGGAAAGAGGGAGAGGAGGGAAGGAAAAGAAAAGAGAAAGAGAGAAAGAAAAAAGGAAAAGAGAAAAAAGAAAAAAAGACAGAGACAGAAAGGAAGAGAAAGACAGAGACACACAAAAAAAGCTATGCAAAGAAAGAAGAGAGCTCAGGACAGAACCTTAGGAAATACTCATTGTTAGCAAGCAACAACAATTTAAATATTCAGAAAAGGAGACTGAGAAGAAGCTGTCAGATAGGTAGAATAAGCAGAACTAGGAGAGAACAATCTCCCAAAAAAACTTAAGAGAGGAGAGAATACCCATCACAGGGTAATTGACAGTGTCAAAAGCTACAGTGGTCAAAAAGGAAAAAGATTAAGGAAAGATCATTAGATTTGGCAATGAAGAAGTCTTTGGTGACACTGACAATCTTATATTTATACAGAGATGAGTAAGAAATGAGATAATTTGAGAAGAGATAAGCTGGAGAAATGGAAAAGTTTTCCAAACATATGGTACCCAAGTGGAACTTTTACAACAGCTAAGGCCCCTTAGCTGCTATAAAGAGGCAGAAATGAGAACATACATTTCAGACATGAGGCACCAACTGTGCTAAGTCAGAGAAGAGATGGAATGCCAAGTTCATGAAACAGTAAATAGGCCAATTTGGCTAGAATGGAGAGTGTGTGAAGAGAGCATATTTGGAAGGGAATCTGAAGTCAGAATCTATATGAGCTTCAGATATCAAACTGATAATTCTGTATTTTCTCCCAGAGGAAAAAAGCAGTCCCTGAAGATTCAGAACCTGCTTTACAATGATTAATTTGGTGGTTCTGTAGGAGCTACCTTGAAGATGGGAAGGTCTGCACAAGAAAATCTCAGGGCTGAAAGACAGTCAGCCCCTGGAGCCTCAGTCCTTCTAGAACAAGGATGGGGCTCAATTGAGTCAATGAATTACCCCATCCCACTTTAAAAAAAAAAACTAACAAGGTACTCTAGCCCTGATACCTTTATCAGACAAGAACATTTCTGTTGGAGGAATCAAAAATAATAAAGAAATATATGCTTGGACATACCCTGTGGATCTTTTATAAAAGTACTCTATCAGTTTAATTTGGAAGTGGTAAGCCAGAAGAGAACAGTTCCAACCACGCTGGGATGGGATGGGAAAAATCTTGATCTCCTCCCTTCCCCCTTCGACAAGAGGAGGACTTTGAGAATTTCAGAAAGTTGGAGAATTTGCACTTCTCTTTGGCAGTATCCCTGGGGTAGTGACTGCACCAAGTGCCAAGGACAAACCAGACATTCTGAGGAAAGGCAGCCTCAGGACTTCTCAAGGAACACTGCAGAAAATTATATTTAGGGAGAACTTCACCAGAGCCCCAGGAAGACGCAAAAGATCATCCAAGAACTATGAATTACCCTCTTTGTCACACATGCTCTGATCCTACCTCCCCTGAACTCTATATGTGCTTGTAGGAGAGTGTATCCTTAATTTGAGTGAATTTTGTACCAACCCTTTGTAATATGATAAAAGCAAATATCTGTTTCTAAAATCTAATTGTTTGTCTGACTAATTAATATCAACAGGAAATCAATAGGGGAAACCAGCTATTAGGACTTCTGAATTAGAGTACTAGAAAAACCACCCCTCAGCTCCTCGGGGTCCTCTATATCCTTGAGTGGAAAAGTAGCAGTTACTTTGTGTGGATCCAAGAAACACCACCCAGCTCCCCACATTTAGAGGTGTTCACACTAATACCTCTTATTTAAAAAAAAAATGAACCAGCAAAGAAAGAATCCCATCATAAAAACTCACTATGGAAACAGGGAAGGCTGGAGTTCATCTTCAGAGGATGACACTGAAGTAAAAAGAACTTCTACCCCAAAGAATAATGTAAAATGATTTCCTGCCCCGAAAGAATTTATAGAAGAATTCAAAAAAAGAATTTAAAATTCAAATGAGAAACATTGAGGGAAAACTAAAATAAATAAATAAATAGATGATAGATAGATAGATAGATAGATAGATGAACCATCCAAGAAAAATAAGATTATGAAAAAAGTTAACCCAACTGGAGAAGGAGATACAGAGTCTCACAAATGAAAATAACTCTTTAAAAAATTGAATTGGGCAAGGGGAAGCCAATGAAGCTATAAGAGACCAAAGAGACAACACATATTCTAAAGAATAAAAAAATAGAATAGAATATGAAATATTTTATAAGAAAAACAACAAATCTGGAGAACTGATCAAGAAAAGAAAATATAAGAATAATAGAATGTCTGAAAGTTGTGACCAAAAAGAGAATCTTGACACAATAATGAAAGAAATAATCCAAGAAAATTGTCCTGGAGTAATAGAACATGAGGGGAAAGTAGAAATAGAAAAAATTCACTAGTTACTACCTCAGCAAGATACTTAGTGGAAAACATATAGGAATATTATTGCCAAATTTTGAAACCCCCAGATCAAAGAGAAAATTTTGCAAGAAACAAGAAAAAAAATAAATCAAATATTCTGGAACTACAATTAGAATTGTAAAGTACTTATCAGCAGCCACAATAAAAAACCACAGATTCTGGAATCATTTCTACCAACAATCAAAAGAACTAGACCTGTGGCCAAAAATATCATATCCAGCAAAATTATCTATAATATTGAATGAGAAAAAATGGACATTCAACAAACTTAAAGATTTTCAGGACTTTCTATCAATCAAATCCAAACTTAATAGAAAATTTAACATATAAGAGCTAATATCAAAGATTAGTTTCAAGGAATTCAATATGAACAAATTGTTTTACTTTTTTTTTACATGGGAAATGTATACCATATATTTAAGATACATCAATAATAATTTAGCTCAAAAGAAAGATTGGGGCAGAGCTAAGGTAAAAATAGTAATTATGTTATACAAATGAGGTGTAGAGGAAAAATAGACACAGAGCCATTGGGGGGAAAGAGCAGATATGAAAACCTACTCACATCAGGAATGGGTTAAATAGGCAATACTATCTATGTGTTATTCATATCATGAAAAGCATAGCACCCTCCAAAATCTATAAAAAAAATTACAGGACAGGGAAAAGGGGAGGATAAGCAGATGGGAAAGTAAAGGGTAAGGGAAGAAGACAAGGGAAAGATCTATGGGTGGGGGGAGGTCAAGTAACATCAAGGCAAATTAAGAAGCAGAATTAAAACAAAAAAAAAGTCAGCAAGAATAGGAAAGATATGTGTATATGAATGGGGGAAAGGGTGTATGCATATATGTATGTATATGTATTTATCTATATATGTACACATAAATAAATCCTTTCGGGGATGAAGGAGGAAAATGAAAGAAGGGGGGAAGAATAAAGTAAAAAAGGTACACAGCAGAGAACAAAAGAACAATTTACAAGGAAATAAAGAAAAGATGGACACTCATGAATATAATTTCTTCTACTAATGTATATTCTTTCTTGACCTAGTAATTTGTTGCAATATATATTTTGAATCCTCTCTGATGTTATGGCACATAGCAATGTTTTGTTTTGTATTCATTTTCTATTTTTTCTTAAATTTTTTTTAAAATAAGTTTAAAGAAAAAAGAGGCACAAAAATCCACTGATGAAAAGAATTCCTTAATAATCAGAATTGGCCAAATGGAAAAAGAGGTACCAAAAATGTCACTAAAGAAAAGAATTCCTTAACAAAGTAGATTTGTTCAAATGGAAAAGTACATACAAAAAGTCTCTGAAAAAACAGTAAGTCCTTAAGAATTAGAATTGGGAAAGTCAAAACTAATGACTTCATGAGATATCAAGAAACAAAAAATCAAAATCAAAAAAAATGAAAAAATAGAAGAAAATATGAAATATTTTATTAGAAAAATGATTGACCTGGAAAATAGATCCAGGAGAGATAATTTGAGAATTACTGAACGACCTGAAAGCCATGACTTTTTTTTAAAGAGTCTAAACCCCATTAAACACCAAATTAGAAATCCTGAAAATTAAAGTAGAGATTAATAAAGTTGAAAGTAAGAAAACCACTGCGCTAATAAAACAAAAAGCTAATTTTATAAGAAAACAATAATAAAATAGTTAAACCATTGGTTAATTTGCCTTAAAAAAAAAGAAAGAAAATAAATATTATCAGATATGAAGAGTGAATTCACCACCAATGAAGAAGATATTAAAGCAATTATTAGGACTTATTTTGTCCAACTATATGCCAATAAATCTAATAACCAAACTAAAATAGATGTTTATGAAAATGTAAATTACCCCAAATAACAGAAAATTTAAATAGAATATTTAGAAAATCATCTCTTATGGGGGAAAACTAACAAGTGATAAATCAGCTCCATAAGACAAAATCCTCAACAATCCAGATGAATTCAAAAAATGAATTCTACCAAATAGATTCAAAAAAAGCTACCTAGTGTTCAATTATGTTCCAATTCTTCATGACCCCATTTATGATCTTCTTACAAAGACACTGGAGTGATTTACCTTTTCCTTCTCCAACTCATTTTACAGATGAGGAATTGAGATAAACAGGATTAAGTGACTTGACCATGGTCACATAAGTAAGGGTTTGAGACTGAAATTGAATTAATGAATATGAGTCTTTCTGATTCCAAACTCATTGCTCCATTCACTGTGCCATCTAGCTGCCCTATTAAAACACACACACACACACACACACACACACAATTAATTCCAATACTCTATTAAATATTTGGGAAAACAGGACAAAGAAGTCCCACAAAATTCCTTTTGCAATAAATATAGTGCTGATAAATAAACCAGGAATAGAAAAACAACCAAAAAAGAAAACTACAGGTCAATTTCTCTAATGAGCATTGATGCAAAAATTTTAAATAAAACACTAGCAAGGCAATTACAGAAATATATCACAGAATGAGGTAAGAATTCAGGAATGGTTCAATATTAGGAAAACTGTCAGTATAATTGACCATATCAATTACAAAACCAACAAACATCATGTGATTATCTCTATAGATACAGAAAAAGCTTTTGACAAAATACAATGTTCATTCCTATTAAGAAACATTCAAAAGCATAGAACCTTTGTTAAAATGATAAATAATATCTAAAACCATCAGCAAGCATCATCTATAATGAGGATAAGCTACAGCTTCTCAATAAGATTTGGGGTGAAGAAAGAATTCCATTATCACCATTATTATTCAGTATTATACTAGAAATGCTAGTTATAGCAATAAGAGAAGACAAAGAAATGAAGAAATTAAATGAGGGAATAAAATTATAACTCTTTACAGATGACATGATGATATACTTAAATCCTACAGAATCAATAAAAAATTAGTGAAATAATTAACAACTTCATCAAAGTTTCAGGATATAACGTAAATCCACATAAATTATCAGTATTTCTATTTAGATATTATCATTAAAATTCAGCAGCAAGAGATAAAGAAATTCCATTTTAGAATAAATGTAAACAAAAGTGTACCTTCCAAAACCCAGGGACCTCAAGAAGAATTAGTTTCCCTTGAAAACCTCATAAAATCAAGCCTCTAAAAAGATCTGAAATTACAGAGCCTATGAAGAGAGAGAGTGAAATCACTCTCCAGCTCAAGATAGATTGGAAGGATTCAAGAAAGGTCAGTTTCACTGGGGTAAAAGGGGTGTTCAGCCCAGCTCAGATGGTGTCTGGGAAGTCAGTGACAGAGTCATTTGAGAAATTTGAGAAACAGCCTCCTATGCCCCAGGAGTAGAGCTTAATCTTAAAAATCACAAAATGGGGGGAGAAAAAGAAGAAGAGGAAGAGGAAGAAGAAGAGGAGAAGAAGGAGGAAGAGGAAGAGCAAGAAGAGGAGGAGGAAACAAAAAAGAACCTTACCCATTAAAAGCTACTATGGTGAAAAAGCAGACCAAAACACCAATTCAGAGTAGGATAAAATGTCCACAGAGGAAATCTCAAAGAGTGATATGAATTGGTCTCAAGCCCAAAGAGGCTTCTTGGAAGTATTCATAAAGGATTTTAAAAGTCAGATAAGAGAGGTAGAAGAAAAAGTGGGGAAAGAAATGAGAGGCATGCAAGAAAGAGTCAACAGTTTGGAAAAGGAAAGATAAGAACTGACTAAAGAAAACAACTCTTTAAAAAATACAATTGGCCAAATTTAAAAAAAAAAAAAAAAAAAGAATCCACTGAAGAAAACAACACCTTGAGAAGTAGAATTAATCAAATGGAAAAGAAGATACAAGCACTAACCAAAGAAAATCATATATTAAAAACTAGAACCAGGCAAATGGAAGTTAAATGACTTTGAGACATCAAGAATCAATCAAATAAACTTAAAAAGAATGAAAAAATGGGGAAAAAATGTAAAATACCTCATTGGAAAAACAGCTGATCTGGAAAGTAGATCCAGGAAAAACAATTTTAAAATTATTGGTCCTGAAAGCCATGACCAGAAAAAAAAAGACAGAGAGAGAGAGAGAGATTGGATAGCATTCTTCAAAAGATCATCAAGGAAAACTCCCTTAATATACTAAAACCAGAGGTACAAATCAGTTACTGAAAGAATCCATTGATCACCTTTGGAGAGAGACCCACCAAAAAACCCCCAAGAATTACTGTTACAAAACTTCAAAACTATAATCTCAAGGAAAAAAATACTGCAGGCTGCCAAGAAAACAAAACAAAACAATTCACGCATCAATGAATTACAGTCAGGATTACCCAGGACTTTGCAACTTCTACAATAAAGGATTAGGGGGACTGGAATACCATATTCCAGAAGGCACAGGACCTGGGATTACAACCAAGAATCGACTATCTAGTGAGACTGAGCACCATTTTTCAGGAGAAGAGATGAATTTTCAATGAAATAAGAGGCTGTCAATGATTTCTATTGAAAAGACTAAAAACGAAGTGGAAATTTTCATCTACAAACACAGGATTTAAGAGAAGCATTAAAAATGTGAACAGAAAAGAAAATATTATTTAAAGGCTAAATTTTTTACATTCCTAGATGGAAAAATGATACTTGTAACTCCTGAGAACTGTCTTTTTTTAGGGCAATTAGAAGGGACATACATAGACAGTAGGTATGGATATGAACTGATTTTGATATGATGTTATTAAAGAAAATGACATTAAGGGCTGGAAAAAAGGATGATACTGGGAGAAAAGGGGAGCTAAAATGAGGTAAATTAGATTACATGCACAAAAGAAGGGAGGTAGATGATCACTGTCTGATGCTTAATCTCATCAGTTTTGGCTCAAAGAGGGAATAATGTATTCATTCAGTTGGTATAGAAATTTATCTTACCTTAAAGGGAAGTAGGAGGAGAAAGGGAAAAGAAAAAGGAAGGAATGAATAAAAGTGAGAGCAGAAATACTAGGAAAAAAGAGTAAGAGAAGAGAGAAAGGGTAATAGAAGTAGAAGAGAGGGCAGGTTCAGGGCGAGATAGGACAGAAAATAAATATTACAAGATAGAAAGAGAGGGGAAAGTATATATAGGGAAGAAGGATGGAGAGAAATGTATAGCTGGTAATCATAGCTGTGAATATAAATCAGATAAACTCTCCCATAAAATGGAAGCAGAGAGCAGAGTGCATTAAAAACCAGAATCCTACAATATGCTGTTCACAAGAAACACATTTGAAATGGAGAGACACAGACAGAGTAAGATAAAAGGTTGGAGCAAAATTTATTATGCTTCCATTGAAGAAAAAAAAAGCCCAGAATAGCAATTCTGATCTCAGACAAACAAAAGCAAAAACAAATCTAATTAAAAGAGATAAGGAGGAAAACTACATTTTGTTCAAGAGTACTATAGACAATGAAATGATATCAATACTAAACATATATATACCAAGTGGTACAGCATACACATTCTTAGAGAAGCTAAACCAGTTACATAAAGAAAGACAGAAAAATTATACTAGTGAGGGACCTAACCTCCCCCTCTCAGAATTAGATAAATCTAATCACAAAATACACAAGAAAGAAAATAGGAAAATTAATAGAATTTTTAGAAGACAGATATTATAGAACACTGGAGAAAACTGAATAGGGATAGAAAGAAATATACCTTTTTCTCAGCAGTAAATGATACATATACAAAAATGACCCTATATTAGGTCATAAAAATTGCACAATCACTGATCCAACCATTCTGGAGAGCAATTTGAAACTATGGCCAACTGTGCATACCCTTTGATCCAGCAGTGTCTCTACTGGGCTTATATCCCAAAGAGATCTTAAAGGAGTGAAAAGGACCTGTATGTGCAAAAAAATGTTTGTGGCAGCCCTCTTCGTAGTGGCAAGAAACTGGAAATTGAATGGATGCCCATCAGTTGGGGAATGGATGAATAAGTAAGGGTATATGAATGTTATGGAATATTATTGTTCTATAAAAAATGATCAGGAGATGATTTTAGAGAGATTGAGAGAGACGTACATGAACTGATGCTAAGTGAAGTGAGCAGAACCAAGAGAACATTATACACAAAAACAACAATATTATCTGATGATTAACTGGGACAGATACAGCTCTTTTCAACAATGAGATGATTCAGGTCAATTCCAATGGTCTTGTGATGGAGAGAGGCATCTGCACCCAGAGAGAGACTGTGGGGACTGAATGTGAATCACAATATAGCATTTTCACTCTTTATGTTGTTGTTTGCTTGCATTTTATTTTCTTTCTCATTTTTTTCCTTTTTGATTTGATTTTTCTTGTGCAGCAAGGTAATTGTATAAATATGTAAACATATATTGGATTTAACATATATTTTTCCCATGTTTAACATATATTGTATTACTTACTATCTAGGGGGATGGAGAAAGTAAGGGAAAATTGGAACACAAGGTTTTGCAAGGGTCAATGTTGAAAAGTTATTCATGTATATGTTTTAAAAATAATAGCTGTAAGTTAAAAAAAAAAAAAAAGAAATGGTGAGCAGGATATCCTCAAGGAAAAAATTATAAATATTTATATGAACTAATGCAAAGTGAAGTGAACAGAACTATGAAAGCATAATAACAACAATATTGTAGTGATAATCAACTATGAATGACTCAGCTATTTTCAGCAACACAGTGATCCAAGCCAATTCTGAAGGACTTAAGATGAAAAAGTTATTCACCTCCAGAAAAAGAACTGATTGCATCTGAATGCAGATTGAAACATACTTTTTTAACTTTATTTTTCTCATTTGTGAGCTTGAGGTTTTTTGGTTTTCTTTTTTTTTTTTTTTTTGAGGAATTTTTTTTTGGTCTGTATTTTCTTTTGCAACATGGCAGATATGGAAATATGTTTTGCATGAATCATATCTATGATCTATATATTGCTTTCTCAAGGAGAAGGGCAATGAGAGCAGAAAAAGAAAATTTATAACTCAAAATTTTTAAAAATGAAAGTTAAAATTGTTTTTATGTGTAATTCAAAATATATATATATATATATACATTTATATATGCATATTGTCTTTATTGCCCTGACTTAAAAATCAAGAGTTTAGTCCATTGCATGCCTCTGATACTTAGCATTTATCACCATATAATTTCTCTGAACTTCAGTTTCCCCATCTGTTTGATAAGGATAATACTTATCCTATCTACTTCACAGAGTTATTGAACAGAAATGATTTTGTAAAGCTTGTGTACTGTGATTGGGTCTAGTACTCCCTGAGAGACAGAACACTGAGTTTAGCAAAAAGAAAGGGAGAGCCAGACAGTATACAAGAGCTACTCAGACCCCTTCTTTCCACGTGTTTTCTCAGGGACAGACATAAGGAAATACCCACTATCTGAGGCATCTCTTGAAACTTTTGCTGGGATTCATACTTTGGTAGATCAGGATATTAAGAATAGTCGATTATAGATTAAAATCCCAGACCCATTCAATTCAAAGTTTATGAAATCTTTATTAAATATGTCTACTGTGTGCAAGACACTATGCTAGACATTAGATTACAAAAGTAGATACCATAATCTTATGTGTACTCAATCTTACATGACCCAATTTTACAGGAACAAAAAATTTCAGGGTTCACCTGGGATATACATCTCCAATGGTGGGGAATAAGGTTCATCAAACTATTTGGGTAAATATTTCTTCATGCATAAAGACATGAGCCTTACTATACCAGACAATTCCAAACAAAGCTAACAGAATTGTCAGAGCTTTGCCCCAAGGTACTGAAATAGAGGAAGGAGGTACTCCTTTCCTTGGAGGAACCATTCCCACTGTGACCATCATCTCCATGCCTTATTTTTTATCCCCTAACAGACATTGTCATGGTATTTCCTGGGGTCTCCTTGACCCCCCTCCCCAAACTCCAAGAGGAAAAGAACCAAACCATCCCCTCTGGGTGGATGTGCTTGTGGTCTGATTGTCCCTACTGGCTCTCCCCTCACCCTTGTCTCTGTCCCTTCCTTTCCTACACATCCAGGCTGGATTCCAAGATTGAGGACTTGAACCCACTACAACCTATATTCTCCTTTGGGATAGTCTACACTGAGAGGATGTTTTTCCTTGCCTAAAACCCAAATCAGCCTCTATATGATTTTTATTCAATGTTTTTAGCTATTCTGTCTTCAGGAACCAAGCAGAATAAGTCCACATGATAGCCTTTCAAATATTTGACAGAACCAAGATCCTGGCTGGACCATTTTTTAGCTATGGGCTCTTAGGCCAGTCCTTTCACCCCTTGAGCTTCTGGCTGTGCTATCTAGTAGAAGAAACATTAGATGGAGTCAGAAGTTTTTGGTTCAAATTCAGCTATGATACTTCCTAACTCCAACTTAGCTGGTTTACCTCCAGAAGACAATATTCCCAATTATACATCTTAATGCCAGATGATACATGAAGTCAATTACAGGGCACTTAATTAAAACATAATAAAAATATAAATACAAGACACTGAATCAGGTAATAACTGTCCCTAGCATCCATACCAAATAGCTTCTATCTCTAAATATTTCCTATGAGCATTAGTAAACTCCCCAATTAGTCCCAACACAGGAAAGAATACTGACTTTGGTGTTGAAGGTCAGCCTGAAACTATAGTGCTTATTCAGTCTCAGTCTAACAAATTCCTTTTCACACGGCCCCGAGAGGACCAGCCTCTAAGATACTTGACTTGGGGACCTTCAGAACCAGCTGAATGCTGACCATGTCCATCCACATCAATGTGATTTAGATGCAGCTGCCCTTCCTTTCTGTCTTGACTCCCTTTGCTGCCTCCTACATTTCCAGCCACCTGGCTTGAGCAACCTTTTATGGGATTTTTAGAGTGCTTTTTTAGCCTTCCCATCCTAGAAGCACTCCCCATCCAAAGTATGCATTGGGTAATGTTGCCACAGCAATCTGGGAAATGCAACCCAGATAATTCCTTCCTCTCCCCTCTGCCTCCCACCTCACAATATATGACGTTCTCTTAGCTGTAAATGTTGAAAGGAACATGAATCCCATGGATATGCTCTCCATAGAGAGATCCCACCAGAAAGAACTCAGAGGCATTGCTGATATTAGGAAGTTCTGGGCAAGAACTTAAGACTTTAAGGGAAAGCAACTGGTATTTGCATCATTGCTGTCAATTAAAGGTAGAGACTTAACAATAGAAAAGTGAAATTGAACAAGTGAATAAATGGTTAAGAAGATGTTTTCTGAGAACAGAATTTGGATTTCTCAAACCTGGCTCTTCATACACGAATGATGATGGGCATTTGGCCAGGGATGAAATCTATCTAAAGAAGGCTGATAAAAAATATATTTGCCTAGAGCTTGCAAATTAGATCAAGAGGGCTTTAAATTTTAAATGGAAGTCTTGGATTTTCCAACATAGAGATGTATTGGTGATTGGTGGGGGCTCAGAAATTTAGAAAAGAGCAAATGCTTACCCAAAGAGCTCCATGAACCTAAATATAGTTAAGAAGAATGTCCCATTACATGGAAGATGCAAATTTCCAGGAGTGGGTATTGGTCTTCAGATGCAACAAATCTCAGGTGGCTCTGGGAGACATGTTCTAGGAGAACCAAACACATCTTTTGTTCCTGTAAAATTGGGTCCTGTGAGATTGAACTCATGTAAGATTGTTTGTGTAGATGCAATCTGTCATCTATTTTTGTAATCCCAATGTCTAGCACAGTGTCTTGTACACATTGTTGTTGAGTCATTCAGTCATGCTGGACTCTTCAGGATCCCAATGAAATTTTCTTGGCAGAGATACCACAGTGATTTTCCTTTTCTTCTCCAGCTCATTTTACAGACGAGAAACTGAGGTAAACAGGATTAAATGACTTGCCCAGAAGAGCCACACAACTAGTAAATGTCTTGGGTTCGATTTGAACTCTATTTCTCCTCACTCCAGACCTAGTTCTCTATCCACTGTGCTATTGAGCTTCCCTAGGCTGCACACAATGGACACATTAAATAAATATTACTGAATAGATTTGGGATTTGAATTTCTAATTTGAATTAACAGCCTGAGTTGCCAAAGATATTGCAGAAATCCCAGCTTGAGGTGATGAAGACTTATACCAGGTGACAATGTCTGAGAAAAGAAGCCATATACATATAAAATATGTTTCAAAGGTAAATGGTACAAGACTTGGCAAAGGTTTGAGGGGGGAAGATGTAAGAGAATGAGGAGAGAAGTATAAGAGATTCTGAGCCCGGGTGACTAATAAGATGGTGGTAATCTTGACACTCCTACGGAAGTTTGGAAGGGGAGAGAGTTAAGGGAAAAATCAAAAGTTTAGTTTTGGACATCTTGAGTTTAAAGGATCCATGAGACATCCAGTTTGAGATATCTAACAGAAAGTTAAATACAAATCTGAAAGTTGGAAGAACTGAATAATTAGATCTAACATCATCAGCATAGAAATGATAATTGAAATCATGGAATCTGATGAGATAACTAAAATGAAAAAGTGTTTAAGGAGAAGACAAGAAGGTCCTGAGGGATATCTCCCTGGATGAAGATTCAGTAAAAAGAGATTGAGAAGGAGCAATCAAATAGGTAAGAGTAATATCAAGAAAACCTAGAGAGAAGAGAGTATCAAGGATAAGTATGAAATCATTGGTAATTTTGAGAAGGCACTTTCAATGGAATGATGAGGTTGGAAACTAGACTCTGAAAAGTTAAGAGAATAAAAGAAAAGAAAGTTGATCATGGAGGGCCTTTTCAAAGAAGTTAGTCACAGTGGAGAGATTTAGGACAATAGATCAAGTGAGGGTTTTTTTTTTTTTTGGAGGATGGGAGAGACATGGAAAAGTTTGTAGGCAATAAGGAAGTAGTCAGTAGACAATGAGAGATTGAAGATGGGGAGGAAGTCTGCTGAAGGAAACAGGATGAATTGGGATTGCCTGAGCATCCAGAGGAATTTTCCTGAGTAGGAGAAAAGTTATTTCAACATGTGAGACCGGAGTGAAGGAGGAGAGAGTGATAGAAGGCATCTGAGTGATGTGAGTTGAAGAGGGGAGATGAGGAATTTTTGGCAAATGACCTCAATTTTTGTAGTAAAATATGAGACAAGATCTAAGCAAAGAGGGTAGAGGGAGCCTTGGGGATGGAGATGATAAGGTTTGGAAGAGTCACTGTGGTGTGAGTTAATTAGGGATAAGTAAAAGGATTGTCTTGACCAACAAGGGCCCAGTTGGGATTATACAACACAAATGTGTAATAGACTCAGCTTCCTTCAGCAATATGTGTATGGGAGTAAAGGCAAGGGCTAGTGGGAGTGATCTGAGGCCATGACAAGGTAAGGCAGGGGTGATATGATAAGGGGACAAGGCACTCAAGAGAGTGAAGCTGTATCATGTAGCCATGGTTCATTTCAATGACCTGAGAAAAGAAAAAAAAGGAAGGGGGATACTTGGGAAGAACTGAGGAGTTAAGAGATTGGGACTGTGTTAAGGATGAAGAGCAAGTAGTTGGAGGAGATTCGGGATGAAAATAGACTGTGATCATCAGTTAAGGGAATTTCAGAGTTCATGAACAAGGAAGAGGTACATCCGGGTGATGGCAAGATCAAGGATAGGACCATTATGTGTGGCTGAGGTGGGTGGGAATGAACAGGCTGAATGTTACAAGGTTGGAGGGAGCAGCCGTACGTATGCTTCTGTCTGCTACTCTTTGGGCAGGTCTAGAGAAAAACTGTAATAACAGAACTGAGCCTCTTTCTACCATGTCTCACTGACTTATGTTCCCCACAGATGCTTCCAGGCTCAGCCTCTTTCTTCCAGAGTTCCCACCAGCTCCTCCTTTCGCCAAGGATCTCTCTTCAGATTGGTTCCAAGTTTGATTTATCACCTCTTCATCTCCATAGACTCAATATCCTTCCATCCTGCCCTTCCCCAGAGTTCAGAAATTATAACTGCGGGAAAAGCTCAGAGAAAGCTCCTTGTCTAAGGTTGGTTTGGGTGTTGATGGTACCGCAAGGAAGTCCTGAGGTGTGTTTCCCAATTTAGCCACCTCAGAAATTGGTAGAAGACAAAAACTATGTTCTGGGATATACTTCTATGGAAGGTGACTGATCCCAGACCTAGAACTGAGTCCACTGGGGTACAGCCACCATCCCATTCCACAAGACTCCATTTACCTATGAAATGAAAGCACTTGGTTAAATAATCACCAAGATTTCTTCTAACTCTAATGAAATTCTAAATATAACTTCTATAATTCTAAATCTAATTCTATAGTTCCTCACTCATGACTTGGCCCATTCACTTTCTAATTATTTGGAAGTTTTTCCTTATATAGGTTTGAAATGAACCCCTGCAACTCCTTTTTTTTTTTTTTTCCTGCTGCAATTGAGGTTAAGTTACTTGCCCGGGTCACACAGCCAGAAATGTTGTGTCCAAGATCAAATTTGAACTCAGGTCCTCCTGACTTCAGGGCTGGTGCTCTATCCACTGCGCCACCCTTCTGCCCCAACCCCTGCAGCTCCTAACCCTTGTTTTCTGTTCTGGAGCCAAACAGAATAAAGCTAATCCCTCTTCTTCAGAAAAGACCTTGAAATACTTAATGACAGAGATCATTGTTCCCTGCTTCTTCTGTAGGAACTTTTTTTTTTCTTCAGCCAGGTATCCTCAGTTCATTCAATTTTTATTTGAATAACAGGAGCTTCAAGACATTCAGGACACTGCTTGCCCTTTTCATCAGTGTCCTTCCTAAAATGTGGTACTCATATCAAAGACAAAGAAAACAATAAAATAACAGCAAAATTTTAGGATGCAACCAAAGCAACTCTTAAGGGAAATTTTATATTGTCAAATACTTTAATCACCAAAACAGAGAAAGAACAAAGCAATGAATTGAATATGTGGTTAAAACCAATGTAAGATCATAATGACCTACATATATAAAAATATTTATAGCAAATTTTTGTTATATCAAAGCATTATTTAGTTGGGGAATGACTAAACAATTTATTTTGTAAATGAATTATAATTGAATATGAATGTAATTAGAATATTGCACTAGATCTAATGAAATGGATGATTTCAGAGAAATCTGGAAAGATTTGAAAAAAATGACAGACTGAAGTACAACCAGAACAATTTATACAATAGCAATTACATTGTTGATTTTATCAACTTTGAAGGCCTTGAGATTCAGGGAATGATCGATCAGAATTCTGAAAGACTGATGATAAAGCATACTCTCCATCCTGACAAAGAGATGATGGATTCAAAAGTACAGAATGAAATGTTCATTTGAGGATACTGCCAATAAAGGAATTTGCTTTTCTTGCCCATTTATATTTATGATGAGGTTTTTTTTTTCCTTTTTTTACTATCGAGGTAGGAGAAAGATGGAGATAGGGAGAGAAAAATATTTTTAAAAGAACAAAAAAATCATTTCTTTAAATGAACAGAAAGGCCAGAAAGAAATGCAAGACAAATAGAACAACTTTGAATTGTCTATGTTGAATTTATTACAAGTTGCACATTATTATATATTTTTTATTCTGCATTATTACATATTAATTATGTATTGCTAAATACTTATTAATCATTATTGTATATTATCATGTATTTTAAAAGAAAATCAAGCTATACATAATAGAGAGTCTCAGTTTCATCAATAATTCTGTTATATCATACATTTGGAAACACCCATTTTGTTTGATGCTTTAAAAAAGAAGAAAAAATCACTGAGAGGTCTAAAGAACACATAATAAAACATATCTCTTCCTTTTTGGGAGAAAGGAGAAGCTCCCCTAGAGCAGAACATTTTATATGTCAGAAGCAGTCATCATGTTGAATGTTTTTGCTTATTTATTTAATTTGATTGATTTAATTAAAAAATAAGTTTTTTTGTCATAGGGGAGAGCTCAGCATTGAAAGGCTAGAATGACTGTGATCTATAAAATTTCTTAAAACAAAAAACACTTCCATAAAAAGGTAAGTAGTCTCTGTTGGATGTCTTTATTATTTTTTCATACTCAAGCCTGTTACATTAGTTTTTATTGTATATTAGATCTTCCCATACTTATTCTTTTAATATAATATTGATTTTTATCTTAGCTCAATAGTCTGACAGCAAACAGGCAGCTAATTCAGAAAAGACTCCTCTATCAGTCAGCTAAGATAGTATAGTAGCATAAAAGTCCTTTCTCATTTCTTAATGCCAAGCCATATTTTATAAGTGATTTTTCACTGTCTTTTTTTCTGCAAAAATACATAAATTTTATTTGTACGTCTGATCAAATTCCGCAAAAAAATGCCTTTCCCTCCTCATCTCTGAAAACAGTCTTGTAAATAAGGGACAATTTTATCCCATGTGTTTTGGTTTTGTTTTTGATTGGGAGCACAATTAATTTTCTTTTCAAACTACTTTGAATATATTCTCTCCTTTTCCCCACCATAGTAATGTTTTATTTCTGTGTATATATACTCAGCACAATACCTTGCTATTAGGAGATACATACCTAGAAAACCTAGCTATGATAGACCTCTGGAGAAAACTGAATAGGGACAAAAAGGAATGCATCCTTTTCTCTGCAGTACATAGTACCTACACAGTATTTGACCATATATTAGGGCATTAAAAACCTCACAATAATAAATGCTTCCTTTTCAGACCATGCTTCAATAAAAATTATATTCAATAAAGGGACAGAAAAATAGACCAAAAAAATTGGAAACTAAATAATCTAATTCTAAAGAATGAGTGAGATCAAACAACAAATCACAGAAACAATCCATAATTTCATTCAAAAGAATGACTAATAAGACAAGATGCCAAAACCTATGAGATGCAGCCAAAGCAGTTCTTGGGGAAAATTTTATATCTCTAAATAGCTACATGAATGAAATAAAGAAGGAGTCAATGAATTAGGCATGCAACTAAAAGCTAGAAAAAGGAGGTACATAATAAAGAATTATAGAGTTTAACTTAAATTTCCCCACATATATTTTTAAATACTAGGATTAACTGGAAAAAGTTATCATCCTCTACCTCTAATATCCCCCCATTTCCTGGTGACTTTCCTTCTTCCATACCCACAGAGCTGCTCTCACCCTCAGAGCTTAGAACGCAGAACTTTTTGTCTTTCATTTAGCCTTTAGTCTTGTAGTCAAGAAGACCCTGGGTATATGGCCTTAGCCATATAGTTTCCCTCAGCCTCAGTTTGCTTACTTGTAGAATGGGGAGAAGATACTTGCTCTACCTTATCTGACAAGGTTGCTTCTAACACTGCAAAATCATAAGTTGTTATTTCTCACTATTTTTTGTTGCTCCAACTATGGTCACACTGAGAGACACCAGACCCACAGAGAACAGGGTTTACCTTCTCATTGGATACAATCATAAAACAAGCCTGTTTCAGTAAAAATTAACTAAAAATAACAACTAATCTTTATATTTATCTACTTATTTTTATTTAGCTAATTAGCATTTATGTTGGGGTAGTGAATAGAGCACCAGACCTGAAGTCAGGAGGACCAGAGTTCAAATTTTATCTCAGACACTTAACTCGTCCTAGCTGTGCGACCTGGGCAAGTCACTTAACCCCAACTGCCTCAGCAAAAAAAATTTAAAAATTTAAAAACCAACATTTATATAATGTTTTCAGTTCTCCAGAAGGTATTACATAAATTAACTCATTTGATTCTCACAACAAAAATTACTAAAACTAATAACTAATCTTTATATTTACCTAGTTGTTTTTATTTAACTAATTAACATTTGCATAATGTTTTAAATTCAATGGAAGGCATTACATAAATTAGCTCATTTGATTGTCACAATAAGCAGGTAAGACAGATGTTACTATTCCCATTGTATAGATGGAGAAACTGAGTCTGAGAAAAATTGTGACATGGCCAGAGTCACTCAGGTAGTAATTCCATCAGAATTTGAATTCAAGTCTTCCTGACTAGAGGTCAATTAGCCTAAACACTATTTCACACATAATAAGTGAGGATGCCTGGAGAGCAGTCAGTAGCTGTCTCTCAAAAAGGAGATAAAGGAAATAAATCATTATGTCAGTCTCCACTTTTCACTGAAGTGTCTCCTTGGATCTAGGAAACAAAATGACAATAACCAAAAAGAATTATCTTTCCCCACTGAGGCAAAATGCTGAAGTGTTACATTTGACAGCCATAGCAAGATTTATTGGAAACTTAGGAAGAAATAGATCATGTGGGCAAAACAGGTACATCTTGGAAGTCAAATACATTATTTCTCTAGAAGCCACAGAAAAGACAGGATTGCCTTGATTTAGTAATTGCATGCCTTAAATCTTTTTAAAATTTTCTTTTACTGTCCTAATAAAAAAAAGTGCCAGGAAAGGCGGGGTACCAGGGACATATGGATATGAAGGCTTAGATCTTGGGGGAATGCTTTAGCATTTGGGGCTCCCTTAGGGAGCAAACAGACAAACCAATAAGAACATTCAGGGCCTTGTGCTTGGAGCTCCCGCAGAGCTGGCTGGGCCTTTCGTTTGCTGCTGGGACACAGACATCTCCAGGGCAGGGGATGAGTGGAGTGCCAATGGGAGAGGAAGCCATACCCCTGTAGGAGGGCCGCTTCCCACCCTGACCAGCTCGGCAGGCCCGTCCCCACAGCAGCTGCCTTGCAAAGCACAGGGTCATTTAAGAAGGATGTGAAGGAAGTCAATAGAGGGATGGTTGGAACATGGCATAATGGGGGCCCAGAGTGCAAAACAAGTCAAAAACCATTAATGTACCAAAAGAGATTTACCTTTGTAGAGGAAGTGTGCTCCCTTCATCAACTTGTCTCTTACGCGGGCTCAGGAGAAGAAAGCATCCCTGGCCACATGGGTGCAGTCTGGAACATCAACTCCAGGTAGTCTCAGCAAGAGCAAAGTTCCCAGGACTCTCATGGGCCCGAACCCAGGTTGCTAGCTAGGGGTCTTCTGGCCTCTTCCCAGGATCTTCCAGTAGCCCTAATTTAGGGCTTAACATGTGAAACCACTGCATATGTTATTGCATAAATTTATCACTTTGTTGTTAGTGTCCCCATTTCCTGTGAAATTCTTAACTTCTGGGGGGGGGTGAATTCATCTAGTAATTTTGAAAAGGATTTTGGCTATGCATACCCTTTGACCAAGCAGTGCCCAAAGAGATCCTAAAGAAGGGAAAGGGACCTGTATGTGCAAGAATGTTTGTGGCAGCCCTCTTTGTAGTGTCCAGAAACTGGAAACTGAGTGGATGCCCATCAGTTGGAGAATGGCTGAATAAATTGTGGTGTATGAATATTATGGAATATTATTGTTCTGTAAGAAATGACCAGCAGGATGATTTCAGAAAGGCCTGGAGAGATTTACAGGAATTGATGCTGAGTGAAATGAGCAGGACCAGGTGATCATTATATACTTCAACAACAATTCTATATGATGATCAATTCTGATGGATGTGGCCATCCTCAGCAATGAGATGAACCAAATCAGTTCCAATAGAGTAATAATGAACTGAACCAGCTACACCCAGTGAAAGAATTCTGGGAGATGACTATGAACCACTACATAGAATTCCCAATCCCTCTATTTGTGTCCGCCTGCATTTTTAATTTCCCTCAGAGGTTAATTGTACACTATTTCAAAGTCCGATTCTTTTTGTACAGCAAAATAACTGTATGGACATGTATACGTATATTGTATTTAACTTATATTTTAACATATTTAACATGTATTGGTCATCCTGCCATCTGCGGGCAGGGGTGGGGGGAAGGAGGGGAAAAATTGGAACAAAAGGTTTTGCAATTATCAATGCTGAAAAATTATCCATGTATATACTTTGTAAATAAAAAGTTATAATAAAAAAAAAGAAAAAGATTTTGGAATTACCAAACTGTGCACCATTTGATCCAACAATCTCATGAGTGGGTCTGTGTGGGAAGGAAATTTTAAAAATGAGAATAAGAACACAAATGTACAAAAATATTCACAGTAGCTCTTAAATATGGTAGCAAAGAATCAGAAACTAAAAAGGTGTCCAACATTTTAAAATTATGTATACTATTGTGCAGTAAGAAACAATGAAAGAAACCTGAGGAGATATGTCTGAAGTGAGCAGAGCCAGGAGAACAATTTATAAAATAAAGACATTATAAACACACACAACTGTTTAGACTTAAGAACTATCAGTAATACAATGACTAGACACAATTCCAGAGGACTGATGATGAAGCATGTTGTCCCACTTCCTGATAGAAAAGTGTTGGACTCAGGATACAGAACAGGTCTATCTATATAAATTATGTATGATTTATATATAAATATAAATTAGTGTGTATAAATTATATTTCATATACTATATAATATATATTTGGGTGTGTATATAGCATATATGTGCAAAATGTATTTTTGTAGAAATCATATGTTTGTATTTATATATACATAGGGGCACATGCATTTATTTGTATGAGCATTGTGTATACACATGTGTGTGATGAGTAATTTATAGCTATGTGTATCTGTGTGTGTGTGAGAGAGAGACAGAGAGAAAAACAGAGAGAGAGAGAGAGAGAAACATAGAGAGAGACAGAGACAGAGAGAGAGAGAGAGAGAGAGAGAGAGAGAGAGATGGCAGCAGTGGGTCTGAAATCAGGAAGTCCTCAATTCAAATCCAGTCTCAGATACTAACTATATGATTCTGGGCAAATCATTTAACTCTGTTTGCCTCAGTTTCCTTGTCTGCAAAATGGGGATAATAATAGCATCTATCTCCAGGGTTGATATGAGATAAAATGAGATAATAATTGTAATGTGCTTAGTACTGTGCCTGGCATATAGTAAATATTATATAATGTTAGCTATTGTTACAAGTCTCCTGAGGCTTTCCAAGTTATAATGTCAAACCCTGGAAGTTATATTTCCCCTACAAAATATTGGCTCATGGTGTATACCTTTGCTAATTCCTAGAGAGGTACTCTCTTGCCCCTCATAATGTTTTCCCTTTAATAGCTTCTTCCTCCTAGTTAATTGTGAGTTCCAGTCAGAATCTTGTCTTTCTCCTTGTTAGTTGTTAAAATCCCTTTTCCTAAGGACCCACACGTGCAAAAATGTTTGTAGGAGTCCTTTTCATAGTGGCAAGTGTGTGGGACAGCAGCAACCACAAAAAAACAGAGTAAGAAAAAGCAAAAAGTGGCTTATTACAATCTCTCTGGAAAGGGCATCTCCCATCTGACAAAGTATTTGTCAGTAAAGGAGGGCAGAATACAAACTACAAAGCACAAGATTAAATAGACCAGAACCATCCTCCTCCTTGACCTTTTCTCCCATTGTTTGGGTAAGTCCAAGCTTACACTCTAAACCCAGAAATATCTCCGAGAAACAAAATACAAGTCAATAATAAACTCTTAATTAAAATTTCTCTAGAGAACTTCTATACAAGCAGATATCTTCACATACAGAATTCAAAGCCATCATCACCTTTAAAAGAAGCACTTAAATGCTAATTAAGAAGTGATGGAAAACAGGAGGGGAATGTTCATTCAAGATAATTGAACACCTGCAGCTTTTTAGCTATAGCTCAACTTGTTATTATAAAGTCTCCAATCATAATTAGGCCATATTTCCATGAGAGGATCTTCACTCAGTTCATATCATACAATTCCTCCTTTTTATTACCCTTTGAAGACCAATCACACCATTTTAGATTTCCTCAAGCATCTTGTTCCCAGTCTCCAATCCCTCTCAAGCTGGCTTGTCCTTTTGCTCTACTGGGGTCCATCCTGCTTTAACTGGACTTCCCTCTCCAGATTGCTCAGTCTTTCTTCTGTGGAAATCCCACTCAACTTCCCTACAGAAGCTACTTGTGGGCCATCTTCCTTTGGGCCAGCCCACCACCTGCCTGGTGGTGTCTTTTCCCTTTCTCCACACCACAGGCTCTCTTTCCCTCAGCTAATTCCTTCTTTCAGGGTGCTAAATCCCTTTTTTAGCCTTCCAGCTAAGGGCATGCCCCAGCCTCATGGGGTACTCCATTTCTACTGGGAAATTGTGGGTTCCACTGAGGAACTTGTAAAAGCCCTTTCCTTGCTCTCAAATCTACCATAAATCCAGCGCCTTTGTCATCTGGTTACTAATTCTTTTGACTAGGGTCAGGAGTCTGATGAACCTATTGAGCATACAAATTGGGGTTCTGTACCCATCTGGTGCCATCTATCACTCCAACCATTTGTGTGCTCGGTAATTAGAGTAGGTAACCTTTCACAAATAAAAATGCCCATCACGAAAGCACAAGAATGCCAAAAGAAACAGAGCTATATTCATCTAGCAACAAATAGACAACCAGGCCAAATGCTCACCTGCTCATTTAGGATATAATGACCACATATTTTCAGATAAGAAACTATAAGATCTTACATCTACAGAACACTTGCCCTGATTATAGAAATTTGCTATAAGAAGAAAAAGCAGGGACATGATTATAAATCAAATACTGGTCCTTCAGCCTGAAAGCACATATATGGCAAGATCCTTAGCTTAGTTGAACAATTTCACCTTATGGCCAAGAATTATCAGGTGGGTTCTTATTCAAAGGAACACCACTGGGATCAGAAGGATCCTACCTTAAGCAGAGGTCAAGGTTGTCCTCACAACTCTTGCCCAAATACTAACCTCCACCTGTAACAATTCAGAATCACATTCTTCTGAGTAGCTTGTATCATATTTTACCTTCACATGGTGGATTACTGGCTTGATGGTATCTGAATTCAAAACTTCAAATAATATCAGCTACAATCCCAAGAGATTTTATCTCAAATAGCAATTCTTATTAATCAAAGTGTCAGGTGAATTTAGCACTCAAGGATCCACACATGCTAAATAAGTATTGACTATACCTACTTACATTGATAACAGTAAGAAATTCACCCTAGAAAGTTCACTGCTTATCTTCGTAGCTAAGTAGATGGATTTTAAATTCAACATTACACAACTCATTTTACTTTAAGATGTTCAATAACCAATCTGTATCAAAACATGTTCAGGTATTAATCATGTTCAAAGGGTCAAAAACATAAATCACTGTTCTCAGAATTTCCCTAAACAATGGGCATAGTTTTAAAATGACTCAATACAATCAGTTAAAACTCACATAGAATATAGAATATACTGTCCTAATTTCACATTAAAGAACCCTATCAGAATTAACATTAATAATTTTTTCATCCTAAAAAAAATATTAATTAACCTTCTCCAATCAAGGAATCCCTATAAAATTTTCTGGAAATATAAATAACAGATAAACCAAAAAAAATCCTAATTGCAAAGTCAATTTTAGAAGTAATAAATTGTCCTTAACAATCCATTCTTGAGGTTCCCATACAGGTCCCTTAAACCTGGTGTTCTCAGCCTCCAGCGTACAGTATCTATCATCTGTAACATGTGATAAGATCCTTCCCACTTTGCTTCTTCCAGGACTCCTAGAACTGCTGCTAGAACAGCTCCAAGGTGCTGAATAAATTAACTATCCTTGTCTCCTAAGGGCTAAAAAAGAATGAGTATATGGTCAGTATAGAGTTCCTTAAAAACTTACCATTTGTTTCAAAAGAGAATATTTCCCTTTTTTCTCCCAAATGAAATAAATAAACTAATCTCAAATGGGGAAAGTCCCAGATCACTTCTGGGGACAGTTCTAGATCTTTTAACAAAGCATAGGCAAACATTTAGTCCAAGGCAAGACTCTAACATCAATTTAGTAATCCATTTCTTAAGAATCTGATTCACTGAATAAATGCCCTTTAATTGGAGAATGGTTGAATAAATTATGGTATATGAATGTTATGGAATATTATTGTTCTGTAAGAAATGACCAGCAGGATAATTTCAGAGAGACCTGGAGAGACATGAACTGATGCTGAGTGAAATAAGCAGAACCAGCAGATCATTATACACGGCAACAACAAGATTATACAAAGATTAATTCTGAACATGGCTCTCTTCAACAATGAGATGGTTCAGGCCAGTTCCGAGTGTTCACTGACAAAGAGAGCCATCTACACCCAGAGAGAGAACCATGGGAACAAAGTGTAGGTCAAATATAGCATTTTTACTCTTTCTGTTGTTGTTTGCTTGCATTTGTTTTTTTTTTTTTCCGCTCAGTCTTTTTTTCCTTCTTGATCTGATTTTTCTTCTGCAGCAAGATAATTGTATAAATATATATACACATATATTGGATTTAACATTTTTAACATTTATTGGATTACCTGCCATTTAGGGGAGAAGATGGGGGGAAGGAAGGGAAAATCAGGAACACAAGATTTTGCAAAGGTCAAAGGTGAAATGCATGTTTTGTAAATAAAAAGCTTTAATTAAAAAAAAAAACTAACCTGAAACTTAGATATATTACACACCTTTCAGATACAATTTGTTGTGCATTTATACATATCCCTATATGCCAAATTTTCTTGCCTTTATTTCTTTATTAAAAGGAGAAAGCAAGACAAACCTTAAGATTCAGAATATAGATAATTGGGAGAAGCTTAGAAAATCCCAGAGGGTTTTTTTCCTTCTTCAGTTTTTTTCTATAGCTTCTAGATCTGGCCTTCAGAAGGCTTTTAGTCATGTAAATTAGGCCTACTTAAAAATAGAATAGATTAGCAATTTAGCTTGATAGACAGTGCCAAGCAACTTAAAACTTCATCTCAAACCCCCGCCCCCAGAATCTGCCAAAATGACCCAAATTGGCCAGTTCTAGGTCCATAGAAAGGTCAGGTTTTTTTTTTTCTTCTTGGTGTGACAATTAAAAACTTTCCCTATTTCGGAAATAGTTCTTCCTCTCTGTAGCTAAAATCTATTTGTATAAGTCCAATTGTGTATAAAACAAGCACTTTTTATACAATTATGCATAAAACAAACAGATTCCGTTGACTGACAGAAACACAGACCAACCAAAGACAGGTTCACAGGCATAAACACAAACTGCTTTTCTAAATCAATCCAGTTCTGGTTCTCCATCTCTGAGTGGAAGCAGGGGAGGTCTGCAGCCAAAGGCTTAGGAGCAGGCTGGCTGAGTATGGAAGTCTCCTTTGAATTCATAGCCAGCCTTCAGGGGATGAACAGTTCCTCCCAGTGAGCAGGCACCAGCCCAAACAAAACAGTATTTCCCCATAGATTTTGGTACTTCATCCCAATTCTTCCTAAAGAGCTATCTTCCAGGTACACCAGGTAGGTTTAGAGCCAGCTACTTTTTTTCCCAAAGGCTCACTGGATCCTCTTTTAATGGAGAATTCACCCAGTCTTACCAAAGGGAAATAGGAGAATCCTTACAGACTCTTCTTAATATCAAAGGGAAATAGGAGTCTTGTGCAGATCTAACCGCCTAAATCCTCCCAGTCCCAATGCCAGTCTCTCAGGAGGCTCACCATTTACTTGGCAGAGGAAAGTCCTCTTAGGAATAGGGTCTCTCTCCCCGCCCCCCACCACCACCACTTCTTGCTCTTCTGGGCTGTGCTGCACAGCTTACCTGACTTCAAACTTTTCTCAGCTGGCTTATCTCCTGGGCTGAATTAATCTCCTACCTTTGCTAGCCCACTTCCATTTTTGCTTCCTCCGGGTGTCTCTTCCCACTGGAGATGAAGTTCCTCAGCCCAGTTCAAGGACCCAGAGAACTCTCTGGAGAGTCCTTGCCCAAGGATTCCGTACAGCAAAGACCCTTCATGAATAGGACATATTCTCCAAACTGTGGGACAGTAGTGACTACAAAAAACAATCAGAGACTCTCAGGGTAAAATAAAAGCAAAAAGGGTTTTATTACCATCTCATGAGAAAGGGCATCTCCCATCTGACAAGGGGTTTGTCAGTAAAAGGAGTGCAGAGTACAAACTGCAAAGCACAAGATTAAATAGACCAGAACTCATCTCCTCTTTAATCTTTTTTCCTATTGTTTGGGGGAGTCCAGGCTTACACCCTAAACCCAGAAATCTATCCAAGAAACAAAAGAATACAAGGCAATAACACACTTTTAATTAAAATTTGCCTAGAGAACTGCAGATATCCCCAGATGACAGAATTCAAAGACATCATCACCTTTAAAAGAAGTATTTAAATGCTAATTAAGAGGTGTTGAGAAACAGGAGGGGAATGTTCATTCAAGACAATTGAACATATGCAGCTTTTTAACTATAGTTCTACTTGTTATTATAAAGTCTCAAGTCATAATTGGATCATATTCCCTCCCATGAGAGGGTCTTCACTAAGTTCATCCCACACACAAGAAACTAGAAACCGAGTGGGTGCTCATCAGTTGAGGGATGCCTGAATAAGTTGTGTTATATGAATGTAAGGGAAAATTACTATTCTATAAGAAACGATCAGCAGGATGATTTCAGAAAAGCCTGAACAATTCCAATGGCCTTGTGATGGAAAGAGCCATCTGCACTCAAAGAGGACTATAGGGACCAAGGGTGAATCACAACATGGTATGGATCACAACATAGTATTTGCACCTTTTTGTTGTTGTTTACTTACATTTTGTTCTTTCTCATTTTTCTTTCTTTATGATTTGATTTTTCTTGCACAGCATGATATTTGTGAAAACATGTATAGAAGAATTGCACATGTTTAACCTATATTGAATTACTTATTGTCTGCGAAGGAAATGGGGGAAGGGAGGGAAAAAATTTTGAATACAAAGTTTAGCAAGGGTGAATGTTGAAAACTATGTATGTGTTTTAAAAATTATAAGCTATTAAAAAAAAAAAAAAGAAACAAACAAACAGAAAGGCCTGGAAAGACTAACATTAACTGCTATCACTAAGTGAAGAGAGTAGGACCAAGAGAACATTGTACACAGCAACAAGATTATGAGATGATCAAGTGTGATGGATGTGGCTCTTTTCAACAATGAGATGATTCAGGCCAATTCCAATAGATCTGGGATGGAGCTGAGGAGATGTAATTACTAGAATGTAGCAATAATTCCTGAGAAACCCTTAAGGTTCCCAGCCTAGGGAGTGCCAGAAACAATGCTGGCTGTCAGAGAATAGTCTGCTGGTCAGTAAGTCATAGAATTCAATGATGGGAGCTGCTCCACCTCTATTTAATACTCTTTAAGAAGCTATAGAATGAAATCATGGGTGTAACTCCACCTCTACCACTCCTCAATTGTACCTCTAAATCATAAAATTAACATATCAGTGCTGATCTGTTTCTCTTTTCTATAAAATTATCTTATTTGTGGTTCTTTGCTAAATGTTCTGCAAACTTTCCTTGACCAGGGACACAATTTCTTGCCATTTCTCAGCAAAGTTCCTTCTTGAAAAATTTCTTGCTAAGAAATTGATGGGGGTGAACCTGAAACTGCCTCAAGCTTTCCCCTGGGAAAAGCAAACCTTTCCCAGACAATGCCCTGCCCAAGGTAAGTGATCTCATTCAGTTGGAGATCTCGGCCTGATTGAGTGAGATAGAAAAGTAATCTCTTTTCAACTGGAAATCTAGACCTGGGGCATTGACAACATTGAGTGAAATCTCATTCAATTTTGAATGGAAGCCCAAGGTTCAGACTGCTAATAAAAGACAACTCTGGACCTGAATCTTTGCAGAAGAAGATGCCTTGGCAAAGCTTGGCATAGTAGCATGACCTCCTAGATGACCCCCTCCTTTCCACTCCAGGGACATGGGACCCCCATTTTCCCCCTCGTGCAATCCTTATCAGAAAACCCAAGAATCCCTTCCAGTACCGCCCCCTTGTCCAGGTCTGCACCTTATGACTGGCAATACTTCTACTTAATGTTCTTCCCAAGGGTCCCCTGGACCCTCACCTCTTAAATTGGGTTCTGAAACCTCCTAGCCCCACCTCAGTCTCTCCCATACAAGGATGGGAATCCAATTTCTCCCTCAGAATCCTGATTCAGCCCTCCCTTTTAGGATTCAGAGAAATACCATTCTCAGGGTGGAAGAGTCAGGGTGCATGTGCCTTTTTCAATGTCAGATTGAATTTCCCCCATCCCCTCTCCTAGACAGCAAGTAATACCCTATAGGTGAAACATGTGCAATTCTTCATGAGCTTAATGGCCTTGGCTATGACATCTGAGATGCAAACCCCCATGGTTCCCTGTATCCAGCAGCTAAAATTTGAGCCTGCCCCGGGTCCCTGCCCTGCCTTTGTTCTCCTCTGCTACAGTTTGATCTTTATTATTGAGAACTCTAAAAGGCTGTTTACCTATAGGGTATTACTTGCTGTCTAGGAGAGGGGATGAGGGAAAGAGGGGGAAAAATTGGGAACACAAGGTTTTGCAGTGGTGAATGTTGAAAACTATCTGCATGTATTTTGAAAATAAAAAGCTATTATTAAAAATAATAATTTTTTATTAATTTTTATTATTTTATCAGGGTATCAAGGTGGCGCAGTGGATAGAACACCAGCCCTAAAGTCAGAAGAACCTGAGTTCCAATCTGGATTCAGACACTTATCCCTTGACCCTGGGCAAGTCATTTAACCCCAATTGCCTCAGCAAAAAAAAAAAAAATTTCAAGAAAATTTAAACATTTAATCTGAAAAGAAAAGACAACTCTTGCTTTGCTAACTTCTCTGTGCTATTCACATAATAAATTGCAAACCTTTGTAACCTGTGATTGCTCTATGTTGTGAACTTTTCTATAATATTCTTTTTACAAACTATTGCTCTCCCAAATGCATTTCCATTTACCACTCCGGGTGCCTATTTTATCTCTTCATTAGGAATGAACATAGATTAGAAAGTCATCAATTGAGTTCATTGAATCTGTGAAAATTGAGGAGATCAATAGATCAATAGAAGAGGAAGAAAAGGAGAGCCCAGTTCAACCCTGGGGGGATATTCAAAATATGAGGATATGAGACTGATAATGAACCAGCAAAAAAGATTCAGAAGGAATAATCTAACAGGTAGAAGAACCAGGATAGAGCACAATCTTTTGCAGAAAAGAGGGTGATTAAAAGTTGCAGACAGGTCAGTATTTGACTCAAAATGGCTTTTGGGGCACCTTTCTCTGATGTGAGAAGTTACCTCTAGTTCCTGGTACTCTCTGAATCAGTACCCACTCAATGCCCCATCTCACTCCCACTTCCCTCAAAAAACTGCATTTATTAATCTTCCCTGTTGTTTATTTTTATCAGCCCACAAGAAGATAGAGTGTCAAGAGATATTTAATCCAATGGAATAATTGATTAAAAAGGGATTGGAGGAGGACTTAATTAAGAAGATATTGTGAAGTGATTTGAAAAACTTTGAACTTCTAAAAAAGTCCAGAGATTGAAGTGGAAGAGGGGGAGAGAAATTTTGAGAACTTGAAAGAGAGAAATTTGAACTGTAGGAATAAAATTATTAAGATGAAAGGAGAAGATAGCTGGTATATTAAAGAAGAAAAAAACAGTAAAATAAATCTGAAACTCAAAGAGATCTGGGAGAAAAGGAAAAGGAACTTGGTTGTGGCTCTGAAGTCATTGAGAGATGATAAAAAAGAATTGAAGGGATGAATATTGAGGTTCTAATGAACCTTCTTGGAAATAGCCAGAAGCATATTAGTGATGGGGGTGAACCCTGAAACTGTCCTCCTTGACTTTTGGAATGAACTCTGAGAAACTCCTCTGGGAGAGGCCACCTCAGGGAATTAAGATAAGTTATCTTGTGGGGACTAGCTGCATTCTCTATTGAGTTGAAAATTAGTCTAGGGTCACTCCCTACTTAAATTTGAACTTAAGTGGTCTCATACAACTGGAAATCTAGGCCTGGGGGCAGCGACAACATTGAAGCAATCTCATTCAATTGAAACCCCCAGCCTCAGATTTGGTATAAAACAGGCAATTTTAAACGCATTTTCTTGCAGAAGTCCAAAATAGGAATTATGCTTTGCCAAGGAACTATTCAGGAATAGAATATATCAAAAAGAGCTGACAAGAATATATTTGTCTGGATCTTGCAAATCTAATCAAAAGAGTTGTTTTTTTTTTAAATGAGGGTGCCTATATTTATCCAAGCTACATACTATAGAGTAGCTACAGAGTGAGAAGATTATCGGAAGCTTACAAGAGACACAATCCAAAATAAGAGCCATAAATAAAGTTTCAACCATCCACCCTAAAATGCTTAAAGTTTAGACACCAAAACACTAGAGGTTCTAAGGTAAGAAGCCATGGCTATTGCAGACATTTGTTGAGATAAAATGTGCCTCTGAATGATTAAATCTTCAAAAGAGTATTTAAAAATATCCTTGTGATTAAATTGAGAATCTAGAGGGCAAAATCATATTGGAGAAAAACCAGATGAAGATCAGTCATGGCAGAAGCAATGTAACCAGAATATACTACAGACCACCTATCAGAAAGAGGAAATAAATGAAGAGTTTTGAAATACTGATCCCCAATCCTGCACAAAGAGCTACTTCTGTTAGTGATAGAGAACTGTAGGTGGCTTGGGCAATAGGCTTCTTCTCATTATGAAAATCCACATTGGCACTCAAATGAAGCTAGGAGCTAGAAAAACAAAACAAAACAAAACACAGGAAAATGAAACCTAGTTGAAAAAGACAAAGTTATCTTCCTCCGATTTCTGATCCATGATCTTGTCCTTATCAAGCATCGCTGTGGGAAAAGCATCAGAGATCTCCTAACAAATGGGAAAAAGTAGATCAGTCCAAGATTGTACTGAAGTAATTGGTGTTCCTTTTTAAAATAATTTTTACTAATAATAGTAGAGTTAGGTAGATTTGGAACTGTACAAAAGATTTTGTACCTCTAAAAATGCT
This sequence comes from Sarcophilus harrisii, assembly GCF_902635505.1. NCBI lineage: Eukaryota > Metazoa > Chordata > Mammalia > Dasyuromorphia > Dasyuridae > Sarcophilus > Sarcophilus harrisii. The sequence goes on from NC_045427.1 coordinate 597,540,508, forward strand.
AATAAACACATTGGTTTTCAAACTCTTTTTCCTTACCATTGACAGAAATCTTTATTGCAAACAAAACTTGAGTGAAAATAGAGTAAAATCATGTAAATCTTTTTTTTAATCATTAAAATATACTAAATAAAAGTTGAATTTTTAAAAAATAAAATAAAAATGTTTACTACCTTTTGTTTTGAGATCACCTGAATATCCCAATGTATTCCTCCCTCTTCCTAGTCCCTTTCTAGAAAGGCATCCTTTATAACTTCTATTTTGTGCTCAAAGCTATTCATAATCAGGTCCCCTCCTATCTTTCCAATATTCTTACACCTTATTCCCTGATACTCTCAAGACACTCTGCCTCTGCTCTGTATACTGAATATTGAGGTTTTGAGATCTACTGCTTGGTGGAGGAGTCTTAGGTCTTCCTTCACTAAGAACTCAGCCCAAAGCCAAGTGGGTTTGTCCTTCCTGTCTCAATTGTAGCCATTTTCCCCTATTTCTAGGTAAAGGAGATTAGTATTAGCTAGGACCAGCTTTTCTTGAAAGGCCAGCAGAGCAAGAGTTTCTCCCATTCAACAAATCCAGCATCAGGGAGGAACAATGTTTGGGATTTAGGCAGTTGGTAGTTGAGACACGGAATTATCCTGCAGCTATGTTACGTTTGGGTATGAAGTTGGTGGAATTATGTTCCCATTATCCTGAGGACCAAAGTGGTTTAAAGACGGGTATTCTCTTCCCCATTCCACCCCCAGTCTTGAGAGAGAACTGTTTACATCTCTATTCTTGTTGTATCTTCACAATAAATATCTCTTTGTAAAAGGCCTTAATGTTTACTAATTCAGAGGAAGTAGGATGTTCACCACTGGTAGTTAATAGTGGGGAGAACAGAGCACAATGAGTGATTTAAGTTGTAACCCCCCATGCTCCAGCTTTAAACACACAGGACGTTCTAACCTTAGAAGCCAAACTCCACCTCGTGGGTCTCACCGACCCTTGGCGTGATGGGGCACAATCGGATGCTCTGGATGTGTCTGTTAGACACAGTGCCTTAGGGAGGTATAAATCTTGAGAGAGGAAGTATAGGAAAGCCTGATTCCCAAAAGTGAATACAGAAAACTCTTCCCTAACAAAGAATAAAAAAGAGGAAGAAAAAAACCCAGTTCATCAAAATGAATCGACAATTGGGAAAGCTGGGGTTATCTGTAGTCTTCCACTCCATAATCCTCCATTTCTACACAGAGAAGGAGGTCCCTTCATACATCTCTCGTAGTAACTAGTGTTGGGCCCAGAGTCAAGATCTCAATTCAAATCTCCTGTTAGACTTGTATTTGCTGTGTGGTCCTGAGCAAGTCATTTAACCTGTTAGCCTTAGTTTTTTCAACTGTGAAATTTAAAACTGTTCAAGGTGGTCTGCTATTGTATAGTCTTCATTCACCATACTTCAGTTTCAATGAAGCCATTATTTCTCAGATGGAGGACTCAAGAGGCAAATGGACCAAAATAGTATCCATTATGGATAGTATTCAATTAATTCTTTAGCAAATACTGCCATGAAACGGTAAATCTTTGACTTAGGAATACACAGACACACTTAAGACTATGTGACCTTTTGGGGACACTTATAAATGGAAGAAAAACTTGAAAGAGTTGAATTTAGAATCTTTAATATACACTGCCACTAAACTGCAAACAGATCTTTGATTTAGGAATATTTTGAATCTGAAATATATAGAGACAGACCGACACAGAGGACTGTGTGACCTTCTGGGGACACATAAATGGAGGAAAAACTTGTAAGAATTAAATTTAGAACCATGGAAGCTTAGAGTCAGAAGGGCCTTATAAGAGCACCTTGTTGGACCCCACTCTCAATTCAGGAATCCCTTTTCAGCTTCTTTGGCAAGTGGTCAGTCATTCAGTCCTTACTTGAATAATGCGTAATGAAAATTTTACTGTTTCATGAGAGAACCCATTTCACTGTTGGGCAATTCAATTCAAACTTTTGCATTGAGCTAAATATTGGATGGGAGCAGTTGGGCGGCACCATAATGGGGAGACCCCAAATATTGGATCAAGAGAAACTCAAAAATTAATTTCTGAGGCAGGCAGGGAGATGGCTCTGGTAGAGACTTTAGCTCCAAGGTCCACCCTCAGGGGAGATCTTCCAGTCAGAAATCCAAGTTTTGTCAAACCCCTGAGAACCATCTTCTGTAGAGGTCTCCAGCAGTCTCACCTTGCCATATCCTATCAGAAATCCCAGTCATGTCCCTGAGGTTGCTTTCCCTATAAAATTCTATGGGCCATCCTATGGCTGCTGCCTTCTTTGGGTCAGTCCTCCACAGCACTCTGCCTTGTAATCTTTCCCCTTCCCCCCCCTCATGCCATGTGGTATCTCCCCTAACTCCACCATGCTTCCCAATCCCACTCCTGCTCCTTACAGCTAACTCTTTTGGGGTGCTATGTCCCTTTCAGGATTTAGTCCACCAGTAAAGGGCTTGCCCCAACCTCATGGGGTCCCTTTCTCCTGGGTAATTGTGAGTTCCACCAAAGAACTGGTCTTTCAAATGCTCTCCCACTCTATTCATCATTCATGGTGTCCATTGTATCCCTTCATTTGGTCTGTAATTTGTTTTTCTAAATGAATCTACCTTTTGTCAGAGAATGGCCTCTGTGAACTCATCACATGACTGACCCAACTTTTGGTGCCTGCCATTATTTGGTGACAAACCCCACACCATAGATCTCATCAATAACGTATGGGGAACCAGACATAGTCAGGAATGATGTAAACAGATCTTTTGGGGGAAATGATGTGAATTACATCCCCTTAACCTTTGGGGTGAACCCTGAGACTGTCCCCCTTCTCAAGGGAAGTTCCTGAGTCTCACATTCTCCTCTGAAAGATGCCCACCCTCAGGAAGCCCAGTTGGGTGGTCTCCCTCAGTGGAGATGGTAGCCAGGGCCTGGGGTCGCACTTGTTGAATTGAAGATTGGTCCAGAACCATTCACAGTAGCTCAAACTCTCCGTCAAGTGATTTTATTCAGTTGGAGATCTCACCAGACAGTCCTCTTGGGTAGCCCAAACTGCTCCCAGAATCAAGGGTTGGTTAAATTGTCAGAAGTCCTAACCAGGATTTGCTTGCTAAGGAAGCTGTCCTGCCAGGACTCTGCCCACTAAGAAGTCTATCTTCCTAGCAATCTGCCTTCTCAGTGCCAATAAATCCCCTTTTGCGGCACAGATTTCCAGTTTGTGAATTCCTTCCCATAGGACCTGTGGTTCTGATGAGAGGGGCTCTCCCACCCCAAATTCTCACACCTCATTATTTGGTTCCCTGACCTCATCAGGAAGATTCATTTCCCTAATTCATATCTGGTCTCAGACACTTACTAATGTGACACTGGGCAAATCACTTAACTGCTTGTTTCCTTATCTATAAAATGAGCTAGAAAAGGAAATGGCAAACCACTCCAATGTCTTTGCTAAGAAAACCTTCAAAGGGGTCACAAAGTATCAGGCATGACTTAAAAACGAGTGAACAAAAAATATTGGGCAGCTTAGCTTCCTAAAAAATTCTTAGAGCCCAAAGGGGTTGCTTCTAATGCTACTCTCAGAGCTACCAAGAATAAGTCTAAACTTAATAAAAGAGCCCTTCAAATAATTGAAGACTGGTGCTATATTATGAAAAGCAGCTGAGTAAAGGCTCACCTAGAGTTAATAGGTCTGGGGTCCTTTTATCTCTGACTGCTAGTGTGCCTGCAAATCTCTAAGACCATCTGCTGGATGGAATTGTCAAGCTGAGGTTGTAGAGGGCTTCCACATCAGTATTTCATTGCTATTCCTCATGTTTTATGACACTTCACTGTCCTCATCCTATTCAAATTTGTCCATGGCTCTCTTAAAATGTGTTGCCTAGGCCAGGACACATTGTATCTGCAATCTAACCAGTCCCCAGTGTAAAATTCCTGTTGTTCCACTAATTCGGTTTAGACAGCGCAATGACACAACCCGTTTTAACCACAGCACGCTGCTGATTTGTATTAAGCTTGCAGGACACCTCAGTAGCCAAGCCAAGCCTTTCTGGTAGCCTCTGGATTCTGCAGCCCCTCACTCATCAACTCCAGGTAGGAGTAGGAAGAGGTTTGGTCACCAAGGTCCAGTCAAATGGTTCAACATTACAAATGGGTAATGCTCTCAGCAGTAGCAGCAATATGAAAGCAAATGAATTTATCAGCTTTGTCCCAAGTGAAGGATGAAGGGACCCTTCCCTGATTTGCAACTAAAACTTCCTACATCGGATTTTCCCTTTTACAATGTGTAAGCTGCTTTAGAGGAAAGACTATCTGGCTTTTTGATGTATTTTCAACACTTAGTACAAAGCTTTACACATTTAAGGGCTAAAAAAATGCTTTTTCATTCAACCAATCTATCAACTGTCAAGATTTTTGTGGTAATACATTGGTCAAAGAATGCCTTCATTATCTTTTATGTTAAGGATAAAAATGCCAATTAGGCCAGGGCAAAGAACTCATGATATCCCTTGAGTATCTTTAGGTAAATAGACATATATTAGCAAACATCATTTTAAGTACAACCACCCAATCCTAAATCTAATTATGTGTTAGGTTAGATGAGTGCTGAGGTCCCTTCCAACTCCCCCCCATTTTGTGACGTGTTCCAGTCAGGGCATGAGTTAACAGGATATCTGGAGCAGGAATGGGCCTCAGCCCGTTTAGTTCAAAACTAGAGGAAACAAGGCTGGACGATGATCTAACATTCCCAACTCTGAGGAGTCAGGACAGATCATTAGGCTCAGAAGGTGTGGGTGGTCCTCGCATCAGAACTATTCAAGTAGAGAGCCCTGCTTTGGGAAGGTGCTGAGCATCCAGGTAGAAAGCCCACTTCCTGCCTCAGTCACTTTCCAGCTGCATGATTCTGAGCAGGTCTTGCTGTTTCCCCATCTGTAAAACTGACCACAAAGGGCTGTCATGAAGATGCAGTTACTTGCCATCTGTTCATTTTATGCCCATCACACAGTGGGTGCTATACATGTGTTCATTCCTTTTAATTTATTCCCTTAGTACCCAGTCCTGAAGTCACAGCTAAAAGGCACCAAACCACCTAGGATGGACTAAAGGGGTGCTTGAAACATCCAAGGCAGAGGGTCACAGCCCAGCTACAAGGTCAGAACAAAACCCAGTGAGACTCCCCAAACGCACACACAAACTGAAGACTTCAGAAAGGGAAGGAGGGCTGGAGGAAAGAGCTCCGATTCCTGGCAGTTTTCAAACAGCTGGAGCTGAAAAGTGAATGGAGGCCACTAGATGGCAATAAGAAACAGGAAGTATGTGTATCTTATTCAAAAAAAGGTAACATCCTAACAGGAAGGAAGAGAATAAATATGTCTATCAACCTCTATGAGCCAAGCACACAGGTGAAGAAACCGGCAAATGAGCACAAATGGCTTATCCCAGGTCCCATCACTGGTGAATGTCTAAGGAAGAATTTCTATCTACCATCTTGCTAATTACAATATATATACAAATAAGTAAAAAAGCAAGCCAAGATTAAAGTAACTGCCAAATAACTTATCTCTACCTCAGTATGCCCAGGAGAAAACTAGATTAAAATACACATGGGAAATATTTACTAAAACACCATGCGGCCAATGGGATCCATTTCTACTTGGAGCCTGACTCCACTGGTCTAGCACAGACCTTACCTTCTATATGCACAAGCCTGGAGTTACATTTCAGGAAGAGTTCTAAGCAAGATAATAATTGTACAGAGCTTGGAACACTAATTCAGTGGCCCTAAACTGCATACTGAAACCCGCCTGCAGAACCCAAATTTTCTCCACAGGTAGGCTTGCTAGTGCATGATCTAGCATTTTAAAACAAGACAACACTCTGGGGAGTGAGTTTCCCAAGTTTATTGGAAAGAAGAGAAAAGTAAATATTAAACGGCTCCTCTTGGTGTTTTGAAATTCATCCCAACCGTGGGCTGGGTAACTTGCAGGTTGGACAAACTGCCAAAGTCCTGGAACAAAAAAAAGATTTCTAAATGAGATGCATTCTTGATTCCTTAAGAAATACCCAGAGAAATCTCAGGAGGCTCAGGACCAATAAGTGACCTCCATTCTTAGTCCATATTGCCACATTTCCCCCTCTCCATGTCTGTAATATGCAGAGAAAGCAAATTGAGCTAAGTGGGACCCCGAGGCAACTGGCGTTAATATGGGTGGAATTCTGACAGGGTGTTCGCTCAATTTTTTCTCACCCCTTACCAGGAATTAACAATCTAAGGACTCAATGACCCATGAACAAGTCAAGTCCCAAAAAGATTGGTTTGCCCCAATGGCCTCTGCAGAAATCCCCTAAAAGCTTCAAATCTGAACCTCTACAGTTATTGTTCCCTAATCTCTGGTACCACCAGACCAAAAAAGTTACACTCACCAGGAGTTTCAACATTTCTTTGGTATCAGGGTCCACTTCAATGATCTCCTGATCCAAAGCAGAGACCTAGGAGAAAAGAGGAATGAAGTCACTAACAATGAGATGTTCCAACACACTTCCCACACATTTCGCCTCTCCACCTTGTTCACATAAAAATGTCTCTTCAATTCACCCATCGAGTAAATACTCCCACCAGCCATATCATGCTCAGTCACCCATGGAACAGTGAGAGAAAGGGAGCCTCAAGAGTTAAGCAAGCCCTGGATTCCATTCCAGCTTCTTCCACATATGTGTAGACTTGCAAATCACTGAGCACTTGGGCCCTGGATGCTCAAATGATAACTATTGCAGATGGCCACTTATCTGCACTGGGGAGACGTTTCTGCCAGAATGTGACATATTCCTCTGCTATGGTATGGCCAGGTATGAAATTCTGCCTATGCCAAGTCAAGTTTTCCCCAATTCTCAAAATTTCAAAAAGATGAGGTCTCCCAAAAGGTATCTCCAGAGCAACATTCCCAAAAGGGACTCCCCTCTATCCATCCAGGAGCTCACCTGTGACTGATCACATCACGGAACAGTGGAACCAAGAAACCCAGTTTTAACTCTTATCTAGCCCTTTGTTAACTGTGTGACAATTAACAAGTCACGTAACCTGTTCTGTAAAGTGAAATCCTCTTTGCCTACCCTTACTGGCCCAGGATTACAACAAGCAGGCACCCCACAGCTTACTGAATGCTCTCCTCACAACATGGCCCATGAAGCAGCCCCAAAAAATGCCCTGGTATTTCTCCCTTACCATCCAGTCAAGAGGAATCCAAGAGGGAGTGAAAGGAAAAAAAGACAGTCCAAAGAACAAGAGTCAAGAAAAAGGGGAACAGCCTGTGTTCAGACAGGTGAGCAGCAGGCAGAAAACTTATTCTTACAAAAGTACTGAACAATAAAAGGAACTATTTCAAAATAAGAGCTGTTCAGTTCTCAGGGGTTGTTAATGGAGGTGATCTCTAAGACTATAAGTAAATCTGGTCACTAAAAATCCAAACATTTCAGAGCCACTTTTCACCTTTGAACCTCTTGGCATGGAGTCTCCCATACCATTGCATTCAAAAGCTAAGTGTCATGAGGGCCCAAGCACAGGCTAACTAAGCATTTGTTGCTGAAAACAATTCCTTGACTAGTTGAAAAGTCAGTGAGTGTTCAGGTCCTAACCCTTAATAGTGACTTAAAATAGGTCAAAGAATTTCCTCAGATTTGCAGTAGGAAAAACTATGAAAGAAAACCCAGACAAGTACCCAGCAATGACAACAAAGAGCCAAGCATGCTTAATGCTTATAAGCAGAAACAGGGTCAGAAAATGTCAGAGAAAAATCTCTTTAGAAAGCCACAGAATGAGCTTCTGGCCATTTAATTTCAGAACCTATTTAAAAAGGCTTTTTCTCAATGCTCTAGAACACACAGGAAGAAAAGAATCAGATTGAGGGATGACCACAGAGCTTACCTCAGGAACATAGTTATCTCTCCTCTCTCTTTCTTCTTCCTGCAATTTGATGGAGATACCTCTCACGGGCCCTCTCTGGATCCGCTTCATCAGATGAGTAACATATCTATAAGCCACCAGCACCAAAGTACATAAGAAAATAACTCATAAACCCAATTTTTAACACCACTCGTTATCAAATGTGGTGGATGTGAACAAAGATGAACAAAGCTGGACAAGGGAATTTATTAACACATATTAATACAAGGGGGGGGGGGAATTTAAAATGGTGAATACCTAACAGCTTAAAAACTTTGTTCTACTTTACCTGAGTTATTAGCATTTAACTAGTTATGTGTGAATTAGTTTCAGGCACCAGCTAAGGCAGAACAAACAGTTCCAGGAAGGCCCACAGCTGATCCCAATCACTGAAACAAATGTCACCAACAGTTCTGCTGCCAGTCCTGAGGGTCCATTAAGCACTAGCTTAATAGGGATTCCACTGTAGGCAAACTCTAGAAGAGGACAGAAGCGAATACTGCTCTGTTCAAAGCCCTTCTTCCCAAGTTCCTCAAAACAAGTACAACTTTCACTTTGTGCTGGCACAAATTACTCTTGAAATGTCTTGTTTCAATCTTTCACCTTTGAAACTAGGGTGGGGTGGTATTTCAGACATCACAATGGCTTAACTCAACTTTTCATCTGGCAATGAATTTAATTTTAATTCTCTTAACTTACTCTGCAAATCAACCTCTGTTTCTATGACACTTTCCTAACCTCTCCAACTGCCTATAAAATACCACATACTACACAAGTCCTTTACACACAATGTCCTCCCCTTTTCTCTTTCAAGGCTCTCAACAGCCTAGTGCAAACACTGATCGCTTTACCTGGACTATTCAAAGACTCACTGGAACTTCCTTGCTAAATCAAGCAGCTCTTAAAATACTGGACTAAACACATCACCACTTAATATATGACCAAATTCCAATGGCTTCCTACTATCTCCAGAATCAACTACCAAAACCTTTTGGTGGCTTTAAAAGTCCTTTGAAACCTGGCACCTTCCTACAAGTACTTACTTTTAGATACAATGTGCATCAATGTTCTCTGCACATTTGTCTCCCAACCTCTCCACTCTCATGTCCCCCTCCTTCCTTCTGTTGGTCTCCCTCTCTCAAGTCTCTCTTATCCCCATGCTCCTTTTCCAGCCACTAAACTGGAGTTTTCCCCAAACTTCTTTCCCCAAAGATCTGACCATTGTGGTTCCTTCATTAACTACAAATCAAACATAAAATCCTACATGATACCTTTCCAGGAACCTTCCGTTCCATTGCTGCCAATTCTTTCCCTAGCTCCCCATGAGATCTCCTTGTGGCTCTTCAACCAGGAAACCGCCCCCACTCTCAGCTATCCCTCAGGCCTCTCTTCCTTCTTCTCACCTCCGTGTTCCAGCAAACTTTCTGCCAGAAGCCCCTCCTAGTCCTTGCTTCTCCTCTGAGACCACCCCCAATCTATCCCGTTTATAGCTTCTTTATGCATCATTTGCACGTTTTCTCCCCCGGAGCTCAGTTTTCCAACTTTCTTTGTACTTCCGGTTCATAGTGCTACTACATGGGTTCTCTAAGGCTCTTTCAGGAAAAATGCCGTAGAAACCTATAAGCTTCAAACGCTTCTATAAAAAGTCCTTTCCTCGACCGCGGAGAAATTTATACTTCCTACAAGCAACAGAAGGCTGGGTCAAACTCTCTCCAAGCAATTTTATACCACGAGAGCGGCCTTTATGCGACTCCCTGAGCCACCTCCCTAAATCACAGGGTCCTTCCTCACAAGTCCCCGTCTCAGAGCTCAGCAAGCATGGGAAAACCACGCAGGATGGGCCAGATTCCACCCGTTCGCACAAGCCTACGGAATCCTCCACGTTGGGAACGAAAAGGCGCTCTCGGTCTCCGGGAGACAGAGGCACAGCTGGGAGCAAAGGGGGTGCCCCGACTCACAAAGGCCGGGAAGGACTGCTGGGCTCCAGGACAGCGAGGGGAGCCTCCCACGGGGTCCGGGAGTCCCGCGGCGGCCCCACACCCGCCTCTTCCTGGCCGCCCCCCTGCCCGACGCCCCGCTCACCCCGCGATCTTATTGCGGAGTTTCTTGCTTGGGATGATGGCGATCTCCTCGCACACGCGCTTGTTGGTGTGGAAGTCGTTGCCCAGGCGGGTGTAGTACTTTTCGATGATAACTCGCGCCGCCTTCTTCACGGTCTTGGTCCGAACGCGACCCTACGGGCGGATGAGAATGAGAGGCTGGCTCGGGGCCCCGCCGCGCCCCCCCCCTTCCCCGGCCCCGGCCCCCGCCCCCGCCCGCCAGGCCCCGGGACGGTTCGAGCCACCGTGGCCGCATCCTCGGGCCCCCTCGAGCCCCAGCGGCAAGCCCCGCGACCAGGACCCTCCCAGACACATAGGCCTAAAGGAGTGGCAGCTGCCGGGCTTGGAATCGGCAGCGCGGGGGCCGGGGGAGCCGCAGATGGCGACGGATCCCGGGGCAGATCTGGAGCGTAGCAGCACCTACCATGTTGGCTGCAGGGGGTGAAGGGAGCAGAGGCTGACGGGAAAAGGCCTATAAAGAGACGGCGGTCGCGTTACTTCCGCTTGACGGAGAGGCGCCAGGCAAGGGTCTGGGTGCCACAGCGGCCTCTGGCGGGCAGGAGGGCGAGAGCAGCGCGCTGCAGTCCGGGTTTGAGTTTCCGGGCACCGAGTCCCAGGAATCATCCCCATCCCCCAGCCCAGGGGCGGAGATTGGAGATAGTGGAGTTAGGACTGGGGGTGGGGCGGGGAAAGCAAGGCAACTGGAGAGCCCGAGGATTACGGGAGGAAGAGGCCGTAAGCAAGTAAGTCCCTCAAGTGCATGTCCGCGGACGCAAATTGCGTCCAGGTGCGCCCGCCGTCTTGGGGGCCTCGGGAAGCAGAGGGGCTTTGAAATCTCTCCCTGGGCACCGTGCCTGGCAGATAACGGGCGCTAAATGAAGCCTTCTTAACCCCGGGGGTTGGGGAGGCCCTGTCCCCTAATCCTCCGTCACCAGGGGATAGGGGCCGGCGCGGACGCCTGACCGGGGACTGCGGTTACTACCCCCCCCCCGCCCCCCCGCGCTCTCCCCGTGATCCTCATCTCCATCCCAGGGTCTAGGAAGGGAAGCAGGTGGTTCCAGTCCTAGAGCCCTTCTGGCGGCACCCGGGCCCCGCCTCTCCTCGGCGCCGGACCCGCGGCATTCTTGCAGGCCGGCGAAAACTGGGATCCCGACCCCTCACCCCCCTCAGCTAGGTGCCCAAGGGGCAGCGTCTCAGCAGCCAGGGCGAGGTGGCAGCCTAGTCCTCTGCTGGGAGTTGTGCTGGGCGCTAAGCGCGTCCCGATCTCGGGCCGATTCTTCCATCCCCAGGTAGCGTCCCCTCCTTTCGCCGCTGCCAGAGAGGAGCCACACCTGAAATTCTTTATCATCCCTCCCTAGAATTGACGGGACGGCAGCGAAGGAGGGCCATGGGAATGAGGGAGAAGCCAGGGAACGGGCGGCCTCGGGGGGAGCGGCACCAGAGCCGGCATGCCCCCTAGGACTTGCTCCTAGGACTCAGCTGGGAGGCCAGGCCCAGGCCACAATTCCCTGTGACAGCACCCTGAGGAAATGGGGGAGAGGAGGGCTAGGGCTCTCTGACCCGAGGCAAGATTATGTGTTAAGGATGCCAAAAGGCAAGTGCCTGACCCTGCTGCTCCTCCCCCCATCCCTTCTCTTTGTCCTATAGATCTGGCCTTCTACAGGCCAGGTAAGCCAACAGCCCCAGAGCCCAGGCTGTGCTCCAAAAGGGCTAGGGCACAAGGCCATCCACAGAGATCCCTGGTGAATTTAGGAAGCCGGCTGGGATATTAGGCCAGAATGCAAGAGGACCCGAAATGGAGTGGGGAAACGAAGTTCTGGTCCTGTTTGAAAAGCAGCTTTTTCTAGGAGCACTCTGCTGGAAAAACTGTCAAGGATAGAGAGTATCTCTGTCAGACTAGAGCTGGTCAGATAGTGTTGGTCCTAGGAAAGATAGCTCGTGCCAAGGCTTTCCCTGAGGTGTTTCCCACACTCATTTTTCCTTCAGCCCCCAGACTAAAAAAACACGCTCAACAGAGTGGTTAAGAACAAAACTATCTGGGCTACAGGGTTTCTTATATACATTTAGACAAAGCAGCCTACAAATGTTTGAGAAGCGCAGGAATTACAGCTACTTTCTCTATCCTAAGAAAAGCATCTCTATTTCTTCCCTTACAACCCGAGGTGGAAAGGGCAGGCTCCCTGCATCTTTCAAGGAAACACTTCAAGAGTCCTGGAATGAGCTAGAAGTTACCTTTAGCAAAAGGAGGGTGACAGCAATAAGCAAGGATACTAGGGTTGTTTCTTTTGCCAATACAAGTTTACTTAAAATAATTTTTTTAAGTCATCTTTACAACAAAGAATAATGATGTGGGCTAAGCATAAGATTGGTGTTTAAAAAAAAAAGGATAAAATTATCCTCCATAGGCCAGCTGGCACTGAATAGGCCTTCCCTATATCAAACTATTCAAGGTTCTACATGTATTTCCCCATCCATGGTAAAAGGAGCATAGTAGAAGAGATGGATGCCAGGAAGAAATAAAGACTTATAATGGTAAGAACAGGGTTAAAGAGATGGATGGCAGGAGTTTGGGAAAATTGGGGATTAAAAGGTGCCCAAACCATTCCCTCTCCAGGGTCAGGCAAGAATGCCAAAGGAACCTAGAGATTTGGAATTCGGTCAAGGACCACTCCAGTTTACCTATTTCGTTATTAAAGTTTTCTTCCCATTTTCTATATCTCTGACCTAATCTCTTCCCCCCACCATGACTCTGGTGGGAAAAGGTAAAACAATCATGATACCTAAACTTGTTTATATGGTTATCCTCTAGTCCTTTAGTAGTACCCTCCCTAATTCCACTAGGGCTAAACTCGTAATTAGATTCCCATATAGTAACTGTATTTCAAAATTATCACTTACAGACCAAGGTGATTAAGGAATGGCAGCTGACAGGCTTAGAAATTTCATTAAAATCTTTTGACTTTCCATCAGATCTATTTTTTTTGAAAGTCAAAGTTTTCCCTAGAGAATCAACTTAAAAATAACTAGAAAAAATCCACAACTTTAGCAAACTTTAGCAATCCACAAAATAAATCCACATAAATCATTAGCATTTTTATACATCCCTAATGAAATCCAATAGCAATAGATACAAAGAGAAATTTCATTTAAAACAACTATGAATAATATAAAATATTTGGAAATATATCCACCAAGGGAAAGTCAGGAACTATATGAGCAAAACTCAAAATACTTTTCACACAAAGTCAGATCTAAACAAATGGGAAAATATCAAGTGCTCTTGGATAGGTCAAGTGAATATAATAAAGATGACAATACTTCCCAAACTAATCTATTTATTTAGTGCTATACCAATCAAACTCCTAAGAAACTGTTTTACTGACCTACAAAAAAATAACAAAACTTACCTGGAAGAATAAAAGGTCAAGAATTTCAAAAGAACTAATTTTTTTAAAAATGCAACTGAAGGTGGCCTTGCTATACCAGATCTAAAACTATATCATAAAGCAGTGGTCATCAAAACCATTTGGTACTGGCTAAGAAAGAAACTAGTTGCTCAGTAGAATATGTTAAGTTCACAGGATAAAACAATGACTACAGAAATCTAGTGTTTACAAATCCAGAGACCCCAGCTTTTGGGATAAGAATTCACTGTTTGACAAAAACTGGGAAAATTGGAAACTAGTATGACAGAAACTAGGCATACCCACACCTAACATCGTATACCAAGGTCAAAATGGGTTTCAAGATCTAGACATAAATTATGATGTTATTATCAAGTTAGAAGAACATAGGATAGTTTACCTCTCTGATCTGTGGAGGAAGAAAGAATTTGTGACCAAAGAAGATCATTGTTGATCACAAAATAGATAATTTTGATTATATTAAATTAAGTTTTTGTACAAGCAAAAGTGACGGAGACAAGATTAGAAGGATTAATCAACTGGGAAACAGTTTTACATGCAAAGGTTTTGATAAAGGCCTCATTTCTAAAATATAGAGAAGTCACTCAAATTTATAAGAATTCAAGCCACTCCTCAAATTGATAAATTGTCAAAGAATATGAACAATTTTCAAATGAAGAAATTGAAACTATTTCTAGTCATATGAAAAGATGCTCTAAATCACTATTGATCAGAAATGCAAATTAAGACAACTGAGGTACCACTACACACCTGTCAGACTGGTTAAGCTGACAGGAAAAGATAATGTAGAATGTTGGAGGGGATGTAGGAAAACTGGGACACTGATACATTGTTGGTAGAACTGTGATCGGATCCAGCCATTCTGGAGAACGATTTGGAACTATGCTCAAAAAATTATGAAACTGTGTATACCCTTTGATCCAGTAGGGTTTTTTTTACTGAGCTTATATCCCAAAGAGATCTTAAAGGAAGGAAAGGGACCCACATGTGCAAAAATGTTTGTGGCAGTCCTTTTTGTAGCGGTAAGAAACTGAACGAGATGATTCAAACCAGTTTCAATTGTTTAGTGATTGAAGACAGCCATCTACACCCAGAGAGAGGACTGTGGGAACTGAGTGTCTTTCACAACATAGCATTTTCACTGTTTTTGTTGTTTGCTTGCATTTTATTTTGCTGGTCTTTTTTTTTCCTTTTTCTGGTTTGATTTTATTTTTCTTGTGTGGCATATTAATTGTATAAATATGTATGCATATATTGGATTTAACACATCTCTAACACATTTTACATACGTTGGGCCACTTGCCATCTAGGGGAGGGCATTGGACAAGGGATTTGAATCCAAGGTTTTGCAAGGGCTAATGTTGAAGAATTATCTATACTCATATGTTTTGAAAAATAAAAAACTTTAATAAAGGAAAAAAAGTCAAAGTTTTTATTTGAAGCTAATATTAAGTACACAGAATAGATAGGTAGAGCATCTAAGAACTTATTGTTAACACTGGAGATACAAATATAAGAAAACAAGAGAGAGTTCCTTTCCTAAAGAAGCTTATTTTAATGGGGAAAGATAACAAAAACTGCAAGAGGAGATGAGACAAGTCAAAAGTTTAACCAGAGGATCCAGCAGACTGAGTTCAAGTTTCCAGTGGGGTACAGATAGCCATGGCGAGGAGACACAGGGAAATACAAGTATTATTTTTCAGGCCCTCAGAAAATGCTTGTCAGCTAATTTCTCATTATTCCAAATTTTGTTAAAGAACTGGAATACTGTAAAACTGTCCCTTAAAATGGGCTCCCTTCCCTTGGGAGGAAGAGGCCTTCCCATGAAGGACTGTGACCTCTCCTCTCCTTTTGCTGTTGGGTGATAGGGGCTAACCTAGCTCCTTCTACAACACAGGGGATGAAAAAACCTGACTTAGGATCTCAAGGGACTTAGACCATCCAACCAATCTAGTGAATCTTAGCCTGCTCCAGTGCCAGAATCCAATTCCCTAGATGAGCAGGCATGATTGTATGTCCAATCCCATTTTGGGAGAGACAGTTCCACTCTGGTCTGCCTTCTGCCCCTGCCAGAGTTTAGTAGTAGCATTGGAGGGTCTCAGAATTATTTTGTCCTCAAACAGGCCTCAGTCCGAACAGTTAGTTGTTTAAAAGCCTAAGCCTGAATGTTTGGAACAATTAATCCATGCTGTTTGCACGTCAATTTATTTAGCAAATGAGTTTTTCTCAAAATATAAACAAAGGCATTTCCATGGAGGGAAGTTAACAAATAAAGAACTCTAAAAAAGTATTATGTGGCAGTTGAGCTAAGACTTGGATAGATTCAAAGGTTCCAAGAGAAAGAAGTGAGCTATTAAAAGCTTTGCAAGAGAGAAATGGAGTATGTGTAATGCAAGTGGCCAGTTAGATTGGAATTAGAATGTGAACATTTATGTGTTGTGCCTAACTCTTCATGACCATATTGGGGGTTTTCTTGGCAAAGACATTGTCATTTCCTTCTCCAGCTCATGACAGATGAGGAAACTGAGATACACAGGGTTAAGTGATTTACCCAGGGTCACACAGCTAGTAAGGCAATTTTGACATCCCTAAACATGATCTGTTAATTTAACTGAAATACCTGGATACAAATCTAAAATATCAATTAAAATACTGGAGAGATTGCTGAAGTGTAGTCAAATTTACATCGCTTTCATCAGACCTACTTTTTTTTGACTGAGACGATTGGGGTTAAGTGACTTGCCCAGGGTCACACAGCTAAGAAGTGTTAAGTGTCTGAGGTCAGATTTGAACTCGGGTTCTCCTGACTTTAGGGCTGGTACTGTATTCACTGCACCACTTAGCTGCCCCCAGACCTACTTCTTATAACTTTAGACTTTCTTTAGTACATCCAAATTCAATGACCTGATTCCAGCACATTTCCCCCTCCCCCATTTCTCTACAGGCTTTAAAGGAAGGATGTTCAGATAGTAACTATATGGGGTTATCCTAGCTGGAAAAATTTAAGTGTGACTTGTAGGAATAAAAAGCCTATACCTTTAAATGTTTTTCTTTAGGGTAAGTCAAGGAAACTTGGGCTTCCCAGATACCTCTAAACATGTAATGGCAGGTTTTGGGTTCTGCAATGAAGAAAAAGGGGTGTGTGTGAAATGGGCAAGTAGAAAAGGAATAAAAAATCTGTAAGTAAAAGGAAAAGACTACTTATATAGCTAGCAACCAGAAAGTTTATCTGCATCTAAGTGGATTAGAGTTCTTGTTGGTGTCACACCAAAGGAAAGCCAGTCCTATTCCCGAGAGTTTTCACATTCCTAATGAAAAGGAAACCATCCTTCAGCTAAATGGAGTCCAAAAAGCTCCAAAAAGTTCAATTTTCAAAGCCTACAAAAGTTCAAAGCTAGGGCCCAAAATCTCCAGAGTTGCATGGGTTGAGGTGTATGCATGTTAATCTACCTTGTGGGGCTAAGCCTTAGACCAAAGTGCCAGGGTCTAATGACTGGAAATCCCAACTTGACTTTCCGTATCATCTAGGGACCAATCCACCAAGATGCTCCCACCCACTATTACCAATATTAATGACAGACACAAGGCCAACACTGCTGCAACGTGTTTATTATGTGCCAAAAAAACTACACCACAGCTTACTCCACACATCTGCAGGAGAGTGCAGTCTTGCCTGCATATACTACAATGAGGTAGGGACTTCACACACAGATTCACAAAAAACCCACACAGAGCAGCTGGGATACGCAACAATGCAACATCGGCTCAGCGGGAGGGGAAAGAGGGTGAGGGAGGGTTATGACACTGGTTCTTTGGCACACAGCTTCCCGTAGAGGGGCAAGTTCTATTTTCTTCTTTAAAAAAAAAAAAAAAAAAGTCAAGTTTTCAAATCCCAGCAGCAGCCAACTGCCCTGTTGCTTCATACATTTTTTTTAAACGAGGAAAAAAAAAAAAAAAAAGGGAAAGGTACTTGTCCCCTCTAAGTGAAAGGGCTCCTGTGAACCTTCATCTGCCCCCGCCATAAAGCAGCCCTTTTAGCTCAGTTACAAAAAAAAAAAAAAAAAAAAAAAATTAAGTCCTGTGACTTTGTGATTAAAAACCTCTATCAACCCCCCACTTAAGTGCAACTTAAGAAAGTGCAAGAAACGGTTTAAAACTATGTACAGCAGCTCCACCATCATTTATCCGGTCCAGTTTTAAATTTGAAAATCTTGTCTTTTTCCTGGTTGCAAACGCCTCTCTCCACAACTGTGAGAAATCCTAAGCCGCAGTCCCCAGACACAAATTTGCATTAATGTTAAAAGCTGCCAGGAAAGAAAAAAATCTCGTTTCAAACTACTTAAAAACTGTTTTAAGGAGTGTAAAAAGGAACCGGTAAAAACCCTCGAGCGTAAAATATGAAATATGATTTTGGTTTAAATGAAGAGCAAAGTCTCCTTGTTGTTACAGTAAAAAACACCAGCTGAACACTCAGTTTATGCCGTTCAGGTGGGGGTTAAATAAATGGAAAGGCACTGTATGGCAACTGCAAACATGGAGCCACTGAGACCTGCGTCATTACCATCAGTATTGCGAGGAATGTAAAAAAGCGCTTTTAATAAATAAAAAACCTAGACGAAGGCATCTGCATAAATACCTTCTTAACACATGGTCCTTTTTTTTTTTTTTTTTTTTTTTTTTGTTTGTCATCAGCAAACTGAGGAACTAAAGTCTGGGAAAACTGCAGATTCACTTGGGAGGTGACTGGGGGGCCCTTCCCCTTATAACACCCCCTGAAAACAAAACCCGACAAAACTCACTGTGCATTAGTGCAGAAACAAAGACAGATCAGCAAGTGCAAAGGTGAATGTAAGATTTTCCCCGTGTCCTTTGGAAGTGTGCTTCCCAGCTTGGGCCTGAGGCTGGTAGCGACACTCCGGCTCTCACCACTCAGGTTGAACCAGCTTCACCAGGGGCAGATGGACACCCACCAACCCTCTAGCTAGATTCTCGACTCTTCTGATTACGCATTAGTGGGCGATGGTGACGAAGGCCCTCAGTACTGTGTCGCCAGTGCCAACAGCTTCGGCAAAAGTACTTGAAGCAGACCTATGAAGCGAAGTTATGAAAATAAGAAAGTGAATATCAATTCTAGCATGATCTATTATCAAGCAGAAGCAACCAACTCTGAAATAAAAATCAGTTAAACTGATAAACAATTCTAAGTAGGAAAGGGGAAGAAAATAGTAGAAATAAGTCATGGACATAAGCTATGACCTTATGGGTCAACTGTAGCAATGGCCTAAGCATTACAGCCAAAATCTTGTCCCACAAGATCTCTGGGGATTCATGTGCTCTGTACAAAAAAAAAAACAAAACCTTTCCAAACACTTTGTCTAAGGCATCTTTATGGCCTGGTATTACAGAAGTTTTTTGGTGTGCATTTGGTTTTTTGTTTGTTTGTTTAAAGCATTTTCAATAATTCCTATTCAAACATGTGTGTGAAACAGACACACACAAGTGCATCTAGTCCTTTTACAAAGACCTCCCACCCCTGAATCCTTGATGCCAATTGGCCCATCTGACAACAGAAACCAAGGCAATCCCTTGGATCAGGATCTCTTCTTCGTCTCCTCATAGCTCTCAAAAAAATAATGTCCTATACGTCAATGGAAGATGTTACAATTCCCTAGGGCTAAGATTTATGAACTTGAGTCCACTGTAAAAGCCAGGCATCGACAATCAAGAGAAGTAATAGAGGCTTTCTAGCTGGTAAGATCCTTCTGGCACAACAACTCGACAGCCATGACACCTGCATTGTCATGAGATAATTTGTCTTAATGCCTAATAGCAGGGCTGCTTCAGCTTTCTTAATTAATGTACTTTTAATACATTTTAAGCATTCAGGTCTAAAAACAGGAATATCTTTCTTCAGTCTGTCAATTAGTAGCCATTTTATTTAGGGACACTAGAGCTTGGAAAAGAACTAAAGGGTCTAAGACAGGACTTGTCTGGCTCTTCCTTCCTGTCAAAGACTATAGGACCCACATTAAAAACAACAAACAAGAAAAAGGAGAAACAGAAGCAGGAAGAATTTCCTTTATAAGTATTAAAGTCTCAAGTCTTTTCTCTTCCTAGTAACCATTTGCCTCAAATCTCACTTTATTTTAAAATAATACTACAACCTGACTAAAGACTTGGGAATCTGACATTTTTTCTTTTACTGTGAAAGTGAAAGTACCCTCCCATTGCTCTACACTCCTGGCTTCTTCCCTTGGGTCTGCACCCCCATGCTGAAATTCTCTCAATCTTATTCTTTATTCTCATGCTACTTCTTTTGTATCTCAACTTTTGTTCCCAACTCCCAGAAAAATCTTGACTACACTTGGGGTCTGAGTCTCCTCTCCACTCTGCAACAGGACTTTAACTTAAAATAATTCTCTCCCAAGTTACTAATGCTTTTTCAATCACATCAAATCTAAAGGTCTGTTCCCAGTGCTCATCCTTCCCGATTTCTGCATTGTTGGACGCTGATCTACTTTTGGGTTTTCAGAACATGACTTATGTATGAAAGCTAAGTCTCACAGTTTCCTGTGCTGGACCTTAATCAAGACACACCCACTACTGTGGGCATCCTTCCAGGACCCTTATCTGGGCCTTCTTTCTTTACTTTTTCACTTGGTGAACTTATCAGCTTCCAAAGGATACAATTTTCTTTCTTTGGTGATTTCTAGGTGTTTATATACTCAAGTTCTATAACTCTTTTCCTGATCTCCAATCCTGAAGTCATTAATTTCCAATTGGGCATTTCAAAAATGAACTTTAAGTATCTCACATGGAATACGTCCAAAATAAAATCTCACTGTCTTTTCCCCCCATGACTCCCTTCCTTTGAACTTTCCTATTACTGCTGAGAAACTTTCTAATCATCCATATTCACAACCCTTAATAACATGACTTTGGCTCACTCTTACTTTACCTGTTCAAATAGTCAAATCTTGTCTTTTATACTTTTCCAGCCTTTTTTGCATATGTTTTCTTTTTCTATACTCACACAATCAAACCCCAGTTCAAACCTCTCTCCCTCCTCACTGGTTGTCTTCCCTTCAGTCTCTTTTCAGTCCTTGTAACTGCCAAAGTGATTTTCTAAAAGTATTAAGTTTAATCATCTTAATATCTGCTCCAAGTCCAGAGGTTCCCTATTACCTTGTAGGATCAATTACAGGCCTCCTTTTGGCATTTAAAGCTCTTCAGTCTGGTTCCTTTCTATTTTTCAGTCTTTCTTACTTGCATTCCTGGCACAATAACACATCCTTCTCTACAATCTCTGTGCTTTGCGGTGGCTAATCTGTTCTGAAAAGCTTATTGTCACCAGGTCATCCCAAATCTCTCTAACTGTGAATCTTTCCCGTAAAGTAACTGTGAATCTTTCCCGTAAAGTTATCTTCCATCTACTGTATATGTAAGCTTGTGTATAAGCTAGTTATTTATACATTATCTCCATTAGAATAAAGAAAGCAGGGAGTCACAATACAGTATGTTAATTTAACTTGTTAACTACCTCCCAATTCTATTTTAACCTGTTTCTGTCATACTAGAAGTCCTGGGAGCAATCTGAGTGCTTTGACACCTCTGCTCTGAGGGTTTTACACCAAATCAGAATTGAGTGGAACAAGAAGACTTACCTGATCTCGACAGAAGAATGGACCTGGCTGAGCGCTGCAGATATGACAGAGAGAGTCTTCTAGGTAGGGGTCAATCTGAACCTATATGAAAGCAATTTACAGATGAACTATGTGCTGAGCATTCATCATCAAGAATAAAAGGGAAGGTAAACTATTCTGTAGTGAAGGATGAAGAGGGCAACTGCCTTCAGGAAGAGTTCCGAGAGAGCTCTTTGAGGAATGAAGAGAATAATCAGACAATGAACAGCTTCCTTCAGTCCCAAGAGAAAGCTACTTGGATTACCTTCAGGGAATAGGTGATTAGAGCTTTACAACCCTCAAGGTAGGCACTATGAAGTTAGAGCTTCTCACATATTGCCAAATGGCAACAGCTGAGTGCTTTGGACCAGATTCATAATTCATAAATTCTATTTAATAACTAGGAAGAAAGAGGAGATCAGAATATGGAAGTCATGTTGAAATCATCAAGCCTACTCTCCTTACTTTTATACCATGTTAGATTTTAAGTTAATCCTCTTTAGGTTCCAAGTCAAGTCATAATGTCTATATTCCAAAGAAGCCACAAAACTCCAGAAATTTTGTAATTTGTTTATCTACCCTAAATGACACAAACCCAGAGATACCTCACACCCATGGCACCAACTCCCGATGACAACCCTGAGGCAGACCAATTTAGGCCCTTTTATCAATTATCTGGACCTGCTTTACCATGGGCTAACTCATCTCTAGGAATCTTCCAAGATGCTATAAGAGGGACAATGACACAAAAAGTACCATCCATTCTACTTACCTTCTTAGTAAACTTAGTAGTTTTGATCTCCACAAAAGCAGCGCTGACTGCCTTCAGATAACTGCGTTGATTGTTAAAAGTCACTCGGCCAGATCCTGAGAATCACATGAATATGGTTTATTGTCCCAACAAGTCTCCCTAAAATTCTACAGCCTGACTTCAAAGAAAAACAGCAAAATCAATATGCTCCATGTCAATGCAAATGTTAGCTCAGGATAAGAAGGAAGATAGTTTGCTAGGTTGGGGAAAGAGAAGAGATTTCTTTAAATCCAATTAGATGCCATGAACTGCCTATACAAAAAGAAGAAAAACAACAACTAAGGGAAAGATTTCAATTGATGTGAACAGAACTGCTTTATCAGTACAGGACAAAGCAAAAAATCTGAGAGCTCCACTATGAGACAGGGCCACAATGCTCTACCTCCTACTTAAATGTCTGAAGTCTCAGAGCCAGAATTCATAGTGCATTATCAGATATAGCACACAGTGCTTGCTTTTTTTTTTTTTTTTTTTTTTTTTAGCCTCATTCAGGTAACATAATATATTTTTAGGAACATTAAAGGAAGACAAATACATGTTCTAATTAACCTATTAAAATATGCATATTATTTGAGGGAAAAGAGGCATATCCCAAGGGCAGCAACCCAACCTCTCCACCTCTCTACTCAGCACACCAATCAACACAAATGGAGAGTTACTGCTCAGCCAGACTGCTGGAGAAACAGGGAACAAACTTCTATTAAGAACTGTAGGTTGCGAAGGACAGAAAGAAAGTTAATAGCCTTCTTAGCTGGTTCTCAAATCCTCCCTCCTATATCTTCCTGCTTCTGATTTAACTGAACTCCAGTTGTTCCTTGGTTATTGGCTACAGTTGGCAATATGGTGCACAATGGTTGTGTCTCTAGATTCACAAAATGATCAGGGGATGGGGCAAGGAAGGTAAAGAATATTAGGCTAGAGATCTGTGGCATAGTAGTTGGTCAATCAACCATCTGGTCATACCCAGTAAAGGAAGGAAACAAAATTATTTCTGTAAGAACCACCACCAAAGTGGCGCACGCGCGCACACACACACACAAAAGCTGTTTACCTTCCTTGTTAGAAAAGGTCAGAAATTATTCCCTCCCAACCCTAACTAGGAGAATCACATAAATAGTTCATAATCTGATGAGCAAAAGGTTTCCCCTACTTAGGAACCAAGGATTCCTAAGGAAAATCTAAGGGTTGCCACATAACCCCATTTACTTATATCTATACCCAAATATTTATATTTATATGCATATATATTTCTATATGTACCACATATCCCTGTTGAGAAGGTGGCACTCACCGATAGGATACTTGTGCTTATCCGTGTCAATGCCAGCATACACTACTCCTCCAAACAGATCATTTACAATTGCAGCCAGGGCCTCTGCGTTGAGCATCCCATGCAGTGCCCCAACAAAGACTGTTCTGCTAGGATCCAGTCTCTGTGATGGGCTCCGGACAAAGTTGCTGTCAGCCAAGACCCAGGGGATAACCTGCACCTGAAACCATACAGAAATCGGCTCATGAGCAAAACTAGGGGTCACAAAGAGATCATTCATAGTAAGACTAAGGGTCACAGAGAGATCATTCATGGTGGGGAAAAAGAAGGTTCTTCAAGAACTAGCAATATAATATGTTCACATGACAAACTTTTAAAGCAGATTGCTTTACAACATTTACCACCTGATCAAAGGTAGTGGCAGTATTATATAGACCAGTATTCCCATGAACATGAGGTCTTTCTACATGATGCTCAAAAGACAGACTGATTACTTCAAATCTGCCCTGTTTGTAGCTTGTCTGTAGAACTGTCTGCATGTTGTCTTCTTCACTACATTGTGGACTCCTTAAAACTCAGAGAATACCTTACCTTTCTTTGTATCTCCAGCACTGATAGTGCCAGGCACATAGTGAGCATCAGGTACTTGATAAATGTCTGACACATGATGTGACAGAGATAAGTAGATCTGAGGCATCTTTCACATTGAGCCACAAAACAAACTTGAGCAATATAAGGATCACATAGAAGGCTTCCAAGCATGACTCACAAATGTCTCTCAGATAACTTCCCAATGACTAAAGCTGACAAATTTCCTGAACTAAACCAGGCTCCAGTTAATTAAAGCCAATAGGCAACTGTGGAAAAAGGGAACAGTCTTTGTCAACTTTCTCTCTTGTTTCCCAGATCATCATCACCCTTCAATACACAACCTGAACATGGCCAGATGATACCTCCTGCTGTACCTCCACCCTTTACATTTTTTCCCACAAAACCTCACTGGGAGGGTGGCTTAGAAACCATGGCACACCATCATCCTGGAAAACCGAATGTGAGTAAATTCAACTTTGTTGAACTGAGATTTATGTAGAAGTTTTATTTTAGCCTGTCTAAAGCTTGAAGGATAATATGTGCCCCATGCACACAAGAAGAATTATTTTTTAGAATTTAAAACCTATGTCAAGCATCATATTCAGGGCTGGAATGTATGAATACTCAAAGGGTAATCCAAGAAGGGTCCGTAATTTCTTCAGTGAGGAAATTCCCAGGGAGAAGATTCCCTCCATTAATTCAAACATCAACACATCTCTATAAACCCAAGTTTTATATTCCAGAGGCACACAGCAATTAAATCACTCACTCAGATGTGAGAGATGAATGTTACCTGAGATTCAATCCAACACTATTGATTATGTCACAGTGCCTCATGTAAATAAATGCTAGGGATTTAAAGAAAAAGATCATTTCTCCCTTTACAAAGCATCTAGTCAACTAAGAGGAAGTGTAAATTTCATCTTACTACAAATTTAGCACTGGGTATAAAAGGTTATGAGTCTAACCCCAGCAAGATTTAGTATGACAAGGAATAAACAGTATTTGTTGCAATGGTAGTATTATATGATGACAAGATAAAATAGTGAATTGGAGGGAAGGCAGAACATTTTTCTCAGTGGGTTGATATAAATCTTGAAAAGGTAAAAAAAAAAAAATTTAAGAGTCATCAGCAACAATTTCAAGATGATAGTCAAATCAGGCCTTAAAAGACTGACAATTCCAAAAGGTGGAACTAGGAATCACACCAAATCTAATACTGAGGACTGGTAAGAAATATAGATAAATGGGATGGACAGGGTACATAGAAAGAGAGAATGCTTGGAAATAAGAAACCAAGAATAGTCTGATAACTACATGCAAGATGAAAAATTAGGGAGAAGAAACCCATAGCTGGGAAACAGGCCAAGAAGGAAGGCATCTTTATTTAAGATGAGATCAAGTTAAGGTGTCAGAAATTGGGAGGAAGGAACATATACAAGACACTGGGAAGAAGGAATCACGATTTTGGTGAGCAAGTCCATTGGGTGAAAGAGGAGCTGAAAGTGGCTAAGACATTAGAAGAGGGTAATGACAGAAATAGCAAAGTATGAAAAAGTGAGTTATGGCTGTTAGGAGAAGAAGTAGAATTGTATAGGTAAATAGACAAGAATAAATTTATAATTTTGTACAAAGTGAGTTTGAGACCAATAGCACAAAATGGTGATTTTCTAAAAGGTAACTAAAAATATTTTTCAAGTGATGATAAAACTGAAGCAGATTTAGATGTCAAACACAGGAGATTAAAAAAAAAATAAAATATTGGGGTCAAGGAATACACCTTGTGAACAGGGGGAAAAAAAGCCTGAGAAGGCACTTTAGAAAGATTTATCAGAAGAGAAGCATGAGAGTACAGCACGTAAGTCAAGGGAGGAGTAAATTTCAAAAAATAAATAGGTCACTGTCCATAGCCATAGAGAAATCAAGAGTTGAAGCAGGAGAAAAGGTCCTTCTATTAGATCAGATACTTAAAGGGGGGGGGGGTTACTAGTCATCTCAGAACTTTTCAGTACAAAATTAAGTCAGATATGGAATCTGTTGTAAGAAAAAGGAAGTAAGAGTGAAGACAATACTGTCCCAGAATTAATAAGAAAAACAAATGTGAAAGACTTAAGAGATCCAAAGGGGAAACCATCTGATAAAGGGAAAACAATTAAGAAGGTAATATGGAAAAGCAGTGACTCTTCTATATCGTGGACCTTCATGAGGATTAAGAAAGCTAAACATGCAACCATAGCTACTTGGAGAATGTAGAAGTTCTCACCAAGAGTCAAGCACTGAAAAAATGACTCAACATCCTCCCCCCCCATCATCCCCCAGCAAGATAAGGACCAGCCTGCTCCTGAGGAAAAGCTCTTAGAAAGATGTCAATAATACAGTATCCTAAGATAAGAGATTCAGAGTTACAAAGAACCTTAAAAGTCTTCTAGTCTACCTCCTTCGCTTTACAGATTAGGAAAACAAGGTTGAGAGACAGAGTCCAAGTCAAAGGCCAAAACAAGATTCAAGTCCCCAATCAACTCTTTCTATTATAGAACTGCCTAGCATCATAGAAAGAAAGTTTAAAGAATATATCAGAAAGCCAAAGTAGTAGGACCAAGTATGAACTTTGTGAAAAGAAGCTATTTCATTAGAAGGACAAAAGTCTGGGCCAAAAATGTTAGAAGTGAACATGGACAAAAGTAGTACCAGAGAGGGTGGAATCAGGTAAACAAGAAGCAGAATCCTGGTAAACAAGAGGCAGAATCCTGGTAATGATTATCTTAGAATATTAAGTCTAGAGTGAACAGTAATGACCACACTTCCACCTCCTCATTTTATAGGAGATTTACTGATGCCAGGTGCCTTGTCCAAGCTCCCAGAACGCAATTAAGTAGAAGAGCTGTTCTCTGCACCATTTCAGGAAAATGGGGCAAATGCATAAGACTCTGGAATTTTCACATTGACTAACCAAAAAGGCCTTCCTCCCAATAGCAATGTAAGTTCTTAGCAGATTTCTTTTGTGCAATAGGGAATAAGGTTCCACTCATCCTCAGTAAGCTCCTAAGTAGACTGAATTAATCTTGTTTACAAAGTGGTTTTATGCGCAGGAAGCATAATACCAGAACTTTTAGCCTTAAAAGTCAGAAGGAAATTTATCTAGAAAGAATCAACTTACTTCCTTACAACGCATCCTGCGGCTGGACATCTTGAAGTAATACTCGCTCAGGCCATCTGGACTTAGTGGATCTTGGGAACAAGCTTGGAGCAGGGCACGCACAGATTTCTCCAGCTCAAACACCAAGTACACATACCCTGTTTAACGAGGGGAGGGGCAAATAGGGGGCCAAAAGTTAGTATATCCTTATATAATTTTGTCCTTGACCACATCACCTGAAACACAGGCTATTTTTGTTGGTGGTGTTATTATTTTTTTTTGCACAGCTCATTTGGAAGGGAATTATTTATGTTTAAATAAATACACATCTACTGCTATAATCTAAAATATCTTTTCTTGAGTAGGAACTATGTCTATGCCAAGTACATACCATGCTTAGGTCAAAAAACAAAAGAGATAGTAGTTATGTCCCCAACATATCTACAAATGAAAGGTTTGGCAACTTAGAAAAGTAACCATTAGAAAATGAAGTGCTATAATCGATCAGAAAAGATGGACATGTCTAAATCAAAGCAATCAAAGCATGAGGAAGACT
Source organism: Sarcophilus harrisii (assembly GCF_902635505.1). Classification (NCBI taxonomy): domain Eukaryota; kingdom Metazoa; phylum Chordata; class Mammalia; order Dasyuromorphia; family Dasyuridae; genus Sarcophilus; species Sarcophilus harrisii. The sequence goes on from NC_045427.1 coordinate 597,568,035, forward strand.
AAGATAAATTTTAATTGGGTTCCAAAGAAGTTCATTAAAATCCTAATAAAGTCACTAAAATGCTTCCTCATTTGTTTTCTTTGGTGAAGGTGAATGAGATGGAACCGACACCTGATTTCTATAGGGATGGAACTTCAGACAATTCCAGAATAGAATCCCCTGGGGCTCCTTAATCCTGACAACTCCAGAGGGAGCTCAGAATCAGGCCAGCCTCTGAAGAGAGCTACCTCATAATGAAATAAAAATGCCCCCCCACAAAAAAAAGCACATCTGGGAAAGCTCGTCTCTAAATAGAAAAGCTCCAATGGGCTGAGTTTCTCTTCAAATTCGCAAAAGTAAGTGATCATTACAAATGTTTTGTTTTAAAGCTAGCATAAAGTGCAGCAATTCAGAATCCACATGAAAACAGAAAATAAAGCATGTGCTGGATCCGGCAGAGGTGACAGCTCAGGAAGTCTGCACCCTGGAGTGCTCTCACCAAGTTAGTGGCATGCAGCTGTGACATCCCAGCATCCCTCAGTGTGGTCACATACCAGGGAGGGAAAAAAAAAAAAGGTGTCCTACCATGTCTTTATTACCTTTAGGCATATTACCTTTGGGAGGGCAGCGGGGGTGTTTGCCATCCTTACCAGGCCATTCCACACTCAAAGAGCCAAATACACGGAAGGTATTAATCAATCCAGCTGCAGAGAAAGAGGCAAGATGTATGGAGATAGAGAGAAACAAATATTTTACAGGCAGAAATATTCTCTTCCTGAGCTCCTGAGAGATTGGCTACTTCTACCCCACAAAGAACCATTTTAGAAACTACACACCAGATTGGAGAGTTGGACCCTGGTGAGACTGTTCCTGTTCCAACTAGCATAAAACTAGGTATTTAACCTCCCTCTTATTTCCAATCCCCATACAGCCTACCCTCCAGTGCAAATGCTAAAGCTACTTATTCCATAATCTGAACATCTCAAACAAGGTGCAAACTGCTGGGACTAGCTCACCTTCCGTGATGTCCCAAGGAACTCCTCCTAAAAACACCTTACAGGAATAGATAGGGTTCTTGTAGTTTCGAGGAGGAAGCTGACCACTCCAGGTGCAAGTGGCTTCATTCACAGCTTCAAAAGATAAAAAGTAATATGTCACAGAGTGAAATGTGACTAATCATGTGTTGCTTGGGGGGGGGGGGGGTTTAAAGGATTTTTGCTCCATTCAGATTTAATAACTATTAAGGATTTATTTATTCTACCTAAATAATATGACATTCTATTTGACAGGTGTTTGACAAATACTACAAGATATACAAATTAACATATTGGAGAAGAAAAGTATGGTACAAAAATTTCCTTCAATCCCTGTCAAATATGCTTATACATAATATGAAACTAATGTTCCTTTGTTTATAATACTATTGACTAAAATATTGGAAATCGAGGGGGTACCTATCAATTGGAAAATGTCTGAATAAGTTGTGGTATATGATGGATGATTTCCAGAAAAAACTGGAAAGACTTGTATGAACTGACAACAAAAGTAAAATAAGAACCAGGAGGACAATTCTTTTTACACAATTCATAGAAAAATGGTACAAGGATCAACTGCGAATAACTTAGCTATTCTTAACACCACATGACCCAAAATAATCCAAAGGACTTATGATTAAAAAAAAAAAATGCTATTCACTTCAAGAGAAAGAATTGATAGCATCTGAATACCTATGGAAGCAAATTATTTTTCACTTTCTTTTTTGAGTTTTATTATACAGAAACACTAATATGGAAATATTTTACATAATTACACATATACAACCTAATTCAGATTGCTTAGCTTACTATCTTAGTAAGGGGACAGTGGAGGGGAGGGAAGAAAGAATAAAATTTAAAACCCAAAATCAAGAAAAAAAATTAAAAGTTTTTACATGTAACTGAAGAAAAGTGAAATTTAATATTTTAAAAATTAAAAAATAAAATTAATAATACCATTAGTAGTGTGAGTTTATTCTCACTGAAAAAGGCCTCATTGGATTGGATAGGGGTTACCCATCCACGCCCAATCCAGTTTACAGAAAAACCTGAAGAGGAGACAAAGGAGGTGGGCCTACATAATGGTTGTAGTAATTTGAGTAGCAAAAGACAGTATTTTACCAAGAAAAACTGTGAATTAAGTTTTTTTTTTAATCAAAGAAAATATATTTTACACAATATAATTTTTCTACATCTACTTGTATTTTTCTCCCCTTTTCAATCATATTTTAGGAAGGCAGCTTTAACTCAAACAATAATAAAATACCTACTTATAACATTTCTATAACAAACTTTTTTCCAATTAGCCAGAATTTTTGAGTTTTTAATGTTTTTTCTTGCCCCTGGACTAGTTAATATTATAATGTACAAATACGAATGAAGATGCCAACAAAAGTTATATTCAACAACTTCATCAATGTGCAAGTTACTCAATTAGTTCAGATCTATGAACTACCTACCCTAGAAACCTGACATCAATACTAAGAGATATTCATTCTTCCTTGGGGTTAACGTCAAATTGAGACAATTAGATCCAACTAAGTCACAACTATCACAAAGAAATCTTATTAAACTCTGAAAGAAATTAAACCTTTATCACTTTCTCAACTAATTCATTTTAAAATTTCTCTTAACCTTGATTTTTTTCTATCAAAAGTCTAAACTCCCACTCCATCTCAAAATGATCACCTAGTTGTAAAATGCTGAGATGTACTGCCTAAATAGTAAGGATGCAGCTTTTTTATTCCCATATTGTTCACACAGATATTAACTTATATCCCCTTTTAGTCTCTACTCTTGGTGCTAATTTTTAGCCTTCCTTCTTTGGAATTTTTCTAGCATAGTTCTATCTTTTCTAAGACCACATAAGCCTTTTATAGAATGATTTGCAACACTCAAACCTATATTAAATACTTTTCTCCAAAGACCATGATAAAGTTGGACTTCCAAGAAACATTTTAGAAAGCAAAATTTTGCCTATGCTTAAAAACAAAAAGTGCTGTGATTAGATGAATTTAGATGAAGATGATCCAGAGGAAAGTTGCTAAGAGACTGGATGAAATGCTGTAGAAGGGCCCTTACAGCTCTAAAACTTTCAGAATAGAAAAGAACGTATGGAATAAGTGCATCTGGATTTGTTAAAACTTGGATTACAAGAATAAAATATATCACCATAGGATCATATATTTAGAGACATAAGGGCTCTTAATTAAGAAAAGGAGGCCCAGAAGAGTCAAGTCACTCAAGGTGACACAGATACCACAGACAAGCCTGGGATATAAAGCTCAGCTCTTTCCAAGGCCTCCATTGCCTTAAGCCTGAGAAGCAAACTGAGGGAAATCACAAGTAAGCATGACTTTATACAGATCCAAATAAGAAACCTCATCCCTCAAAGATATTATAAAAGCCAAAAGTCCTCAAAAATGATTTTGACATTCATAGATGGCAAGTTTAACACCAAGTTTGACTCTAAAGCACTCTAGTTACATATTTTGGCATTTTCTCATAGATAGATGCCTAGAACATAGGGCACTGGGCTGCTATGTCCTTAAGTGTAGCACAAGATTCTATGAATTACAAAATTTAAGCATTGGGGATATAAAGTCAAATAAATAGTCCTTGTCCTCAATAAGCTTATATCATATTCACTGTGATTTGGTCTAAAAGGAATAGAATATTAGAAACAAGCCAAAAAACAATCTCCTTGGTACAAAACAATATTGATTTTGATAGCTACAGAAGCATAGTGGGCAAATGTCTTCAGGGATTCTCTTATGTAGCCAAACAGGTTCACACTTCATCATCCACATGTATAGTTTTTTTTTTTATTAAATCTTTTTATTTACAAAACATATGCATGGGTAATTTTTCAACATTGACCCTTGCAAAGCCTTGTATTCCAAATTACCCCCTCCTCCTTCCTTGCCCCCCCCATTTCCTCCCTAGATGGCAGGCATGTAGTCCTAATACATTTTAAAGATGTTAAAATATCACATGTATAGATTTAAAACCTGTTCTAATAGGATGTCAGCACTGGAAAAGCCTTAGAAGTCTTTATTCTTGTCTTGTTTGAAACTAGACAGTTTCATCTGTTACTATTCTCCCCACACAATCCAGAGACATGATCCTCTAGTTCATTCACATCTGCTTGAAACTCCGCTAACCCGAAAAACAGAGTCCACCAGTAAACTTTGTAATTTCACTGTGTAATTCTTCCGAATGATTCATAAGCACATTCAACAGATCTGTCTCCTGAAAATGGACAGCTTGTACTCTTTCTGTAGAAAAGTCCTCTGCTTGCTAGCAGGGCTCAGCTCTAGCTCCATTCAATTAACCAAGTGTTTATTATGGACTCTGTCAGACTTAGAAAGAAATGAAAAGTGATCAGACCCAGAGCTTACCTGCAGCTTGTCTATGGAGTCTGGCCTCCCTCTCAATACTGAAAGGATCCTCTGGAGCTTCTAACAGGTCCCAAGAAGGCCAAACTGATGCTCCCGGCCATCTCTTTGATGCACTGGTAGGAGAGGGAGTCACTGCAGCTAGAGCAGCCTGGTCTTGGTCCAGCCAGGACCCAACTCCCATCTTTAAAGGGTCTCTGGGACCAGCCCCAAGGGGCAGGAAGGGCAGAGGAGGGGAGATGCGGAGGCTGGACTGCAAAAGAAAAAAAAATGGTTACAAAATAAGGTTTTAAGGAGGCCAAAAAAAAAAAAAAGATTTAAAAAAAAAGTATTTAGAAAATTTAACTTCCTAGTCCATATACCTCCACCTGACTAAAACCTGGGTTTTTAAAACCTGGGTTTTTTTGTTGTTCTGTCATTTCAGTTGTATGCAACTCTTTGTGAGTCCATTTGGGCAAAAATACTGGAGTGGTTTACCATTTCTTTCTCCAGTTCACTTTACAGAAGAGGAAACTGAGAAACAGGGTGAATTGAACTGTCCAAGGTTATACAGCTAGTAAATGTGTGAGGCCAGGTTTGAACTCAAAAAGATGAGTCTTCCTAACTCCATGCTCCCCCAACCCACCTGGGTTAAGCTCATATTAACCAACTTAAATAACAGATGACAGACCATATAAGCAATTCTGTCACCTTGAACTTAAAGAACAAGACAAAGTTTAAGCAAACTCAAGTAACCTCACTAAGCAAAAAAAAAAAAAAAAATTGGGTTTCACCATTCCAGCAGGACAAATCTGAGCCTGTATTTTCTAATGAAGGTTGACACTAAAAACTGTCTATACAAATCAAGTTGATTTTAAAAATAGCCAACCTCCAAAGTATTCAGTTCTCATGCTCAGGAAGTTAGTCCTAAAACTACAAAAATTAGCAGGCCATCCTGAGAAAGACTGCTAATTAGAAAACTGCCATATTTCATCCCTGTGAGTTTTGATTAAGCATTTCTCCAAGGATAGTATCATGGACAGGACAAGCTTCATAAGGCAGAGGGAAACCACAGGGAAGGATTCACCATTAACTACTCCTATTCTTATTCCCCCACTTCCAAGTTTTCTACAACATTCCAAGTGAATTAAAGTCCATTTTCTTGATAATTTTGTGCCTCAAAAAGGATGAGGTTATTTCTAGTCCATGAGTGGTAGACTCTGCAGTCTAATAGAATATATACAAGAGATCAAAACCATCTCTCAACTGTTCTCCTCTGTGCATATATCCCCCACCTTTCTGATATATCAAGCCAAGTTCCAAGTTCACCAAAATATGAGACATCACTCTCGTATTAGAACCTTCACTTAAAACACTTCAGGGATCCCAATCACTTCTCTTGAAAGTAAATTACGTACAATTAAATCCGAGAGATGATCTGATCCAGAGCTGAACCCACTTGTATCCGAATCAGAGGGGCTGCTAGAACGAGAATCCAGGACAGGACGGGCATCCAGGCGGGATCCTCTCAGAGATGGTGTTGGAAACTTTTCCACCAAGTCAGAATTAGTAGGGTCCAGGGGCAAGAAGCCCAGGGGAGGTTTTCCCAGTACATTTCCCAGTGGATTATTGAGCATGCTCAGTACTAGGTAGAAAATGAAAAAAACCAATTTAAGATCATGAAGTTTTTCTTCTGGCCTGGCTATTCCTTCCCTTTGAGAGATGCAGAACCAATATCTAATTGTCAGTATAAGACAAACCAAAATAACTTTTGTCTAAGTCTTGTGGAGTTTTTTTTAAGAAGACATGCAAAGGGGGCAGGTAGTTGGTGTAATGGATAAAACACCAGTCCTGAAGTCAGGAGGACCTGAGTTCAAATCTGGCCTCAGACACTTAACACTTCCTAGCTGTGTGACCCTGGGCAAGTCACTAACCCCAATTACCTCAGCAAAAATAAATAAAATAATAACAAAAAAAACCACCTAATCAAAGAGCTTTCTGTTCAGGAAAGACTTTATCAAGAAACTAATAGCCCATTAGAAAACAGATTCTACAATACAATTCCCCTTAGGACTTGGACTATTCTGAGTTTTGGTAAAGTCCAACTCTAACTATAGAAAGAGAGTGGCTAAATGACTGGCTCATGGCATTAAGGATCAAATATGGGATTAAAACATAGGAACTCCAACTCTAAACCAAGTCTGTATCTGCCTTCACTGCTAAGGGGAACATCCAAATCCTGTCCACAAAGATTCATGTGGGTTTCCAAAACAATAAAGCTGCCCAAGTTTTTACTATATAAAAGTTAAGATTATGCTACAGTGTATTATTCATTTATTTATGGAGTATTTATGTGTTAAGACAGTAAGTTTGAGATTAAAAAAAAATAGATGTGCTACTACTAGGTCTGTATCCTAAAAGAGATAAAACAAAAAATGAAATAAGATCTATATATATATATATATATATAACAACTCTTTTCTAGAGGCAAAGAATTGGAAATTGAGGGGATGCCCATCAATTGGGGAATAGATGAACAAACTGTAGTATATACTTAATTTAGAATATTATTGTCCTATAAGAAATGATGAGAATGTTCTCAGAAAAACCTGGAAAATCCTCCATGAGCTCAAATAAAGTGAAATGTACTATATACATAAAGTAACAGCAATATTATGGAATGAGCAATTGTGAATGGCTTACCTATTCTCAGCAATACAATGATCCAAGACAATTTCTAAAGGACTTATAAATGAAGGCTATCCATCCCCCAGGGAAAGAATATTATTTGAATATAATATTTGATATCTGAATATAGTATTTGAATATAAATTGAAGCAGGCTTTTTTGACTATATTTTCTTTCACATGACTTATGAAAATGTTTTATGTGACTACATAAAATCAAATTGCTTCCCTTATCAATGAAGGGGAGGGTGTGAAAAGAGTAAGGAAGAGACTAACTCAAAGAGTTTTAAAAACAAATGTTAAAAATTGTTTTAAATGTAACTGGGAAAAATTAAGACATAACTAGAATTAATAAAAGCATTAGAGAATAAAAGTTAACATATAATCAAATTTTAGGTGAGATGTTCCTAATGTTTAGTGTTATGGAATGAAATGAAGGAGGGCTAAAAACAACAAGATTGTCAGGTCCAGATGAAATCTTACCATCCTTACCAAGGACAAGGATTCACTTAAAGTGCATATCCATGATGACCATACACCCATAACACAGCATGTTAAGGACATAGGATGAGAAAACTGATCTCCCTAGGCTCTTGTAAGAACATTCAGAGATTTGTTGAAGTCAGGTCATAAAGGATGCTGAATGATCAACAAAAAGTTAAGAAATGATGTAAGAGGTCTCTTGATATGAGATCAATTAGCGATTCTTAAGTGGGGAATGAGTGGCCTGGTAACATAAAAGGGAATAGATTAGAGCACAAAGACTAAAATGCCAACTAGAAGGCTATTAATAGAATACTCCTAGCAGAAGGTTAAGGCTTTAAACTATTTTGCTTACAGTTTAACTATCTTTGTGGGCAGGACAATTGTTAGCATCACTCACATGGCATTTACCTATATAAGTGAATTATCATCTCTACAAATTTTGAAACAGATCATACTTTACAGTACTGTGTTTTCAGTATTTTTACTCTAATTACTTCAAGTATTTATAGTAAATATTTATCAAATCAACAAAAATTTTTAAATTCTTCTTTCCCATTTCAAAATCATAAATAAGATGTTATTCTGAGGGAAATTTGCCAACTGGGATGTGGCCTTCCTGCAAAATGCTCATGAATGTGGATTATGTGCGTTCCCGTGTCTATTAGATCTAAGAAGTGATGACTACTACTTTCCTTCAGTGACAGTTAAGAACAATCCAAAGCAACCACTTCCAAGAAACATTTGATAAAGCTCTAGCATATACTTATGACTCAACTGGCAAGAGCTGGCAAGGGGCACAATGCCACTAAGAGCCAAGTGGACCCACCAAAGTCTTTGCATTCTGAAGTCAACTGTGCTATACCACTCCCTCTCAAACTGCAATTCAAGAAATAACTGAATGTATACCAGGAGCCCTTATGGGGAATTAGTATGACTTCTCAAGAGACTACTTTGAAAAGAAGGATGATACAACACAGGCTGCTTGGGGTTACCATAAAGCTGCACTGTATTAGAGCTGTGTCCAAACTATTTGTTCTGGGGCATCAGGGGAAGCCTACTGTTGTGTCAAGGAGAAACCAGATAAGTAGAAGTAATGAACAGTTTCAAACCTAGATCAATTTGTGAGAAATTTCTTACCAGCTTTCAAGTATCACACAATTTTGGCAAAATATTAAAGCCACAATTATACTTTCTTTATACTAAGCTCCTATACTAAGGAACTAAATTTGCTCAGCTTTCCTTGACCTAAACCATGTTAGACTCATAAAGAAGGAACCATATAAACATTTTCTTGTATCTTAAGGATAAATCAGAAATGGATGTCTATGTTCTATTTAGTTCTAACCTCTTAAAAAATCTGTTATGGTCAGGCTCAGGTTCCTAGAAAATCCAACTATAGTTAGTTTGCTCACCCCATCTTTTCAAAGGTGAATGGAACAAAAAAACTATTGGGTGGCATTCATTCCTTCATTCCCTACCAGTTTTGTCACAAAGACCAAAAGCAAACTCTGTAGCAAACAGCTGCTTCACTGTACCATGAAAAATATGGCTACAGTAAGATATAGAAAAATTCCCTCTTAAAGAAAACCAATTAGCACATTTGTGTCATCTAGATTAGATGCATTTTTAGGACACCTGTTTCTATCTAGAGCTTATAAAGTAAGGAGGACTGTTGGGGTCTGGCACAGTTTTAGATCTTAAAATATTTAGTCCACCAGGAGTATGTCTCCATTTTCATTGATAAATGCATTCTGCAGTCCCATAGGCCTAAAACACTCTATTCCCTGCAGCACTTTCCACATCCAAAGAACATTAGTATATGCAGGCACTGGCAGAGTATAAATTCTTATTGAGCTCCATCAAAAACCGGGATGAAGGGATTTGGCCAGAATGAAATAATCAGTGCCTCCGAGTAGAAAAAATTCCAACAGCTATTCCTTTCTTACTCACTACTGGTAATTCTATAAAGGAGGCATGGACAGGTTACTATTCCTCATTATATCAAGCTGTAAGCAATCACTACTAGAACTCACTTGAAACCAAAAACTCTCCAGGAATATCACTGTTTAGAGAGAATACTTACTTTAATCCTAGATCACAATGTACCTTTACAAGTATCTCAAAATGAATACTTAAACAATTTAAAAGGAAGCCAAGTAAGCAGCTTTATCACAATGCTTGTTAAAAGCTGAAAATGTTTACTAGTCAAATAAATAAAAAGAAAAGAGGAATAATAGCCTCTTATAATAATAAAAACTCAGTCTACAATTCTAGCCAGCTTTCCTCAAAATTATAGGTCTGGGGAAGGATGCCACTGAAATAGAGAAGGAGGGGGAAGTAAGACATTTCATTTCAGATCTGGATGTCTCTACAGTTTAAAAAAAAAAAAAAGTAAATTCAAAAATCATTCTTACTTTACATTTCTAGTTAGAGAGAAGATAAGAATCATTTCAAGTAAGAAACTGACAATAAGATATTGTCAAATATCTTGACAATTGTCAAAGCTGACAATAAGATATAATAGTCCCGGAAAAGTATATTAATCTATCAAAAGAATTCCTTTCCTATAAGGAAATAAAAGGACCTTTTTCTGAAGGAATTTCAGCTCATTTCCCCCTAAACCTAATTCCCCTAGCACCTGTCCATATTTTGAAGCTCTATTTGATTCATATCCCCCTCTGACATCTCATATGTCCAGTTAACCAAGTTTTCTAGATCCCACCTCAACCACAACTTTTTTTCTTTTTAATTTTTTTAATTTTTATTTTCAAAACATATGCATGGATATGCATAGTGAGGGACAAAACTGGCCCTTGCATAGTTTTGTGTTTCAGATTTCCCCCCTTCTTCCCACCTCCCCAGATGGCAAGAATCCAATATATATTAAACATGTTAAAATATATGTTAAATCCAATATGTATAAACATATTTATACAATTCTCTTTCTGCACAAAAAAAGAAAAATCAGATAAAAAAGGAAAGTAAATGAGTAAGAAAACAAAACGCAAGCAAACACAAACAAAGAGTGAGAATGTTATGTTGTGGACCACACTCAATTCCCAGAGTCCTCTCTGGGTATAGATGGCTCTCTTCATCACAAGATCACTGGAACTGGCATCAATCATTTCCATTACATCCATCAGAATTGGTCATCCTATAATATTAATGTTGCTGTGTACAATGTTGTCTTGGTTCTACTCACTTCATTTATCAGCTCATGTAAGTCTCTTCAGGCCTCTCTGAAATCATCCTGCAGGTCATTTCTTACAGAACAATAAATAATATTCCATAACTTATTCGGTCATTCTCCAGCTGTTGGGCATCCACTCAGTTTTCAGTTTCTGGCCACTACAAAACGGGCCATCACAAACATTTTTGCACATGTGGGTTCCTTTCCTTCCTTTAAAATTTCTTTAGGATATAGGCCCAATATAGAAACACTGCCAGGTCAAAGGGTATGCACAGTTTGATGATTTTTTGACCATAGTTCCAAGCTGTTCTCCAGAAAGTTTGGATCCATTCATAGTTCCACCAATAACGTATTAGTGTCCCTGTTTTCCCACATCCCCTCCAACATTAGTCATTATGTTTTCCTGTCATCTTAGCCAATCTGAGAGGCCTATAGTGGTATCTCAGAGTTGTCTTAATTTGCATTTCTCTGATCCATAGTGATTTAGAGCACCTTTTCATATGATGTAGAAATGGTTTCAATTTCTTCACCTAAAAATTGTTCATATTCTCTGACCATTTACCAATTGGTAAATTCTCCAATTAGAGAATGGCTTGAATTTTTACAAATTTGAGTCTGTTCTCTCTATATTTTAGATATGAGGCCTTATCAGAATATTTAAATGTAAAAATTTTCCTAATTTATTACTTCCCTTCTGATCTTGTCTGCGTTAGTTTTGTTTGTCCAAAACAAAATTATCTATTTGGTGTTCAATTATGAATTCCATTTTTTCTTTGGACACAAATTTCTTCTTTCCCCACAGATCTGAGAGGTAAATTATCCTATGTTTTTCTGATTTACTTATAATATCACTATATCAAAATCATGAACCCATTTTAATCTTATCTTGGTATGTGGTGTTAGGTGTGGGCCAATGTCTATTTTCTTCCATACTAGTTTCCAATTTTCCCCCAACAGTTTTTGTCAAATAATGAGTTCTTATAAGCTAAGGTCTTTGGGTTTGTCAAACACTAGATTGCTATAGTTATTGACCATTTTGTCCTGTGAACCTAACCTATTCCTCTGATCAACTGCTCTATTTCTTAGCCAGTACCAAACGGTTTTGATGACTGCTGCTTTATAATATAGTTTTAGGTCTGGCACAGCTAGGCCACCTTCACTGGCATTTTTTTCATTAATTCCTTTGAAATTCTTGACCTTTTGTTCTTCCATATGAACTTTATTATTTTCCTAGGTCTGTAAAATAATTTCTTGGGAGTTTGTTTAGCATGGTCACAACTCTCAAATGCATCCCTTTTCTTTCCACTTTGATTACTCTAAAACAGTAACTCTCAAAATAGTCTGGGGACCTCTTGAGAGTCCCCGAGACCCTTTGACATCTGCAAGTTCAAAACTATTTTCCTAATACTAAGTAATTGTAATTTATAATAGACTACATAATCACATGCATTTATATATGTGCACATGTAAGTATTTATATAAAATATATACACACATAAATACTGTATATAAAACACAAACAAAAGTTCTTTGGAAAGTCCTCAATTTAAGAATGTAAAGATGTCTGGAGATTCTCTTTAGGCCATTTTTGAAAGGCTGATCTAGTATATTCCCTAATCACCACCTGTCAGGATCTCCCTCACAGATAATTGAACCTACACTCTCCTCCTTCCAATCTACAGTCAAGATAATCTTAATACTGATCATGTAATTCCTCTCATTTATCTTTACTGGATCCCTCCTGATTCCAGGTAGTTTCCATGCTTTGAGAGCTCTGCAAAACACTCACCAGTACCACCTTTTCTCAATACTCTCCTCCATTCCTGACCTATTTGGACACCCCTCATTCCCACTTCTAGGTTTGGCTCTCTGTTTCCAATGTACCAGGACCTTCATTTAATATTTGGAGTTCCTCCTCCCTCAACTCACATTTCCTTCAGAAAGATGGCACTAGACTCCATAACTTTCCTTCCTTAGAACCCACACAGTATTTTGGGGGAACTTTATAATGAAACTATGTAATAACATATATCTTGTTTTTAAATTGTATTCTTATAAATCCCTTTACTAGACTAAGCTCTTTGAGGGAAGAGAAATTTTATATGAAGTTTTCATTTCTCATGATTCAAGTCATCTTTTACACTCAGCTTCCAAAGTAAAAGTGACCTCTTTAAAGTTCAAGTCTGTTGGGATAAAAAGTGCTACTTGTACCCAGAGAGAGAACTATGGAGACTGAATATGGATAAAAGAATATAGTATTTTCACCTTTTGCTGTTGTTTTTCTTTCTTGTGTTTTTTCCCCTTTTGATCTGATTTTTCTTGTGCAACATGACTAATATGGAAATATGTTTAGAAGATCTGCACATGTTTAACATTTTTGATTGCTTGTTGTCTTGGAGAGGGGTGAGGGAAGAAGAAAAGTTTGGAACACAAGGTTTTGCAAGAGTGTATGTTGAAAACTTATCTTTGTATATATTTGGAAAAATAAAATACTACTTTAAAAAAGAAATATGCTGTGGTTAAAAAAATAAAGTTCAAGTATGACTATGTCATTTCCTTTACTCAAACTCCTATGGATCCTTATTGACACCAAAATCAAATATAGAAATGTTTTCTGGCTTCTAAAAGACATTCTAAAATCAATGAACTTTTTTGCTCCCTACACCAAGATCTACTGACACTGACTACTTGCCAATACTCCTTTCTCCTTAAAATTCAGTGCCTTTTCATTAGCTATTAGCTGTTCCCTCTCCCCATTCTCTTCATTTGAAGACCACAGACTTCCTCTAAGACAGCTCAAATGCCATCCTTGCAGAAGAATACCTTTGCTGATCCACTCTGGCTACTAGTGCCTTTGAGATACCTCTCATTGGCCTCCTCCTCTCTCCTGCCTACCACATTTCACAATGTGAACTCCCCTTAAGCAGCTATTATATTTTTGTCTTTTATTTTTTTTTAAATCCCTAACATTTAACTTGATGCCTAATACATAACAAGTACTTGTTGATGCCTGAACATGGCCTCAAAAACTTACTAGCTAAATGATCTTAGGTTAGTTTCAATCTCTCTAGGCCACTTCCTTCATCTGTAAAATGGGGCACTACATTTATGAAGACAAATGAAATAATGGACTTAAAATACTTTACGTGCAGAGTGCCGCTCTCAAATAAAGTTCCCTCCTGAATTTTTCCAGATGGTTCCCATACTACAACCCTAAAATACTTCCTATAATTCTATAAACCTCTTTAAAGATTCAAAGCAACAGAAGGCAAAGTAGCTTGGTAAGAACATGTAAAGCTCATGTATTCTGGAATTAACTGGCACCAGGACTTTTTTGGTAGTACCTGACTGCCTTTGACCACATTGGGAAAAAAAAAAAAAAAAAAAGAAAAAAGAAACTGGACACTATCTGCCTGAGCTTATCCTTTTTATCACTAAACCAACACCTGGAAAAGTAACACATTGAGTGTTTAGGTATTCAACTCTAAAATGAATGAGTTCACTAATTTTCTATGCAGCAAAAGTACAAAAGAACTTACAGAAGAAATAGCTAAGAAGATCTTACCCTATAATTCATGAACTTATTTTAAATTTATATATGCATAAACATATTTCTCATAACTATTTCAACATAATTTGTTTTCTTTATAATCTACATTTTTTTGCATTTAAAAACATTGTGAATGGCATCCATAGGCTTAAAACTGCCGAAGGGATCCATGATACACAGAAATCTAAGATTAAGAACCCCAATTACTGAGAGATGTAATAAGGAAATTTTGATAGAGGAAAAAAACTGGTCCAGTTTAAAAAAAAAAGTAGAAAATAGCTTGTTTCTGATGTTTGGGGGCAAGTTTTAAAGCTAGTAAAAGGAGACCAGGACTGTAGAAGGAATATTAAAATGGGAGAAAAAAAACAAAAACAAAAAACTAATTCACAATTTTGCTAAAAAGGCCGCCTTTCCCTATAGTATTTTTTCAGGTTCACAAGAAATTTTAGTTTGATCCTTTCAGGATTCTACTTTTCTTTATTCTTTTCCCCCCCCCCCATCCCAAACTATACAGTGATGGCAGACAGTCCTTTTTTAGGTTTTACCCTTGGCAACATCTATACCACAACAACACAAGACTAGTAATAATGTTCTGCAGTATCTAAACCCTTCAGAGTCTTCATCTTAAGTAATTCTCAACTTAAGGTTCGTAAGCCTCTTTTAAAAAAAAAAAAAAACATTTTGTTAATATAATTGGTTTATTTTATAATTCTATTTTATTCCTTTAAAAATCATTTTGAGAAGAGCAGGCTTCAGACTGCCAAAGTTATCCATGATAAAAAAAAAAAAGTTAAGAGCCCTTGAGCTAAAAAAATAGCTACATCTTTTTTTCCTCATCAAATTTCAATTTCCCTCTAACCACACACCTTCTCATAATTTCCCTCCTTCCATGGAGAGTACCTTTTCTCCTTGAAATCATCCTCTGCTCTTCCTTCTGCCTCAATCCACAGATGCAGTCACAATTTATCAGATCTTACTGATTCTCCCCATACAAGTTTGGTCTTCATATTCTTTTCTCCACTCAAAGAGCCATCATCTTAGCTCTGGCCCTCAACACCACTTATCCATAGCAGCTTCAATGGGTCTTCTTACCTCAATTATTTCTCCAATCACAGAATTATAAAAAGTGATAAAGTCTCAAATGACCAATTACTTAATTACACAATAAACTACAATATCAATCTGTTTGCCATTTAAAGTCCTTCAACCCAGTTCTAACCATTCTAGCTTCTTCATGCATTACTTCCTTTAAATCACTCTAACTTCAACCAAAGTGTGTGCTCTCTATTAACCAGTTTCCATCTCTATTGCCTTTGCAGAGATACCATGGAATAACAATAAAAGCCTCAGAGCCAGGAGGACCCAGGAACAAAATAACTAGTGAGCATTTTAAAGCTGACTTTACCCAGCATTTCAAAATTTACATATCACTTTACAAATTATTATCTCCTTTGGTTCTCAATAGCCTTAGGAGAATAGGAGCTATTACCTGCATTTTGCAGAAGAAGAAAATAAGGCTAAGAGAGGGTCAGTGACTTACCCTGGATCATCACAGCTAGTGTGTCTAAGAAAGAATTGTAACTCAGATCTTCCTGATTCAAGTCCCTTATTCTATAGATTATTCTATCTAGTTACCTCCAAAGGTCCAATTATGTCTGACATCTTGGCTTTGTAACTCTTGAAAACAGGATCATTAAACTTTAGTGCTTTAGGGCAACTCACAAAGACTAGGATACAGAGATGGCAATATGAAATTTTCTCATTTGGGAAGGTCCTATCTCTATCCCATTCCTTTGCAACAGTATGTCTCCCCTTTTCCCCAGCCCAGAATGTATGCCTTCCTCACTTCTGCCTCTTAAAATCCCTAATTTTCTTCAAAGTTCAGTTTGAATGCTACCCACCTACATGATCTGAGGCTGATGCCTCCCTGCTGAAACTACCCCACCCCACCCCCCCACAGCTTGTGTTCTAGGAAGGAAGTTGTGCAAAGCTTTCTGAATCCAGAGGCCCATTTCATCTTTGTATCCTTAGGGTCTAAACTAGTGCCTAATAAGTTGGGAAGTTTTCACATGCTATGCCAATGTTAACTATTGCTAATAACAGTAATGATTATTTAGCTAGATGATACTTCTTGCACAAGCACTTAGCTTTGTCAATTTTTCTGAGGCCACAAGGCTATTCCCTGTTTGATGAATAAAAAGGAGGGAGAATTAGACTAAAGTTCTTCCCAATTCTGTCCCCAAACATTTATTAGGAACTCTGTGACCAGTCACTGTCCTAGGGATAAAAAGACAGAAATGACAGCACCCTGCCTATAAGAAGCTTACACTTCACTGGCCTAGTCCTACATTTTATCACTCCAAGACTCATCTGCCCATCCCAATGTTATAAAATGCTGATCCCATCTTAGATGCACTATCATATTTCATTATGGCATACTCTGTTCTACAATGTGGGTTTCCTAATAGTTATTAATTAAGCATTACACTCAGCTGTTCACTGTCCCCCCCCAAAAAATGTGTAAGATTTTACAACATCAGGATACAACATGGGAAGTTAAAGCTCTAGGATTCTGACTGACCATGCCAATTCACTCCTTTATCAAAACCTTGTCCAGTACCATCAGACACTTCATACTTAGCAAGAATTGCAAGTGATGCTCTTGCTAATACTCCAGAAACCCTTGCCACATGATCTTGCTAATCAGACATTAACTCATTCTGTACTTGGTCCAATACAAAGCTTTTTACAGCTGCCCACGTCAGAAAATAATGATATGGATTAAGTCCTTCATGACAACCATCTTTTTTTTTTTTACTACATTTTACTCCCCACAGCAGCTATTTAAAATATTTTACATAAACATCATTTTACAATGTTATAAAATTTGAAAAGCACTTCCAAATAACAACAATCCTAAGGTATGTGGTACAATCATCTCCCCCCCCTTCCACTTTGCAGATACAGAGACTGAGGCTCTCAGAGATAATATGTTCATGGTCATACAAGTAACACCAGACTCTACTGGAACATAGTTTTCTGGTTTCCATATTCATTTTGATATGTTCAATATGTCATAATACTTCAAAGCCCTGACACTATCCAAACCACAGCTCTCCCTTTCCAGAAATCCCTTCCTCCTAACTCTAAAGATTACCCAATACTATAAACTTCCCTTTAAATTACTTCCCTCCAATTTCTCCTGCATCTTTCTTCATCCTTCCTCCCTTGTCTCAGCAGAGAGATGATCCCATATTTACAAAGCACCTCCTTCCACCCCAATCTCCTTCAGGACCTCACTCTACAACATCTGATTTATACCTTCTTAGTAACTTGGAACTGATGAGTCAACCTTTCTTCCCGTTCCCCCAAATTTAACGAATATCTCTATGTAGGTAACTCCCAATTCTATATATCCAGATCCATCCTGATTGACGTCAAATCTCAAACTTCCAATTGCCTACTAGACATTTCAAACTAAATACTATAGGGTTATCTTAAACTCAACATGTTAAGAAACTGAATGTATGTTTTCCCCAAACTCTCCCATTTTCTAGAATTCCAACTGGTATCGTACCTTAGCCCTCTTACCATTCCAGTCTACGCTGCATGTCGCTGCCAAACAGAATGTAAATTCACTGAGTAGGGTTTATTCTTTTAATTTGTATTACCAGTGCCTAGCATATATGGCACACAGTAGCCACTTGAAATAACACATTTATTACTTCCATTTCCAAGGTCTTAAAAACATGCTTTGACTTTCACAAGCCTCCCCCCAAAAAGTCTGCCTTTGACCTTATGTACCCTAAGCAAAATTACTTTAATGACCAAATTCTTGAACTCAATGTTTCTACTTCAAGATCAACGCACCCTTAAAAATATGGCTTCTATGCTGTCACAATACTAAAACTGTTTTTGAAAAATCAATGAATGTGGAGGTTTAAGTGTCTTTTTAGACACTGAAGATGGAACGAATAAAACTATATTGGGCTTCAAAGAAGAATGTGTGTAAACACTATATAAATATCAACATGATATTCCTCACTTTTTGCTTTGTATTGTTGTGTTCCCAGACCACAGACAACATTTTAGTTATCGTTTAAAAAAAAAACTTCAGTTATCTTAATAGCAAGCTTAGCATGGAGCCTGTGGCGTAGGAAGCTACTGACATATTAATTGAATGAATGGTTATAGGATAGTACTAAAATACTTATAGTATGTAGCTAGAACAGCCCGAAGCCTATACCCCCCTTCATTTTATGGTTTAGATACAAATGATACTCAACATAGGGCTTTGAACTACTCTGTGGAAATGATGACTTATCTAATGTGGTACAAAGATACAAGACAAAGCAATATGGCAAATATCACTTTGATAGGTGATAGTCAAACAGAACCAAGTGGAATCCAGCAAGATGTAACTGAATTAGCATTTGAAATTCTCGATTACTGAGTTTAGTCCAAGAATATAGCAAAGACCAGATAAATGAAGAATGGCTGTTATCCAGACAAGAACTTTGGAAGGAAAGCCTGTAAAACTTGTCTCTAAGAATACTGACTTGGATCCAGAGACAGGATAGATTATCGCCTTTGGAAAATCTGGTGATATTGTATGATATTAGTATTCAAAGAATTTAAGTTGATATCACCAAATGGCAAAGTGAATTACACAATAATTATGAGCACGCTGCATATATTACAAAAAGGAACTACCCAGTAAAATTAATGTAATGAATGCCCAAGAAGTGTGTGATGAGAAAAAAAAGTTGAGTCATGTAATAAAAGGAATAA
This sequence comes from Sarcophilus harrisii, assembly GCF_902635505.1. Taxonomy (NCBI): domain Eukaryota; kingdom Metazoa; phylum Chordata; class Mammalia; order Dasyuromorphia; family Dasyuridae; genus Sarcophilus; species Sarcophilus harrisii. The sequence continues at coordinate 597,587,129 of NC_045427.1, forward strand.
TTTAAAAGGAACCCAGATATGTCAATAGTGACCAAGAATGTCAAGAAAATCTGAAGAAGGTCCCAAGACTCAAATTTATGGAAAGACATGGTCAAAACTAAAAACAATTAAGAATGGTGGGAGAGTTTCAATTCATAACGAAACATCATTAATGACATTTGAGATCCATGTGAGCACTGCAAAATTCACCAAGTTGCTTAAGTTCAAATTCTAGTTCTGCATTAGGGTAAAACTTCTAGGACAAATTCTCATCTCTGTGCTTTAGTTTCCCACAAACAATGGAAACTACCTTTAATAGAACCGAATTGTCAAACTGTAAGAAAAACAGGAAAAAACAAATAAGGCAAGATCTTTCTAGCCAAAAGTAAAAGGAACATGGCATTAAAAAAAAAAAAAAAAAGGTCATCCTACTTTGACCAATTTCATCCATGGTCAAAGGCCCATGGAAGCCAAGCCTCTGGGACCAAACATATTGAAGTATAAAGGCCTCATAAAGCAATCATTGTTACTACTACCTTCAAAGGTAACCAGCATCTATGTGCCAACAGGTGGTGATAAGGTGTTGTCTCAAGATTTTTTTATTAGGATTAGGCAGTAGGTACATCCTAATTCATATTAAATTTAGACATCTACATGAGTAAAAGGAAAAAGGTCTTGATTTCTTCCCTCCAAAGATGAAACCTTCATGATCCTGGCTTATAAAGACCATTTCACAGACTCAGGACCATACTGAATAGTACAATTTTGGGTTGAACACCATATAATAAAACCTTCTTTACCCTCTGACCTTGTCCTCATCACTTACAGAAAGGGATAGGAAAGCTTTACTTCTGGGGAGAAAAGCCACATTTCCAAGGTCTCCCTGACCCAGTTTCTGGATATGGAATATTCCACGCCAGATAAATTACAGTCAGTGAAATTAGCAGGTCTCTCTCTTGCCATAGTAGGCAGGGAAATTCTACCACTAATAGATGTCACAGCTGCTACTCTTATAATCTCCTTAAGCAACCTGCCAAGATTCTAAAGAAGCAGTGTTAGTTGGAAGAGTTGGTAATAAAATTGATGAGTACCCCAAAGGTCTCATCACTACATTACCATTACAATTACAAACCACAGTAGAAAAGTCACTATATTCTAGAATCCTCATTAATTGCAAATGCTACTCTCAAGTCCTAGAAGTTCTCTCAAACTTATGCTAGAAAAGTTTGTTCTAAATTCACAACTTAAATCTAATTTTTATAACTAAAAATCAGCTCACTATCTGATGAGGCCAATGACAAGGAGACACTGTCACTATTGCAGAGGGACTGCTGTCCCTTGTTCATATTCAGTCTGTGTCTGGCAGGGGCCGCAGATACATCTCAGGCACGTCGTGGTGAGCTAAGTGCCTAGAATGGGATTGCAGCTCATTAATACGATAGCACGAAGGCTGTGGGAGACCAAATCAGCAATAATATTTTTAGACTAATTGTTAACTTTCTCTACTTTCATCCTCCTTTGCCAGCTCCTGTGGATTTTACAGCTGAGTCATCACCGGAACTTTCTAATGCATTCCCCAGCAGCACAAAGCCACTAGTGTAGGGAGTGGCAGAATCAGGGTCACAGAGACAACAAATGCTCAAGTTTTTTTAGCCCACATCTCCCCAATCATTCAACGTACCTCAATACCATGCCAACCCAAAGTTCACATAGATAGATGGGAACCTGATTTAAAATGAACAGCAATGAATACAATTTTTTTTTAAACCTCTAATCTAGTCCATTCCCTTCCCCCAACATTTTTACTGCACAACATTCTTCATAAGGCCAATTCCTCAGGTTAGGATGCTTATTCTAAATCTAGGTAAGTGTCCTAGTAGGGGAATATTCTGTTACAAAATTGAGACCTTAAATCATTCACAGTGATTCCAGGCCTCAAGTGAGCATATTACCAAGGAGTTATTTATGTAATAATGTAGGCAAAGCAACAAGAACATAGTTTCCCTTACTATCAAGAGAAAGGTCTAATAAAATAATGAAACAGTATAACCTATAATTTTATCCCAATACCTAAAAAAAGACACATCCAAAGCACATCAGGAGATAGTTTTCTTTTCTTTTCTAATTAGATGAATGTAAGTGCCATATAGATAACACCATCACACAATATTAAAACTGACTAAATACATAACCAATATGTTTCTTTCCTCCAGTTTCAGGGCCTGTTGTAAAACTGGTATCTTCCCCAAAAATTCATAAACCTGAATTCCTAATGCTGGGCTTTGACACTGTTCTAACAGTCACTAATTTCCTCTAAGATTTCCTTGAATATATAACTCTCACTCCTACCCTACACACTCCTCCCCATCCTAGCTTGGTTTCTTGTCTCTGTTAATGTCTGATTCCACCTAGCTAATTTCAAAAGTAATGCTTCTAAATCCCAGCTGTTATAAATCCGTACTTCCTATCATTTACCCCAACAACTCACCTTACAGCTGCTCAATCATCCCCTAGAGTCTCCCAATTATCTTGTTACAAGGGCTTATTTTTCCTTTAAGTATAACCAAAGTTTGAAACCCTAAAGTCTCTATTTCATTTTTTAAGGACAGTGTCCTAATCCCAAATATCCTCCCAAGTATTGTTTTATTACAACAAGAACTATAAGCAACCTTAGCCAACAAAGAAACAGATGATTTACCTAAAAGATGAATCCTACATCCCATCTAAATCATCCCCCCAAAATGCCCTAAAAGCCTTTCTTGAAGGGAGCCACCATACTAAAGCAGCACACATTGCATTTCTGAACTTTAACTACAATAGGCCTCTAAATTCCTCATCCTACTTCCAACCTCCTGAAGGCAAAGTAGAATATTATCCTTCTACAGGAGGGGCTTTTAATCTTAAACCATTTTGGCAGTCTGATGAAGCCTAAGAACCTCTTCTAAAAATAATAAATGCCTAAAGAGAAATAAAATATACAAGTTACAAAAGAAAATTATTATAGTAAAAGTTATCACAATGTTAAAAAAAAAAAAAAAAGCACAGATCCTATATTACAGGGTCACCTAATTAACTTCTCATGTTCTTTGTGAGAGTTTGAAGGCATTGTATTTTGCCCAAGGTCACACATGAAGGACTAAAGACGAGGACTCAGATATCCCTGGTTTTAAGCCAGTAATCTTGCTACATAATTCCTTTAGATAAAGATTAAGCAAAAATGATTTCCATACGTGTAATAAATACATTTAAAATATAGTTTTAAAGTATTTTTTTTAATGTTAAAAAAAAAAATCTTTCTTAGACCCTGGCTGTACAAATTGTAGATTTGGTTCTCAGGCCATAATGTAGCAAACTCTGCTTTAGGTCCTCCCACAATGGACATTATTTTAGGCACAACAACTGAATATCCTCTTCTGTGATTCAAAAGCATCATTAATGTCCCAAGTCACATTTAACATTTCTACATACAGAAAATGCTTCCGCATCATAAGCTACCCTGACCCAGTCATATACAAAGGGAATTTTTCCATCCAGTTATAATGTGACATGATTATAACTCACCTGCCTTTGGAATGTAGGAATCAAATAAATAATGGTGACCATAACAGTCCAAGTAAGTTAATTATATTGATGTAAAAAACACATTCCATGTTGGTTATTTCTCCTCAGATCTTGAAATGAATAAGCACCCCAAAACACACACCTCAAAATTATAGGGGGGATCACCTATACCAAGAGTGACATTATCCAGAGCCCTGGATTCTAAGATGCTGTAGCAGATATTGATATAGGTTCATTATTACTGGTTTCATGTGAAAGGCTACTTGGAAGAAACCAGAGCTGCAGCCTCAGTCAAGAGGGATGACAACTCAGCTCTTTCCTAGCTGGCTCCAACTGGCAGATACTGAGAAAACCTGATGCTGAGAGGACTAGTGGATTGATTGATTAGAAGTTGGGACAGGTAGCAGAACCAAGAAGTTCATTTTTAGGTTCTTACAAAACACGTTTTTGATGAGATGCTGTCTCCTTTAATATCACAGGATACTTTGATTTGAAAATTTTGAATTATATTTATTAGTTATTTCTATACCAGGCACAGGGATTACCAACCTGTCCAAATCCCAATTCCCCAGATGACAGTTCTATTAAACAATGCTCCATTATAAAAATAAACTCTACTGCAAGAGAAAACACTAGTCTGAATCTTCCGTTTCTGTACTTACTGGCTGAGCAAGGATGAACCTCTTTGGTTGAGAAAGGATGGGTTTCCAGAATCTCATTCCTTAAGGAGAGTGCTAATTTCAATTCAAACATAATGAACCAAAAAAGATGCTTGCCAAAGGGCTAACATCTCTTTAGAGAGGTTTGCTTGTAATTGGAGTCTTCAAATTACTTTTATATGAAACTGGACAAATTCTACTTAGATGGACAGAAAATGTATACTATCATCTACTTAGTGATTATGACCAACTTCCTAAATATTAGTGCCCTAAGCAAAGCTCATCTAAAACATCTGTAAGATAATTGAGTATATTCAAATAAGCTCTCCATTAGTCCCCACTCTCCACCACCTCCCCCAAATGCTCCTACATGACTTAAATCAATCTTACTGGGGTTGTTCAGAGCCTCAAGATCTACCCAAAATAAGCCAACAAGGATGCAAAACTCGATCAATGCACACCAAGATTTGGATGACAGAATACTCAGTACATAGAAACAAAACAGACATGGGTCAAGGGGAGTTCACATGGACAAACTTAAGTCAATGTGGACTTTGTAGAAATAACTAAAAATCCCATAGAAGCCAATATCAGGGAGGTTCCTCTTAACATAGATTTGAAATATCAAAAACAAACTCTCAGCTTAAATAGTCTTGTCTTTGAAGTTGGACTGCTTGACAGGACAATTTTTGATTCTCCTGAGTTTTAGTAAGTCGGGGATTGTCATACAAATAAAAAAAATCTTTGGATGGCTTGGGAGAAAATGTGAGGAAGACAGACTAGACAAAATATCTAAAATCCCTTTTTTTTAAAATAGCTTTTTATTTACAAGTTATATGCATGGGTAATTTTACAATATTGACAATAGCTCCAATTTTTCCCTCCTTCCCCCCACCCCCTCCCCTAGATGGCAGGATGACCAATACATGTTAAATATATTAAAGTATAAACAAAATCCCTTTTAGAACTAAGAGTCTAATACTAGACTTTTAAAAAACCTTACTACATTTTAACTCCTTTTCTCAAAATGTCTAAACACTTGGGGTTATAGAAAATAGTTAAACTTACCACAGCAGCAAGTTTGTCTCAAAGGACAAAGCCTCCCATCACTGAACACAGCCTAAGCAAACAATCATGGCATTCTGGAATTTGTATATGCACAATTAAGATACAATTTCCTTGAAATGTGCACTTCCACGTGTACTCTCAGATCAGATGGCTTAATATGTCCAGTAACAACCACATGTCCCATACACCTTTTTTCCCCCTCAAACTCTCTCTTTATGGAGGACAGTTACTGACCTATCAGAACTCCTACTCCCTCTGAAGGAGTCCATCCAGTCCTAGGACTAGGGAAGCAGTGTGGGCAAAGAAACGTGGGCTGAATGTTCTTGCTTTGTTGGTGAGAAAAAGATCTGGTAACACAGCTGTGTGGTAGGAGTTTTACATCCCAATCCAAGGAGGCAGCATACTCATGGATGGAGACGAAGAAGGTACATAGTACAGAGATGGAAAAGAAAGAGCTGACACGAATACCCAAGCTCTAAGAATAAGGAATTGTGGTTTCAGCAACAAATCTTATCTTGCCTATGACAAATTAAAATGTCCCACTTTAAGGGCAAGGTCATAGGCCGGGTGTCCATATAGAGCTGCTCGTTTCTTCAACAACGGGTTATAGCTCTTAATATACAATCATGTGCTATTGATCACAAGACTATCTTCATAGAAAGCATAGATGGTTTAACACAAATTCAACTCTATTACTGTTTAAAAAGTTCAAACTAAAGCAATGAAGCCACTGAAAACAGGAAGGAGAAGAGAGAAGAGCACATTCTATTGCTAATTTTTAAAGTCACAAACAGGGAGGCCTTCACCATCTAACAAGTAAGCTTAAGAGGCTAGCACCATCTTCTGTAACACTTTCAAGTGAAAACAGAACAAAAGGAAAGACAAAGCTTTACAATATCATCTTTCATATATAAACACTAAGGAAAGGCTACAAGAACCTTAGGGCCTAAAGAGTTCACCCATTATCAGTTATCTGATCCCAAATGAAATATGAATATGAAGTTTTCCACTTCTCTTGAAAAAGCTGGGTACTGCATGGATTGACTACTCAATGAAACCCAATGCTACCTACAAGGGAAGAAAAGGGAGAGGTCAAATAATCAAAACTATATCCCTTTGCTCAAATTTTAAAGCTACGTTAAAAAAACCACCACAACTCTCCTTTCTTTTTTAAAAACAAAACTACTAAATGAACATTAAAATGCCCAAAATACAAATACTCATTAAGCTTTGCAAAGCACTTGAAAAGGCTTGCAATAAATAGCTAGAACTAGGCCTGTATTCTCCCTCCTCAAAAAAAAAAAAAAAAAAAAAAAGGCAGCAGCAGCCAAAACAACACTGTCACATTTTAGGGAATACTAATGGATATAATGAGAACTTTTTTTCTCCACTCAAGCCACAAAGGCTTTAAGATTCCCCCCCACCCCTTTTCTAAACCACTTGCAAAGTTCTTAAGTTATCTGCTTCTCAGTTTAAACTGGGTTTAATCAATGATCTTTCACTGAAAATAATGTGATGAGTAGAGTAAAAGGAGAGGGAAGATGGGCTTGCCCATCAATTGTATAGAATTGGAACCTTTGGGATGAAGGGTGGGGCCCCAAGTTAGGAATTTCCTCCCATACCCACCCCCTCAAATCACCAACTCTAAAGGTCAAGTCCCCATCTCCAACTATCTTTCTAGCCTGAAGACAAATAAATTCTAAATGCAGCATGGCTACAAGATCAGCAAGTTAAAATTCATTCCCTGCTGATATTCTAAGACTGTTCTCTCTTGCCCTTCTCAATGTCTGTCTCACACACACACACACACACACACAAATAAGAACATTTAACAAATAAGAAATTTAAGTCTGACATCAAATGTTCAATCCCCTCCTTCCTTCCCCCCTCCCCCCATCTAAAAGTGTTTTGCTACATCATCTCCAATATGGAACTAGGTACTGACAAACATTAGTTACCTTCCTATCACTTGCCCACAGACCCTCAGAAGAATAACAACTTTGACCATTTATTATATTGAAAGGAAAAAAAAAAAGGCTCTCTCTACAAACAAGCTGTTTTTCTCATATTCACATCTCTGCAAAACAGCTCCATGATAAGAGGTTGAAGACAGAAAGGGAAAGAGAAAAATCCGACAACTGTTGCTGCGGATGTCAGCTGTACCCCCACCCCCTCCCGCCAGGCCCCAATTCACTTACCCGATTGTGGGCTGCTCTGTGCTGCAGCATCAGAGTCCTGGGTACTCCATGGTCTGTCCCACCCTGTCAAGCTAAGGGACTGCAGGCCAAGGCACAGGTCATTTGCATCCGGGAGGCCCCGGGAAGATTCTTGCGCAGAGGTGGGGAAAAGCATCCTGCTTGTAACTGTTCCTTCAGAGTCTGAGAAGTCTGTTTTGGATAGAACAGACAAGCCCAAGAGTTAAGGGTATTGTTTAAAAAAAAAAAAAAAAAAAAATATATATATATATATATATATAAATAACACACATATACATATATATAAAATATGTGTGTATGTGTGTGTATATACATATATAGGTCTCTATATTATATATTTCTATACACACATACGCATATATTAAATGTCTAAATTAAAAAGAGTTTCCTCAGGGTACAGGCTTGTAATCCGGGCTGCCAGGGTCCTGCAGCCACTGTTCCAGCACTTTTAGGGCATCAGGTCTAGAACCACCCAACCTGCCACCCCACACCCCACACACACCTATCCCGTCTGCATTACTGACTGGGCCAGCATGTGATCAGGCTGCTGATGCGTACCCCGCTGCCAGTGACATCAGCAAGGCATGCAATAGAGAGGCATCATCTCTAGAACTAAAGGGGTGGGGAGGGGAGGGGAGGAGAAGCAGCGAGGAGGAGACTTCCCTTCCAGAGACAAGACAGCACAGCAGACAGGAAGAAAAAAGGTGCAGTTTGGCTCAGCTCAGCCAGAGAGGCAGCACAAACAACCCAGAGCTACGACAGAGCCGCTGCTGGCCTGAAATCCGGCGACCTCACTAATGAGCGCACCCCAACAAAGACAGAACCCAGTGCTTGTTTGCTGCTGCTCCTCTCTAGTCCCCTCCCCTCTCTGAAAACCAAAAACACTTTAGTCCTGGACACTCTCCAGCTGCCGGCTTGAGCCCTGATTTAGCAGCCCAATGCAAAGCTTCACAATTCTGCTAGCATAATCTATTTGGCTTCAACTTGGCCCCAGTACCTCCCTGACGGCACTGCTTACCACTGAATAAAGTGGATAACCTTTAGAAAACCAAAATTCAAGCCCTAGACCTTACATACCTAATGTGGAAGACTAGTCTTAAGCCAAATTAATGGGGGAAATGTAGTCAGGGGTTAGCAACTGGCACACCCCTTCTCAAGAAGGATGCATGCTTGCTGTAGAATATTATCATATTTCCTATGACATTTTCCTATAATCCATGTAGCAAGTTAAACCCCATTTAGATGAGGACCCTTGTTTCTACTACTAACCAATCTCCTTCCTTGCCCCAAATGGGGTCTATACCATCAATGAATAGCCACATTTCCCAGAGTAGGTTTCCTCTCTTTTGTGACTCTCCTAGGAAGATATACAAGCATCAAGAGACTAAGAAAATAAAACGTTTAACATTTGAAATCACAAAAACAAGGGACAGATGCTGCAGGTTGCTAAATCCCACAACAACATTGCACAAAGAAGTCTGAACTACTAGAAAGATACTTGCTTATATACCAAACTGTCTAGGAAGCAGAAGAAACCCAAACTTTTCATCTTGTCTTTTTTTATTCCAAGGGTGAGCTTTTGGTACTCTGACTATTCCTAGCTTAATACTGCAACAAAATTACTCCTTACTTCGAGGATCAGGAAGTACAACATGGCAACTATCACTACTTTTAACTGAAACAGAAGAAAGCTCTTGTTCTTCCTCAATCCCCTTCATCTCTGCCTTTATACTCATCCTTCACAGCCCCACCCTGCTCCCAATACTCTTTATAGTGCACAATCTACTTCTAGTAGACTAAGGTTGCCAGCCAAGAGGTATAGTTAGCCATCATGTATATCTAATCACTATCTCCCATTCTTTCTGAAAATAATGACCTATGACTGGTTCCCCCCACTAACTCAATTCTTTTAACACACCTTTTCCTATAGAAAAGAGGTTAACTGATAAAAACACAATCCCACCCAAGATCCCTAGCCACATAAAGCACAAGTTAAATCCTAGGTCGTCAGATGGTTCTGAGGTAGCTAGATGGAACAAATGTCACAGCAGATCTCCCTAGATAACCTATAGTGGAAAGAAGTAGCTAGTATATAGAAAGCAACATCATGGAATTCTCTCTCATGCTGATAGGAAAAGGTGGGGGGAAGAGGGCAACAACAGTCCATCTCCTGCAGAAATAGCTGGCACCAAGCCTCCTGCAGCACTCCTTATGTATGTGCCCAAACTTACAGGGCTGTGGAGAAAGAAAGATTATCTGTGGCAAACTAAGGTAGACTTATTTGGGATTCAAAAAAATTTTAAAGCTGAAAAGGATCTTAGGTCATCTAGTGTGGCTTCCTCTTTTTACAGATGTGGAAGTTAAGACCCAGAGACATTGACTTGCACAAGACCGAAAGCATCAGAGCCAAGCTGTGAATGCAGGTACTGAACTCAAAATCAGATTTCTTTCTTCAGAGGTTACTGCATTCATGTCCTCCCCAACACTCTTCTTGGCTGCTGCAATCAATTTCCCCACAACTGCAGAAAAACACTACTCATTCTATTCACCCAGAAATAAATACAGTACCTTTAATAAACTTCCATTTTTTTTCCTCTGATGTGCTAGAGATGTTCCCTGCTGCCACAATACTGCAAATTCCTTGGGGACCTTATTCTAATATACCCCCCCAACCCTTAGGAAACATTGTGTGGCTTAATATCTTTTGCGTCTACTATTTTTATCTCTTTACAGCCACCTTTAAAATTCTTCAGTTAATTCTATTCCACCAAGTTATCTCCAATTCATTTGCCCTCAAATAGATTTTTTTTTATCGAAGATTTGAGAGACCAGGTCATTAAGTCTTGAGAGACCAGGTTATTAAGTCTTGAGAGACTAGAAGGTTTGGACTTCTCGGCTCACTGCAGGGTCTTCCAGAAGAATTTAAGATCGTTGAGGGCAATAGTTTTTTTTTGTTTGTTTTTGAAACTCAAGCATTTAGCACAATCCTTGGCATATAGATACGCTTTTGAATTAAGTGATTAAACAAGAGGAAAGAAAAAACTCTCTCAAGCTGTGGGCTGCTAAAGTGAAAATGATGCTTCTGGCAAGATTAATCTGGTAGTAGTATATGAAATAGATTAGAAAGGGAATTAAGAGAAATTAGAGTCCAAGAGAGAAATCCAGAACTAGAACTGTTTCAATGGGAATGGAGCTGAAATAATTCAAATGAAGAACTTGCTACTTGGAAAGCATTAAGATCTATAAAAGAAATGAGAAAAGCAAAAGTCAAAACATTAGAGGTATCAAGATTAAAGGTATATATTGTCTTGTAGACTAATTAGAGACAACTGGATTCAGGAGAGATATTGGGGATGAAGAAAATACAATCATGAAACCATTAGAGAAGATAGATGCTATGTCAAAAGGGATTGAGGAACAGAAGACCATGACATCATGAGAAAAGTCAAGCAGGAAGAGAGAAGATTCACCCAAGAAGAAATTCATCACAAAATTACTGAAAAATAACATAAGTCACAGAAAGGATAGCATAACGGATAAAGTACTAGATCTATAGTCAGGAAAACTCCAAGTTGGAATTGGAGTACCTCAAATCCTACTTAGCTAGGGGATTCTGGATATGTCACTTAATTTCTCTCAGTTTTAAGGTATTAATTTGTATAATTAATTAATGAGAAAGAATCAAAACTAATGAGATGTCAAAAAACTTAACCCTGGGGGGATACAAATGGAAAAAGCAAGACAATCTACTCTCTAGGAAAACTGACAAGAACAGAAAATAGAAGTTTGGCTGCTGAGTATAGGGAGAGAGGTCCAGAAGTTCTGAGGGTACAGATCCTGTCTCACTGGAAAAGATGAGAATTGATTCTCATCTCATCCACACTGTGTGAGCGAGCACTAGAATAATGAGGATGACAACACCTACTTAACAGGACTGTATAAATATCATTACTGTTGTCATACAATACCCAGAAAAAGAACTCTGGGAGATGACTAAAAACCATTACATTGAATTCCCAGTCCCTATATTTATGCACACCTGCATCTTTGATTTCCTTCACAAGCTAACTGTACAATAATTCAGAGTCTGATTCTTTTTGTACAGCAAAATAATGTTGTGGTCATGTATACTTATTGTGTATCTAAGTTATATTTTAATATATTTAACATCTAAAAAAAAAACTGTTGTCATACAAAAGAGAAACTTTATTCGTGTTTGGGGGAGGTAGGGAGAAGGACAAAGGCAATTGCAGGTATGAATAACCTCCACAAGTATAAGCAGTTCCTCAGAGACAAAAAGACTATTAAAGACTATTAAAATGACTCAAAGAGAAGTCATAAAATAAATTACAACTTAAGAGCTCTTGAAGGAAAGATACTTTAGGACAGAAGGTGGAAAACTTAAGATACCATGGGCACCATGAAAAAGAAAATAGGGTAATCACTGACTCTATAAGCAAGAAAAATTAGAAAATACAGGATACCTACTACCAAAAACTATCAATCTGGAAAAAATACAAACCTTTTGGAAATTAGACTTCCTAAAAACCATGACCCAACCAAAAAAATTGTACACCATTTCATAAAGGAAAATTACTCAATTCAGAATCAGAAAGCAACATGAAAAATAAAAGAAGCCCTCATTAAAAATGAAAGTTCACCTATCACCACTTCCTAAAACAAGAAAAGCATGACCAAATTCCAGAGCTTCCAAGGAAAAAAAAAAATCCTGTAAGGAGATTAAAAAAAAAAAAAAGAATTAGATGAAAAGTAAAAGAATTCAAATAACAATGAACCACAGATAACACTACACAAGACTCAGCAGAAAATACTATTAAGGAGAGCAAATCATGGAATATGATCCCCAAAAGTAAAGATAAAGATAAAAGATAAAGGCTTACAATCAAGGAATACCTTCCCTTGAAAAATTGATCATCATCCTATGGAAGGTAGGGGAAGAGAAGAGCCTTTCAAGGAACAATATTTTCGAACATTCCTGATAAAACAAAATAAAACAAAAAACAAAATATGCTGACTAGCAATTATGAAATACAAACACACCCAAATCTAGACCAACATAAGCAAATAAACAGCATTTGACCAATTGATGAAAGCTAAACAATAATGTGTTTACAATCTAATGGGAAGAAGAGCTAAGTGTTCTTTCAGAATTCCATTCTAGAAGGGTCAGAAGAGAAGCAAACTTGCACACCAACACAAGAAACAGTAAATATGTTCTCTTCTGCTGGTTGTAGGTAAGGGAGGAAAAAAAAGGGGGGGAAAGGAGTAAAGAGAAGAGAGGCGCCTTGTAGTGCCAAGAATTCTCCTAAGCACTTGCCAAACTTTATCTCCTTTGATCCTCCCCCCAACAACCCCAGTAGATAGATGCTATGATGACCTCATTTCACAGCTGAGAAAACTTAAGTGGAGATTCAGGGACTTGCCCAGGGTCATAAAACAAAGGTCTGGGACCAGCTTTAACCTCAGACTTTCTTGATTCCAGGCTTCTCCTTCTACTCACCATGTCACCTTGTAGCCTCTGGGGAGGCAAGGGATAGGGAAACTTTATTCCCGGGATTTCACCCAGAGGAGGAGGGTGGGTGAAGACGAGTCCCTCTCCTCCATGATCCTCATTCTCCTCCTCAGGAAAGGCGTGAACAGCCTCCTGGCATGGGCACACACCAATATGCAATCCAAGAAGGAAACATGGAGCAGTGAGGACAGGAGAAAAAGGATTCAAGAACAAAGCCATCATCACTGACTTTGTAGATTACACCATAAAGGAGGAAGTTATCAATAATCAAGCATAAGAATCCCAAGAGTAAGGACCTAGATCAAACTCTAGGCTTGCTAAAGTAAGGAGAATCAGAAGAATAAGATCAGATGCTTCTTTCACAACCTCCTTTGCAAAGATATGAAGAAGGTAGAAAGCTGAAAAATATAAGATATTATAAAGGGCACTACACAATTAACTAGAATCACAAAATGTGACTGAGATAAGCTCATCCATGAAATTATACATGGCATCAAAACATTAGAGAGCAGAATGTAGCAACTTTTTGTTTAATGAAAAAGTCAGAAACATAAAATCAAGGAAACCAGTAGCAATCATTCTCAAACAAAGCAACAATTTTAAAAAAAGACAGTCAAGAGTTGAGGAAACTATTATATGTAAGGACAATTAAACAATATTTAACATTTATGCACCAAATAATAGAATCTAAGTAATTAAAGTTACTCAGATTAAAGAGAGAGAATCATACTAAGGACTTTATTGTACCCTTTTCAGAATTAGACAACATAAATTTAAATACCTGAATAGACTTAGAAAATTTAGGGGGAAGAGTCAAGATGACAGAGAAAAACCAAGAAGCTGCCTGAGCTCTCACCAATTTCCCTCAGAAACAATATTAAATCTCAAAGCTTTAAATCAAGCATCTAAAAGAATTCTGGAGCAACAGAATCCACATAGATGTAATGAAACAATTTTGCAGCCCAAGATAACTCAGATGGACTTAAGGAAAGATTTGTCTCCTTAGAATAAAAGGGAATAGAAGCCCAGCACAGGTAGTGTCTAGTTAAATCAGTAGGCAGTTCTTGGTCATAACACAGATCATCAACCAAGGCCCAACAATCCTGGCTCAGCAGGCCAGATAGGAAGCCACTGATCAGGTCCCTGACCAAGCAAGAAAACCTGAAACAGTGCCGCCCCCCCCCCCCGCCCCACCCCGTTCCCTGGGAACACAACTCAACTTTAAAAAACTGACAAAAGAACAAGAGAGCCCTAGGGCATAGAAATCTACAACATTGACAGTAAAGATCAGAACACAACAACATCAAAATTCCTACATGTAAAGCCTCAAAGAGAAATATAAATTGGCCAAATGGAAAAGAAGGTACAAAAGCTAACTGAAAAAAATACCTTAAAAAATAGATTTGGGCAAATGGAAGCTGATTCTACAAGACATCAAGAATAAGTCAAAATTTTTAAAAAATTAAAAATACTTTAAAATGTAAAATACCTCACAACTGGCCTGGAAAATAGATCCAAGATAGATAATTTAGGAATTATTGGACTACTACCTGATCATAATAATCCCCCCCCAAAAGAGTTTATATAGCATCTTTCAAAAAAAAACTGCCCTGATATCCTAGAACCAGAGGTAAAATAGTTATTGAAATAATCTACCGATTTCCACCTGAGATCCCAACATGAAAACTCCAAGGAACACTGTAGCCAATTCCTATCAGGGCAAAGAGAAAATAATGCAAACAATCAAAAAGAAATGATTCAAAATTGTGGTATTTGAAAATTATGGAATATTACTGTTCTGTAAGAAATGACCAACAGGATGATTTCAGAAAGGCCTGGAGAGACTTACACGAACTGATGCTGAGTGAAATGAGCAGGACCAGGAGATCATTATATACTTCAACAACAATACTAGATGATGACCAGTTCTGATGGATCAGGCCATCCTCAGCAACGAGATCAACCAAATCATTTCTAATGGAGCAGTAATGAACTGAACTAGCTATACCCAGAAAAAAACTCTGGGAGATGACTAAAACCATTACATTGAATTCCAATCCCTATATTTATGCACACCTGCATCTTTGATTTCCTTCACAAGCTAATTGTACAATAATTCAGAGTCTGATTCTTTTTGTACAGCAAAATAATGCTTTGGTCATGTATACTTATTGTGTATCTAAGTTATATTTTAATATATTTAACATCTACTGGTCATCCTGCCATTTAGGGAGGGGTGGGGGTAAGAGGTGAAAAATTGGAACAAGAGGTTTGGCAATTGTTAATGCTGTAAAGTTACCCATGTATATATCCAGTAAATAAAAGGCTATTAAATTTAAAAAAAAAAAAAAGAAATGATTCAAATATCAAGAAGCCACAGCAAGTATCACAGAGGACTTAGCTTCTACATTAAAAGACAGGAAACCTTAGAATATGATATTCTGGAAGGCAAAGAACCTTGGATTCCAATCAGGAACCAAATACCGGGCAAAACTGGGCACAATCTTTCAGGGGAAAAGATTAATATTCAAAAAATAGAAGGTTTTAAAACTTTCCTCATGGGAAAAAAAAACAAACCTGAACAGAAAATCCTATTTTCAAATACAAGACTCACAAGAAGCACAAAAAACATAAACAGAAAAGAAAAAACCATGATATTCAATACAATCAAACTATTTACATCTCTACATGGGAAGATAATATTTGTAACTCTTAAAAACCATATCTCCATTACGGCAGTTAGAAGAAATACTCTTAGAGAAGGTGTGGATGCAAGTTGATTTTTATGTGCTAATAAAAAAAATTAATTAAGAGTTGGAAAAAAAGGATTGTGTCAGGAAAAGAAAGAGGAAATAGACTTAGGCAAATTATATCACACCTAAGGGACATGGAAAACCCAATTACAGTGGAGGGAAAGAAAAGATGGGGAGAGCATTGTTTGAACCTTATGTTCAACAGATTTGGCTCAAAGAAAAAATAACACTCAAGTGAGTAAAGAACTCTCTCAGAGAAGCAGGAGGGGAAAAAATAAAGAGGGGGTTGGGAGGGGTGAGAGAATAGAAGGCAGACTGAGAGAGGCAATAATTGGAAGCAAAACACTGGAAAGGATGGACAGAGAAAGAAGACAAAGGAAAGTATCAACAGGAAAAATAGGATGGAGGGAAATACATAGTTAATAATCATAACTGAATGTGATAAATTCTTCTATAAAACAGAAGCAGATAAGAGTGGATTAAAAAACCTGAATCCTACAATAAATTGCTTACAAGAAACACACAGAGTAAAGGCAAAGGCTTCAGCTGAAGGGGGAAAAAAAGAGCAACAATCCTGATCTCAAAGTAAAAGAAAAACAAAACAAAACCAAATGTACGTATACACACACACACACACACACACACACACACACACACTAAATAAAGGAAATAAGGAAGGAAACTACATCTTACTTTAAAAGTATCATAGAAAATGAATATTAATACTAAACATATGTACCAATTGGTATGGCATCAAAATTCTTGGAGAAGTTAAATGAGTTACAAAAAGAAATACCAAAAGCAAAACTATACTAGTTGTGACCTCAACCTTTTCCTCTCAGAACTCAATAAATGTAACCATAAAATAAACAAATATAAAGTTAAGTAGGTGAGTAGAAATTTTAAAGTTAGATACGATCAATCACTATAGAAAACTAAATGGGGACAACTAGACAAAAACTCATCAACGAATTAGGGCATAAAACCCTCAAAAAAAAAAAAAAAGCAGAAAGGCAGAAAAACTAAATACAGCATTTTCTGATCACAATAAAAATTATGTGTAATGAAGAGTCATTGGAAAGAAACTAAAATTTGATTGGAAACTAAATAATTTAATCCTAATCATAAAAATAATCAATAATTTCAACAAAGACTAACAATGATGAGAGAACATACCAAAATTTAAGAGGATGCAACCAAAGCGGTACTAGCAGAAATTTTCTCTCTCTGAAATGCTTATGTGAATAAAATAGAGAAAGAACAGATAAAGGAAGCGGGCATGCAATTTGAAAAGCTAGAAAAAGAACAAATTTTAAATCCCAAATTAGAAACTCCGAAAAATCAAAGGAGAGATTAATGAAATTGAAAATAAGAAAACTATTGAACTCATAAATAAAACTTTTGTTGATTTTATGAAAAAAAATTTATATACCTTGGTTAATTTGATTTAAAAAAAGAAAACCAAAGTATCAGTACCAAAAATGAAGTGAATTCATCATAAATGAAAAGGAAATTAAAGCAATAATCAGGAGCTTTTGACCAACTTTATTTTAAATCTGACAACGTAAGTGACATGAATATCTGCAAAATCATAAATCATTTAAATTAACCAAAGACAAAATAAAATAACTCCATTTTAGGAAAAAATAATTGAACAAGTCATCAATGAACTCCCTAAGAAAACATCTCCATGGCTAAATGGATTCATAAGTGAATTCTACCAAACATTTAATGAACAATTAATTCCAGTACTATATAAACTATTTTGGCAAAGAGGCAAAAAAGAATTGCTAACAAATTCCTTTTATGACAGAAATATGGTACTGATATCTAAACCAAGAAAGAGTCAAAACTGAGAAAGAAAATTAAAGACCAATTTCCCTAGCAAATATTGATGCTGTAATTTCTTTGCTAATGTTTAAGGTTTTTGCAATTTATCACCAGGATAATACACACTATTTATACCAGGAATGCACAGTGGGTTCAATTTTAGAACAATAGCATAACTGACCATATCAATAACAAAAACAGAAATCATGATTCTCAGTAAATGCAGAAAAACTCTTGACAAAATAGAGCAACCATTTCTACTAAAAACACTAAAGAGCACAAGAATACATGGAGGTTTCTTTAAAATGATACATAGTATCTATCAAAAAAAAACTCAGCATTTTCTATATTGGGCATGACAGGAAAATATGATAAATATTGGGAAATGTGGGAAAACTGGGACATTATTGGTAGAATTGTGAAGTGATTCAGCAATTCTGGAGAACAATCTCAAACTATGCTCAAAGGGCTATAAAATTGCTCATACCCTTTGATATCATGATATCATCACTATTAGGTCTATATCCTAAAGATTAAAAAAAAAAGTAAAAGGACCCACCTGTAAAAAAGTATTTGTAGAAGCTCTTTTTGTGGTGGCAAAGAATCGGAAATTGAGTGGATGCCCAATAATTGGGCTAAGTTATGGTACATGAATGTAATAAGAATATTATGGTTCTATAAGAAATGATAACCAAGCTGATTTCAGAAAGAGTTTGGAAAGATTTACATGAATTGATGCTGAATGAAGTGAGCAGAAGCAGGAGAACATTGTACATAGTACAGCAAGATTATGTGATGATTGACTGTGATAGACTTCGCTCTGCTCAGTGATACAATGATCCAAGATAATTACAATAGATTTAGTATGGAAAATACCCTCTGCATCCAGAGAGAATTGTTGCTTTAATTTCCTCTTCATTTATGGTTAATTCACTTCATTTTTGATTCTGGTAATTTGGTTTCCTTTTTTAAAAATCAAATTAACCAAGGTATATAAATTTCATTGGTTTCCCCCCCCCCATAAAAATCAACAAAATTTAGTTTTATTTATGAGTTCAATAGTTTTTTTTTCAATTTTATTACTTTCTTTGAATGTGGATTGAATGTGGATCGAAGCATACTATTTTCACCTTTTTTTGGTTTGCTTTTTCTTTCTTGTGGTTTATTTCTTTTGTTCTGATTTTTCTTTCACAATATAACTATAATATGGAAATACATTTAAAAGTTTGCATAAGTATAATCTGTATGATGTTGCTTCCTGTCTTGGGGAAGGGATGGATAAGAAGGGGAGAAAAAAACAATTGGAATTCACAATCTTACAAAAATGAATGCTGAAAACTATCTTTACATGTGATTGAAAAAATAAAATACTATCAACATTTTCTTAAAAAAAAAAGTGAAACAAGAATTCTCACTATCGTCACTATTAAATATTGTACTAGAAATGTGAGCTTTAGCAATGAGAAAAAGAAATTGAAAGAATTAAAATAGACAATGAGGAAATAAAACTATTCTCTGCGGTATGAGAATCCTAAAGAATCAACTAATAGCTATTTGAAATAACTTCAAAGTTACAGGATATAAAACTCACATACATCAGCTTTTCTATCAACAAAGCCCAACAGCAAGCGATCCCAAGAGAAATTCCATTTAAAATATCTGCAGACAATATTAAATATTTGCAAAATCTACTGCCAAGACAAACCCAATAAATATGAACACACAAAACACTTTTCACACAAATAAAGTCACATATAAACAATTGGAAAAATATCAAGTGCTCATGGATAGGCTAAGTAATGTAAAAATGATACTTCCTCTTAATTTACTTATTCAGTGCCATACCAAAATGCCAAAAAATTACTTTACAGAGCCACAAAAAATAACAAAATTCATCTGGAGGTACACAAGGTCCAAAAATAGCAATTATGGGGAAAAATACAAAGGAATGTGATCTAGCCATACCAGACCTAAAACTATATTATAAAGTAGCAATCATCAAAACCATTTGGTACTACCTAAGAAATAAAAGTGATGTATCAGTGGAATATATTAGCTATACAAGACATAATAGTCAATGACCAGTAATCTGATAAACCCAAAGACTCTAGTTTCTAAGAACAATTTGACAAAAACTGCCAAGAAAATTAGAAAATAAGTTTGACAGACACTAGACACAGTCCAATACCTCACACATTGTATACCAAGATAAGGGAATAAGGTATGATACCATAATCGCATCAGGATAGCAAGTAAGTTTACCAATTGATGGAAGAGGGAAGAATTTGACTTAACAAGAGATAAAGAACATAATAAAATGAGGTTACATTTTTTAAAATTTGCACAAAGAGAAAGCAACCAAGATAAGAAAGCAAGCAGAAAGCTAGGAAACAATTTTTATAGCCAGTATTTCTGATAAAGATCTTATTTCTGAAACAGATGGAAAATGGGTCAAATTTATAAGAATACAAGTCATTTCCCAATTGATACACAGTCAAAGGATATGAATAGGCAGTTTTCAGAAGACATTAAAACTATATATAGTTGCATGAAAAAAATACTCTAAATCACTACTGATTAAAGAAATGCAAATTAAAACAATTCTCGGGTACCATCTCACACCTATCAGATTGGCCAACATGACAGAAAAGGAAAATGATTAATGTTGGAGATGAGGGAAAATTGTAACACTAATGCACTGCTGGTGGAGATGTGAACTGATTCAGCCATTCTGGAGGGCAATTTGGAACTGTGCCCAAAGAGCAATCAAACTACATATTCTTTGATTCAGCAATACCATTATTAGATCTGTATCACAAAGATATAAAAAAGGAAAAGGACCCACACGTACAAAAATATTTATAGTAGTTCTTTTGTGGTGGCAAAGAACTGGAAATTGGAATGTCCATCATTTGGGGAAAACTGAAAAAGTTATGATAAAAGAATGTACAATTGTTCTATAAGAAACCACAAAAAGGCTGATTTCAGAAAATTCTGGAAAAACTAACATGAACTGATTCTGAATCAAGTGAACAGAAGCAACAGCAAAATAATGTAACGATCAACAATGATAAGACCTTAGTGCTTCTCAGCAATGCAGTCAGCCAAGACAATTCCAATAGACTTGGGATGAAAAGTGGCATCCACATCCATTAGAGACCACTATGGAGACTAAATGTGGATCAAAGCATAGATTTTCAGCTTTTTTAGTTTACTTTCTACTTCTTGTGATTTTTTCTTTTGTTCTGCTTTTTCTTTTTTAATATGACTAATATGGAAATATGTTTAAAATAATTGTACATGTATAACTTATATTGCTGTCTTGCAGAGGGGAGGAGAAAAAAATTGGAACTAAAAGTCTTTTAAAAAAAATCAATGTTAAACTACACGTGATTTGGAAAAATAAAATACTAGTAAATCAAAAAGAAAATTTAGAAAAGGTATCACTACTTTAGTAATTAAGAGGAGTAAAAAATTTTTAAAAATTGTTTTTTAACTAGGCATGATAATTTTATAAGAAGTGACCATGATTTATGGCATAAAGACTGCAAATAAATGCAGAAAAAGCAACTATGAAAAACATCCTTTACTGACAAAAGCATGATTAAAATCATAATCAATAAAGAGACAATATAGGAAAGATTCAATTTAATGGCCAGAGAGCTAGCCTTGAGATCCAGACAAGGGGTTTAGGTCCCATGTTGTACATGCCAGCCAGGAGGCATGGGCAAGTCACAACCTATAAAAGTACTTGCATTGGTCAAACAAATTCTTCATCAGAAATATCCTAAGTTCTAGATCCTATTCCTAAAGAGTCTGAAGAAATGATTTACATTCTAAATAATTGATGGGTTAAAGAATAAATCACAGAAAACAATATATAATTTTATTAAAGAGTACAACAAAGCATACCCAAACTTTTGGGATTCAGACAAAGCAATTCATAGGGTAAAATTTATATTGCAAAATATTTTCTTCAAAGAAGGAGAAAGAACAAATAACCTGATTGTGCATGTTTAAAAAAAAAAAAGCAATACCAACAAAAATGTTTAATTGTTTGTTAAGTAAAATTAGGAACTTTTTAAAAAGGAAAAAAAGTAAAATGAAACAATCTAATCTTTTTTTATTATAGCTTTTTATTTACAAGATAGATGCATGGGTAATTTTTCAGCATTGACAATTGCAAAACCTTTTGTTCCAACTTTTCCCCTCCCTCCTCCCACCCTCCCTCCCCCAGATGGCAGGTTGACCAATACATGTTAAATATGGCTAACCTAATCTTAAAGAAAAAACAAAATGTCAATACCAAAAATAAAAATTGAGAATTCAAAATGAGGAAATTTTTAAAAATTAACAATTCTTTTAGGTACATGCCAACAAAACTGATAATAAATTAAGTAGATGAATACTTGCATAAATATAAAATGCCCGAATTAGAAGTACTACTTCTATCTTTGAAAAAGAAATTCAATAAGCCATAAAGGAACTCTCCCTCCCCCCCTCCAAAAATATTCCAAGACCAGAGATTTAACTGTGAATTATATCAAAAATAATTCCAATAACATAAATTACATGTAAAAACAAAAAACAACTACACCAAATTCTATCAGATAAATATAACAAAAAAAAGCAAAGGAAAAAAACTTAAGAGGAATAATTATTTCTATTGAGTATAAACACAAAACTATTAAGATATTAGCCAAGAAGCTAAACATTAAAAATTCTACAGCATGATAAAGTTGGATTTGAACCAAGAACACAGGTAACTTTACATTTCCTAAATTTTGTATACATTATTTTGGTGTTTTCCTATTAGAATGTAAACTTCCTATCAAACTGATTTGATATTATTTTTAAAACAGAGGTGGATCAGTGGGAAATATTAGGTACAAAATATACAGAAGCCAACAAAAACAAAAGCCTGTTCAAGGCAAAAAGGAGCCACAAAAGCTTCTTGATTATGAGTGACATGATTCGACTTTTCCCTCAAAACTAATCTGTGTGCAAGATGGGATAGAAAGGAGTCCAGAAGGAGATCAATAAGGAGATTATGGCAATGATTTCAGGCAAGATGGGATGAAGGGCTAAAATAATATGATAGCTATGAGTAGGGGAAGAAGAGATATATTAGAAACGTTGTTATAATCAACATGATTTTGTAAAATGAGTGGATGGGAGCTGGGGTGAATGAAATTGAGGACTCCTATACGTGGTAAATGTGAGTAACTGAAAGAATAGTAGTCACCTCAATGGAAAAATGAGGGGAAGGGTGGGCAAAAATAATGAGTTTCATTTTGAATATGTAGAAATTAAGATGCTTATTGGACCCGCTAGGTGGAAATTTCTAAGTAATAGATAAAGATGGGACTAGAGCTCAGACCCTAAATAGGAACGAATTATGGGATGTAGAGAAATACTAGTTGAACCCATATAAGTTAACGAGATCACTAGGAGAATATGTAGAAAGCAAAAAAGGAGGCGGCCTAGGACAAAACATGGTAATGTAAATTAGGGAGAAAAACTAGCAAGGGAGAGGAAGGTTTGGGGCTAATGACAGAAACAAGTTTGTCACCATTATCCTGAGACTACAATAAAGGGATGCTGAGGTTATTTAAAACATGGAACTGGAAAAAGAAGAAGTTCACAAAAGTCTTTTTCCAGTAAAATAGTACACAAAATACTTTGCTGGGAGAAAGGGAAAGATCGTAGTACAAGTACCTTGGAAAGAGAATGCTTTGAACAACCATTGGAAGGAATATGATAGGAAAATCAAGAGAAAAGCAAATGACTGATGTGTAGCAGTAGAAGCCTGAGGTCTAATAACAAATTTGTCATGCAACTCTCCTGCAGTGTTCAGCAGCACACAAGGAACAGTAAGCAAAGGAAGTCAAGGGCAGAGATTGACTATCTACAGAGACAGGGCTAAGAAGGAAAAGATGAGTTGCAATGTGACAATGGTGGAGAGGGACACATGAATCAAGTCAAGCATAAACTGATAAACAAAGAGTTAAGATACTGATGAGAGGAAAAATAAGACCAGAGAAGAAAGGAAGACAGAAGGACTCAAGTTGTGGCAAGGTCAAAACAGGAACTTAAAGAGAAACTCCAATTGTGGACATGAAACACTTGATGAAATCAAACATATGAACACCCCTGCATGAGTCTGAGGTAAAGCTGAAGTTACTGAAGGTGGAAAAATGGGAAGAAGGAAGAGTGTTATGATAACAGTAATTATTAAAATATCCAGTATTGGATTATAAAAATGAAAAATTGTATCCAACAAAATAGTTTCAATTCCACAAGCATTGGTAAGTTCTTATGTACCATGCTAGGTACCAGGGATACCTACACACAAAAAAATGAAGGTACCCTTTGGCCTTTCAAGATTTCAGAAAGTAATCTGAAGTAGAAAAAAGAAAATACAAGGGCTATGTGGGGGATGGGAAAGAAAAATAAGAATGTGCCAAACCATGCACAGCCTGTGCAAAAACCTTGAGTTGAGATAGGGAAAAGCCAACAAGGACAGGATGAAATGCAAGTACAGAGCTCAAAAAGGAACAATGTAAGCAATCTATATAACACCTATGATGTGCCAGGCACCATGCCAAAGAAACACTCTACAGCACTGGCCCTGAAGTCAGAAAGATCTAAGTTCAAATCTGGCCTCAGACACTTTCTAGCTGTGTGATCCTGGGCAAGCCACTTAGCACCAATACCTCAGAAAAAAAAAAAACCCACAACTTTACAAATGTTACCTCATTTGATCCTCACAATCCCTCTAAGAGGTAGAAGTTGTTATCTCCCCACTTTATAGCTGAGAAAACTGAAGTAAAGAGATGAAGTGACTTGTCCAGAGTCACCAAGACTTACAGGGGACCTGGATGTTGCATTGCCTAGAGTTGAGTGCTCTGTGTACTATGGCACTCCCCAGCTTAGCAGGTAAGAACAGAAGATCTGCAATTGTACTGTCCAGGCAAATAGAGAC
Organism: Sarcophilus harrisii; assembly: GCF_902635505.1. NCBI lineage: Eukaryota > Metazoa > Chordata > Mammalia > Dasyuromorphia > Dasyuridae > Sarcophilus > Sarcophilus harrisii. The sequence continues at coordinate 597,611,713 of NC_045427.1, forward strand.
AACCATGGAAAAGAGCTCTTTACAAGGCATTCCCAATGATGCCTTTTTGCTTTTCCTACAGTCATTCTTGGAAATTAGCCACACATACTCCTCAAAAAATGGAGCCCACCTTTATAATCTAATCCAAAAAAAATTCACCAATACATCTGACAACATATGCAGCATTCAGTCTGCTTGCTGAGGAGAAAGGATCAAAAAAGAGATCTTTGATCATCTAGAGAAAAGCTGTTTCAGTGGAGTAGTGGGTTTAGAAACCTGACTATAAGGCAATGAAAAGCAGGTTGCAACTAAGGAAGTCCAAACAATGAGTGTAAACTGCTTTTTCTAGGAGTCTGGCTGTGAAAACAAAGTGAGATACAAAATGATAGTTTAAGGGCCAATCAGGTCAAGTCAAAGGAAGGTTTCTATTTATTTTTAAAGCTTTTTATTTTCAAAAACATATGCAAAGATAATTTTCAACATTTACCCTTGTATAAGCTTGTGTTCCAAAATTTTTTCCTCCCTCCCTTCCCCTCACCCTTTCCCTAGACAGCAAGTAATCCACTATATGTTAAACATGTGCAATTCTTCTATACATGTTTCCACAACTATCATGGTGCACAAGAAAAATCAGATTAAAAAGAAAAAAATGAGAAAGAAAACAAAATGTAAGCAAACACCAACAAAAAAGTGAAAATACTATGTTGTGAGCCCACACTCAGTCCCCACAGCCCTCTCTCTGGGATGGCTCTCTCCAAGGGGAAGGTTTCAAGAAACAGACCTGGGTACATTTAAGGCAGATAAACCAGTGGATAAAGACTAGAGATCATAAGAAGGTACTCAAAAGGTCATGATCAGAAAAGATGAGCTCCAGAGATAAGGAAAGGGTTTAGTCTTATTGGAAGATTCCGTTCTTTTTCTCAAACTGGAGCCAATGGGGAGAGAAAGGGAACAAAGAATGAGACTCGTGGTATCGTCAATTTTCTTGGTAAAATAAGAGTAAAGATCCTCTGCTAAAGGTTTGGAACAGATTATAGAGACTATAGAGAGTTTGAGAGAAAATCAATCAGAAGAGTTAAAGAATGGTAGGACAGCTACTAAAGCCTAGTTGGGATCAGGCTAAAATGGGATTTTATCCAAGAAACTCAACAGCAGAGGAACTGTTGCTAAGGAGGGTAGTAGGGAGAGGCTAATTCAAGGCTCTTTGGCAAACAGCAGCAGGACTATAAGAGTGCAAGAGATAAGGCATGTTAACATCATTTAGTCTAAAGTCCTATTGTATTTAGGAGTATAGAGGGCAGCAGAGAAGTAACCTGCCTCACTTTGTACTGCTTAAAAGAGAACAATGAAGGGGAAAAAAAGAATAAAATGTAATAAATAAGACTAAAGAACAATCCCTAACTAAAAAAGCAGTCTTCTCCCTCCACACACTCACACAAATATATAAAGCAAAGATTTGTAAGGCAATGCAGTATTATACAGAGTGAGACTTGGATTTTGGAAGATGGGTTCAAATTGTCTAACATTTGTTGATAGGAAAATAATCAAATTATGACCTCTTTATCTTGTTTTAATCATTTGGAAAATGGAGAAACAAATTATCTCTATTTACTTCACAAAGTATTATGAGCCTTCAAATGGGATATCCTATATCTCAGCACTTGTCAAATTTTAAAGCCTTAGATATAGAATTGCCAGATATTGTAGCTTTTTATAGTTAGTTGTTATAATTTTGATAAAGCCAACATTATAAAATATCAGGGTAGAATATCATTCCATAAAAATTATTTGAAAAGTTGTAAAGTAATATTGCTAAAGAAAATAACATTAAGCTCCCATTTCATACTATATACTAAAATACAAGATATATTGTGTATCTAATTTATATTTTAATATATTTAACATCTAGTGGTCATCCTGCCATCTGGGGAAGGGGGTGGGAGGTAAGAGGGAAAAAATTGGAACAAGAGGTTTGGCAATTGTCAATGCTGTCAAGTTACCCATACATATAACCTGTAAATAAAAGGCTATTAAATAAATAAATAATAAAATAAAATACAAGATAAATCAATGAGGCATAGAAAATATTTTTTAAAATAACAAAATGGAATCATCTCTCAACTATGAAGGAAATTCTCATCTATCCAACAAAAAAAATAATTTCTAAGTAACAAAATAGTGATTAGTTTTTCACATTACAAAAAGAAATGCATATGCAGAATAAAAGAGAAAACTGGGAATTGTTGCCATAAGCATTACCAAAATAAAATGAATATAGCAAATTCCTTATAGACTTTGAGGAATTGTTGAGGATAAATGGTTGAGGGAAAATTACCAGTAGCCTCCACCTGAAAACCTTTCAATTCTAGTAAAAAATGTGGATTGAAACAATTCTAGTAGCACAATACACCTATTAACTTCTTACAATCTGGCTTGACTTTCCTGTAGAAAATGCTATCTAAAGTTACCCATGATCTGTTGAATCCAACTGGCCTCTGACTTTTCTGTAGCTTTTTACATTATTGATGACCACCCTTCTACTTGTAGATTATCATCTTTCCTATTGGTTTCAGTGACAATGCTTTTTCCTTATTCTCTTCCCACCTATCTGGTCATTCCTCAGTTTTCTCTGCTGAAATTATCCATCTAACTCTTATGGAAGTCCCCTAGGGACTCCTCTCAACTACTCTCTTTTGGGGCTCTCACTAACAATCATGGTTTGAATTATATTTCAGTGCAGTCAATTTTCAAATGCATTTACCTAGTCATTTGTCATCTTAACTCCTATCCTTACATCTCCAGTTTGCCTACCAGACATTGTCTGGGTATCCCCTCAGAACCACAAACATCTCTATAAATCAACTTAAATCTGTCCTTGTCCACTTCCATTTCGATCAAAGGCCATCTTTCCCATTCACTAGATTTGTAACCCAAGTCATCTTTGTAACATCTTACTATATACATATCCAGTCATCAAATCTTGTTATATTCCATCTGTATAACATCTTTTGCAAATGTCTTTAAATAAGCATCTTTTAAGTACTTTCTATGTACCAAACACAATGAACACAAGCAAATAAAAACAATTCTTGGCCATTAAGGAGCTCAAAGTATACTGGGGAAATGTACCTATAAAGCACAAACACAAATTCACAGAGGACAGGAAATTAAGAAAGGCCTTATAGAGAAGATGGCATTTGAGTTGGGCTTTAAAGGAAGATGGAACGCTACATCCTTCTCTCAACTAATGTCTAATCAACCTAGTTTAGACAGGTTTTAGCTCTTGCCTGGTATTTAATATAATTTCCCTGCTTCTAGTCCCCCTTTCCCAACTTCCATCCAGTTCCAAGTTAGAAAATGCCATTCAAAAACTTGCAAAGACACCCTATTGCCACTTGGGCAGCTAGGTGGCGCCATAGTAGAAAGAGTCAGGAAGATTCCTCTTAGTTCAATTCAAATGTGGCCCCAGACAATGGGTGATCCTGTGCTAGTCACTTAACCCTGTCTGCCTTAGTTTCTACCCTATCTGCTTCGGTTTCCTTATCTGTAAAGAGATGGAGAAGGAAATCAAGAGCCTCTTCAAATAGCTTTGCAAAGACAATCCCAAATGGGGTCATAGCTGGACATGTCCAAAAAAACGACAGAACAATGATGCTTCTTAGCTAAGTCACAAGCCCTCCCAAGTCTGCCATTGAAGGCCCATCATAATTTGATTCTAACCCATCTTTCAAATCTTATTACATATTTCTATTCAATAGGACTCATGGCTATTTCTTGTATTCAGTATTACATTTCCCACTTCCACACATTTGCCCAAGCAGCTTCCCAATATCCAGACAGGACCCTATTATTAATCTCTGCCTCTCAAAATCTTTATTTCCTTTCAAGGTTCATGTCTCCTTCCCTTTTTTAATTATCTGCATTTACTTATTTGTATATTTGTCACTCTCTCTACATCCTAGAGCAGGGGTCCTCAAACTTTTTAAATAGGGGACCAGTTCACTGTCCCTCAGACTGTTGGAGGGCCGGACTATAGTAAAAACAAAAACTTTGTTTTTGGGGCCTTTAAATAAAGAAACTTCATAGCCCTGGGTGAGGGGGATAAACGTCCTCAGCTGCCGCATCTGGCCCGAGGGCCATAGTTTGAGGACCCCTGCCCTAGAGCAACCTAGAAGTCATGAAGACCCAAGGTTCAAATCCCACCTCAACTCCTGGCATAACCCAGAGCAACCACTTTACTTCTCTCAGCCTCATCTTCCTCATTTGTAAGATAAAAATAACAGTACCTCTCTCCAAGGGCTGTTGTGAAGCTTTACAAGTCTTCAGGTGCTATGTAGATACTACGTATTATCCTTTATCTTTGTATCCTCAGAATACAAAACTGCCTAGCAAGACTATGAAGAAAGTCATAATAAGCAAAATTCAAAGTATAATCTCTCCAAAAAAGCAATTCAGTGATATGTAATAAAAGCTACAAAGCTAGTCATTCCCTTTCATTTGCTAATATCCCTACTTGAATTACACCAGTGATGTCAACTCTCAACAGAAATGGGTACCATTAAATCATACATAAGATCCCTAAAAACTACATATTAACATTATCTAGGTTTTAGTATTTATATATTTACAATAGAAATAGATATATCTGCATATAATAGAAAAGAGAATACTATAGATTTATATAGACAGCACTCCTGATCTCAAAACCCTGCTCTGAGCACAAGTTGTTATGACTTAGGCACACAAAACACTCCTATCAAATTAATAAGCATTTACTATGTGATTATGTGCCATGCACAGTGCTATAAATACTGCGTTAGATATACAAAAAACCCACCCCAACAACAAACCCCACAAAATCTCTCATCAAGGAGCTTCCAATCTAATGATGAGAAAGGAAATAACATAGAAAGCATGAACAGGCAGCCAAAAATAAATAATCTAAGTATACAAACATCAAGAAATGCATGAAATATAGTATACTAATATGAAAGAATATTATTGTGCTATAAAAAGTATTAAGGGTAAGAAATTTGGGGAGATATATGAAGTAAGACAATTAGAATTCTAAGGTATTCCAATTCCAGAGAACTCAGGATGAAACAAAGAATTGATGCACTCGAAAGTACAGTTGAAAGCATTTTTTCCTAACCTTTTTTGTGGGGGGAGGTGTTAAAAATAAACAATTCTCTTAAGAAAAGTTTAGCCCAAATAAATTCTAATTTAAAGCATTATGAAAAGCTCAACAACACAAAATTGAGATTATAAACTTCTAATTCTAATCTCTCATTCATCTAAATGTCATGGTTTTTTTTGTTTTTTTTTTTTTTTTTTAACAATCTCAAATCTCAAACATAGCACCACCACTAACCTCTACAGTTAAGTGGAGAAAAATCTAAATACAGTTATAGATTAAAGCAATTGGTTCTGCTATAATTTATGTTTCAAAAGCTCAGATTTGTTCCACTACTGCAATTGGTATATTAGGGAACATTTTGAGCATAAAGACAACTTTGAGTCTGCTTTTTTGATTTCTTTCTTGAGAAACATCAAGAATGCAGAAAATCACCACTTCACAATTATTCAAGCTGCAAACTTTCAATGATCATTTCCACAAGAAAGCTTTAGATTGTTGTCAAGTGGATAATTTATTGTATATCTTCCAATACTGTAGTAAGCTGTGAGCTCAGAAGGGATGGTCTAAATCTTGAGTTTCCTTCACAGTTACAGCTAAGGATTCCATGCCTTGACAATCCATCAAATTTGCTACAGCCCAAGAGAAGTAGGGCCATGGGTGCCTGAGGCTTCAGCTGCCGCCTCTCTTTATTTTAGCATTTAAGTCTCTCAACATTTAACATGTATCAAACTGTGCTACTCTTTTGATTAGACTATTAAAAAAAAAAGATATCACTGATCCCACTTTCCTCACTAAGCCCTGTGGTTTTCACTGCACTAAACTGCACAGCTCACTGTTTTTGGAGATGATTCAAGTTATTGAAGATGATTCAAGTTACAGTAGAACTGACCAGACTCCAAAATGACTATCAAGACAATAGGACAAGATTTGGTTTCTATGACCCTCAAAAAGTTACTCTCTGAGCTCCCGTTTCATTATCTTTAAATAAGGGTAGTGAACCTGTAAGATCTTTTTTTTTTTAACCATTATTATTCTAAAAAAACAAACCTATAAGAACATTCTCCAAGAAAATAATTCAAATTTTTTTAAGGAAAAAAAAAGTTGAGGCTTTAAAATTCCTATTGCTTAATTTTAAAACTTGAACTTTTAAAAATTAAATATCATTTAGATTGTTGCTTCTATGGCATTTAGTAAGAGAAAAAAATAGCATTTCAAAATCTTCAGTAGCTATGATTTGTGTTTTTTCACCATACATTTGGCTTTTTAAAAATTGTTTTTAGGAGGCTCTTTATTACTCCACCCTGTTTCTTAACTTCCCTATTACTGGGCTATCCATCCTCTCAGTCAACTAGACCTAAAACCTAGTGTCATCTTTGATTCCTTCCAATTTCTCCATCCACCATTCAACTAACTCTCTCCATTCTATGTTAACATTTCTCCTTTGACTCAATCACCATTCTGGTACAGGCCCTTATCTCCTCACACCTGAATTACTGCTGGGTGGTCTCCCTATCTCAACACTTTCTATAGTCCATATTCCTCCCAGCTGTCCAAGTGACCCCCCCACCCCAGCATTTACCTCTGACCATGACTAATTCATTAAATTCCTGTGCCTTCCCCCATTACCTCAAGTAACTGATATAAAACCACCTGACCCCTTCCTCAAGAGCAATTTCACACACACCCCCTGCCAGGGACACTGGCCTCCTGACTATTCCAGTCACTGATCACTTTTTCTGTCTCTCCCCATTCCTGTGACTCCTGGCTTCCTTAAAGCCTCAGCCACAGTCCTACCTCCTGAAAGAATCTTTTCCCAGGCTTCACTAAGCTTTGCTTAGAGACTGTTCCATTGACTGTGTGCTCCTACATACTACGTGCATGTTATCTGCCCCATTCAAGAATGATCTCCTCAAAGAGGGACTGTTGTTTGTATCTCCGGTGCTTAACAGTGCCTGGCACATAGCTGAGCAAGGAAAAGAAGAGTTAAGCTTTTTTCCCCCCACAACTTGCTAAAATATGACTTTATATTTCAATCATGGATGGAAACTTTGTACACAGGATACAGAAGTCAATACTAGACTGCAAATTTTTGTCGTTGGATAACTCCAAAGGGTTTTCAAAGTTGCCTATTTGATGTGTTTTCATACTTTCAATCTCTTCTTACTTATCTTTGGCCCACAATACCTGCATGATGAAATAAATAGTAGTAAATTTTGCAGCTGCCAACAATAATCAAAAGTATCCTAAACACCTTTTTCTAGGCAGTTCAAGACAAGTATTTTCCAACTGTGGATATGGTCTAAGAAATGGCTTCCTAGGGCACCCAAAAAACCAACTGTATTAACAGATCAAACTATTCTACCAAAAGTAGTTTTAGTCTAATTATTCATAGATTGGAAATGCAACTGTGATAGAAAAGCAACTATAACCACTTTTCAAGAGGTCTTTTTTCTTCAATTGTCTCTACTGTCTAGAACTACTCTTGAGGTCCTTAGGATAAAATGTGCTTTTAAGTACCTCTGTTCAAAGATCACTAAAAGCAATAACACAACTCTTAATATTCTAAATTGAGATATATATGTATGGAATATGAAAATATAACCAACTCTTAACAGGCTTTGAGATATCAAGAATAAGGGGCAGTTTTCAGGTTCATTCCATTCACGATTTAGTTAAGATAAAATTTTACTATTAGATAAAGCAGAAATTCTTTTCCTTTTTTTTTTTTTTAAAAAAAGGTTGGTTACATGTATAATCAATATTCAACTGTTTTACTTAAGGAAGGGGCAGAATTGGGAGGCAGCTAATTTGGAATTCAAAAAGAATTTTACATATAATTGGGAAATGTCTAAAAAATAAACAAAATAATATTAAAAATTTAAAAGATAGTTGTTATATACTACTGGACCTTCATGGAGCAATTCTGAAATCCAAAAATCCCAATATTTTATAGTTCAGTGATTTCCAAATCCAGGTGTGCAACATCCCAGAGTCTCCAATAATCAAGGATTATTATAAAACCTCCCAAAACAAAACCACTTTAATCTAAAACCCCCACATATCAATATATACAGATCTATAAATGCATTCTTGACATGTTACAACTCTATAAAAAGTTATTATACATTATGTCTATAATAAGTATCTTCGAAACCATTAATCTTCAGCAAGTAGTTGCCTCCACACAAATAGGGAATTTTGTATAAAGCGTCTATCCAACTTTGCTACCCATTTGGTGAATATTTTACTCCAGTTCTCAAATCATTAAGATGAAAAAAGCAATTTAAACTTCCAAAAAAGAATTAAGGCTTTCTCCTATTTAACAGGTTATGAGAAAAGCATTCTGCAAACCCTGAAACATCTAGTACAATTAAGTCATTACCTAAAAATTTTTCAGTGCTTTTGAAAACAGTCCAAATAAAAGTGTGTTCTAGAACATTTACTCTTCAACAGTTTTTATGGTTAATTGTCTACAATCTCCTATTTACATCCCCAAACAGAAATTCTTGAGTTAACAGAAAAAGAAATACAAACTCTAGTTAATATCATTTCTACTTAATATCATCATTAACAATCAACAGGGATGGATTTTCTAGATTCTCATGTCAAATCTTTAAAAAATAAAACAAAAATTAAATATCCAATGTAGAATATAGTAGTAATCCACCCTAACCCTCACAACTACAAATTTCTTAGCTGCACCTGTAACAACACAGTCCATTTCTGCTTTCCACAGCAGAGCAACATCACCTGACAAGTGATCATGTCTTCCTTTTGCAATAGGTGTTGTGCAGACTCGACTGAAATCCAGAGAGTTGTCCAACATGGCGTTTATTCTACGGAAAATATCAGCATTGCTACAAGTTGAAAGTGCAGGGGCTTCAAGGCTATCCCAGCAGTCTTTAATCCTCCCTGTGTCTTCTTTCTAGTATGACAGAGAAAAGAGTCCATTAGCCTAAATTCATTTAGTTCAAACTCCACATTATCAAGTTAAATTAATAATGAACAAATCTTAGTCTGTTATTCAATGGAATACGTACATAGGGAGCAGCTTTTAACTCAAGTGTTTTTGCAAGAATCAAATAAAGATCTCTATGAAAATGCTTTGGAAATATCAAGCAGGACAGGGAGTAGATCTGGGATTTCATTGATATAGGGAACTTTGACAAGTAAAATTATACATACACACATACACACACACACACACCCTCCCTTTACCAATTCAAGTCAACATCTTCTATAATTTATAGCCTCAGGGAACTTGTTGCCTAGCCCACTGTAAAGTTAAGTAAGTTCTTGTCCAAGGTCATAAAGCCAGCATGTGTCAGACATGATTTGAATCTGGATTTCCTGGCTCCAAAACCAACGATCTATCATACTATCACTCCAAATAACAATATATGCAAATAAGCAATTATTCATTGAAAAAGTTTTTTATATACAGAAGACTGTCAAGGTACTAAAGAGGGTATTAAATTTTGGGGAAAATATGGTTTGTTGGAATCCTTACAAAGTGTTAACTCATTAGATTTGATAGAGACAATTATCTAATTTAGCATGGTTCAGTATGATTGATCTGATCCTACAAGGAGATGTTATGGGCCAGAACTTGAAACAAGGTACGAAGTGGAACTGATAGAAACAATGCTTGTGTTCACATCTTTAGAGAGCTCATATAAAGCAAGAAGCTCTCAGGGCCAAAGAGCACTCTGGGAGGAAGCCCACAAGCCCACTCTCAGAGGTGGAGTCAGATTCATTCCAACTGAGAAACTTGGTTTTCTTAAACAATTCAAAAATATGTTATAGATATAATAAATTCTTAAACTAATATAAGATGATGAGGATGATATAGGAACACTAGCAAGTCTTAAGGAACATTCAGATTTTAGTTGAATTGGCAAGAAATACCAAAGGAGAATAAATTCCATGAGCAAAAAAATTAGATAGGAACCTGAATCCCAAGTTCTGGCAACGGTTAAGTGGTATGATAGATACAAAAAGTTCTCACTTAAGGTAAATAGGATGTTTCACAGATCTCCCCCACTTCTCAGTGAGAATCCACATGGCTGTGGCCGTGGCCCTACCCCCTCTGAATCTGTACAAGGTTTGCAACCTCTGTTCCTGTATGCCTACAAGGAGCAGAAACCAGAGCCTAGTTCAGGTCCTGCTGTTCACAGGGGTCAAATGTGTAATGCAAATTTATTTGAAGCAAAAACTCTCTAAATTCTCTCAAGAATTCACATAGGATTTCTCCTATAAAAGTGTCGTTTAGGTTATCTTCACTTAGTCCTAAAACCAGTATCTACCAGTCACTGAATGTTCTCGCTTTCCAATTCTTTAAAGAAAATGTGTAAGGCTTTAAAAGGCTGGTTAGCCTCTCTTTCCCTCCTTTATCATACCACCCCTACCATAAAATTAACTTCAATTCAAACATTAGAGAATTCAAGAAAAACAAAGATCCTGGACCCAAAACAAAACAAAACAAAACAAAACAAAAAAAAAAAACACACCAGGGAAGAGTACAAGGTATGCCTATTAGTAGTAATCAAGACAGGAGCAGTTTCAATGAAAATCAGTTATTTTTACAGCCAGTGTTTTGATAAAGGCCTCATTTCTCAAATATATAGAGAACCCACTCAAATTCATACAAATACAAGTCATTCCTCAATTGGTAAGTGGTCAAAGGATATCTAGACAATTTTCAGATAAAGTATTATTAAAGCCATTTATACTCATATGAAAAAATGCTTTAAATCACTACTGATTAATGTAAATTAAAACTGTTTTGAAATACCATTTCATACCTATCAGACTGGCTAAAATGATAGAAAAAGATAATGATAAATGTTGGAGGGGTTGTGAGAAAAGTGGAACACTAATACATTGTTTGTGAAGTTGTGAACTGATCCAACCATTCTGGAGAACAATTTGGAACTATGCCCAAAGGACTGTAAAATCGTGCATACTGCATACCTTGGATCCAGTAGTGTCATTATTGGGCCTATATTTCCAAAAAATATTGTAATAAAGAAAGGATCCAAATGTGCAAAAATATTTGTAGTAGCAAGGAATTGGAAACCGAGTGAATGCATATTATAGTACACAAATGTTTCTTATAGAACAATAATATCCCATTCCAATCAGCAGGATGATTTCAGAAAGGCCGGGAGAGACTTACATGAACTGATGCTGAGTGGAGTGAGTAGAACCAAAAGAATATTGTACACAGTAAAATAGCAAGACTCTGATGATCAATTAATAATAGCTCTTCTCAGCAATAGTGACCTAAGACAATTCCAATTGAATTGGGATGGTAAATGCCACCCACATCCAGAGAGAACACTATGGAGACTGATTGTGGATTAAAGCATATACTATTTTCACCTCTTTTTTGTTTGCTTTTTTCCCTGTTGTTCTGATTTTTCTTTCACAACATGACAATTTGTATAACCTATATCAGATTGCTTGCTATCTTGGGGAGGGAAGAATTAAGGAATGAAGGAAGAAAAGAATTTGGAACTCAAAATCTTAAAAATAAAATGAATGCTGAAAACTATCTTTACATGTAATTGAAATAATAAAATACTATGGGCAGTTTTACTGTTGATCCCTATGTCATCTTATACTTAGTCACTAAAAGCACTGAGTTTTCATCCTCTGATGCCCCCGAATTTGTCCTACAAATGTTTTTATACTTGCCTTACTGTTAACTTTCTTATGAAAAGATACCTCATTGTCTTTGTGCAACTCCCATCCTCCTCCTAATCCCCAAGACTCCACATCAGTGAAGAATGACTATAAAGGAGCTGGACAGTGCCAGAGGAGGTAGGCCTCTTGGAGAGGGACCTTCTGAACCTCTTTAGAGTTTCTCTAACCTCTTTACTTTCACAGAGAAATCCCTCAAAACAGGAGCTATGTAGCTTCTTCGGGCACTGAAAGAAGAGAATGATACCATCACTGCTGGCTTGGGTTGTCCCATAGGAGCAATCGAAAGAGCCAGCAGATGCTGTTCTTTAGCCATGTTCTGTACTGAATTTAAGTGCTTCAAATATTCAGGAGCTTTTTTATTATTAAATGATCCTGCAATCTCGGTATAGGAAAGGTGAATGTAAAGGGAAATTCATCACACCAGAACAAAACAAGTACTGCAAAACTAGCAGACACTCACTTCCCATAAAAGCCTCACTGTTCCCATGACAAAAACCCAAGGGAAAGCTTACAATTGATTTTAAGATTGCTGTTTTGTCAAACATTTGAGTGCCTACTGAATATGAGTAATTATACTAGCACTGAGGAATATAAAAATATAAGCCATGGTCCCTAATCTTATTCAGTTCAAATGCTCATTAGGAAGACAAAGGAAATGTAAGAGGTATGGAATTAAATCTCAAGTAAGTACCATAGAAACAAAATGGCACAGGAGTTTACTAAAAGAAGTCACTAAGGAGTAGGGACGGTTGGCAGAAAAGATCTAAACTGAGGAGGGATAAGGAGAAACCAATCTTCCTGAGAATTCTATCTGAATGAAGACATGACTGGAGTGGAAGACAGGACTGTCTCTCAGTAGACAGTTTAGAACCACTCCATAGCAGGTTATCATGGAAGGGGAAATCATATGCTTCATAAATGTGAAACTGGCAACTGGAGGTAATCTGGTACAATGGAAAGCATATTGAACGTGAAACACAGATTCACATTACAAATGTTGTCGTAGTCATTTTACTTACCTTTTCTTTTTTTTTTTTTTTTAAACCACTTTTTACTTACAATCCTATGAGAACTGGACTAAATACTTTTCTCCCAAGGCCTTTAAGAGGCTCATCCAAGAGGGTCAGAAGATCCTTCCTTGCCTCCTGCTCAGATCCTAGCTCCATGACCTGACATCTTCTGAGCTATGAAATTATGCTAGAAGTAGAAGGAACAAGAAAAAGCAAATACAAGAATATGAGAAGAGGAGGTTTAGTTAGGTAGCAGTTATTGTTTGTTCTTCCTTCTCAAGAGGACCATGACATCAAGGAGGAGGTGCCATGATCTGCATGTGAATTGGATTTCATTGAGAGGCTGGGCAAGGTCAACTGCTTTACTTTCCCCTCTGGAACCAGTGACCAGATAGAGATCAAGATGATTGAAGATGGTCCTGAATGCAGTGGGAGAAGATAGTAGTTACTGAAGATCTGTCACTTTTTATGAATTACAAATTCAGTGACTGAATATTGTGGATAAGGCAGCTAAAAAAAATCCAAAACAATCTTAGACTATGACAAAAGGTGTCCTGAAAATGGGAAATCAAGAGTCACTTTCTCGACTCTGAGCCCAGATCCCAGCTATATTATTATGTCTAGTTTTAGAGCCCATATTTTAGGAAGGACCATCAATAACCAGAAAAAGCATCCAGAGAAAGGCAGCCAAACAAGAAACCCATAAAAGACCTCAGGATCAGCTTGTATGAGGAGCAATCCAAGTAACTGGAGACGCTTAGTCCAAAGAAGAGAAGTCTGGACATGAGAGCTATTTTCAAGTATAAGAAGACCCGTCAAGTCAGAGGGATGAGACTTTTTTCCTGGTCAATTCTGTAACAGAACTAAAAGGCATGGTTGGAAATTGCACAGATTAAAACTTGATGCAATGACAAATTTCCAGATAACCAGAACTACCCAAAAGTATAATGGGCAAACCACTCTCTCAGTAGTAGCCTTCAAGGAAAGCTGGATTACCACCTCTCAACAGTTACTGTCCCTACTCAGATGCTGTAATGATAATACCAGCTATTGATTGGCTGAGGAAACTCAAAGAGAGATGAGGGAATATTCAAGGGTGACTGGGAGATTGAACTCCTCAGGAAACAAAGGGTGGCTGCACCACACCAAATATTTATTGGGAATTAAATGTATAAGTTACACAGAAATCAGTTTTCCCTCAAGAAAATTGCTATCTAATTCTAATTAGAAAAAGAGCTACCAGGAGTGAATCAGACAAATAAGCAGAAAGTTGAAAGCGCTGCTTAAGATTTCTTTACAAAGAGGAGAGAAAAGGAAGAGATGTTTTAAATTCTGTGAACAGATAGAGCTATTTCAATCCAGAAAAGGAGTCAGGACTAGAAATAGATTGGGGAGTCCAATGCAGTAGTGAATACTTAGAACAAGAATGTACTATGAGAAAAACATTCTGGTATAAAGATTGAGCTTTGAGTAGAACTACATAGGAGGAATATGAATAGAGAAGTTACAATTGAAGCAAAAATGGAACAGAGGTTTAAAAAAATGGAGAACCATCTTCAAAGGCCTCTGAAAGCCAATGGAAGAGAATTTCTAAAAGGAAGTGAGTAATCAATGTAATCAAATAGAAATGAAATAACACTGCTCCTAGAGTTTTACCATTAGACACAGGACCTAGGATAAGTCACAAAAAAGTTTCCCCAGCTACTGAATATTGGGGTTGAAACAGAGCCTGTCTAATTCCGTAACAGAGAAAAATCTATGGATATGGTCATTAGATTGTCACTGATGATTTTAAAGGAGGTTTCAATTACAGCAAGGAGTTTTATAAAAGCAAGACTGATGGGGGCTGATTTGTAAAAAGGGTCAAATCTTTAACTTCTGTCTTTAACACCTTCCTTTCTAGACTCACTTCTAAAGTTCTCACACATCCTTACCAACACTCCAGTTTCTGGCCTTCTGCCAAGACTGAGGGGAAAAGTTAATATTAGCCATGTTACTACCTAGAAAGAATTGATACAAACCGCTAACCAAGAAATTTATTGTACAAATTATCTTTGAAGGTAGAATTCTAGATCAAATGTGCATTCTAGAATGTCAAGTACAAGTATCATAAAAAATAATTTTGTTTGATTTAAAATAAAACAACTTCACTAAAAACTGCCATCTAAATCAGGATATAGGTAATCTCTGAATTACATTAGCTTTTTTTTTTTTTTAATCAAGTAAAAGATGCTAATTACAACTCATGCCAAACCAGGGAAAAAAGTAAAATCCTCTCAGCAGAAGCTTGCCCCTCTACTAGTTATTGGTTTCTACTAGTCTACTAGTTTCCTGGCTCAATCATAAGAATTAAAAAGGACCAGACATCATATAGAAAAGCATATCTATGATTTTTCTTGTGTAACATGATAAATGTGGAAATACAGAAGAAACATTTAACATATTGGATTACTTCTTGACTAGGAGAGGGGAGTAGAGGGAAGGTTAGGAGAAAAGTTTGCAAGGATGAATGTTGAAAATTATCTTCGCACATATTTTGAAAATAAAACTACTAATTTAAATTAAATTAAAAAACAAAGAAAGAAAAAAGAAAAGCAGATCTACAAAGTAGACCTTTTTCTAGTATCTCCATTGCTAGTACCTCCTGAGATTACTTCTCATTTACTCTGTATTTATTTTATATGAACACAGTTGTCTGCTTGTTGTCTCTTCTATTATAACTGGCAGGGGACAGGGGTTGCTTTTACCTTTCTCCAGTGTGTAGCACAATACTTGGTATACATTAGGTGTTCAATAAATGCTTGACTGATGTACTCAGGGATAAAACAGTAGGACTGATATAAAAATTAGGTTTCTTGATCCTTTGTGTTGTGGACCCCTTTCTTTTGACAGCCTGGTAAAGCCTATGGAACATTCAGGATATTTTTTTAAATGCATAATGGAAGTGAAAGAAAAGATGGAATTTTTTTCCCCACGCAAATTTACAGACTACCAGCATTCTATCTGTCAATATACTCCAAGAACCTTTACATTAGAATAAAAGATTATTTACTACTTGAAGTCATCCTTTTTTTGCAAATCTGAACACAACAACTCATTATTAATCCACTAATTTCAAAGGAAAAGTACTAGAAGAACTGATTCATTTCACCTGGTATAACTTGGTTGCAAGTGGTCATTTAACAAAGGAAATAAGTGATGACCAAAATATTACTCTACTAGTAGCAAATTCGAGTTTGTTCTGTTATTGCAGACTTTAGAATGAGCCCTAGACTATTCTTAGAGGAACAATGCATTATGAGCATTCCCAAAGGAACATATTCTGTAGTGTTGAAATTTTGATTAATCCTCCATAGAAATCTAAATTGGTATGGGAATTACAGTTAAAAGGAAATGCTACATTTAAGATCTAGTTTACCTTTATTGACCCTTAAAAGCTGTTTTAGAATTTAAGATTAATCCACAGTTCTAGCAGGGAAAACATTCTGGTAATTTTAATTGACGTTCAACCTGCCCACTAAAGGAAGCAGGTCTCCTTTTGAACAGTAAACTTTACCTGCCTTTCCAGACACTATCAGATCAGCTAACTCTGCCTCAATACAAAAAGAATGGTAAATGCAAGCACATTCCTGCTAATATCAGTATTGTTGTGCCAATGGTTAGAAGCCATGCTAGCTTCAGCAGCTACTAAAAAGTTTGTCTCCAAAGGGAAAGGTTTATCAAAACTGCAACCAATAGGAAGCAGAAAAATAAAAGCTGTCCTATTTATTCACATTAAATAAGCAGCCTGGCCTATTTCTCTCACTACAAAATAGAGACATGTATAAAGTTTGATTATTTGCTGTATTTCTTGCTCTATTTATCCTTTTCCCTTTTTTTCATATCTGAAATCTGGAATCTAAAAATGTCATTCCTTTTTTTATTATAGTTACAACTTCTTAAACATTTTGTATTCATTTAATTCCTTAACAAAAGAGTAAATCAAGAATTTTCACATTCAAATCCCATTTTGGTGGTAATCATACTCGTAAATCAAATATTACCCACTTTCTTGATGCATATACAGTCTGCAACTACAAAAATGGTTTTACACAAAATGTAGTATGATTTTTATCAGAGGGATCTAAAATCCTGAGAAAATGAGTCAGATTTGGTATTTTATTATTATCTATTAAAGAAGAATAGACAACTTTTTTATTTTATCATTTTCACCCACTCCACCCCTTGCCCTTGCAAACCAAAGCTCTTCAGAGTTCCAGACTAAGATTTAGTAGGCTGTCTCCTGTCCCCCACCATCTTGACCATTCTTTAGTTGTTAAATCTGCTTCCCTTCATGGCTGGTAAGAAATTATCCCGAGATGCTGATTTGGTATGGGTTCCCAAATTTGAGAGAAGGCTCAAATTACTCAACCCCACTTCTTTTTAAGAAAAAAAAACCCTCTTTAAATCCATTATGAATATACACTATGTAATCAAAAGTTTCCTTCATCTCCAAGTCTTTGTCCATACGTTAAGATCAAGTGGTCTAGATTACACTTCATACCCAGAAAGGCGCTCCGATTTCAGCTGGCTGAAAAACTAGAGCCTGACAAAACGTCAGCCTTCTGCTTTGCCGCTGTTTTCCTTCGTGGCAGGAGTCACTACTCAAAGAGCCCCCTCGTTATCTAAGCTCCAGAAACGGCACAAGTTCTGGTTCCCTTCAGTGCTTGCTCTTCGTCAGGCAGCTTTTACCTGCGAGCTTCACTACAACGTCGGGGACATGAACAACTGACTCTAAGAGCCCGTACAGGTTTTTTAAGCCCACTTCCCCAGACACCGGAGAGATCTTAAAGGCAGACGCTTTTCTCCAGTGTTATCGACCTATTTGTTAAACACCGTAGGGGAGAAGCTTCTCCCTACTACTACAAGTCCCCTAGGATGT
This sequence comes from Sarcophilus harrisii, assembly GCF_902635505.1. NCBI lineage: Eukaryota > Metazoa > Chordata > Mammalia > Dasyuromorphia > Dasyuridae > Sarcophilus > Sarcophilus harrisii. Next base: position 597,629,468 of record NC_045427.1, read on the forward strand.
AACGGGAAAGTGGGCCCTGTGGCCAGAGGAAGCCCGAGGCCCGCACGCAGACTCCACTCACCGGGATCTGTGCCCAGTCCTCCCTAAGAACCGAGCACACTAACCCTCCTTCCCATCCCCCTCCTGTTTTAGGGGGCCATTCCCCGATGGAGCGCGGTTCCTTTTGCCCTCCCCCACACCCATCCCACCGCCCTGTCTTTGTGGAGGTGTCGTCCTGCAAAGGAGAGTAACTCTCCCGGCACAAGAAACAGGGGGGAAAGATACCTTTTCAAAGAAATTCATATCCTAAAAACCTACGTCTTTAAAAAAAAAATAAAACAAAACCGGGCTCTCTTTTCTCAGAGAGCGGGAAACGTGCTTAACCTCCGGGCGGGCCCCTCATATTTTAAGTGATTTTAACCCTCCCCCCCCCACTCTTTTCGAATTTCTGCGCCTCATTAGCATCACTTGGAGATTCCCATGGGGGGAAAACACGCGCGGCGGCTACAGCACCGGCCCTTGGTCCCGAAGCAGATGACCAGTGGTAACCAGGGGAAAGGACCGGAACAAAGCTGGGACCCGGCGCCCCACGGCTCCGGGGCCTGGCCGCCGACAGAGACGGGTGCCAAAGGGTGCTTGGGGGGGCGGCGTCTCTTCCCAACATTTCGGGGGGCGGCCTCCGGCACCAAGGCACGGCCAGACGCGGGGCTGGAACGAACCGTGGGCGAGCTCGTCTCAAAGCCGGAGAGGCGGGGAAGGCCGGGGCCCCGCTACGGACACTTGGGGAGAATCCACCCGCGGCAGAAACATGGAGGAGGATCCCTCTCCTAGCTTCCTGCCCAGGGGTGCGCCCCGACCGAGCAGCGTCCGCCCAAACGCCCGTCATCGAGCCCTGGGCCTTCGAGCATCCCGCGGCTGACCCCGAGGGGCGCGAGCTCGCCACCCCACCCTGGGTCACCTCGGGGAAGGCCTCCGGCTGCGGCTCCGAGCCCGGACCGGCCTTGGGATCGGTCCCGCCCGGCCAGAGCGCTGTCCCCCTCCTTTGCCGCTGCCCCCCAAGTTCCGGGGCCCGGGGAGAACCCGAGGGTCCACGGCCGCACGTGGACGCCTCGCGCCCGACCGCCCGCTTCCCCGGCCCCAGAGGTCTCCGCAGCGCCGGGCCCTGCCCTGCCCCGCCCGGCCCACCCGCCCGGTCCGCTCAGTCGGGCTGGGCCGGCATTGACGCGGCTGCGCCCCGGCCCCACCCTACCTGGGCGGCGGCGGCGGCCACTCCGGTCAAGCTCGGTCCGTTACTTAGGGACACTGCCTGCCTGGGCAGGTCGGGCCTCCGAACCGAGGCAGCGGCGGCGGCGACTCCGGGCGGCCCCTGGCTCCGCGCTCCCGGCGCCGAACGTGTGAACCACGTGACCCTCCCCCCACCCCCGCCGGGGCGGGAGGGGGGAGCGTGCGGCGGCCCGAGGGAGAGGCCGCGGCCAAGCCGAGTCGCCCTTAAAGGAGACGCGCCGCCCCAGGGGCCGTCGGTAGCTCTCACTTTCTCACCGCTCCTGCCCGCGCCCAGCCACGGACCTAAGGTGGGGGGGGAGGGGGAGGACGCCTCAGCAGAAGGAGGGGAGCGTCTGGGCTTGCAGGGGGCCGCCCCACGTGGCGTTTCTAGACTCCTCCCGGGCCCTTCCCCTCCGGGTAACTCCTGTGGCTGCTCGTGAAGCTCCTGCCTCACTCGGTATTAACACCCGCAGCCCCGACTACCAGCCAGAACGCAGGTCACGCAGAACCACGTCCGGGTAGGCAGAAGGCCGCGGACCTTCCGAGTCTCGTCCCCCATCCGACCTGTTCCCAACCCCTGCTCCGCGAGGCGCCCCCTCCTCCAATTCCATGCCGCCCACGGCTGCTCCCACCCCGGGACAAGACGCTTTACGAGCGGGGGAAGCTCGGGGAGCTCCGCGACAGACCCCCACGGGACCCCCCCCCCAGCTCCTTTAAGATGAAAAAGCAACAGAATCACGAGGAGAAGCGCGTGTCCCTTCCCTCAAACAAACACACGAGGTTCCACGCTCGCGGACATGTGACTCGCGCCCCGCCCCTTCCCTCCCCCCAGGCAAACAGGCCTCGCAGCATCTCCGGGCAGGGCCGCCGCCTCTCCGCGGATGCAGCGCGCCCAGGCCCGGAGGCGCGGAGCCCAAGGAGAGGTGCCTGCAGCGCCCCGGGCGAGATGCCATCTGGCAGCCCACGCGCCCGCCCGAGGCGCGCGGCTCCGGGCCCGGCAGAGACCGCCCGCGGCGGCTGGGGCGAGGCGCGCCACGCGCCGGGCTCGCCGATCCCTCCGTCCCCCCTCCCGGCCCGACCTCTTACCAGTGAGAACGCCATGGGGCGGCCCGGGCCCGGCCCACGCCGCCCGGCCTGGATGGGCGCGTTCAGCCGCACTGGCACGGGCCACCTCCGAGGCGCTATTTTGCAACCAGCGGCGGCGCCGCCCACCGGACGGCTTATAAAGCCCGAAGGAGCGGCCGTGCCCCCGCCCCCTGCGTACTCCCCCGCCCGCACTACCAACTCGGGACACCTGTTCCCCCAGGCTCGGGCGCCGGCTCGCAAGGGCCGTCCACCCTCGACGCGGCCCCGCGCGCCCCGCGCCCCCGACGCCCTCGCAACCCCGCGTACCCTTCCCCGGGAAGGCGAGGAGGACCCACCCAAAGGTTGGCGCCTCCTACCCCACCCACTTCGGGATGCCCTTAAAGGGGACGCAGTCCCTGCCCCCGAGCGTGGGCTGGAGGTTACGGAGGGGCCAGGGGGTGGGTGCTGGAGGTCAACAGCCTAAACCCGCCGAGCGCGGGAGCAGGTGCGCAGCGCGGGGATGGTCCGGGAACGGGAAGGAGGCGGGAGGGGCGGGGGGCGAGCGCCCCCGCCCCCGCGAAAATGGTCCCGAAGCCTAGAAACGCCCCTGGCTGAATCGTGCCGGTTTCGGCAGAGAGCCGGGGCCTGCCCCGAGGCACGCGCCCGCACACGCGCTCGCCCGGCGCACCGGCCGCCCCGCTTTGCCTTTGTACGCTCCAGGGGGAGCTGCCGGCGTCCCCCCGAATTCTAAGCTCGCCCCTGCCCGAGGCCTTTGGGGAGCCCCGCCGATGTCCCCTCGGCGAGGGCCGGTCCGAGTCGGAGCCCCGAGAGCGGGGCGCTTTGTGGAGCCCAGAGCCCCCAGAGCCTTGAATGTTCTCAGGCAAAGGCGGCTCTGGTGCGGTTTTGAGGGGACCCCTCTTCACTTCCGTAGCTCCCGAGTTACAAAGCTTGAAGAACGTTCATTAAAGACACGTCCTCCCAGTAAGCGGCCTTGTCCGGGGGGACAAAGGGAAAGGGGAGAAGCGTTTTAGGAGCCTATCGGGCGCCCAAAGCTTTACACGCGCTCCCTTTGCAACAGCTCGGGGAAGCTGTGCTTTTGTCATCGTTACTGTGGAGAAAAGTGAGGGGGAGGGGGGCCGAGGGTGGGCTGGAGAGGAGTACCGGGAGCCGCCGGGGGAGAAGGCGGGCCTGGACGGGACGGGGGGGAGGCGGCCGCAGGCCCAGCCCTGAGACCACCTTGTGTATTGTTAAAGTCTTTCCTAACGCCCTTTTTCTGCACCGGCGTTAGAGCTTCCACACCGGGCCGCATCCCTCTCCGCATCCTCAGCCAACCCAGAACGAACTTGCCTCCTCTCCTTGCCCCTTACATCCTGAATCCTCTGCAAGGCTCTTTCAGGAAAGGGGGGGGGGGGGGGGCGACCAGCCGACGGACGCTGCAGAGAGGCAGACGCAGAGAGGCAGACCAGGAATGACTTGGTCCCTCTCTGTGTCTGCATGAGAATTAAGCCCTCTGCCCGCCCCGCGCTCCCAACAAGAAACGGAGATGTGGGTGCCAGGTGTGAGAGGAAGCCCACGGATGCTAGTGTTGTCAATGCTGGAGGCACCAGCTCCCCTCTTCCCCTCTGCGGAGCCTTCCACGCTGCTCCTTGTTTAGGGGCCGAGGCGGCATCTCCGGGATCGCGGAGGGAGGAGGCCGCCGCTTTGGTCCCCAGCAGCGGGGGGTTCCTCTTAGAAGACGCCTTACTTGGGCGGGGGGAAGGCTCCTGGGTGACGCTCGGAACAAACCGCACTAAGTGGGAGCGGTTTATCTTGGTTCTTTGCCCCTAAGAATGACCATTCTTACAATAGCCCCTTTTCACGTTGAATGCGGGACAGTTTAACAAAGTGATTGCCAGTTCGTGATTTCCTTCCTCACCCAATCCTTCCAGGAAAGCGGGTATTATTAACCCTCCCCCTGCTCGGTAAGTGAAGGAAGCGGGGCCCAAACACATTAATCGTTGCTCAGCTGCTACCTGTTGCTTTCAGGTTTCCATGACTACTATTCCAAGACAGACAGTGCGAGATAAGGAGCCCACTTCTCAGCCCTTCGTGCTGCTGAACTGTAGTGGAGAAAGTAATTCAGCTAAAATAACGGCAGTACAAAGGGATGGTAGTTAATCCCAGCTGCCCCCGGATGCCCCACAGCAAGGCTTTACTCTTATTGAGCCTCGGTTACACTCCCCAGAATAGCGGTTCCAGGCCTCTGCTCTTCTCAAGTCGCCTACAGTCGACCTCCTTGCCTCTCCAAAAAGTGCTTCGACCTCTAATTTACTAAGAAAAATGATTAAGTGATGGAGCAGAATCCAGGCGTCGTCGTGGGGATGGAAGTGGGAGAGAGCCGGCATGGGACACTCCAGAGCTTACTAGCCTTAGTATCTTCAACTGTAGAATGGGCTAGCAATAGCTCTTACTCCTCAGGGTGGTTATAACGATTAAACATTCCCTTTTCCCCTCCCACATATAAAACCTTATTAATCTCTATCACTCCCCTGCCCCGTCTCCCCATTCTGCTCTCCTTTGATTCAGAAGAAGGGTAACCGTTCCCTCTGCTTATAACTTTGATTCATCCTCTATCTTAGAGGCTTACCTTCTCAATCATTCTCCTTTCTTTTTTAATATTTCCGTAAGTACTCCCTTCCTGTTGCCTACAAATATCTCTCATTGTCTTTCAAAAATTTTTTGCTTCAACTTTGCCCTCCCCCTTGAGTAATCATCCTAAAAATCCCCTTAATGCTTACCTTGTGTTTTTTATATGAATTCTACAATCAGCTTTGCTATAGATGTGACTTAGTCATTCCTAACCATCATCAGGTTATGCAAAATCAAACAAAAATCACAGGGTTTTTGGAGAAAATAGGCTAAAGGACACAATACTCAAAAACTTAATCAGTGACATTAAAAAAATAATTACAACCTAATCAAAATGTTTATTTTCATGTTTTCACATGTTTATACATATAAATGCCTAAGAAAAATACAAATACTACAAAATTGCAGCAGCTGTTGGCTACTGCTGGACCTATATCCAGCACATGAGGGCTGGTCAAAAACTTTTGAAAGCTGGACAGGTGGAAACTTCAGATGAGGAAGCCAAAAGAAGTGATAGCATGTGCTTGGGCACAGAAGCAAACCAGAATGGGTAGGCTTTAACCCACAATTCCTAGGGCACCAGAACATAGGCAGTAAATAGGGCATTTTATCTTGACCATGACCTGAAATTAGCTTGTGGCTGTTGGAAGGGTTGCAGCTTGAGAGTTATGTGAAGTGATGCCATTTTCTGCATTTTTGGGGTTTTTTACAGACGAAATAGAACATAAGCAAACACAAAGTTCTAGCTATCCTCAAATCATGACATAACAGAGGGATTTAAAGAAATTGCGCCGGAACAAATCCACATTTTCAAAGCAGGTTATAGCAGAATTGACTGAGTGTGTGTATGTATGTACTTATCCCTGTATCCGTGTATATGTGTGTGTATATGTGTGTATACACAGGTTGTCTTTCTCTCTGAGTAGTCCTTTTCAGTAGCTATGCCCCATGAATGAAATCTCCCCTAATCTGTTACTTGGCTTCCTTCAAGCCTCAGTTCAAATCTTACCTTTTATAAGACACCTTTCCTGGCCTGTCTCTTCCCCACTTTACTTAATAGTCCATCCCCTCTAAGATTACACTGTATATATAGCTTGCATATACATGATTGTTTTCATTTTGTCTCCCTTATTAGAATGAGAGCTCCTTGAGGTCAGGGATGGCGATTTTCTCTTTGTATCTCCGCTGCTCAGCATAATGTCTGGCACATGGTAAGTGGTAATAAATGTGGGTTGATTAATTGATAGAATGTAAGCTCTTATATGTTTAAAAATATAAATTGTTTACTTTGTAATAGTAAATAACTAAAAATTAGGGGGATGTCCATCAATTGGAGAATGACGAGACAAATTGTGAGAATCAAATATAATGTGTCCATAAGGAATGATGAAAAGAATGGTTCCAGATAAACCTGAGAAACTTGGATGAAATGATAGAATGAAGAAAGCCAAGAGAACAATTTATGTAATAACAAAATCAACAATCAGCCCAACAACTTAAGAACTCTGATCCATCCTCCAGAGAATGAATGATGGATACCCACCTCTTCATAGAAAGTCAGTGGACTCAGATATAGAATGAGACATATCTTTTTGGGTACAAAATATTTGTGAATTTACTTTTGCTTGACTACACATATTTGTTACAGTTTTGTTTATTATTATTATTTTTTTGTTGAGGCAATTGAGGTTGTGACTTGCCTAGGGTCACACGGATATATATATATATATATATATATATATATATATATATATATATATATATAAAAGTAGAGAGCAGAGAGTGTTTTTTGGTCTTGCAATGCCTGGCAGTTGGTGTTTAAGAAATACTTCTTTATTAATCACCCTTCTATAAGAGAAACTATTAGAAAAGATCATCTGTATTTCCTGCCTCCCTTTTCCTTAGCTCTCATTTCTTAATCCTTTGTAATCTGGCTTCCAGACCTAGGAAGATGCTTTCCTAAAGGTGATCAATTTCTTTTTTCCCATTTATTAGTATTTTTCCCAATAACCTATAAAAATATTTTTAAACAATAACTTTTCACCATTACATTGAATTCCCAGTCCCTATATTTATGCACACCTGCATCTTTGATTTCCTTCACAAGCTAATTGTACAATAATTCAGAGTCTGATTCTTTTTGTACAGCAAAATAATGTTTTGGTCATGTATACTTATTGTGTATCTAAGTTATATTTTAATATATTTAACATCTACTGGTCATCCTGCCATTTAGGGAGGTGGGGGGGTAAGAGGTGAAAAATTGGAACAAGAGGTTTGGCAATTGTTAATGCTGTAAAGTTACCCATGTATATATCCTGTAAATTAAAGGCTATTAAATAAAAAAAAAAAAAAAAACAATAACTTTTCTCCTAATTTTCAATAGTATTTTATTTTCCAAATATATGTAAAGATAGTTTTCAGCATTCATTTTTGTAAAACTTTGTGTTCCAAATTTTTCTCCTTCCATTACCTCTTCCCTCCCCAAGATATCAAGTAACCAACCTAAAATAGGTCAAATATGTGTGATTCTTTTAAACATATTTCCATATTTATCATGGTGTGCAAAAAAAATCCAACTAAAAAGGAAATAAACCATGAGAAAGAAAAAACAAACAAACAAAAAGTGAAAATCCTATGTTTCCAGCCATATTCAGTCTCCATAGAGCTCTCTCTGGATGTGGATGATATTTTCCATTCCGAATCTGTTGGAATTGCCTTGAAATATAATTGCTACAAAGAACCAACTCCATCACAGTTGATCATCACACAGTCTTTTTTGTCATTGTGTACATTGTTCTCCTGGTTCTTCTCATTTCACTCAGCGTCAGTCCTGTAAGTCTATCCAGGCTTTTCTGAAATCTTCCTGATTACCATTTCTTATAAAATAATAATATTCTATTACATTAATATACTATAATTTATTCAGCCATTCTCCAATTGATGGGCATCCACTCACTTTCCAGTTTCTTTCTACTTAAAAAAAGGTCTGGTACAAGCATTTTTGCACATGTGGGTCCCTTTCCCTCCTGTAAGATCTCTCTGGGATATAAACCCAATAGAAACACCACTGGATCAAAGGGTATGCACAGTTTTATAGTCCTTTGGGCATAGTTCCAAATTGCTCTCCAGAATTGTGGGATCATTTCACAACTCCACTAACAAGGCATTAGTGTTCCAGTTTTCCTGCACCCCCTCCAACATTTATCTTCTTAGCCAATCTGAGGGGTGTGAAGTGGTACCTCAGAATTGTCTTGATTTGCATTTCTCTAAAAGCACCTTTTCATATGACTAGAAATAGCTTTATTTTCTTCATCTGAAAATTGTTCATATCTTTTGACCATTTATCAATTAGGGAATGACATATTCTTATACATTTGAGTGACTTCTCTATATATTTTAGAAATAAGGCCTTTATCAGAAACGTTGGCTGTAAACAAATTTTTCCTGGCTTTCTGCTTCCCTTCTAATCTTGGCTGCATTGGTTTTATTTGTACAAAAACTTTTACATTTAATGTAATCAAAATTATCCATTTTGCATTTCATAATATTCTTTCCTTCACAGATATGACAGGTAAACTATCACTTGCTCTCCTAAATTGCTAAATCAAGAATCCATTTCGGCCTTATCTTGGTAAATGGTATTAAGTGTGGATCAGTACCTAATTTCTGCCATACTATTATACAATTTTCCCAGCAATTTTTGTCAAATAGTGAGTTTTGATCCCAGAAGCTGGAGTCTTTGGATTTATTAAACATTAGATTACTATAGTTATTGACTATTGTGTCTTCTGTATCTAACTTATTCCACTGATCAACTACTCTATTTCTTAGCCAATACCAAATGGTTTTGGCGGCTGCCACTTTATAATATAGTTTTAGATTTGATAATATAGTTTTAGATCTGGTATGGCTAGGCCACCATCTTTTGCATGTTTTTTTAAATTAATTCACTTGATATTCTTGACCTTTTGTTCTTCCATATGAATATTGTTATTTTTTCTAGCTCTCTACAATTTGGTAATTTAATTGGTATGATGCTGAATAAATAGATTAATTTGGGTAGAGTTGTTATTTTTATTATGGTAGCCCACCCATGAGCAACTGATATTCTTCCATTTGTTTAGATCTGACTTTATTTGTGTGGAAAAATGTTTTGTAATTGTGTTCATATAGTTCCTGGCTTTGTCTTGGCAGGTAAACACCCAAATATTTTATTTTATCTACAGTTATTTTAAATGAAATTTCTCTTTCTATCTCGTGCCCTGGGCTTTGCTCTGCTCTATGCTCTTGTCCTGGGCTTTGTTATTAACATATAGAAATGCTGGGTTTATTTTATATCCTGCAACTTTGATAATGTTAATTATTTTTAATCGTTTTTTAGTTGATTCTCTAGGATTTCTTAAATCTACCATTATATCATTTGCAAAGTGATAGTTTTGTTTCCTCCTTATCTACTATAATTCCTTCAGTTTCTTTTTCTTATTGTTACAGCTAACATTTCTGGCACGATTTTGAATAATAATATTGATAATGGGAAGCCTTGTTTACCTCTGATCTTATTGGGATTGTTTCTAACATCCCCATTACATATAATACTTGGTGATGGTTTTAGATAGGTACTAATGATTTTAAGGAAAATTTCATTATTCTTATGCACTGTAGTTTTTTTTAATTAGGAATAAGTATTTTGTCAAATGCTTTTTTTTCTGCCTCTATAGAGGCAATCATATGATTTCTGTTAATTTTGTAATTGATATGGTCAAATATGCTGATACTTTTCCTGGTATTGAATGATCCCTGCATTCTTGGTATAAATCCCACTGGATCATAGTGTATTAGTTTGCTGATAAGTTGCTGTATTCACTTTGCCAATATTTTTATTTAAGATTTTTGCATCAATATTCTTTAAGGAAATTGGTCTATAATTTTTTTCTTTGTTTCAGCTCTTTCTGATTTAGGTATCGTTGCCATATCTGTGTCACAAAAGGAATTTGGTAGGATTTCTTTACCTATTTTCCCAGATAGTTTATATAACATTGGAATTAATTGTTCTATAAATGTTTGGTAGAATGCACTTGTAAATCCATTTGGTGATTTTTTTTTTCTTGGGGAGTTCATTGATGACTTGTTCAATTTCTTTTTCTAAAATGGAATTTTAAAAATATTTTATCTCCTCTTAATCTGAGCAATCTATATTTTTGTGAATATTCATTCAGTTCACTTAGATTGTCAGATTTGTTAGCATACAATTAGGCAAAATAGCTTCTAATTATTACTTTAATTTCCTTTTCATTGGTACTAATTTCACCCTTTTCAAATATTTGATACTAGTAATTTAGTTTTCTTCTTTCTTTTTTCTAATCAACTTGACCAAAGGCTTATCTATTTTGTTTGGCTTTTTCATAAAACCAACTCTTAATTTTTCTTATTAGTTCAATAGTTTTTGTACTTTTCAGTTGTATTAATCTCTCCTCTGATTTTCATAATTTCTAATTTAGTATTTAATTGGGAGTTTTTTAATTTGTTCTGTTTCTAGTTTTTTTAATTGTATGCCCAATTCAATGATCTTCTCTTTCTCTATTTTTATTAATTTAAGAATACAGATAAAATTTCCCCTAAGCACTGCTTTAGTTACACCCCATAAGTTTTGGTTTTCAAATTCACTTTTATAAGATTTCGAGTTCCAAATGTTTTCTTCCTCCCTCTCTCCTTTGACCTCCTCCCCAGTATATCAAGCAATATGATAAAGGTTAGATGTACAATCTTATTAATTATATTTTCATTTCAGTCTCTCCTTTAATTTTCATAATTTCTAATTTAGTATTTAATTGGGAGTTTTTAATTTGTTCTTTTTCTAGTTTTTTTAATTGTATGCCCAATTCAATGATCTTCTCTTTCTCTATTTTTGTTCATTTAAGAATACAGATATAAAATTTCCCCTAAGAACTGCTTTAGTTACACCCCATAAGTTTTGGTTTTCAAATTCACTTTTATAAGATTTCGAGTTCCAAATGTTTTCTTCCTCCCTCTCTCCTTTGACCCTCTCCCCAGTATATCAAGCAATATGATAAAGGTTAGATATACAATCTTATTAATTATATTTTCACTTCAGTCATGTTGTGAATAGAAGAATCAGAACAAAAAAGAAAGAAAAAACAAAAACATTTAAAAGGTAAAATAGTATGCTCCAATCTACATTCAGACTTCATGGTTCTTTCTCTGGATGTGGATGGCATTTTTCATCATAAGTCTTTTTGAATTGCATTGAATCACCATATTGTTGAAAAGAGCTAAGATTATCATAGCTGATCATCGTACATTGTTGCTGTTGCTGTGGCTAATGTTCTCCTTGTGCTCACTTCACACATGTCTTTCCAAGTTTTTCTGAAATCATCCTGCCCATCATTTCTTATAGAACAATAATATTCTATAATGTCACATACTATAATTTATTCAGCCATTCCCCAACTGATGGGCATCCATTCAATTTCTACTTTCTTGCCACTACAGACAAGTTGCCACAAACATTTTTTGCACAGGTGGGTGGGTCCTTTTCCCTTTTTTATGATCTCTTTGGGATATAGTTCCAATAGTTGGTAATGCTGTATCAAGGGTATGCACAGTTTGATAGCCCTTTAGGCATAGTTCCAAACTGTTCTCAGAATGGTGGGATTAGTTCACAACTCTACCAACAATGCATTAGTGTTCAAGTTTTCCCATGTCTTCTCCAGTATTTGTCATTTTTATTTTCTGTCATGTTAGCCAATCTGATAGGGGTGAAGTGGAATATCAGAATTGTTTTCATTTGTATTTCTCTAATCAATAGTGATTTCAGATGTCACGGGTGCCACCATTGATTCTCATGAGAGTATTCTTAAAAGAAAGAAGAGGGAACTCTAATTTACAGGGATTATCCACCCATCAAAGTTCAAAATGAATCAAGGTATGGAAAAAGCCCACACTCACGAATCAGTGTTGTCATGGATTCCCTGAACAAAGGATAATCTAAGCAATAATGTCATGGGGAAGGTTTGGTACATAGAGCACTGGAGTTGCTCCCCTCGCAGTAATTGCCTTATTGTCTTCCAACTGCTCCCCTCCTTATATTCCTTTTCTATTCCATGGTTGAGAAAGAATGCCCCTCCCCCGACATTATACTGGGGTTAGATTGAAAAACTAGTTCTTTTGAATCAAATACCTTCAACCCATAACTACAACCCACAAGCCACTGTTATATAAAGAAACACGGAACAAAAAGGGATTGTATATGAAACCATAAAATCCCATTATGTACAGCTTGAGGTTTTTTTAAAATGCATAAAAACTCAATACAATAATTCTACAACAATCTTAATAATATGTGTTCTCCCTTAACTACCCTTTACTTTTCTCCATAGTTTTAAATTATTTCAGTGATTCTTTTTAAAATTTTTTGTCTATCCTCTTCTCTCCTCTTAAAACAATAAAAAACTCCTTTATGACAAATGAATATAATCTAGCAAAACAAACCCCATCCAGTAAACATTTCTGAAGATGGATATTCTACTTCACCTCATTATCAAAAGATGGGAAATACAATTCTCATCCGTGTTCTGGAGTTATGGCTGGCCATAGCATCAATCTAATTTCTCAAGTCTTTTAAAATTGTTTTCATCTACAATGTAGTAGGGAGTGCATAAATTATTTTCCTGATTCTGCTCATTTTATTCTAGATCAATTCATATGAGTTTTCCCATGTTTCTCTGAATCTGTCACTTCAGTAATTACATATCTACCTTTCTAGTTCACACTACTCTTGCAAGAGTATATTGTGGTCAAACTGGCATACTAGTTTCCTGAATGTGACACAAAATCATTCACCTCCCAGACTTTTAAAAGCCTGCTTCCTATACCTGGAATAAACTCTTCTTACCTCCGACTTTTTAGAATCCTTAACTTCCTTCAAGTATCAATTGATGCTACCTTCTATTCAATCATTCACTGGTTTCACCAGTTATTAATGTTCTTCCTCAAATTATCTTGCATTTATTTATTCCTCTAGTTAACATTACTTCTTGCCTCCTGGCTGAGCTGTCCTACATCAGGGACATACCTACTTATTATTATGTCTGCCTTAGCTACCAGGCCTCTAAAACAGCAATAACCTATGAAGTCTGGACTGCCTCAAGGGATGATGTTGAACTTTCTGATCATCAATTTTCCTTATCTGATTTCTCCTCAATTTACTGGTAATTCTGCTTTAACTCATTCTAGGTGGTTAGAGTATTCTTAACCCTTCTTACTCTTTCAATTACAAATCAATCTCAACTGCAAAAAAAGAACAAATCTCTATTCCCCAATTACATTATTCTGATTCTTCTTTCCCATCTACCTCAATGCCATCCCCCAAAATAGTTCACTCCAGACCTGTCAGACCCTTTCACTGTGCTCCTCAAGTTCCCACTCCATAATTAAGAAACTTTCGTTTTAAACTTCATCATTTCTTACTCATCGGTCTTTGGGCACTTAGATCTGATACAACTACACTGTATTTCTGGCCATCCTTTCCAGCACTAGTTCCTCTTTCTTTCATACCTGCTATTCCCTGGTTCTAGTGGGAGAATTGGAACGTTCCTCGTTGCGCTTGTCAACCTCTCCTGAAATCTCTTCATAGGATCATAATAATTTATAATCATAATCATCACAGTCATTTCAACTTTCCCTTTGTCCCCTAAACTTATCATCTACACTCTTCATGATCTTTGATCTCTTCACTTCTGACTACTTTCCCAGCTATACCATCTTTATTCTAGCTACATTCTCTTCCCTTCCAAATTTCAACCCTTAGTGAAGTATTTCAATTCTACACTACAGTCTACTTTCAAAAATCCCTTGCCCATTTCTACTGTCAATATTGCCTTACTAAAATTCCAACCTTGATTAATCACACTCTTTACTTTTATTTCCATTTATGTTCTGCCTAATGGAATGGGAAGAATTCACAAAACTTCATGTTGATTAGATTTACTACAAATTTATGTTATCTGATCCTTCCCTAATCAATTCTCTCTTCTACTCACCACATATTATGAAGAAGTCTTTTCTTTTCTTCTCATCTCATAACCTTTGCTATTATTCTCCACTATCTCCATTCAGATATCCAATAAAGAGATGGCTCTTCTCCAAGGCCAATACCTCTGTATGTATTCTTGACCCCGTCCCTTTCAGTATTCTTCAGTAGATTGCTACTATCATTCCCATTATCTTTCTAATCTTCCTAAGTACTACTGATTTGTTCCTTGATGCCTACGAACTTTCCCAGTTCCCCATGGCTTAATAAGCCAAAAATCAACCCTATTTCCCATTAGGTCCTATTGCTTCTATTAACTGCTGTCCTGTATCATCCCTCTCCTCAGCTAAATTACTTTTTAAATTAATTTTTATTTTCAAAACATATGCAGGGATAATTTTGCAACATTAACCCTTGCAAAACCTGGCTTTCCAATTTCCCCCTTCTTTCCCCTTTTCTCTAGATAGCAAGTTATTCAGTATATGTTAAACATAAGTAAAAAATATGTTAAATCCAATATATGCATATATATTTATACATTTATCATGTTGAACAAGAAAAATCAAATCAAAAAGGGAAAAAAATGAGAAAAAATAAAATGCAAGCAAAGAACAAAAAGAGTGAAAATGCTCTGTTGGGGTCCACAATCATTTTCTATAGTTCTTTCTCTGGAAGCAAATGTCTCTCTCCATCACAAATCTATTGGAATTGGCCTGACTCACTTCATTATTGAAAAGAAACACATCAATCAGAATTGTTGCCATGTACAATGATCTGGTTCTGCTCATTTCACTCAGCATCACTTCATGTAAGTCTCTCCAGGCCTTTCTGAAATCATCTTGCTCAGCTAAATTCCTTTTTAAAATCTATTTTCAATGTCTATAGTCCCTCTCTTCTCATTCTTGTCTGAATTTTCTGCAATCTCATCATTTGATTGAAACTACTCTATATTGCTGTAATGGCCTTTTCTCATTCCTTATCCTTTTTGACCCCTGATGCATCATTTGATACTGGATTATTTGCTCCTCTTGCATGCTCTTTTCTCTCTGGAGTTTTGTGAAACTGTTTTCCCTTTCTCCTCCTCTTACCTGTCCAAACTGCTCCTTCTTTGTCTTTGCTGGTTCTTTATCCAGATTATGCTCAGTAACTATACCTGTCTCCCAGGCTCTGTCCAAGGTCCTCTGTAATTTTCAGTACATGCTGTCTCCCTTGGTAATCTCATCAGCTCCTACAGATTCAATTCCCTCATCTATATAGCTCATCCTACTTTCTTTCTTGAGTTCCAATGCTGCATCATTTGTTTTTTAGTCATCTTGAACTGGTGTCCTCTAGGTATCTCAAACTCAATGCATCCAGAACAGAATTCCTTCCTATCTCCCCCTCCCTCAATCTTCCCCTCTTCTCAACTCTTTACAAGTCTTTTTATCCCAATAAGACTTTGGCACTGGTCTTCTCTCTTTATTTCTTTGGGAATTAAAAAAGCATAATCCAACTTAAAATCCTTGGGATATTCTCTTTGAATTTAGCTCTGAATATTCAGATATTTATTTGATTATATAACCTCATAATATCATAACCTCATCACTTCAGGAGTTCCCTTCAACCATAAAGCTCATAATTTAAACATGCTTGCCTGTTTTGGCAATTCTCATCTCCCACACTCTTTTCCATGCGTGCAATGCTCACCTTGTGTACTTCTGAGACAGTGGTGTTTCTGGTCTTGCTGCTATACAACAGCACCAGTAAAGTTAATTATGTTCCTGGTGTCGAGTAATTACTTTGAACAAAATAAAATTTAGAAGGAAGCACAGAAAATAGGGTAGCTTTGAAAATGATGTGTAATATTTATTACAAAGTTTTTTTTAAAAAGTAAACCGTGAAATGGAAATTCATGGTTTTATGTTAAATCCTCTTTTTATGTCGTTGTGCTATGAACATGGAAATGTTCCCTTTATTTGTCTTTTTTGTATTTAAGTTAAAATGGATAAAAATTTTTAAAGAAAATTCTCATCTTCCCTCACCTCGCTCCTTCTTTGAGAAGACAAGCAATTTCATATGGATCATACGTGTGCAGTCATGCAAAACTTTTTTCCATATTAGCTGTATTGCAAAAAAACACAGACCAAAAATATTCCAAAAAGAAAAATAAAGTTAAAAAAGTATACTTCAAACTGCATTAAGACTCCATCAATACCACTCCCTTTCTAAAAACAAAAACAAAAAACTGTGTCTTTATGTTGGACATAGAAGGGAAGTTCAGGAGCTGCTCATGGGTCATGGCCCACTCTGGTCAACATGGGACTTTTGACTTGCTCTGTTTTCCAAAGTGGAAGAGTTCCCCTTTCCTGAGTCAATATGGTAGTCCTCCTAGTCTGGAGAAAATGCTAAACTTAGTAAACACTTGACCAGCTTAGCTTCTGTTGGCTTAGAATTCCTGAGGGCCAGCTTCAGCCTCTCAGGCAAGCCTGCCACACCATGCCCATGTCTCCCTGTTTTATTTACTACCTAAAGTCTACTGTCCAAAGGTCATTGAACAGGATTTGCTTGGTAATTATATCTTTGAATGATCTTGATATATGGATGAGAGATACCTTGTTATAGAAGAGTCTGTTAAGTGACATTTTGGTTTTTCCAAATGAGATGGTTTTTTGAAATCAGCACAACAGTATCTTCTATACTCTATATCTCTGAGCCAATTGTGAGATGGTAAAGACATGGTCTGTTGTGAAATACACTTCAAAACTCTACTTGTTCCCTATCATATTGTCATTGAAGATGTCCTCAGTTTATGTACAAATGACTCTCATAAAAAAATTATATGTATGTAGGCATACAGGTCAGTGGCTGTTAACATTCTTTCAGACATCTTTTTTTAAATGAGGGTTGAGTTTTTCCCCTATTCATTTAGCTTTTTACTTCTTTAAATTACTTATCATTCAATCCGTTGATGCCCTCATAATTATATACAGCCTCCATTTTCAGATCTTCTCTCTATATACTTGATCCAATCCATTCATTTTCCCCATGTTTATTCTCTTTACTACCATCTCTATTTTCTATGTAGGCACCTTAGGGACCACACTTTTAGGGCCAGTTGGAAGTGTAGGGATTATTCATGGGCCCAAATCCTGCTGTAGTCAACAAGGAGCTTTGACCTGCTCTTGGGACTCCCTGATGGGAAGGTTTTGGTAATAGCTTTTTCGAATCTTTTCCATTTTTTCTTCCATTTTCCCCCATTTTTTAATATGGAATATTCTGCTTGAGCATACTTTAAAATATAGATTCTGAGGATATCATCAAGGAAGTCCTGAAGAACACTTTTAAGAGACTTATTCCATGAAGGCAGTAGAACTTCGAAGAAACAGGTTAGTGAAGAACTTTAAGTATTTGATGCAAATTAGGACTTCATTCTAGCAGTTGACTTTGAGTAGCTGGGGGAGGAGTGAAGTCATAGGAAGGAAAATACTTTTAAAATTGGAGCATAAACTTTCCCAAGCTTACCCATTTGCACAAAAAGTAAAGCTTGATGTGGATGTTTTTCTTTTATTTAATAAGCTATATGGGATAGAAAGCTAATTTCTTCCTCATATTTTAAGAGAAAGATTGAAGAGTTAAGGAAAATTGAGCACTAGTTAACAAGGTGAGAAAATTAAAAGTGGCAAGAAAGTCACCTCTAATGGCTACCCAGAAATTCTGAAGTTGTTGAGACAGATAGTGAAATCCATTCTCTACTTTCATATATATAGTATAGATTTTGATTCTAAGAAAAGATAAGGATAAGCTGAAGATTGTTTAGATCTAGAAGATAGAACAGGATTAGAATCAGGCATAATTTATAACAGTTGAAGATTAATGATTAGTCCTTCTGGGCTACTGGCAGATTAGGTGCCCAGAGGATCAGCTGATTGTTCCTGATGGACAGCTACAGTCGCTTTTTACTCTCGGCTGAATAGTACCAAGCTGGTCTTTTTAGTTTGAAAACTTTTATGCTCCCCCCCCCCCCGAAAGGACAGAAAGCTGTTGTCCTAGAATAAGTTACCTCCTCAATTAGACAGTAAACTCCTTGAGGGAAGGGACTGCCTTTTGTCTCCTTTTGTATCTGCACATTTGGCACAATGCCCAGATGGATTAACTCTAAACTCTCCAGTTCAGTTCAGTTCCTTAGCTTGTAGGTAAGTCACTTCCCAAGCAAAAAGCTGGAGAGGTGTGAGGGAAAGGTGTTGGGGCCTTGAGTGCCCCTGGAGCAAATTCATTGTCTACTGGCTTTTTCATATGCATTTGAATTACTAATTCACACCCCAGAACTCCTCACCTGAGGACAGATGCTTCATTTACACCTAAAAGGCCTTTTCCTAACCTTTCAAGTGGTGATTTTTCCTCTTCCATCTTTGACTTAACTGAAGCCAAACACCATCCCCAAGAGATTGTGCCTGATTAATCTATATGTTTATAAGTGTGACGTTAAGAATAATGGAAGAACAAAATTCTAGAAAATGACCCCAACAGATATCAGATTCTTATTCTTTACAGATGAGGAAGTGGGAGAATAGGGATGGAAAGACCTCAAGAAGTTCATGTAGATAATTACTGGCAGACTTAAACATCACAAGATCCTTGACTGCTGGTCCAATGTTAATTAATAATGCAACTCTGCTACTTTTCTTTTAATAGAGGTGAATTAATATTAATACTTTGTTAATTCCATAGTCATTTCGTGCTATTGGAGGCCTGGCCTTTGGGAACACCATGCTCTAAATAGCCCAGCCACCAAGATCCACTTGCTCTAGGTACACCTAGAAAGGATATGAAACAGTTTTGTAAACCAGACAAGCTTCTCTGGAATATTGTGCCATTATGGGGCAGAAGAGGGAATTACTTTTTTTTTCTTTCTTTTTTTTTTTTTTGGATGAACAATAATTACAACCTGGAGCACATCTATAATAGGGAAACTACAATGGGAAGGCAGTGTCAGGCAGGGAAAGGCCCTGAGTTCAGATTTTGTTTTGGCTATTTCTGTTTGTGGCCTCATAACAGTTAGGATTCTGCTCCCGGTCTTAGTTCCAAAATGAGGGTTTTAAAGGTGACAATCTGGCTTTAAAATCTATGAACCTGTGATAGTTCCCATAATCCTGTGAGCTTGGGATACTTAGCTTAGAAAAAGAGGATAGGGGAAGGGGGAGGGGGGGAAGTGAGTGTGGGTGTGGGAAGGAGGACAGAAAGGTGGTTTTTGGTTATTTGAAGAATTGTCACCTAGATGGTCTGGTTGATTCTAGAGGGAAAAACAAGGATAGAAAGTAAAAAGTGGTATATTTCAGCTCTATAAGGAATAAATTCCTAGTAATGAGAGCTAAGCTCAAGTGGATCCAACCACTGGCTCTGGAGGTAGTGGTTTTCTATTAGTATTTTCAAGCCTGGTCTGGATGGTCACTTGTTTGAAAAAGCATAAGGGAAATGCCTGCTTGGGGCCAAGTTGAACTAGATCAATGCTATCTAGCTCAAAAATAGAAAAGAGGGGGCTACTCATCCATGGATAAGGATCCCCGTGGGACACATATTGACTGTTGTAAAGTGATATTTATACTTTATTGTATTTTCGTTTATTTTGTTAAATATTCTCTAATTACATTTTAATCTGGCTCAGGCCCTAATCAGAGATACTGAAGACCCACCAGATATGTTTGACACCTCTGGATTAGCTAGCTGACCAGTGAGTTCTTTCCAAGTTTGAAAGTCCATGATGAGGGCCTGGAAAACATACCTGTCCACAACAGCTAGCATGATACCAGATATTAAAAAATGAATTAATTGATTTTAATTCCCTTTTGTTTCCTTTCCTATATCAGATAATAGGTTAGATCAGTACCTCTCAAAATGTGGACCCAGGATCCCTGATACCATTCCAAGGGATCCTCAAAATCAAAACTTTTTTATATTAATGCTAAGACTAATTTCTAATACAGCAATTATCAATAGATGGAACCCAAATGACAAAAGTTCTTGGTAGCATAAGAGAGGTTCCTCAAAAAGCTTGAGATCCACTGCTCTAAGTGATGGCTTAGGTACCCAACAGTGGGAAAGAGCCATTGTTTTTAGAATAATTCTCTTGGAGGAGCATATGTTGTCAGGTCTGCAGCCTTCCTTCCAACATCACCAGGCCTGCTTCTCAGGCTGTGGAGGACTGCAAAATGATAGTCCCTCTTTTTTTTTTTCCCCAGAGGCCCTCCAAAGATTGTTCAGTCAGCCTCCCTAAAGCAAATTACCACCCATTCCATCTTACAGAAGGTGCCCCCCCCCTTACCTTAGGTACTTCTGTACCTAAAGCAAACTCATAGCCTTCTGAGGTTTTATAAAGCAAGGCTTCTTAATTTTTTTTAACATCAAAGACCCCTTTGGCTTTCTGGTGAATAATGTTGCTCTTTTCTTTAAATAATTGAAAGAAATGTTCAATTTATAGTAGACGTGGTGAATGTAAAGATGTAAAAATATTTTTCATTTCACAGACCCCTTAAAATCTATCTGTGGATCTCTGGAGGCCTGTAATTCTACCCCAGGTTAAGAACTCCAGTTCCAAAAACATACTCTGTAGAGCCAGAGAATCAACAGTTTTGGAGCTGATTGTCCACCAGGTAGACTGAGGAAACCTCAGAAGCTGCTGTCCCCAATGTGTGGGCTAGTGGAGACCATCAAACTTCACTGGGTTTTATTTATGTAGTGGGTACAGCTTCTGTACTTCATTCATATATGCCTTTGTTTCTACTCTCCTCTGTTCACCACCCTTTTCCCCAGAGGGGTATTTCCCTCAGTATCCTACAGTAACAAAGGAACAAGCAGGGATAAAGTAACAGACTGGGGAAAAGTCACAATAAAACTTCCAGATGTTCATTGAATATGAATGGACTTTGGCCTGTTGGTCAACTAAAGCTTCAGTTTATCCTGTTTTCTGGATGACCAAGCAAACTTTTTATTCTTGAAGTTGTTGCTCTCAAATTTCTCTGCCTTCACCAAAGAAAACTCCACTATACACTTCCTTCCACAATACCTCCCTCCATTTTTTCACCTTTCAGACCTTCTTTCTGGTTCTTTTCAAAGGAAAAAGACAAAAGTATGTTTAGAGGATGCAATTAACTTTTTGGATGATATGCAAAAGTCTGAGATAAGATTCTTCTTCATTTAAGAGAAGAACCTAGACTCCTCAAGTGTCCCTTCTCTCTCCCTCCCTTTGCCCCAAATATATTTCTCTAAACAGTTTTCAATATTTTAGCATTCCTTTTTAAAGAAATGTTAAAATTCTCTTCCTTCCTTTTCTCCCCCCATTCTTGAGAAGGCAAGCAATTGTAAATGTGAAGTCATGCAAAACAAATTTCCGTATTAGCCATGTTGCAAAAGAAAACACAGACCCAAAAAAACCACCAGTTTTAAAAATATGTTTTGATTTATATTCGGACTCCATCAGTTCTTTCTCTGGAGGTAGATAGTTATTTTTCATCAGAAATCCTTCAGAATTGCCTTGAATCATGACATTGGTCAGAATAGCTAACGCATTCACAATTCATCATTATACAATGTTGCTGTTATTGGGTTCACTATTCTGGTTTTGCTCATTTCACTTTGTATCCGTTTATATAAATCTTCCTAGGTTTTTCTGAAACCATTTTACTCATCATTTCTCAGGGCAGGATAATATTCTCTCACAATTATATACCACAACTGGTTCAGCCATTCTCCAATTGATGAGCATTCTTTCAGTTTCCATTTCTTTACCCCCACACAAAGAACTGCTATAAACATATTTTGTACATGTAGATCCTTTTTTCTTTCCCACAATCTCTTTGGGATACAGACCTAGCATACTGCTAAATCTAAGAATATGCACATTTTTCTAGCTCTTTGGGCATAGTTCACCTTTGAACTCTTAGTGTTCTGTTTTTTTTTTGTTTTGTTTTTTTGATGGGAAGGGGATAGAGTGGACTTTGGGGGGTTCTCAGCCCATGTTGTATTGTTATTTTCCTATGACGTACATGGCTTTTAAAAAAATGCCAAAAAGACCTGTGATTTCATCAGTTCTGGGAGCTCCAGGTGAGGCTCTTCCCAGGCATACCTGCTCCTCTCTGCCTACTTCGCCGGCTCTTCTTCCTCCTTCCATCCTCTGCGCATGAGCACCCCCCAAGACCCTGTCTATCCTTCCTCTCGCAGAAAGTCAGCTTGCTTCAATTACCCGCTCCAAGCGGGCGATTCCCGCGTCAAGCCGGTCCTGGCTTCCCGCTGCTCCCCGGAGACCTTCCTAAAACCCTCGGTGTCCTCGGCTTTAGCAAGCGCTTAATAAAAGCTTTATTCATTCAATCAACTCCAGGACCTGCCTGGGGGACACTAAGAGGTTAATGACGGTCCAGGTCAGGCGGAGAGTCCGTGCCCGAGGCAGAGTTGGTCCTTGATTCCCCCAAACAGTCTGAAAACCCCTTGAAGGCAGGAACTGTGTATTCAGTAACAAAATCAACACAGCTTCATTAATCACCAACCCTAGAGGACGCCTGCAAAAAGAATAAGTAAGACTTCATCCCTGCCCTTAGGGAGCTTACAGCCTAGTAAAAGGGCCTGGTAGGGATGCAAATAGTCATGGGACTGTGGGGAGCAGAGCTGCATGAAAGCCACAAAGTACGGCCAGGTCTAAGGAAAGGACATTTCGGCGGGGGAAAATGCCTCTGTAAGAACTAGGAACTGAACTGAGTCTTAATGAATGGAAGGAATTTCATCAGGCAAAAAAAATGATGGGATTTAGAGTTGTAAGGGACTGTAAAGTCCAGGGGTTGTTAGCATGGTTAGAGATTATACATATGTGTATGTATATATATGTACATACGTATATATTTATGTGTGTATTTATCAGTGAACATACAAATCACTGTCAGATTTGTTGTTTTATTGTCTAGAACTTAAAAGTGATGTAGAAAAAATGTAGTGTAGAAAATAATAATATAATAATATTAATTAAAAGCATAAACAAATATATATTTGTAGTGTATACATAACATATATTTGTACTGTATATATATAGTATATATTAATTCACCTTGTTTACAGTTATCTAGGGTAGATAGATAACTCATTTAATATAGGTGGTTTTCTCTGTAATCTTACATTATTATGCATTTTTGTTTTATGTTTTCTTCATGATGCATTTATGTTTTATGAAAATGTTGTTTTAAGGAATCCATAGGCTTGAGCAGATTCTCAGAGAGGTCCATGACATACAAAAGAAGATTAATGACCCCTGAAGTAGTACAATCCTCTCATTTTATGAACTAGACAATAGGGCCCCAAAGAGGTTAAGTTCGCTCCCTGAAGTCACAGAACAAAGAATCCTGATCTTCTGAATAAAAATCCAGAAGTCAGTTCAGAACTGTGCCAGAGCCATCAGCCACTGTTTAATTGTCAATGTGAGCGTTTTCATCTCAGAAATCAGTGAACATACAAATCGAAGCTCAATTTATTGTTTTGTGTGTCTTGACCTAAGAAGTGATGGAGAAAAATGTTCATGTACATTTTTTCCCCTGGAGAGCAAATTGTTACACTTCTGGAACTCATTTCACTAGACTACACTGACCTGCAATATAGAGTTTGAGATGTTAATGGGACATCCAAATGGAGCTATCTAGAAAGCAATTGAAAAGTATGTCTGGAGCTCAGAGCAGTCAGGACTAGTAAGAATTGTCTTCTTATAGGTGATACTTGAAGCTATGGGAAAAAGTGACCTTGACAAGAGAAGAAGAATCAAGAGGGATGGGGGAAGTAAGGACAGGGTCTTGGATAATGCCCAGATAAAGAGGATGGGTAAAACGAGAGGAATCAATGAAGATGACAGAGGGTTTGAGAAGCATGGAGACAGTGTCGTAGAAGATAAGAGGACCACCTGAAATGGTGGTAAATGCTTGTAATTCTTTGGGGGGAAGTTGAGGTTGGTGGATTTTTTGAACTTGGAAATCCTGAGCTGAATTGGGGCTAAAACCAAATGTGGGTCTGCACTAAGACCATCACTATTATAGTGAGCCCTGGGATTGAGGAGCCAGCAGACTGCTTAAGAAGGAACAGATGGGTCCGAGTGAGAAATAGACTAGGATAAAGCTACCATGCTGGTCAGCAGTGGAATGGGGTCTGAGAGTGACTGCTATATTTCTAGCCAGGAAGAAGGAAGAGAAAGAGAAGGAGAAAAGCATACAAAGAAACAAGGTATGTTGAGGTACTACCTCATACCCACTGAATTAACAAATATAAGTATAAGCAATGAAATAAATTATGGCTAAATTGTGGAGAGAGATCCATTTATTTATCATTGGAGGAACTGCAAACTTATAGACTTCTTTTGCAGAAAAATCACAGTACAAAGTAAATTTTTTTTAAATTATCATACATTTGGACTCAAATACTTCTGTTGTTGGAAATATAACCTGAAAATGTAATTAAAAACTATTACCTCCACCCCCTCAGAGATATGTTCAAAGGATGAGAAAAAAAATCAGATCAAAACTGGAAGCAACCTACATATTCAATATTGAGGGAAGGGATGGTTAAATAATTGTGGTACATAAATGTAATGGAATGTTATAATGAAATTACTAAGAGACCAACATATATGAAGAATACAGATCAGTCTGGAAGGACTGTATGAAATAATATAAAAGAGGGAGAGAGACAGAGAAAGGAGAAGAAGGAAGAGGAGGAGGAGGAGAGGGAGAGGGAAGGAGGAAGAGAAGAGAGAGCAGAAGAATGGAATGCACACTTAACTACAAATAATAAAAAATGAATAAATGGGCAGAATATTCTGATGGAGAATTAGAGTACCTGAAAAATTATGATACTTTATTCCCTGAAGTTTAATAATGTAATGAAAACAGTATTCCCTGAAATTTAATAATGTAATAAAAACAGCAAATATAGTTGTTTGTAAAAATCTCCAATATTAAGTTCTAAGATAATTTTTTTAAAAATTGAATTTGACTGTATAACTCAGTTTCTAACACATTATATTGTATACAAAAGACATTTTTAAAATGTGCATTGAATTGACAGCTCAAAAACTATCTCTTACATTTTTCTCCTAATAAATACCTTTCTTTCAGCATCCTTAGGTAAAATATCCTTAATAGCTCCATAAGAAAGTAGCACTTCCTTCAGAGGAAGATCAAATAAAATCACAGATACTAGAAACTTTGTAAACCTTTAAGTGTTATAAACACTATTAATATGCTTATTAAAGAATGTCTGTATGTTGGTGTTCTACATCTCTGTTAAACACAGAAAACAGAGAGTGTTGTTTTTTTTTTAATGCTGTTTGACCGTTCCAGGGCTTTGTGATCTGTGAAATAAACACCAATTCCACAGATAGGAACATAATTATCCATAGCCCAGACAATAGAAAATTAATCCTTTTGGACTGCAGCCAGGCTCTGTTCCCTGGATATCAATTTTCTACTAAGGAAAGCTTCATCACTGTCCCTAGGCCCTGTTGTAAGCAACTGTGTTCACAAAAAACCTTCTAGAATAATCAAGGGCACTGAGGATGGTGTTTACTCTGACAAACTGGGTTTTAATTGGTTAAAAGCCCTGAAGCACAAATGGGGGGGGGGAGGGAGGAGGGGGAGAGAGTCCAAGTTTCTTTATCTGGTTCATTCTTAGTCCAATGCCAAGAACACAGTGAGAAAATGGGATTATATTATGTTCAGATTAAATCCTCAACTCAAGGCAGTCCTAGAACTATGGATATTCCTTTGTTGATCCCAAGTCCCTTACAATTTGGGGGTTCAGTGAACTGATGATGAAAAAGCTCATTTATCTTTAAAATCCCCTACTTTTCTCTTATTTTAAAGATCACTCTTTTTCCGTCCTCATTTTGTGGCGTAAATGTACAAACTCACGCCGTTCAAACTTTTCACTAGATTGCACATATAAAGGAGGACATAAGTATCTAAGATGTGATTTATATCTGGGTAAAAATGGATGTCTCATCTATATATGGATCCCTCAAGAAATTTTATTTCAAGCAAAAAATTACTGCCTAATCATAGGAAAGAGGTTGACACATTACCTTTCTCCATTCCTCTCTCCCTCCCTTCCTTCCCTCCTCCTCCTCCTACTCTTCTTCTTCCTCCTCCTCCTCCTCCTTCTCCTCCTCCTTCTCCCCTGTTCCCCCTCCCACCCTCCATCTCTTTCTTGTGTCTCTGTTTAATTTTTGTCTTTGTAACCCCAGCACCTAGCACTTAGGAGGTGCTCAGTGAATACTTGAGGACTGATCTTTCAGACTGAGAAAGTTTGCTGTTAGGGACTCCAGTCTGAACAGTGCTCAGAAAACTGGCAGGGAATACCTGTAACTCCTATGTGCTCTTTCCTCAAGGTCACCTCCTGGTTCCTGGTAGGACTGTAGAGGGGGGGGGAGGGGCGGGGAGGCATCTGTGCAGAGCACAGTGCAGGTCCATCCTGCTGCCTTCTGGTCTGTCTTCTGAACACAACCAAGGTGAACAGACAAAAAGGACCCAGAGTTATCCCTCATTAACATGCTGGTACAAAGGGGCAGTTCCTGTGATAGAATCATTAGTTACAGATCCTCCTTCCTGATCGTGACTTTTGCCAGTCCCTTTTCCCATTCCGTTTGCCTTTCTGCTCCAGGGATCATCCATCATTTCCAATCACAGACTGAGCCAGAACAGTCTCCAGGTGAGAGCTCTACCTGGATCTTCTCTTCCACAGAGGAGTTATCTTCAACAACTTATTCCAGGTTCATTTCTGCTACTGTCATTGTTTCTCCATTTTCTGGAGACTACTGGGTTGCAGCATTTCTAAGAGAGGTAGAACCTTAAATTGATATTGTCTTGCAGAGTGGCAACAAGGCTCTGTTTTTCTAATGGAGCTACCTTTTCTTGAATAAGTCTATAGATAACACTTTAGTTGAACTTAGAAATTTATTCTTTCAAAAAATTACATTTTTATCTTTTTAAAAAACTTTTTTAAATTTTGTATTTTTACAACTATTGTTCTCAATAATATCCCCCATTCAGCAAGCCATCTCTAGTAACAAAGAATAAAGAAGAGAGAGTGGGGAAAGCAGATTAGCAAACTATCCAACACATCAACTGTGTTTAATAATGTATATAATGTTCCATACCCGTAGCTCCCCCACCTCTGCAAAGATAGGAGGGAAGTGTGTTATTCTCATATATTCACCAGTTTCATAATTTTTCTCATATATTCACCAGTTTTCATAATCTAGCAATTTCAGCCTCTGGTTTGTAAACAGCATTGATTTTTCCATAATCCATTGTAAGGAGGGTGAATCATAGGAATTCTTGTTCTTGCCATCAGGCTGATCATATCTCCCCTTTGTGTGTAGCTTTATATGAGCTTTAGCATTTTGTTAAGAGAACAATTGACAGCTCCAAATTGCTTTGCAGTAATTCTGATCATTATTGGTTTCTAGTTGGTTGGAAGTAATTAGAGAATGGCTTGATTTCTTATAAATTTGAGTCAATTCTCTATGTATTTTGGAAATGAGGCCTTTATCAGAATCTTTAACCAACTGGGGCTGCTCCCAAGATGATTGGCTGACAGGACTAGGACTCAATCACAGGAACTGCCCCTTTGTACCTGCATGTAAACAAGGGATAACTCTGGGTCCTTTCTGTCTGTTCACCTTGGTTGTGTTCAGAAGACAGACCAGAAGGCAGCAGGATGGACATGCACTGTGTTCTGCACAGATGCCTCCCCCTACCCCCCCACAGTCCTGCCAGGAACCAGGAGGTGACCTTGAGGAAAGAGCACATAGGAGTTACAGGTATTCCCTGCCAGTTTTCTGAGCACTGTTCAGACTGGAGTCCCTAACAGCAAACTTTCTCAGTCTAAAAGATCAGTCCTCAAGCATTCACTGAGCACCTCCTAAGTGCTAGGTGCTGGGGTTACAAAGACAAAATTTAAACAGCCCTTGTCTTCAAAGAGCTTACATTCTATCTGGAAAATTAACAATTACACAGATGGACATGTGTATTGTATGTGCAAATATTCACAAAGTAAAAAATAAATTAATTTTCCTGGTGAAGCAATAATGGCTGGGGGAAGGCCTTTGGAGAGCATTTGAATTTACCTTTGAAGATGTGAACTAAAAGAGGAACAGAAGCTCCAAAAATGGGCCCTTAAAGGGAGAGAATCAGGCTTTTGTCTCAAACTCTCTGGCTCATATATCCCCACTTCAGGGTAGAAGGGGAAAATTTCTTATTATTATAGCTTTTTATTGACAAAATATATGCATGGGTAATTTTTCACCAATGACCCTTGCAAACACTTTTGTTCCAACTTTTCCCCTCCTTCCCTCTATCTCCTCTCCTAGATGGCAAGCAGTCTCATACATGTTAAACATGTTAAAGTATATGTTAAATACAATATATGTATAAATATTTGTACAGTTATCTTGTTGCTCAAGAAAAATCAGATTTAGAAAGAAGATAAAAATAACCTGGGAAGAAAAACAAAAATGCAAGCAAACAACAACAGAAAGAGTGTAAATGCTATGTTGTGGTCCACACTCATTTCCCAGTGTTCTTTTGCTGGGTGTAGCTGATTCTGTTCATCGCTGACCAATTGGAACTGATTTGGATCCTCTTATTGTTGAAGAGGGCCATTTCCATCAGAGATGATCTTCATACAGTATTGTTGTTGAAGTGTATAATGATCTCCTGGTTCTGCTCATTTAACTCAGCATCAGTTCATGAATGTCTCTCCAGGCCTCTCTGAAATCATCCTGCTGGTCATTTCTTACAGAATAATAATATTCTATAACATTCATATACCATAATTTACACAGCCATTCTCCAATTGATGGACATCCATTCATTTTCCAGTTTCTAGCCACTACAAAAAGGGCTGCCACAAACATTTTTTGCACATACAGGTCCCTTTCCCTCCTTTAATATCTCTTTGGGATATAATCCCTGTAGAAACACTGCTGGCTCAAAGGACATGCACAGTTTGATAAGTTTTTGAGCATAGTTCCAAACTGCTCTCCAGAATGGTTGAATCCATTCACAATTCCACCAATAATGCATCAGTGTCCCAGTTTTCCCACATCTCCTCCAACATTCATCATTATATTTTCCTGTCATCTTAGCCAATCTGACAAGTGGTATCTCAGAGTTGTCCTAATTTGCATTTCTCTGATCAATAGTGATTTGGAACACTCTTTCATATGGCTAGAAATAGTTTCAATTTCATCATCTGAAAATTGTCTGTCATATCCTTTGACCATTTATCAATTACAGTATGGCTTGATTTCTTATAAATTTGAGTCAGTTCTCTATATATTTTGGAAAAGAGGCCTTTATGCTTTATGTTTTGAGTATTTCTTTTGTGATAGAAGAAGTACATAGCTATTCTATATCTGACATTTACTTTGTTCATTGAGTATTTCTACAAGAGAACCAGTTAATCCTTTTTAGAGGAGATCTTAGATATAAATTATATGCAAGCTTTGTTTAAGAGATTTTCCCCAACATTTTTACAGTTAAAGATTCTGATAAAGGCCTCTTTGCATAAATTGCTCATTCTATTATTACTCATTTATTATCCAAAGGCTCCTTGAAAAAAAAGGCACAAAAAATGTTTGTGGCAGCCCTTTTTGTAGTGGCTAGAAACTGGAAATTGAATGGATGCCCATCAATTGGAGAATGGCTGAATAAATTGTGGTATATGAATGTTATAGAATATTATTGTCCTGTAAGAAATGATTAGCAGGATGATTTCAGAGAGACTTACATGAACTGATGCTGAGTGAAATGAGCAGAATCAGGAGATCATTGTACATGTCAACAACAAGACTATACGATGATCAGTTCTATGGACATGGCTCTTTTCAACAATGAGATGATACAGATCAGTTCCAATGATCTTGTGATGAAGAGAGTCAGTTACACCCAGAGAGAGGATTGTGGGAACTGAGTGTGAACCACAACATAGCATTTTCATTCTTTTTTGTTGTGGTTTGCTTGTATTTTATTTTCTTTCTCGTTTTTTCTTTTTTTGATTTGATTTTTCTTGTGCAGCAAGATAATTGTATAAATATGTAGGTATATACTGGATTTAACATATATTTGTACAGTGTTTAACATATATTGAATTACTTGACATCTAGGGGAGAGGGTGGGAGAAGGGAAGAAAAACTGGAACACAAGGTTTTGCAAAAGTTAATGTTGAAAAATTATCCATGCATATGTTTTGAAAAGAAAAAGTTTTAATAAAAAAATCTTTAAAAAAGAAAAGAAAAAAAAATCACACAAAAATCACCAGAGTTAGTTATAGCTTCCAGAGAGAAAACAACCAGGTTGAAAGAATCTTTACTCTGGGTCATAATTTAGCCTTTCTCTCTCATTTGGAACTAGACTCCATCTTGATAAAGGTCTTGATGTTCTCACATTTGATATATTTATCCAGAGTAGCCAAAGCTTTGGCCCTACCTACAAAATCACCCAAGAACCCTATCCTCCGGGCAACCAAGCATGGTCATCTCCTCTGAGAAGTTGTATCATTCCAGGAAACATTTCTTGTTGCAGCCATGAATTTGTGACCTCTCAGACTCACAAAACAGCCTACTAGGGTTAGCAATTGTCCATCTTTCAGCATTGTCATCCATGCATTTGATTCTCATGGAAAAAACACAAAGTTGAAAGGCAGGGCAGCCTAGGAATTGAGAAACATGCATTCTGACTTACCTAGACTAATACTTCTCAAACTTTTGTTCTCTTTATACTATTAAAATTATTGAAGATTTGTCTGTATTCATAGGTATTTACCATATTAAAAATAAAAGCTAATTTTGAATTTGTAAACCCTCTAAAAGGGTTTCAGAGACCCTCAGGATTCTCTGGAGCACATTTTGAGAACCAGTGCCCTGGGCAAAAAACCTATTCTTGACACCAGTGCTATAGCTGCTGCTAGGGAGAGGAAGGGGAAAAGATCTTCATCTCTCCTTCTTTGGGGCAGTCCAACTGGCAGAATCCCAAATGACAAAGCCAAAAGAGTTCTTTTTTCTTCCTTAGTTTTTCTTGCAACCTACTGAATGAATGACTCAGCTTGGCTCATCCACCAGTCACCTTGGATACAGTTACTTGTCATGTTACCCGTCATGGGGATCTTGCTGGTCACCCAGATCCTTCAGCAAGGGGCCAGGACACATGTGTTCTACCAGAAGGGACCAGGTCCATCCTCATGTATATTCCATGGGATGCTCTCTGATACAAGGGACGTTAGAATTCTAAAAGATGCAGATGAGGAGGGAACGCATTTCAGGTACAGATGATAGCTTGTATAAAGGTATGGAGAGGGGGGTGAAATATTGTACGTGAAGAATAGCATGTGGCATAATTTGCAGATTATGTGAAAGGGAGGAGCAGTTATAGGGTTGGTAATTCTTGAGTTCTAGGCACAGTGGGGACAAAAGGACATAGCATTCTGCATAGAAACACAGAAAGGAAAAGTGTTTTGGGCAGGAAGCAGCAAGACTTTTGTCAGGAGACAAGAGGGCTGACTGGGGCCTTAAGAAAGAACTAGCCTTGGCTGTGATAAGGAGAATTCCAGAGGTAGAAAGACATCCAGGAAGCCAAATTGAGCCATTCACCCAGCAAAGCTTCACAAAAATAGAGGGAACTTTAGGGACTGCAGTGCCAGAAATGTGAGTTGCTTTGGACACTTAGGGAGGCTGCTGACAGCATTATGCAACATTCTCTGGGCAATCTAGGAGGCTGACCATAAAAACTGTCTTTCACTCTCTCATGAACATGAGGGCCAGAATTATAATTAATGATCCTTTATTCTGGATTCCACATCAGAGTTCCACAGGAGAGAAGCTTCATACAGAGAGGAAACTGAGCCCGACAGAATTAAGTGACTCACTTAGGGTCATACAGCTCAATAAATATCAAATAAATCTTTGAACTCAGGTCTTCCTGACTCCAGACCTAGTGCTGTATTACTTAGCTGCCCTAAATTCCCACCTTAGGCAAGTTCAAAAATGAATGTCCCTTTCTGTGTCTGGGACTTCTGTCAGGATCTGGTTTCATCGACCTTCTGGAATAATGGTTAGTCATTTTGTTGATCCTATTTATTACATATTCCAAACTTGTTTTTCTTTGCATCTTGTTACTGGGTAAATTGTTCTCCTGGTCCTGCCTACTTTATTCTGCATTCATTAGGAAATAATGATTAGGTCTCTAAATCTATCCCCTTAGCGATTTCTTAATGGCCCATCTGTATGTGATCATCTATCATCGTTTATTCAGTCATTTCAGTCTTTTAGCCCATACTTGTAACTGAACCCCAACTCTGGGAATTTAGGTCACCCTTCTTCCTATGCTCCTACACAGCACTGTGTCAGATACCAAGTTTCTCTTCCTAAGAGAAAAAACCCAAATGGTAAAAAAAAAAAAAAAAAAAAAAACCAGATTCTTCAACTAGCACCAAGCTAGGGCTGGCACCTCTAAGTGCTTAATTCTTACCCTCCTTCCCTTCCATAGTAGGCACTTAATCATTATTTAATTAAAATTCTGACCTTTTAAAAAATGTGCTCAATAAGGAGCAGGCTCTGTCTTTGGCAGGACTTGAAATCAATCCAGAGTTGCTACTTAATTGCTTTTGTCTCCTTCCCCTTCTCTGACTTGATACTTGGAGTGAGAGTTTCCTGATAAGCTAAACAGAGGAAGCTGAAGAGCCCGGCTAGCTCCTTCTCGATACCCTCTGCCCCCCTCACCATCACCTCCACCTGCCACTTCCCACAGCTCTCCTAGAGGAGCTCACAACTCCGGGAGAAAGCCCATTCATCAGTACTTAGGGGTCTCAGGACACAAGGCTGCTCACAGAGAATCCAGGACACCGCTGTCCCTGAGAAAATCTGAAGATGAGGTCCTTTCCCTGACTTCTGCTAGATTCTCCAGGACACAAAACTGATCCTGTAGAAACCCAGTTGAAAGACCCAGTTGAAACACCTTAGTCAACTTATACCAGGAGGAGAAAACCCCTCAAGAATACCACTGACAAATAATTTGGCCATTATGGGACAGGAGGGGGTGAGTTCAATTTGGTTAGCTGGGTAACCCTGGACAAGTCACTTAATTCTGTTTGCTTCAATTTTCTCATCAGTTAAAATGGCTGTAGAAGGAAATGGCAGACCCCTTTGTCAGATAATGGACACAAAGAGTCAGATATCACTAATCAACTGCAACAACAAAATTAAGACCCATCCAGTGATGGGGAACATACTCCTTTCCCTTCCAAAATTGACACCTTCTCTCTATATTAGTAAGAAAATCTGGGAGTGAAATATTTGGCTTCCTTTTGATAGGTTCTCACCCCACGGACAATCTGCCACTTGAAATTTGACTTTCAACAAAACTAATTTCTTTTCCTTCCTTGATGTTCTGGATGGACTTTTTTTTGGCCCATGTAATTATATTGATGTACTTCAACAATCCACAGGATCATAGATTTAGAGAAGGAAGGAACCTTAAAGACCATCATGATTAACTTATTTTCCAGATTAGAAAATTGAGGCAGAGAGAGATTAGGTGATTTAGCTAGGGTCTGTGTATGAGCTCGGTTTCAAACCCAGTGCCCTACCTTCCAGCTTGATCTCCATTTTGGGAGACTCTTTTCCTAAGCAGAAAAGAAACATTTGCATTAAGTATGGCTTATTGCAATCCCTTTTGCTTTCATACTAGTTTTCTTTGAAAGCATTGCCACTTATAACTTCATCATTTGCATGCTAAAAGTTCAACAATTTGGGGTTAGCTTTGGCAAAAGTCAGACTGTATTTCCTCATCTCCCCTGACTCTTCTAGGATAACAGTTGCTTCTTCCAAAGTCATTCCCAGGATAATTACTAATACCTGCACTGGGCACGTTGCCCATCCAGAGATAACAGCTGCCTCCCCAAAATCACAGAAGGTCTTTTCTGCAGGCTAATTAAAAGAACTTCCTATTAGAGGCCTTCCTGAGATAAAGCACTTTCATCTAAGGTCACTGAGGGTTTTATAAATATATATATATATATATATATATATATATATATATATATATATATATATATATATATATTAAGCTGAGTTATCCTAAAGAGTGATAATGACTTCAGAAAAAAGTGGTGAACTCAGTCATATGTGCTAAATAATTAGCACACCTAGATCTTCGAGACTGATTGAAAAGTGAGAAAAAAAGGCGAGGTGGGGGAGTGAGATAACTGTTGATAAGTAATGTAAGAGATAGAGCTCTTTTCTATATATAAATGTAACAAGAAATCGGCAGACAGATTCTCCAGTGTTCATTACTTAAATCTGTGGAGAACTCTCCTCTCTCATTTCCTGAGGGGGTGGAGAAGCCTCCTGAAAGGCAGCTGATCAGGAGATTTTGAGAAGGTTTAAGTCCATTGGCTCAAGGAAACTTCCTGAGTTGCCATTACTATGGCAATCCCTAATACCTGGGCAGCTAAAGCTGCTGATGCAATCGAAAGTGAGCCTTAGCAACAGCCTTAAGGAGATTGAGTCAAGTAGCAAGAAACACAGACCTACAGAAACCATGGAGACCCACCAGCATGGCACCCTGGGCATAGCAACAGAGCTGCTGAGGGCAGGACCACACTTGAGGGCCAAGAGGAGTGACTGGGCTGATCCAAGATTATCATTCCATTTCCTCTCTTCTTTAATATGAGAGCTTGCAATCCGATTTTTCTTGTGCAGCAAGAACACTGCATAAATATGTACACATATACTGGATTTTAAAAAATAAAAATACCTTGTTAAAAAAAATCCCATCTTCTTACCGAAGGAAAAGACATCCTGACTCCTCCCTTATCTGTACCTTGTTCTCTGCTACGGAAGCCCCAAATTTCAGTATATAAAACTCTCCCAAACTGTTTCTAATTGTCAAACTCTCTCAGAGTTTGGTCCCTTTTCTAGTTCATAAATTCTTTTGTGAATATAAAAAAAAAATGAGAGCTTGTATTTGTTCCGAAGCCTGTCTGTATTTCTTTTAAGTTTATTTTACATTTTTAATCACTTAGTATCCGAATAAATAATAAAACAGATTAACTATTACATCACTGATATGTGTTTCATTTATTCCAGGAAGGCTTTAACTGGCAAATGACATAGAAAAGAAAAATAGATCTTAAAAATGAAATATGTATTTGCCAGAAAGAGATCAATTTTTTAACTTCTAGGGAAAATTCTCAATATTGGGGGTTCAAAGCTAGAGAAGGAAGACATTTTACATCGTCATATTTGTAGCTTCCCCAAAGCAGAGAAGAATCAGTGAATCAGACTATTTCAAATGTAATGTGATCCCAGCAAATTGGTGAAACTCGACTCTGGTAAATAAGGCATTGCTTCTAGCAATTTCCCCCTTTTCTATCATATCATCCCTCTACAAGTTTTTTGTTTTGTTTTTTAGAGGGGAAAAAACTTATTCCCTCGGAGTGGAGGCAAGGGTATTGGTAAAGGGGAAAGCTGTGCCTGAAGGAAATAATAGAACCACTCATATTAGAGTCAAGAACCAAGCAAAGTTGTCCTGCTCACTCTTTTTCAGCTATTCAGCTATTACCTGAAGCTTTTCATCACTGTTATTGCATGAACAAGAATAAATCTTGTTGCACATATTACATTGCTGCTGAAGACTTTTTCCTGCAACCATCAAATTAATGTTAGTGCTTTTATTGATATGATAAAGGCTGGTGGGTAAACAGTAACTTTGGTCTCAAGAGCAAGTATCCTGAATGTCTAATAGCCCAGGAAGTAGTTTTTCGTGTTCCCTATGCCGCTGGGCCATGTCCTTCAATAAATCCACTGGAATATGTGTGAATCATGTGTTATTTTTATTTTTACCTTTTAGTGATGGAGAGGAAATATTTATCATGTTTATACATTTAGGGATCATTTGCCATTAAACATAGAGGGCAGGATATTGTGTGCTTTTCTTTAACTCTTGGAATTAGCCTCCTGGATCTATGACTAATCAAAGATCTTTTTACTGAGGGATTCTATTACTTTGCTTTCTTCCTGTCTTCCATACTGTATCATTCATACTGAGAATTTTAAAACCCTCTCATGGCAGCTATGTAAGGTCTTGACCTTCTTCTTTCCCCACCCCAATTTTCTTAGCTATTTCATGAGGCTTCCCTGAAGAGCTAATATTGGTCTCCTATATTTTTATTGTCCTATATCATTGCATTTTCTCTACATGCTCAGCTCTGGCTCTGATTGGCCTTCATCCCAGAATCACGATCTGCTTCACCTTCATAGTCTTGCCTCTGCTTCAAGGTGTTTCTAACCCTCCCCTAAGCAGTAAATTTTTGAAAATGTGTTTCATTTATCTTCATATCGTTATGCTTTAAACACCAATATTCTTCTAGTTTTGCCGGGCAACTAGCTGATGCAGCGGGTCGATAATGTGCCGGGTCTGGAATTCTGATTCTGAGTTCCTATTTGTCCCCAGATATTTACCAGCTGTGTAACTCTGGACAGTCTCTGCCTCAGGGATAATAGGAATAACAGCCCTTGTCTCCCAGGGTTATCGTGAGGTTCAAATGAAATATTTGCAAAATGTTTAACACAGTGCCTGGCACATAGTAGGCACTTTATACCTGGTTGGTTCCTTCCTGCCTTCCTCCCTTATGGATGCAAATTTTACCACGGTCTTTGATGAAGTTTTAAGTTTAAGGTCACCTAAAGAGGTAATGGATAGAGGCACAGCAGACACAGAGAAGCTATAGAAAATCATTACTGGAGAATTGATCAGAAACCGAATTTAGGATATTTTCAGAAGTGTACAAGAATGAAACATAACAGAGAGATTCCAGATGTAACACTTGGTACCCGGGGATTGTCGAGAGAGCGAGAGGGGATGGTCCCCAGGCTGGTGGAGTTACAAGAGGATGTGATAAGTGTAGCATGAAATAAGGTGTGTAGATAGAGAATAAGTCCTACTTTCAATGGTAAAAACACAAATCTATTCAGTCTCTAAGCTCTTAGGGTCTAGGATGTTCTTTGCATGTAGCATATTCAAAGGCTATTCAAAGAACGTTCTCCAGCCAGGTTGCCATGGATATGTATTTCAGCTGTGTCTTGGAGGACCCTGTGGGTTGGTCCTTGCGCTTTTGGACTGGTTCCAACCTAAACATGCTTCCTAGATTGCTGGAAATTACTCTTTCAGGCTACCCATTTAACCTTTCTTGTTACCAATTTCCCTACCCTGGGAGTTCTCTCCTCCTGGGCTAATATTTCTATTTCTTGAGTTGGCTATTTTGTACTCAGCTTGAGATGCCACATTGGTTGTAGATATTAGGGTCATGGGTCTATTGCTAGTATCACCTCAAGGAAATTTTGCAGCCATCCTGAATGGGTTAATGAGCTGCTTATAGCCTCCTTTCCTAATAAAATCGATTGTCAGGGTTTGTCACCTCCCGGGGCTACAGAGCTCACTTTCAGAAGGACTTTTGTTCCTGAAGCAAGCTTACAGTCTTTTTGAAGTTTCCTGATAACTCCCAAGGAAGCAGTGTGAGCTAAACCAACAAACATGGGAGAAATTACAGTCTCACAATAAAAACTGACCCAAGTATTAAACTGGAGTTTAAATGAATCTTGGTTCCTTTTGTTAGCACCCATCCCCACTCACCCTGGAGTCTACTATAGACCTACATCTAGCCTCTTATCCCAGTGGAAAGAGACCTAGATTTAGAGTAAGATGACCTGATTTTAAATGATTAGCAGTTAGGTGGAACAGAGCCTGAAGTCAGGAAGGCCCAATTGGAAATCTAGCCTCAAACACTTACTAGCTGGACAAGTCAATGTGCACGTACCATTGGAGGAATATGTAAATTGGGGTTAATAACAGCATTTACCTCACAGGGTTATGATGAGGATCAAATGAGATCTTTGTACATGATAGTTACTGTCTCCCTCATTTTTGGGTAGGTTATTCAACTTTTATAGAGTTATTCTTCATCATCTGTAAAATGAGAGCGCTCTAAGATGCTCTGATTTTTCCGTGACCCACCAGAGCCCCTACACTTTATTTTATTCAGGGGTCTCCTTCTTTTGTTACATACCTTTATATTCAATTTCATCACTACCTTCTTTTTCATACAAAGATCTTTTCAGATCTTTCTATACAAAATTGATTTAAGAACAGATAATAATGGATAATAATAAAATAATGCTTTGAAATCACTTACACAGAGGACTGAAATAACACTCATCTATATTTCAGAGGGAACTCTGGCCTCTTTGATGTATGTGTACCATATTTAATTATCTACCTTTCTGACAAATGAAGGTCTTGAAAACATAGTCTTCCCATTCCATAGCCTCGGGGTTCTGGACTGCAAGTATTTTTTTTTCTGGGCTCCAGCAATAGCACGGACTGTTCTTTGTTTTCTCTTGCCACAATACCTACATTTGTAGCTAGAAACCAAAGCTAATGGTGGACCAGAAATACAGTCCCTTTCACTGATTGCCCCTTAAATACACCAAGTCCTTTTGGATTATCTAAAAATGTTCATTATAGATAACTGCAGAGATATGCAGTTTGAACAGAAAAGAATCTTGAAGAGGCTGAAGATTCATTTTTTTGCCTCGTTTTCCCTTGGCTTTCTTCTCCCCTCTCCTACACTGCCTTCTCATTCCCCAGCCCTGTCTACACCAACAATGGAGAGTCTCTCCTTCCTTCTCTAGCACCTTTTCTCCACCTGTCTTACGGTGTCTTCTTGCTCCTCCAGCTCCTATATGATTGTTCTTCCTGCCATCAACTCCCAGAGCCTAGTAGGGATTCTTGGGCTCATATCTCCCTGAACAAATAGTTCCCATGCCATGGTCCTTAAGTAAACTTCAAACCAAAAGTTCCCTAAAGCTCTCTTCATCCTTGCCTATTTTTAGGCAGAGTATCTGCTTTGACCCCAGACATGGGACAGTATGCGGTGTCCCATTTCTGCTGACCCCTTCTCAGAGCTGTGTGAGAGAGCTCATACAAGGATCACTTCCTGGGCTCAGTAATGGATGCTTCTGCAGGGCCTTGCCAGCCTCTGGCCCTCTTTACCAAGCACCTTCCAAAGGACCCAGAGAGAAGGGGTAGGTGAAGGGAGGCAGTTTTATTGAGGTTCTCCATAAGTAAACAAGGATTCTGGGCTAGGGGAGGCAGCTGCACTCCCTCCTTTCCCTCCCCACCCTTAAGGGCTCCCTTGGGGAGGACAGTGAAGGTCCATAACCAGCAAAGTGAGTTCCTCACCAAGGACAGAATTGGGAGTGAATGTGGAACCAGCAGGAGACAGGGCTTGAGGAGGGAGACAGTTTCAGGGCCTAGTCTGCAGCTTTGGGTGGGGATTGGATGGAGGCAGTAAATGGGGTCAATGTTGTGGCTTGGGGCAAGGGAAAGGGGAGAAGCCAATGAGGCAGGTGCATAGAATCACTGTGTCAAAGCCTGGATAACATCCTTCACCAGCATGGTGCCAATCACCATCTTCTCACTGTTGACTGTTAGCTGAGCAGCTCCAGCCACCCGGGCATCCAGGGTGAGTAGAACCGGGCTTCCACTGGTCAGCGTTCTTCCAGCAAACCTTTGGAGAAGAGGGGAAATAGGAGGCATAAGTACAGAGGAAGAGAAGAGTCCTATAAAAGTCTCTGAAGAGAGCCAGTAGGAAGAGGTAAAGTGGACAGGAACTCCAGTTCTGAACAGGGCAAGGGGTGACCCTTATGTATCATAGGTAAGGGGGCACCTTCCACCCACAGAGTCCAAGTCTACTCCATATCTTTCCCTACCCCAACCAGACCCTCGTTAGAACCCCCATGTTCCATAAAAAACCCTCTGCCTTCTTCCTGGATCCCTCCCCTCCTAGTTAGGGCCCTGGTTCACCTGTATTCATCAGGAGTCCCACAGG
Organism: Sarcophilus harrisii; assembly: GCF_902635505.1. Classification (NCBI taxonomy): domain Eukaryota; kingdom Metazoa; phylum Chordata; class Mammalia; order Dasyuromorphia; family Dasyuridae; genus Sarcophilus; species Sarcophilus harrisii. Next base: position 597,669,399 of record NC_045427.1, read on the forward strand.
GTATCCGGCCAAGATTAGCTGTAGCAGAAATCCTCTGGACTATAATAGGGTCATTTGAGCACGTGTCCGGTAAGGTCAACTTCTCTGTGATTTCACTCATTCCTGTCAGCTTCGCTGCGGACCCAAGAGGTAAAGAATTGGTATGGGTGGGGTAAGGTGGGATGGAGGGAGGAACCTGGAACCCAGGCCTGTTCAGAGCTTCTTTGACTTGGAATTTTGTCTGCCCTCATCAGACCAGGCAGGTGGAGAAGGTGAGAGCCAAGTCTCAAATCTGCCCACCCCAAGGGCCTCTCCACAATGATGGACAGGTAACTCTTCTGGGACAGAGTTTAGCTAATAGCATTGTAGCCTTCTAGAGGGATGAGGAGGGGCCCTTAATTTGGGGCTTTCCTGGTCACTCACCCTGTTCCTTCTTGAACTCATTTTCACTCATAAACACAGGGGCCATTAATTCCCCGACTGGTGGCTGGATGGAGACGTAGAACTGTCGAGTTTGGGTGCTAGGGGAAGTGAGAAAGTAAGGTTAGCACCAAGCCCTTCTTTCCTGACAAAGGCCGGGATGGGCCTGAACATGAGAGCTGGGCCTTAGGAAGTGGGGTCTCTCCTTCCCCCTGATTCTATGCCAGGAAAGAACCCCACTTCCCTCCCTCCAGGATCTTGGGAGCTAAAAGCAACATATACCATAGCTGAAAGGTGGCTGCCTGGGTGGAGTCAGAGAAGTTGATGCCCATGATGGCTGTAACTGAATCACCAGGTGCCAGGGATTCTGTGGTAAAGAGAAGGGGAAATCTGTCGTCACCATCCTTCCCAGAGAACCTGATCCTTGGGCACCATTAAGTTCCCAAAGAAATGAAACCATTATTTCTTTGTATTCTGCCTCCTTGCCCTGCCATTAACCTCAATGGAGTATTAAGACTAACCAGGGATTCTCCTCCCTTTCTTTTTCCTCTCCTCCCTGAGAGCCCAAGAAAAAGTCTTCCTTCTCCATCACTTGTCCCTGCTCTACATTGTCACCCCCACCTGCCTATTCCCAGTCCCAATTCTAAAGCATCCCCAAAGCAAGGAGAATCACTCTATCTGCGTGTGACAGGCAGTGTCTCTCAGGAACCATCTGTACAGGCTCCATCTGCACTTAACAAATTTCTATACTGGCGTGTTTGTGCCAGACATTCTCTCCCAGGCACAACATACATGGGCACCATCTGCTCAGAGCCCCGTCTCCTGGACGCTTGTATGTTGGTCACTCTCTTTCTGCACCAGCCCCCATCAGTACCGAGCATCATTCATATCGTCTCAAGCGCCAACTGTGTCTAAGCCAGTGGCTGCCGGTGCCAGGCAGCACCTTCGGGATGCAGTCTATATCTGCGCAGTCTGTGCTGCCACCATCTGCACCCAGCTCTGTCTCACCCATCTCTCTGTGCCCGGGCACAGGCTCCTTGGCACTGCCTACGCAGGGATGTTTCTGCCAAACAGCGTTCTCAGGGCGCCGTTGGACCATGGCCTCCGCCTGCCCTCAAAACCATCTGTCCCCAGGGCTGTGCGCTCTAGGCGCAAGCTGCAGAGGGCACGATGGGTGCTAGTCCCATCTACAGGGAGCCGCGCTGGTTTGGGATGTCGCAAGTCTTGGGCACTGTACCAAGGAAACCAATGGCTCCCGTTCCCTGCCCTTGGGAAGCCCACAGTCCTCAGTAAGCACCCAGACATACAGAGGGGAACCTAGATAGACCCGGGGCATAGATTTAATAAGCAGGATACACAAGTCCCTGGTCAAGGGCTATGAGGCTATCGGCTATCAGCGACATCCTCCCCCGGTTCCCTATAACCCCCCTCACCAATCTCGGGGAACTCCTGGATGCAAATGCCGGGCTGCTGATGGGGCACCCCCACGTGCAGACCCTTCACGGGGGTCTCTGAGCTATTGGAGAAGTGGATGCACACCGACACCATGTGCGGGTCCCCAGGGAAGGGCTGCCGGTTGAACACGTACTCCACGGCCAGCCCTTCCCCGGCCACCCGGTGCAGCAGCTCCTGCCGCTTCCCAGGGCCCATCACAGGACTGAGCAGCTGTGGGAGGGGGGGGTGCGGAAAGAACATAAAGGTGGGATGACAGAAGTCAGAGGGGAAGCGGACACAGACGGGGGACGGAGAACAAGAAAAGGATCAGTCCGGCAGGCGCCTCAGACCCCCGCCCACCCCCAGGCTTGCCCTGTCACTTAGAGACGGCAGTTCTCCCCCCTCCTCCCCGGCCTTGCTGTTTAAGGCCCCCTCTCACCGAGGGCGAGGAATCAGTGAGTGTCAAGCCTTCCAGGTCGGTGACTAGACTGGTGGAGACGACCTTTGGAGGGGAGACCGGCTGAACACTGGGGGGAGTAACTGTGGGGAGAAAGGGACGTTCACAAGGACGGCTGATGGGGGGAAAGGGAGGGGGGGGGACATCCCCGGAAGGAACCAGGGAGGAGAGAGGAGAGTTCGGGTCTGATTCAGCACCGCGGACAGCGAACCGGGAGCCAGGCCAGAGTCAGGTAAGCTCCCCAGCCTGGAAGGGACCAGTCAGCTGCAGGGAGAGGCCCAGGGGCAGGGGCTGGGCAGAAGTCAGGCCCCGCAGGCAGGCGGGAAAGGGGGGCTGGACAAGGCTGTGGCTCCAACCCCAACCCAGACATGGCCAGACAGAAGTCGCCCTCTGCTCATTCCCAGAAAGATAGTAGGGATTGCTAAGCTCCTTATGGAGGTTACACAGGCCTGGGCCTTTACCCAGACATGGCCACACAGTGGTCCCCAGAACTGGTGCCTTGTGGCATGAAAACAACTTTGCTCCCTGTGCATAAACCACCCAGCAGGCTCGAGCTATTTACGGATCCACATATTTAGCAAAGTCATCCCCTACTGGCAGCTCCCATCATGGGGTGACCTTTCCCCTCCACCACACAATGCTCCTCCTCCCAATAACAAGCTTCCCTCCTCCCCACCTCCCAATAACAAACTTCCCTCCTCCCTCCTCCATAACATTCCCTCCTCCCTCCCCAATAACAAACTTCCCTCCTCCCTCCCCCCATAACAAGCTTCCCTCCTCCCACCTCCCAATAACAAACTTCCCTCCTCCCTCCTCCATAACAAACTTCCCTCCTCCCCACCCCAATAATAAACTTCCCTCCTCCCTCCCCATAACAAACTTCCCTCCTCCCTCCTCCCAATAACAAACTTCCCTCCTCCTTCCTCCCAATAACAAACTTCCCTCCTCCCCACCTCCCCATAACAAACTTCCTCCTCCCTCTCCCATAACAAACTTCCTCCTCCCTCTCCCATAACAAACTTCCCTTCTCCCTCCCCCAATAACAAACTTCCCTCCTCCCCACCTCCCAATAACAAACTTCCCCACTTCCCTCCCCCATAACAAGCTTCCCCACTCACAGTCTTCCAGATCAAGCAGGGAGATCTCCTTGGTTTTGGGGATTATCTTGCTACTTGGAGGCTGACCACAAGGAGGGAAGGGGAACACATTACAGTCTGTGCCTGAGAAAGGCAGAGGACAACAGCCCGACCAATGCCACTGAGTTGACTCCTAGGATAGTCTCCTCTCCCTCTCTCTCTCTCCCTAATCCTTTGTTCTTACTGTCTTTCTTCTCCAAGTGTCAGGCTCTGCTTGCTCCTCTTCCTCCTCATCCTCAGACTCGGAGGCTGACTCCGATTCAGACGAGCTGCTGTCGGAAGCACTTCCCTCCTCTTCTGAGGACTCAGATGTCTCTTTCCTTTCATGTGCCTTCTTCTTCTTCTTTACCTTCTTCTCCTGCTCCTCTTCACTCTGGTCACTTGGAGGGGTAGAAAGGGGTTAAGACCATATTCCCAGAGCTCAAATCCCCCTCAATCTTGCCCTTTGAAACAGTGAAAGAAGGCTTTTTTTGGGCTCCTTATCCAGTTTGGCAAAGATGGTCATTGACACTTTCACAGAATCAAAGACTCTCAGAGGTAGAAGGGACTTTAGACCACTTTAGACACTTAAGACCACTTTTCAAAAAACCTTACAGGAGTTCCTTCTACAACATACCCAACAAGTGATCATACAGCATCTCCTTCTAGTAAAGAGGAGCTTACAGTCTCAAAGCATGCCATACTACTTTTTGGACAACTGTAATCACCAAGAAGCTTTTCTTTCTATTGAGCCAAAATCTACCTCCCTGAGACTTTCGATCTCTCAGTTCTGTGCTCAGCCTCCTGGTAAAACAAGTCTCAGACTATTCCACATTTTAATCTCTTAAGGACATGAATACTATTATCATGTCCCTTGTCAGTCTTTTCTACAATAAAATCACCCTAATTCCTTCAACCTATGGCATAAGGCAATGTATATAAAACCGTATGTATACTTAAGCGCAGCTGGTATAGTAACTATGATTGTTGTCTCAAGGGCCGCTTCCCTTTGACCTTTCGCTTTCCTAGAAAAGTTCTCCCCATGCTATGCTCTGTATCTGCTAATGCCCTGGGCCCACGCTGTTAGCTCCAGCCCACTCTGCAGGTTTCTTAAATGAGAAGCCACTCTAGGAATGGCCACGAAGCCCCCGGAGAGTTGCCCACAAAAAAACAGCAGAAAACAGCAGGAGATCTATAAGTTTCCATTCTTCAGAAGAAATAACTCTGCCATTTGGACTCTCATTTAGACTTGGTCAACTATTCCAAAGTAGACTTTTTAAGCTTCCTCTTGATGAGTAGATGGACAGATTTCCTTTTTAAACACAGCTTAACTGGGAGGAGGTAATGGATGCCATCTATATAGTAAAGATCAGCGGTCCTCAAAGTGTAGTCCAAAGAACTGTTGAGGTCTCTGAAACCCTTTCAGAGGGTCTACAAATTCAAAATTACTTTTTATTTCTAATATAGTAAATAGTTATAAATAGAACTCATGTGAACAAAAACTCTTTGAATAGATCCTCGATAGTTTTTTTTAACAACATGAAGATACTGAGAAGAAAAGTTTGAGAACCACTGGTAAAGATGAAGGCTACAGAATGCTTAAGCCAAAAATCACTTCAGGTTCTCTACAAGATTTTCTGTGATAGACTTAAACAGCATCCAAAGCCTTGTGTGTTGCTCCTTGACTCAAGCTTGACCCTGGGTTCTCTCTGGGGAAGTTGGAAAGCATTAGATCCACATCCTTAACCAAAGGAGCCTGAAGTTTCCATTAAGAAGGTGCCAGTTATTGACCAGAGTCATCTCTGACCTCCAGCCTTTGTGGGCAGCGGCTGGCCTGGTACACACAAGCTAGCCTAAAGCACAAGCAAGTAGGGCTCCCAATTTGTCAGCTATCACGAGACAAGAAGGGGCTCACGAGACCGTATCTAAAGTCCCTTTCAGCTCTGGGACCGGTGATCTGTACTTTATCAACGGTTCCCTCCCCGGGCTGGTCCCAGATCTTTCTGGTCTGGGAAGGACCCCAAATCACCTCTCTCCGCTCTCCCTGGAGGCCTCCTTGCCGCCTCTTCTCCCTTTCTTCTTCTCGTCGGCCTCCTGCTCGTCACTCTGGTCCTCCTCGTCGTCCTCCTCGCTGCTGGTTCCTGAGCCGCTCTCGTTGCTGCTCTTACTCTCAGACTCGCTCACAGACTCAGGGTCTGTGGTGGAGGGCTGGGTCAGGGCCAGATCAGGGCCAGGGCTCTGTGACTGCTCAGCTCCTGGCCAGGCTCCCTGGGCTCAGGGTTCAAGCAGAATTCACTCCCTGACCCCAGTTCTTTCAGGGAAGCCTAAAATCCCAGGTCTTGGACTGCTCAGATCACACAATCCGAATGCACCCTCATGCATGTGAATGTACACACATAGACGTGGACCACCTTCTGACACACAGACACCAGGACTCAGTGAAATGGAGAAAGACCCAGACATACATGGGGTGGACATTTCAGTGTGTGCGTGTCTACTGGAGGTGGTACACACTCAGACTCGTGAATACACACACATGCAAAGAACTACGGCAGCTCCTGGGTTTGCATGAATGTTCATGGGTGCATGTGCACCCAGACACAGAGAATTGCACACACTTGTAGGAATTCTGCACCCACAGACTGGAGAAGGGGGATGCACTCTGGGGGGGATGCTCTTGGGGGGGGCGCATTCTATCCTTACCACTGTCTGCTGACTCCGTGGGCCCTGACTCTCCCTCTGAGTCCGAGTAAAAAGGTTTCTCCTTCTCCTTTCTTTTCTCCCGGTTGGAGCACTTGGTCCATTCAGGAACCTGAGTGGGTGAGGAATGGAGAGAGAAGCTTAAAGAGGGCAAGAAAAAGCCAAGTCAAGCCTGTTCTCCCCGTCCTTTGCCTCTCCACACAGGGACCCCTCTCTTCCTTAGGGTTTCTTCCTGTTACCCCAGATTAAGAGGCAAGCCAGATCTGGTTCCTCTTTTGAAGGTGGGGGTCTGACATAGCATCTGGGAGGTGAGGGAGAAGAGGGAGCCACTGCACACAAGTCGGGGGGTGGGAGAGTGTGTACGTGGGAGAAGGGAATGCCCAGGATGGGCTGAGTGTACATGCAGGGATCAGGAGGACACTGCACACAGAAGACCCAAGGTGGAGCACTGTGTGTAATGGGGAACACTTCACACCAAAGGGACCTTGGTATAATCGCCCAACAGACCCATGTGAGTTTCAATCAAGGACAGATCCTCCTCCTGTAGGTTAAGAAGCATTTGGGAAAAGTTAGGGACGTGGATGAAATGACTCCTTCCCCCTTTCCCTTAGCTGTCAAGCATATCCTTGGTGTAATGGCTTATGCAAGTGGACCAATGAGCTGGCTGTTGCACCCCTGCACTCCGGAGTGCCTCGCAGCCACCCACCTTGGTACTGGACTGATGACTTGCCATCCAAAGGAACCCCAGCATCCTTTTGGCGTGTTTTTGTAGGCCCACTGTTTTCCTTCTGGTTTAACTCCCCCCTCCATAAATCCCACATCCATAAATACAGGATTTTACATCATGATGCTCATGACATTTCATCATCATTCTAACTACCATCTAACATAGTCCTTCTTTCTCCCAACTTGTGTCATTTGCAAAACTTTTATGTCTTCATCCAAAGTCAAGGATAAAAACACTGACTAGCACAGGGCCAAGGACGGAGTCTTTCCACATGTCTATTAATGGCTATTCTTTGGGGAGCTTCTGTCACTTAATTCTATTATCCAGTTTCCATTTGCCCATCTTTGTCCACAAGGATATCATGAAAGACTGTCAAAGCGTCTTGCTGACATCCAGATATAGCACATTCCAGACAGATATTTCCCTGATCTATTAATTCTCAAAAAAGCAAATGGTGCTTGTCACCTCCTGAACACATTCAGCAGCTTTTCACTTCTGTAATTTTGCTCACACCTTTCCTTGCACCTAGTGGTCATAGGATTGCAGATTTAGATCTGGAAGGAACATTTGAGGCCATCAGGTACACCCCCCTCCTTTCCCAGATGAGGAAACGGAGGCACAACAGAGTTAAGTGACTTGCCCAATTTCACACAGTATATATCTGGGGCAGCATTTTTAACCAGTCTTCCTGACTCCAAATCTAGTGCCATACCCACCACCCCATGCTCCTTCTCCTTCCCTGACCTCTCTACTTTTTCAAATCTTACCAGCCTTTTAAAATTCAGCTCAAATTCCCTTCCCCTGTACAAAGCCTTCTCTGATCACCTTAGCCAGATATTATCTTTCCCTGCAAAGAATTCTTATAGTACATGGGAGGCATTTAAAACCTTTCATAACCTGATCCCCCCTACACCTTATATTTCCCCTAGCACAATATTCTTCAATTCACTGACACAAGTTCTGGCTCTTTCTTAAACAAGACACTCCATCTTGTGACTCTTACTGGAACAATCTCCTTCCTTAGCTTCACCTCTGGGCTTCCCTGGCTTTCTTCAAGGACCAGATAAAATCCTAACTTCTGCAAGAAGCAGCCTTTCTCATTCCCTTTTAAGGCTATTGCCTCTTACCTCCAAATTATCCTGCCTGTATCTTGTTTGTTCATAAATGTTCACATAGCATCTCCCCCAATATATTGTGAGCTACATGAAGGCTGGGACTGGAACATAGTAAACATTTAACAAATGCTAACTGATTGACTGACTGTTTCCTCCTATCTCTCCTTATACATTTTTCATGTTCAATTTTTATGTTTTTTGTGTATATTTATGTTTTCTCTCAGACTTTCCTTGAAGTATACTGGATGACTTAAAATCCAGGACCTTGGTTGGTGTGCTGTGTTAAGAACTAGATTTGGAGTCAGAGGCTCTGGATTTTAACACTGGCTCTGCCCTACTAATTCTGTGGCATCAGACAAGTCACTTAAGCCCCCATCTGGGAAATGAGGGAGTTGAAGTAAATAATTATAGATTACAGATAGAAGGAAACTTAAGAAATCTTCTGGTCCAACCCTCTCTTTTTACAATCAAGGAAACTGAGGTCCACATGCAGATCCTCCACTTCCAATCCAAGGGCTTCTTCTGTTGCATCTTGCTCTCTGCTCTTAGAGCCTTGTTGGCTCTAACCTAAATGATCTGCTCAAAGACTCTTGTTTTACATAAATGTTCAGCATAGTCTTTTGAAAACTCCATCTTCTTATTGGAAGATAAGATAGGACATAAATATCTGAAGCTATCGGATGATGCCCTTGAGGAACCGACAGACACCTGAGCTTTCCTCTGAAATTCACATGACTATTGATTGTATTGGCCTTCACATTACCTAGACCCAAAAGGTCTCACTGAAAAGGGAAGGAAAGTCTGGACTTGAGAGAATTAAAGGTTGCATAGGGGATCCAGGGAGTCCAGAAAGATGACAGAGTTTGTCAGGATTTCTTGGAGTTTGTTGAAGCTAAGAGATAGCAAGGTCTAGTTCCATTTAGGTTCCAAACACTAAAGACAGTTTCTATTGTGAGAATTGTAGACGTCTTGAAAGTTCTGGCCCCCTGGGGCTGTCAGCAATGAAACTCTTACAAATATCTCCAGGGCCATATATTTGCTTTAGGTACAAGAGGAGAAGCTGTGAAGCTGCTCTTATGTTATAGTTTAACTCTTTTACAGCAAAGCAGATTCAAAGCCAGGGAAAGCAGGGAATCAAAGAGGTCTTCACAGAAGCCAAGGAACTTAGGCCAGGGGTAAGTGCAGAAGTCTAGTTGAGGTCCAAGAGCATTTAGCATCATTGGATTGCAAGCTGTGAAGGCTGTGACTGAAACTCTGAACTTCCCCCATCTATTTACCACCTACCAGTGTCATAGTAAAAATCCTTAGAAAACCTGCAAAGGCTTTGCACTTAAGGAATAGCAGGAAAGTGGGAAGAAGCCACAACTGTGCTCAAGAGCTACTATTTGGGCTAGGGAACAGGGATTTGCATTTGGAGGCGTTCAGTTGTGGTAATAAAGAAGGAAGAGTGGACCAGCATGCCCCTAAAATAAATACCTCGAGGAAAAGGTTTAGGACTCTTCTGAACAAGCTTCAAAGTTTGGGGAGTCCAGGAAGCACCAACAGACTCTGGCACCAGAAGGGAGGAGTTAAGAGTTTGAAGGAACAAGAGCCAGAAAGGGTCTAGGGAGATTTAGGGGGCCAGAGATAGGAGAGACTTTGCAGGTGGATAAGGGAGCTTATGGGGAATGATAGAACCTAGGAGTGTGATCTGAGGAATCTGAGCTGGGGTTTTCCATATCATGACCCAAGTACCACAGAGACCAGTAGGTGAGCTTTCCTTCCCACTCCCTAACCCCATAGATAGAACGCATCATGTTTTGAATCTATTGATATAGACAAGCTCGTGTTTGGTCCCAACCCTTTGCTTCCTCTCAATCTACCCTCCTGTGCCCTCCACTCCTCTGTTCATTTGGCTTTCTGGATCCCTCCCCACCTTCCCAATCACCTCTACATTTCGGACAGATGGGTCAGGAGCTTCCTCAGGCCAGTCTGGGAGTTCTTGGTAGCCAGTGGCCTTGGCATTAAGCAGGTGAGACAAGGAGCCAAGCTGGAAGTGGTCCCGATCTATGAAAATGCAAAGGTGTGGTAAAAGTTAGGAGTCAGGGTTAAGGATGTGAAAGTATACAGGAACAAGTAATTAGAATATGAATGGGATTAATTTCCCCATAAAATGGAAACTGATAACAGATTACAAATTTGAATTCAACGATATATTGCTTTCAGAAAATGCTATAAAAATGAGATATATAGACTAATATAAAATAAAGGTCAGGAATAGAATTTTTATTTAAAAAAATCAAGGGCAGTAATCATGATTTCAAACAAAGCTAAAATAGATTTAATCAAAAGAGAAAAACAGGGAAACTACAATATATGTCAATTACTCAATATTGTTTTAGACCATTTCACATAACTAGACAAGTACAAAATACCTGACTGTACTTTCAAAACAGACTCAAGAGTTATATAAATATAAACAGAATAGTTTTTATATATATAAAATTAGATCTAAATGATTACAGCAATTGAAAGCCAATATAATAAAAAGTGACAATTTTACCTATTTATGTAATTCCAAAGCAATTAAATTACTAAAAAACTATCTTACTAAGTTAGAAAAAATGGCAATGATCATTTAGAAGAACAAAAGGAACTTCAAAGAAACCAGGAGGAAAAAGATGTAAGGAAGGAATTCAGTAGTATCAGACCCTATACCTTATTATATGGGGAGAGCATTGTTGAAATGTAAAATGGATAATTCTGATTATTTTATATTAAAATTTTCTTGCAACCAAGAATAGAAAAATGCAGAAAATTTGGGTGATAAACTTTCATAGACAATCTTTCAGGAAGAATGTGTTTGGATTGCAATTTTGCTGTGGTATAGAAAATAACGAGCTGGTTGATTCAGGAAAACATGGAAAGACTTGAATTTATGAAAGAAGATGATATCCACCTTAGAGAAAAAGATAAGTAGAAATAAACATAATATGGTTCTACATATGTGTGTATGAGTATATTTGTGTATATATTTATAGATATCTATTTATCTACTTTGATATATCTGCATTTAATAGTAGCCTTTTTGGGGGGCAAGGAAGAGAGCAGAAAACAAAAATAAAATAAGACGTATACAGCAGAGAACAAAAGAAAACCTATAGGAAACAAAGCATAGCTGGACAACTTTAAAACGATGTATAGTCTTTATTATTTAAGTTTTCTTAAAATGAAAATTTATTGCTCTATGTTTAATGCACTCTTATATTCTGCCTTGACATGGCCATATTTTTTTTTCTTTTCTTATTTTGTACTTAAGTTTAAAATAACTTTTAAAACTTAAAAAAAGAAAGTGAACAGTAAGCAGAACTAAAAATGATTATGATTTGGTGTGTGTTTTTTTTTCCAAAATGCTGCTTATACTGTTCCAGATTTCTAAGTGTAAGTCTCAAGATTCAGAGTTGGCACACTGAACCCTACCCCAGATTTTCTCATTTCTAGGGAAAAGTCTAAGGTTACTAGGGTTATAGATGATGATGTTGGGTTCTTAAATTATTTTTAGGAAGAGAGACATACTATAAGGGAATTTAATAGTAAAGGGCATATCATAGTAAGATGTTTGAGAAAGATGGACAGACTATGTGCATATAGAAGGAAAGCACAAGGGGAAAGGATATATATACTTCAGGAAATCTGAAGGGAAGCCCATGGAGAAAGTGTTCAGGAAGATTTTTACTAACAGGATTTGAGTGGAAAAACTGACACTGAGAAAATGGAGAAGTGGAGAAGGAGAAAAGGCACAAGACTAATGAGGCTTTGTCCCAGGACAGAAACTTGGGTTGGGGGGAGGATAGGAAATGCTTCCTCTCTCTCCTTGAAATCTGTCATCTGCCTAAAGGCTCCTTGGCCCACTCCCCAGGATTTTTGTCACTTGGTACCTTTTTCCTATCATCTGCCTTCTGGCTCCAAACACCTAAAGGAGGTGTAGAATGCTGAAGGCATCCCCTCTCCTGACATAGCTACAAATCATGGCTGGACTCTCCTGTATATCACGGATCTTTTTATATGACCCCTTCCCCAACTATATTCCCCCAGGTAAAAATATTCCTAGTTAAGGCTCTGGAAATGGAATATATCATGGGAGATTTTGCAAGGAAAAGATAGACTCCATCAGAAGATGATTAAAAACAATCAGCAATTTTAAAAAGTGTGACTGTACATCATATACTGTATGAATGAAATTATGGGACTTTGGGAAGTTCCAGCCTTTCTTTAGGAATATCTGAATAGCTGAGTAATCCAAGACAAGCCAATGTGGTGGGTACAGCTGAGAACCTAATTGGGCTCAAAATATACCTGTCACTTCTGTTGTGCAAATGATCAGAGATAGTTTCTCAACTATGACACAAACAGGGAGTCTAGACATTAAAATGAAAAAAAAGCAGGAAGATTCACTTGTTTGTTGGAAGAAGCTTACTTGAATCAGAAAGGCTGAAAGGAAAGGAGATGATTAAGAACTCATGGTCACTGAAGAGATGAGGCTTGAATATGGACATAGAATGAGTGGTGACGAAGCTGTTTTCACTAAATAGTAGAAACAACCTCAAAAATAGCTTAGCTTCAAAAATAGCTACTTCCAGGAGAGTGGAAAAAAGAGATCTAAGGGTCAATGCTGGATAATGGAACAGCTGGAAGGACTCTAGTGGGCCAAGAGGTAATGTTTAAAATTACCTTAGTCAAAGGGACCAAGGAAGAAGTAGGGGCAGGGAGGGATCAAACACTTCAGTACAGCAGAAGTAAGTTATAGCCAAGCCAAGAGAGATGACATGGAAACCATGAGAACACTAGTCAGTCATTCAGTTAGTCAATAAAGATTTATGAAGCACCCCAAAGTACCAGGCACATAAGCCGGGAAGTCAAAAAGAGGCAGAAGATAGTCCCTATTCTCAAGAATCACAATCTAAAGGGGCATTCAACTAGCAAACAGATATGTAGAAAAAAAGTTATGTATGGGATAAATGGGAAATCATTAGAAGAGAAGGCCTTAGAATTAAGATTACTTGGGAATGGCTTTCTGTGAAATATGGGGTTTTAGCATTTCTTAAAGGAAGTCAGGGAAACTAATAGGTAGAGATGAGGAGGAAGAGCATTGTAACTAGGGGCAATAGCCAGAGAAAATGCTTGGAGCTAAAAGGTGGGTATCGTGTTCAAGGAACCGCCACAAGACCAGTACAATTTGCCTATTGATTCCTTTCCTTCTGCTATAAATATGATAAAGTCTACCCCTTTCTTTAAAAAAAAAAAAAAACAAGTCTCATTTGATTCAACTATCTGTACCAACTTTCATCCTATTTCTTTCTTTTTTATACAATAGCTTTTTATTTTTCAAAATACATGCAAGATAGTTTTCAACATTCACCTTTGCAAAACCCTATATTCCATATTTTTCTCCCTTTCTCTGCATCCCTCCTCCCCTAGACAGCAAATAATCCAATATAGGTTAAATATGTGCAATTCTTCTAAACACTATTATCTCTTTTTTTCTATTCATAGCTGAAGTCCTTGAGAAAGTCACCTACACTTAGTGCCTCTACTTTCCCCTTTTTAAACCTTCTACAATCTGATTTTTAGTCTGAAACTGCTCCTTTCAAAATTACTTTGATTTGTTACTTGTCACTTCCAATGACCTTTCTCAATCCTTTATGACTTTTCTGTAATGTCCAACACAGTCTCTCCTTTAGGTTTTCATGACACAGTTCTCCCCTGCTTCTCCTATCAGTCCACTGCCCTTCTCAGTTTCCTTTGCTGTTTCTTCATGCCATATTCCCTTGTATGGTACCACCATGGACATTCCCCAAGTCTTTGTCATTAGTCTTCTTTTTTCCCTCCATATTATTTCACATGGGGATCCCATTAGCCCACACAAATTCAACAAACGTCTCTATGCAGAGGCTTCCTAGATCAATATATCCAACCCAATCTCTTTCATGAATTACAGTCATAGATCACTAACATTTTTGGAGCATCTTAAATATTTAGTGAAGTGAAAAAAATAATTATTTTTATTTAGTGAATAATAAATAGTAATATTAATAAATAATAAATAATAAATATATTTATTTAGTGAAAAAAATAACAAATATTCTGTGTCCCTCTACATGAAGAAACGGTCTGTGAGGGAACAGAGAAGGTCTCCAGAGAGGGTACCTGGACAGTAATAATAAGTGGTGTGGGAAGGAGGAACATATTCAAAAGGGGTCTAGAGTAAATAGTAAAGCATAACCTTCTCTTGTGGACAAAGATGACCCTATAGAAATATGGAGTCTGGGTTTCTATATAAAATATCGATAAATATTACATAAGTCCTTTGTCTAGTCAAGAACCCAAATCATATGTGAAAATATTTACTGACCACAAAAGAGTTCAAAGAAAACAATTGAGTTGCCGGGGCCTACTACACAGCCCTCCTTTGAGTATGGATTCTAAAAATCAACTCCAGAAATAAAAGAAGTCAGGATGGGAAACTCTAGAGCACCAAGAAAGATTATGCGATTAATGGTTTTGCCAGAAGAGCCAAAAGACAGCAGAGCTGAACTCCCTTTACATTCTAATTCATACCAGAAATTACTATATTGTGAGACTTCTAAGACTTTGTGCAGATCTGTAACTCTCCTTTTTTTTTGGTTGGGTAAATACTATCTTTTCCCCAGTGTCATGAGTTGTAAAGTCTGTAGAGAAAATCAAAGGGCTGCATGCTTGCTTCAAAAATAGGAAAGTAGGAGAAAAAAATGGAAAAGTATGTTCTGATTCAAAAAAGCCAGAGAGAACAGAGAATTAGCCAGAAAAAAGCCAGAGGGAAGAAGGAAGGCTAATCCCTCAAACCCAAGGAAGAAAAGACAGGGACTATCTCAGGAATCAGATTGGGAGCATTTCACTGGGGAGTTGATTGCCTTGATGCAGAGATTTGCCAATGAAATGGTTTGTTAAAGTTGGGGAGGGCTGTACCCCAGTCAAAGGGGGAGGGCACAGAGGGCCAGAGGTGCTTTATAGAGGAGAGAAAGCTGAACACAATTTGCTGTCCCATGAGGGATATGATCCCAAATAATTAAGAGACCCCGACCTTCCTGTTCCCTCATCCCCTTCTTTTCAGTCTCCTACCTTTGAAGGATGACTCCAGGACAGGGGCAGGCTTGGGAGCCAAGAAGAGCTTCTTTGCATGACGGCTGAGGGTGCCCCCCTGCTCCGAGGGGACAATGAGCTGACGGGTAAAGCGGGCTCGGTCCCGGATGTCGTAATTCTGATCATACTTTGCCAAACTCAGCACATACTGGGTCAGCAGCTTTGTCTGAAAGGGGAAAGGAGCAAAAAATAAATAAAAATAAAAGGAGAGAGCATTGAGTCCAGATAGCAAATCAGCAGCTTCATGTGGCTGGAAGGGAATTCAGATGCAAGGCAAATGAAACTGAAGTGATTGGGGAAGGGGAGAAGGAGACTCTCCTTAAAGCTCTTTACAGACAAGTATAAATCATCCCCTCTCCTTTAGAGATTATGAAATATATATAGAAACTCAGTGAAATGTTTAAATCCAAATGTTTTTCATATGATATGATTCCAATCACAACTGTTCAAGAACTATTGAGGAAGCAACTGCAATGACAAGTTATCTTATGGACTTTCTGACTTTCAGAGAAATTACCCAAGCATCTGTGGATTTTAGCCATTTAGCCTCATGTATGAATGAAGGGTAAGAAGCACCTAAGAGTTTGGAGAGGGGAAACGATATAGGGAGGATTACTAGATTCACAGAGACAGCCTCCGACTCAGGGTTTGACTGGTGATTCCAACACATAATCCTGTGTGAGCCTAGGTAAGCCCTTTAACCTTCTAGTGTGGTGGGCAGCTCTCTCACACCAGAAGTGGCAGGAAAACCTGTCATTGGCAGAAGGAACTTTCTCATCAGGAAGCTCCTGTGCCAATGAAACCACAAGTTCAGTCCTTATCTTGAGGAAAGATCCACTGGGTTTTTCCAGACGATGATACCAAGTTGGGGGATTATGCTTTCAGAATCCATTGGCTTGTCCTATTCTGGGTGAGACACAAGTGTGGTGTTTGAAAGGCTCGCTCAACTCCCTGAAAAGCTCCTCCTTACGAGGTTCCCCTCTTCTGTAGCCTGGCCGTTACTTCTGCCCTATGGATGGCTCAAAGTGAGCAAGGGGAGCAAGCGCCTGCTCAGAAAGCTGATCACCTCCAAGGAGGGGAGAGGTTTTCTTTAATTAAAAAATGGGGAAAAAATAAAATAAAATAAAAATGGGACCCCCAAATCTTGTTTGGCTTCTAACACGTCCCCTCTCCTCACCTTGGCAACGTGTTCCTTGGGGAAATAAGGGGGTGAGAAGGGGAAAAAAACCCAAAATATCAGCTGAGTGAGGGTGCCGCACTTAGGTCTAACAAGTCAGCCCAGTTAGTGTGAGGAGGGGCTTCCCCAGCACCAGCATCTGCAGGCTCAGAAAGCCTTCTTCCTTCCTGTCCTCAATACACCCTTACCGCCTTAAGGAGAATGATGACAACCATCAACTGAACAGGGCTTTAGCATGTACAAGGAGTGTCATCTCGTTTTGTCCTCAAAGCCGCCAGGGGAGGTTGGGGCTATTGTTATCCCCATTTTACAGATGAGGAAACTGAGGCAGGCAGATTCAGGATCGCCCAGGTGGTGAGTGTTTGTCTGTTTCACTCTGCAGGGGCAGCACGTTACTCGCTGCGCCACCCAGTGGCCTCTATCGGCAGCACCGGAAGTCTAACCACGTCAGTTTCTGCCCCGGGACTCGGCTGGTCTATTGCACGTAGCTCCAGAGGGGGCTGATTAAAGGCGGCGTCTCCCTCAAACCGCAGCAATTAACCCCGACCCCCCGCAATGTTTCTCAGGCACAAGAACAGTAAGGCCCGTGTGGTCCCTGGGGAGGCCCCTTTCTGCGGCTTCTCCCGTGCAGGAGTCAGCCAGCTTTCGCATCCCGGAGATGCTCGGGCAGGGAGGCCGTTAGGAGGAGCGCGCTGATCCCGGCGCACCGACTGTGGGAGGGGCTTAGCGGCAGACCCCGGGATCTACCGGTGCGGATCCTTCCTTCCTTCTTTCCTTCCTTCCTTCTTTCCTCCCTTCCTTCCTTCCTTCCTCTCTTCCTTCTTTCCTTCCTCTCTTCCTTCCTCCCTTCTTTCCTTCCTTCCTTCCTCCCTTCTTTCCTTCCTTCCTCCCTTCCTCTCTTCCTTCCTTCCTCTCTTCCTTCCTTCCTTCCTTCCTTCCTTCCTTCCCTTCCTCCCTTGTTTCCTTCCTTCCTTTCTTCCTCCCTTCTTTCCTTCCTTCCTTCCTTCTTTCCTTCCTTCCTCCCTTCCTCTCTTCCTTCCTTCCTCTCTTCCTTCCTTCCTTCCTTCCTTCCTTCCTCCCTTCTTCCCTTCCTTCCTTCTTTCCTCCCTTCCTTCCTTCTTCCTCTCTTCCTTCCTTCCTTCTTTCCAATTTTCCTTCCTTCCTTCCTCTCTTCCTTCTTTCCTTCCTCTCTTCCTTCCTCCCTTCTTTCCTTCCTTCCTTCCTCCTTCCCTTCCTTCCTTCCTTCCTTCCTTTCTTCCTTCCTTCCTTCCTCCCTCCTTCCTTCCTTCTTTCCTCTTTTCCTTCCTTCCTTCCTTCCTCCCTTCTTTCCTTCCTTCCTTCCTTCCTCTCTTCTTCCTTCCTTCCTTCCTCTTTTCTTCCTTCCTTCCTCTCTTCTTCCTCCCTTCCTTCTTTCTTTCCTCTCTTCCTTCCTTCCTCTCTTCCTTCCTCCCTCCCTCCCTCCCTTCCTTCCTTCCTCCTCCCTCCCTTCCTTCCTTCCTTCCTTCCTCTCTCTCCCTTCCATTCTTCTTTGTTCTCTTTTTCTTTCCTTTTTTTCCCCCAATACCTAACAGAGCACACAAATCCATTTTTAAAAAACGACTTTCCGGGACAAGTCCCTCCACCAGAAGCAGATGCTAGAACTAACATTCTCAGATACTGTCTCTGGAAACTTAAGGAGTTCACGTTTTGTTCTGTAAACGACAGGACACAATCCCTCAGCCACACTTTCTCAACCACTGATGGAGCGATTATTCATCAATAAGTATTTAAGTACTCAAGTCCGGCCTTGTGCCACACGCCTGATGGTCATTTATGGTCAGGTTGGCAAAGACCATATTGCCCCAAGAAAGTCAATACTGTATCTAGTCTCTTTGAAACAGGGATCTCCCAGCAGTGTTACTACTGGGATTATATCCCAAAGAGATTATAAAGAAGGAAAAGGACCTGTATGTGCACGAATGTTTGTGGCAGCCCTTTTTGTAGTGGCTAAAAACTGGAAACTGAATGGATATCCATCAGTTGGAGAAATGGCTGAATAAATTGTAGGTATATGAATATTATGGAATATTACTGTTCTGTAAGAAATGACCAACAGGATAATTTCAGAAAGGCCTGGAGAGACTTACACGAACTGATGCTGAGTGAAATGAGCAGGACCAGGAGATCATTATATACTTCAACAACAATACTATATGATGACCTGGCCATCCTCAGCAATGAGATGAACCAAATCAGTTCCAATGGAGCAGTAATGAACTGAACCAGCTATGCCCAGAAAAAGAACTCTGGGAGATGACTAAAAACCATTACATTGAATTCCCAATCCCTATATTTATGCACACATGCATTTTGATTTCCTTCACAAGCTAATTGTACAATATTTCAAGTCTGATTCTTTTGTACAGCAAAATAACATTTAGTCATGTATACTTATTGTGTATCTAATTTATATTTTAATATATTTAACATCTACTGGTCATCCTGCCATCTAGGGAGGGGTGGGGGAGTAAGAGGTGAAAAATTGGAACAAGAGTTTTGGAAATTATTAATGCTGTAAAGTTACCCATGCATATATCCTGTAAATAAAAGGCTATTAAAAAAAAAAAAAAGAAAGAAACAGGGATCTGTGGGAAACTGGATAGCTCAGTGGGTAGAGCATCAGCCCTGAAATCAGGAGGTCCTGAGTTCAAATCTGTCTCAGACACTTAACACGTCCTGGCTGTGGGACCCTGGGCAAGTCACTTAACCTTAATTACTTCAGCAAATATATATATATAAATCCAGACAAAAAAGCTGGCTCAAATTTTGAGGGAACTTCCCCAGTGCTTTTTGTCCTGGAATTCACCAGGTCTCTCTCTATCCCAGGAGAGATAAAGGTGGCTTCTTAGAAGCTCAAGCCTGGGTTGCTGTAAATATTAAATTCACATTTCAGGCCCTGCTCTGAAATTACCCTGCAATAGTCCCTTCCTTCCCCAATCCCGGCCTGAAGACAAAGGCAAGTAAACCCTCAGAGGTAGATGACATATCAGCCCCAGCAAAGAGCAGAGGGCCAGGAAACTCCCGAGAGTGGCAAACACTGGACTGTCTCACTTGCCACCCATTGCAAGTTTTGTCCTTTTATAGATTTAGAATTAGAAATCATCCAGTTCAAATCCCTTACTTTTCATGGAGAGAGGGTGTATGTGGGGACAGGAAGAGAGACAGAGATATGGAGAGAAAGAAAGGGAGAGAGACAGAGACACAGAGAGATGGGGGTATTTTTAGGACATTTTCCAGATCAACTGACTCACCTCCCCCAATCATCAAACTTTTAATAGTTAATGAGGTGCTATTATTTGATTATCTCCCACTCTTTGTGACTTCATATGGGGCTTTCTTGGCAAAGATTCTAGAGTGGTTTACTATTCCCTTCTCCAGTGGGATTAAGGCAAACAGGTTAGGTGATATGCCCAAGGTCACACAGCTAGTGAATGTCTGACCTCTGATTTTAACTCAGATTTTCCTGATTCCAGGCCCATTGGAATATCCTATTAATTAATAATAACTAATTATTAATGGATAATGTAATTATGCCCTGAGCTACCTAACTACCTAACACATTAAGAAATATGTAAAGAACTCTCTCTGAATAGGAAGGGTAGTTTTGTACAGCCCGGCTGAGGATTTTCCATAACCCCGAAAGTTTTTACAAAGAGAAGCCTCCTACTCCGGGAGGCAGTGGAGGTCCCCTCTAGTCTTGGTCCCTGGGAGAATTTCACACTTCATAAAGGGATCACAAGAAACATTCAGGTCTCTGCACTTCCTTTAGAGTCCTCCCATTGTCCACCCATTTCTTTCTGTGATGACCGCAACTAGGCAGAGTGTAAGAGCCCCAGATAGAAATGGCAGAACCGAGACTTGACCCTGGACCTCTGGCTCCCAACGCAGCCTTCTTTCCCTTTGTCCCACCCTCCCCATCTTCTCCCTTTCCCTGAGCTCTATCATCAAGAACATTTAAAGATTTTCTAGCTGATTCTCACATATAATTTGTTTTATATTTATCTGAGATCATTAATATAGAGATCTCTGATCCCAAAACCTTTTTTTCTTTTGGTCCAGACATATGTTTTTACCTGCTCATTGATGCAAATTTCCCCCTCAAATCATGCAGATCGACCTTTATCTGTAAGTTAGCATTAGCACATTGTCTAAAGTTCTGGGAGGCTGTAACTTCCCTGTGTGTGTCAGTCAGCCCTCAAACTAACTCCACAGATGCACCTCCCTCCTCTGGACAGCACTGCCTCCTCTCTCCCCATGAACTACTGTGAGCACCTATGCTCGTAAGAGTGACCCAGGGACTTCTGGGAGCTCTACCTGTTTGGAGTTGGTCAGGTACAGCTTGGCAGCAAGGTTGATGACCTGCAGTTTCACAATGTCTTCCTCTGCTGTGAACGACTTTGCCATCTTCCGCAGAACATCAGGGGCGATCCTGGGCACGTGTTCACAGTATTCACCAATGAGCCAGAGTATGCTGGCCCGGGCCATGGGGACCTGGGGGCAGAGAGATATAGGCATCAGAGGGGTACAAGGGACATGAGCGTGGGGAGGGAGCTTGCCTTTCCTTTGGCCCATCCTGTAATTCCCAGGTGACCATCTGGGTTCCCTCAGAGCCTCTTCGTGCATCTGACTCCCGCAGCTGGGGTCCTCCCGTCAGGGATCTCCCCGGCTCTGTCTTGGCACCCACCTGGATGTTATCCGTCAGTTTAGCCAGGTGTTTAATGATCTCCCCATGTTGGGATGGCTGCATCTGCAGCAGCTTCTTAATGACAACAACCGATTCAGCAACCACAAGCTCTGGAAAAGAGAGATAGAATGAGTGAAGATCTGGTGAACCCTAATGGGTCATAGGTGACAGTATGGTGAATCCTGGAAAATGGACGGATGGATGGGCAAGGACTCCGTGATGGAGATGTACAGGTGAGGGTCGAGAGAACCATCACAGACTGAGCACTAGAGGAGACATTAGAGATCATCTAATTCAATCTTATTTTACAAAGGAAAATATACAAATTCATAAATTTTTAAACTTAAGAGCCTTAATTTGGAACCCAGGTGTTCTTCCCAATAACAGACTGCTTAACTGGCTCCTTCTCTGATCCCTTCCCATTGCCCCTTGTGGCGGGGCAAACGGATGCACACTTCCCATCCTAGTTGAACACCTTGACAAACCCCCCCCCCCCACCCTTGGACAGGAGCTGCACCCCCCCCCCCCCCCAAGGCTGAGCAGGCGGACGGACACTAACCATCACGATTGGACAGGAGCTGCACCAGGCCGTTGAGGCAGGTGTCCCGCACCCGGCCAATGTTGGTGGCACATCTGCCAATGGCCTGGATTGTGGCTGCCACAAAGTCTTTGTCCATGCTTCGGATGTAGGTCTGGGAATGCAAACACAGGGAACCTGAGGCTGGGAAGTCTCCTTTAGGGCTGGGCAGTGCTCTCCTGGTCCGGGGATTTCACAGGCAAGGCAGAGACCCCCAGAATGGGCCACGTTGCACAGCCAGAATGAGATCGCCCAGGCAGGACCGTGACTCCCCCTGGCCTGAGAAGTGGTGGGTTCTGGGAGCCCAGAGATGTGGGGAAATAAGCAAGGTGGGGGTTGGGGGTAAGACATCGGGGGACCACTGTTCCCTTCCTTCCGGCCTATTGGATTTGTTTCCCACTGACTCTGGGGGCCTGAAAGGTCTTGCTGATCTCTCCATCCCCTGGGGACCATAAGATACCCCTGTACCTGAAATTCCCTCAGGACTGTAGGGATGTTAGTCTCATTGGCAAGGTTGGTCAGCACCTCCAGCTGCAGGGAGAAGCAGAGAAAGCAAGGATGTCTGAATGTACCATTTGCCTTACAGGGCATTTACAACTCTTCCCAGCCAATATCTCAACTGATCGTCACAAAACTGCTAAATATCGGGAAAAGATGATTAGGTCTTTTTACAAATAAACTAGAGAACAATGCAAATATTTCTCCAAATTGACACCTAGAATTGGTGGCGAAGTTGAAACCTGCACTCGGGCTTTCTACCTCTGTGGGTGTTTCTCCTCCTACTGTTCAGGAGGATCTGACTGTGGGCAAGACTGAAAGCCTCTGCACTTTGCCCCTACACGCTGCAGAGCCTGGGCACCAGCGCTGGGGTTTCCTTAGGGCCGGCGGGTTTGTGGGACGCCTGTGCCCACGGCAGTGCTCAGGCATGTAGGAGAGGTGCTGTTGGGGTTCCCAGAAGGGGGATCACGTCGGGTACTGAGGGGGACAATCAGGGACTAGCTCTCCTCAGTCCGTCTGCCAGGCCACGTACCTGAGGCTGGGGCAGGGCCATTGGCATTGGTGGGGAGGAGAGATGGGGAAGGGTGGGGGTGGAAGTATGACCCAACCAATCAGGGGCTGCCCAGGTGGCCGTGGGGGTGGGAGGTTGGTAGGGATGGGGCCGCCTGCTCCAAGGGAACTTCTAACTGGAGTCAGTGACTTCCTTTCCCACAAGGTCCTCAGATGTCCACTGCTTTCTAGCCTGAACTCATGGCTCAGTTGGGCTCCAACAGCAAAGGTGCCCAAAGACCCAACGAGGAGCCTACAGCTGCAGATGTGAGGAAAAGGCAGGATTTTGTGGAGGTGCTGGGGAACCTCGTGTGGAGAGAGCTCTGGGAATTCTGGGGGCCCTTGTAACTGCGGGGGGTAACGGAGGCCGGCACGCCGCATCACAGACAGACAGGCCGTTTGTGTCAACATCACTCACTTTCAGGATCTTGATCTGCGTTGGGTCTGTGGACCTGATGTAGAAGCTCTTCAGGTACGGCTCAAACATCCCCTGAGACAGACAAAGAGAGATGAAGAGGGCTTAGCATCTCCTCCCAACCCGCCGACAAGCTTCCACAGCACCCCTTGGCTCTGTCTGTGTCTCTGTCTCTCTTTATCTCTCTGTGTGTGTCTCTTTAACCCACGGACAAGCTTCCACAGCAGCCCTTGGCTCTCTACTCTCCCCCCACCGCACCTCACTCCAGACCCTCATTACCTCACGTCTGGCCACTTTTAGCCTTCCTGCTTCACAAGCGCCCCCTCTCAGATGCACCCACCCACCAGGGCCAGCTCCGTGCCCCTAATGCCCTCATCACCTCACCCCTTTGTGCCAAAACTTTCAATCCGCATTTCCTATGTGAAGTTCAAGCTTCTCAGTTTGACCATTCAAGGCTGGGCAATATCTAGCCACAGTCTACTTCACCCAGCTTCTCACTCCTGGATTTCTTATTCCACCCCTCTCCTCTAACCAGGCTAGTTCTTTCTCTCTGTCTCTCTGTCTCTGTCTCTCTCTCTCTCTCTGTCTCTCTCCCCTCCATCTTTCTGTCTGTCTTTTTGTTTCTGTCTCTCTGTCTCTCTCTCTCCTCCATCTTTCTGTCTGTCTTTTTGTTTCTGTCTCTCTCCTTCTCTTTCTCTTCCTTCTCCCTTTCTCTCTCTCTCCTCCCACTTTCTCTGTTTTCTTTCTTCTCTTTCCTCCACTTCTTTCTCTTTCTTCTCTTCATTTTCTTTCTCTCTTTCTCTTTCCTTTTCTTTCTCTTCTCTCCTTTCCTCTCTTCTCTCTCTCCCCTTTCTTTCTCTCTCCCTTCTCCTCTCTTCTCTTTTCCTTTCCCCCTCTCCTCTCTCTCCCTCTTTCTTTCCTTCTCTCTGTCCCCACCCCTTAAGACTGGGTCTTCTCTCTCACCTGGACTGAAGTGTAAGACTATTAATGGGCCAGATCCCATTACTGATCAGCACCAGAGCTTTAACCTGTTTCGTTTCCAACCTGGGCTGGCTTGCTCCTCCTTAGGCTCCCTGGTGGCTCCCCCAATACAGGAAACTTGCCATCTTCCTGGCAGACTCAGTGGGGACACCTGGACAGGTTGGCCCCCCAAGGGGCTCTGGCTGGCGGCAGGAAGGACGGGCAGGAGCCACCGCTCAGTGCCAGCCAGTGTTTTCTCTGGCCCCTGCAGCGTGCTACCTCCCCTCTGCTCTGGCCCAGGCAGTTCCCTGCTGAGGTGCCACCCTCCCCAGTGTGGACCTCGGGCCTTTGGACCCCACAGTGTTTGCCACCCAAACCCTTATCCTGGCTGACTTACCCGGCGCTTGATGGACATAGTGGCCACATTCTGCAGCACCACGTACTGGACCTCACTGTGAACAAAAGGGGTCAGGACTGAGGGGTGACTGCAGATCAGTGTCACATCCAGCCAGGCGCTCACTGTGTCCACAGGGGCTGGACCAGGGCCTTGGCCATAGCTCCCACCTCTGTCCCGGAATGGGGTAAAGGCTGGGGCTGGGGTCCCGAGGCAAGGTGGGAATCAGGGCCAGGGTGGGTGAGGAGATTGTGGGCGTGAGATGGGATTGGATGAAAATAGAAAATGCTTTTCTTTGTTTCCTCAAATTTTTCATTTTAACCCTTTTTAATTTAAGGGCTCTGCTTAGGAAAGCCACTGAAATCTATCTTCGGGGGCCCCGCGTCTTTTTCTACAAAGCAGAGAGACCACGGGCCCACAGGATCCCCAGAATGGTCCCCGGCTGCCCCACCTGTGGCTCCGCAGCAGCCGCACCAGTGCCTTGGCGATGACTCCCACCTCCGCCTTGGGGGCCAGGTGGAAGTAGAGCTGGGCGACGGCCATGACCACAGCTGCGCTGCGGCTCTGGAGCAGCGGCTTTGTGTTGCGCAAGAGCAGGCGGTGGTCGGGGTCCATAATGTACGGCCTCCGGGCAGCCAGGGGAGCAGCTGCCTCCTCTGGCCCCGGCCCTGACCCCTTGGACTCGTCTTCCTCCGATCCGTAGAAGGCCTTCTCAGGATTCTCCTCCAGGAGAGATTCCTGGGGGTGGAAAAGAGATGGGGAAGGGGCTTTAATGTCCACCCTTGGATACCTGCCCTTTTCCTTCAAGTCTGCTGAGAATCTGCCTCTTTCAGGAAGTCTTCCCAAACTATCCCTTCCCACGAATCCTCTCCACAGCTTCCCCCATAAATGCTTCCTGGGTCCTGCAAGTTCTGTTCTCAGACCCTGTGGGACTCATTCCCTACATCCTGCTTAGGGAACCTTTCCCAATATGACCCCTCGCTGTCTCCCCTGAGGCAGAACAAGGTTTGTTTGTTTCCTCCCCATCTTTTGGACCTGGCTTCTGTCTGTTAGTCCTATGGTGGAAAATGCTCCTTGTTTTAGCCCTCCCCCGTCCCTGCCTCCTCCCAGGGACTCACGTTCTTGTTGGGGCTCAGGAACTGCGTGCGAGCGTAGCGCGTCAGCATGTTGATGATGACCACCTGGCCCCACTCCTCCACGTCGATCAGCAGGTTACACAGCTTGCGGTAGTTCTTGTGGATCAGATCGATGCGCTCCGGACACACCTCCTCGAAGGCCATCACCACGCTTCCAGCCACCAGCTGAAGGGGGCCCAGCCGGGAGCAGAGAGCAAGACCAGGATACGGGGAGATGCACGTGAGAAACAGAGACAAAGGGTCAGCCAAATGGGGCAAGGGGAGGGAGGGGCATCACACGTCCTGCAGGATCCCCCCACTCCCCTTTTCTCAGACATCCACATCCCCTTCCTCCCACAGCCCCAGCTCTGTCCTGCGTACCGTGGTCTTGTCAGCCAGAAGCTTCTCAATGACTTCAATCAGCTGATCCTTTTGGTCAGAGTCCAAACTGGGGGGATGGAGGGCTTGCTGGGAGGGAGGCAACCTCCCTGAAGCCCCCCCCACCAAGCTGCTCTGACGCCCAGATCCCCGGCCCACCCCGTCCAGCTCCTCTGCTCCCCACGTCTCCACCACAGGTACCACCTCCTCCCAGATCCCTCTGTCCATCACCCCCCCAAGCGTCCAGGGTTAAGCCTCGGGGGGGGGGGGCTGGAGATGAGGCTCAGGGTCCACGGAGGTCACCTGTACAGTTTGGGGATGGCATGGGCTGCCGTTTTCCGCACGTAAGGGGACATGTCCGAGGCAGCTTCCTTGATGGCTAGCATCATGATGGGCACGATGATGGGCACACGGATGCTGGAGAGCACTCGGAGGGCACTCGCCCGGATCAGTTGGTTAGGGTCCTGCAGGCAAAGGCAAGGGCAGGAGGTGGTCACTGTAACTGCCTCCCTGCTGGCCCCTGAGCCGACCGGTGCACCACCACAACATAGCCCTGGAGAGTCAGCCGGGCGGACTCGCCGTCTGAGAAGAAACCTGGTGACTCAGGATTAGCATGAGTTACCATGGTCACAAGCGGTCCCAGTGGTGTGGAGGAGGGGTTTACAGAGGGAGTTAATAAGACTCCCTAGAGACTGATTGTAAAAAATCATTTTCTTTGACTGACATGTCTTATGCTTGCACTCTGGTCTGGGCAGCTACGAGACGCATGCTCCTCTACAATATACTCAACAAGTGGTTAGTGATGTGGCCTTTGTACCTATGACCTTCCCAAGCCATCCCTGACTCTGACAGCAAGGCTAAATGGGAATGTCCACTTCTGGCCTCTGGTTCCGCTCTCAAAACTCGAAGACAGCAAGCAGAATTCAGTCAGCTGAAAGGGACCTGAGAGTCTCTCATTTAAATCTTATATTTCACAAACGGGGAAACTGAGGTTCCGAGAACAAAAATAATTGACATAATGTCACCCAATCAACGGCAAAGCTAGAACTGGAACCCGGATCTCCAGACCGCCAGCTGGGTGCTTTTTCTATCCATACTCATGGCTTTAGCTAGAACCCTGCCAGAAAGGCAGTCTGAACTCTTTGAAATGTGCTTCTCTTCTAGTGAGATGTGAATAGATGAAAATAGAATATGCTTTTCTTTGTTTCCTCAAAATTTTCTATTTTAATCCATTTTGATTTAAGTACTCTGCTACTTAGCCTTAGAAAAGCCAATGAAATCTTTTGAGTCCCTGTGTCTTTTTCTAGAAAGTAGGCGCATTGTAACTATTATATTTTTCAAGAGAAGGGGCTCTCGTCCTCCAGTGATTCTTGAAATTTTGGGAATCATCTCACCTTATAGAGGAAGACTAGACAAGGAGCCCAGTGACAGAGTTGAGATCTGAACACAGACCTTTTGGCTCTAAGTTTCAGTATTCTTTCCATTATGTCATAGGAAATTCTTACTCTTAGGAGCAGGAGTGAGTCTACTTTTTTCCCCCCTGAGGCACTTGGAGTTAAGTGATTTGCCCAGGGTCACACAGCTAGGAAGTGTTAAGTGTCTGAGGCCAGATTTGAATTCAGGTTCTCCTGACTTCAGGGCTGGTGCTCTATGCATTGCGCCACGTGATTCTACTTTATGAGTCATTCCCCACAAGGTGAAATATGAAAGAGTCCTCCTCATCCCCACCTTGGTCAACTCTGGGAAATCCCATCCCATTTCCAACTCCTCTTCCTTTCTCCCACACATCCACCCTGGGCTGTGGGAAATAAGAGTGAGACCTCTGACCTTTAGGCCACGTTGGAAAGTAGAGATGGACAGCAGGGCCAAGTCTTGCTGCTCCTCCGCGTAGCGAACCAGGTACACGTACACCAGCTTCTTCACCTGGGAGGAGAAACTCCCCTGAGCAGATGGTTCCTGGGACCCAGCATTCCCCAAGTCCAACCCCAGATGCAGGTACCCAGAAGTTTTCTTCTGGGAGGGGGACATTTCTGAGAAGATGTTCACAGAGACCCATCATCTCCAACTCCCGCCCACAAACTTCTTCACTGACCAGGATGGTCCATCTCCACCTCTCCTCTCCTGTCCTTCCCTATAACTCCCTACATGAGTCACCCCTTCCCAGCTGGGACCCTCACCTCGATGTTCTTACAGGCTACATTCTTGACCACAGCTGGGAAGAGGTCAGAAGCATTCTTCCCACGAGCAATCATCTAGGAAGAAGGGGAGACAGAACAATAATCAGCAAAGAACAAAAGGGTTTTGCCCTAAATCATTTGCCCTGACAGGGAGGCAAACTGCTCCCATGGGACTCTCTGAGGTTAGATGGTCTTCTCTAGTTTGACCTTACCTGAGATGGGTCTATCCTGTGCAGCGCATCCCTTGCCACTTCATGCTCCACCCTCCATAGACTGTCCTATGCCCCAGTCTCCACCCCATTCTCACACCTTCCTCATCCTATGTGTTCCCTATTAATAAATTTACTAGAAACATAATTTTTAGCTGGCTACAGATCTTAAGTGATCCGTATAGCACCAAGTGGATAGGACCCCAAGAAGGTGAATGAAGGGGTTCCCAGAAACCTAGGTATCCTCCTAGGCTTTGCTTCCATTGGCTTCCCCTTCCCCCTCTCTCACCGCCACAATCCTCTTCATGGCTTCCAACTTGAGAGAATCTTTGTTGGTGTCCAGCATTTCCTTCAGGTCATCATGCCTAGGGAGGGATGGGAAGGGAGAGGTCAGTCAAGGAAACAAGACAGATTTGGAATGAGGTCACAGGAGGGAAAAGGGGGAATGAGAGAGAGAGAGAGAGAGAGAGAGACTGAATAATGGTGGTCAATGGCATGGGGATGGGAAGCACTAAAAATTGGGAAGGACATTTCTTCTCCCTGTCACCAGAATCAGGGATCCCTTTAGACATCACAAAGTCTCTTCCCCCTACTGTACAAAGCATCAGCCTTGTAGATGCTGCAATGGGAGGCAGCAGCCAATTGTGTTGGCTAAGGGTTGCACTGGTTCGTAAGGGACTAAGTATCAAGAACAAGGCAAGGGCATCCTCTGACAGACTGGGTCAGCCACCAAGAAGCCAGGGAGCGGGGCAAGAGAGAAGAGCTTTTAGCCTGAGCATCCAAAGCAGCTGCTTCCTGGCACAGCAGAAAGCATGTTGGGTCTGGTGCTGCAGGATCTGGATTGGAATCCTTTGTTCTGTCTGGGTGACTCAGTTAACCTTCTAGGTTTTGGACTTCATTTTCAATAGTTCTCCAGACTGGAGAGAGGGTGATTCCCTCTGTAGCTTCTAGTCCTGACTTCTAAGCTGTAAGGAAGTTTTGTTTAGTTCATCTGAAAAAATGAAGAGTTTAGAAGAGATAATCTGTAACATTTCTTTTAGTTCTATTCTAAGGGCAGAAATCTCAGGCAAACTGAACACTAATGAGTAGATTAATGAATAAGGAACTCTGTAATTTGAGTTTCAAGTAGTTACAACTGCCATAATAAATATTTAATATAAATAGCTGGCATTTATTTAAGTTTATAAAGAGTTTTATTTTATATATAGGATATCATTTGATCCTCCAACAAAGCCGTGAAATACTTTATTGTCTCAATTTTACACATCAGGAAACTGACTTATTGGGTAAAATGACTCTGTCCTCCTAAGAGTCCACTATTAGCCACATCTACCTTTGCCTTTTGGGCCATCCTCACCTATTCTAACCAGGTTTGTTTTTCCCTAGGTTTCCTAGGAAGAAAGCAGTTGTTTCTCTCTCCTGTACCTGAAACAATCACAAAGTCCTTTTAGAATTTTCTAAATGTTTTTATAAGTAGTTCAATAAATAGAATAGGGAATAAGGAAAAGAGACTTCTGAATGAAATAAAGGGGCAAACCCAGAAACTAGAGCTAAGAGCTATAGGAAGAGGCATGAAGGGGTTCTTCTAAACTAGATAAATATTGATATTATAGAGAACTAAAAAAAGATCAGCCTAAATTCTATTTAGGATCCCATGAAACTCACGGGCAATGTTAATTTGTTGTCTTTGAGACTTCTTAAAACCACCAAATTCTCCTTAAGAATCTCTAATTCCATTGACATAGATATCCTACCAATACAGATTATGATTGTTTTATACTTTAGCACGGTAATCAATCAACTAGTGAATCAATAAGCATTTATTCATTGCCAACCATGTTCCCAGGACATGAAGACAAAGATTATACAGTTCTTTCCCTCGAGATACTTATGTCCTATGTGGGGAAATGACTTGTAAACATGTAATGAAATGTGATACACTCACAGACACACAAAGTAAAAACCAATTATGGCAAAAATGGGGGAGATGAGAATCAGGAGGGATCAGGAGGCAACATGAGCTGAGCTTTGAAGGAGATGAAGGATTCTAAGAGGTAAAGGTGGAAGAAGCACATTCCAGGCATCTGGGGAGGGGGGAGATGGCCAGTACAAAAGAATGGTGACAGACCGTGGATTGTCACGTATAGTGAACAGCAAGCGGGCCAGTCTAACTAGGGCACGGTGTGTGAAGGAGAATAATAAATAATGAACGTGGAGACTTTGGAGACATTGTATAGGGCTTTAAATGCCAAATGGAAGAGTTTGTATTTGGTCTACAGATAACAGGAAGCCACTGGTGCTTCTTAAGCAGGAGAGTGATAAGGTCAGAAATGCTTTAAGGATACTAATCTGTCACCAATACTAGTATTATCTGTTGGAGATAGTAATGAAGTGAGGAGAGATTTGAGGCAAGAAAACTAGTTGGGAGGCTATTGTACTTTTTTTCGGGGGGGGGGGGCGTGATGAGGACCTACCTGATCTTCTCAAGTTCAGCCATTTTTCAATCATGTTTGACTCTTTATGATACCATTTTGGGGTTTTCTTGGCAAAAATATTGGCAGTGATTTTCCATTTCCCTCTCCAGATGAGGAAACTGAGGCAGACTGGGTTAAGTTCATACAGTTAGGAAGTATCTGAGCTGGATTTGAACTCGGGAAAATGAATCATCCTGAATCCAAACCTGGCACCCTAGCTAGCCATTTGAGAGGAACTATGTAAAAAAAAAATCACCCCCTGGTAGCCAAGGCTTGGAAAAGCCTCTCCAAGGTCAGGTCAGCTGGTCCTTGAAAGGACAGATTCCAGTCTCATGCTTGAAGCTGAGAGTGTAACCTGGTAGGGTGGCGGGGGTAATGGAGTCGGAGTCAGGGAGCCTAGATTGAAGTTTCACTTCAGTCACTAGCTGTGTGGCTTTGGCCAAGCCACTTAATTTGTTTGTGCCTCAGGCAAACCTTCATCTAAAAACGAGTCAGATTTTATCTGCATTCCCATCCAACTCTAAGTCTATGATCCTGTGATGAGAAAACCGTTCTACCTTGACTGCCTCATTTAGAGCTTGTGATGGTTTAGCAAATCCTTTGAAGATCTAATGTCCATACTTTGAAGAGACATCAAACCCATGCACTTTGTATTTGCTTCTCTGAACCCTATAATTCTGTAGTTGCTGGGAGAAACACTAAAGTTTTTCAGTGAGAACTTCCTCTTTTCTTCTTCTCTTCATGTCAAGAGCCTCAGATGTTTTCTCTCACCTTTCTTCACCTGTGTCTCAACTTAAGAAGTGGCCCTAATCCTTGTCAAGGCAAACCCCTTCACATGCATCCTTTATAAAATTGTTATTGATTTACTTTTTAACATTTATTTAAATTTTTTTGAGTTCAAAGTATCTTCCTCTCTCCTACCACTACCCTATCCATTGTGAAAGCAAGAAATGTGCTATCAATTATACATGTGAAATTATGCAAAACATAATTCCATGGTATCCATGTTGCCAAAAATACCCCAAGAAAAATAAAGGAAAAATTATTCTTCAATCTGCAGTCAGACTCGATCAATTTTTTCTCTGGAGGTGGATAGCATTTTTCAACTTAAGTCCTTTGGAATTGCCTTGGATTATTGTATAAATCACAACAGCTAAGTCATTCACAGCTGATAATCATACCGGTTCTGCTCACTTTACTTTGCATCACTTCATATGTCTTCCCAAGTTTTTTCTGAAATCATCTGCTCATCATTTCCTGTAGCACAATCTTATTCCATCACAATCATATACCACAACTTGTTTAGCCATTCCCCAATTGATGGGAATCTCCTTAATTTCCAATTCCTTACTACCACAAAAAGAGCTGCTTTAACAGTTTTTTATACAAATATATAAATTTATATTTATACAAATACAAATTTATACAAATATATCCAAATATCCAAATATATCTTTCCTTTTGATTTGATTTCTTTGACATACAGACCTGGTAATAGTATTACTTGGGGCAGAGAGTATATATGCATGATTGTTTAGCTGTTCAGCTTCGTTACAAATTGCTCTCAGAATGGTTCTCCATGCACTTACATATCGTCTCCTTCAGATCGCCTACCCTATCACCCTGACTCTCTATTCGTTCTTTCCCTATCTACAAATATGTCCATCTCTCCCTCTTCATTAAAAAACCCTTACTTGACTCCCCATTTCAACTAACTATTGTCCTATAAGTATCCCCTCCACCCCTTGGCTAAACTTCTTGAGAAAGTCTTCTACAAGTAGTGCCTCCACTTTTCTCTCACTCAGTTCTAAAAACTTGCTTATCTGCCCTCACCTGCTCTTTAAAAACTAAATTTCTCTTTTCCTAGAAACCCCAGGAGGAGAGCAATAGCTCCCCTCTCCTGTCCCTAAAGCAAGGACAGGGAACAAATGACAGAGACTTCTAGATAAAGGAACAAACTGGGTAGAGCTGGAAGTTATAGAAAAAGAAGAATGAGGGGACCCTGAGAGGGGTGAGGTTTCTGACTTCTTCAACTAACGGGCTCTCTCTAAAATTATTGATTTTTTAAAACTTTTCATTTAATTTTTTTAGGTTATATATATATATACATGTTGGAGAAGAAAAATCAAAACAAAAGGGAAAAACCATGAGAAAGAAAAAAAAGGTGAAAATAATATTCTTCCATCTGCATTCAGTTTCTACAGTTCTTTCTCTAGATACAGATGCATTTTCCATCACAGTTTTTTGGAATTGCCTTGGATCACAGAATTGCTGAGAGGATAAAGCTATTGATTTTTAATTGCCAAGGTGAATGGCCTTTTATCAATCCTCATCTCTCTTGATCTCTCTGCAGCATTGACACTGCTAATCATCCATTCCTCCTGATACTTCCTCCTTTTTAGCTTTTCATGACGCTGCTTGCTGATGATTCTCCTCCTACATGTTTGAATCAGGAATCTTTGCCGTATCTTCATCCAGGTCATGCTCACTAACCTATATATGTCTCCCCCAAGGCGTCATTCTGAACCTTCTCTTTTTACTTTATACTCCAACTCATCATTTTTCTCCCCAAACTCTTCCAAATTTTGATCTTTCTCTTGCTCCCACTGTTGGTGCTTCCCACTGAGATCACATTTCACTGATACTGTATATAGACCGTATATAGGATTTTTTGTATTGTCTAAGCTCTTTTAGGGTCCCTGTGCTCTTATCTTTCTCTGTTTAATGCAGTGGTTCTCAAACCTTTGTTCTCAGTATCTTCATGTTGTTAATAAATTATCGAGGATCTGTTCAAAGAGTTTTTGTTCACATGGGTTATATTTATAGTTATTTACTATAGTTATTTATAGTTATATAACTATATACATAGTTATATAATAGTTATATTAGAAATAAAAAAAATTTGAATTTGTAGACCCTCTGAAAGCGTTTCAGAGACCCCAACAATTCTTTGGACTACACTTTGAGGACCACTGGTTTAATGCAATGACTGGCAAATACTAAGCACTTACATGCTTGTTGATTAACACTAAAGGGTTGGGGATGTAACAAGTAAAGGATTAGGGATGTATCTCATTTTACCACTCACTACCTCCACCGTGGGTCACCTTAGGTACTTTTCCAAAAAATGTAAATTATAGGTGATAATAAACTATAAGGAAACAAAGGGAGCTCATTGACATTCCGACCTGCTGTGGAATATTAAATCTGCCTGGGCTGCTTATCATGGCTTTTCATCCTAATGTCACTGTGTAGGGGGTTACCACCCTGCAGAGCAAAGCCCAGCCTCCCAAGGCATACACTCTCACTTGCTCTGAGTCACAGCCCTAACTCTCTTGCACAATTTACTCCTCCTACTCCACAATCTGTGGAGTTCCTCTGAGGATTGCACTCATCCTCTGAGCCCTGCAGCTAACCCTCCCATCCTTTCCCCACATGCCCAAGGGCTGATTTGTTTCCTGGATCTAACATCACCGGTGGAATCCCATCCTTCATAAATAGATAAGCCTGGGGGATCCGTGCACACCTCTGCAGTGTGACTCCTCCAACAGTAAGCTCAAGGTCTGACAGAAGGATCTGTCTGCTAGCTGTGGGATTTGCAGACAAAAAGATAAACAAAGAATGCTCAGACGTAGCCTGGAATCCAGAAGGGCGTGCACTGCCATGAGGTCCCAGGAGATCCCAGGATCTTTCAGTTCCAGGATCCTCTCAGAGAATCACTCTTGGGAACCCACAGGTAATGTAGAATGAGCTTCAATTTCCTCAGCTGTAAAAGGAAGCTGGGTGGCAAAGTGGATGAGGAATGCATCAGCCCTGAGCAAATATGACCAGAGATACCTGCTACTTACTAGCTGTACATCCACAGGCAAGTCACTTTGCCCCAACTGCCTCCCAAAAAAGGAGGAAAATGAAATTGGACAAGATGCTCGTGATCATTTCCAGCCTCAGTTGGCCATTATGTCTGTCAGCAGCAGTGCTGTGAACTTAGTGCTTGATGGTACATTCCCAAGAGGGACTGGCTATGAAAACACGGACCCGGCTGGTTTTGTGTAAATAACGGGCAGGTTCTCACTAATAGTCCTTTTTCATTTCACACAATACTGAAAATATGGACAGTATGTATGTTTGTCCAGAATTTTAGGCATGCATGTGCATATGTAACCAAAATATTTACACACAGAGACACACAGACACACACATACAAGAGTAAAATACAGAATTCCTTGGGTCTTGCAGGAGATAGCAAGGCAACATGAATCTAGTCCAAGCTAGATCATTTAACTTACTCTGACCTCAGTTTCTTCATCTGTGAAAAAAGGGGATGGACAGAGTGATTCCTTGGGTTCCTCCACGTTCTGACATTCTAGGATTCCTACATCAATTCTGTGAAGTCCATTAACTGGGGACAGTTTGGAAGCAGCTAGCTGATGCAGTGGATCTGGCCTCAGGTCCTTACTCATTGTGTAATCCTGGGCAAATAAATCCCTTCCTTAATCTCTGTAGCCTTACTCCACCTGGGAAGGAGACACAAAGCACTCTAGTACCTTTGCCAAGAATATCCCATGGAAAGAATGGGTCCTTACGGTCGTAAAGAGTCACACACAACTCAAGAACAACACTAGGGATGGCTGTAGCTGAGCATCCTGCTCCACAAGCCACTGGAAGGGGGTAGAATGTGAAATATTCTGTATAGTCCAAATAGGGGCCATGCTCTGAAATTGAGACCCCTTTAAAAGGGGATTCTGTGTTGCACATGCTAAAAAAAAAAAAAAAGACCAATTAGCACGCATTCAAGTTTTAGAGCCATTTTTGAAGATGAAGTTTATGTGGACCAATGTAGAATACTCATAGAATGACTAAGTGACACAATGAGGGTGCTTATCAATGAGTGATAATTAATGATCCCCCAAACAGTCTGTGGAATATGTGGTCTCCAGGCTAGCCTGTAGAAAGCCATACCTTTTCCCCTGCCCTAGAGAAAATTTCCCCTGGCCACTGGTGATTCCCATGACTTAAAAGTTTTCTGTTGTCTATTGAGTAAAGTTTAAAAATTCAATTGGACCCTTTGGATTTCCATCAGTATTAGGCAATAGAGGGAGGGCAGAAAAAATGCCAGAGATGACATCTCTGGGGAAACACTTTGCTAGGTGGAGGCACAAGTATTTGTTTCAAAGACAAATTCTGGGATGCTCCGTGTGGACATCAGTAATCTTGGTGGAATGCAATGGAACAATCACATATTATAGCACCTATTATCAGGTCCTGTGCTAAATGCTTTACAAATATTCTATCACTTGCCAATCTCACAGCAATCTTGGGAGACAGAGGCTATTATTGTCTTCACTTTACAAGAGGTTGAATGACTTGCCCAGGATTACAGCTAAACTGGATTGTCAGACAAACACTGTGCTTCCCAGCTTCCACTGATTTCTTCTCCCGCGCAATTTCACCATTTTACCAAACATGTTATTGCCACCATGCTTCTTTTCATATTAAGGCCAGTCTCTGCTTTCCACCCCTCTGTCACCCTAAAACAGGGCAGTGGAAACTGCAACTCCATCAACTCCAACCCAGCCCAGGTATTTCCCACCGTGGAAATATGGCACAGACAATTTTTGCCATTGTATGGATTATCTCCCTCTACTTCTCAGGGGTTCCTCGGTCTCCTAATCATCACTGATCATAGGAAGAAAGGTGCCATCTTGGTGACTGGGATTGGTTATAATTACCCCGACTGTCCTGTGGTGGATTATGTGTTCTGGAATAGGGCCAAGACTAGCATCCCTTTCATTCTAGACACCATAGTTTAGGGTTTAACTAGCCAGGTTAGGCTATTGAACCATTAATTTATAATTCACATGCCATTAAAAACTTCATTTTTTAAAGACACTAACTACATTTCTCTCCCCTGTTTTTAGAGGCAGGTGCATAGTGTAGTGGATAGAGCATCGGCCCCTGGAATAAGGGAGACTGATGCAAATCTGGACCCAGCCCCTTAGAAGCTGGACAAATCACTTCTGTTTGTCCTATAAAATGAGGATAGTAACAGAATCCACATGTCCCAGGGTTGTTGTGAAAACCAAATGAGCTGATTACGTAAAGTGCTTTATAGACCTAAAAGTGCAATACAAAGAATAGTTATTTTATGATTATGAAACTAGCTTTCTGAACTCAGGTCTAAAATTTTACATTTCTGCCTAGTTAGCTTTATGCTACTGGACTAGAACCACAACCCAATAATCTATCCCATCCAGATCCCTTTGGATCAAAGCCCAACTTTGTTATCTACTTTGTTAGTGTATTTTATTGTGTTAGACTTCCCTCCCAACTCTGTTATCTGAAAATGTAATGAGGATTCCAGCTATGCTTTTATACAAGTCAATGATTTTAAAAAGTAAGGATCTGTCATAATTCCCCTCATATTTACTCATATTTGTTATCTGAGGTTATTTTTTCATTATCGCTAATAATAAAAAGCACTAAAAATCCTTGAAAAGATTGTGTACTTGCTTCAGGGATGGGGATGCAGGGAAGAAGCTCTTGGACTTATTTTCATTCTGCATTGGGTCAAGGAGGAGAAAAATCCCTGATGAAAACATGAGGCAAGTGATGGGTCAGTCCTTGGGGCCTAAGGAGGAAAAGAATAGGAGTGACACAAGGTCAAGAAGCAAGTAATCAATTAAGAAGCATTTATTAAACACTTACTGTGTGCCAGGCACATCAAGAAGTGTGTGCATGCACATAATTCATGGAATAGCAAGCCTGTTGTTGTTTTGAGGGTTTTCCAGGCTTGACTTTTCAATAAAAGATTTGTCAGGAGTGCTATATATCACTCTGTCAGTTTGTGAAATGAACCTTTACTAATACCCTTGAGTATTATTAAATACTCAAGAGAACCTCAGAACCAGGAGAGGTCCTTGGCATTCGGGGTAACACACAGTGATGTGCTGGTAAATGAAGAATAATGGAATTTCTGAAAAAGCACAGCACACTTTAAAATTTAATTTACATCATTTAACATTTTCTCCATCACTTTCTTAAGTCCAGAGAAGATCAACAAAATAGCATTTGCCAATTTCTAAGGAAGAATTACTCACATTGAAAATTTAACATTGATTCCAGCACTATACTGTGCTCACCTCGAGAAGATCTGCTCTTTGTCAAGTAAGGAGAGGATATGTATGATCCAGAAGTTCTGATTGTTGGAGGACGAAGGGACCTGTTCTTAGCTTGGCTTGGAACTGGTGTCACCATAGCAACAAAATCATAGAATTACAGGGTTGGAGGAACCTCAGAGGCCATCTAAGAGAGAGCTACCTGCCAAGGCAAACCCTCGCACAAATGAGGCCATTTTTTTCCATTTCTCCAGCTGATAGCTCCCTGACATTTCCACTCTCTCCCCAATCTTCAATTTCCTCCTGTCTACTGATTTTTTCCCTCATAAACAACCCCCAACCACAATCCTACATCTCTTCTCGCTTTCATGGCCAAAGTCCCTGAGAAAGCCACCTACATTTGTTGCCTCCACTTCCTTTCCACTCACACTCTTACAGTCTGACTTCTAACCATTTAGATAGAGACATTTATCTCTATCTCTAAGAGCCCCAGCATCCTTTAAGACTCAGACAGAAACTGCTCCCTCCAAATGTACCGATGATCCCTCCATTGCTAAATCTAATGGCCCTTTCTCAGTCCTTACACTTCTTGACCTCTCTGCAGTCCTGGACATGGTTGATTGGTTGTCTATCTCTTAATATTCTGTTCTCTTAACATTCCAAGACACTGTTTAAGTTTTCCTCCTCAGTATTTGACAATTCTTTCTTGGTCTTTTTGAATGACTCTCCATAAAGGTGAGCTACCTGTGCTTGACCTCCAGTGCTTTGTCCTGGGTCCTCTTCTCTATCTGTACTTTTTTACTTGGGGATCTTGTCAGCTCTCATGGATTCAATTATCTTCTCTACATAAATGATTCTCAAATCTATCCCGCTCTAACCTCCCTTCTGACCTCCATTCAACTGCCTATTAGACATCTCAAACTGGATATCCCCTAGAAATCCTAAATTCAATCTTTCCCCTAAAAAATCTACTTCTCTGTTATTGTCAAGGGTACTATCATTCTCTCAATCATCTAACTTTAAAAGCTAATTATCATCCTCAACTTCTTGTATTTATCCACTATATCTATTGACAAGTTCTGTAAATTCATAACTTCATAATATTTTTCCTACGTGCAGCCTCCTTGGCTCTGGTCAGTCCTTGGGGCCTAAGGAGGAAAAGAACAGGAGTGACATAAGGTCACAAATACCATCCCAGTGCAGACCTTCTCAGGCCTGTATTAGTACAACAGCTTGCTGGTTGGTCTCTCTGCCTCATTCCTTCTCACTTCAGCTCATCCATTAATCTTCCTAAAGCAAGTATCTGACCCTGTCACACTGTCACCGCCCCCTAATTCAATAAAATTCAGT
The DNA here is from genome assembly GCF_902635505.1 of Sarcophilus harrisii. Lineage (NCBI taxonomy): Eukaryota > Metazoa > Chordata > Mammalia > Dasyuromorphia > Dasyuridae > Sarcophilus > Sarcophilus harrisii. The sequence continues at coordinate 597,708,615 of NC_045427.1, forward strand.
GGCTCTCTCAACTACAAAACCTTGGGTTTGGCTTTTAAAACCCTTCATAATCTGGGTCCCTCCTATTTTCCTCATGTTACTTCTTATTTTTCCTCCATTAAATTCTGCAATCCAGCAACACCAGCCTCAGACATGACACTGCTTCTCCAAAATCCATGTATTTTAACTGACTCCTTCCCCCGTGCCTGGAAGGAATGTTCTCCTTCTTTTTCTTTGTCTCCTGGCTTTGTTCAAGTCTCAGATAAAGCCCCCAAGCAGAAAGTTGTTCCAAGTTACCCTAAATTCTTGTGACTTTATTCTAAGATTATTTCCAATTCATTCTGAAAATGATTTAAATAATATTTAATATCACATATTCTGTAATATTTAAATTATCCTGTATATATATATATATACATATACATATAGTTGTTTGCATGTGGTCTCCCCTATTACATTAAGAACCTCTTGAAAACAGAGATTATTTCTGGCTCTGTGAGGTTCACTACAGTGCCTGACATAGAGCAGGGTCTTAATCAGTGCTTGCTGATTTGATCACACCTCGAGTTTAACCCCCTTCCCTTTATGCCATTCTTGACAAGGGTCTACCCATTAAGACCTTTATTGATGGGGAGCTCAGTCCTTCACAAAGTATCCCATTTCATTTTTGAATGGTTCTAGTTGTTAGAAAAAGTTTCTTTATGTGGAGCTGAAATCTACCTTTATGTTATTTTCACCCAGTTGTGTCCTTTGGAACCAAGTAAAATAAAATTAATCTCTCTTGCGCATAAAATCCCTTTAATACCCAATGTCCTCACCTACCCAAGTCTTCTTTTTCATGTTGAATATCTTTAGTTCTCTTAATTACTAAGTCTTTCCAAAACTATATATGGATAACATATCATCTGCTATCCAGAAAATAGACTGGTATTCCACATGTCGGCTGATATCAACACATAATGGTAAACCATTCATTAAGTGTGGGAAGATAAATGGAGCAATGTACAATGCAAACAGCATCACTCTATCCTCAGTATTCCCGTCTCACTTATATTCATCTATTTCTGTTATACGTCTTACAAAGGACTATATTGGTGAAAATGGTGACCAGGGATGTTCCCTTGAGATCAGGTCCATATATGTGACATTTAATCTTCCAGCTCTGTACCTTTGTATGGAATTTCTCTTTGTATCTCTTGCTGTTGGATTTTGTTGGTGATGTATAAAAATGCAGAGGATTTATGGGGATTTATTTTGTATCCTGCAACTTTGCTAAAGCTGTGAATTATTTCTAATAGCTTTTTAGTAGAATCTCTGGGGTTCTCTAAGTATACCATCATATCATCTGCAAAGAGTGATAGTTTGGTTTCCTCATTGCCTACTCTAATTCCTTTAATCTCTTTCTTGACTCTTATTGCCGAGGCTAATGTTTCTAATACAATATTGAATATAATGATGATAGTGGGCAACCTTGCTTCACTCCAGATCTTACTGGGAAAGGTTCCAGTTTTTCCCCATTGCATATGATGCTTACTGATGGTTTTAAGTATATGCTCCTGACTATTTTAAGGAAAAGTCCATATATTCCTATCTTCTCGAGTGTTTTTATTAGGAACGGATGCTGGATTTTATCAAATGCTTTTTCTGCATCTATTGAGATGATCATATGGTTTTTGTTAGTTTGGTTATTGATATAGTAGCTCTGTACCTTTGTACCCATCTTCCACCTTGCCTAGAATATTTATCTCTATCTTTAAGAGCCCCAGCATCCTTTAAGACACAGAGCTGTGAGGTTGTCTTCTACACAAAGCCTTTGCTGACCCCCTCCCCAATTGATACCCCATCTCAAAATTATTTCATATAATTTGCCATATATTTAACATTTGCTTAATTAATAGTTGTAATTTAATAATAACACAGAAACATTGTAAGCTTTTTGAGAGCTGGAACTGTCATTTTTGTCTTTGAATTTCCATTGCCTAGTACATACTAGACAATAATAAATTGTACAAGGCAGAAGAAGTCTTGATTTGGGTGACCTTTAAGGAGCAGTAATTATTTTCATCCTTACTCTAGATTCAAATTAATTCTGCTACTGGATAGGGTCAGAGTATATAAAGGACTCTAAGTTACTAGTTTGGGGATTAGTATCTAGTCGCTTCACTGCTGATCCATGCTCTGAATTTGTACTTCAGTCTTTAAAATAGCATAAAACTGCTTTTTGTTTTTCATTAAAAACATTTCTGAATGTTTTCTTCCCTTTTCTTAATTAAATAAGCAACAACAACAACAAAACCACCAATAAAAACTTTTGAGCAAATAACTGCCAAAATGAATGCACCTGACATTACATACAACATTCCATATCCATAGACACAAAAGACGGAGATTCATTCCCCCCTCTCTTCTCTGGATCAACATAATTTGTAACATTCTTTACTTGTTTTTTCTTGTATGTGTGTGACATACATGACTTTCCTACTGCTTTTCAACTCAATACCATCTCCTGGTTCCCTTGCATATCTGAAATGAACCCCCTCCTTATCTCTCCCTGTTAGAATTCCTAGCTTCCCTATAATTATATAGCATTCTTAACTTGTTTTGTTGTCCTCCTCCTGTATATGTGTGACTAATCCCTATTTAACGTTGCATAACTGGGTTCCCGCCTTATCTCGTGAGCCCCTGCGCTAAATTTATTCAATTTCCCTAAGACAAGGGTCCTACCTTGGTTCTATAATTATTTGTTTTAATGTTTCATTGATATTCTCTTAAAACCACATCACTGTCACTTCCCAATGGCATATTCCTTCCCATCCCCAGTAGAATCCTCCCTTCTAACAAATTAATGTAGTTAAATATAGCAAACTGTTGAACCTAAAATTATTTCAGAAACCAAAAGTCTCTCCCTCCATTCCAGTCCCAATACCTGGTTGTCCTTTTCCTGACACTGGACTTCTTGATGTTAGCTAACTACCTGCTTGTTTGGACTTCTTCCTTCTGACATCCTACCCACCTTGTCTCTGTAAGTCTGTGGGAATGCCAACCAATCCCAGTTTGACCTGTCCTGCTGCTGAAGGAGACCCAGGTTTAGGGTTCCTCAAGCTTTCAGACATCTTGAGCCCAGATCAGAGATGGCAAGAACCCTGATCAATTTAATTCTGATTACAGACTCCAAGAAAGAATTATTTCATTGGTTTGGGTTTTCCTTTCACATCTGAAGTTTGAGATCCCTCTAGATTAGCTTGACAGTCTAAGATAGTTGAAGTAGCTGGGGAAAAATGACATTCTCTGGAAGTCATCCTGGGGAAAAGCTTCTCTGAATTTAGATTGGGTGGTCTTCAGATCACAGGTGCACACTTTGATGCAGGTATACACTGGAAAGTCTGTACAATGTGAAGGAGTAGAGATAGGACCACCTCTAAGCCATGATAGCCACAGAGGAGAACTCTATTAGAGCTGATTGATTAAAGCAATCATTTTCTTTAGACAGGCTAAATGTCTAGGCTGGTGGCTCTGCAAAGGACGATAGCCGCTTAATGGGGTTGGAGTGAAAAGATCACTGGCTTTGGAGCCAGAGGAACTCAGTTCTAATCTATATATGTGACTATGGAGAAGTCACTTTACTCTGTTTCTTAAATAGTATTTCATTTTTCCAAATACATGCAAAAATAGTTTTCAACATTATCTTTATAAAACCTTGTATTCCAAATTTTTCTGCCTTCCCAAGATAGTAAGTAATCCAATATATAACTTCTGTTTCTTTATTGATAAAGTATAAGCATCTTAAGAATAGACTTTAATTTTTATCTTTTATACCAAGCACTTTGTACAATGTCTTATATATAGTAGGTTAATAAATGCTTACTGATTAATGCTGACACCTCAGACATTTATTAATGTATAGTCAAAGATAACCTCAAAATTGTATTCCCATTTGCCAGTCTTTCTTATCTCTAATTCATTTTCCATAGAAATGTCAAAATAATTCTCCTAAAACAAGTTCTAATCATGCTCCTCTCCTGATCAAACAAACATGTATGACTCCCTATTGTTTACAAGATAAAAATCAGACTCCTCAGCTTGGTATTTAAATCTCTTCACCTCTGGTGCCAGACTCCTTTTCCTGGATTATTCTGCATTACTCCATTTTCGCATGCCCTAATTTATAGTCTCTCTTCCCCAACTCAATATTCCATCTCTTAGCTCTTTTGCATGTCTGGAATTCACTCCTTCCTTACTACTCCCTCTCAAAATTCTAAGATTACTTCTAGACTCAGTTCTTTCTGAATCTCCCTCATTATTTATTTTTTTCCCAGGATTCTTAGTTTACAAGGCAAGAAGTCAAGCCCTTGTGATGTCTTAGTTCTCTTGGAGAATGAAAGGTAAACAATGACAACACATTCTAGTAAAATGTCTCATCTGGGATTCTCTCCCTTATCTCCATCAGCTTCTTTGGCTTCCTTCAAGTTCCACCTAAAATCCCATCTTCTATAAGAAGTCCTTCCTGAGTTCTTTTAGTGCTGGTACCTTCCCTGTGTGTTTATGTGTATATATATATATATATATATATATATATATATATATATATATATAGCATGTATACAGCTGTATGTTCTGTTCCCTCTCAGCCCTGTTAGGCTGTGAGTTCCTTGACTTGTGTTTTGTCCTTATCCCCAAGGCACAGACCAATACCTGCCACAAAGTCAGCACTAAATAAATGCTTGTTGATTATGGGCAAGAATTGGTTTTCACGTTTGTTTTTGCAGCCCCAGAATTTACCACAGTTTCTTATATATAGTAGAGTATTAATAAATATTTGTTGGGTTTGGGTTGTGTTGAAGCAGGTACACAGACCCCCCTTTGTCCCACCCTCCCCAATAGCCACAGTCTATTAGAGGGATAGAGGGCCATCTGGCAGGCCCTAACACATCCTCCAGTTCTTTCCCCCTCCCTCCTGTTGCTGCCTACTCTACACTTACATGGGAGGGAGGGAGAGATGGAATCGGTGATACTCCCAAGGCCATGAAACATTAATTTCTTAGAGAAGGATCCCTTTACAGTCTAGGCTAACTCTGTATTGACCCAGGGCCTCTGGCTTCATTCCTGACTTCTGACCCCATCCTAGCCAGAGGGAAAAGAAATCACCTTTTCCAGAGGGTAGATGAAGTCTGCCAGAGAGGTACAATGAGTGCAGGGTCATTAAGGGAAATTAAATCCCAATTTCCTAAGATATTCTATGCACCATGGCAAGAAAAATGCTCTCTTATAACCTTTCCAACAACTGCCCTTCTGGCAATCACAGAAGTTGGAGAAAGTTTTCTGTGAATTTTTGAAATCCTCCTCTGCAAGAAGCCCCCAGAACTTAGTCCTTCAGTCTGCAAAAAGCTTTTTACCAGCCCCTTATCCTGGGTCTAATGGAGGGGGAACCCCAGAAGTCACCATGAGCAGCCCAACTATCATCTCAGAATTCTTTTCACAAATAAAAAAAAACCCTATATCTTCCTATTGTCCCCACTCTGCATGCACAAATATACAAATATATATATATATGTATATACCTGGACCCCAGGGCCTGTGTTTTATCCCTCTAATACAATCCAGACACCTCTTCTCTTTGTATCTCTCCCCCTCCTCCACACACAGACTAACACTTCTTTCCTCCTTTCACACGTCCTAGGCAGATTCCCCTTGAGAGTGAGATCAGCTCAGCCCCAGAGATTCAGCCTGGAAAATTGTCCCTCGCCATCCCTGGGGTTTATGGAGGTCCCCAGGGTGGTTCCCCCCTCCATACCGTAGAGGCTGGCTGTGGCTGGCCCCATCGGAACCGCCTTCTGGGGACACATCCTGTTCGGAGGTCTGGAGCTGCCGTAGCTCATCTGGTTGCAGGGCTTGGTACCAGGCTGGGGTCCCCCCCTCCGGGGTTAGAACAGGGCTGGTTGCCTCCTCACCCCCCCTGCTCCCCGGCGGCTTCACCATAGTCCCTGGGAGCTGCAGGAACCGCTGCATTGGCGTCAGCAGGCTTCGTGTCTCGGATACCAAGGTTCCCCTGAGACCCCTAAATCTGGTCCTAGACACCGGAGCTCCCCCCAGGCAGACAGAGTCCTCCTCCTTCTTCTCTCCCTTCCTCTCTTCTCCCCAGCTGATCTGTGACTCAGTGCCTGCTTCAGTGAGCCCTCACTGCTACTTCACCCGCCCAAGCTCCACGGAAACTCAGAAATGTGATGCTGTTATGGGACCGCTGGAGTCTGGATGGTAAAGCAGTGAGAAGGGGAGGGCAGCGAGGGTCAGCTCCAATTTCCCCTTTTCTTCTTGGAGATTCTGGGGGAAGATTTATATGTGGTGGTGGTGAAGGAATAGGAGGATTATTTGATAACTAAAGTACTCTCCAAAAAAACTCAGGTTTTGTGGGGAAAATAATAATGGGAGATGTGAGCAGATATAGGTATGGAAGAAACAAGATATAAGGACCAAAGTAGGAATGGGGCATCGATGGCAATGAGGGATGAAGAAATCAAAATGGGATCTAGCTAAATTGGGGTACAGATATTGATGGGAATTCTGAGGAATAGGGTATAAGAAAGGTGATGGTACATGAGGATGTTAGTGAGTCAGAATCATGGATCTGAAGACTTTAGATCAGGCGTTCTTAACCTTTTTATGTGTCATAGTCCCCCTCTCAGGATAATGGGTTTTTTAAATCTATAATTAGAGAAAATGCTAAATTTCAATTAGAGGTTAGTGAAAATAAAAATATAATTGTTTTCTTCTCCAAGTACAAGTAAATTTATGGTCTTCACACTAAGAATTTCTGTTATCTCATTTTACAGATGAGACCTAGAAAGTATTATCAACATGAATCTAGTTAGTGGCAGAACTCTAGACCAAGATTCTGTTCTCTTGAATTCCCAGCCATTTCTCTTTTTGTGGTCTTCATTACCCTTCCTTTGTGAGTGAGAAAGGTACTTGAGAGACAGTTACTGAGCTTAGATTTCTCTCTGAATTACAAATGAGTCTTATTTTAGACCAAAGAAGCCACTTTATCATCTAGTCCTTGTCTCTAAACCCAAGGAGCTCAGTGTGAAGAAGAAGCCAAGGGGTATTAACTACAAGAAAAATAGCTCAAAGATGGAAGTGGAAGTTTCTTTGTGATTGCTCCAGAGGGGCCTCCGGAAGGACTAAACTTCATTTATATTCCAAGGGATAGGTTTAACGTGAACCTAATGAAAGTTCAGAAATTAGATTTTAGTCGGCAATTTTCCTCACATTAAGTGATATCTGTCCGTCTGTCACCTGTTGTCAGGAATGGTAGAACCTTCAGGAAAGTCCAAAGGTTTACTTTGACTATTTGGAGGTCTAGGAAGGAGGGGAGAAGTCAGGAAACTGGGCTTTGTTCTAAGAGAATATTCTGCTCCTGTCTTAAGGAGTGAAATAACCATCTTAGTCTACGTGGGAGAAAGCAGTGGAGAGAGACCACCACCACTGAGATAAAAATTATACAACAATGATAATAATGGCTCACAATTAAAAGTGTTCTAAAGTATCCTGAGTGCTTTCCTTATAACAACCCTGTGAGGTAGATAACTTAGGACACCAAAAGCACAGATGGGACAATTAAACTCCAAACTGGGGCTGTGAGATAAATATGAGTTCTAATAAGATGGAGTTTCACTGGGAGGAGTTATAAAGGAAACATTCTTCTCAACTTCCCCATAACTGTTAAGGGCACCACCATTCTCCCAATTATCCAGGCAAAGAACTCTACTCTTTACCTCTTCCTATCCTATGGCCAATCTTTCGCCAAGTCCTGTTGATTCTATCTTTGTAAAAGATAGAACACATCCCCTTATTTCCTCTGTCACCACCCTCAAACCTGATTTTGCATTATTTGCAATACCTGGCTGGTTGATCTCTCCCAGTCTCTCTGCACTCCAGTCCACACTTAAATTCAAAGTCTGACATTGTTGTTCAGGCCTGACTGACTCTTTGTCCCCATTTGGAGTTCTCTTGGCAAAGACACTGGAATGGCATCCTTATCCAGTTCATTTTACAGATGAGGAAATGAGGAAAACAGGATTAAATGACTTGCCCAGCATCACACAGCTGGTAAGTGTCCGAGGCTAGATTTGAACTCAGAAGATGAGGCTTCCTAACTCCAGACCCAGCACTCTATATCCACTGCAACTATACCATCTAACCTACTCAGTGAACACCAGTGGCTCCCCTCACCTCTAAGATCAAATTTAAAATTGTTTAGTTAGCATTCAAATACCTAACACCTGGCCCTCCCCTTCTCCCACCTTTTCAGTCTTCTTGCTCTTTCCCTCTCCCTACATCCACTGTATTTTTTAATCCACTTGACATCGGTTTCCTTGCTGTTCCTGGAAAAAGACACTCTATCTCCTGACTCTGGGAATGTCTATTGGCTGTCCATGCCTTGAATGATTTCCCTCCTTCCTCTCTGCCTCCTGGCTTCCTTGGCTTCCCATTTAAGTCCCAACCAAAATCCTATCTTCTCCAGGAATCACTTCCTGATCCTCCTTATTTCCAGTACTTTTCTTTTCTTGATTATTTCTAATATATTCTCTACATAGATTATTTATACATAGTAATTAGTATGTTGTTTCTCCTTCCCTTCTCCCCCCCCCCAATCTAATCTTTATTTTCTTTCGTATCCCTAAAGTTTAGCGGCACACAGTAGGCACCTAATAAATGCTTATTGATCGACTGAACCGGAGGCACCGGTAAGGTGGAAGCGCGGGCTGGCCAGAGATGCAAGGAATATGACATATATGAACCTTTTAAAGTTTACAGAAATAGGGCCTTGCGGGCTTTGAGGATGGAGATTTCCACAGTGGGTGAGAGCCTGATACTTGAGACATTTATGGGATTTATGGGATTTGTTTTCCGTTTCCTCCAGCTCCACAGGAACGTTCTACTGCTTGGGCTTCTCCCAGAAGATGTCTCCTGGGGGAGGGACCCCCATGAAGACTCTTGGGGCAACAGAGGGAGCGGGGAAGGACATTCGTGGTCGGGGTTAAGTATGGAGGCCCTGCAGGGAATTTCAGTTAGATTTTGGGGGAAGGGGATGCAGACATAAAGGGCAGAGAAGGCTTCTGGGTCTGGCTCTGGTCTGGGGTCCCGGGGCGGAGAGGGATAGCCTAGAAATCCCCGTGCTTCGGGACCGCTTCAGGGCCCTGCCTCCAGGTCGGTGGGGAGGTGACGAGCTGGGGGAGAGAACCTTGGCCACGCAAGTCCCAATTCACGCCCGGGTGAGAGGGGGACGGGTAAATCAGCTGCAGATCAGGGCAGAGTCGCACACAAAGACCCCGGGGGACAAAAAGCAGGCCGCGCCAGCCGGCCCCTCCGAGTCCCACCGCCCCTCCCGGCCCCCACGTCAGCGGCCAGGAAGGGCTGTGAGGTGGAGCTTAAAGGCAGGAGGCGGGGGAAGCGCTGTCCATGGTCCGGGGCTGAGAGAACTCCAGGAAGCCCTCGGAGTGGCGGTGGCCACTGTCGGGGTCGGGGCCGACAAGTCCCACAAAGGGAACTCCCCCAAACAGAGCTGGCCCCGCCGGGACCCTCTCCCGCCCTGGCGCTCAGGCTTTACTCCGGGATGAGATTAGGTCTGCTTCTGGCCTGCGATTTCTTCACTGTTTCTCCCCAAACCCCTCCACTTCTGGGTTTCCCCTCCCCTCACCGCACAGCCTCACCAGCCTCCAAGTACACTCCGGTCCTCGTCCAGTCCGGGGTCCTCGCCCAACCACTCAGCTCTTCTGCCGTCACGTTACCTGGGGTACTTCATTGCTCAGCCACCCGCCTCCCGCCCTATTCCCATCACTCCTTCTTCTGCAGGCCTCCAGGTCTCCCCCTGCCCCCGAATCTTCCCCGAGGTCCTCAACTACCTCCATCCAACCAGGTCTTCAGCCATTCTCCCCCGCACCGGGTGCTTCTCCCCAGATCCCGTCCCAAGCCCCTCCTGTGAAAGCATCATAGCTCCCCGTAAGCTTGTTCCAGCCACCTCCGGGCTACCTCTGCCCAGATCCTTCCCACAAAGCCTTTTCCTGGGTCCCCTTTTGCCTGCAGACGCCCCCCCTCTGCCCCGACGCGTCTTCGCTGTCTCCAGACTTGTCCGCCCAGTTTCCGTGCCCCACTCTAAGGGATTCCTGATCTGAGTCCTGGGTCTCACCCTGTACCTTCTGCAGCTTCCCTGCCCTCTCTCTGGTCCCAGCTGTAATCGGGTCATGGGTCTGAATGTGAGACCGAGATCTGGGCTCCCCTCCTCTAGCAGGAGGCGGCCTCCAAGGGACAAGGATGCGCGGTGAGAAGGATGCAGGGCGGAGAATCTGGTACAAATCTCGGAGCAAGAACGACTTCTTCCCTCTGAAAGCTGCGAGTGCAAGCCTTGGGCCACACCGGCTAAAGGGGGGCCGGGTTGATGACCCCGCCCCCTCCCCACAAACCCCGGGCCCGGTGGCCGGGAAGAGCATCCTTCCTGGAGCCGGGGCCCGCATCCCAGCCTGCTCCATCCTCCGGGGCCGCCTTACCGCTTGTAGTCGGAGGAGAAGATGCCGCCGCTGGCCGGGTCGTGACCGTATTCGGGCTCCCCGAGGCTGGAGGAGCCGCCCTTGTCCTCGCTGTAAGCGGGAGCGGCCGACATGGTGGTCAGGGTCCGGGAGGCAAGGCCGGGCCGCGGGAGGTGGGGGGAAGCAAGGTGATGCGGGCGCTGGGATTTAGGAATCCAGAATCTGGGCTGAGCTTCTTAAAGGGCCAGGCTCCCGGAAAGGAAGTGGGGGGAAAGGGGGGAAGGAGACTGCAGCAGGCACCTGGCTCCTCCCCGCCTCCACCAGGAGCTGTGACATCATCCTCACGTGAACTAGGAAACCCCCCTCCCCAAAGGGCGTCCCTTCCTCTTAAAGGGATAGAAGGAGGTTTCCGACATTTCCAAGTAGGGGCTTCCTTCCTCACTCCGGGGAGACAGATGGGAGCCAGACCTTGGAAAGAATAAGCTATCCTGTGAGGATGGGAAGAGGGAGGTGAGGGAACAACATGAATGGATTAATCTTCTACGTGGGAGAAGCAGGGACGTGAGATAGACGAGATTCAAGTCTTATCTCTGACTTATTCTTGGCTGTGTGATCTTAGCCAAGTCCTCTGTGCCCATCCGGAGTCTAGACAACTTTGTAAGACTAGAAGAGGAGGTCCTGGTCTGCGTTAGCACAAGTTCCCTCATCTGAGCGCTCCCTAACGATGAAATCTCAAGCCCACCTACCCCTATTTATCCCGTAGCCCCCTTATGTGGTAGGGATATAATAGCCAAAATGAAAGACAATCTTCAAGTGGCTTTTTTTCATCGATATGCATTCATCTTTGAGAGGCTCATCTTGTTCATTAGAAGTGACTCGGTTATAATCGATGTGGAATAGGAACTGAACTTTCTTCTCTAATCCCTCATCGTGTAGTAAAAACACAACAACAACAACAACAACAACAACAACAACAACAACAACAACAAACTCCAAAAAAGCTTTCTGCGCTTGTCAGGAAAATTCGAGGATTTAGAACTGAAAAACCAAAGCCAAACATCTGCCATCTCAGAGTCACCATGAAAACCAGGAGCTCACTCAAAATTCAATTCTCTTTTGCTGGAGTGGGGGTAGGCAAAGGTTATATGATTCAAAGATGATGCTTACATTTAGGATTCTCTTTCCTTCTGGGTTTAATGCCTAATTAACCATCAGATCCAGTCCTAGTTCATTGTCTCTTCCTACCAAGTTGGAAGGGTCACTACCTCAGTTCCCCTAATTCAGAACCTCTCTGATTCTTTGCTCCTAGATACCTAATTTAATTTATGTAGGATTTGTTCTGTGCCTCCTCATTTGACAAGGGAATTCCATGAGCTAGTCTTCCTATGGAGGTCTTTCCTGTGCTTAATACCTAAATGTTGGTAAGTGAGGAGAGCAGAACCAAAAGGACAATAAGTACTTTAATTAGAACTATCCAGTTAAAAACCATTAAATCTGAGCTATACATATCCAACAATATAAATCTATGTGACCTAGGTCCCCCTAACTCAGGAGAGTAAAATGTAGAGAATTGTTTACATTTTCATATCCATTTTCTGTCCTCCATCCATCTCTCTTATCTTCCAGTTTAAGATATAGAGCCAGAAGAGATCTCTCTCTACTCCAGACAAGGAGACAACTTGAACCTATGTTGTGTAGTACTATCTACTGTGCTAGCTAGTTGTTCTTTTATAACAAAATTTATTAAACATGAGTTTCAACCTCATATAGGGTGATGTAACAATTTGGGGGCTGCAAAATTATGATTTATTGTCAGCAAATGTTTGATTTGTACACCTATTTTACATACCTGTATATCTGGGGTCAAATAAAAATTTTTCCAGCAAAAAAGGGGTCAAAGAATGGAAAAAGTTTAAGACGCTAGGTTCTATAACAACATAAATATAGATCTAGAAGAACCAATTGACCAGATGAGAAAAAGGAGTCATAATGAAGTCATTTGCCCAAGATCATGTGGAGGTAAGTGGTAGAACTCAACCTCAAATTTTAGTTCTTATTTTTGTTTTTTGGTTTCTTAAGCCAGTGCTCTTTCATTACATCTTGGTACCTTGATCTAATAATACCTCCATTTCACTCTGTTTTCCCTATGGTTCAGCTTTTTCTCTGTCCTAACAGCAGATAAACTAACAGAATTTCAAGGAACCTGAAAATATCTATTCAATAAATATTTATTAAGTACACATTATATGTAGGGCATGTTTATGTCAAGGGTCAAGTACAATTCAAAAAAATTATCTTTTGAAGGACTTTTCTCTGGGTCCAAACTCATATTTGTTGTGAAAACACTCATATTTATCTATTATTTCAAGCTAACTCATTATTGGCTACTGACCCATGAGTAGGATTTATTTTCAAGTTAATTTCCTAAATAGGAGAGTCAGAAGGATATGAGTTCATATACAGTATTTGAGACACTTATTTATTGTGGGAACTTGGGCAAATCAGTATACCTCTGTCTTGCTCAGTTTTTTCATTTGAAAAATGGGGTTGATGATAGCACCTACATCCCAGGATTGTTGTATCAAATTGAGATATGTAAAATGAGATTTGGAGTTATCACAGTACTTGACACATATTTGGCATTATATAAATACTACTATTACTAAGAGGCACATTTTATTTTAGGATGAGGTATATGGACTGAAAAATGGGGAGAGAAGGGCATGGATTGGGGAGGGACACGTTAAGAATTGGAGTATTTTGGAACTTTCTTCCTTCAACAATCTACTCACCACACCTCCTCATTTAAAGGACCTAAGGAAGTAGATAGCCCTGCATCATCTGCTGTGGGGTATGCTGGTGTTAAAGGGCACTGACCTGACTGTTTGAACCCGTCCCAAGCAAATCCCAACTCCTATAAAGCAAAGGATTCATCAAATTCCCTCTCCATCCTTCTCATAGCCTTTGGGAAATAGAAATTTCCCTGGGAACTGCACTGCCCTCTAGTGACAAAAGACCTATGACCTGGAGTTCTCTAGTCCAGCTTTCATGGAAAATGCTTATTGATTGATTAACTAAATAGGGTAGAATTTTAAGTACTAAGGTTGATTACAGCAGGAGGGGGTCTTTTTTTTTTTTTTTTTTGGCACAACAACTCATAAGATAGTTATACAACTTTTGAAGTTAGATATTGCTACTATTTTATGGATATCATGGTTGCAGAAAGGGTAAGGAAAAGAATGTTTGTATGAGGAACTCTGACCAAAAGCAGTTTAAAAAGAGACAGAGCTTCTTAGACAAAAAATGCTTGAATAAAGACACAGAATGTTTTAAGGATCAAAGAGAAAACTGCCCATGTAATAAGCATGTACTGAAAAATGAATTATAAATCAAATAACTGTTCCAGAGGAACATATGATGATTCCATAATTATTGTTGAGTTCATACTTTAACTGAGGTGGATTTTCTTGAGTTTCACATCACCAGTCAATATTTAAAGCCTAATTTGGGACATTTAAAGTCAAAGCAGATGAGATGACTAGATGAATATAGAAACAGGAGAGAAAGGTGACTACAAGAGTTTGAGAACAGAAGACACAGAAAATAGAAAAGCTGCTGACAGAAAGTGACCCCATTCTGCTAAAGTGATTGCAGGAAATAACTGTATAGGCATGTATACATATATTGTATTTAACATATACTTTAACATATTTAACCTGCTATTTGGGGGAGGGGGGAAGGGAAGGAGGGGAAAAATTGGAACAAAAGGTTTTGCAATTGTCAAATGCTGAAAAATTACCCATGCATATATCTTGTAAATAAAAAGCTATAATAATAATAAAAATAAAAATGATTGCATGCCAGATCCCTGAGTCAGGGGAAAGAGAGCCTCTGTAGGATTTGAGATGGAATTGGGGCAGGCAGGAATGATCACAGTAGCTGATATGTATATAACATTTTTCTTTTATTTTCTCATTTGTGCCTCACCCCATAATCGCTCTGGTAACAAGGACAAGTGTTATCTCCAGCTTACAGAAGAGGCATTTGAGAAATAGAAAGGTTAAGTGATCAGGCCACTGGTCATTACTCATTCATTATTCATTCAGCTAGAAAGTGTCAGGGGTAGGATTATCAGCGCTGAGATTTCCAGCAGCCGCAGGCGGGGGGTCAGAAGTGGGGCTGCTCCAGAGCCAGGCCCCCGGGAGGGCTGGGAGGGAAGAGGAAACGGCGAGCGGATCCCACCTTGTTACTTTCGCTCAGGGCACTCAGCCCTTGCAACGCCGTCCCCTGGCCCAAGAGGGTCAAGGCGAAGTGGACACAGTTTCTGCGGGTCGGGTGATAAGGAAGGGCCTCTGCGTCCATGGCCTCCTGCACCCTCCACTTCAGCGCCTTGCGGCCCACGCTGCCCTTCTCCTGAAGAACTCATCCAAGAGCGCAGCAGCTGCCGCCGGCCCTGCTTGGACACCATGCCCTCCCAGGGGCCCAGAAAGGCCCGGGACCCCGGGGAGGTCTCCCTGGGAATAAGGGGAAAGGCAAAGGGGACCTCTGTGTGACGGGGGCAAGTCCTCTTGCTTCCATCTCGAGTTACCATTAGCCAGTCATCACCCCTCCAATGCTGCTACCCATCACCTCCGATTCAGTTAGCCTTCATTGGGACCTACCATCAAGCCCCAGCCTCATACCTTCCGAAATCCCAGCTCTGCTCTTCATCCCGGTCCCTCACCCTACCAACCCTTTCATTTCCCCAGCCTTCATCCCCTTTCACTCCCAAACCTCAAGTTCAGTCCTCCACAATCTCTCTCATCCCTTATACTTCTATTACCTCTCACCTTCATTCCCCCTCAGCTTCTACCAACCAGGTCCCCCAAACTCTGCAATCCCTTCTTACCATCTCTTCCTTCATCTTTCCTCAACCTTGTCACTTAACAAAACTCCCACTCCTGCCCACCTCCTCATCCCTATCCCATTCCCCCTCATTATGCTCATTCATTACCCCAATTCCCATCATCCTCCCAAACCTTAGTCATATACATTTTGAGAGAGTAGGGATTTTTCCATTTTGTCTTTGTATCCCCCATGCTTTTCACATAACAGATGCTTAATAAATTCTTGTTTAACTGAATTCTCACCTCCCATCCTCACCCAACTCTCATTTCCCAAACTCTACCCTTTAGAACTTATTTCCCACTTCAATAACCTCCAAATGTCTCTCCCTGCTAACACATCTCAGCCCCACCTCTTTCTTGTCACTCCTTGGTTCCCTTTTCACTCCCTTTTCCCTGCCTTTTCCACATTCTTCCTTCTCATCCATCCTTCATCAGTCCTAGACTATTTATAGTCTATACTGTTTAGATACATAATCATACATTGCCCTATTTGTTTTTCCACGTATAAGTTTTGTTTTCCAGACAGAGACTGGGATTTCTACATAGACAGCACCATGCACAGTGTGTGATATAAAATAAGGACTTAATAGATACTTGTTAAATTGAGGAAAGGAAGTGTTTTCTCGTTGGAATAGGGTTGAGCATGTATACACAATCCTTCACTTGTTTTTCAGTCACGTCCAACTCTTTGTAATCCCATTTGGGATTTTCTTGGCAATAGTTTACCACTTTACACCTTATTTTACAGATGAGGAAACTGAGGTAAAGAGGGCTAACTAACTTGCCCAAGGTCAGAACACACAGCTAATAAGTGCCTGAGTTTGGATTTGAACTTGAAGTCTTCCAGACTCCAGGCTCTGTACTTTATCCACAACACCTAGCTGCCTAGTACTAACTACCTGGTACTTAATGTAACTCTGGATTGGATTTGAATTCTTCTGTAAGCAGAAAGTTGGGCTTCTGGGGCCCACATTGGGCCTTATGTAGGGGGCAGAGCCAAGAGGCACGTCCAGAATGGGGTCAGAAAAGACTTCAAAGAGCGATTTAGACGGCAGCTTTCAGAAAGTTATATTTAAAGGTAAAGCCCTCAGTTCCTCCTTTGTGGAAACCTCATTGAGTGTCAGTGAAGAAATCCCTCTGGAATTTTGTAGGATCCTCTTATTCATTCTCACTAACCATCCTCCAATCCCACCCATCCAGCCTTGGTCAAGACCTCCTCCCAGGAATCTACTTCCCTTCTCCTCTTCTTCACATCTCCATCTCCTGTGGTGCTCCTCATCTCTGGTCCCAATCCCCACATCCCCATCTCCAGATCTCTTTTCCTTTTGCCTCCCTCCCAGGTTCTTCATCTCTCCATCTCCAAGATCCTCTTTTCCCTCTTTCCTCCCCCCAGTCTTGCCATTCTTTGGAGGCAGAGTGAGGAGGTCAGTCCAATTGCCAATACCTTGTTTGAAGAGAACATCTAAATAGAGAGAGAATCTGTGGCAGTAGGAGGCCAGCTTGGATGGATCTAGGGGTAGGGAAGTAGGGAAAGAAAGACTTCCTAGGGTGGGAAAGTGTGGTGTTTGGGGCAAAGAAATAATATGTGACTGGATGTGGGATAGTTCGTGAGCCCCCCAGGGGACATGGGTGGCCAGGGACAAGGAAGAGACTATATCTTAATTTCTCTTTAGCATCCATGATGAACTGGTTGTTGGAACGCACTAATGAGAAAAATGTTTCTTAAAGATCCCACTCCAGAATCACTTCCTCCATGAAGCCTTCCTTTCTTGCAGGCCAGGCTGATCCTCCACCCTTGTGTTAATTATATATAGCCTTGCATTAGCCTCTATTTTTTAATTTGGGTTTTTTTTTTTGAAGTGTGAATATGTCTCCCCCTCTACTGCCCATCCAGTGCCTCGTACAGGATATGATAGGAAGGGCAGAAGGGAGGGTGTGTGCTTCAAAATCAGATGGTTGGTTGCTTCCTCTGCCCAGAGCTGAGATTCCCTTTCTGGATAAACATCCATGTCTCACTCTCAGAGAATTCTAAATCTGGTTACCCCAATATCTCCTCAGGGGTTCATCCCCTTGAACTCTCCATACTCTCCCTCAGAGGTCTTGCAATTGCTAATAGCTGGAAACTGAGTATAATGACAAGGACAGCTTTTCTCTACTACACGGGCTTCTTTGTTCCTCCCTACCTTCCTTCTATCCCCTCCCTCTATTCTGCTCCTTACATGTACCTCCCACCCTGTACTAGAAGGTGGAACTCTATCTATCCTGTGTATATAATGTGTGTATCAGAAGGGAATGGAGGGCAGGGATAGCCGCTGCCCTACACACTGCATAATTAAATTCTACGGGACTATTATCTGTTGTTGTTATTATTATTATCTATTATCTGGGTCAGCAGGGTGGGATTACTCCCTATGACCACCGCCAGGTGGCCCCAGGGACTGGACAAGCTGCTGGAGATTGTTCAGGGAGGCTGGTATTAGGCAATGATCTGTCACAGGGGGAGAGAATGAGGCTAGATCATCCCAACAGGCTCAGATTTCCTCAGACAGAAGGGAGGGGGTGAAGAGCTAAGGAAATCCTGAGGATGGTTGTTACTTACCTGGATTAGGAAACTCATCTGGGGGGAAAAGAAAAACCCAGAGTTAGTGATTGCCAAGAATATCTGTTGTCTTGCTGCAAAATGACTCTGATTTCCAGCACTTTGTCTTCATGGGGTTATGGTTATCTTTCCTGATTATTTAAAATTGTTTTCTCTGACCAGTCCCACAAGAATACTAATGTTACATTCCTTACCTACCTATGCACAGACATCCCTAACCAGGGGTGTACGGCTTAGTTAAATGTTTAACTACCAGCTCTCTAGTGTGAAGGAGGGATATGAATGGCACACTTTAAAGTCTGAATAGTCAACAAAGCAATAAATTAAGCTTTGGTTTATGTCATGTACCAAATTCCAAGATACAACTTTTCACTCTTGGGTGGGTTTGAATTGGCTCCAAAACGGTCCTGCATTTAACCAGTGAATGGGGTTCTAACCTATCTCCCCTTCAATACACTCTGCTGGCTCTCTATTGGCTCCAGGATCAACTATTCTGCTCTTACATGTACCTTCCACCTTGTACTAAAAGGTGGAACTTTATGTATCCTGTGTGTATTATGTGTGTAGCAGAAGGGAATGGAGGGCAGGAATAGCAGCTGCCCTACCACACTGATTAATTAAATTATCATATATATATATATATATATATATATATATATATATATATATATATATAAATTATCCTATATATATTAATAAATAAACAGGACTGTTATCTGTTGTTGTTGTTGTTGTTGTTATTATTATCTGGGTCAGCAGGGTAGGATTACTCCCCATGATCACCACCAGGAGGCCTGTGGGACTGGACAAGCTGCTGGAGATTGTTCAGGGAGGCTGGTATTTGGAAAGATCTAACCAAATTCCAAGATACAGCTTTTCACATCAAAAATTTAAGAACTGACTCTCTTGAGTGGGTTTGAATTGGCTCCAGTACAGCTCTGGAACCCAATAAAGGGGTTCCAACCTGCGTCCCCTTTGATAAACTCCACTGGCTCTCTATTGGCTCTAGGATCAAATATTAAATTCTCCGGTTTGTGTTCAAAGCCTTTTATTACCTAAGCGCTCCCCCTTGCACTTTTCTGGTTTTCTTATACCTTACTCTCTTTCCTTTCTTCTTTGATCTAGTGATACCAGCCCCTGGCTGTCCCTTGAACAGGCAGTCCATCTCTTCGCTACAGACATCTTCTCTGTCGTTTCCCTTTTCTAAAATGCTCTCCCTTCTCGCCTCTGCCTCCTACCTTCCCTGGCTTCAAGTTCCTACTAAAATTCCACCTTCTAAACAAAGTTTCTCCCAATTTTCTTAACTCTACTGCCTTCCCTCTGTTGATTATTTCCTATCCATCTTGTATATAGCTTGTTTGTACACAGGTTCATGTAGTAGGTATTTAATAAATGCTTACTAATTGACTGACTACTTAATTGCCTACTTCCACTGGATGGTCACTCAGTAAGACTGTTCAGGAGCTAATTCAAACCCACTGATTCTTAAATTTTCAGTGGGAAAATTTGCACCTTGGAATCGGGCAAGTGCCATAAATCAAGGCTTGACTTAATTTTTTTTTTGATTAATAGTTTAGACTTTAAAGCCTGCTGTTGCACACTCCCCCTCTCCACCCCCCATCCCCAGGTGGAGACATTTGCCTGAGCAGTACACCCCCATTCATGTGCACAGGTGTATGAATGTAAATTTGCCTTTATGCCAGGGAGGGCTTGAGGGACAGTAGAAAAGTATTGGCTTTGGAGTCAAAGGTGAGCTGAACTTCTTGATTAGTTTGGTGAATCATGTTAGCTTGGCAAGTCATTTTCTCATCTCTAAAGGGAAGATAATAACAATCCCATTCTTATTCATGGGGTAAAGTTATTGGGAGAAAATGAAAAAATATAATAAAGGTCTTTGTAAACCGTAAAGAATCACAGAAATACCAGTATTTTGTGCACATACATGTATATGAGAATCTTCTCTAGTGTGTGTATATTAATATAAATCCAGCCTCAGATGCCCCCTCACGGTATGTCTCTGGGCAAATAACTTTCCCTCTCTGAGCCTCAGTTTCCTCATCTGTAAATTGAGGTTAATAACAGCACCCAGGGGAAGTTGAGAGGAACGAGTTAAGTCGTGTATGTGAAATATCTTGCCAACTTTAAAGCCATCTATTGATTATTTGTCTGTGTCCAGGAATACAGGCAGTCAAAAGACAGCTTCTGATTCAGCTCAATCTCTTACATTGTACCCTGGGTCATTTTCCTTCTCTAAAATACAATTAATAACCACCTGTGAAGGGTTACAGGGAGGGAGCAAAACCCGTGCTGACCCCAAGAAATCCCAGGCTGAGGCAGTCTTCTGTGGCCATTGGTGCAGGTGTTGTCCCTCTGTGCCCACTGTGGCTCACTCTGTATTGTCCCCTGTCTGGGGAGGGCAGCTAGGCAAGGGCCCCTCATTCAGCCGCAGGGAGAGATCCCAGGAGTGGGCCATGATGGGGACAAGGTGTCCCAAGGGGGAAGGAGGGGTTGGGGAGGCTTGTTTCACCCAGACTGGTCTGGCTGGTTCCGAGGGGCCAAACAATGGGCCCACACAGAGCACTGGTGCTCCCTCACGTGGAGTGTCACCCTCCTCTGGCATCACGAGATCGCAGAGGAGGTGGGGGTGAGGCTGAGGAGATGTCATAACCCCCTTTCTCATGGCCTCTGGGACCCTGCGGCCTTTGCAGGCCCTTGGGCTGTGTCTATGCTGAGGTGGGGCAAGAAAGCAAGGATAGAGATACATCAGCATTTGGGTCAAGCCCGCTTATCCCCCAGATCTAGATTGGACATCTCTGTGTGTCTTTCTCTGTCTCTCTGTCTCTGTCTTTCTATCTCTGTCTCTGTCACTGTCTCTCTGTCTCTCTTTCTTTCTCTCTCTCTCTCTTCTCCTCCTCCCTGTTTCTCTCTCTGCCTCTGTCTCTATGTGTATCCGTCACTATTTCTGTCTCTGTATGTTTATCTCTTCTTTGTCTCTGTGTCCCTCTCTCTTTCCTCTCCTTCTCCTCCTTTTCTCTCTCCTCTCCTCTCTGTATGTCTGTCTATCTCTGTCTCTGTGCCCTCTGTCTCTCTGTCTGTCTTTGCCTCTGTCCCTTCTCCTTTTTCCTCTTCTCCCTCCCTATCTCTCTCTGTCTCTCTCTGTCTCTGTCTCCCCCCTTCTCCGCCAAACTAGGCTAGATTAGATGCAGAAATCTGTGAACTTATTTAAAAAACCTTTTTTGGATAACTGTATAACCCATTTCTTAATAACAGCATAACTGGCTTCCTTTGTAATCCTTTAGATTTCATTTTGTTCATTTAAATTAATGTGTTACTTATTCCTTAATTGTGGGAAGGGGACTATGGGCCTCATTAAATTACCAAAGAAGTCCATGACATAAAAAAAGGTCATGAATCCTGAAGAATATCTTTAAGATCTCTTAGAGGTCTAACTTTCTCTTATTCTAAGCCCTTCTCACAAAGAACTCTCACACTTTCTACCTTTCTTGGGCAAGTCAAGTTTTCTGGGGCTTCCATTCCCTCAATTCTAAAACCAAGGTATTGAACTATCTGACTTCTGAGGTCCCTCCCAGCCCTAGAGCTTTGATCTTTGCCATTGAGTAATATTTTAAAAGCACTCAATACAATGCCTGGCATATAGTACGTGCTTAATAAATGCTTGCTTTCTTCCTTTGGGTAACTGCTGGGCTCATTGCAATTACCCATAATTAGCCACGAGAGGGAAGCCTGATCTCCCTCTATCCTGATAGCTGATAACTGATTTAATTTCAGTCATGTTTCACCTCCTCCTCTAAAAAAAAAAACAAAAAAAACAAAAACAAACAAACAAACAAACAAAAAACCTTAGAAATGAAGGAGAAACAGAAGGAAAAAAGGAGTGAGTTCAGAGCAATTATTTCTCATGCACACAATTTGGAGCTGGTCACAGCAATGGTTGGCTGACAAATTATGGGTTTCTTTCTTAATTTTGTGTCAACTAAAATATGGGAGTGGGGGAGTGAGGGTTAGTGTTATTCCCTTAGCATCAGCAATGATCCTAGCTCCTAGACTTGAGAAGAGGTGATAGGGTTTGTATAGAAAAGTAGAAAACACTGGTGGAATAATAGTAGCTAGAATTTATCTAGTTCTTATAGAGTGTATAGTTTGGATGTAATTTGCATTAATAATCTCATCTGATCCTTACAAAAAACTTTATGAGGTAAAGTGCTGTTGTCATCCCCATTTTACAGGTGAGAAAACTGAGGCTTAAGAGAAGTTAAGTGACTGGCCCAGGGTCATTTCATTATACTTAGCGCTATTAAGTATAGTAGTAAGTAAGGATTTGAACCCAAGCCTTCCTAACTCCAACAAGCTAACCACTGCCCCACCTGGCTGCCTCATAAAGACAGAGGTAAGGCTAGTTCTGCCTTTTCCACCTCTGCAATGCTATATTCTTTGCTCAAGGAATGAAAAAGCTTCTACCTAATATGTCTCTTTGCCCTCTTTTCTTGCCTTCTCTTCTCCATGTACTACAGGGTTCTGGTGAGCTCCTCAGTGAATAACCCCAGTCATTTCAGCTCTGGAGCCTGCTGACTCTCCCCTTTCTAAAGGGAAAGGAGGGAAAGAAAAGGGGGGAAAGGGGAGTATCACCACAGAGGGAAGAACCAGGACTGCTCGCTAACACCAGTGTTTCTGGGTGCGTTACCTAATACCCCTTTGGCGATTGCATCTGCCAAGCAGTAATTCTCCCTGCCCCAAACTTCATGCAAAGAGCAGTGCATGCCCTTCTTTAACTTCGGGGGTTCTGTCCATGACCGGCTGCCAAATTTACTGTCACCTGTGCTCATTCCCATCCCAGATGCCCTTTGAGTGCACACCCATAGAGTCACAAATACCTAGACCAGCGGCTCCAGCCAAGGTCCCGATGAATAGGAGCATGGACGCGGCAAGAGAGGGGAGGGCTGAGCCTGGAAGTAATTCTCACTCCCCTCCTGACAGTTACATCCAAACTATCCCCTCTCCTCCAACCTCCTAACCGGGAATCCTCCTTTCCCACCCGGGGCACTATCTGCAAACCTGTGCAAGACTCGCAGAACTCCTGTCTGAAGAACAGGGAGCCGGAGCCTGGGCTGATGTCCGGAGTATCTTGTATTCAGGAGTGAAGTCAGATTCACCAAGGATGCAGCAGATAAAAGAACATACCAGGAAAGCCCAGGGCCATTTTAATACAAATCATTGCCCATCAGGGGCAAAAGCCAATATGGGAAAGCTAAGCCAAGTGTGAGGCTTTGACCTGACTGAAGGGTAGCCTGCCTAGAGCTTCCACTCCTCAGCAACATCTGTAGGAATATGGAAGTCTGCAGGCAGAGCCTCTGATTTTCCTCTAGGGAAAACCCAGTGACCAAGGGATTTCTGGGATTATATTGGGGGATGATAGATCATAGCATATTTCTCTGTCTCTGTCTTTGTCTCTCTCTCTGTGGGTGTGTCTGTCTGTCTGTTTCTCCCTCCTTCTCTCTCTCCCTCTCCCCATTCTTCTTCTTCTTCTTCTTCTTCTTCTTCTTTTTCTTCTTCTTCTTCTTCTTCTTCTTCTTCTTCTTCTTCTTCTTCTTCTTCTTCTTCTTCTTCTTCTTCTTCTTCTTCTTCTTCTTCTTCTTCTTCTTCTTCTTCTTCTTCTTCTTCTTCTTCTTCTTCTTCTTCTTCTTCTTCTTCTTCTTCTTCTTCTTCTTCTTCTTCTTCTTCTTCTTCTTCTTCTTCTTCTTCTTCTTCTTCTTCTTCTTCTTCTTCTTCTTCTTCTTCTTCTTCTTCTTCTTCTTCTTCTTCTTCTTCTTCTTCTTCTTCTTCTTCTTCTTCTTCTTCTTCTTCTTCTTCTTCTTCTTCCTCTCCCCCTTCCCCTCCTTTTTCTCTTTCTCCCTCTCTCTTTCTTTTTTTCTCTCCCTTCCTCCTTTTCTTTCTCTCTCCCTCCTTCCCTCCATCCCTCCTTCTCTCTTTCTCTCCCTCCCTCCATGTCTCTGTCTCTGTCTCTCTCTGTCTCTTTCTCTCTCTTTGCTTCTCTTTCACTCTCTCTTTTTATTTAACAATATTTTATTTTTCCTATTACATGTAAAAATAGTTTTCAACATTCATCTTGGCAAGATTTTGAGCGCCAAATTTTTCTCTCTCCTTCCTTCCTCCCATCCCAAAACAGCAAGCAATCTGATAGAGGATTTACATATATTATCATGTTAAACATATTTCCACATTAGTGATCTTGTGAAAGAAGGTTTAGATTACAAGGGTCCTCAAACTACAGTCTGCGGGACAGATGCAGCAGCTGAGGACGTTTATCCCCCTCAACCCAGGGCTATGAAGTTTCTTTATTCAAAAGCCCACAATACAAAGTTTTTGTTTTTACTATAGTCTGGCCCTCCAACAGTCTGAGAGACAGTGAACTGGCCCCCTATTTAAAAAGTTTGAGGACCAAATGGGAAAAACCACAAGAACGAAAAAGAAAAAAGAAAAACAGAAAAAAAGTGAAAATAGTATGCTTCAATTTGCATTCAGTCTCCATAGTGCTCTCTCTGGATGAAGTTGTCATTTTCCATCATGAGTCTCTTAGAATTGTCTTTGATCATTGTATTACTAAGGATAACTAAGTCTATCATAGCTGATCATCACACAATGTTGCTGTTACTGTGTACAATATTCTTCTAGTTTTGCTCATTTCACTCAAGAGTTAATTCGTGTAGACTCAGTCTTGATTCATTCTTTTCTCTCTGCCCTTACTCATTTAATCAGCTGTCCAGTCCTATCTATTTTATTTAAACCAAGAGCTATTAACCTGATGATTAACTTATTCTTTAAAAAAATAAATTTGTAACTGTTTTACTACTGACACACAAAAAGTTAAGAACCTCTGATGAAACAATTTCTCCCAATATCTCACCCACTACTGCTGCTCCCATTACTTATTTTTTTTATTATTATTAAAGGGTTTTTCCCCAAACATATGCATGAATAATTTTCAACACCCACCCTTGCAAAACCTTGTATTCCAATTTTTTTTCCTCCCTTTCCCCCACCTTCTCCCCTAGATAGCAAGTAATCCAGTAAATGGTAAACATGCACAATTCTTCCATACATATTTTCACAAATATCATGCTGCATAAGAAAAATCAGATCAAAAAGGAAAAAATGAGGAAAAAAAACAAAATGAAGCAATCAACAACAAAAAGAATGAAAATTCTATGTTGTTGTCCACACTCAGTTCCTGCAATTCTCTCTCTGGGTGTAGATGGTTCTCTCCATCACAAGACCATTGGAACTGAGACTCCCATTACTTCTTATTATCATAATTAATATGATAATAAGATAATAGCTTGATGATAATATCAAGCTTTTGATAATTATGATAATATAATAGCTTTTAAACTTATGTTCTTCCCTCTATTCCTACCCTTCTCCTTTCATTGATTCTACAAATTAATCTCTGACTAATTTTTTTTTTCTTAACACAAGGTGTTACAGGCAAAGTCTGACTCAGTCCGGATTGGGAATTTAGGTTCAAGACTGGAATGAAATGAGTCACTAATAGACTATATAACAGTTAACAAAAGGAGGTTCCCTTATACCTGGCTGGAAAAGCATATTCAGAAAAAAATTTGGTCAGGTGGGCTTGGTCCCCTTCATCTCCACATAGACATGATCAGTAGGGTATCTGATGACTTACACAGCAATGTAACATTCATCAATTCCATACAGGTTGGCCTCTGTTATACCCTTAACAATTGGGAAGTTGGGAAAACTAGGGCACACAGTGGAGAGAGCACTAACCTGGAATCAGGAGGACCTGAGTTCAAATCTAACCTCAGACACTTACCAGTTGTGTGACCCCAAGAAAGTAATTTCATCTCAACTGCCTCCAAAAAATATTGGGAAGCTATGTCAATAGCTTGAGTCTTAGTCCTCAATAGTTATTAATTGTCATGATTAGCCTCTTTGCTGGGTTTCTAGGATTTCCTAAATAAGCTGTCAAACCATCAACTGATCAATCAATATTTATTAAGCGCCTACTATATTTATATTTTTGCACGCATTACAAAAAAGAGGCAAAAGATCAGCTCTGACCTCAAGGAGCTTACAAACTAATGGAGCATGCAAAAAAAAAAAAAATAAATAAATAAAGCAAGTTATATACATGATGAATAGGAAATAATTAAGAGATGGAAAGCAATAGAAGTAGAAGGGTTGAGGAAGGTTTATAGCTAAAGATGATATTTTAGTTGGGATTTATTATTTATTTGGAGGGAGAGGCATTTGGGTTTTTTTGGGGAAGAGGAATATTCAAGAGATGTTGCAAAGATGAAATCAACAGATTTTAGCAACAGATTAGATATGAAAGGTGAGAGATTGTGAGGAGCTGAGACTGGATCATTGGTTGTAAACCTGAGGAGCTGGGTGGGATTCCTCTACACTAACAGAAATGGGTGGGGTGGGAGGGAAAGGGGGAAGGATTTCAGGAAATGGAAACAATTTTGTCTTCACTTCACTTATATTTTTAGTTTCTTTCCTTTGGCATCACTATTGCTAGCATTTCTAGGACTATGTCAAGTAACAGGGAGAAAAAGAAGTATTCTTACTTTACTTATGTGTTACTGTGAATTTTTTTTAAATATTTTTTTCTATTGCATTTAGTGCTAGCTTTTGCCTTTAATCTAGGTTTGGAATTAGCATTCAACAAAGCATAGACTTTAAAAAGTGCAATAAGTTTATTACTGCTTAGAACCTTGATTTAAACAAGATATAAGAAAAAGAGAAAAGAGCATAAAAGTAATGCGCAATTGACAGACACAGTCATCATCAAGACAATATAAAAAACAGACAACAGACAACATGCAACATATATCTTCACCACTTCCAGAAAGCTCCAATATCTGGATTCCAAAAGCTAAGAGAATCCAAGTCACAGGGATATTTATTTATCAAGGCACCAAGAGAATGGCTAGTCTTCCTGATGCCTCCTGAGATTTATTACCTGTCTAGGAGTGCATTCCAAAGTTCTCAGTAAATAAATTTACACAAAGGAATGCCCCGAGACTTACTGAGATCCCCCACTAGGATTCCCTACAGATATATACCTTTACTATATTAAAAATAGTCCTTTAGACCTACTCTATATAGGATTTTTGGCATAGATGAATGTCATACTTTATCAAAGACTTTTTTTGTATTTACTATACGTAATCATCTAGCTTGAGATGTCCTTTTAAATAATTATGCTAATTGTTTTCCTAATATTGAACCAAGTTTTCATTCTTGTTATAAATTTAACTTTACCATGATGAATACTTTTCAGAATATTTGTGATAGATTTTTTTTAAACCAGGATTTTATTTACAATTTATGAGTCAACTTTCATTAGTGATTATTGTCATTCTCAAAGAACTATAAGACTTCCACAACAACAACAACAGAAAATAGAGAGAGCATTTTGGATAGTCTGGAGTGATGAGAACTAGAGCTGTTACCAAGAACAGGGGTAATAACTGTTTGGTGAGCTGCTCGAGTTCCAGAGTCAAAGAGGTAATTGTAGTGGGTAGGAGCCACAATAAGTCAGTAGAAACTAGATCAAAGAAAGATCAGAATTAGGGAGAAGAGCTAAAGCTACAGTAGAGTGATGCAATACCTGTGCAAAAGTCATGAATTCAATTATGCAGTTTTCAGAACTGCATATCAAGTTATTAATTTGATTAATTAATCAAATTAATTGGAACCTCTTTCCAATTAAAGAGGAACCTTTAATTCCTCTTTATTAATTAAATGGAACCTTTACAAGAGAAGAAACCGTTTTTATGCAAAGGTGCCCCTTTTGCTAACTAGACTAGGGTACCAGTCCTTTCTTTACTTTTAACAAATCTATACTATATCAGTGCCTAAGTTATTTGTGGAGGGGCTGGAGCTTTAAGGGACATGAACCCTTTCTGATTTTTTAAGGGAAATTTGTAGTTCGGGATCAAATGAGTCAAGAAATGTTTTGTCCATCTCCTGATGGGGAAGTGATAGATTTAGGGTATAGAACGAGGTCTAGGGTATAGAATGAGGTGTACACCTTTTTTGAAGCTGGATAGCCGATGAAGGAGTTTACTTTGCTTTTGCTATTCATACTTGTGACAAAGAACTAACTTTTATCTTTTTTCCCAGTAGGTGCAAAGAAGAAAAAATAGAATTCTGTTAATTAAAAAAAAAAAAAAAGTAAGGTCAGAGAAGTGGAAGGGAGCTATGGATAATGGAATGTTGCATATGCTTTCAGATGTAGCCACTGTATTGTTACCTTCACTTAATTGTTTTACTTTGTTACACAATATTCATGAAGTGTGGGGGGAAATTTATAAATGTTTGATGATAAATTACATCAATAAAATGTTTAAAAGTGGGGAGCATAATCCCTTTTGTTTAGTAGACAAAGAACTTCCCTCAGATGTGGAGGAAAAAAGTAGATCTTTCCCAAGGGTATATGTCATTGTAACCCATTTGCAAGACCTGGAATCACCTTTCTGATGCAATGGTCCTTTTGGAAGGAAGAGCAAACAACAATGACTTCATCTTGAATTTGTAATGAATGTGGAATAAACTCCTAAGTGTGTAAAAATCTTAACAATGTAAATCTGATAAACAGAGGGGTGTGTGTGTGTGTGTCTAGCTGGCCATTACCATGGTCTTTTTCTGACATCTTAGGCTGGTAAGTTATTTTAAAAAGCTTTATTAAGTGACATTACATTGGGTATTGTCTATTGAAAATGAACTCAGTAAATTGTGGTATATGAATGTTATGGAATATTATTGTTCAGTAAGAAATGACCAGCAGGATGATTTCAGAAAGGCCTGGAGATACTTACATGAACTGATGCTGAGTGAAATGAGCAGAACCAGGAGATCATTATACACAGCAACAACAACACTATATGTACACCAATTTTGATGGACACAGCTCTCTTCAACACTGAGAGGATCCAAATCAGTTCCAATTGGTCAGTGATGAACAGAACCAGCTATGCCCAGAGAAAGAACACTGGGAAATGAGTGTGGACCACAACATAGCATTTATACTCTTTCTGTTGTTGTTTGCTTGCATTTTTGTTTTTCTTCCCAGGTTATTTTTACCTTCTTTCTAAATCCGATTTTTCTTGTGTAGCAAGACAATTGTATAAATATGTATACATATATTGTATGTAACATATACTTTAACATATTTAACATGCATGGGACTACCTGCCATCTAGGGGAGGAGGGAAGGAGGAGAAAAGTTGGGACAGAAGTTTTTGCAAGGGTCAGTGTTGAAAAATTATCCATGCATATGTTTTGTCAATAGAAAGATATAATTAAAATTTTAAAAAAAGAAAATGAACTCAGGTGGTTTCCAGAATGTAACATGGGAAATAGAGTAGGGGATTTTACTCTCTTTGTTAAATAAACTGAGTAAAGGAGCAAAAAGCATTGAAATGAATAAAAACAGTTTGATCCAAACCCAAAAGAATTATTATTGAGAAATCTTCAAGGTTGAACTCAACCGGAGCTTCAGTATTTTTTTTTTTTAATGCACACTAATGTTACCACAAGACAGTTGATAAAAAAATCTAGTGAGAATAGGGACACTGTCTTGCTAATATTTTTTAAGGAAGAAAAACAATCATGTTCCAAACTGATCCTAAACAAAGCTCTCTCTGCTTTCAGACTGAAGTAGCTTTACTTCAGGGCTCAAATCAAGCCTCTTATCTTCTGTGAAGTCTTCTTTGAGTATCACCCCAGTGCATTTGGCTATTATTCCTTTTCTGATGTCTCACAGAACTTGCTGTTTGTGAGCTTAGTCATATTTCCTTGTTCTGGGAATTATCTTATCATGAGTATGAATCTTATCTTCATTTTAAGACTCTGAGCCCCCTGGAGGGCAGGGTCCCTCCTCTTCCTGCTTCCCAGGGAGCTGGGTGCACAGGAATTTAGTCAACACTTATTGAATGACTGGCCGGATGAGCTTATTTCTTTTTTTGTTCCTAATTAGATAGACTCATGACTTGGAGGCAGAATCCTCTGATAAACATGACCTGCTCTATTGTGGGTGAAAGCAGGGTGCGGATGACAATATTATTGACAATTGGACATTAGCAAGAACATTGGGGTTGTGGCTTAGAGTGACCACCAGAGGGAGAACAGCTCACTGTATTTAGCAGGAAAAGAGACCTTAGAGATTACTTAAGTCAAGAGTTCTTAGCCTGGAATCCACAGACCCCCCAAGGTTTCTATTAAATCCCAAGGCCCATAAACTTGGATGTGGAAAAATTACATCTTCATTCTCACTAAACTTGAACTAAAATTTAGCATGCCTTTTAATTATTTAAAAAGTTTATGAGTTTAAAAAGTTTAAAAGTTCTGAGAAGAGCTTTTTACTAGACTGCCAAAGGAGTACATGACACAAAACAACTTATGGATCTCTCAGTTGTGGGGATTGAATGTGGATCACAATATAGTATTTTCACCTTTTTTGTTGTTGTTTGCTTGCTTTTTTTCTTTCTCATTTTTTTCCTTTTTGATTTGATTTTTCTTGTGCAGCAAGATAACTGTGGAACTATATTTAGAAGAATTGCACACATTTAACATATATTGAATTATTTGTTGTCTAAATGAAAGGGTGGGGGAAGGGAGGGAGAAAAGTTTGGACTAACAGATTTTGTAAGGATGAATGTTGAAAATTTTTATCTTTGTATATATTTTGAAAGTAAAAAGCTATTATTATTACTTTTGCTGAAGTAATTGGGGTTAAGTGACTTGCTCAGGGTCACACAGCTAGGGAGTGTTAAATGTCTAAGATCACATTTGAACTCAGGTCCTCCTGACTTCAGGGCTGGGGCTGTATCCACTGTGCCACCTAGCTGCCCCTAAAAAGCTATTATTTAAAAAAAAAATTGTGGATCTCTGATCGAGGCCAAATCATTCATTCTATAAATGAGACCATGAGAGCATTTATGATTTTCCTTTAGATCATAGAAGGGCAGAAGCTGAGCCCTAATTTGAACTCAGTTCTTTTGGATACTGAATCTTGCAAAGGAATTTGGAAAGGTCAGATACTGGGAAGAAAGGCTCTATATATGGTATGAAAGGGAGAAAATTGATGGGGAAAGGGGTGGGAGCCAAATCATTTTCCCTTACCTATTTTAATTCCTACATTTGACAATAAAGATCTCTTCAGGTAAGTGATTATGCAATAACATCCTCTATCGTGAGGGAGAAAGGGGGAATAAAACCCTGTATGAGACTTATGTCCAAATGAGATGTATTAAAATGCATTATGTATAGTTGATCAATGCCTCAGGATACTGGGGATAATGGGTACTATGATTTTCTAACTCTGAACAGATTTTGAGATGATGATGTAAGCTCTTTAGATGGCCATCCAACTCTCCCCAACTCTTACAAGAAAAGAAATCTCTTTTCTGAGACACTATTAGGAATGTTCCTTCTATTATGGATAGGAGAGGGGGAAGGGTTTTAGGATGATGATTGGTTGAGAAGAAGCTCAGCTATGGTAAAAATAAACTTCCTCATGCAAAGTTGGTCTTATTTTTCCTTAAGCTTATCAAGATCATTCTTGAAACTTGGCTGAGTCAGGGAACTAAAAGCTCAATCTGTTGACATTGCTTCCTAATCTCCTGAGTACAAAACAACCATTAAGAGCCCCAGGAGCTCTCTTGACATTTGTAGAACCTCGGTCAGCAGCTCAGCAAGGGAATTTCAACTAAAAAAGTCAATTCAAGGTGTCCCCCCTGATTTTCCTTATTAAATTTAATATTCTTGTTTGGCTCTGTGGCTAAGCACATCTCCTCTCATTAACTGTTGAATGGCATACAAGGGTCTCATTTTGTTCCAATATGGAACCTAAACCTCCAAAGAGCTTGCCCGAGGTGGCTGTCAGCCAGAGCAATTAAAGTGGTCGTGCAGGACTGGTCCATGATGGACTGCCCGAAATAGGGGATGGACCATGCAGAGGAGAATGAAGTCAGATTAGCTTTCATGCTTTCGGTGATACCTTTAGAGATAATTATTATGAAGTGTTCCCCACTTCTAAGAGATGGAATTGCCTATATCCATTTAGTACAGAGAGCCTGAAGAAAGTGATGGGAGGATGTGCTATGACCTTGAGAACTATGTCTTGAAGATAATTTCAGCAGAATGTCTTTTCTTCCCATCAGCACTGTCCCCTGGGTTTTTCAGTCTGGTAAATTAATCTGCTTAAGTTCTTGTGTGTGGGTGTGGAAGAGAATTTCCTCCAAATTTGGTTTGCCTTCAGAACTGCCAGGAGATCCAGTTGAATTTTCTGAAATTGAAAGCATAATTTCCCCTTCACTAAAAAAGACAATATGAAAAGATAAGATGTGCTCTCTTCTGCCTTTGTACTCCTGATGGTCATTATCACCCCATTGTCTTTGGGGAGACCTATTGAAAAAAGGCTCCTCCCAGCTTTAAGGGAATCCTATACAGCTCATGCAGCTAAACATGTCTTAGGTCCTAAAATTACATATGGACACGGATTGAAAGGTTGCCAGGGAGACTCTTTAACAGTGAGAGATTCCAGAGTTAGGGAATCCACCCCAAATGTGCATAGGGACTATTTGCATCCGAACTGTGGCAGAGCATCCCAAGCTCATATCGTACTGATCAGCCACAGTCAGACACACTAACTGGGCTCTAACACAGCATGTTGTTTTGGTCCTTTTTGAGAAGGAAGGACAACAACTGCACCAAATAGTGAGAGATTGTAGACCAAATCAGATCCCTGGTCTAACTGCTGAAGGCCTCTTTATCTAGTATTAAGGGGAAAAGCAAAAGTGAATGAGAAGCAATTCAAGTTACATGGGCTACAGGACAGAATTCAATATTATGGGCGTGCATGTCCCCAGAGAGTTCTGTCTTTAAATTGCTTGCTCAATGCCAGTCCACAGGAGACATCAAAGACCATGTGGTAGAAGCACTTACAGTCTTTCTTTTGGGATTCTCCATATAAATGTCAATTTAGATTCTATAAGGGAGGGAAATATAATCTTCCAACACATGAGTATCCCGACACAGGGGAGAAGACTTTGATTGTAGATATATAAATATATATATATGTATGTATGAGAAAACAATTTCTCTAAGAATAAAAGGGATTATCTGCCTCACTGGGCTTTTTCTCTCTCTCATTCTTCATCTATTTCTAGGGAGTAGTCTCCTGAATCTGAATGCCATCCCCACTCAGCCACAATCTTTCAGATCACTGATCTGACGGGCATCCTATGACCAGCCCTGGGTCAGGGAGAAATGGCATGAAGGGAAAATAATGTAAAATGCTCCTTCCTTTTCCCCAAAGAAATGATCGCATAATTAATCTGGAACCATGATCTGGATATTCCTGGCCCCTCTATTCTCCCAATGATGAAGGCCCAACACTTTCAGATTCTTTGAATCTTCTCTCTACGTTCTCCTCTGTTTCTCAGTCACCAGATCCTTTGCCCCATCTCTTGTTCCCCCACCACCACAACCTTAGTGCAAGCCTCTTAATACCTCAAATCTGGTCTATTACAATAGTCTTTTAATGGGTCTCTCTGTTTCCAGTATCTCTAATGTCCCATTTATTCTGCATTCTGATACCATATTAACCTATTAGTTCTCATCAAAAACATTTAATGGCTTCCCATTGCTTTTTTTTAAATTAAAGCTTTTTATTTTCAAAATATAGACATGGATAATTTTTGACATTCCTACCTATAAAACCCTGTGTTCTAATTTTTTCGCTTCCCTTCCCCCTACTCCCTCCATCAGTCAGCAAGTGATACAATCTACATTAAACATGTGAAATTCTTCTATACATATTTCCATAAATACCACATACACAATAAAAATCAGATCAAAAAGGGGAAAAAAGTGAGAAAAAACAAAATGTAAGCAAACAACAGTAAAAAGAGTGAAAATACTATGTTGGCAATCAAAATTGCTTTCCACTTTCCTCTCTCTGGGTGCAGAAGGATTTCTTTATCACAAAACCATTGGAACTGGCTGTTCCCAATGCTTTTTAGAACAAGCCCAAACTCCTCAGTCTGGCATCAAAGGCCCTTCCAGACAGGATACCCAATATACCTTTTAAATTTTCTCTCCCATTGTCCCCCCCCCCCACATTCTTTGTTTTAGCCAAAATGAACCTGCCATTTGTTAAGCATAATAATAATAAATGACATCATTTAGATCACACAACAATCCAGACAGTATGCTAAATTAATTTACAAGTATTATTTCATTTGATCCTTACAATGATTCGGAGGTGGGTGCTATTATCATCTCCATTTTACAGATAGGGAAACTGAGGGAACCACAAGTTAAATGTCCTGCCTGACTTCACACCCAGCACTCACATCACTGTGCCATCTAGTTGCAATAATTCACACTTTTTTTTCTATGTCATTGCTTCTGTTTTTCCCTCTACTTAGAATGATGATCTGCTGAATTAATTTTCCACTTCTTGAAAATCTGTTAAATCTCTAATACCTCTACCTCTGCCACCACCATTGCCACCAGTGAAATCTTCCTGGATGCCCTAGAAAAGTGATCTCTCTCCACTCTGAATTTTTCTAACATTTATTCATGCAACTTTCATCTCACTTTCACATTCTACTTTACATTGCATTTGTTTTTGCACAGATCTATTCCCCCTCCTAGACTATAAGCACCTTGAGAACAGAGAATGTGTCATGGTATAGTGAAAAGCATATTGGACGTGTGTGAAGATCGCGTATTTTTAAATCAGCCGGAGTCAGGAATTCAGGTGAGGGGAAAATCGTCAGTCTTTATTCTCAGTGAAGAAGGATCAGAGGTGGAAGAGAATGGGCAATAGCAATGTGTGCAGCTGAGTCAAAAGCTATCTAGACCAGCAGCCACAGGACCAGCAGCTAGGAGTACGAATCCCAGGCCCAATCTCTTCCAGCTTCTCTTCCTGTCTCTCTCTGCCTCCACCCACCAAAATCGTCATTTCCTATACAATACATCAGGACTTGCACGGAGAGTGGGCAGGGACCATTCTTTATCCAATCATGTATATTAATAGAGTATAGCCCAATTACTATTTAGTCTCACGTGCTTGGGACCTCAGTGCATCAACTCAAGCCTCAGCCCATTACAGACGTGGAATCAATAGAGATTTGGACCAGGAGGTTCAATGGAGGCTCATTATTAAAGAGGATTTAAATGGATCCCCATTATTAAAGGGGATTTTGACCATATGATTATTGGGAGCTAGGGTGATAAGAGGTGGGACCACAACCAGAGAGACCCTTGACTTGGAAGGTACGTGATCAAGAGAAGATGATGGTGGATGATTGGGAATATGGCCAGGGGGATTTATGGCAAGATGTCATTTATAACTAGGTGGGAGGTAATGGGAATTGTAGTTATAACAGGTGACATTGTGCTATAATCAAGGGGAACCAATGACTTATCAACTATATATCCAAGGGATTTGTGAATGAAGTGGTGGCTAATGGGGACTGTGGTAGGGAAAAGGCAAGGAATCTTCTGAGAATTATTATAACCAGAGTAGTAGACCAGCGACTCAGGGATATATCACCAAGACAGTCTATGCCTGAAGAGGGCTTGTGGGATTTATGAGAGGGGAACACATAACACGGGACATTATTGACATGGGAGCCTCACTGAGAGGGGGTGCTAATGGAGGTGATGATCAGGAGAAGCTATGACTGGGGGACCTGTGACTAGGTACCTCTAACTTTGAAGTATTTATGAGTGGAAGGGTGAGTGCTAATTAAGAGTATTACATATATATTTTACCATGTTTAACATGTATTGGATTACTTGCCATCTAGGGGAGAGAGTGGGAGAAAGGGGAGGAAAATTGGAACACAAGATTTTGTAAGGGTTAATGTTGAAAAATTAACCATGCATATGTTTTGAAAATTAAAAAGCTTTAATAAAAAAAAACTTTAAAACAAAAAAAAAAGAATAAGTTATAACTTGAGTGGAACTATGACTGGTAAGACCTATGATTTGTCAACCACAGAGGCCTATCTATGATGGGGAAGAGGTGCTTCTAGGGAACTTTGCTAGGGAATCTGCAGTGGGGGGAGCCCATGGCTTAGGAGAAGTCTGCAATCAGGGGTCTATGACCCAGGATCAACCTGTGACTGGAAAGTTATGAACAGGCAGTTTTAATGAGGGAACTGTGGAGGCCATAACCATGAGGAGGGGGTTCGTTACTAGTAGGACCCTCTAAGGTCCTCCAAAGGGCTGACTTTGCTATCTTTAGCCATCTGCCCCAGAAGATATTCCAAACATGTGAGGCTTCCTGGCAGTCATCATGTCTAGACCTGCTGGGTAATTAGCAATTGAGTAATTAAATGGTCTTTGACAGCCTTAGATTCAAAGCTTTAGCCAGGGTAATCCTTTGGCGTCTGCCCCAGCAGATGTCAGTCACAGATCAGCCTGAATCTCTGTCACCTGTGATCCCTCCAGCCTTGGTCTGGGATAAAGCACCAACTCCTCAGCTTGCCATTTAAGGCCTCCCCCAGCCTGATTCCTGCCCACCTTTCCTAAGCTCTGTGTTCCAACCAAATGGGCCTGGGAGCTCTTTCCTGACCTTCTTCATGCACCCGAACCATGCTGTGGGCTGCAGGGGACGGCTTCCCCGTGCTGGGACACAGGCACCAAATCACACCTGAGGCACTCGGTAGCTGGGAGGTCCTGGCTGGCCAGTGACCCTTCTGACCCTCATCTTCCTCATCTGCAAAATGAGTTAGTGAGGCTACAAGGGTCTTAAGGGGAAATGGGAGAGAGGTCAAGAAGGAGGAGAAGTGAGGAAAGACATTAAGGGATCATTATTAACTTTGGAGAGAATTGTTTCAGTTGAAGAATGAAGCCTGAAGTCAGATTACAGAGAGTTTAGGGGCAAGAGAGGAGGAAGTGGGGGCAAGGAAGAAGAGGAAAAAGAGAAGGAGGAAGAGGAGGAGAAGGAGAAGAAGGAGGAGGAAGAGGAAGAAGAGAAGGAGGAAGAAGAGGAGGAGGAGAAAGAGAAGGAGTAAGAGGAGGAGGAGGAAATGGGGGCACCTGTTACAGAGGAAGAAGAGAAAGAGGAAGAGGAGGAGAAGGAGAAGAAAGAGGAGAAAAAGGAAGAAGAGAAGGAGGAAGAAGAGGAGGAGGAGAAAGAGAAGGAGTAAGAGGAGGAGGAGGAAAAGGAAGAGGAGGAGGAGGAAATGGGGGTACCTGTTGAAGAGGCTTTTTTCTAGTTTTTTGGTGTTTGAGAGAGGGAGGAGAGATATTGAGTGCTAGATATAGTTATTAGACATAGTAGTGGTTAGAAAGTTAGGTAGTTAGTAGAGATGTTCAGGTCAGATGGGAATTGCTTTTGTTTTGTTTTAAGGTTGGGGAGATGAGCATGTTTGTAAGCATCAGGGAAGGAGTCAGTAGATAGGAAAGGAAGATGAAGGGGAGGGGAATTGTGATAGTGGGGACAATCTGATGGAGAAGACAAGAGGGGACTAGATTAGGGGCTGATGTAGAGAATTGGGCCTTGGAAAGGAAAAGGGCCATCTCATTCTCCAAGAAATGATTGAAAGAGAAGGTACTGGAAGAAGATGTCTCGAGAGAAAAAGGAGGAGGAGATGGAGAAGGAAATGGAAAAGAAGGAGGAGAAGGAAGAGAAGGAGAAGAAGAAGAGGTGATGGGGAGGGAGGAGAAGAGGACTCCCAATGAATGGCATTTTTTTTCAGGGAAGCATAAGAAAATTCTTAGCATAGAAGGGTGTGTGGAGGAGTGGTGTGGGAAGCTTAAAGAGATAGTAGACTTGGAATAACCACTTAGAAGGAAGAAATGGAAACAATGTTTAAAAAATACAAAATACATTAATATATTTTTTAAAATTAGAATTTGAATTGTAGAGATGTACAGTATCAGAGTAAAAAGCAACTTTAGAGATCATCTAATCCCTGTGTTTCACAGATCAGAAAACTAAAGTCCAAAAATATAAAGTGACTTTAGTCTAGGTCATTGTAAGAATAAAATCACATTTGAATAGAGTTTCCTCAGGTAAAACCCAAGAGACATAATACACTACCATACCTCTCTAAAGTTGAGAGACTTGAGGCTCAGAGGAATTAAGTGATAATTAGCATTTGTATAACACTTTAAAGTTCGTAAAGCACTTAATACCTGTTATCTCAATTGATTCTCACAACACTCCTATGAGACAGGTCCTATTATCACCTCCATTTTACAGATGAGGCCATTGAGACTGAGAAGTTTAAGTTATTTGCCCACAGTCACACTGAAAGTAAGTTTTTGAGGCAGGATTGTAATTCAGATCTCGATGACTTTAATTCACAATATAATTATATTATATAATATACTATATAATTATATAGTATATATATATATAATTCATAATATAATATATAATATAATTATATAATCCCTGTGTGCCTTTTGGTTATTCCCAAGTTAAGTCACTCATCCATGATTACAAAGCTGTTCAGTGGCAGTTTGGGGTTTTAGCCCACATATAATTTCTTGATTTCCAGCCCAACATTGTTTCGATTATTATATAATTGCCCACTATCCCCTGGTACCTTTCCTTGGAGATTATTTCCCACTTACATTCTATGGATCTTGTATATTCCCTGGCTATTTGTTGCTTCCTCCATGTCAATGTATGCTCTTCGGCATCAAGGATTGGTTTTGGTTTTTTGGTACCCCAGTTTGACCAGCACATGGTAGATGCTCACTAAGAACTTGTTGGCTGATCACTTCCTCCTCTGGTGTGATTGAATGGCCAGTTGCGTGACCCTGGACAAGTCACTTAACCTGTCTACCTCACATTCCTCAGAAGTAAAATAGGATAACAATAGCATCAAATGAGATAAAAATCACAAAGTACTTAGCACAGTGCCCGACACATAGTAAATACTATATAAATGTTAAATGTCATGATTATTATTTTTAAAATTTTTCAGATTTGTTTTAATCAGCCTGTTTTGTCATTTCTTATGACACAATAATATTCCATTACAATCATATACCTCAGCTTGTTTAGTCATTCTTCAATTGATGAACATCCCCCCAATTTCTAATTCTTAACAACCACATAAAGAGCTGCTATAAATATTTTTGTATAAATAAATCTTTTTCTATTGTTTTATAAGTCTTGAGGATATAGACCTGGTAGTAATATTACATGCATGCAGTTTGATTGCCCTTCGGGTATAGTTCCAAATTGCTTTCCAGAAAGGTTGGATCAGTTCACAATTCTCCCTACAGTACATTAATGTGCCATTTTCCCCATAAGTCCTTCAAAATCCAATATTTTCCTCTTTTGTCATATTAGCCATTCTGGTAGGGATGAGGTATTATCTCAGAGTTGTTTTAATTGGCATTTCTCTGATTAATAGCGATTCCAGCATTTTTATGTGACTATAGCTTTGATTTCTTTGTTTAAGTTTGAATAATTATTAATTGGGGAATGACTTGTATTTTTTAAAGTTGACCTGTTCTTTTATAGTAGAGAAATCAGGCCTTTGTCAGAGATACTTGTTACAAACATTTTCCCCAGTTTTTTATAATTTTGTTTGTATTGATTTTATTTGTACAAAATTTTAAATAATCAAAATTATCTATTTTACATTTTGTAATGCTCTCTATATCTTCTTTGATCCTAAATACTTCCCTTATCCATAAATCTGACAGCCAAACTATTCCATAATCTCTTAATTTGCTTATGGTATCATCCTTTATGTGTAAATTATATACCCATTTTGACCTTACTTTGATATATATTGTGAAATATTGGTCTCTACTAATTTCTGTCATGCTGTTTTCCAGTTTTCCCAGCAGTTTTTGTCTAATAGTAAGTTTTTGTTGCAAAAGCTTAAATCTTTGGGTTTATCATATATTAGATTACTATTACTATAATGTAATTTGTACCTAATCTATTCCACTGATCCATCACTCTATTTGTTAGCAATACTGGATTATTTTCATAATTACAACTTTCATAGGCCTGCAGCCAAAAATATCTTATCCAGCAAAATTTTATAATGTTGAATAAAAATGGATATTCAATGAACTTGAAGAAAATTTAACATATAAGACATAATAAAATATAATATATAACAGTCAATATCAAAGATTAATTTCAAGGAACTTAATATGGACAACTTGTTTATATTTTTTATATGGAAATGTATACCATATCTTTTTTTTAAAAAAAAAAAAAACAGCAAAATTTTTATTTCCCAAACTCATTATTTATCATACCTTTTTCTGTCATCATATTTTTAATTCTGCTATTCTCAATCCATAATAGTTTTTCTTTCTTTTTTTTTTTATTATATCATAGCTTTTTATTTACAAGATATATGCACGGGTATTTTTTTTTAGCATTGACAACTGCAAAACCTTTTGTTCCAACTTTTCCCCTCCTTCCCTCTACCCCCTCTCCCAGATGGCAAGTTGATCAATACATGTTAAATATGTTGAAATATAAGTTAAATACAATATATGTAATGTATGCCATATGTTCAAGATTGACATCAGTGACTGGGTAGCTCGAGAGAAAGATTAAGGCAGAGTTGAGTATGATTTGACTATAAAAAGCAAAAATTACCTAAAAAGGTAAAAATAGTAATTAAGTTAAACAAATGAGGTACAGAGGAAGAATAGATACAGACACATTGGGGGGGGGGGGAGGTCTTGTAGTTCTGAAAACTTACTCACATCGGGAATGAGTTAAATAGGCAACACTACATGTATACCATGAAAGGTATCGCAC
Source organism: Sarcophilus harrisii (assembly GCF_902635505.1). NCBI lineage: Eukaryota > Metazoa > Chordata > Mammalia > Dasyuromorphia > Dasyuridae > Sarcophilus > Sarcophilus harrisii. The sequence continues at coordinate 597,749,427 of NC_045427.1, forward strand.
CCTCCAGAATCTGTAAAGAAATAAGAGGGAGGAATGGGTGGAGAGGAAAGCAAAGGATGGAGAAGACAAGGAAGGGATCCTTGGGTGGGGGGAGGTTAAGTAATAGCAACTCAAGTTAAGGAGCAGAATGAAAGCAGAAGAGTTAGCAGGGATTAGAAAGAAAAGATATCTACAAACACTACATCAAGGATCAGAAGTAGAATTTATTAGAAAAAAAAAGCAGGGCTAGTCATCATTGATCTTAGGCAAAGTCAAATGTAAAGATTGAATCAAGAGAGAAATCTATATTATATATCAACCATATTAATATTGTTTTAGATGCACATTTATGTAGGATAAATGCCTGTGTCTGTGTGTGTGTGTGTGCGTGTGTATATATATATATATATATATATATATATATGAGTATATGTAAATATGTATGCTTGTTGCTCTATGTGTGTATATAGATATATGTATATGTTAGTGGGTCTGTGGGTGGGTGTGAATGTATATATACATGTACGTATATACACATATACATATATGTTTATATATTTATATACATGCATATATATATATACTTAAATACATCCTTGCTTAACTACATAGCCTTCTTGGAGGAGGTAGGGGGAGATGAAAGGGGGAAAAGAAATAAAGTAAAAAAAGTATACAGCAGAGAACAAAAGAACAACCTGCAAGGAAGCAAAAAAAAAAAAAAAAAAAGATGGACACTCATGAATATTATTTCTTCTACTATAAAATATCCTTTCTTGAACGGGTAATATTGTTATATATTTTGAATCCTCCCTGCTGTTCTACTGGGCACATTACAATGTTCTGTTCTGGTTTTTTTCCCTATTCTGTTTTTCTTTTTTCTATTGTTTTCTTTTAATGCAATATCTTTTTTAAAAAGATAATTTATAGTGGAGTTTGAGATCTGATTCAGTTAGACCACTTTCTTTTGCATTTTTTTTCATTGATTCCCTTCATATCCTTGGCTTTTCCAGATGAATTTCGTTACTATTTCTTCTAGCTCTATAAACTTTTTGATCATTTGAACATTGAATAAATAGATTAATTTAAATAAAATTGTCATTTTTACTATAATCATCTAGCCTTTACTAGGGCTTTAAGATTTGTAAAGATCTTTTCACATTTATTATTGAACATATGGTTTTAAGTATTTTAGCATTATTGATATTTTCTAAATAATCTGTAATATAATAAATCAAGTCTGTCACACCCCTATTTGGCAATAATCCTGTGAGGTAGATGCAATTATTATTCTCATTTTACAGATGAAGAAATTAAGGCTTCAAGAAATTAAATAATTTGCCAACAGTCATGTAGGCAGTAGGGCATTGAAGCAAGTTTTAGACAGAGGAATTTCTCTGAGCCACAAGCTACTTCATAGTCTATTCTGCTATTTGCTCTGTACTCTTGCTTAATTGTTAGCATTGTCAAATTGATGACCTGGAGAGTAGCTAAGGATGCCTTGACTTAGAGCAGGACACCTTCCAGCGCCGAATGGGAGGGCTTAAGAGAATAATGTATTTGGAATTTGGAGGGGGAGAGGATGGGGATGGTGGCTTGGAGGCTCAGGATGTTCTAAATGATCTCAAGAAGGCTAAGACCCATCAGAGGGATAGGGGAAGAGCAATCTGACAGCCGGTGCTCTGCTCAGCCTAGCCAGGCCATAAATCTGCTGAGGTCAGGAAGGGGGCTGTAGCCACAGATGGCGGCAGTCAGAGATCTAGGTCGGACTTGAGGCTGGGCAGCTGTGGGAAGGGGGGCTAGCAGGGAAACCTGTTTCTTAGGTGGGCACAAGCTGGGATGGGGCAGGGGGACCCCCCTCCCCCTGATCTAGCTTTGTAAAGAGAGGATGGTGAGAGAGCGACTGAGGTTTTAGTAATTCTAAGGAAAGTACGCCTATGATGGGGATGGGGAGTGAGAATAGGGGTGGTCCAGGGCCCGGCCCTAGTCCGCAAGCCCCATCGTTGCATCCGGTTACAGGTCCTTGAAAACGGTCAGATGTGGACATCAGGAATGTGAATTTGTTGGCTGTGTGAACGGAGGATCAGCCAGGAGATGATTTAAATAGTATTTTAAATTGCATGCTTAGTTAATCAATTTTTAAAAAATTTTGTTAATGTGTTTTCCGAGATATGGATTTTCCTCTGAGGTCAGCTAAGTTCTGATTTGCTGTCTCACTGTTTTCATTCTCTTTAACATGAGTCCTTCTGGCATCTCCTTATTCAGGGTGAAAGCCAATAAATTGGAGAGTATACAATGTGTATTTGTGTTAAGAAACAAACACATTGATGAACTCAACTGGTCAATATACAATAATTTGCGAAACATACTCTGAATCCCTTTGAGAAACTTCTTGAGTCCTTGTAGGGCACACATAGCCCAGGCTGACAGTCCTGGATTTAGAGACTATTAAAATAATTGAAGGTAGAGGGTCTGAGGGCAACTAGAAGGCATCATGAATATAGTGTCTAAAGTCAGGAAAACCTGAGTTCAAATCTGACTCAGACACTTACTGGCTGTATGACCCTGGATAAGACACTTGACCTTTTTGCCTCAGTTTACTCATCTGCAAAATGATCTGGAGAAGGAAATGGCAAACCTCTCCACTATCTTTGCCGAGAAAACACCAAATGAGCTCATAAAAAATTGGACACGACTGAAAGGACTCAACAACAATAAGAGGTCCAACAACAACAAGGTCCTGAATGATGTGGGGGAATGGGAACAGAGAGGGGAGGAAAGACACAAAAGATATTTTAGAGGCAGACTCACAGGGACTTTAAAGGCCATTGAATTCAAGGCTCATTTTTCAGATAGGGAAATTAAGGAAAGAGAGGTTCCTTGGCTAGGGTCACAAATATAGCAAGGATGGAAGGGAGGATTTGATATTCCTGATCCAGGTTTAAAGATTGATCCACTATAGGGTTTATACCACCTAACTCCATGGTCTAGAGGGACACACACTCTATGTTTGGGAGTGAGTAGAGGAGATGGCTCTGCTTTTTGGGGTATAGAAGAATGGGAGGATTATGTACCATCAATAGGAAATAGGAAGGCCAGTAGGGAGGGGTGGAAGAAGGTACTAAGGGCCATTTTGGCCACCATACTCTCAGATGCTGGTACAATATTCAGGTAGAGAACGCTGAGCAGGTGGGGAAAATAGGGAACTATCCACGAGTCATTGTCTGAGGCCTGAGAACTATTATTCTGCACAGTTTTGCCGAGGAAGGGATGCTGGGGAGAAGGTGCCAGTGGCCACGCTGTTTGGATGTATCCTTGCCCTTGAGCTTGCTTCTGAGCAGATAGAGGGAAATGGAGGATTTAAGGGTCCTCACGGGTCTGGGGGACTTTGGGTGGGAAATTTAATCTCTCTGAGCTTCTGTTTCCTTGACTGGACTAATTGACCAGGGGAGTCTCTCCCGGCTCTCAATCTGTGATCTTACTCCTTGATGGCTCCTCCAGATTTCAGTCTGTGCTTGCAACTCCTGCCTCAGTCACCCCGAGCCTTTGAGTCATTGCATCCAGTTACAGATCCTTGTAAACGGTCAGATGTGGACATGAGGAAGATGTTGTGTGCTCCACAGCAGCTGGACCCAGGAGCTGGGGGCGATGGTCGTACCTGAGACCTGGCCCCAGGGGCTACAGGGCTGGGAGACAGTAACGTGGATGGACATAAATAAGGTTCCCGGGTCACCCTGTTTCTCATGGGTGGGTTTCTTCAGTTGGTTCTTGGAACAGAGTCTGGACTCCGGCATCAAGTCCTCTCCAGGATGAGAGCCAGACCTAGGTCTGTGTCAGTTTTGGGGGCAGTTCTTGGGTAGTTTCTGAAGCTGACGCTAATAGAATCATGAAGTGATATGACCTTCTCTGGGCTAAAGCACCGGTGTCAACCTTCCTCCCCTGGGGCAGACACAACCAGCTGCCCCCTGCACAGCCCTGGTAGTGTGCCAAGCCCTCAAGCTGATGTGCTAAATCCCAAATAGTGCTTCTCTGTCAGAGCAAGGGTTTAGTGGCAGGTTATGTAAGGGGCACTGCCCTGGGCTGCAGGTGGGGGGAGAGGGCGGCAGCTGGGAAAGTAATGGTGTCAGCACTCTGAGGCATCAGCCACCCAGCAGTCTCTAAGCCCAACTTGAGCTGATCCATAGTGGGGGTCAGCTTCTGTCTTCCCCCTGCAGTGCCCCCCTCACTGACCCTAGATCAGAGCCCTAGGAGGTCAGCTCAGCTTAGCTCCGGGACCTGGCTCATGGCAGCCACTGAGCAAGATGCTTCCTCTATGGCCTCAAGGGCCCTGGGGACTCCTGCACAGTGGAACCTTCTCCATCAGACTGGGTTTCCCTGTGGGAGGAGACTGGGAGAGATCTATCTGTGTGTCTCTGTCTCTGTTTTTGTCTATTTATCCTTCTTTGTCATAGAACACATAGGGTGAGCAGGGACTTAGGAAGTTACCAGATTCAAACCAGTCATTTTACAGGTGTGGAAACTGAGGTGCAGAAGCATTAAACAAACTACCTAAGGTCACAATGAGGATACAAGATGATATCTGAGCCCACATCCTCTGGCCTTAGAGTCTGGGCTCTTTCTACTATACTATACAATCTCTGCCTTTGGGGATTTGTTCTCAATTCATCCTGCCTGGGGGGGGCGGAACCAAAAAACATTAACAAGATTTTTTAGATTGATACCCCTTTTAACCATTGGATTTGTTCAGAGATGAGAAAAGGATTTCAGAACATTAGCACACACATTCCCCTCTATTCCCTTCCTTCCTTCCCTCCCTCCCTCCCTTCCTTCTTTCCTTCCTTCCTTCCTCCCTTCTTTTCCTTCCTTTCTTCCTTCTTTTCCTTCCTTCCTTCCTTCTTTTCCTTCATTCTTTCCTTTCTTCCTTCCTTCTTTTCCTTCCTCCCTCCCTTCCTTCCTTTCCTCCTTCCTTCCTTCCAACACTCTCCAATTTATTTATATGTTCTCTTCTCCAAAGTGAGGACTTCCACCCCATCCCAACCTTACACTTAAGCAAATATTTGTCACTGATTGTGATAGACTGATCAGATAATATAGTCATGCACACTCTCCATCCTCGACCTGTTCAGTTTTAGGGGTGAAAGAACAACCATGTTGTCCTTTTCCCTGAGCAGACAGACTGACAGCGAGAGCTCTCCCAATCTGCTCCTAACTCTGCAGTTTTTGCCACTTCTGTGGCAACACTTTTCTCACTCTGAAAATGCCTCTCCCCCTGTGGCCCCTCCTCTAATCAGGGAGCTCCTCCCCAGAATGACTTTACTATGAGGAGGTAGGACCATCTATGTTCACTGTTCTCTCAGTTCAAGTCTTAGCTCTTTTTACTTCCCTGAAGTCTTCCCATCCCTCAGTGTGATGCAGAGACGTGACTTCTCTGGCACAATGTCAATGGAGCATCACATCTGGCAAGTCCTAGTCAGCTGGAAAGACTTCAGGTACGGTCCAATGAAGAACTGTGCCAGTTGTTGGGCAGGAACCACGTTTAGCTCAGGTACTAGGGCAGCCAAAGGGGGCTGGTATTCCCCACTATTTTCTCCCCTCTCACGGCATCAAGGCTGAAAAGAAAATTCTTCAATGCTTATGGAATGAAATGGGATGACATGGAACATAATGGAATTGAAATGACATAACTGCATATTCAGGAGGTGATCTTGGAAACTAAGCTGGGCACTTCAGCAATGTCATTACAGTCGCCAATTCAGTTCAGTTCAGTAAATACTATTAAATGTCCACTATATATAAAACACTGTGCCGAACATTAGGGACGCTCTATTGCAACTGTGAGCTCCTTGGGGTGAGTGCCTGCCTGTGTTTGTGGAGTTCTCACAAGTTTGTTACAGTCCCCCTATAAGTTTTCCAGAGGGAATCCATCCAATGTGTTGGGTGTGGAGAATACTTTGTACAATAACAACAACATTGTAAAAGTCTGAAAACCTTAAGAATGCTGAGCATTCTAATGACCAGCCATGTTTTCAAAGAACAGATATTGACATATACTGTCCGCTTGTAGACAGAGAAATAAGGGACTCAGAATGCAGAATGAAACACATGTTTTTGCATATGACCAATGTAAGAATTTGTTTCATGTGACTACACATTTCCCAAAGGGTTTCTTTTTCTTTTTTTCCTTTCTCTTCTCTTCTCTCTTCTTCCCATTTTTTCATTTCCTTCCTCCCTCCTTCCTTCCTTCCTCCCTCCCTCCCTCCTTTTCTTCCTCTCTCCCTCCCTCCCTTCCTTCCTTTCTTCCTTCCTTCCTTCCTTCCTCCCTCCCTCCCTTCCTCCTTCCCTTCCTTCCTCCCTTCTTCCCTTCCTTCCTTCCTCCTTCCCTTCCTTCCTCCCTTCTTCCCTTCCTTCCTTCCTCCTTCCCTTCCTTCCTCCCTTCTTCACTTCCTTCCTCTCTTCTTCCCTTCCTTCCTCTCTTCCTCCCTCCCTCCCTCCTTTCCTTCCTTTCTTTCTTCCTTCCTTCCTTCCTTCCTTCCTTCCTTCCTTCCTTCCTTCCTTCCTTTTTTCATTTGTTTCTTTCTGTCTTAGTGAAGGGGTGGTAGTGGTTGGAGGAGACAAAATGAATGCTTATTAATTGAAAAAAATAAAAATTTGAAAAGAAATAAAAACCTGTTGGCGACCTTTCTCAAGTTACTTCAGCATGCCGAGAATTCCAGAGGAGCACGCCAGTGGTTGACTGGTTTATATCCCTTGTTCTCACAAAGGAGTGTATTATTCTGTGTAAAGTGAAGCATTCTTGAGAGGCAATGTCCAGGGGGTGGTATCTGCACAACAAGTTCCCAGACTGTGGCATGTGGGGCATTGGGGAACAAAAAAACCAACCATGGCATTTATGCGAGGTGTGCAGGGGGCATAGACTGTGTGACTTAGGTGCAGCAATGGGCAGACCGATGTGTATGGGTATCAATGCACAGGCTGTGGCAGTGATATGACAGGAACACAGAGCTTGGAAGAACATGTGTGTTTGTGTGTATATGTTTATATGACATAGATCCCATCATACACTTTGCAAATTGTAGTCTCCCTTGAACTGAGTTTTTTCCTCTAATTCTTCATCATGGTGTGCAGGTAAGCATAGGTTTCAAAGGTTGTATCGTGGAATATAAAACTCTGGAGGGCCCTATGAAACTAAAAGGGCTTTAATAATGAGCCTAATGACTGTGTACATGTGCTCTAAAAAGCAGCTTAGTTAAATTGTGGAGGCTTATTATCAGACCACTGGCTGCTAATATTTTTCTTGATCAAAAATCATATTTTTAAAAAATGTCATTGATATATTTTTGAAATCAAGTTTTATTGATTTTTTTAAAAAATCATCATAATTTCCCCACTATCCCTCCCTCTCCTCCCCCCAGAGAGCCATCCTAAAACAGATAGTATTTTATAAAGACACACAAAAAGGAAAATGAACAAGAAAAAAATCAGTGTTACTGATCTATACATTGATTCAAATCCATTGGAAAAAGACTGAAAATAGGTGCAATATACAACATCTATGGACCTCCTACTGATATTTTTTTGTTTTTAAAAGAGGAAAAAAATCAGTTTCAATGGAACCAGCACATACTCAATTCTGGCAGTATATGCAATCAATATCCCAGTCACAGACCCCTACTTCTCCAATGTAGGAAATAAGGAGCATTCTCATCTCTTCTTTGGTCATTATATTCAGTTTAAGTTTAATTTTTCTTCCATGTACATAGCTGTTATTCTGTTTATTGTTTTCCTAATTCTTATTTCACCTTGCATCAGTTTATATATTGTGCTTTATAATGCTTCACCTAAGCATTTATATTCATCCTGCCTTCAGAGAAGTGATATATCTTCATAGTCTTATATCACAGCTTATTTAACCATTCCCCAATCGATGGGCATCTTTTGGGTTTCCAGTTCTTTGCTACTACAAAAGGTGCTGCTATGAACATTCTGTAACCCATCCTCTAAGGCTTGGAGATGTTGTGAGCTGTACTGATGGAGAGAGTCCCCATGCTGATAAACTATTGCTCTTTCTAAGGTTGGAACATTGAAGTACAGACTATAAATGAGACAGAAGAGTGCAAAACACTGGTCTATGTACATACACACAAATATACTCTGTGGGGAGGGGTTAGGAAGGTGTTCTAGGCCAATGGATTGACTCTCAGAGTAGCCATAAAAAATCAAAGGAAGATAAGGAGATGGTGAACTAACCACAAATACGCAGCCAGTCCCAGCGATCCCTTTGCAAAGTATAATCCCTTTATTAAGCTCTCTCTGTCTCTTTCTCTCTGTGTGTATGTGTCTCTCTCTCTGTCTCTCCTCTCTCTCTCTCTCTCTCTCTCTCTCTCTTTCTGTCTCTGTCTCTCTCTGTCTCTCTCTGTGTGTCTCTCTCTGTCTCTCTGTCTCTGTCTCTGTCTCTCTCTGTCTCTGTCTCTGTCTCTCTATCTGTCTCTCTCTCTGTATGTCTCTCTTTCTCTCTCTCTCTCCTCTCCCTCCCTCTCTGTCTCTCCCGAACTTATTACTCATAGTTTTTGTGTTGGGATCTCCAGAGGGAGCTGCTACTCCCGGGTTATAGGGTATCCCGAGTGTCTGCAACCCTAAGATTATGACTCACGAACCCCAATCAGTGAACTTCCCACTAAAGTCAGCCAGCAGACACAATTAACTCAAAATAACATGTGCTCAGACGGCATAGTTAGTATAGTAGCTGCAAAACCTCCCCCCTAAGCTTAGAGTTCACTCTCTTCGCAAACGCGCCCTGTGAGGATGTCTGTGGGAAGAGTAGGCACAGAGGACAATAATGAGGAATACATTGGAGGAATACATATGGCAAAGGCAATTAATACCCCAATAGTGCAGGACCTTGCTTTTCCCTCTACTTGTGGAATCTTCTCACAGCTCACTTCTTGATTGGCAGGGCTGATTCAGTCTCTCTCTTTTTTTGTCACCGGGGTCATATTCCTTGAAACTGCTTTCTCTCTCAAGGGACTGACTGTGTTTATGTTAGAATGGAAAATATGTGTCTCTTCTCTCTGCTGGATGCGTCTCAACTGAACATTTTTGAGTTGAATCTTGATTTACTGGAACCTCTGGGCCAATAGCTTCCCCACTATTGCCAAAGCCGCTCTGTCTGTGAGAGGGAAGACCAGATTTCCTTTTCCTATCCTGCCCTCTGGTTTGACATAGGGGTCATAGTTTACAGATTTTCTCAAGATCTTTATACTTTCAAATTGATTCACTCTGAAACCATCAACTAGTTTTTCAGGGATGTTTGTAGAAAGTGGCCAATATTCCTTAGTTAAAAGACAGAGGCCCTTTCTTATTCATACTTTGTAAAGGGATTACTGGTTCTGGCTGAATATTTGTGGTTAGTTCATCACCCCCTTATCTTCCCTTGACTTTTTATGGTTACTGTGGGGTCCATTCCTTCTGCCTTGAACACATATAAAACCACCCCTTAATTCTCCTGTGACTTCCCTTGCCTTCCTAGAATTCTCTCTCCTTGCCTCCATCATGCAACGTCCCAGGAGTCATGTCATCATCATTTTTAGTCATGGTTGGTAAGATGTGTGTCCCTTAATTTGCCTTACACGCCACAGTGCCAAGATCTTGATGTGTCCCCAGATCTTTGGTATATACAGACATAACGGAGTCATGTAGTGGACAGATCTCTGAGTTGAAAGTCAAGAGATATAAGTTCGAGCCTTTGTTCTATCTCTAATCAGCTGTAGAACCTCAAGGTTGCTGCTTACTAAAAAAAAAAATCAATATTTTTTGTTTTTACATCAACACTTCCCTCCTAGAGAACAACCTCAGTCTGTTACTGGGACCAGAACTGAAACCTTCTAAGATGTGGAGGAGGAACCTACCATAGTCTGAACTCCTTTATATTAGTTTTGGAGAATCCGGGGTCACTTTCTCACTGCACTGAGGCATTAGAGCAGGGCTTTGTGAAGGGTGTGATAAATGAACCAAAAAGCTGGTGGGAGGGAGGTAACCAAGGGAAGGCCTTTGTGCTCCGCCAGAATTCTTGCAACGTCAAGAGAAAGGGACAATTCCCACTGCGGCAAATGTGGCTGTGAAGGAGACCCCAGGATGGCCGGGTTCAGTGGGCTGCACTGGGCAACATCAGAGAGAACACCCACCGTTATTCCAGTCCATCTTTCAGGGACGTCCGTTTGAATGGGTATTTTCAGTAACCTAGTGGAGGACCCTGCGATGGTAGTAACTTAGATGGACGGTCCACTAAAGACTAGCTAAGCTGGCATAAGGTGGGGATTATAAAACGATATAAAGTGTTTTTTCCTTCTATCATTGCCCTTCACTATGCCCCCAGCAGAAGGAATCCCTGGGTGTTCAATTTCCCAAATAGAAAATCAGCCTTCTTTCTGGCCTCTCCTGCTCCCTGCATATAGAGTATTGGGACGGCTTCTCCCCATACTCCAATTCGTTTGCTCCAGAATGGTGTCCGTTTAGGCAAATTCTAGAGTAGGCTTGGAGTGCTTTTTTTTTCCCTTTAATGTGAAAGACATTTTGCAATCTGATTAAGCCTGTGGATCCCCAGAATAGTGTTTTAAAATACATAAAACTAAAATTCAGCATTACAAAGTAAGTCAATCATATTGAAATGTAGCTATTAATTTTTTTTTGGCAGAGGCAATTGGGGTTAAGTGACTTGCCCAGGAAGTGTTAAGTGTCTGAGGTCAGATTTGAATTCAGGCCCTCCTGACTTCAGGGCACTGCACCACTTAGCTGCCCCAACATTTTTTAAAGTTAAATTTATGGACTAGGTTAAGAACCTCTACTCTGGAATCCTGGGTTGGGGGTAATTTAAAAAGAAAAATCTCTCTCTGGGCTATGAGACAAAGTAGAGTCCACTTTTAAAACCCTCTGATTATTTCCTCTTTCCCCTCCTCAACAGTCCAGGCACCTCCTTCCCTCCCTCCCACTCCTCCTCACGGTTAGAGACTACAAGGCATCTGCCAAGGTGAGAAAGTCATCTGGCATTAAAGATCTGATTATCATCAGCTGCCCTGTCTAGTGTGTGATCCCTCCCAGACGCCTCCAAAAGCCCAGTGAATGGAGGGATTGGGGGGAATGGGGAGTTTCTGCTCTAGCACAGGAAGGAGGGGGGGATCATTCTCTGAAAGACTCAAGAGATCAAATTCCCAAGGGGAAGTGGAGCCAAAACTCACCTCAAAGTCCAAAGTGAAGGTTGAACAAATAAGATGCAATCGTTGTCTCGGGGTGAGAGGAAGGGGCACTGGGGGAGAAAGCAGGCTGAGGGGTGGGTTGGGGGGGTGATGCCTTTGTCAGGCCTGGGTGCTGCCCTGGGCTGGGGTTACAGTGGGCCGGCAGCCCCCGAGCCTCACGGATGGGTCTCAGCACCTTTTTAATTCTTCATCGGGTGGCTGATTGATCCACCTTTGCAGAGACAGTAAAGATTAAGAGGATGACAGTCAGGCATCTGCTTACAAGGGGTTAGGAGGTAATCTTCCTGCCTGGGTGCCCTGCAAGACACATGCACACAGATAGCCAGGAGGCATAAGGGACCCTTCTCCGCACAGGAGAGAGAGGGAAACAGGACTGAAGAGAGAGGGAAAGAAGAGGGAGGAAGGGAGGGTCAGAAAGACAGAAAGGAGAGCTAGAGAGTCAAAGAAGGCATCAGAAAGGTGGCTGAGAAGGAGAAAAAGAGGGGAGAGAGAAAGCTAGTGGTGGAGACAGAGTGGAAACCCAGAGGAGAGGGGGAAGGAAAAAGAGAGGGAAGGAGGGCCTAACTCCAGCTGCCCGTTGCGGGCTTTGGGGCTGAAGCCTCTCCTAGACTCTGGGGTTTCTGAACCCCGAGGAGCCAGGGCTGGATACTTCCAGTCTCCCGAGTCCGGTTCTGTTTGCTGTACCTGCATGAGAAGCCGGACCTCCTGGCCCTCCATTCCCCCGTGTTTCTTGCAGTAGGAAGGATGCTGGGGTTCCCTTTGAATGCTGGGAGGCCAGAGGTGGGGGCAATCTGAAGGTTTCCAAGAAACAGCCAAGCGGAGGGGTGACCGGTGGCCCAGGCCCCTTTGGACCCTCCTAGGCCGTGGCACAAGGGAACTTTCTCAAGGCTTCCCCACTGAGATCCACCCTCCTTCCCTGCAGAGCTCAAGGATGTCAGCTTCCCCCGCTGATCCCTCCACACCCTCAGACCGGGAGGACATTCAGACAGGTAAGGAATTCGCTCATCTCCTGTCTGAAGACCTCTCCCCCCCCTTTGCTGCCATCTTGGGTGACGGTTGGGGGTGAGGGTTGGACTCTGGAGGAAGGAACACTGGGGTGGACAAGAATGCTTTCCAAATGCCTTTAGACTAGGGGGCTGGAGCAAGCCCTCCAAAAATGGAGGTCACTGAGCCCTCGGTAAGAATCCCTGCAAGCTGCACATTGACTTAGAAAACCACATAGTAACATTACCTATGTCTTATTGTATTTTTATTCATTTTGTTAAATAACTATCAACTGCATTTTAATTTGGTTTGAGTTACACTAGGGAGGGCTGCAGGCCACATAGATGATGGACACCTCTTCCTCCAGTGTCATCTCACTAGAGAAATCCCAGCTCTTCTCAGGCAGCCAAATGTGGGGAGGGGAGGGAGGCTTTTTTTTTTTTTTTTTTTGCATCAAGAAACTCTCCCCCACTCCAGAAGTCCTGAAGGAAATCTACTTTAAAGTAGTCACAAGCTTATTGTTAAAGAGTTTTAGCAGTTAAATGGTACAAAATTCTCCAGAAGTCTAGGGCAGAGGAGCCTCAGATCTTTTCTGAATACACGTGCCCTTGATACCTACCTTTTGGACAGTTCTTTCCCCCCCTTTTTATGAATTTATTTATAACTTAAATGTAAAATGGGAAAAAACAAGATAGAAAAAGAAATAGAAACAATCAAAAAACAATGTTATTTATGTATCTAGCAGAACATCAGGAAGATTCAAAATATGTAACAATGAATTTCCATTTTAAGAAAGCATACATAATAATAGAAGACATTGTCTTCCTAACTGTCCATCTTTGCTTTCTTGTAGGTTTTCTTTTGTTCTCTGCTGCGCACTTTTTACTCTATTCTTTTTTCCTCCCCACCTCCCTCAAGCAGGCTGCAGTTAAGCATGGATATATCCATGCTTATATCCATATTCACATAAATAGATGTACATAAACATATAGATAGGCATATAGACATAGGTAGATATAGTTATACATATACATATATATCCATAAATACAGCTACCCACATATACATATATTCATATACATATACCATACCTACACCTACATTTAAAACAATATTGATATAATATAGATTTCTTTCCTGATTGAATCTTTTTAAACTTTGACTTTGAGATCAATGATTACTATTTCTACTTTTTTCTAATAAATTCTACTCCTGATCATTATTATTAAGTTCGTGTATGGAGAATAATTCCAATTCTTGGAAAATTCTTCCTCACCTCAACACTAAATTGCTTCTTTCCAGATGCTATCCACTGTTCATAATTCTGTCTTTTGGGAACAAAGGAGAAAGTCTTTCTGTGTTTTCAGTGGGAAGAAAGCTACTAGTGATTTGAACTGATCATGGTCAGCTTTCCTCGCCTCCAGCATTTTATTCTTGGGGAAGGGGTCCATTTTCATAGAGCCAGTGACTAGAACCCGTGAGCCAATGCCAAATTCTGTATCAAATCCTCTAGGTCATGTACCAAGAATGTGCTTGTAAGCTAGTGAGTGCTTGGGGGTGTACCTGTGTATGTATATGTGGGGGGCAGGGGGCTGTTCGGAACAGGGACACTTGCAGTGCCTCTTGGGTCCATTGCTCTGGAAAGACCTCTGAGGATGGCTCACAGAGTCCAAACCATCTAGACTTGCTTGCTCTCAAGCTCCTGTTCGAGGAGGACTTTAGGCTTTAACCTCTGACATTTACCAGCAGTATGATCCTGGGCAAGTTGTTTGACCAGTTTTTAAATTGTAAAATGGGGAGAACAACAGCTGTTTTGAGGATCAAATGAGATAATACTCATAAAGCAAGGAAAGCTGATCATAGTAGCTACTTAATAAATGCTTGTTTCTTGCTTCTACCCTCCTCCTTTTCCTTTGCTCTGGTCAAGTAGTCACAGTTCATGAATCAATTCCAGTATTTCAATGGCTTTCTGGTTTCATCATGGGGTGCACTGATGTAGATTGTAATCTATCTACCCTTTTTCATTCAGTACAATTCTAATCCATTTCCTCTTATAAATATTCCACAGAGGATCTACTCTACACCCTGGAGGCCCTCCTCCAGATCAGATGTTCCTAACCTGGACTTCTGTGAACTAAATTTTTAAAAATTTAGTATTATATTATTATATTATATTAAATAAATATTATATTATATTAAATAAATAAAGAATAAAGAATAAAATAAATAAAGAATAAAAAATAAATATTAAATATATATTAAATATTATATTAAATAAATATTATTGTATTAAGAATTATTATTAATGACTTTATTTCAATATCACTAGATTCCTTTGTATTCCTGTGTAGCTTATTTTATGCATTTAAAAATATCATTTCAAGAAAGGGTTTATGGGCTTTATCAAACTGATTGCCAGAGGGGCCACAACATACAAAAAGTTAATTACCCCTGCCTTAGGCCCTTTATCCACTCTGAGTACCAGCATGACTGTCCCGCTGCCTGCCTGATAACCCACGTTCTTGCTATATGACAAGTCCATTTTTGTTCAGAGCATACATATCCTGGAGATCTTTTTTTTAAACTTAAAAAAATTAATAGCTTTTAATCTTCAAAATGCATGGAAAGATAATTTTCAACATTCACTCTTGAAAAATCTTTTGATCCAAGTTTTTCTCCCTCCCTTTCTCCCACTCCCTCCTTTAAACAGCAAGTAATCCAATATATGTTAAATGTTTGCAATTCTTCTATACATATTTTCACAATTATCTTGCTGCACAAGAAAAATCAGATCAAATAGGAGGGAAAATGAGGAAAAAAAAAACAAAAAGCAAGCAAACATTAACAAAAAAGTGCAAATGCTATGTTGTGGTCCACACTCAGTCCCCATAGTCTTCTCTCTTGATGTAGATGGCTCTCTCCATCACAAATCTGTTGGAACTGGCCTGAATCACCTCATTGTTGATGAGAGCCCATCCATCAGAATTGATTATCACATAATCTTGTTAGGGTATACAATGATCTCCTCGTTCTGCTCACCTCACTCAACATCAGTTCATATAAGTCTCTCCAGGCCTTTCTGAAATCATCCTGCTGATCATTTCTTATAACATTCCATAACAGTCATATACCACAATTTATTCAGCCATTCTCCAGCTGATGGGCATTCACTCCATTTCCAGTTTCTTGCCCCTACAAAAAGGGCTGCCACAAACATTTTTGCACGTGTGGGTCCCTTTCCCTCCTTTAAAATCTTTTTGGTATATAAATAAGCTCAGTAGAAATACTGCTGGATCAAAAGATGTGCACAGTTTTATAGTACTTTAGGCATAATTCCAAATTGTTCTCCAGAATGGTTGGATTAATTCACAACTCCACCAACATAGTATTAGTGTCCCAGTTTTCAAACATTTATCATTGTCTTTCCCTGTCATCTTAGCCAATCTGTGAGGTATATAGTGGTACCTCAGAGTTGTCTTTGTGCTTCTCTAATCAATAGTGATTTAGAGCATTTTTTCATATGACTAGAAGTGGTTTTAATTTTTTCTTCTAAAAATTATCTGTTCATATCCTTTGACCACTTACCATTTGAAGAATGGATTGTAGTCTTACAAATTTGAATCAATTCTCTATATATTTTAGACATGAGGTCTTTATCAGAACCCTTACATATAAAAATTTCCCCCAGTTTTCTGCTTCCCTTCTAATCTTGGCTGTACTGGTTTTGTTTGTTAATATAAAACCTTTTTAATTTAATAAAATCAAAATTATCCATTTTGCATTTCATAATATTCTCTAATTCTTCTTTCTCCATAAATTCCTTTCTTCTCCACTGAGAGGTAGACTATTCCTTGTTCTCCTAATTTATTTATGGTATCACTTTTTAATGACTAAATCATGAACCAGTTTTAGATCTGGTACAGCAATACCACCTTCATTTGTATTTTTTTCATTAATTCCCTTGAAATTCTTGACCTTTTGTTCTTTCTGGACATCTTTTTTTTTAAGCTTTTTGTTTTCAAAATACATGTCTAGATAGTTTTCAGCATTCACCCTTGCAAAACCTTGCGTTCCAAATTTTGTCTCCCTCCCTTCTTCCACTCTCTCCCCTAGAGAGTTAGTCATCCAATATATGTTAAACATGTGCAATTCTTCAAAACATATTTCCACATTTATCATTCTGCACAAGAAAAATCAGATCAAAAAGGGAAAAATGAGAAAGAAAACAAAATGCAAGCAAACAACAACAAAAAAGTAAGAATGCTATGTTGTGATCCACACTCAGACCCACAGTCCTCTCTCTGGATGCAGACAGCTCTCTTCATCACAGAACCATTGGAATTGCCCTGAATCACCTCATTGTTGAAAAGAGCCACGGCTATCAGAGTTGATCGTCGTATAATCTTGTTGTTGTGTACAATGATCTCCTGGTTCTGCTCATTTCACTCAGCATCAGTCCATGTCAGTCTCTCCAGGCCTTTCTGAAATCATCCTGCTGATCATTTCTTATAAAACAATAATACTTGGAGATTCTTTTAAAAATTTCAATTCACAAATATTTGTTAATCTTTTACTCTGCACAAAATTTTCTTCTAGGTAAAGAGAGTGTAAAAATTAGAATTTAAAAGTTGCTATTTTGACCAGCTTTGTGATCTAATAGAGAGATGCTGTGGATACATAAGGAAATAGGATAAAAACCCAAATATGATGGGGGAGGGGGAAGGCTAGAACCTGGGTCTCTCTTACATTACTTCTTATATGTAAGTCACCAATGATGAGATGCTGCAGTTACCTATGGCTCACTGTGTGTTTCTATTTATGACAACCTAAATTTTTGATCCCTTAGACTCAGAGCCCTTTAGCACCTCTGGAATCACAGAATCACAGGCCTAGAGCTGGAAGTGGCCCGAAGGACACATAGTCCAACCCCTCCGTGTTCTAGATGAGGATATGGAGGTCTGATGCCTCCTTTTCCAGGTTAAATGGCTTGTCCAAAGTCACAGAGGCAGTAACGTCAGAGGCAGATATGGAACCCGAGTGTTCTGGTGCCAGAGCCAGGGCCCACTGTATCACGCTGCTCCTGAGAATATTGGTGTGAAATGCATTTGTGTTTGTCCTTCTGTGTGTATGTGTTTGTAAGAGTGAAATCTGGATCACTGAAATGAAAAGGCATTTTAATGTCATCTGGCCTTTCAGTAGATATACCCTCAAAGTCAGAAGGGGCAACAGAGGCTTTGCCACAGGGCATCCGAGCATTAGAAGGTACTGACAACGACTTATGTGTTTAATATGATTGCACATGTGCCACCTATATCAGATTGCTTGCTGTCTTGAGGGTAAGGGAGGGATGGAGGGAGAAAAAAAAACTGGAATTCACAATCTCATAAAAGTGAATGCGGAAAACTATCTGATCTAAAACTATGTAATTGGAAGAAAAAAAAAAACTATGAAGTGGGAAAATAGCAAGGTGTTAACAGTACTTATATTTCTTCATCAGCCTAGAAACAACGGAGCAAACATGTCAAGTGGAGAAGAATAATTAGCTAAAATAATTAAATTAGCTTTGAAAATTAGCTAAAAGCTACTGGTTGACTCCTCAATCATTGGCATTAACTTGGGTATTCCTTCCTCCTGTTCCTGCTGCCCTCTTCTTTGTTCATGGGGACAAGGATCATTATCTCCCTCACATCTGAATTTGCCTTAAAGCTGCTGCTTGCCCCAGATGTGAAGAAAGCTAGTTAGGGCTCTGGATATTCTCACTCCTCAATTTGGACTCAGAGCTGGGAGGCGGTGGGGACTTGTTCCTCAGTACTCCTAATGGTTTTCTCCATCCCTTCACTGAGCTCCTTTCTCTGAGTAGAACAGGGAGAAAACTTATTTATAATTCTAAATCTCATCGGCTCCGGATAGCGCAGAAAATCCAGAGTTGGAAGGGAACATGGGTGATGGAGTCCATCCTAGACCTGGAAAATAATTCTACCTGAGAGATGATCATGCTCTGGAAGACCCCTAATAATGAAGAATCTATTGCTTCTCCAGCTAGCTCATTCTACCCTAGTTAAGGAAGTTTCCTCCTAAAACAAGCCTATGTTTGTCTTGTGGCAACTTTTATTATTCTTGGTCCCACCATTGGGGCCCAACAATTAAATCCCCCTTCTATATGTTCTTCCTGAGTCCTCCATTCTCCACACCAAAAGGCTCCCATTTCTTTTAATAGTTTTCATATACTGAAGCTGATGTGTAGTGGTTAGATTATTGCACTTACTGGCTATGTGACCCTTAACCCTTAACTCTCTCAGCTGTAAAATGGGATAGGAATAGCATATTTCTAAATCCTAGAATGGCTATATAAATGTTATTTATCATGATATATATGATATGTAATATCTATCATTATATTATATATTATTATATGATATATGTATATAAATCTATATGATTATAGGCTTAAGGTGTTTCCCCATTCTCATTACCCTATTTTAGCCAATTTCACAATTTTTTTCAATGTCAATTTAGACACCCTCGGGTCAGACAAACTGCTGTCCAGCCTTTCCTTTTCTTAGCTTGTACGTGGGACGCCGTTTCTGGAAGTGACGCGAAAGGGCTGCTCATTTATTCCCGCTAAATTCCAGTTTATTAGTTTCAAACCAAATGTTTTTGAGTCATTCAGATTTGTTTGCGGTGACAGAAGATTTATAATCTGGCGATTCAGAATCAGATCACGGCCCCAGAAATAATGGAAAAGGCGTCCAAAATCACTGGCTAATACAGGTTGCGCCGCGAGATGGAGCGAACCACGTAACCTACGAGTGAGTTACAAGATGCTCGTGTTGACTGGGTAGTTGGAAGGCCCTCCTCAAAGCGCCAGAACCGTGCGCCAGGAGCTCTGTAAGCTTCACTGACAAATGAAAAATCTCTGAACAAAAGCATTTCTGAGAATTTAGCCAAGAAGCCGTTCCGGAACCTACGAGTTACAGAGGGGAAAATTAGCATTGTTCACAAAAAGTCTTAACTCTGGCCCCGTTTGGGTCACAGATACTAGGACGGCTACAGATGGGGAAGCTGAGGCAAGCGGGCCCCCGCCCAGCAGACCTGAGTCCGGGAGGAAGGCGGCAGGCGGGGCCGGAGCCGCCCCGGTTTCCCTCACACACACACTCTCTCTCTCTCTCCTCGGGTCACGGGGAGCCCGGCTCTGGCCAGGAGGCCCTGGGGGGGAGGGGCGGGGCCGCTCCCCCGCGGGGTCTCCGGGCACAGGCCGCGCGGGCCGACGGCGCCCCCTCCCCTCTCCCTGCAGGCCTGAGTCCGGGGCTGCTGTGCCGGGTGTGCGGGGACAGCAGCAGCGGGAAGCACTACGGCATCTACGCCTGCAACGGCTGCAGCGGCTTTCAAGCGCAGCGTGAGGAGGAAGCTCATCTACAGGTGAGAGGCCCGGCGGGCGCCCCCGGATAAAGCTCCTTCCCGGCAAGGGTCCGCACGCAGAGCCGGCGTCACCGGCCGGGATCCTGGGGGAGCGGGGGCATGGAGACCGGAGCGGGAAAAGGCCCCCTGGGCCGGGGCCTCCGGGCCGGGCCGGTGCCCCCGCCGGGCCCCCTTGTGCGGGCCAGGTGCCCGCGGTGCCGGGCGCCCCCTGTGCCGGGCCGGGCCCCTGTGCCGGGCCGGGGCCCCCGGGCCGGGCCGGGCGCCCGGGCCGGCCCTTGTGCCGGGCCGGGGCTCCGGCCGGGCGCCCCTGTGTGCCGGGGCCCCTTGTGCCGGGCCAGGTGCCCGCTTGTGCCGGGGCCCCCGGCCGGGCGGGGCCCCCGTGGCCGGGCCGGGCCCCGGCCGGGCCGGCCCCTGTGTGGGCCCGGCCGGGCGGGCCCCTGTGTGCCGGGGGGCCCCCTTTGTGCCGGGCGCCCTGTGCCGGGCCAGGTCCCGCCAGGCGCGGGCCTCCAGGCCGGGCCGGGTGCCCCTGTGGCCGGGCCCCTGTGCCGGGCCAGGTGCCCCTGTGTGCCGGGCCCCCTTGTGTGGCGCCCTGTGCCGGGCCAGGTGCCCGCGGCCGGGGCCGGGCGCCCCCTGTTGGGCCGGGGCTGGCGCCCCTTGTGCCGGGCCGGGGCCCCTTGCCGGGTCGCCCGTTGGGCCGGGCCGGGCCCTTGTGTGCCGGGCTGGCGCCCTTTGGGCCGGGCGGGTGTGCCGGGGGCCTTGTGTGGGGCCGGGCCTTGTGGCCGGGCGGGCTTTGGGCCGGGCCGGGCCCCGGGCCGGGCGCCCCCTGTGTGCCGGGCGCCCCCTGTGTGCCGGGCCAGGTGCCCGCTGGGCCGGGCGCCCGGCCGGGGCCGGGCCCCGGGGGGCCGGGCGCCCGGGCCGGGCCCCCTTGTGCCGGGCCGGGCCCGGGCCCCCCTTTGTGCCGGGGCGGGCCCCCCGGGGGCCGGGCGCCTTGTGCCGGGCCGGGCCCCCGTGTGCCGGGGGGCCCCCGTGCCGGGCCGGGCCCCTTTGCCGGGCCCCCGGGCCCCGGGCGCCCCGGGCCGGCGCCTGGTGCCCCAGGGCCCTTGGCCGGGCCCGGCCGGTGCCGGCCGGGCGCGGGGCCGCCCGGGACGGCCCCCAGGCCAGGCCCGGGCCTGCCCCTGGAAAGGCCCCGGCCAGTGGGGTGGCCCCAAAGTGTTGAGGGGGCGGGGAGGGGGGGAGGGGGGAGGAGGGGGGACTGGCAGGAGAGGGGCCTTCCCTGGGGGTCGGGGGGGCGGGCCCTGGGGGGCGGAGGGGGGAGGGCCTCCCCAGGCGGGTGGGGGCGGGGGAGCCTCGCCTTGCGGGCCCGCCTGGGGACGAGGCCCCCTGACCCCCCCTCCTGGTGCCGGGGCAGAACGAGCGCCAGCCCCGCAGCACGGCTCAGGTCCGCCTGGACAGCATCGAGCTGGACCCCGGCCTGAGGCCCGAGCACCCGGCCGCCTCCCGAGCCGGCCCCGCGCCCGCAGGCCCCAGTGCTGGGCCTCCGGGGCCTGGCCCCGCCCCGCCGGCCGCGGTCTCGGCGCCCGGGCGCTGACGCCCCGGGAAACCACCGCTTCCTGGCCAGCCTGATGACGGCGGAGACGTGCGCCAAGCTGGAGCCCGAGGACGGTGAGTGGCCCCGCAGGCCCGCGGCCTCGGGCTCCCCACGGGCACGTGCTCTGCCTGCTGCGCCCCTCTCACCGGCAGACGCGGCTGGTTCGGCTAACGGGCCCTTGCTAATGCTCCGTCTTGCAAACGTGAAGGGGGACGGAGTCTCTGACCCCGGTGACTCTACAATCTAACATTAGAATCCAACCGGGGGGGGGGGGTGAGAGACCTGCAGAACCGCTGAGCGCCCCCCCAGAGGGAGAGGCCGGGGTCCCTGCCTAGGATCCGCAGCTCAGGCGGGACAAGTGAATAAGGGCCCGGGGAATGAAGCATGAGAGTGCGCCGGAGGAGGAGGGGATGCGTCAGCCGGAGCCCGGCTTTTCCCCGAGAAATGTGTCTTCCTTGTGTCTAGGCACGCCAGGGTACGGGTGTATCAGACACACATACATATCAAGCCTTTACTTATAATAAATCCTATTTTTGCGACCCCACAGTCACTCATGTGCCCCCGTGCGGGGCGGGGCCCATGTGAAGTTTTAGAAGCTTTGAGCGATGGGAGCAGGGCACGTTTTACGGAAAACAGTTACCTGAGTCTGGGGAGATTTTGCCAGGTGGAAAAAAGGAAGGTGCAGGGACGGCCCAAAGCAGGAAATGGTGGGTGAGTTGGGGGAGTCATCCAGCGTGGCAAGATCCTAGGGCACCTAAAGGGGAGTCCTGAGAACAAAGCCTGAGAAGGCGGGTTGGAGGCCATTTGCAGAGAGCCTTGAACGTTGCGTTGGTAGCTTCGCTGTAAGAGCTACTGATGGTCTTTGAACAGAAAAGGGGCATAAGCAAAGCTGTGCCTCAGGAAGATTTCCCAGGGACCCGCGAGAACATGATAGATGGGAGGGCGATGTTGGCCAAGCCACTTAATCTGTGAGGTCTCCCTCAGTAACCCTGAGAGGGTTTGATGAAATGGTCTCCGAGGGCTCTTCTAGCGACATCGATGATCTTAGGGTCGAACTCTGGGGGGTCCTGGGAGCAGGAAGGAAAGAGTGGCTGGGAGAGAAACTGTGGAGGTGCAATCAATAAAGCATGGGTGTGTGGCAGAGTGCAAGAGGTGGCAGTGAGCAGAGAAGGCATTTGTGGATCCTAAGCAAAGTTTGGAAAATATGGCCCTTCTCACACCCAAAGGCTTTGCACCTTCTCTGTGAAACATGAGACTTGATTGACTAAGTAAGGCTTTGATGAATCTCTGACGGATTTTATTTGTGAGGTAATCTTTTAACCAGTGGAAATCCCTGCACTGTAAGCCTTCTTATCCCATGAAATTCTTATTCATATCTTTCTAAGAATCCTTCCTTGATAGAGAGTCCACTCAATCAACTGGAGATTTTTCCTTAAGTCTTTTAATATTTCATTTATTCCAGGACTGTGTATAATTGCTTACTCTTAAATCATCCCTAGCATTCTTCCTCTCCCAGTTAGTTCTTGTTCTTAATTTCTTTTATTGATGCACGCTAGTTACCATACACACCAGCTTATGTGCATCTCTCCATCATGTATCTCTCCAGTTGGCTTTGCTTGGGAGGCAGTGGAAAGGGCACATAAATTCGAATCCCAGCTCTGCTTACCTGCTGGTAATAGTAGTAATAGCTAACATTTATACAGAAGTTTAAAGTTTGCAAAATGATTGACGCCACACAAGTACAGATATGTACTTATATATGCATATACATATATATACACACCCAAAAGAAGAGACAGAGAAGACTGTAGATCTAACTAGGAAGGGAAGGAGAAAGGAAACAAGGATTTATTATTCATGTACTATGTGCTAGGTTTAGTGCTAAGCATCTTATGAATATTATCTCATTTTGACTTAAATTATTCAAGGATCTTTAGTTGGTTAGCTAGCAAACATGATTTCCCTTCCCCCCCCCCCCCCCCCCCAGCAATCTTCTGTGAAAACCACTAACAAATCATAAAACCCAAGAACTATGTGCTCACCTCTGGCTTCTGTCACAGACGGCATTCTCCATAAAGACCATATAGTACGGACTAGTTCTCCAAGGACATGAGGCTCCCCAGATGCTCTTGCTTGGAGATGATGTTACACTGATGAAAACAGGTCCTAGAATATTTTTGCACCTCTAGAGCAATATCCATGAACTCTCTAGAGAAATAGAGATGGCAGTTGTATGAACTGCCAAATGAAAAGCCAAATGGATTAAAAAGAGGCTTCATGATAAGCTGTTGGGTTTAATTAGTTCATTAGCTTAAATATTGTAGACACATAGGCTAGATAGATGAAGGGAGGAAGGGAAGGAGGAAGGAAAGGAAAGGGGAAAGGAAAGGAAAGGGGAAAGGAAAGGGGAAAGGGAAAGGGAAGGGGAAGGGGAAAGGGAAGGAAAGGGGAAGGGGAAAGGAAAGGGGAAAGGGAAAGGAAAGGGGAAAGGGAAAGGAAAGGGGAAAGGGAAAGGAAAGGGGAAGGGAAAGGGAAGGGGAAGGGAAAGGAAAGGGAAGGGGGAAAGGGGAAGGGAAAGGAAAGGGAAGGGAAAAAAGGGGAAAGGAAAGGAAAGGGAAAGGAAAGGGAAAGGAAAGGAAAGGGGAAAGGAAAGGAAAGGAAAAGAAAAGGAAAGGGGAAAGGAAAGGAAAGGGGAAAGGAAAGGGGAAGGGGAAAGGGAAGGGGAAGGGGAAAGGGAAGGAAAGGGGAAGGGGAAAGGAAAGGGGAAAGGGAAAGGAAAGGGGAAAGGGAAAGGAAAGGGGAAAGGGAAAGGAAAGGGGAAAGGGAAAGGAAAGGGGAAAGGGAAGGAAACTAGAATTTATTAAACACTTACCATGTGCCAGGAACTGTATATACTAGGCACTCTTACTTGAATCAATAACCCACAATGAGCACGAGCTAGGCCCAGAATTTAGTGGGAGGAGGCCATGCTGGATTATAATTTGTGAATGTCATAGTGATGATCACTTTCAATGATCACAAGCTACTTCCTGCTGCCAAGTACAAAATGATATTCTTTCGGTGATGTTACAGTGACAGACAGCTACCATTTATATGGCATTAAAGGTTCGCAAAGTATTTTACATTTGTTATTGTATTTGATCCTGACTCTGAGGAATATGCTATTGTTATCCTGATTTTACAGATGAAGAAACTGAGAAAAAGAGAGCTAGAAAGTGTCTGTGGCAGCATTTGAACTCGGGTCTTCCTGATTTCCAGTCCAGCACTCTGTTCACTAGGCACCTAGCTAGCTTAAGGCTATGGGACTACCACCATGTCAGAGGAGTACAAATTGAAGGTTACTCAAAGGGCAATGAAGAGATCCATGGTAGATGTAAGTGGTTGTTTAGTTGTGTCTGCCTTTTAGCAACCCCATTTGGAGTTTTCTTGGCAAAGATACTGGAATGATTTGCCATTTCTTTCTTCAACTCATTTACAGATGAAAAAACTGAGGCAAACAGGATTAAATGATTTTTCCCAGTCACATAGTAAGTCAGATTTGAACTCAGGAAGATGAGGAGTCTCTCTGTTTTACTCTGTCCACTCTGCCACCTGGCTACCTGTAGTTTGCAGCAAATGAACAGCTCTGTGCAGTATAACCTCTAGGTTACAAAGCAATGTCATCTAGATTTTTAAAAAGATTCCTTTGTATATATACATATTAATTTTTTCTCTTTGCCTTCAGGTACCTAATCTATCCCTAGCTCGAGCTCTGGAAACAAGGAGAAAAAAAGAGGGCATTATTTGACCTGGGTTCCTGGGAGTGATAAATGGAATTGTTAACTGAAATTGGGAAGGCAGGAGGAGAAAGTCTGAGAGGGTTTATTTATGGATCTGTTATGGAGTACCAGTGGAACATCTTGTTAGAGCTGCCCAGCCAGAAGGAGGAACTGTAGGCATCAGCTAGCTGTCCTTTCTCTCTGCAGTTGATGAGAATGTGGATGTCACAAGCAATGAGCCAGAACGCCCCTTGGCTGATGACCAGCAAGCCTCATACCCTTCTAGCAGCCCTGAGAGTATCTATGAGACATCCGCTCGCCTGCTCTTCATGGCTGTGAAGTGGGCGAAGAACCTCCCCGTATTCTCTAACCTGCCCTTCAGAGACCAGGTAAATCCGGGGGTAAAGCCATGCCTGTTCTTCCAGAAGCCCTACTGCTTTTCCCTACTCCAAAGGAATCACCACTGCCTCCCAAACATCTCCCCACCAATATTTCATTTTAAAGAGGGTTTGTATTATTACCATCTGGATTAGCATCCCGAGTCCAGATCCATGGCGCTGTAGGCCATGGTGCCTGGAGTTTTGTTCTCTTCAAAGCTGAGAGACCATTTAAAAGAAGCTATCGTCATAATCCAGATCCAGCAAACCGGTGCATCAGAATTTGGTCATGAAAGTATAATCCCAGTGTGCTTTTTCCCCATCAGTGGTGGATGTCCCCCTGGTGAGCCCCTTTCCTCCCTACACCCCAAGTCCCCAAACTCTTGGTTGTGAGTTATGTGGCTGGGGTGTGCCCACCACTGGGTCACTCTGTGGAGATGCTTAGGACTTATGTGTGCTGGCTGCAGGCTAGCATTGCCCATAAAATGTCAACCAGAGACTCCATGGGTACTTCTTGGGAAAGAGACAATTCCAGAGTTTAATTGAGGTGACACATCTTTTAGGCACATGATCAGTTGAAAAAATGTTATCATTCAAGAGGTGTACATCTCAAGGAGAGTGATGCTCCTGAGCTCTGTCAGCAGCCGGTATCTG
The DNA here is from genome assembly GCF_902635505.1 of Sarcophilus harrisii. Taxonomy (NCBI): domain Eukaryota; kingdom Metazoa; phylum Chordata; class Mammalia; order Dasyuromorphia; family Dasyuridae; genus Sarcophilus; species Sarcophilus harrisii. Next base: position 597,775,432 of record NC_045427.1, read on the forward strand.
TCTATCAAGAGATGCTCCTCGATTATAGGGACCGTCATCCCTGGGAGGGATCCATAGATTCCTGCTACCTACTATTAACTGGCCTGCAGAAGGGCAAATAAGGAAGGTGAAAAGAGAGAAAAATCCCCAGAAAAAGCTTAGGGTTTTGGGTTTCAAAATCAGAAGCAGGAGAGAAATACAGCCTCTGAGAATCACCAGACATAAAAGCTGGTAGGGATGTCTAAGACTGCCTTCCAGAACATCTCCAAGCCTTTGTCCAGACTCTCATTGAAGACCTGCAATGAGGGCAAAGCATCATCTCCCATTCCTTTTTAGGAGATGGCTGATTGTTAGGAAGTGTCTTCCATGTTTCCAATCTCAATCTGCTTTTCTGATTTCCACCCATTGTTTTTGGTTCTGCTCCCTGGCCAAGAAGTCCAACTCCTCTTTCATACACTGGCCCCTCAGATATTTAAAGACAGCCAAGCTATGCCTAAACCCTCTCTCCTCCAATACTAGCATCCCCTTCCAAATGATGCTCATCTGACCCCACCTGTCTCTCCTGCTCCAATTAGAATGTGATTTCCTTGAGATCAAGGATTGTCTTTTTCCATTTGAATGCTCAGGGCTGAGAAGAGTGCCTGGCACATGGGAAATATTTAAATTGTTTTTCTTCATTCAGTCATGTTCTTTTAATCCCCTTGACATTTTGGTCAGTTTAACCCAAGTTCCTATGTGTAAAGTGCTGGGGCTACAAAGACAAGAATGAAATTCATCTTCATGGGTTCAAATCCTCAGACACTCTCTAGCTTTGTAACCCTGTTATTCCTGTTTGCCTCAGTTTTCTCATCTGTAAAATGAGGGAGTTGAACAAAAAGGCTTTTTAGATTCCCTTGAGTGGTAAATCTACAATCACATCCATAACTTTGGGACCCTGTAACAACTTGAGGTCATACTGGCTTCTTCAGCTGCCCTGTCCTACTGCCGAACTATGTTGAGTTTGTAGTCTACCTGCAGACCCCAAATCATCTTTCCTTTCCCCTCCCCCTCTCCCTTTCTCTGTCCCTTCTTCTTTCCTCCTCTCTCTTTTCTCCCCCATAACATTTTTCTGTTTCTGCTCCCTTTTCTTCAAAAATGCCTATGCACTTTCCCCCAGGTTTCCCTGCATGTTTTTCAAACAAATGTCTGCATAGTCCTCTCCCTGCCCCATCTTATATTAGTGAAGTTAATTTTTTTAACCGAGCATCCGATTTTACATGTATAACTCTCAAATTTCATCTCATCTGATTTGTTCCATCATTTTGCTCTGTCAGGATCTATTTGAATCCTGACTTCATCATCCCCTAAGCTTGCTGTCACCTGTGAGTTTGACAAATGTAGGATCTATTTATACCTTTAATATTTATCTTTTATTATAATTATATATTATATATTAATTTATACCATTAATAAAAATGTAAAAAGCACATTCACAGATCTCCGGGGCACTCCACTGCCGGGCTCCTCCAAAACTGATATCCCATCATCATTGATTACCCTGAATTGTTCATCCAGTTCTTAAAATGCCTGAGTATGCCCTATCCTCTGCTCTTCAGAGAACAAACAGAATGGCCTGAGGGGCTGTCAAATGCTTTGCTGAGCAGCCCCCATGTGCCATGAGTTCACTACAGCAAGACAGGTTCTTGAAGAAGCCGTGCACTATGGCTTCACTGGCCATTTCTTTATCTCAAACTCATTTTTCAGCCAATTAGGGAGCCTCCTGATCTCGAATTTCTACCTCAATTCCTCCTTAATCACCATTTTCTGGCCGCTTTCGCTTCTCACCTCCCTTGTCCTTCACCCATCCCCCTTTCTGAAAGGGCACCAGGACAAGCTGTGGGTGACAGCCCCCCGCAGAGGGAGGACTTTCACCTGAAGTTCCCCAGGCAGGGGCCCAGAGCCGACAGCAGTGAGCCCGTGGCTTCGGCAGCTGACTGGCTCAGTGGCTTTTGTATTCTTTGGAAGATCTTAAGAAACGCTTCTATTCCACAGGTTATTTTGCTGGAGGAGGCCTGGAGTGAGCTGTTCCTTCTGTGTGCCATCCAATGGTCTTTGCCCCTGGAGAGCTGCCCACTGCTGTCTGTGCCAGACCCCACCCCTGGCATTCAGGGAAAGCTCATGAGCGCACCAATCGAGACTCAGATTCTCCAGGAAACCATCGCTCGGTTTAAGTCACTCACAGTGGACCCCACCGAGTTTGCCTGCATGAAGGCTCTCGTCCTCTTCAAACCAGGTAGGCAGGAGCCAGGCTTGGTCAGCAGGAAATCAGGTGAAGGCCAGAGGGACTCCCAACCCCTTCGGGAAAATGGGCACCTTTGTCATTGCCCGGGTTCTATGAAAGAACGTCCTCCGCTTCATTCCCTGCATCTGTTGCCTCCTGCGCTGAAGCTGCCTGCAGACCCAGCGGTTTTGCACCCTCCCCAAAGCCACCGGGTCGTACCCCTCCCATGTTTTTTGCAGGCTTGTCTTCCATCTTATGCACCTTCCCCATGTCCCCACCAACCTAGATGCAGGGGACTCTGACCGTTGACTGGCTTCAGGTGGGCTTGGAGGGAGGTATGTGGGTGTAGAGAAGTAGTTTCTTGAAAGGAGGACTCCTTCTTCTGGACCAATTTAGCTATCACTGAAATCCCCAGCCATGAGGCAAAAAGGCAACATCATGGCCATTGGGTTAGATGTACCTTGTGATTCTTGAGACCCCCCCCCTTTCCCTGAGCTAGGTTCATGGTAGGGGTTCTTAACCTGGAGTTCAAGAATTTAAATTTTTTATTTATTATTATAGCTTTTTATTTACAAAACATATGCAGGGGTCAACATTGACCCTTGCAAAACCTTGTGTTTCAATTTTTCCCCTCCTTCCCTCCACCCTCCCCCAGATGGCAGGTAGTCTAAAACATGTTAAATATGTTAAAATTCAATATATGTATACATGTTTATACTGTTATCTTGCTCCACAAGAAAAATTGGATCTAGAAAGAAAGAAAAAAAAAAAACCTGAGAAGAAAAACAAAAATGTAAGCAAACAATAACAGAGTGGAAATTCTATGTTGTGGTCCACACTCAGCTCCCACAGTTCATGAATCTTAATTTTTAAAAATATTTTGATAACTGTGCTTCAATATAATTGGTTTTTTGTCATTCTATGCAATTTATCATATGAATTTAAAACATTACCCTGAGGAGCCAAAGGGATCCATGGCATGTATTCAAACTGTTAAGTACCCACGGGTTACAGGTGAGTGTTTGGTCAAGTAGGAAAAGAGAGGAAGGATATGAATGCCTGGGAAGATGTTTCCCAGGACAAGTTCTCAGTAGTTTGGGATTTCCATTATTCCCATAGTAACACCTTGTCCGCCCTGGATTTAAGGTTCCTGTTCCCTTCTTTCTCTTTTAAAGCCTTTACATGAGAACTGAGTTCCATAGGGTTAGTTTAAGCAGGTTGATACTACCCCAGCCATCCTTAGGCTGAAAAATCCAATTAGCAGGGTAGGGGCCGGCTGGGAAAGGGAAGATGGGGTAGGAGGGGAATCTGGAAAAAGAAATTCAGAAGTCCCAAATCACCTTTTTTACCTTGTGTGTGCACACTCTCCAAGTAGAAATTGGGGATCCCTTAGAACTGGGGGTCCTAAGATTATCACCAGTTTTATCTATCTTGTACCTTCTCTCCTCAAGATAAAAATGCACATTAGTCCAGGTAATGATAATGAGAGTCTTCAGTTATTGTCCCTAGTACTATCAGAATTATCCACATCAAGAGAGGCAGAAGGGAGCTTTAGAGGCAGCGTTGGGGAGTGGAAAGCATCCTAGATTTGGAGTTAGAAGATTGCAGATAAGTGAGGACATCAATGATTTCAAGTCACTAGAACCATAAGAGCATAGATTTAGGTGTGGATGGAACCTTAGAGATCATCTAGTCCATTTTCCTTGGTTTATAGGTAAGGAAACAGGTGCAGAAGCTAACTTGCCTATGTAATGAGCCTTTTGCTTGTTAGAGAAAAATATAGCCCTAAGCCTCATTTCAAACAAAGTGTCACCTTTTTATAATTATTTTAACATATTTAACATGTATATGTATACAGACATAAATATGTATATGTGTGTGTGTGTGTATATATGTAAAAACCATACTGTACATCTATTTTCAGTTCTTTCTTTGAAGGTGGATAACATTGATTTGAGTATTTAGAATACTACTCAAAATGATTTAGTCATTCATAATTATTCTTCTAACCATATTGCAGTTACTGTGTATGATATTCTCTTGACTCTGCTCATTTCATGCTTTCTTAGTTCATGGAAGTCTTTTCATGTTTTTCTAAAATCAACCTGCCCATCATTTCTTATAGCACGATGGTAATCTATCATAGTCATGTGCTATGATTTGTTTAGCCATTCTCCAATTGATAGGTATCCCTCCAATTTCTGATTTTTTCTTTTAAATTCTTTATCAATATTGTGAAAAAAAATCATTTCCCGGTAACTTGGCTTGTCCTCCCCGGAATTCTTTCTCAAAACAAAGAAAACATCTGGTGGTTTTTTCTGTTGTATTTCTCATAGGCAAAAAACAGAGGTCAAAAGACTTAGAGTGCAAGCCTGACTACTTCGTGATCTTGAATCATAGAAGTTGTTTGTTTTTCATTTCCAAGAGGACCATGACATCAGAGATGTGACTCCATGACGTGCAAGTAAATTGGATTTAAATGAGGGAGGGCCATGCAAGGTCACCTGCCTCACTTTCCCCTCCAGAGCCAGCTGGGTCCAGTGGCCAGACATAGATCTAGACACTGGAGATGGCCCTGGATGCAGTGGGAGACCTGAGCCTTTTTAAGCTAAGGCCTTCAACAGGTCTGTTTGACTGAGGCTGCACCTTGAGCCAATGAACAGCTCACCCTCAAATACTGTCAATTCCTGTTCACTAAGGTCAAGGTAGTTTATTTCCCTTTTATACAGAATAGAGGAAGCCAGAATATATAGGATTATAAGATTTAGAGCTAGTAGGAGGATTTAAATATCATCTAGTCCAGTTTCCTGGAAGGAAGGAAGGAAAGAAGGAAGGAAGAGAGGGAGGGAAGGAGGGAGGGAGAAAGGGAAGGAAGGAAAAGTATTTCAGTCTATATTCAAACAATATCAATTCTTTCTCTGAAGGTGGATAGCACGTTTCATCATGAGTCCTTGGGGATTGCCTTGGATCACTGTATTGCTGAGAATAAGTCATTCACAATTCTTCATCAGTCTTGTTGTTACGGTGCTATTGTTCTCCTAGTTCTGCTCACTTCACTCAGTATTATTTCATGAAGTCTTTCCAGGTTTTTGTGAACCCACATATGTCTTACAGCACAATAATATTCCATCACAATCATACCACAACTTGTTCAGCCATTCCCCATCCTCTCCATTTCCAATTCATTGCCACCTCAAGAAGAGCTGCTACAAATACATACATATGGATCATTTCATACAAATGGATCCTTTCCCCTTGTTTTTTTTTATGTCTTTCAAGATACAAACCTAACAGTGGTATTAGAGAGCCCCTCCTTTTTGTGCTGCACGTGTAAGAAATCAGTGTTTGACAAGACACTCACATGTGAGCCGAGAGATGAGACTGTTTCTGCTTGGGAGATATTTTGTTTTCGGAAGTCATGATCAAAATAAAGGCTGCAGAGGAGCAGGAGCCATTGAGCCATTGAGAACAAATGACTCAGAAGACTACACAAATGGCTCCTTTCAAGCTCTCTGTGGTTCAAGTTATACCGAAGGAGGATTCCCCCCTTCCTCTTCTCTTTTCCTTTCCTTAACTATTCTCCTGAAAATAAGGCTCTATCTATTAGGTGTAGAATATGCTTGATTGAGAAGTCAGAACTTAAAAAACAAACAAAACCAGAACAACCTAGAATATTACTGGCTTCTGTTCAAAATTGTGTTTAATTGGCCCCAGAAGATTATATACTTTAGAGCTAGAGAGGAACTTAGAGACCATCTTTTTAACAAATGAAGAAATTGCTTCTTATAACTTGGCAAACTTTTTTTTTAACGAGTTCAAAATAAATTTGATTCATCCTGGAGAGCTGTAGGACTTTGGGTCTGTTATAGAACCTTGGTTCCCCAGGCATGTGTAAAACAGGCTTAGTACTTAAAGTAACTACCTAGTCATTTTGATGGCACAGATGGATTAAGTGGTGGCAGTCAGAAAAACCTGAGTTTTTTTACGGAGAACATTTTAAAGCTATATGATGCTGGATGAAGCCAGTCAGTTTCAGTTAGTTTCCTAATTTGATAGCACATACTTTATGGGGTTGTTGTGAGGATCAAATGAAATGGATAATCCATGCTTTGGAAACTTTAATGTGTTATACAAATACGAGCTATCTAAGTTCAGAGTTAGCTACTAAGACAGATGATTTAACAGTTTACATATATTCTTTAGGTCTTGTTTCAGTAATGTCTGACTATTTTTGACTCCATTTGGGTTTTCTTGGCAAAGATACTGGAGTGGTTTGCAATTTCCTTCTCCAGATCATTTTACAGATGAGGAAACTGAGGCAGATAGGTGAAGTGATTTGTCCAGGGTCACCTAGCCAGTAAGTGTTGTCTGAAGCAGGATTTGAACATAAGAAGATGACTTCAGACCCAGTGCTCTATCCAGTTGATAAAACACCACGTACTATCAGGATTACATTTGTAATTATCTGAATAACCTATTCTTTTTTATTTATGGTATATTTATTGTACTAAATGATTTTTACAAACAAAGCAACTTATACATAATACATATTTTTACGTTCTCAAACTTAACACAGTCACTTTTGATTATAAAGGTCATTCAAAAAGAGTATTATAGAGTTTTAAAATTTCCTTCTAAAATCTGGGAAGAAAAATATTTTCTGCCTGCAGATTGAACAGTTAGCATTTGGACAGTTCTTTTGGCTTGCAAAATACTATGCAAATATCTCATTTGCTACTCAAAGCCACCCATTTTACTGAAACTGAGGCTGAGATTGATGAACCCATGGTCATTAGTAAGTGTTGCTTGAGGCAGATTTGAACTCAGGTCTTTCAACTCCAAATCCAACACTTTAATCCCAGTGCTCTAATTGTAAGAATTATGCTGAAAGGTATTGGGCGACATTGGAAAAGTTCAATGACTGCTCTTGACCCAAGTTTTCCTAGCTTAGTGTTGCTCTACAGACATAGCTGCTCCTTCATAGTTCCTGTTTATTCATTTAAGTAGGATTGTATTTGGGATGCACACGGAAGGAGCTTCCTCTCCTCCTCCTCCTCCTCCTCCCTCTCTTAATCCTCCTCTCCTTCCCCCTTTTCCTTTTCCTCATTTGGTGCTTCTTTTTCATAGAGACTCGGGGCCTGAAGGATCCTGAGCAGGTGGAGAATTTGCAGGACCAGTCTCAAGTGATGCTGGGTCAGCACAACAAGATGCATTATCCCAGCCAACCTGTGAGGTATGAAAGCTGGCCAGGATTTTCTATTTTCACATCAAGGATGTTTGTCTTTGGCTTTGGAGGCATCACTACCACCCTTTTTTAGTCATTTGGATGGACTACAATCTCTTTGAGGGCAAGGGCCGTGTTCTTTTTGTTTTTACATTCTCAAGACCTAATACAACACTTTGTATGCAGCGGGTGCTTAATAAATCCTCAGTATTGGGTCTCAGTACAGTAGGATCTTTTCTTGCCCACTTGCCCTTTGTGTCCTTAGAGTGTTTCTCCACAGATCCACTGCCCGTGTCCTGGGAGCAGGTTGGTCGTGAGAGGGGTATTCATTCTAAGCTGCTCCCAGGGGCAATGGGCTTGCATCCCCACATCCGGCACAGCATTTCTAATCCCTCCTCCCTTTGGAGTAATTCACCTTCACCAACTAAGCATCTGCACTGTGACTGTAGTGGGGAGAGGCCAGAGCAGCTTAATTTTTGCCCCAGAAATATTTCTTGAATGTAGCAAATAAAGTCTTGTAAAGCAAAAGCAAAGCTCTAATGCTTGAATATATTGCTGCTGCACTTTTGTAAATCTTTCCATCCTGTTCCCTCTTCAAGGTTTGCTAATGATTTGGACTAATCTAAACAGTATATTTTTACTGTTAGCATTTTTCTGGTCAAACCTTCATAAGAGCAATGACCTTAGTAACCAATGATGTCTTTCTCTCCTTTCCAGGTTTGGGAAACTCCTTTTGCTTCTACCCTCTCTGAGATTTATTTCTTCTGACCGCATCGAGCTCCTCTTTTTTCGTAGAACCATAGGAAACACACCCATGGAAAAACTCCTTTGTGACATGTTCAAAAACTGACATAATCATGTTACTGCTTTTCCTCCTGCTGCACCGACGTGGACCAGTTGGGAAGCCAATCTACAGGAAACCTTAGATTCAGGACTTCTGCTTTCCATTCCAACAAGGCAAAGGTTGATCCAACTGAATTCCCTTTCCAATATAAATCCGCATTACCAAATCTTTGTTAAAAGCCATCTGTGAGGTCCCATGAAAATAAGCATTTTATAAATACACAGGAACAACCTTGTTTTACTAAAATGAGCTGGAGTGATGATAAAGGGTGATTTTTTTTTTTTTGTCTCTGAAGAGGAAGCAGTGCTTAAGATCAATCAAAATATTGTGAGAAATCCATTAATGACAATAGTGTTTAATCAGACACCCCTTTCCAGGCCTGGCGAATTTTGTAGAGGTGATGGTCTGAAGAAAGATGGTCTCACAACCTATTATGTTCTAATGGGTTACGAAAGAATAGAAAGGACTACCTGAAGAGGTACCCAGTGAAATACTTGGTGGCTGGATATTTGAATGAAGTATAATTGAAGAGTACAGATTCACCTCTTTAAATCCAAACAGCTTTACACTTGATATTCCAACTTAATTCAACTTATTCAGTCTCTCTAGTGGAACTAATAACCTGTGCTAAACTCACTTTTTCAATATCTCATCCCTAGTATTATAGTCCCCATTGGAACTCTTAGAAAATAACTTTTAGCAGAGCACAGCTTAAATTTGGTGAGCTGGACACTTGCAATATATGAGAGCTGTTTTGAAAATAAGGCTTTAATTCTAACAGAGATTAATAAACTAATAAGTCAGACCTCAGATTGCTGGCTGTGATCTGCAGCAATGATAACTTGTGGACTGAAAAGCTTCATTTGTGTCACCGAGGAGGATATTTATCAGAACATTGTCTCTCAGTGGGATTATAGAAGCTTAATCCAAAGGTATGATTTTTCCTCCTCCATATACACTATCATTTATTTTGGGTCCCTTTTTAGAGATGGGCTTCCAAACCCGACCTCCCACCCAGGAAGGCTGGTGTATTGTAGACTTGGTACCATAATATGGTAAATAAAGAGTAAACTTTTGGACAAATTATGTTTTGTATTCTTTCATTATCAGTCCATTTCTCACTTAAGACTTCAAAAAGAACGTCTGTGATTTTTCTTCATGAGCGAACTAATTTCCTCATATGTCTCATGGTTCCAGAATAAGTCAGTTTTTAACCACAGGCTTATTAATTAACATATCCTGGAGCTGCCACAAATGTTCATTTTAGATAGAGACCAAATGGAGCCTGATTACAGCCCCTTTTCCTTCTCTCTCTCCATCAAATGTAAAAACAAAACAAAAGTGCAGGTGAAAATGTCATCCTCCACCTTGGTCATCATCACAGAATGAAGTTCTTACATAGATGGTCTCAGGGATGGGGATCATAAGCCTAATAACCCTCACCCTCCCTCCGAGTTGCAAGTTCCACTACACCTTCTCTTCTCTTACAGTATAACCATGAAGTTATGGCAGTTCATGCTTCAGAGTTGAGAGAAAACAAATTGCTCAGGATATCGCTTTGTTAAGCTTTGTTCTTTAATTAATAAACCAAGAGTTATTTGTTCATAAAGCTGGTTTTGTACAGCCATACAGGATATATTTAAGAAATGACAGAAATTGCACTTTACACATATGAAGCCTTGTTCCCCAAAAGGGGGAAAAGGAAACACCTACCAACATGGAATTAGAAAGTGCCTGTTGTTGACTGCATCATGAATATAATCCAGCTCTGTGGCCAAGGTAAATTATTCTCTGTGTGTGTGTTTGTGTATTATTTTTTTCCCTTTGTTTTTAAACAGGTAAAATTTATAGAATATTACACAGGATAATATATCCCTTTACAATATATACTTTGTTTTAATTTATACTCAGCATACTTATTATAAATTACTTTAAAAATTCATTAAAAATAATATAATAATCCACAGTCTGAGCCCTTTCCCATGGTAACTACAATCACTTGGTACAATGAGTGTATTTTATTATATGGAAATGTTTCTGACCTACTTAAGAGAGGACCAGAAAACCTGCATGTCAGTTAAATACAGACTTCTGGAATCTTTGTTCAAAATAGACAACAAACAGATGAAACTGACCCAGGCAAATTTGGTCATTTAAGACTATTTCCTTGATGATTCAAAGTGGAGATGGTAGTGGTAGTGGGATCCCTCTAGTCAAAAGAAGCCATGAAAATGTTTACAAACAAGGAAAACTAGAGGATTGGCCAAACCCAAACCAACATTACCCAAAGGATTTCATGAAGAGGATGCTCTCCTTGGCTGGGGGTAGGGAAGAAATTCGAAGGGAGCAGAAATTCTGAAAAGTGGAAATAGCAGCAATGTACAACCCTTTAATATGAAAGTGGGTCTGTAAAGGCTTTGCTGAGTATCCAGTCAAAAGAAATCTCCCACTCTTGAGTCTTTTGCCTAATCCAAAATTGCACTGGATATGAAAACATTCTGAGAACACTGTATATTTTACTTCTGCTGGGAAAAAGGAAAAATCCTTTTACTTTTACCCACATGGTTTTTTCTAAGCTAAATGGCATGGCAGGAGTGGAATGGATTCTTTCTCCTTTGCTCTTACTGCACTCCTGTCCTACTGCCATCACTAGGGAGAACAAAGTTGAACTTTAAGCCCAGAGGTGAGAGCAGAAGAGCAGCCCTCCATCCTGCAGCACAGCTCTCACGATTGTTTCCCCTGATGAATGAGAGGGAGCTGGGTGGCTTGGTCAGTCTCTAAAGTACCTGCAGGTGGCAACATGGGGAAAAATGAAACCAAACTGAATTGGCCCTTAGTACATAGACTTTAATGAGAGGAATAAGGACTCCACACGTTCTAAAATTTTACTTGGACAGTAAATCCTAACTGGAACATGTCACCTTTCAAAATCAGGCCTAAAGTTATATTGCTGTAGATGGTTTATTTCAGTCTGATCACACAGCACCACTAATTTCTGCCCATGCTTCCTGGGCATGAGAGAAAGCCAGGTAATGTTGGTGGAGGAGCTGCTGTTCACTGGTCTCAGCTATCAACTGCAATGATAGTAATTTTAAATTACAGAGTTTAAAATCTGGGCTCCTGGATGGGGAAAAGGGTTGGCGTGTGTGAAGCCTGGCAAGATCAGGTGGCTGTCACCCTACACCATTACACTAAATAAAGAAATCCTTTCAGAATTGTAAGTAGAGTGATAATAATGAATCATTAAAGAAAAAAAAGTATAGGATGATTATGTGTCACTGATGTAGATCATATTTTCTGATGATTTTAAAATGAAATTTCAATTTAATTTTGTTAAATTAATGATCTCCCAATTAAAAATGGAATCAACAGTGTAGAAAAAGTTAAAACCAGGCCCTACTTGAGACTGAAAAATTAAAAAAAGAAGTTCAAATAGTTATGGCATTGCCAAGCATACACTTCTTTAATAGCCAATAAGAGTCCTTCCTAGGGAAGATTCTTTCTGTGTTTCCTTATAAGTAAAGACTTACTTTCCACTCAAACACCAATCCCTATTAACCATTCCAGCTAGTTATAAAATGACTAGAGATCCATCAATCTGGCAACTGTAGAACAAAGTCGTTTTATTTGATCCAAACTTAAGAAAGAGGTCGCTGGGAATAAAATTATAAATTACTCTTCTTTGCCATTAGCCTCTTCTATAAAGTGACCTATGTGATAACATTTATCATCTAAAGAAACATAGCTTCAGATGGGAAACACGCTGGCAGGTCAGTCTAGAAGGAGTAATAAAATAATTAATAACTCTCTCTCTGGGAAGGAATGGTCACTCAGGTGAGATTGACCTAGGTGGAAAATGGGTCATTTTCCTCATATGAAAAGGTTCTGAAATGTTTCCATGGAACCTTATGAAAAAGGATACTCTGTGGGGAAATTTAAGACATCAGTACTTCTAGAATGACATTTGGAGAGCCCACATTAGCCACTATGTGAGAACAGTTTTGTTGTCCCCAAATAGGGGGCCAAACCTAGCTCCAGGAAAGTCTGAAAAATTCGGATTTTCAAAACGGTTTTTCTAAGGGGGTCAAATTGAATATTCAATCACTGGTTATTCTATCCTGGAGTTTGAAATCTTCCTATTCCTATCAGAAATTCTGGAGAGTATGGGAGAATATGGGAGAGCCAAGAGTCTACTGTTACCTGTAACTACCACACCAGGATGTTGCCCCATGCCTGTTGGTCCAAAATACGTCACCTTTGTTGCACAGCATCAGCCAAAGGTATGCCGGTTTTAAATGGTGGTCACAGAATGCTGGGTAATGTGAGAGATTTGGTCTCATGATAGGTCTTAATATTCAATTCACTTAAGTATTACAATAGTGCTGACAAACGGCACGTCACAAGGCAATATTAGGAATAAACCAACCCAGACATCAGATGATGGATGGCAAATTCTTTCTCAGAACAGTGCATATGGTAGTTAGACAAACTGCATTAGGAACTTCAAAAAAAACATTTTCACATATCTCAAGAAAGGGTGTCACAGTTCAGTTAGGTGAGCACACCTTCATTTCTCACACATCATAAATAAAAACAAGTTTTATAATCTCACAAACGCCAAGAAGTTTAGGATAAGGGCTCATCACAAGCTGTATGGTAACATTCTGTGGTGAAAAATAATGGCATCACTTTCCCCAAACACATGTACAAGGGAATCTTGTCAATCCTGATGGCCCATGATTTCTCCCCTGCTCCTCTTCTCTGTGGGAAAAAGTTTCATGGGAAAGAGGTTAAAGAGCCACACATACACAGACATACACACATACATCTATTTCTACATGTATGTATGTATATATATATATATATGTATATGTGTGTGTGTATATATATATATATATATATATATATATTTACAGCAAACTTCAGCAACCAGAAAATTAATAAAAATAGCTTCAAGTAGTCCTTGTTTTTTGTTTTCATTTGTTTAATACTGATGGTCTGAGGAAAAAGAGAGAAAAGTTAGTTGGGTCAGGTCACATTTTTTAAAAAAGTATTTTCCTTTTGGCAGCTTTTTGTAACATTTATTCATGCACTATTGCATATGGACGTTTTGGAAGATGTAATTAAACAGTCACGCTGTTTCTGGTGGGGGAAATCTGATAATTTCCCCACAGAGTGTGTTTGTTAATATGTTGTCTCTTGTTCAATGATCACTAGAGGGGGCAACACAGAAAGATGATGATGTAGCTTTAAAGTCTACTAATAAAATATTAAAAATTATTTTTAGAGGAACTTGGTTCTGCACAACCAGGGAACATGGGAATTGTATGGCTATTGAAAACTCGGCACATGTGTATTTGGTGCAAACCAACCACGAGTCAAATTAGCATTGGTTATTCTGACATCTTTACAATATAAAATAGAATAAAATAAAATTAATTTCTTCTTTCATTGCATAACCCTATAGTATGTGAGATGTGCTCTGATTGCTTAATGGAAACAAGAGCTTTTTAATTTTCACTTGACAACAATGTGGAGTGCATTATAAATAGTGTGGAGTGAAGGGCTCCATTTTTTTGTTTTAAGTTCTTGGAAAAGTTTAAATCAGTTGCAGCTTCTAAGTAACCCCCAAATAACCAAAGTCTACAGCCTTTGCCTTTAGGGTCAAGAAGAATGAACCTGTTTCTTAAAGGTCCAACAGGCTCACAACACCACGTTTCCTGCCTTTGTGATCTTTGCCTCCCGGGCCACCTCAGACAGTGGAAGCTGAATGAGGAATGGAGAAGAGGCAAGGACAAAGCACCGCAGGGGTAGTAACTGGTCAAGCTTTCCCGCAGTTTTTTGGACCTCAGTTCAAAAAAACCAATCCTGGTAGGTCCTTGGGTTCTCCCCAAACTAAAAACAGCTAAGTCCGTCTGGCTTCTCCATCCCACTCTCCCAGCAAGAGGCAATGCTCAGGCAGGAGGCAGGCTGGCTGCTGGCTGCTGGCTGCTGCTGCCTGTGACGGACGGCTCCAGGAGAGCTTAGTGATGGGAAAAACCTCGCGACAAGGGGACCTGTGCCAGCCAGATTAGACCATGTATTCGTTGTTCCCATAAACAATCTGCTGCTGGGGAGCGCCACAGTCAGGGTCCACATTTCTCTTGGGATTTGCCCCTAATGTCCCCTCAGGAAGGTCTTTGGTTTTTTGGGGTGAGTTTTTCACATTCTTGAGTTTTTGTTTGCCCTTTGCAGAGTTGAATGTGCCTCTGCTAATAAACTGAGGCCTGTCTTCCAGGATCCTGGCCTGGCACAGGGAACCTTCCACTGATAGACGGGACTCGGTGGTCTCGCCAACTGAAGCAGCTCGGTAGAAGGGTGATTTGGAATGGATCTGAAACCGCTTTCTGGTCCCATGAGAAAAGACTGTATTGTATGAAGACAGGGAAGAGGCAGCAGAATCCGTTGAATCTAGAGATTCTTGTTGTTTTTTCAACTGCCTTCGCAACTTTGTTGATGATTCAGTCTTGGAAGATTTCAGAGAGCTAAGTGCTAAACTTCTCTCTAAGGCAAAAACAAAGACAAATTGAGTCAAGCTGGGTTCTCTTTAATACTAACGATCACTGTCATAAACAGACTTTCCCAAATTCCTATTACAGGTGAAGCTGGGCAGATTTATCCATACTGGGGAGAGTAAACAAGGCCACTTACTCCCCACCTCCAGCTGAACCCTGGCAGTGCTGAGGTACTCACCTCACTTCCTGAGGTACTTCAAGGACCCAGTTATGATGTCATCCCCTCCCCCCAAGGGCATTTAATTTCTTTCCCATATATTCTAGATCAGACAATTTTTGATGTCTTTCTAGTTTTAAACTATGGCACCGAGCAATCAGTTGCCCTTTAAAACTTGCCTCATAGGAGGTTTAATAGAAGAAATCTCACTTTGAAATCCAGTACCTGAGATCAGTAGAAAGTTCTTTTAGCACCAAGAGGCTGTAAACCCTGCTGCTCAGAACCCCCTTGGGCCATCTGTGAACTTGACTTCTTCCTCCAATCCTGGGTCACGCAGAACCCATCTGCACTTTCTCAATGATGACGTGGGAGACATCAATTCTATCCCTTTGGTAACATGGAAGACCCTGAGTCTGCTGTGGTCCCTGCAGGCTGTGGGTCCCCAAGGCTTCCCCATGACTGGACTTTCAGCGCCTGTTATGCTGAAGCCTGAGGCCTGCCATTCCCTATACCATCATCCTTAATGTCTTCTGGGCCTTCCCCTTCCCCCACAGTAGAACGATCAATTGTTTATGTGCGGCTGCCCCCAATTAGAGCATGAATTCTTTAAGAGAAGGAACTGTCTTAATTTTACTATAGTGCTTAATAGAACAATCTTGACACACACAGCCAATGCTTAATTCTTTTAAAAATTCCCTTGTTCATTCCTAATTTACTATCCATGAGCACCACAGGCGCTAAGATCAAGAAGTCATTTCAAACTGGGAAGGATAAGACAGCTGGCAGTATAAGTACACAGCTGAAGGGAGAAGTCTTGGCTTTTGTCAGGTGGTGGGAATCTCTGTCTCTTCAATGATCAAATACATAGGAAAAAATACAAAATCCAATTCCCTCATTTACCTGTTTTATCAGAGAAAGCTCCTTCCGAATCAAAGTTCAAATTCTCGGAGCTATCAGCAGTCCCAATAGAGGCTTCAGACTCCAGTGTTTCATCATCGGAAGCCCGGGGCTCCAAGGCAAGCATCTCAAATGTTAATTCTTCCCTGCAAAACCCAATCAGACCATCAGTATTCAGGAAATTCTAGGAAAAAAGGCCCAGCAGATGTGAGTACAAATGACTGATGCTACTCGTTCATATAGTTCAGACAGTGAAAAAGACTAATACTCTGAAGCAAAGCAAGAATAGTAAGTGGGGAGGAGAGGTAGAAAATGGTCTTTCTCTCTTCCTCCCTCCCCATACCCCACTCTTCTCTAGTCAGGAGCTGGTTAACAGTAGGTAATTTCTCCCTGATCAGTCTATTATTGCTCACAGGACACTTATTAATGAGGTGGTCCAAATTTTAGTGGAGTTTGATCTTTATTCTTGATAGAATACTTGCACTTATTCCTTCTGGGTCTAAACCCTGAAAATAGGCTCACAAACTAACTGTTCTCTCCTCAGACTTATTTAATATTTTGTCCATATTTAATTGAAAACTTGCTGAGCAAGACTGTATGCCAGTAGAGGTGCAAGGAAAAGAATAAGTGTCAAGAGACTTGGTGCCTCGTTCTCTTTCTGCCACTGACTAGCTATACCTGGGCAAGTCAGCTTCTCTGGGTCTGTTTCTTTATCTGTAAAGTGAACAAGTCAGACTACATAATTTCCAAACTTCATTTTACTTTGTTCCCCTTTTAGAAAGGGAATGCCGACAACCAAAGAACCACTTTTAAAGCAGTCCAGTCACATGGCCAATGAACACCAAAAGAACAACTCAAAATACCCAGCCCAGAGAAGCGAAGGGACTGGTTAATGCTAGAAGTCTGAGGATCCAGACTTGGGTGTCCTGATGCTCACCCCAGGACTGACTCTACCCACTGCCTTCATAGAAGGACGACATGAAAATAATGCTCTTTCCCTTTCCACTCTGGAAACTCACTTTTCTTTCTGCAAGTTCTCAATCTGCTCAGTCAACACTCTCTCTTCCTGCTGCATGGCTGCCTGCTGTTGCTCTGTGACATCCATCTCTATTGCCTCCTCATTAGTCACAGGTTCTTCTGGGACTTCAGACATGGAGGGCAGTCGGACTGCAACTGGAGATGATGGGCTTGGGTAGTTTCCCTTACGAATACGCCCTTTGCCCTGCAGAGAAAGATCCATATAAAAAACTTCATGTCTTCACTTCTTTGATCAGAAAGGTTAGGACAATGAGCATGCTTTCAGTCCATTGCATGAGCACATAAATCGTCATTGGCAGGGACTTTAGAATACTAGGACAATATCTACTAAACACAAACATACTGACATTTTATTGCAAGAAGCCCAAGAGGGTGGAGGGGTACTATAACACATAGATTTTTTTTCTCCGAGGCAATCTGAGTTGTGTCTGAGGCTGAATTTGAACTCGGGTCCTCCTGATTCCACAGCTAATATTCTATTCACTACATTAACTAGCTGCCCCTCACATAGGCAGATTTCAAAAGTTCTTTCCCTATGACCCACATGAAATTTATCATATGTACTAGCAAAGCATAACCCACCATGGCTATATGACACAATATATACCTTGGGCATAAAGGTATTAATTTTAAACTTTGTAAAATCCTATCTATGTCAAGAAAAGTACTACCTTAGAGAGTGGTTGCCTTTTTGTATGGCTTATGAAAACATACCAGAGGGGAATCCTAGGGAAGAGAGCATAATAATGATCTGTATGCTTCATGCTCACTTTGAATATGGCTTGGCTAACAATGGATTTGTCTTGACTCCGTATGTTAAATGTACATATATATATTTACAACAGTGGTGAAATGTAATGTGTTTGTAGTTGTTTTTGCTATGAAAATGGAGAAAAACAGATTCATCCTAGAAGATTTATCTTCGTTTCCCTCCATTGTCTTTCCTAACTTTGAGTTTTTAGTGAAGAATAAGAATATAGGGACTGATTTATTTGTCGATTGTAATGACATCTCAGCTCACTTCAATGTAGATGAATAGAAACAAAGGAAGAAATTCTATGAGGATTTTATTTTTACTTCTAGTTTTCTGGAGGTGAACTTGTGATCAAGAAGATAAAAATGTTTTTAGACAGGAGCCAGAAATAGCAGACTGAACTAATTTGCTTGATTCAACATTTCATTTTATTAGTGCTTATTAAATAAAGGGCATGACACTAGATGTGAGGAATACAAAAATGAAAAACAAGTCCTGTCCTCTGGTGGGAAAGGCAAGGCTTAAGAATGATAGCTGCCCACAAAAGACACTCTTTCTCTCAATGGCTGCTGAGAATCTATTTGGATCATCTATCTGTGAAGTAGAAAGTAGAACCACCATTGCTTGATTTTCTTCTCCAGCTCTGGGTCACTTGGAACCCATATGGATTGTTTTGTCTGCTTGCACTGAATGTAGGACATCATGGGAGACATCAATTCTATTTCCTTTTGGTAATGTGGAAGACCATGAATTACTCTCTGCTTTTGTCACTGAAGAGCAGTAGAATGAATTAAGGGCAAAGAATTGGGCAAAGACTTCGCCTAGCCAAAAAATATCAGATATCCGATAAATATCTGAAAGGAAAGATCACTTTCAACACAAAACTTATCTCTGTCTGTAATATGATACACAAAAAGCCTAGAGAAATAATATGACTAACCTTTAGGCTTATTTGGTATCCACCTTAGACCAGCCAACAATTAGTAAAGTCCAGTGGTAGGCCATGGAATCAATAACAAGTTTGACAATGACATGATCTTTATACTGACAGTGTAAGCAAGGGACACTTCACAAACACTGATCCAGATGATGTAAGAAAAATAGAAAGACAGAAACAAAGTACTAAGTGAAGTCCAGAGGAAGGGTGTTATTGATAGGGGCAGTAGTGAAAACTTCCAGAAAGAGGTAGAATGTGAATTGAAATGTAAAAGATGGGTAGAGATTCAAAAGATAGGGAAGGAAGAAAAATCTTTTGTTTTAAAATAGGTACAGCAGCACT
Organism: Sarcophilus harrisii; assembly: GCF_902635505.1. NCBI lineage: Eukaryota > Metazoa > Chordata > Mammalia > Dasyuromorphia > Dasyuridae > Sarcophilus > Sarcophilus harrisii. Next base: position 597,794,418 of record NC_045427.1, read on the forward strand.
TGGGCTTTAGGAAAATACAGTAAAGATAACTCACTAGATTGGATGACCTCAGATTTTCACATTGGGGATCAGGCACTGACATAAGTACTTTGTACAGGGGAGCAGAATAGGCAAAATACTGCAGAACCAATGAAGATAGAGTACTCCCTACTCTCTGGCTCTATCCCAGACCTCAACAGTTAAATGAAAGAAGATGCCTTTAGCTTCAGTGAGATTTTATTCAAATTCTTTTAAATAGAAAGTGAATAACTTACCTTATTTTTTACCCTTCTTAATTGTTTTACATATATTTCCTCCCTTCTTTAAGAGTTTTATTTTAGAGGGAAAGGGATCAGATGGATAAAGTGGTTTATAAAAAGGTTGCTAAGCTACTCTGAGCTTATTTGAGTCTGGCCTCCAATCAAGTACTCAATCTCTGAATGGTACCATTTTGACCAGTTGGGGATACATTTTCAAAAGATTCAACTTAGTTTACAAACTGGATCCCAGAAAATGTTTATATTTAAAAAGGAAGAGGGAATTTCTTTTATATTTTTAAGGCAAGGATAACTATTTAGAAGTGATATTTCTGAAGGCCTACTGTAGTTTGTTTCAGAGAAAGCAGCTCTGTCCCCAACATCTCAATATTCTTTATGAGACCTGAAAGTTCCAAGTGCTAGTAGGAAGGATAGCTTAAACATTTTTTCCTGTTAAAAAGTCGCCTAAAAATGATGATTCAATTTATCCTTAATTTCACTGATGTGGATGCTTTTCTCCAATTGATGCTGATAGCAACTCATCTATACTTTCTTACTGTGGGACACTTTTGTCTATATCCTTCTATGAATCTTCCAAAAGAGGGCCACCACAGATCCTCTAGTTCTCTTTATTTAGGTAGTATTACAAAAGCTGTCCTACTAATAATCCTCCACTTCTCTTACTCTCACCATATTACCAGCTCATCAACTTAAAAAAGATTATATATCTCTATATTATCTTTGATACTACTGTGTGTGTGTGTGCGTGTGTGCACGCGCGCGCGCTAGCTGCTTCTGGCAATATGGTGCTGCTGCTGTTGCTTTACATCCAATGTACTCCATGGATGGTCACAATTTGGATTCCTCAGAAATTTTGATGTACTATGATTTATAGCTCCAGAATTTTGATGGTGTTTTCAGATGAAATTTTGTTTTGGGGAGAATTTTGGAAGAGAGAGGGGAAAAAAAGAGAGAGTGTATGTGTATGTGTAATTCTAGGAGGTTAAAAAAAAAAAACAGTAGATAGGAAATCCAAAGTGAGATCAAGAAGGGCTGATCACCCTACCACAATTGAAATAAAGTGTGTCCCAGGTACAATCCATCCCTTCAGGAACTAAGGCTTAAGTAATTAGTAAGCCAAAGAAAATTCCCACCAGTATTAAAAAAATATTGTAGATCTAGAGATTCCCTCAAATAAAAAACAAAAACAAAAGTACATGTAGAGCAATTTACATCCATAATTGCAAAAACTTTAAAGGGGGGAAAATTTGCTGCAAGGACCACATCAATCCTTAGAGGAAATGAAACAAAAGATAAAAAATGAAATGAAAGCTCTGGAAGAAAAAACTGATAGCTTATAATAGAAAGTGGTAAAAACTTAATGTAAGTAATAATTCTTGTTAAAAACTGGAATAGACTAAACAGAATTTAATGATTCCTTGAGACCATAAGAAATATTGGACCAAAAGAGGTTGAAAAAAATAGAAGTAAGCATAATTGAAGAACTATAAGAGTCCTAGAAATCCATGAGAAAAAAATACTGGACAGTTTTATGGAATTATAAGTACCATCTAGATCTGTTACAACCAGAGAGCAAAGTGCAAATAGAAAGAATTCGTTGATCACATTGAGAAAGAAACCCCTCAAGAAATGTCCTAGGAAGATCTTACACAAAACCTAGAATTTCTAGTCAAAGAAAACTTTTTGTAAAAAAAAGTTATCTAATCAACTAACAAGTATTAAGCACTTATTTTGTGTCAGTCTCTGTGCTAAGTATTGGGGATACTAGTACAAAGAATGAAACAATCCATGCTTCCAATGAATTTATATTCTAAAGAGGCAGTGAGAGAGCATGAAAAGGAGGGAGGCAAACGAAGCCAGGAGCAAGAAGAAAGAATCTTGGTAAACTTTTTATACAAGATCCCTTCCCTGGGTACCATCTGGTAAAGAAAGCCTGAAATGTGGCAAATACTCATACCACCAACCCCCCCCAACTTCACGGTTACCTTATGTATACCACACTACACTGTTCTGGAAACTAGAGCATTTTAACTTTTTCTCTTGCAGCACTTTAGTTCCAATATTAACTCTTTGTAAGGAAAGGTAGGCGTGTGTGTGTGAGAGAGAGAGAGAAAGAGAGAGAGAGAGAGAGAGAGAGAGAGAGAGAGAGAGAGAGAGAGAGAGAGAGAGAGATTGGTATAAAGATAAATAAGACACGGTCCCTGCCTTCAAGTAAAAGAAGGATCTAATTTGGGAAAAGACCAGTCCCAAACTATTAAGGCAACTTGGAAAAGAGCAATGCCTAGATGAAGGATTATGAATAAGATTTTATGAGTAATCTGAGACAAGCATACTGGCTGAGGATGGCAAAATAAAGGCTTCACTAAAGAAACAGTAATAGTCTCAAAAGATAGTTACAGTAGGCAAAGGGGTAAATCTGGGGAATGGAAAAGAGTCCTGCTTAGGTGAGGTATAGAATATCTAAAGGGGTGTGACATCAGATAAGGCTGGAAAAGTGAGTCAGTGCCAGATTGTAGAAGGTCTTGAATGCCAAGCTACAGAATTCTAGAGATCTGAGGAAACTACTGAGGGTGTTTCAACAGAATAACATAATATATCTTGTAAAGGACAAATGTCTAGTGTGATAGAAATGAGGGCCTGAACTAGGTTACTAACAGTGAAAACAGAAATGAGAAGAGAAATATGAAAGCCTTTAGAGATAGGGGAAAAGCGTTGAGAAAGGCAAAAGTCAAAAATGATGATCAAGTTTTCATCTTTAAAGGACAGAAGAATGGTATCATGAACAGAAATAGAGAAGGAAAAAGGCATGAGAAGCTTTAAGGGAAAGATAATGAGCTGGTCTGGGAATGAAATACCTTTATGAATCATACTCTAGTGAAAAATGAACATATAAATCTATCTAAATCCCAAGAATCAGACCTGTTCTTTGCAAGGTAAGTGAATATTCAGACCACAGAAGCCAAATGTTGACTTCTACTTCGGTTCCAAATTGCACAGGGAATTTATCATCATAATCCTATTTCCCAGATGGTATCTTAGTAACATGAGAACTGTGGAGTGAAACTTACTCTGCGTCTTTTCTAGGGTTGGAGACTCTCCAGTTTTAGAGGTAGTGCAATTTCTGCTAGAAGAAGATAGATCTTTTGCATATGGGTGAATGGAAATTAGCCACCTTGTTCTAAACCAACCAGTTTCTTCTTCGCCTTCTTCTCCCACCCACCTTTGTGCTGCTTCCCTTTTTATTCCACAGAGATATTATTTTGAAGAACTTACTGGCTTTCAAGTTGCTGGAGAAACTGATAAAACATAAATGGAAAAGAAGTCCTTAGGAGAAAGAGAACAGGAAGAAAAGGCTGGAGAACTGTCCTTTTTCTATAACTCGTTCACAATTGGGTTTTTGCCTTATTTTAAACTGTAAGATCAAATGGAGGGTTTCTTCCTTTTTCATTTCAGGAGGGTGAAATAAATGATTGCTATCTGTAGACACCATCAGCATCCTTCCTGAACTCCCCTCCTCCTACAATAATCAACTAATCAGTCAACCAGCTTACTATATGCCAGGTACCATGATAGATAGTAGGGTTATAAGGACAAAAATCAAACAGTCCCTGCCCTGGAGAAGCTTCTGTTCTACTAGGGAAGATAAGTACTTGTACAAATATCTACACGATATCTATAAAATAAATAAAGATAACTTTTTTTTTAGGGGAACTGGAAGGAATCAGGAAGGGCTTCATGTTGAAAGTAATGTTTGAACTAAGTTTTGAAAGAAATTAGGGAAGCTAAGGGGTAGTGGCTGTGAGGAAGAAGTACATTCCAACAATAGGGGACAGCTATATTATGGTATGAAGATGGGAAAAGGATTAAGACCGAATAAACTAGTTTGTTTGGACCTTATGGCAACTACTAAAATTGAAGCATAGATGAAACACACCAATAAATAAGAATTTTTTAACTATTTAGTTTTTCCCATTTACTTGAAAATGTATTACAGTTAAAAATAGTGTGTTTAATTTTCAATATGAAATTACACCATTTTAACCCAAAATTCAACTATAGAATTATCCTTTATTTTAAAAATCATTAGAATTACATGTGATTTATCATTATTTGTATAGTCAAATTTCTTTGAAAATTAAGAGTTATTCAATTAACTTCTTTCTCTGCCATAGTATAATATAAAAATATCAAGGAAGTTAATTAAACTTAGTGGAAAACAGCTAAATTTTCTGAGATTAAACATGTAATTTTGCATTTATTTTTAAAAATCATTTTTGACTAATCAACCATTCCTCACAAATTATGCTTAATTATGTTAATATGATTTGAAACTTTATAGTTTAAATCCATGGCTGACTCACTTTTTTTTTACCCATACAAAGTGGTTCCCAGGAAGGGAAGTACTGAGTCAGTCCATATCTAGTATCCTCGTTGAGAAAATGGCTCAGTCTGTCATTCCATGTCCTCTGCTGCCCACAATTCTTCACAGACACTGCGAGTATTTGTAGGAAAGCTGTGAGAATTCCTTTTCAGATCCAGTCATTGATCAACACTGGTAGCAGCCTAACTAAGTTTCAATTGAAGTGTCAAAAATAAGCTAGGATTGGGGTTGGGGAGAGTTTTTTGAGAAGAGTTCAGGAATTAGAGAGACAAAGGGAAGAGAAAAGTCATAAGGAAAAGGGAGAATGAGCAAGCAGAGATGGGACAGGTCCTGATGCATCTTTATTTCTCTAACCCTGACCTTCTAATACAATCTTCCTTTCCCTCTCCATCTGCTGCCTGTGGTCTCATTCTTTCTATACTAACCTAGGATTTGATACTGATTCTCAAAGGCAGTCCTGAACCTGGCTCAACAGCAAAGCCAGGATTGGTTGGCGGGCAACCTCCGTTCTTGACGAGGACCACAGCAATATCCCTAGGTTAGAGTCGAATTACAGAGTGTGACCGGGGCCGGTCAGACCAATACAAGCTCGGAGTGCTTGCAGGCCGCAAGTCAGGCACAGACAGTCCCTAGGCACATCAGGGCGGCCTCTCTAACTTTGTGCACTTGTGTTGCTTCTGGGCTAACTCCTCTCTGCCTTGCTCATGGAGCACAGCACCCTCTCTGATGAGGGCACGCCAGACTGGGCGGCCCTGCGCCAGGTCTCCCATGTCACACAATCGATTCTGAAGTTCTGTACTGGCATTGCTTTTCCTGACCACCCTGTGAGTGCTTGCGTTGTGTGATTCTCCATAAAGTAAGTCTTTTTGGCAAATGTACATTTGGCATTTGAACAATGTGGCTGGCCCAAAGAAATTGTGTTCTGAGGACCAATGCTGAAAGGCTGGGCAGTTTGGTTTGAGAAAGGACCTCGGTGTGTGGTGTCCTATCCTGCAGATGATCTTCAGACTCTCTCTCAGACACCTCAGGCCCATGGGGAGTAACTGGGAAAAGCCTAGCAAGAGCAACTGTGGGCAGGATTCATGACCCTGCTCCTGCAGGACTTTGGAGTCACTTAGGCTTTCTTGGTATCAGTTTTTTATCTGTAAAAGGGCTGGGCAGAATGACTTTCCAAGGTCCTTTTTAGCACTAAATGTATGTTCCTATGAAATCATCTGCCTGGGAAAAGGCCTTAAAATTGTAACTAACTTCAGTGACATTTTTTTCCCCAAAAAACTGTCAGAACGCATCTCTTTATTCTTATTTTTTAAATGATATAGTATGTATACCATACATGTTAAAAGAAGCCTTGTCTACTACGTGGCATTTTTACTCTTTCCACTTCATGGCCTTTTTTTTTTCCCCCTGAAGAGACACAAGTTCATCTGCAAGACTAGGGATGAAGGACTAAAAGAATTTGAATAAACTCTCATGTCCAAGCCTAGAGCTAGGCCGTCCATTTGTTCATTCTAGTCTAACACTGTTAAGTGAAATCTGTATCATTCTAATTGTTAGTCTAGTTTTCAATTACTTTTCAGTTGTAATAAAAAGAAACTGGAGTCCCTTTAACAGTCTTAGAGACATTATCAAAACCAACAATCAAGAGCTTTGTCAATGCTGCCTATTATGATAGGAGAGGGGCTGAGGGTGAGATGAATCTGGAGCAAGGGATCTAATGGGAGCAATGCTTGCTAAAAAGTTTATTTCTGTTTTTTTGCAATTTTCAACTTTTGGATTTAATATCCACCCATTTCCACCAATCATTTAGTCATTCTTCAGTTGGGTCAGACTCTTCATGATCCTATTTGGGGTTTTCTTGGTAGAGGAAATGGAGTACTTTGTTTGCCATTTCCTTCTCCAGCTCTTTAAAGATGAAGAACTGAGGCAAACAAGGTTAAGTGATTTGCCCAGGGTCACACAGTTAGCAAATACCTGAGGCCAAATTTGAATTCATGAAGATAAATCTTCTGGATTCCAAGCCCAGAGCTCTATCCACTGTGCCACCTAGCTGTCCTCCATCAAACAGACCAAACAAATAAATGGATTTTATTCAATAAAACCATAAATAGGATAATTTAAAAAAAAAAAAAAAGAAAACTTGGAAAAAAGATGGGCAGACAACACAGGAGTTATGAAAAGGGAACAAGAATGGGAGAGTGTAAAAGTATTAAGACTATAGTATAGACAAAAAGGTAAAGACCTTCTAGCACCTGAGAATCTCTCAAATGAGGGATGCTTAAGTTGTTTTGGTGAGTGGTCCATACCCATGGTAAAGGAGCAGGGGAGTCTGACAGACTTTGAGGGCAGTCCAAGAGCCAGCCTCATTCCTGCCATTCAAAGTCCTCTTCCCCCTTTCCAGGAGACCTCGCCTTGCCAGGGGTGAGGATGGGGGCTGAGGCCTTGGGCTGCACACGATGTGTGGACATGTGGACATCATGAAGGATGACCAAGCAGTACAGCTCCTGGATGAGTGACATGCAAGGATGTAATGCAGCCGTGATACACTGTGACATGTTTAATACATACCGGGATTGGATTGCGGGTTATGCTCATAAATCTAACTGCAATGAGTACAGGTTTCTGGATTAGAAAGGACATGAAAAGGAAAGCAGAAGGTTAGAGTACACATCATTCCCCTCGAAGAGAATGTTTAGTCTTTGAAAGTAATGGATCCATCATCTCTTTGCAGGACCATCAACAAAGCACAGCCAGGCCAGATGGTCTGCAAAGTGACTATTGCATTGGAAAGGTTGTCTCCCCTTTCTAACTGCCTTGTCCTAGCTAGGACTCTTAAAGCGATGCTCTTGAAAGAAGAGCAGGCCTCAGAAATGGCTTCCCTTTTTCAATGCAACTTTCACTCCATTTCCATGACATAAATGTGGATGGTGTCCTGAGATTAGCCGGCCTTGTCTATCTTGCTGTCATAAGAAAGCACATGCAGATGTTTGTGCATTCAATACACATACATTGAGCACCAGTGAGAGAGGAAATGGATCTAGTTCCACACCAACCCAAGCAATGACTGTGAATCTGTGGAAGAGGGAATGATGCTTACTGCCTCCTCCTCCCATTAAAATGCAGTCAGAATGAGGAGCAATGGGAAACAAACTGGATCGACTTGTAGTGACATCAAACACCTTTGGGTGGTGCGGCTGGCCTGATCATCATTAATGATTTCTTTTGAAGCGGGTTAGATGCGCTGAAAAATGGAAGAATGTGTGGAAATCCCATGCTCAATGTTTCAATCTAGGGGAAGTATGGTTAGTTTTTCACATTCTTAGACACTGGAATTTATTAGTAGAGATCTCAGATCTAATAAGAAGTAGCACAAAAAGAAAAAAAAAATCCCATAATACATGATACTGTATTCAATGTGCTGAGGCATTGAAACTGCAAGAGAAATTCCTACTATTTTAGAAGTTATTTTAAAAAACAAGAGCAATAAATATTAAGTCCTCCGTCAATATATAAGAATCTTGGCTAGAACTTCAAAGTGAGATTTACTGGGATCAGACCCTGGAAAGAAGTTCAGGGAAGATTTAGGTAGGTTAGTTTTATGAAAATGAGAAGAGAACAGAACTGATTTACAGCCTTCACCAAGCTTTTACACAAACCTAACTCAAGAGAAAAAGTTAAGATGTCTACAAACCTAAGGCTTTTTTTACAGAACTAATCTTTTTTTTTTCTTTTTAAATACAAGTTATCTTAGAGCTCATTGAAGAGGATTCGGAGAACTTCTCTTTTTTTTACTTTAGAGAGAACTCACAATATAGGCAATATATATCTAAGACTTTAGGATCTCCTATATCTCACCATTGATCGTCGGATCAGGGACAGCCTGGTCTTGGCCTTGTTCTCAGCAAACTCCAAGCTGTTGATGTCTTTGAGACGGGCCTTATATTTATTCATCTGTTCCACAATAATTAGCTCCACACAGCTAGAAAAAGAAGAGATGAATATGTAATTAAAACCTCAAGATCAGCCATGTTGGAGTGAAGTAGGACTAGGAGCCAGTTTTTGGTGCCGTACAAGGTGGGGGCTTGGAAGGAGTGGTTCTAGTAAAACTTTCAACTGAAAAATAAACTATAAAGTTAAGAGTTTAAGGAAGGTTAATATAAAATTGTTCTAACAGTCCTCTAGGAAGAATCAAAATGAGAATAGACAATTTGAAATGTTAAGAACATTCTCTGAACTTGTCCTTTTCTTGGGCTGTGAGCCAGATATAAGTCATGGGGTCGGGAATGAATTCAGTTTCAGGGAAGCAAAAAGTGTATGCAATTTGGTAAGAATGAGCTGTCAAAAAATTACTGGGAACTACATGTAATCCCAATAGAGTGTGTAATTTCAAAATGATTTTACTAAAAATAACTGACATAAATAACTCTCAAGGAGAGAAAACATGGAGAAATCAGACTGGCTTCTTTCAATTTCAATAAATGAAAACTCAGTTATTTTAATGTTGCAAAAAAAAAAAAATACATCAGCTCAGTCCAGCATTTCTTATTTTTTTTTTTATTTTTTTGCTGAGGCAATTGGGGTTAAGTGACTTGCCCAGGGTCACACAGCTAGGAAATGTTAAGTGTCTGACACTGGATTTGAACTCAGGTCCTCCTGACTTCAGGGCCAGTGCTCTATCCACTGTGCCATCTAGCTGTCCCTCCATTTCTTATTTTTAAAAGATATTTGAAATACTTAAATAAATATCCACCCATCTTTGACCTCAAGATTAGATGATTGTAAGGAACTGAGCTATGAGAATGCTTCCCAGATCTTTTGAAAGTAGATGATACAGTAATTCTTACGTGGTTGTTTTGCTGATATCCTGCACACTCTGCAGTGGATCAGTTGTGTCTGGGCAACGGAGAATACAAGGAGCAAACACAATGGCTAAGGCATTAGCAGACATGCGGTTGGTGTCTTCTTGAAGTGCAATCCTAAAGACCAAAACATACCATCCAAGAAACCAGAGTGAAAAGGGAATGCTAAGAAAGGGAACCTGCCCAACCATTTCACTGTATAAGAATGCTGGCTGGATCTTAAATGAGGAAGACTTGTGGTCAAGTCCTACCTGTAATAGCTGTGCAATCAAAGGCAAGTCACTTAACTACTCTGAGAATAAGTTTCCTTGTCTATGAAATAGGATTAATATATATCATATTATTATCAGGTTGTTTTTTGAGGCTCAATTTGATAATGTATGTAAATTCCTTTATAAACCTTAAAGTGCTATATAAAAGGAACTTATTATTATTGCTATAATTGCATATGGTGAGATACTGGTTAAAACCAATTTAGAAATCTAAAAGGATATCTATATTAGTTTGGTACTCTGCCTTTGGAATGGATATAATTATAGAATGTTGAAATTTGAAAAGGACCTTGAAAATCATCTTAGTCCAATGTTTTCACTAACAAGCAAGAAAACTGAAGCCTAGAGTAGCAAAGTGATTTATTGTTGTTACACACAGCTCCCGAGCAGCAGCAGATTCCTAAACTAAAGTCTATTAGTTTTCAACTTTAATGCTCCTTTGTTTGTTTTTATTCAAAAGGATTTTATTCTATTTTATTTGTAAATAGTACGTAAGATTTTCCAATTACATATAAAAGTAGTTTTCAGCATTCATTTTTTGAAAGATTTTGAGTTCTGAATTTTTTCCCCTTCTTTCCTACTTCCCAACTTTCCCCTTCCTAATACAGCAATTTAATATAGGTTATACACGTAAAATCATGTTAAACATAAACATGTTAAACAATCAGTCAGTGAAAGAAAAAATCAGAAAACATCCCCCACAAAAAACAAATATAAAGCCCAAAGTAGTAAAAATAGTATGTTTTGATCTATATTCAGATTCCACAATTTTCTCCTTGGATATGGATAGCATTTTCCATCATAAGCCTTTTGGAATTGTCTTGGATGATTGTATTGTTGAGAAGAGCTAAGCCTATCATAGTTGATCATCACAAACTATTATTGTTACTGTGTACTATGTTCTTCTGGTTCTGTTCTCTTTATTCAGTTTCAGTTCATGTAAGTTTTTCCAGGTTTTTTGGAAATCTATTTGCTCATCATTTCTTATATGGCACAATAGTATTTCATTACATTCATATACCACAATTTGTTCATTCCTGAATTGATAGGTAGTCACTCAATTTCCAATTGTTTGCTACCAAAGAGCTGCTATAAATATTTTTGTGTATGTCCCCTAGATACAGACCTAGTAGTGGTATTATATACTTGTATACAATACAGGTATTTATACCTTATTCAAAAGGCACGCAGAGTTTGATATTCCTTTGGGCACAGTTCCAAATTGTTCTTCAAAATGATGGGATTAGTTCCACAACTCTGCCAGCAATGCATTAAAGTTCAATATTTATTTTCCTTTTCTGTCATACTACTCAATTTGATAAATGGTGAGGTGGTACCTCAGAGTTGTTTAATTTAAATTTTTGTAATCAAAAGTGATTCACATCATTTTTTATAGACTGCTTTAATTACTTCATATCAAAACTGCCTAATCCTATCCTTTGGCCACTTACCAATTGTGCAATGATTTGTATTCTTATCAATTTGATTCAGTTCTTTATATATTTGAGAAATGAGGTTTTAGTCAGAAACATTGGCTGTAAAAAATGTCCCCTGACTTTCTGCTTCCCTTCTAATTTTGGTTGCATTGATTTTGTTTGTACAAAAACAGTTTAATTTAATATAATTAAAATTATTCATTTTGCATTTTATACTGTTTTTCATCTCATGTGGTCATAAATTCTTCCTTTCTCCATACATCTGATAGGTAAACTGTTCCTTGCTGTCCTAATTTGTGATCAGTACTCATTTTGTCAAGATATCTTGGTCTATGGTGTGAGACACTAAGTCTATGCCTAGTTTCTGCCATACTATTTTCCAGTTCTCCTAGCAGTTTTTGTCAAATATTATTGTTATTCCAGAACCTGGAGTTTTTGGGTTCATCAAACAGTAGATTACTATAGTCATTTACTACTGTTTCTTGTGTACCTAATCTATTGCAAAGATACATCATTCTATTTCTTAGCCAGTCAAAATTGTTTTGATGATTGAAGCTTCATAATGTTTTTAGATCTGGTATGGCTAGGTCATCTTCCTTTGCTTTAATTTTCATTATTTCCCTTGATATTCCTGACCTCTTGATCTTTCAGGTGAACTTCATCATTATTTTTTCTAATTCTGTAAAACAATTTTTGGAAGTTTGATTTGTATGGCACCACACTGCCCTTTTGGCTATATATTTTGCAAGTGTCTATTACATTCCTCTAACCGAGATCCTTAGGATCAACAGATTGTTCTATCAAGTAAAATCAGAAAATACTGAATTTAAGGATATATCCTTTCACTACCATATCTCAAGAAACTAGATTAATGGTAAGAGTTTAATCTTCCTCCAGTTGACTGCTGTCATTTCCTAAATTGAAAGAAATTAGTCCTAGGCATTTCCAATACATGTTGAAACTCTTGCTTAACATATTGGCCTAGAAGTAAGATATTATCGGTGCTATAAATATGAATCCTTTTGGTCCTGAAGTTATACAGGCCAAGTCATTAACATTAGACTTTTAGCCAGTCATGATATGCTTCTTTGAAGTTAATAGAATGAGTTGCTCTTCCAAGCATAGAGATTGTGAACTACTCAAGAAAACAATATCCTACAGTATAATGCTCGGGCTAGTTTTCTGAAGGTCCTCTGGAAGGGCCTTGATCTCAGCAGAGGATGGACAACAACAGAGCCCAAAGTCTTTATTGTTTCCTTCACAGTCTGTATCTATTATAGTTTGACCCAGTCTCAGTCTGACCCAATCTCATCCAGCAGTCTGCCAGTATGAGTCTGAGGCTAACTTTGTCCTCAGTTTTCTCAGCCCTTAAAGACTCTATTACAATTACATCATTACAGTATATTGAGTATAAGCCAATCTAGAGGGATTATATCATTATATCATACTAGATATATGTGAACTAGATAACCATTATCTCATCAATTTCATGAGTTAACCTCTGGTTTCAAGTATACTACTTTCAAGTATACTTCTCCAAAGTTCCGGCCCTCTACACTATAGTAGCAGCTGTAAGAAGGAATCTATTCTATAACAGACAAGCAATTCTAGTTACCTTATTCTACCATTAGAGAGAATAAAAGGTACTTTAATGTATAAAGTATTGGGGACGTCTTCCCTAAAATACTGAAGTATGAACTCTCTACATGTAAGAATCATGGTAGAAAAACTACTCTCTCTTTTTCCTTCAGAGCAATTACCTGACCAGATGAAAGATTAGGCGTTCAAGAGTGTTAAGATGTGTTCGGGAGAGCTGATCAATCACAGAATACACACCATGGATAGTCTCTTTTCTCTCTTGAAGACCTAAAAGAAAAAGTGAACCAATAAGAATGAATATGGCATCTGTTACTCTTGATTAAATATGGCTAATTAGAGGTGGCCCATTCTTCATATGGAGACCAATTTTGAAGAATAGTTAGGCAAATACATTTTCAACTTCTTTACATCGTTGGGAGAATAAAGAAAGGGAATTTTCAAAAAGCCATAATATGCTTCTAGAGTGTCAGAATGCTACTCCTTCTTGTGCACAATTCTACTTTAAAAAAACATTGACATAAGGTTGTCAAAGGACAGAGGCCCAAAGAACACTGGACATTAACAGCTAAAGACAAAGTCAGGAAAAAATATAAGATATTCAGATCAGGGTGTAGTACTCTTTGTATATGAAGTAAACAATAATAACTAAACCATAGATAATTCCTTTAAACATGTCACTTTGTAAATGTGATCTGGAGAAAGTCCAATGATGGAACTAAAATATCTTTCCATATGTTACCAGAAAATAAATGAAACAAAAATATTAGAAATGAAAATATACTACAAATGTGAGAATTAAAAACGATACCAAAGTTTATTGAAATAGGGAGAATGCCATAATGATTAATGTCAAGAAAATCAGGAAAGGTGGAGAGAATTTAGCAGCACATCTTCAGCAATGTTCAGGGGAAAGGGAACCCTGGCCAACACAAAAGTATATATTATCTGTGGCAGATTATGTCCCTTTAAGACTAAAGGTTACCCAATAAGTTGTTCTAGCCTGTTGCAAATATTCCACCTCAGTTATCCAACTTTCTTTCTAAAAAAATTTTAAATATGCTAAGCAATTTTCTCTGATTATTTACCCAATTTTCCAAGTATAGTGCTGTGAGAAAAGAGGTTGTCTGACTCAGTGACCCCAAATATATACAAAAACTAGCAATTTCATTCACACACACACACAAAAATCTACCCTCATCTGGTTAATAAATAAATCTTGTTTAAGTTTGTATAGTTTAAACCAATACTTTAAACATTAGTCATTTTTCAGAGAACTCTTCAGAAATCATCAAGGACCCAGAGACTATACCCTGGACTATGTTAAGACTAAAACTATAATAGCCAAGAGCCTTAACTATATTACATTGCATTACAACACACACAGTTCTTAACCAATGATTCATAATCTAAATCAATATAAGCCATACCTTTCACTCATTTAACTCTTTAACACATTGTTTGATATTTGTGAGTAGCAAAGGGATTGTTAACTTATAGAATACATGAAACTCTGCTACGAATAAAATTTTTGTAATGAAAAAGTTTAATGAAGCAACTGAAAATACAATATTATACAACAAGCCACATTATAAGCATTTTTTGGGTAGGATCTAAACAAACCTGATCCCAAACAAGAGCAAATACCTACGCTTATTTTCTTAATTCTATTAGTTCAATGTCAAGTCTAATATCAGTCTAATCAAGTCTAATATCTAATAAAATACTTAATATTAGTGTTCAAAAATTCATCCAGGGTATGTTTTATCATCACATTACTGGTCTTTTGGTTCTGTGTGCTTACCCATAGCTCTCAAAAATTCCTCATAGAGTTCAAAAGTCATGAGAGGATTAGGCAATTCTCGAAGCCACTGTTTGAACACACTGGCAATGACATGAATATTGTAGTCATCTAGATTCACACTATCAATATCTATTGTAAGAGAAAAGAAGGAAGTCAAGTTAACAATTCTTGGTATTTCTCATTTTACTAATTGAAGAAAAAAAAACAACCCAGAAGTTCAACAGGATTACAACTTTCCTATAGTTCCATTAAAAGCCCATAACAAGTATGAAATTGGAAATTGTAGACAGTTTTATAATAACTCAAAATTATATAGTTTTTAAAAAGACATTTTGTATACATTTAAATCTCAAAACTGGATGGTATTACATCAATACCAAAATTTTCTAAATGAAGAAATGGAGTTTCAGAGTAGTTAAATGACTAAGCTAAGATCATACAACTAGTATATACAGGAACTAGGACTTAAATTTAGGTCTTTTGATTGAAAATTTCTCTGCTCTTTTCATTGCACCAGGCTTTTTCTCAGACTCTTAGCCACTATGCTGAAAAGTCTTCTGATTTGAATGGAGATATTCTAAACTTTCAAGGACTTTTATGGAGTTGTTTAAGATGGATCCCACTTTAAATCATCATGGAATCTTAAAAAACAAATATGATTTATTTAAATGCAATTATCCCCCCTGGTTGCTTCTTTTCCTCTTTAGCTTGTATTTGAAAAGTATCCCCTTCTATCTTACCGGTATCTAGACCTTGACGAAGTTCCTTAACTTTATTAGTTAAGCCAGATTTTCGGTAAATACCCTCTGTGTAAAGTCCATGCATTTCAATATAGTTTATAAGCTTCTCTACCACTAGTGGAACGGTTCTTTCTTCACTGGTTAATCGGGATAGTTCAACCCCAAACTGCCGAGATGAAAGTTCTGGATCATACTAAATGGAAGAAAGATTTAAAATTCATTTAAATTTAAGAAAAACATTAAAAATTCATATCTATTTCTCAATAGATGATAAGAAGTTGATTTCTCAGGCTTATAATTGTTGGCAAGGAGGAATGGGTTTTTTGTTAATTGCACATCAATGAAGGGGCAGCTGACATCTACAACTGCCCTCCTTATAAGTCTTAACAACTACCTCTATATTCTAGTCCTTGCGAAGTAACACTAAAATTTTCCTCTTGAAAAGCTCTTCCCCTCATTTCTACCTGGCTGCCCTTTCAAATTTTAAATGCTTTTATGAAGCTGTGCCTATTTCCTCAGCTGGCAGCAATCTTCTGTTTTTCTGAATATCTTGTAAATACTCTGGACTTCACTTAACTACACTTTCATAATCTCCCTGGCATTCCTGGTCTATGTATTCTGTATTTTATCTCCTTCAGACTGCAGGCCCCATCATAGGAAGGAAAATATTTGATCCATTTTTATATTTCCCATATTCAGAGCACTGTGCAGAGCAGATTTCACTAAGTTTTTGATAAATGGCTGTTAAAATGGAAGGCAAAGTGAAGGTTAAATATGGGATGCCTTTAATATGCACAGTTCCTTTCAGGACATATATGGGTGAGTATCCTGTCTCTAAATTATTTTACAAATCATTTAAAGATAACATATATAAAATAATATATATATTCCATTCTTGACTTGAATGGTGGATGACAGTTTAATTTCTGACTGAAATTGAATTATTTTCAATTGTATTATGTATATTTGTAGTGTTATGGTTCATAACAAGCTCTTCTGAATGACATGAGTCTTGCACTGTGCAACTACAAAGACTGACTACAAGATTTACTAAATTTTTATAATTTACTTTTTTTAATGAAAAAAATGATTAAAACAATTTAATACAACTGATTGAAACTGAAGGTCTTAAAAAATAAACATTTTAAATCAAGGTTCACTCTAAATGGGAAAATGTTGCTTGACTACTTCACAAATAGTCAATAATCTAAAAATGGATGATAAAATATCTCTATATATAACAAACATGAGTTAATAAATGTTAGAATCCTTACAAAGTGTTAAGTCATTAGAGTCAATAGAAACAATGTTTAAGTTTACACCTTTAAGAGTTTATACATTAGAGCTCACACATTGGAGTTCACAAGTAGGGGAGACTCACAAAGTTAACTTTATAACTTTGTGAATTCACACCTCCCATAATCCCACTCTCGGAGGAGGAGTCAACATTTGAGTTTACACTTCTAAAAGAGCATAAAAGAAGCTGAGCTAGTGAAGTAAGTTCAGTTCGGGAGAATGACAAGCTAGAGACTGCAGTTGGGCAGAATGAAGGATTTGGAGGAGTAGAACCAAAATTCAGAGGGAGCTGGACGCAAAAAAGAACAAGCTGCAAGAGCTCTTGGAACCAAGCAGAGAGAGCTAGGCCTCTAAGAAAACTAATCGGGCTATTTTGGAAGAAACAATAAAAGACTGTACACTTAAATCCCTGGCTGTGTTTGAGGTGATTATTACTTGGAACTGAGACGAAGGCTGCCTCCAGAAACCTCCCCAAGAAACCTGCACCCAGAGAACCATCATATTTTAGAAAAGAAGAGAACACCACAAATAAAGATTTACAGGAATCTAGTATTATCTGAACTATTGATATATGTTTACTAGGTTGAAAAATAACAATGGTAGATGAAAAGAACAGGAATAAATAGGAATAAAAATCAGCAATCTGATAAAATTAAGTGAAACAATGTTTCCTTTTGCCCAAAGAAAAATCACATTTGTTTTAAATCTATAGCACTTATCTATTTGTAATAACAGTAGTTAATGCTGATCCAATTATATTTCCAGTGGGATCAGGATGAAACCTGCTACTCAATCCAGAGAGTGAAATAAGAACAATAATACAGAGAGAAGAGTATGCTTTTAGAAAGTAGGGAATTGGGGCTTTGCTACAGTATATATGTTTGTGATAGGTTTTGTTTTTCTTGTTTTGTCAAGGAAGGGAAGGAGAAATGGAACAGAGAGAATTTAGAACTCAATATAAAACTGAAATTAAAAATATTAGCTAAAGCTTTTTTCTTTTTTCAATCAGCTGTAGTAAGTTATTTTAACCATTTTTTTCATTAAAAAACTTAAGTTATAAAAATTGTAATAAATATATTATAATTATATTATATGTAATTGTTATGTAATAATTAAATATGTAATAATAGATATAATAAAATTTATTTTAAAATATATCTTGTAGTCAGTCTTTGTAGTTGCACAGTGCAAGACTTATGTCATTCAGAAGAGCGTGTTATTCTGATAAGATATATGAATAAAAGGAAAAAAAGGCTATGTGATGAACCCTAAGGGAAGGAGGGAATGAAGTTATTAATAGCTTTAAGGAGTCATGTTCCAGTTTTGAGATGGATACCTGCTCTCGACAATGAAACATTTCTATGATGGTGAATTCTGCCACCATCTGGCTCATTCCCATATTTGAACCAAATTCCATATTCTCAATATTCAGCTTTGATATTAAATTCTTATTAGTATAGGCTACCTGAGGGCACGGAATACATCCTTAAAGGCTCTTTCTTGCACAAAACCATGCCCAGAAAAGGCACCTGAGCATTTTCTTGGGGAGATTGCCTATGAAGAATAATAATTTCTACTACATAGATCTTGTAAAGGGGATAAATGAATCTTTTCTTTATTGCTAAGTGAATCATAAGGCAGAGCTTCCTACCTTTTTAGAGCACTTGGCTGTCGTTTTCAAACAGCACTTCTTATGGCAAGCATACTTGCATACTGAAAAATAATGGCAAGAAGTAGAGTTAGGGAAAGCCTGTTTTTCTCTACAAGGTGAAAGCTTTCCTTAGAATTTCTTTTTGTTAAAATTAGACATGGCTAAAATATCACATAAAACAATCTTGTAACACTTACCTGGTATAACCTACCACAAATTCTAGAACAAAACGTCTAAAACCTGAATTCTGCTAAATTAAAAATTTTTTTAAAAATAATCTTTATTTCAACAATCAGTTTCCTTTGTATCTCAGTGTATTTTATTTTATGCACTGAAAAACTTTACTCTGAGAATGGCATAAAAAATGTTTTAAGAAATCCTTATATAGAAGATGCTCATAATTTTATCTATCAATTTATTTGCTTGTTTTAGCAACAGTTGAATCAAAGTTAAGTTTTGAAAAAGCTTAAAATAAAATTCAAAGCTCTATATTCTTAAATTGGAGATTCATTTGGCCTTCCAAATCCCACTTAGCAGGTGGGATACATGTCAGCTTTGGTTATGTGATCGAAAATGAGTACCCATTTGCCTAAAGACATTTCCCCAAGGCTCATCTGTAGTGTGTGGCAATCTCAATGTTGGAATCACTGCCATGGGGCTTCTGTTGAAAAGCAACTTTAATTTTTAAGGAGGTAACAAATGCACTCGTTTACATACATGGATTAGTTTATTAGATTGTTTTATAAATCAAGGCAGGTCAAGTCTGATTCAAGGGTATAAAGTTTCTGGGCAAGGGAGTGGAAGGAAGTAGGAAGAACCAGTGTAATACTACAAAGACAATAAATTAAAATGCTGTCTATCTAATTCTGTCAAGGATCAGACCATATGGCAATATTTGAACAGGAATGGAATTATAAATTAGATGACTACAGTTTTTAGTCCTAGGAGTGTGATTTCTTCAGTGTGGAAATGTCATTGAGGCAGAATGGAAATTTCCTGATTGCTCAGCGTTCTTTGATGGATTATCAATTAATCCAGCATCAACCCCTCTCCTCCCACTACTCCCCAACTGTATATCTCCTTCTCCCTCTTCCTTCCTTCCTCCCTCCCTCCATCTCTCTCTGTCTCCCCCCTCCTTTTTCTGTTCTCTCTTTCTCTATAACATTCAGTGTTGCATGGGGAGCTTAAAAGGCTATGTGACTTACCCAGAGTCACATTGCCAGGATGTGCCAGAAACCAGTTATTTCTGTTCCAAGGCTGGCACTCTAGCAGTGTTGCCTTTCTTTGTCAACATGCTATGTACAGAATTGACCCTTAATGGATAATGACACATACAAAAAATATAGGAACAAGGAATCTATTTTGGGTTGCGTCTAGAAGGACTTTGTGTTATCCATATATCCTAATGCCTAGCATGCATAAAGTTCTTAATGATACTTATTGACTTGATTAGCAGACTGGGCAGAGACTGGGTAAGCATCAGCCAGCAGACTCAGATTACTGTTGGGGCTGTTTTTGAAAAACTTTCAGCACATCTTAAACTTAGTCTTAGGGCACCTAAAAGCCTTTCATAAAGCAGAGGATGCATTAGTAATAAGACAGTTCAAAGACAGAGAAAAACAGTTAGAAAATTCCAAGGAAATCAATGATACTTACATTTGCAAACAGAAGCTCTGTCCATTATCCATATGAGGGAAGAACAGTACTCACAGTAGGTAGGGATACTATACTGGGTGGCTTTAAAAATGTGCCCATTATGTTCTTCCACCTATGACAAAATGCAACACTTTAGTCAAATCCACAACTAACTGAGATGGATACTTTCATCCATGCTTCACTTTCACATGGCATCCACTTTTTGTTCATCTAGGTCATCTAGCCATTTTTCTGCTGCCAGATTCAGTGCTCTATGTACTGTACCAACTAGCTTTCCCTTACACTGATTTTGTATTAATTTAATATATACAGCTACTAATAAGCAGACAAATTAAAGTGACTAGAAGGCTTTACCTTCATGTTCATTGCATTAACAAAGGAAAATGTAGAGGCTGTGGAAAATAATCATGTTAATACCAGTGCAGCTGTGAGCTGGTTCCATCATTGAGGAAAGCAATATGGAACTATACTCGGAAAACTTACAGAAGTGTGCATACCTTTTGACCCAGCAATACCATTTTGGCTTATCTTCAAAGAGGAAAAAAAAAAGGACCCATATTTTTAATAATACTCATAACAGCTTTTTGTGTTGGTAAAACACTGAAAACTAAAAGGGTGTCCATCAACAGTGGAATGGCTGAACAAATTGTGGTACATGAATGCCATGAAACATCATTGTACCATAAGAAACAAGGGAGTTTTCTGAGAAATCTGGGAAACGTTTTATGAAGTAATGCAGAATGAAGTGAGAAGACTCAGAAGAACAATTTATACAACTAACAACAACTGGGAACAAACGACTATGCAAGATTTAAGAACAAAGATTATCCAGAGACCAATTCTGGAGTAGTACAGATGAATTCCACACACTTCCTCACAGAGAGGGGATGGACTCAGGATACAAAATGAGACATACTTTTTTGGATGTGACCAATGTAGAAATCTGTTTTGCATATCTGTTATAACAGGTTCTGTTTATTTCCCTCTCCTGTTCCTCCCAGGAAAGATAGGATAGGGAGCTGAAGGCAGAAAAAACCTATTTGTTAATTGAAAAATACTTTAATTAAATTTTACTGGAAGTAGGGAATTCTTTGTAAGGATAAACTCTACCAATGAACATCAGGAATATTTTTAGGAGCACTGTTAGCTTAAGTTAAGTACTGTTAGCCTTGGCAGTTTGGTCAAAGGTGGGATATAAATTCCAAGGTTAACTCTCCTTCTACACAGCCTTAGGGCATGGAAAAGGCAGTCATCACAATATGAAAATATAGTGAATGAATCACTAAGAAAATAAGTCCCTTCCAGTCCACTGTACCAGCTTGGTCAATTCTGCTTGCTGATTATGGGCAGGTACCTCAAAAGAGAAAGATAAAAACATCAATGGATTTTAAAAGATCCTTGGGAAAACCAATGAAAAATCAAAATTTTTTTAAAAAAAACAATAACTCCACGATCATGCTAGTTGTCTTGTGCAATCATAGAACTTGCAAGAAAATCATGCCAAAAATTAACATGATTTATTCAAATAATCATCAGAGTTGCAATTATTACTTAAAGAAAGTCGAATACATGAACTCATTTTCATGATTTTTAGTTTCAATTTCAAGGTAAAGTCTCAATGACACTTTTTCCCTACACCATTAACTATGAAATATTAATTCCCTTTTTACTGGTACCAGTTATTTTCAAGCAAAGAAGACAGTCTTCAACTGACATTCTACACTTAGAAACTATTTTCTTCAAACTTCAGCCTTTACTTATATTTCATACATAGCTATAATAAAGTCTTCCATTTCATCACTGGTCACATATGTACATCTCTTTTCTTATTTAAAAAAAATTCGTGCTTAATATTTTTTTTATATTTTGATTTGAAAAAAAAAATTCAACCTTCCAAATTTAAAAATATATATATAACTACTGGAAAATTTTATTAAAGTACTTAAAAACACGAGACCTGAAAGTTCAGATGTTATAAATTATATATATTTTTTTCTGTTTCAACCAAGAAAATATTTAACCTCTAAAAGGCAGTAGAGGGAAATACTGGCCTCCATTTTGTAACTTTTATTGGGGAACATCTTTGCCTTATGAGATAATAAAGGAATCGTAAATACAATAAAGTAATTGACCTAAAATAGGTTCTATAATGTATTGACACAACTATCGACATAAATGATTAATTATAAGTTACTAGAATATTCATTATCTATGCATGTCAGCTGAAGTACAATGGCTTATCAAATCTTAAAAAACAAAATTGGCAAAATATTTTTCTATGACACACTAGACTATATAGATGATAACTTACAAAATCAGTTTCTTTTTTCCTTCTTTTCTTTCTTTCTGTTTTTGGTACCTAGAAAAGAAATAAGCTAATGACATAACTGAAAGACAACACATTTTCTTTGCAAATAGTAGGATTTACATGGGTTGTATACACACACACACACACACCTTTCATCAAACAACTTCAAAGACCATTATTATTTTTGAACCTGGTTAAAAAAAAAAGTGCTCCCAAAAATCATTGGTGAAACTTAGTAGGATATGGCTTATTTTTTTCCCCCACACAAAACTTTGATTCTGTCTTAGTGGATAATAAATAGGATCATAAGTCTAGAATGGAAGGGACCTCAAAGTCCATCTAGTCCAATCCCCCCTTTTACACATGATAAAACTGAGGTCAAGGGAAGTAAAGTCTCAGAGACTATCATCTACACAGGAAATAAATATCAGAAGTGAATTAGAAGCGAGGTCCTCTGACTCTACATCTTCTTTCCACCGTATGAGATTCTATAGGGCAACAAGAGGTATTATAGACCTCTACTGTTTTCACTGATGATACATAACATCTCTCCTTTATAATGAGTTCTTCCTTCCCAATAAGAGCACAGGGGAAGACCACCCTAAATTGTTCTAGTATCTATAAAACTGAAATCTCTAAAAAACATGTTTATGAAATGAAGCATTTTCTATATCACAGTTTTGCTCTCAAGTTATATATGCACTTTAATCCCAGTCTAAAGATGTTTCAAAGAGTCATTTACTGATGAATTATAGTCCAACTACTTTCAAAAAGGATTTAAAACAATTTTTACCAAGTTGTTTAATTTGATTAAAAAAAAAAAAAATGAACAGGAAGAGAATAGCAACTATTTGCTATTGCCACATACTACAGTTGATTTAATCTGTGTGCATAGGCACTGGATTTTGCTCTGAGTTTCTGGACAAAAGACAAAAATACACTGGGCTAAATGGGTTCCATCATCTACATGTACTACTTGCTTCTTGCTTCTTCCCTTCAGCCCCCAAAACACAAATTCACCTATAACAAATATTGTTTAAATGAAAACTGCTTATTTTGACGGGCATAATTTTTTTTATTCTCTGAAATCATGGTTTTGAGAAACTGAAATAACAGGATTTAGATACATTCTCCTTTCTAATAATATATTTGAATACAGGGTAAAGAATGTAGAAAAAGGTCCACATAGATTTTAGATTGTTCTCCCAAACTCAAGCTACTTTTGAATCATTCTATTAAGTAGTCAATGAGTTAATTCATGGTTCAATTGTCTGTTTTTCAAGTATGTCATGAATACCTTTGTTGTAATACAATCCAAAAGCTTGAATTCAGTCACATATTCATCCAGGAAGACTTTAAAAGTATTAACCCAAACTTTGACAGGGGATTCACTCCAGTCTCGTTGCTCAAGTCTCATGGTCTTCTCTAGAATCTGCTCAAACAGTGCATACAGATCTTTGTACCGGATGCTTTTCCCTTCATCCATCTATTATAAAAACAGGAGTCAAAATGAAGGTTTTATGAAATACAATTTATTTATTTAGCATTTTATTATTCTACAATCACTTGCAAAAACATTAGTTTTTAAAATTTTGAGTTTGAAATTCTCTTTTCTTTCAACCCTCCTCAATGAGGAGGCAAGCAATCTTATATACATTACTCATGTGTAGTCATCCACACTATATTTCCATATTAGTCATCTTGTAAAAGATATGCTTCAATCTGTATTTAGACACCACCAAGTTTTCTGGTGGGCATTTTTCATAAGTCCTTCATAGCTGTTTTGGATTATTCGTATATCTGAGAAAAACTAAGTCATTCATAGTTCTTCATCTTATAATATTGCTGCTATTGTGTACAATGTTCTCCTGGATTCTGCTCATGTCATTTTGTATACAATTCAGGCTTGCTCCTCCCTTCCTAGAGCACAATAATAGTACATCACAATCATATATCACATTTTCAACCATTCCCCAATTGGTGAGTATCCTCTCAATTTCCAATTCTTTGTCATCACAAAGAGCTGCTGTAAATATTTTTGTACATATACATCCTTCCTTTTTTCCTTTGATCTCTTTAAGATACATACCTAATAATGTTATTACTGGATCAAAGGGTATGTAAAGCTTTATAGTCCTTTGGATTTAGTTCAGTCATTCCCCAGTTGAAGGGCATTCCCTCAGTTTCCAATTCTTTGCTACCACAAAAAATTGCTATGAATAGTTTTTACAAATAGGTTCTTTTTCCTTAAAAAAAAACAATTCCTTGAACTATGTGTTCTCTTTTCTCCCTGGGAACTGTGATGAGAGTCCTTGTTCTGGTATGCTAGTGCTCCAACTTGTCCTGGTACTGCCACCCAGATCTGAGTATGCACTCTGTCTTTAGTGTCAGCAAAAAGAACTCCATAATTTTCTTCTGACCAGCTGTTCAACTCCAGAAACAGTCACTGCAGCTCCCAAGACCTGGTTTGTTGAAGGCCTGGTTTGCTGAAATCTGGTGAATGCTGGCACAGCTTGCATTAGACTGCATTCCACTCTTATCCTTGTGTGACAGACTTTCTAAGTTGTCTAAGGCTGGAAAATTATTTCATCCCATCTTTTTGCAGATTCTACCATTCCAGAATTATTTTTAGAGCATTCCTGAAAGGTGTTCAGAGGGCTTTGGGGAAAAGCTCAGGAGAGTGCCTGCCTTTTCTCCACTATCTTGGCTTTGCCTCTCATGAAATATAATTTTTAAGATGAACACTGATGTAACTTGTACTAAGTTATTGAAATAAAAAATTAGGATCGGTGGAAAGAATATGGAAAAATAGAGATAATAATATACTATTGGTAAAGTTGATTTTTCCAATGATTCTATAGAACAGTTTGGAACTATGCCCAAAGGGCCAGAAAACTGTATCCTTTGTCCCATAAGTAACATTACTGAGTTAGTTCTTCAAAGAGATTTAAAAAAAAGATAAAGGACCTATATAATGGAAAATAAAGGGATGCCCATCAATTGCAAAATGGCTGAACAACTTGTGGCATATGATTGTAGAGTACTATTGTGCTATAAGAAATGGCAGACTGGGATAGTTTAAAAAAAAAAAAGGGGGAGGGGGAAAGGCCACATGAATTGATTTTGTGAAGTAAATTAAATAAAACCAGGAGATTAAAAAAAAAAGTTAGGATCAATAAATTCTTTTCAAAGAACATGATCACTGGAACTACTCATAAAATATATTAGCTCCAACTACATAGAGTAATACAGTTTATATTCATAGAATCTAACTTTTTCCATTCAATAGCCAGCAAAGAGTACTTAGAATAGTGAAAATTAGTTTGTTTTTCCACTCAATGGCCATCAAAGAGTTTCTTCATTAACTGATTTGACAAGATTATTCAAATACACACTACTAAATTGAGCATCTGTTAGCAATCTGACAGTAGTATTAAAGCAAAAAAAAAAAAAAAAAAAAAGGAAAGGGAAGAAATGTGACAGTAAAGTTGCTTATTACTCTGAGTATTAAATGTGGCATTATGTTATTAACAATTTACATTTATACCCTGCTTTAAAGTTTATAAAATACTTTATTCACAATCCCCAGTATAAGAGACAACACTAATTACTTTCTATCTAGTCAAAGTCTTTAACTCTGTAGGAAAAATCATAGGTAGAACCCATATGACAAGCTCTGTGTCTCAGGCTAATTCCTCTGCCTCCAAACTCCTTAAGATGCTAGTTGTGTTCAAGAAAAGAAGGAGAACGAGAACTTAAAAGCACTTCAAGATGGAAATGAAGCTAATGCGACAGGGAGAGATTATCCTGGGACATTTAAGATTACAGAAGAGAAGTGAAGATGATCAGGGCAGAGAGTCTCAATCTATCTAGCCTGCCTTTCTCTATACCCCACCACTCTCACACACTATGGTGATCAACAAGCTGACTAGAGTCCTATACACCATGGTCCATTAACCAAAGCAGGATGTAAACAAAACAAAAACTAGCAAAT
The DNA here is from genome assembly GCF_902635505.1 of Sarcophilus harrisii. Lineage (NCBI taxonomy): Eukaryota > Metazoa > Chordata > Mammalia > Dasyuromorphia > Dasyuridae > Sarcophilus > Sarcophilus harrisii. The sequence goes on from NC_045427.1 coordinate 597,820,665, forward strand.
GGCTCCCTCAGAAAAGACCATGAAGAAAACAGCAGTGATACTGAGGGAGTCCTTGCTACAGAGTTTTCTCTAACCTTGATTCTTTGGCACTGACTTTCCATGAGCTCATCAGTATTCAGGAACTGTGTTTTATTGCATAGAACTCTTTCCTCATTTCCAGATCAGGAAATAATCAGCTAGAAGTCCTGGATTTCTAAGTGTGGTTATAAATTGGCAGAATCTGCTTATTCTGGAAGAAACTGAGGGAGCTTAGCCTATGGAGGTTGATGTTAATTTATTCCTTTATTGATTCTGTGCCAAATAGTCTAAGCCCTATATTCAGTGTTGATTTCTATGGAGGCTAAATCCATCATATCAAGGCAAGGTGACTGGTACACAATATCTGTTTAGGGTTTTCTAGTAGGTGGGGGATCAGTTATTCTAGCTGAGTATATATACATTAACTCTAACTCTTGTGCTAATGAAATGCTTCTGACAACATAGAAGGAGGTAGGGGGGCAGAGATGATTATTCTCTTTCTGGAGGAGGGTAGAGAGAGCAGAAATACTATGACAAACATGAAATTTTGGGGAAATAGGATGAGGTTAGGGGCTAGCAATATCTATACATATAATACCTATACATATACACACATATATATACACACACACCTGTATATGTCTGTGTCTATGTCTATATATGCACGTATGTATCAATGTTATATAGAAGACAAAATATGTTATATATTTTTGTTATACAGCAAATAAAATGAATATTAGCAATAAAAGAGGAGGGGAGTATGGAGCCAAGATGGCAGAATAGCAGTAAGTAGTAAACTCAGTTCCAAGTTATCCTTCTCCCACTCCTTCATAAAAATCTAGAAAACATGCCAGGCAGAACACTGATGGGGAAATTCAGAAAAAGTGAGTTGTGTTACAGCCCAGTTTGGTATATATAGAGAGAGATCTGTGGGCACAAGGATTCCAGTCTGCCCAGGAGCATGCAGCACATTGGAAATTTTCTGTACCCAGGGAAAGGCTCTGAATAATGATAACAGGATGTTTTAGAAACACATCAAGGGGTACACACACACACACACACACACACACACACACAAGTATAGGATACTACACTTGTAAGAAGAATCAACTGGCAGCTTTATTGCTCACTGTCCAGTTGTAGGTCACAGATCTAAGGCGGACTGAGAAGGGAACCTTTCTTCCCCTGGGGGTAGTGTTTTCAGGTAAGGAAACATAGTCAGAAGCACATATAATTTAGCAGTTACCATTAGAAAAAAGAATAATTTGGCATGAATATATTAGAACAAAAAAAATATTGGTTTGCAACCAAGAATAACTAACTACAATGCTACGAGGGAAAAATGGACTTCTAATGAAATAAATGCAGGACTAACCCTAATGAAAAGACTAGACCTACATAGAAATCTTGAACATCAAACACAGAAGTTAAGAGAAATATAAAGGGCAAACATAGAATGAATAATGAAAAGGGACTTTACAAGGATAAACTGTTTACACTCAGATATGAGTTAGATGATGTATGTGTCCTCTTTGAACTCTTTCATCATCAGGGATCATAGAGGAATGTAATTAGAAAGAAAGCCTAGGCATGGTTCTGTTATATCTTGGGGAACTTAAAAGACAATGAAAAGGGAGGAAAAGAGGAATACTTTGGGAAGAGGAGAAGGGGAAGGGTTGGGAGGAGAAATTATTTCACAGAATCAGGATACGTAAGTACACACTACACATGCAAGTAGAAGGGAATGGGGGAAACTAGCTAACACTGAACTTCACTCTCATGTCAATTGGTCCAAAAAAGAAGAATGTACACAAATGCACATATGCAGAGTTGGGAACAGAAATACTTTTCGCTAGACTGGAAAATAGGAAGCAAAAGGGAGAAAAGAGAATTACAGGAAAGGTAGTTTAAGGGACTGATAAGTTCTAAGGATGACAAGTTATATAGAAATATCTACAAAAATATTTATAGCTGTTTTTGAGGTGGTGAAGAATAGGAATCTATAGGGGTACCCATAAATTGGGGAATGGCTGTACAGGCTACAGTACTGAAATGTGCTATGCAGTGGGCTGTTAATCAGGTGCCTGCACTAGATCTGGCATCAAAACTATCTGCAAATGGGGTGAAGTGCAGGGGGACCTAGTTGTCTAAGAAGTGCCAAACCAGCCCAGAGTAGAAAAGAAACTGGTTAAAGCTTTTATACCAATTACTTGTAGGATTATGGATTATGTGCTATGAGGAGCCTTTTTACTTCCAAAAAAATGAAATAGGGAGAGACAGTCTTTAAAAAGAAAAATAAAAAAGCAAATTTGAAAAAGAACTTTTTATAGGAAGAACTCAAAAGTTAAAGCTATTATTCTGCCAGTAAATAAGGTTTTCCCATCTTCTCCAATAAAGGAAAAAAAGAGTTCTAGGGACTGGAGATTTCTAAGTTCACCAAGACCTCTGTATCTTCAGCCCAATGTTTCAATTTGTTGAATTATTATTAAGTGACTCAGTGAATAGTTACTTACTGCCAATGCAGATGAATAAGAGCTGAAGATGTTTTGCCTAAATTCTTTCAGCGCTTTTTTAAACATAACATCCACTAATGTATCCTTCTTGCTGTCCTCATTATCCAAGTCATTCATCTAGGAACAAAAGAAAGAATAAGTGTACATTTATATAATAACTGTGTCACTACTAATCTCTCTCTTTCCCTCCCTCTCTGTACCTCCCCCCCCCCCCCCCCACATGCATGCACACTTCAATGGTAGAAATAGTATCTGTAACAGTGCTTGGAATCTCAAAGCTATCATTAGCCCTTACCCTCTAATTTATCAAAGTGACACATTTCTACGAAGCCCACTCTATGTACCAATGAAAGAATATATTGGGGACTGATAAGCTCTGGCCAATTAGGAAGATATTTGCTTCCAAATAATACATTCCCTTCACATTGCCAACCCTTTGTTCAATGTTTTTCATTAAAGTCCAACTCCAATGACTCATATGCTGCATAGAGGCTGAAAAGACAAATGTCAGTTTTGAAGTTCTCTACCAAAGTACAAATCTTGGTAGGATCCCCATCAAGATGGAGATGCTTCAGTTCATATATCCATGGATCAGCTGAAGATTAGCTGAGATTTGGCAGAAGAACCATGAAATCGTAGGTAACTCTTGAAGATCATGTCTTAGGTGAGAGGTATTCTATTCTACTTTGGTGGGACACATTCCACCTAGGTGACATGCCTACCATGGAGACTGGGCCCTGGGAAGTGTCTAGTTTGATACAGACTCCATGTTGTTTGTTAGTGAATTTTTTTAGGAGATGAATGTACCTTTTTAAGAAGAAACTCATCCATGCTCTTCAAGTCGCTGGCCCTTGTTATGATTGGGACAGAGTCATTTTGCCACTGGACAGACTCCAGTGCAACATTAGTTATTTTCACACTGCGCTTGCGCTTTGCCTTTGGAGAAGGGTCTTTGTTTTCTTTGAATTCCTTCTTAAAGTTTCCAGATAGATCTGGGCTCCTAGGGGGAGTTGGGTTATGGAGCCCTATTTCTGTAATACAAAATGAAATAGCAAATAAAATGAAATGAATTATGTTAGCTGTTTTGTACTCATTTCCTGAAATTTTCATTTACTCATGCATTTTTATAAATGTTAACCACCATAGTATGCCAGAAATATAGGTAGGTTCCCACTTATAAAAAACAAATTATTTCCAGCTTACTGAAAAAACTAGCAGATGATTGTTAAGCTAGTGGCTAGAGAGAAACGCTAGAATCATTAAGACCCGAGTTCAAATCTTATTTCAGGCATGTATTAGCTATAGGACCTTGGGCAAGTCACTTAAGCCTGGTTTCCTCATCTATAAAAAAGGAATAAATCATGGTACCTACCTTCTGGGGTTGTTGTAAGGGTTAAATGAGATAATAATTGTAAAAAAACAAAAAAACAAAAAAACCTTAGCATAGAATCTATCACAAAGCAATCACAATATAAATGATAACTTTTATTATCTTTGAAAGATTGAGCAGAAAGATAGATGTGCCATAGGGAGAAGGGAAAATGCCTAAAATTTTTTTAAAATTATAATAACTATTTATTGACAGAACCCATGCCAGGGTAATTTTTTACAACATTATCCCTTGTACTCACTTCTGTTCCAATTTCCCCCCCTCTCCCTCCACCTCCTCCCTTAGATGGCAAGCAGTCCTATATATGTTAAATATGTCGCAGTATATCCTAGATATAATATATGTGCAGAATCAAACAGTTCTCTTGTTGCACAGGGAGAATTGGATTCAGAAGGTAAAAATAACCCAGGAAGAAAAACGAAAATGCAAACAGTTTACATTCATTTCCCAGTATTCTTTCTTTGGGTGTAGCTGCTTCTGTCTTAATTTTCAACAAAGGAAGAAAAAGCAGAAAATGCAAACTATAGGCCAGTGAATTTAAAATCAATTTTTAGACCCCATCACCAAATGAATAAATAATGAAAGCTCTAGCAAAAATCCCAAAAAGTTAGTATGGAAGAACTGATGATGCCAGACTAACCTTATTTCCTTTATTGACAATGTTACTAGACTGGTAAATAAAAAGAATGTTAAGGGTATAGTTTGCCTAGATTATTAAAAAATATTTAATAGTCACGCACATAATTCTTATGACAGATAAAAGAGATAAGTGTTATACATCAATTAATTGTATTTGGAACTGTTTGAATGACTAGGTCCAGGAAGCAGTCATTACATGTTCAAAATGCAGTGTGCATGCAAAGGAAGGATGGCCAACAAGTTGAATGAGATAGTCAAGATTTTAAAAGATCTCAAAAAATTAGAACTTCAAGTCCAAAGTAAAAAAATGAAAATTTACATGGAAATAGGGTCTTTTCACTCTAAATTCATAACTCATTGTACCTCAATTCCAAAGAACATGAAGACCAAGGCTAATAAAATATGGTAATTGAGACAATCAGTAACTTTGGAAAAAACAGTTTGTGCTAAGAGTTGGATTTGTAAAACAAAATAGGAGGATTGAGAAGTTGGAGATAAGGAAACTGAGGTAAAAAGTATAAACTTTTTAGGAGTTTTTAGGAGTGAAAAGATGAGGAGATTTGGAACAATTTAGCTTAAGGAGATGATAAAGTCAAATTTTTTTTTTAAATGATGCAGAACGTCTTGACATGTTTGTGGTCCACAAGATAGAGAGGGACTGAAAATTAGGAGAATTTATTCATGGGGTGAAAAAAGCTCTTTCTGAAACAGCTTCCAACTTAAGACATGAGCTCAAGAGCACCAAGTGGAAGGGTTGGTTTTGGCAAGAAGATTCACTTCTTCATAATATGGAGCAATGGAATAGATAATGAAGATGATGGGTCTAGAGTTGTGGTATGGGAGAGAAAAGAGAGTTGGTGACATTTGAGAGGTGATATTCCTTGTTAAGAAGAGAGGAGTATCTTTTTGGGGCATCTGAGGAAAGCTGAGAAGGTTTAGAAAAGCCACTGCAGACAATGTGATAGGGAATCAACAAGGGAAGAACTGTTGTTGATAGGGTGTTAACAAAACTAATGTCTCCAAAAAAAAGAACCAATGAAAAGAAGTTCATAGGAAAGCACAATTAAGCAGGACAGTTTGAAAAATCATTTATAAATTTTACTGGAACGTTGAAAAAAGTATTATGAAATGGAGATTTGCAATACACCAGTTACAATTCTTTTTGTGTTTTCCTATGTGTAAGTTTAAGATGAGAAATAAACTATTTTTTGAAATAGCATGCATCATTTCACTAATGGTGTTATAACATGCAGGTAAACAACATTTGTGGTATTCTTCTGTTCTAATTAAATTTCAATTAAACTGTGGGAAGAAAAAGGAATGAGACTGATGTTCCCTGTTCATGATGAAATCATGATAGTTCTTTTTTAGTCACAGCTTCCTTTTTTATAAGTTTATTAACCACTCATTTCTATGATTTTATCAGGAACCACTATTAAATTCATTAGCAAATCTTTAGTTTATTCTCTTCACTTTTTTTTTTTAAAAGAAGCAAGGAAACATATGTCCTCCAACTCTTCAGTGCCTCTCTGTCTCCATAATACTTAAAAGGCCACTAAGGATGGCTCTGCAATTATATCCATTACTACTTTTTTCTCCCAGAAACACAACTTAGTTGACTTCAGAAGAAGTGAAAAATCAAGACCAGGTTAAGGATGAAAGTGAGGGCAGAAGAGGAAAGACCAGGAACAAGGAAATTTAAAAAAAGGCGTGATTTAAAATTTCATAAGACTAAGAAAAGAATCAGTGATCAGGAGATTATATATAGTCAGAAGAAGTAATAAAACATTACTTCCAAAGTATCAGACTGCAGGATACTTTGGAGGTGGGACAATTTTATGTTTTATAGTTGATGGCTTTTAATAATATAAGCTTATTAGTACTATGTGTTTGGTCATGAAAAGACAGAAAAATCTCATTAAATGAGGAATTTAATTCTTTGTGACAACATCAGATACAATTTAAATAACTCCCATTAATTCTTTTTAAAGAAGTGGAAATCAGAACTAAATTAGGGAATATCCCAATTCTTTTCCTTACAGGTTAAGAAGTCTAATGGGGAAATCTCCATGTAGAATGAGATCCTGTTGAAGGGTTTCTGACTCTTCAGAGATAAGTTGTGAAGAGAAAGGCTTCATTGGACTTTAGGGAAACATAAAATTCTAACCTGGCTATGTGGGAACTTTTCAGGGTTTTTTAAGAGTTCCCATGGGGTTAAGTAACTGCCTGTAATAATCAATGGCTAGAATCTTGGGCAATCAGATTCTTCCTCTCCAAAATCATTTGGTGTTTGAGCACCACCTAGAGGTGGTAGTAGATTATCTATTTTTGCCTTTGTGCTCCTACAAAAGCTCCTTTGTGCTTTTAAGATTCTTAAAAAGAATCTTGTTTCTCAAATAGAATAGTGAGGGCATAAAACTCCTTTGTCCCTATCACTTTAGAAAACTGATCAAAGAAGATGATGAACCAGAAAAACAAAAGGACACAAATTTTTCTAAGAAAGTTGGTTTTCTTTTGCTTAACTGCTTTGCTTAATTCTGTGGCTACAAAATTAAAGGATTAAAAAATATATATATTTTTTTTTCTTTTTTTTTTCTTTTTTGAGGGAGAAGACATAATGTCAGTGATGCAAAAAGGAGACCAAAGAATAAAAGTATCAATGAACAGGAAAGAACTGAAAGAAGTTTGGAGGAAAAAAAGATGTTGGACAGCTTTGGCACTAATGTGCTAAATTTATTATATATCTTAAGAAAAACAAAAACTAAGCTTTTACCTAAAGGAGATTCATAATTTCACACACAATTTGCTTTTCTTTTTCTTTTTTGTACAAGGAGATGGAAATTACTGCATATTCTCAAGATTGGAATAATAAAATATGCAGGTCAATAGAAAAAAAAATTTTCCATTGGTCAAATTAAGAATCCAAAGGAAAAGAAAATGTTTCCAACTTGCTTTCCTCTGTCTCCCTTGAGGAAGTAATAGCAAGATTGTTATGATATTCATAAAGAATGTCAGCATAGTGGCAAGTATGTAGGAAAGGTTCATTCTTTCTCTACCAGCATTATTTGGTGTTTAGTGAAATGTCAATACAATTTACAAAGCTTCAATACTATCTGTCTGGGGCTCACTGGGACACCTGTCTAGACTGATCTTTTTGAGAATCAGCCAAACATCGATTTTACTAGCGAAAGAACTAAACATGCTATTGTTCATTCAGTATTACCAAAGATCAACAACTTGAACAAGTGGCAGCAGTGAAGGGTACTTTCCGAAGCAGAAAATTATTAGAACTGAAGTGGAATTGCAATGGTAAAAAAATATTTGGGATCATACCAAGGAGCATAAGAAAGAGCCAAGTAGCAAATAAGTATAGGAATTTATCCAGGAGACAAAACTATGAGATTCTCTAATCACATTATAGTCTACTCACTGTGTGAACTTTTTGAGGATTTCACTTCTGAGAAAAGAGAAGACATGTGTAGGTGTGTGTGTGTATTGTATGTGTTTTGCTTTGTTATTCTATACCAATGAAATTCTTTGCTATTTTACCAATAATTCTTGTTTATTTTATACAACTGATGGGGACTCCAGATATATTTGCATAACAATATCTAAAACAACAAACACTGAATTTGGGGTAGAGAAAAATTATAGAATCACATGGGAATTAATTATACCTTTTGCCTTCTGATGAGTATGAAATATTAGAAAGAGAAAAGTGAAACTTGCATACAGCTTAAAAAATCTAATACAAGAGTTAATTGAATGGATGAACATAATGTGAAAAACTTTCAGCCAAAAAAATCATTCTAATTCCTTGACAGAAGCTCAGCAGAAACTCTGTCAAAGATTTGGACTTTAAGTATAACTCTCTTCCTGTTATAATCTATTTTTAGACAAGAACTTTTTTCTTAGATAGCAGTCCACTTTTTTAGAGGTGAAGTAAGCAACTGGGCTATGGTTTGGCACTCAAAGTGATTAGGAAGGGAGCTGTTGATATCTCAATCTAGGATAAAACATACTTCCAGACAGAGAACTTGGTGGGATAGCAGAAAGAAAGGGCAAATGGAATGAAAATTAGAAATTAGAAGTCTTAAGCAAGGATCTGGGTTACTTTGCACACTCAGGAAAGAGAAGCCTGGGAGGAGAATGAAGAACTGCCTCTGGCTAGGAAGGTGCTCTCCAACCCAGCTTCTACTATGGTTTGAAGCCCCACATGGGGTCTTGAAACTGATATGGGGGAAATGAAATTATAGTGTAATATCTATAAATGTTTGATTTAGACATCAATATGCCTGGGAGCATGTAAAAATTCCACTCAGTGAGAATGGAAAAAGTTTAAGCCCTACTCGATAATAGCTAGAGAGTCTAAGGTAGAAATAATAAAGAGCAGAATGGCCTGTGGAAAAACAAGTAGGTGGGAATAGAAGGAAAGATTTCCACTCCTAGAAGGGGTTAGAGGCAATGGTACTGATTGCTTTTTTTTTCTGTCCACCTGGTAAGTGGCACTGCGGATCCAGCACTGAGAGTCTAGAGTCAGGAAGATCTACATCTTCGAGTGCTGCTTCAGATACTTACTAATATGACCCTGGACAAGTCACTCAAATCTATGTTTGCATCAGTTTATGACAACTACTACTAACAGTAAAAGTAGAAAAAGTGTCTTTTTTCTTTCATGAGATAAGAATCAGACCTAGACCCTTGGAATTATCTGTTACACAGAATGTGGCATGTTTACCAATGTTTTTGACAGATAAAATGTAAGCTATAGTCTTTTTAATTAGCAATTCTAGTGCTACCTAATCAGAGGATTTGGTAAACTGCACTCCCTTTCTGAACACTATAGTGATAGCAACATTTTCAAGATTTACATATAAAGAAGCCATTCTCTTTTCTCGTCTTACCTTCAGGATGATGGTGGGCAGAAAACATATCAATGCTCCCTGTCTCTGAATCAACAGAAAACTCTAACAACTCTGACTGGGTAGCAAGCTTTTCTCTAGAAGACTTCTTATCCCCATGTTTCCCTTTTGCCCAGAATTTCATCTTTGCTCTTTGAGGTCTGTTTAAAAAAGAAAAAAAAAAAAAGATAAAAATTATAGTTAACTGTGTCCCAAAAAATCACTTTATAATCTAATTCTTTTACTCTAGGACACAAAAGAATAAATAATTAATTTTCCTTTTCAATTTGAAATCTGTATGAACTTTATCTGTTTAAAAAACTACAGACAACAAGCAGGTAGTCAGAAATGTTTCAGGCCCAGTCTGGCTATGATCTATTCTAGAACTGGGTTGTATCAGTTTAGTGCTCTATAATAACCATTGGAATTCGAACTTAGTAAGGTTAAGAGTTAAGACTTACTCTCATTTCCAAAAACATGGTCATCAGGTGTTCAATGAAGGCCTACTTAATAGAATTCATATTTAGGAGTAAATATTTTCATTTGTAAAAAGTGAAAATATTTTTGAAAAGGTGTTTGAATGATGAGAGACTTTTCCTCCCCTCCCCCCCATTATTTCAGTAATACTTACAATTTTGTCTGTATGTTTTAGTTTTTTTTAGATTTCATGTACTTGTGATATACTTAGAGGAAAAGCTAAAAGCATTTAACTGTGGTCTTTTTGCAAAAGAAATGAAATAGAGAATACTCTTTCTATACATGAACATACAACATTAATTCAAATATTAAAATAATGTAAGCAAGATATGTATTATCTTCTCTCTGCTTCCATTTGTATAATCAGAAAATTTTAAGATACTCTCATAATTTTAATGGCGAGACTTGAGAGGATCTAATTCATCTTTTCTCATTTTATAGTTGAAGAAATTGAGACCCTGAGAAGTAATTGGTATAGTGGAAGATAACAAGGGAATCAAGAATCTGAGTTCTCATTCCAAATCTACTGAGCCTTTGAGGAAATCACAATGTCTTTGGGTTTCATTTTCTCATCAAATAAAGAAATTGAACAAGATTGATCTATAAGACTGATCCAGCTCTAACAAGAAAGCACTACCTCAAGATGAGTTAATCTATTAAGTGACATAGTTAGTGTTTATTAGAATGTAAGTTTCTTTTTTGCTAGTAATACATGCCTTCCAATACAACATATCTCTACCACAACTTTCCACCGAAGGCAATTTTTGTTATCTTTAAATGAGTCTTAATTAAAACTGGGAAAAAGTGTTAGTGTTGAGAAATTAAAGATTTAAGCTAATAAGATGTCAGACCAATGGATTGCACTTATTCTTGTCAAACCTTTTATTGCAAGGTCAAATATACCTTCCATCAGGAACAGAAGTCTTCTGTACAGCTGTTAACTCTGTAATCTCTCCCTGGGACATAGTTTTATGAAGCTTTGTTTGGCCTTCTGCTGAAGCAAAACGCTGCAAAGTCTGCAATAAAGGCTTTAAAATTACATGACTGCTTGATAACATTTAAAGTGAAACACAAATCTTGGAAACTACATAGGAATTAAAGAAGTTATAGCAGTGAACTGAAAATAAACAAATATGATTAATAACAAAGAAACATCAGATTTAATCAGAAGCTTGAATTATATATCAATGACTTAGTCTGCGACAGAAGTTTGTCTTCTGAAGAGCAATAAAATAGGCCTCTTGGCTCATGTTTTCAGCCCAAGAAGGATCTTTATTTGCATTGTAATTTCAAAATTAGATCTGTTCCACTGAACAGGTAAGAAAATTTCCACAGACATTTTAAAAGTTAAGTACAGTTATTTCAAGCAGTTGAAGTGTGTTAGATTGTATGCAGTCTTATTAAATATCAAATGAATTTAATCTTGACTACTAAAATAAAATGGCTAAATGGTTTATAAACACTCTATTAGCAACTTAAATACAGGGCTATATCAAGATTGGAATACCACTTAGAAACGTCATTTCCCATCCATTAAAACTGTGCCAGGATTCTAATATGAGAATTAACTATATCTTTTTTTTCTATTTCATTTAGAAAAATCAAATTAGAAAAGAATCATAGAATTTTAGAACTGGAAGGAACTCTATGTTGTGATTGTCTAATTGAATTATAAGTCAGGAACCAGACTCAAAATAATGCCTAAGAGAGCAGAGTTCTGATCTCAACTCTGTTACTCATTATCTATATGACCGCTGAGTCAATACTTAAGCCACTTGGGTTTATCTCCTTACCTGTAAAATGAGAAAGTTGGACTATATGACCTTTAAGATTATAACCATCAAGTAACATGGAAAGGGGCTTTATAGGTATACTATTTACATACACGTCAATCTTACATGGATACCTGCTATTCACACTGCTTCATTGTTTAAAACAGATTTTTACTCTTGCCTATTCTAAAACAGACAAAAAGCATCACCTGATTTCAAATATAGAAAAATAAATGCATCTTTCACCATACAAGTTATCTGTGTGGATTTGGGGAGCTGCTGGGGCTAGTCCATGAAGTTATACTCAATGGAACATGGATGAAGAAAAATAGAAGCAGTAGAATAAGGATGTGCTGAAAGAAAATCAAAAGCTTATATATGAATCACTGCATAAATCTACCCACCACAACAACAACTTTCCCATTACCCAAACAATATTTTTCTCCTTATTACATCTTTCTTTCCCCAATTCCCATGATAAACTCCATCCTTATTACTTCCTCAAAGATTTTTTTCCTTACTTCAAGATAACTCAAGCATCAGCTTTTTAAATGAAGCCTTTTCTCCTGCCAGTTCCTCCCTCCCTAATTGTGCATATAATTAGTCCATACAATAGATAGATGTACACATCTTCAACAGAACATAAGATTTTTGAGAATGGAGACTATTTCCACTTGCTATTTGTATGCCTAGCACCTGGCTCCAAATATGCTTAATGAGTGACTGTGTCAAACTCCCTTAGCTTTTTCTCCAACTATACTTTTTAAAATATCTGATCAGTAGTAGCACTACTTATCTGTGAAAACTCTTAAATCATCAAATGTAGAAAAGGATTTACAAGAAAGGTCCTCTTAGGTACCTGCCTAGAAATTGAGTTCAGTTGTGTGGATTGAGTGTGGTTCCACCTGGCATTTGGAAAAAGATCCAAATGATCAGTAAATGACCTTCTGGGGTAACTTAGAGTCTCATAGGTTAGCTCCTTATTGCCTCAAGTCAAGTCTTAGAGGATATGGCATCAAGAAATCGGGGAACCACCTGCATGTCCTTTGTGTGAACTTGAGAATCCACAGAAAATATTAAGAAGACTAGTACAAAGGATATTAAGAAAGGTAATCGTTTTTATTCTGTAAAACAAGTTTACAATTTTAGTAACAATCTAGACAAGACATCTTTATGGAGTCTCAATATAAGGCCTGTAAGCTATGCTACAGCTTAACCAGATAATACATAGCTTAACCAGATGTCCTCCTGAAAACAACCTTTAGATGAGAAAGATAAGTAATGCTATCAAATGTATTCTAGAATTGGAAGTGCTTGATGATGTGCAAAAGGATATAACCACAAAAAGAACTAAACAAGTTTAACATCAATCAATCAACTAGCATCTATTAAACACCTATTATATGCCAAGTGCTAGGGATATAAGTATCAATAATGGAAACAATCCTATTCATAAGAAGCTTACATTCTATTGGAGATGTGCACATATATCAGTACAAACAGACTAATTATATATGGAATAAATAACAAATTTTCAAATACATAAAATAAGTATCAATTACGGTATTCAATGTACAAAGCAGATGAGGAGAGGTCTAAGACAGAAAACTATCTGGGATCAAAGATGGTTCTGTTCTTTTGAGCTCCACACTTGGATGGTAGGGAGTTAAGAGGATGAGAAAGAATGGATGGAATTCTTTGGGTAATGGTGTGCTCAATTTCCTAAGGTTCATATGAAACTTTGGAGAATGCTACAGAGCCAAACTCTTTTAAAGGAGAGAGAGGGGGTAAATGCAAGACCTGTTTCTAAGGTTCATAATACTGCAGCAAGGTGTTTCTGGTCTTCAGGGTCACACTTACATTCTATTTCAATTCTAAGTGGAAAAGCCAAATATATACTTGTGCAAATTTCTGATCTAAGGTAAAAAAAAAAAAAGTAATCCTAAAATGAATTTTACCTCCTTTTCAATCCTTAAGAATACTAACTGATGCAAAGGATATGAACAGACAATTTTCAAATGATGAAATGGAAACTATTTCTACCCATATGAAAAGGTGTTCCAAATCATTATTGATCAGAGAAATGCAAATTAAGACAACTCTGAGATACCACTACACACCTCTCAGCTTGGCTAAGATGACAGGAAAAGATAGTGATGAATGTTGGAGGGGATGTGGGGAAACTGGGACACTGATGCATTGTTGGTGGCGTTGTGAGCAGAGAATTGTTCTGGAGAACAATTTGGAAGTATGCTCAAAAAGTTGTCAAACTGTGCAAATCCTTTGATCCAACAGTGTTACTACTGGGCTTATATTCCAAAGAGATATTAAAGAAGGAAAAGGGACCTGTATGTGCAAAAATGTTTGTGGCAGCCCTGTTTGTAAGTGGCCAGAAGGTGGAAAATGAATGGATGCCCATCAATTGGAGAATGGTTGGGTAAATTGTGGCATATGAATGTCATGGAATATTACTGTTCTGTAAGAAATGACCAGCAGGATGATTTCAGAGAGGCTTGGAGAGACTTATATGAACTGATGCTGAGTGAAATGAGCAGAACCAGAAGATCATTATACACTTCAACAATATTACATGTTGATCAATTCTGATGGAAGTGACTCTCTTCAACAATGAGAGGATTCAAATCAGGTCCAACTGATCAGTAATGAACAGAATCAGCTACACCCAGCAAAAGAATACTGGGAAATGACCATGGCCCATATCATTTTTGTTAATAATAACTTTAATAATAATAACGATAACTTTCTGTTATTGTTTGCTTGCATTTTTGTTTTTCTTCCCACGTTTTTACCTTTTTTCTAAATGTGATTTTTCTTGTGTAGCAAGACAATTGTATAAATATGTATACATACATTGTATTTAACATATACTTTAACATATTTAACATGTATGGGACTACCTGCCATTAGGGAAGGGGTGGAGGGAAGGAGGGGAAAAGTTGGTTGCAAGGGTCAATGTTGAAAAATTATCCATGCCTATGTTTTGTCAGTAAAAAGCTAAAATTAAAAAAAATGAATACTAACTGATGATTTCAGAAATGTAAATCAAAACAATTCAGAGGTACCATTTATACATTCAGTCTGTATTCAGACGACATTACTTATTACTCTGGAAGCAAATAGCATCCTTCATCATGAATCCTTTGGGATTGTCTTGTATCGCATTGCTGAAAATAGTTAGTTAATTCATCCTTAGTTCTTCATTGTACAATACTGTTGTTACTGTGTACAATGTTGGTTAGCAGACTAACCTATTAGTACATGGTATATGAATGTATGAAGATAATCTATTATGACAGAAAAGGAAAATGACAAATCTTAGAAGAGATGTAGAAGAACTGGGACACAAATACAGTTCTGGTGAAGTTGTGAATTGACTCAACCATTCTAGAAAGCAACTTGGAACTATGCCCAAAGGACTATAATACTATATGCATACCTTTTGATGCAGGAATACCATTACTATATCTGGATCCCAAAGAAATTCAAATTTAAAATCAAATTTAAATTTTAAAAAAATTTTAAAGGGGAAAGAACCTATTTGTAGAAAACTGTAACAGCTCTTTTTGTGGTGGCAAAGAATAGGAATTTGAAAGGATGTCCATGAATTGGGGAATTGCTAAACAAGCCGTGGTATATGATTGTGATGGAATACTATTGTGCTATAAGAAATGATATGCAGGATGCTCTCAGAAAAACCTGGAAAGTTGTGGTACAAGATTGTAATGGAATATGACTGTACTATAAGAAATGATAAGCAGATGATTTCAGAAAAACTTTGGACTTACACAAACATCCAAGCAGAACCAAAACATTGTATACAGTAACAGAAATATTGTACAATGAAGAACCGAGTAAATGAATTAACTATTCTCATTAATACAACGCTACAAGACAATCCCAAAGGACTCATGATGAAAAATGCTATCTGCCTCCAGAGGAATAACTAATGTTGCCTGAATACAGACTGAAGTGTACTGTTTTTCACTCACTCACTTTCTTTTTCTTTCTCTCCTTCCTGAATTTTCTTTCATAAAATGACTAATATAGAAATGTTTTAGAAAATTTATTACAAGTAGTTAATTTCAAACTATATAATGTGCAAACACTCTATAAGGCAGTGATATTAACTTGCTAAATTAATTATAATCACTTGTTGCTATTTCACTCTTCTGTATATCTCTTCTCTGGAGCATATAATTTGAGATTTTCTTCAGTCTTCAGTCTCTTTGGATTACTGAAAGCGAGAAAGTGTGCTTATGGACAACCATGGAATAGAAAACAATAAATAGTTATGGAGCACAATTGTGTTCAAAGCATTTGTAAGAATACACAAGATTTTCTATCATAAGCACCATAAGAATAACACAGACAAGGCTGTAAATCTTCAAAAGAGAGAGGACACTAAAGGGTGGGGGTGGGGGTGGGGGGGGGAGACAGGGTGGATTCTTCCTGCCAGTGACTTTGAGGAAAGGCTTAGAAGCCCGATTAGTGTGCAGGTTTGACATGGGAAGTTCTAGAGGGCAGCAGAAAGTAAGGCTGGAGGGGAAGGCCCTGGGCTGATGCTACATCACTTTTTTGTGCACTTCATGCTCCAGCCAAACTAGCCTACTTGCTCTTCCCTTTCTACCAGAATGCACCGTTTCCCTCAGAGATATGGTAGACTATTCCCATTGCCTCTAACTTTTTTTGACATCTTCAGCTCCTTCCAAGGCTCAGCTAAAGTGCAATCTCCATTCGAGAGGTCCTTTCATATAGCATCAGTTATTCATCTGTCCTCCTTTATCATTACACATTATCACCGTCACCACTACACCTCTTCCCTTTATTTGTGAATATGCTTTTGTATGCCCCAGTGGAATGGAAGCTCTTAGAGAGAAGAAGCTTTCTAAGTTTGTAATTGTATGTATAGTACCTACTATTGTATCTGGCACATAGTAGATGTTTAATAAATGAATGTTAGATTGAATGATTTTGAAAAACAACCACCTTAGCAATGATACCCACTGATTCTTCCCTCAGAAAATGAAATCTTCCAAGTTGCAGATTTGTACGTACATAGGTTTTTGACTCTGCTGAATATAGATGACTACTGGGAGCTGCAGGAACAGAATGAACCAATAAAGGTGATTTGCTTGTTCTAATTGTTCAGCCATTTCAATCATGCCTGATTCTTCATGATCCCATATAGCGTTTTCTTGACAAAGATATTAGAGTCGTTTATAATTTCCTTTTCCAGATGAGAAACTGAGGCAACCAGGGCAAATTAAGTATCTGAGGCCAGATTTTAATTCATGAAGATGAGTCTTCTGAATTCTAAGCCTAAGAGTATTTTCCCAACTATGCCACCTTCATGGGCCACCCATATGATACGGCTAGATAAAAGAAAAGAACATAATGCTTAAAGAATGATGGTCTACTCTTTGGGGATGAAGACACTTTTAAGAAAACTACTGATGGGCTACTATATCAGGTAGTGAAATATCCAATATGAGAAGCCTATGAAGTTCTACCTAGGTCTTTTGAGTATAAATAATATCCTAAGTCAAAAACTTCTGCAATCAATGTGAAACTGGGACCAGGTGTGTACTAAGTATCCTACTTAAGTAACCCACAATGAAAGAATAGTAAAGAACAAATCTTTGGACAAAGAATTCAGAATAGAACACTAGCCCTGGAGCCAGGAGGAACTAAGTTCAAATCTGGCCTCAGACATTTGATACTTACAAGTCTTGCAAAAAACAATGAGAATTCACAAGTTCCTCATCCACGGAAGTGGACAAAGGGAACATATATAATATCCTTGTAGTAACTATCCATTTTAGTCACCAAACACAAGTCTGGAAATCAAAAGAAGTGAGTTTTATCTCTTGCACTCATCAGCTGTAATCTTGCCAAATTATTTAACCTCTTTTTTTCCATTCATCATTAGTAAATGAGTAGTTTGGACCAAATGATTTTTAAGGTTTTCCAGCTCTAAAATTCTTTTATTTTACCCTAAGAACAAAAGGCTTTCAGTGTTGTCAAATATTTCAGAGCAGAGAATAGTATTTCTTTATGGGTTCCTGTAAATGCTCATCTTGGCAGGGATTAAGACTCTAGAAAATGGCTTATCATTCAATGAAGACTTTCAGTCTAAGTTCTTTAACCATTATTTCATATACATAAGATGACAAGTATAGCCAGTTAGCAATTTACTGGAATAAAAAGATATGTTGGCTTTATTGTATTGAAAGTTCAATTTGACCTAACACCAATAGTCATTGTATGACTAATGTGACAGAAGACATAGTTTCTGGCATAGAATGAGCACGTAATCTCTGGCATCAAGAACTTTGCAAGTGAAATGGTATTCTATTCAACAATGCTGGGGTTGCTACAAACTACAAGATACCTAAAATGAAGTTTATTCAACTGACCTAACAGTTTAGAAATATTCTAACACATAAAATTGGACTAGAAGGTAACCAAGGTTACCATGCCATAGGGTTACCATAGTACTTTTATAAATAATTGACGAATGCTCTGAAGTTTGACAAAAAAGTCTTATCTAGGGAAATTCTAAAACTTGGCCTAGTTTATATCTACATCTTAAATTATAAATTTGTTACCTGGTAAAGGTAAAGGTTTTTACCCACAATCTGGTATTCATGAAGCTTATCTCGAATACTGGGGAACAAATATCATGTGGCATTAACCATCTTGGATACAAATTCAAAATCAATCTTAGGAACAAATACTCAAATTATGTGACTTGTGAGGAAACAACTGTGAGGGTGGAATGTTGTAAATTCAAATCCTACATCCAGATGGAAATATAAAGAAAATAGCTGGAAATTCAGATCTCAACCTTCTAAAAGATTTTTGGATGGGAGTTATATAGATGTGAAAGTCGTAAGAGTAAAGGTGATGACTGAAAAAGAAGACCAAACAATTTTAACATTAGTAGAGAGAGGGACAGAAGTGATTCTTAACCAGGTTATCTATTGTCCAGAAAACAAAAAGCAATAAAACAAAATTAGCTTGCACAAAATACTGTTTGATAGCCTCTGTGAGCCTTTTTCTTCATATATAAAATGAAGAGAGAGGACCTATTAGATCCCTTATACCAATAAATCTAGAATTCTATGAAATTGTCATTCTTCCTAAGCTAGATAAGGACTGGCTTAATGTCACATTAAAATGAACAAAAGAAGCATCAATATACATAATAAGTAGAGTCTTAAAAGATAATTTTTTTTAAAAGGTCAGCAACATCAGAGTACTAAATTGTTTTAATTGGAAAGTAACTGACAAATGACTAACCAATTTTTGATGTTTATTAATGGCACTTTAAGGTAATTAACAATGCTAATTTGGGATAAACTGCTTTATTCCTACTAGGACAACCACTACAAAGGAAGATTTGCTTCATATTCAGTGTGTCTATCAACTATTTTCATTGAAACTTAGAGCAAAATTCTAGGCTGTCCGATGGCGAAACACTTCCTGATACAGATTATTCTGTTATAAAGTCAGACAGGTCATTAAAACTGAAACACTGTTAATAAAGTTGATCCCTATAAACCTGGCTTTTTTAAGTAACAGAAGGGTTCTACATTTAGTATATTCAATAAATGTTTAGATAGGACTGTCTTCAATCTTGCACCTATAAAATCAAGACACAAATGGAATATAGATAGTTCCACATTATATTCAAAAGTCCCACCCCTTTACATTGCCTATCCCTCCCACCACAAGTTCTACTGACACCAGCTTTTGCTAAGTAAGTGTGTTGCACAAACACAGCCAGCAAAGATGTATCCTACCACCTGTACCCAATAATAAAAAAAGAGCTAGTAAGTGAGTGCAAAGAGATGAATGTGCACTGATGAGTTCTAGATCTACAAGCATGCAATGATGGTCAAACTAAGTGGATAGAAGAATCGCCAGAAGAGATCCCAAACAAAGAAGAAGTTTTTTTTTTTTTTTTTTTAAGGACAGAATCCTCTAAGCAGTAAGCCCCATTCCCTTTCAGTTTTTTAGCAAAGGTTTCTAGTGGATAAAATCTGGAGTGCCAAAAGAATGAATGCTTTGTAAAGGATAAACACTCAGGAATGCAATAGCAGTAACATGTTAACAAAGAGACTTTTTTCAACACGATCAGATCTTATCTATCTTACTAGATAGATTAATTTGAAATTTTTTGCATAGTCGAAATATGAGAATCAAAATCAAAATAATTTATTTTTTTGAAAATGATACCGAAGGCTTTTTCACAGGTTATATAATTGTAATGGCTTTGTGACTTAGACATAGATTACTTCTAATAAGACTTTCTCTCTCATCACAAAAAAGGTTGGCATGAAAGTCGAGAGTGACAAGCTCAAGGTCATAAAAGGTAACAAGTGGTAGTCTTCATCCTTAGATCCTCAGTATCATCATCTGGAAATGCAGGAAATTGTTGTACAGGACTAAAATCTCTTCCGGTTCTACATGTATGCCTTCTCAGTAAAAGATTATGTCAGAATAGCCTTTTTCTTTTTTGGTTGCTCTTTCTAAAAAACATTGATTCAAAATGGCCAATTTAAACAGCACCTGTCTTCATCTATTTGTTTCTTGGATTACTGGTATGGATATTTAAAAAATTGAATATACCAGCAAACACATGATAAAGTTAAAGTAGCTACTCTGACAAAAGAATAAATTTAAAACTACATCATTGACTAGGAAGAATACAAATTTCTTAAGCTAAATAGATGTAGCATCAGCTAAAAAGTTTTTAAATTGTTCACTGAGCAAATGACAAGAGTGTTCTAAAACTTTCCTAACTACAGTAAGTAAGTATTGAAGGTAGGATAGAAGAGACCAATTGCTAAAAAAGGAAATTAACTAAAATGTAAGTGTTCTATTCTTTTATTAATATACACACACATATATATATAATATGTATGTACAACATAGTGAATATTTCAAAGAATAATAAAAACTTATTGAAATATTATTTGAATGCCATACTCATGGCCATATCCACTATATTGGGAGAGAAAGGCATTATTTTTTGTAATTTTTGTTAGGTAAAAATATTGACACAGGTTCTTTTACTTAGAAATGACATACAAAATGAAGGGTTATGTTTAAAGCACACTGAACTAGACACACAGTAGAGTGATTAATATTTTAAAGAACATTAAATGAGTAGCACCTATATTTCAGCTATGGGTTGATATTTCATGCCTCTCCTGCTTTTTTAACTGGTAAAAGAACTCTTCATTATGTTAAAGTTGTGTGGTCTCAAGCAACACTACCAATAATCTTAACATTATTCATGAATTAATACCTACTGTGAAATTGCTTCTGTATCACTGAAAACATAGAATACTGCTTTATTTGCTATATTCACTGAGGCTTTCCACTTACAAAATCATTAAAGAGAAGGACAAAAGGCAGTGGAAATTGTCAGTATAGTTAGCAATGAACATTCCCCTCACACCTGATTACTCCCTGGTTCCCGTATATTTGTTGTAAAATTACCATTTCCGAGTCACTGTGATAGGCCTGCCCCAGGCTTGCTGAAGGCCCTGGCTCAGGGTGAGAAGCTTGGTGAGGGGATAGAAGGGGCTCAATAATGTCATCGTAATCATCTTCCTCTGTATCCCCCTCCCCATCAGCAAAAGTACCTCTAGTCAAGAAATCGGAGCGCGTCCGCGCCATGCGAGCTTTCTTTTTATGGGCCGGTCTGGCAACCTGCTTGACCAAATGATAAAACAAATAATACAAAAATGTTTTGTTTTGTTTCTATTTTTTTTTAAAGGAGATTCTGCTGATGTAAGGCATCAAAGTGTAGATCTCACAAGGGCTAATGTCTTCCTTAAACATCCCTCCACCCAACCATATCCATAAGAAGAAGCAATAAAGAAACAAAAAGGATTACACATAATAATTAGAAAAAAAGACAGAAAGAGATGTTAGGAAATCTATGCTGCTAAATTTCACAAGGGAGCAATCAAGTCTTCCTTTCACATGGTTCAGTGTCAATGTTTCACCACAGTCATATAACTCAACTGCCCAATTTTGCCCTGATATTTTTGGATGTGACTCCCAACTTTCCTGAAGAACCCTGGGCTTCCCCTGTCAGCTTTATGTCTCTACTCATTAGCAAATCAATTTAGCTCATAATTTTTTTATTGCAAATGTTTGTAGTCAAGATGGGTAGAATAAAGGCAATCAGGAAGTGCAATAATTCCTAAATCAACATCAATTTGTTTCAGTTAAAAGAAGAAATAAATAAATTATTTTGCTTACCTCTCCTCTGCCGGGCCCAGTCAATTTCATAGGCTTCCTAGATGGTTCACCTCTTGTGTGGAATTGATTATTTCCATGGCTTAAATATTCCTTACTGAAATTTAAGACAACAGAATTTCATAAATTACAAGAAGATTCTGTCCTATAATAGATAGTCCCTATATAGGGAAGTACTAGAATTTTAATAATTTCACACACACACACACACACATATATATATATTGCTGAGGCAATTGGGGTTAAGTGACTTGCCCAGAGTTACACAGCCAGAAAGTATTAAGTGTCTGAGACTGGATTTGAACTCGGGTCCTCCTAACTTCAGGGCTAGTGCTTTATCCACTGCACTACCTAGCTACCTCCATTAAGATATATTCTTGAGTTTCAAAAATTCTGAAAGTACTTTTCTATCTTTTTACTTGATTTCTGTTGCAATCAAAAATTATCTTGAAAATACTGAAGCTACTAAAGCATCAGAAAATAATCATACCATACATTATCATGAACGGAAACAAACAGGTCTATAAGTCCACAGTATGAAAGAGGCTTGATGTTGAGTGAAAAAGGAGAAGACCAACATAGTACAGAAAAATTAAGAAAGTATGATCTAGGTAAAGAAAATTAAATAGTACGAGGTGATTTATGGTTGATAAAAGGTACTTTAAAAAAGGCTAATGAATAAGGAAAAAAACTCTTAAATTTACTTTGAAAGGCTACATGATATCAATTTCCCATTATAACTATTCAAGACAACTTGATTAAAATTAAGGTTATTTCTATTTACAAAGTACCACATGCCTTTAAGAGACCACATCAGACATTCCCTTTTCTCAAAACCCTACTGCTCTTTTATATAATGCTACATAACTTTCATCTAGGAAAGTGTTCTATGCCTAAAATATACTTTGAGTGACGGGCTATTTAAAATTGTAATGTTTAATTTTTAGACCACAAGATTTATCTAGTCTAAATGTGGGTCTCTGAGCAGTAAACCTTAAGACAATCTAGATGGATAACTACTAAAGATCTCTTCTCTGTCCTTAAAAATTCGATTCTCTCATCAAAAATGACTATTCTCCAACCATTCTGGAGAACAGTTTGGAACTATGCTCAAAAAGTTATCAAACTGTGCATACCCTTTGATCCAGCAGTGTTACTACTGGGCTTATATCCCAAAGAGATCATAAAGAAGGGAAAGGGACCTGTATGTGCACGAATGTTTGTGGTAGCTCTTTTTGTAGTGGCTAGAAACTGGAAACTGAATGGATGCCCATCAGTTGGAGAATGGCTGAATAAATTGTGGTATATGAATATTATGGAATATTACTGTTCTGTAAGAAATGACCAACAGGATGATTTCAGAAAGGCCTGGAGAGACTTACACGAACTGATGCTGAGTGAAATGAGCAGGACCAGGAGATCATTATATACTTCAACAACAATACTATATGATGACCAGTTCTGATGGATCAGGCCATCCTCAGCAATGAGATCAACCAAATCATTTCTAATGGAGCAGTAATGAACTGAACCAGCTATGCCCAGAAAAAGAACTCTGGGAGATGACTAAAAAATTACATTGAATTCCCAATCCCTATATTTATGCACACCTGCATTTTTGATTTCCTTCACAAGCTAATTGTACAATATTTCAGAGTCTGATTCTTTTTGTACAGCAAAATAACGTTTTGGTCATGTATACTTATTGTGTATCTAATTTATGTTTTAATATATTAAACATCTACTAGTCATCCTGCCATCTGGGGGAGGGGGTGGGGGGGGTAAGAGGTGAAAAATTGGAAGAAGAGGTTTGGCAATCGTTAATGCTGTAAAGTTAACCATGCATATATCCTGTAAATAAAAGGCTATTAAATTTTTTTAAAAAATGACTATTCTATATCTCTCCCTTGTGCTTAATAATTCAGCCAATTTCATTTTTGTTGCCCTCTCAGGAGATGAAAAGCAATTTCTTTTTTTTTTTTTTTTTTAGGAACAAATAGCAAGTTTATTTGGTGAAACCAGTGAGCAAATAGGCCAAAGAGGACCTATGGGGTGGGGTGGGGGTTGGAAGTAAGGATTTTGGTAACCCTGAAAATATAGTTAGTTGCTTCAGGGACAAGAGGATGATTTTCATACTGGAAAGTTAGGGGTTCTTTGTGGAAAGGGGAATTGTTCTCAGCCATTCAGCATCATCCAGACTAGTTTTTCAAAGTTGATACAACCTTTGTTGTCCTCATGCCCTGCCACTAACACTTGCATTTCTTCTTTTGTCTTTTTCTCACCCAGAGGGATGAGGATGTGTAGGATTTTAGGCCCCATGACTGTGCCATTCCCTTCCTTATTAAACACCCAGAGCTCCTCTACATAGTTCTCATGTGTGCCCTGTTCCTTATTCTTTGCTACAGTCTGCAGCACTGGCAGAAAATGTTCCAAGTCTAGCACCTTCACATTCATCTCATTACTCTTGGGATTCCCTAAGACTCTGAACACTTCAGCATTGGTAGGGTTCTGACCCAGGGCCTGTAACACGTCCCCACTGGCTGTGTGAGATCTGTCCCATCCCCTGTTTGGTCACACAGCTGGAAAGCCGCCTTGACCTTTGCCTTCTGATCCCTCATGAAGTCACACAGCTTGGCCATGCAGCCTGGTGCTCCTCAGCAATTTGTATCTTTAAAAAATACTCTGTGACTGCTCACCGTGAGGAGTATCAAAAGCTAGGTTTCCACTGATAGTTTTACAACAGAATGAAGGAAGGGGTGAAATATCTTGGTAAGCTATCTTGAATCAATACCTTGTGAGCCAAGAAACTGGCTTAGCATCAAAATTCCTGAGAAAGGGGCCTAAGCCTACACTGGCTCCAATGACTAGTATCAATGACCAGGTACTGAGGAGGACCTTAAACCTGACCTGCTGTAACCAACTCTGAGGATAACTCTGATCTGACCAATCTGAACACTGAAAGGGGAGACAAGGCCCCCCAAACTAAAAGGATAAAACTTCTCTCACGCCTGGGAGCCCACCCAGTTCTCATGAGAATCACTGAATAAAGGATTCTTCTCTCACTCTAAGAGCACTGGTGGATTAGCCACCACTTCTGGATTAGCTTGCAACTGGGGAAGCAGCGGGCAGTGGCTGCTCCTTCCGGGTTTACTCCCCAGCCCTGCTGAGGTCCATGTGGTCTTTTGCTCATTCTCACAAAGTCAGAGAGTCAACTAACCATATGGTGTGTTGAAAGGGAGCATCTGGCTCTAGTGGCAGGGAAGGTTGCCCACCTCCTTGGTGTTTAGTCTTGTTGGCAAGTCTTGTCAGAGAAGTCAATTGCTTTTTAAGCATATATCATATGATGAGAGGATTTTTTTTAAAGTTCTGACTTTGACAATTTTAGAAGCAGGTCTGTTGCTAAATAGCTATGAGCCAACTCACTTAATGACTATGGGGCTCATAGTATCCTGATCTATAAAAGGACTTGTAAAGTTTCTTTAAGCTCTAAGAGTTTATGATTCCATGAAATACTAAAATTTCTCCTGATAATATTTCAGGAACCAGAAATTTGTAGTATAAATTATTTTCAAAATATATCTATGCAACATGTTCTTTCTAAATTAAGCAACTTTTAAGGAGATAAAAGAAAACAAGATGATTCATATAATTTTTAGCTTGGAAGAGTGATGACAAGGCCACATAAGAACTGATAAAGTTACTTTGAAATATTCCATATTCATCCCAAATTAAAGGAATACATGGTATTGAAGCAAAGAAGTTGTGGTATGATCAAACAGAAGTGTTATTGGTATTTAGAATAAGCTAATGTGGAATGACATGAAACAATGTATTCAGGTGCCTTCTAAATAAATCTGGTTTTTTTGGATTATCAGCTGCTTTATGAAGAAAGCTACAGATCTGGTGACTACAGATAATCCCTGAATCACAGAGCTGCAAAAAAGAAAAGAAAAAAAAAAGAACCTCAAATTGTATTGTGTTTCATTTTCCAACATCAGATTCTCACCTGTCAATTCAATTTGTAACAATGCTATTTGTTTTAAGCAATAAGTCTGGGGAGAGTTTTGAAGATAGGAGAGGATGAAAAAAGAGAAAAAAGAATTAATGAGAATCAGCCTGTGAGATATGATTTAATATTATCTTAGTGGCTCATAGCAAATCCATTAACAGAATCCCAGATTTGGAGAAAGAAAGAAAGAACTACAGAAGTTGCCTTATCTATCCCTGCTCATTTCTGCATATGAAGAATTGAGGTCCAGAGGCTTAAGTGACTTACAAATAATAGAAAATAGAATAGGGATGTAAACCCAGGTTCTGGCTCCAGATCTGGTACTCTTTCCACTGAACTACAATGGAAGGTTGTGGGGTCCCCCTCCCAAAAAAAGTCTAGCTGCTTCCTACCAGAGTGCAATTTAATTCCTGAAAGTATGGTAGTATTGCTGAACTATGGCAAGGCTGTATAATGAATACCATCAGAATACTTTGGTATTTCACAGCCAGAAAAGAAGGGAGACACAATAATATTATATTAAGATGAAGGCTGCTTACAAGGAACCTCAGATAGATTAAAGATTTATAACTTCTAAAATTTTAATAAGTGAATTAAGGAAACTGTTAATGATATTTAAAGGCAAGTTCTACGTGCTTTTTATAGATAATATGGGCTGTTTTAACATGATTATTTATAGGATATTAAGGATATATTGTTACCTTCTCATTGATTATACCCTTTTTCCATTTTAATACAATTTAAATGAGTCCAGAGCATATATCTGGGTAATATAATGGTTTTAAATTTTAATAAGTTTGATTTTAAATGCCACTTGGAGATTTTAAAATTCATACGTGCAACTTAAGTTGTTAAAATTATAGAATGCATAGGGAATTTATAAAGACTACATGTATGCCACAAACCATGGCCAATCCTCTTGCCTTTTTTAAATGCCAAACTTATGGAGGCCTATGTGATATATTAGAGTGTTAAATACCTTAACATCTACTGGTCATCGTGGAGGGTAAGAGGTGAAAAATTGGAACAAGAGGTTTGGCAATTGTTAATGCTGTAAAGTTACCCATGCATATAACCTGTAAATAAAAGGCTATTAAATAAAAAAATAAAATAAAATAAAATAAATTTTAAAAAAAGAGTGTTAAATATCATGAACATCATTTATGATATTCTTGGGTTGATTTTAGCCAAAAGTCAGCAAAAGTTACTAGGGAGTGATGGATAGCAAATGACCTGTTCATTTTTTTTTTTTTTTTTGAGGTAATTTGGGGTTAAGTGTCTGAGGGCAGATTGGAACTCAGGTCCTCTTGACTTCAGGGCTGATGTTTTATCCACTGTGCCATCTGTTGATTTTTAAACAGAATTTGCTCTACTGAGTAAAATTACTGATTTATTGGTGAAGTGCTAAAGTAGGTATGGGAATACAAAAAGGAAATTATTCTCAAGGAGTTTATATCCTACTAAGGGAGATACAACAGAGATAATAAATGTCTATAACAAAATAAATTTTGTGATGGGGAGAAGGTACTAGCTTCTGAGGATGGAAGTTGATCACAAAAGGTTTACTATACTTGAAAACTATCTCTAATGTATTTGGAAAAATAAAAGACTTTTTTTTTTTAAAGCTTACTCAAGAGAACAGCAGGGAAGGACACTAAGGATTCTAAATAACACAAGTCAGGAAGGAAGACATTCTAAATAGAAAAGGGAAGGGCATGTGGCTAGTGTGCTCTTAAGTTCCTAAGGAATATGAAAAGTAATGTAAAAGAAAGCTGTGAAGGTAAGCTGAAGAGAGGTGGTGAGGGGCCTTAAATATCAGAGTAGTTAGCATGTGATCCTAAATGAACTAGGGTTCTTCATTGAGCAGGAGAATGATGTCATCAGATCCTTATTTGAGCACTGGGCAATCAACAGTCAAAAAAAGATTCTGATATCAAATTAAAGACACATTTCACTTACTGTGAGAGACCCAAATGTTCTTTTGGTGTGAAGAAAATAGCTTTGGTCCTTCCTTCCTGGGAATGCAGCTCCTGGGAAGTTCCATTCAGTTTAGTCTTCCACCCATCAGTCCTGACCTGTGAAAGACCGGGTTGCCTTTGGCTTTCTTGATCTTCAAAGAACATACTGACAGGCCGGTCCTTTTGAACTGGCTGATCAGGAGTATTTCCTTTTGGAGTAACAGTGAGACCTTTAATAGTTACAGACAAAGGTCCTGGAACATTCCGTTCTTCCTTGTTTGTAGGATTTATGAAGAGAGACTGTGGCCTTTCAATTGTTTGCTTTGATGGCCTGATAGATCTTGTTAGCAAAGACTCTCCTGTTTTCCATGGTGTCTCTAAATTTTGGAAGGCTTTTCGCTCCTTTTCCAGAATGTCCTTCTGTTGACGAATCTGTTCCATCATTTCCTTTTCATTTTGCTGCTGCAACTGCTTTTGTCTTTCTTCTTTTTCCATGTTTAGTCTTTCTAACTTCTTAAGCACAGTATTAGAAAAGTAAGTATTTTTCATGGAAGCAGTAGCAGCTGTTCTGCTTTCCTCAACCAAGTGGCATTTTCTGCTTTCTTTGTTTGTGTCCAAGGTAAAAGCTATCTCTGGCTTTTCTTCACTTTCCAAAATTATGTTTTTCAAAGTACTTGCCCCAAGTTCAGAGCTTACTTTTGTGTGATCTTGTGGGGGTATATAGAATGTTGGAAGGCTATTTGGGATGAAGGGCTCTCTGAATTGTGGCTTACAGGTAATGGTCTGAGAATCACAGTCCATCCTGTCTTTTATGACAACGTTCTCTGAAAACTCTGAACTGGAAGGTGTCCTCTTTCTAATTAATAAACTACTACTCTCATCTGATATGATGGGGACATTTTTTTGTAAATCAAAATTTGGATCACAGGGTAAAGCTTTCTGTGCCTTAGATGAAGGGATCTGTAAGTCTCCCTCATTTGAAAACACTGCCTCTAGTTTGTTTTTTGGATTGTCCTCAAAACTCAAGAGTTCCAAGCTCCCCTGAGAACTTTCACTCTCAGGGGTTCCTTGTGATGATTGTAGGCCCTCAGAAATCAATTCTGTGGACCATCTACGCTCTTCTGAAGGAGACATTCCACCCCGTACCTTCAGCAATTCCAAACTAAATATTGCTTGCTCCAACTCACGCATTCTGCGACTCTCTCTTTTTGCCCGTCCTACTTTTTTTGGACTAAGGTCCTCCAATGACTTGCGCCTCTGTCTTACAATTACATCTTGCTCCAAATCTATGGTACTTTGGCTAATAGTCTTTTCCTGTCCTTTGCATGCTAAATCTCCAGAGATGTCCACTGAATTGCTATGGCTGATTCGATTATTTTCTATCACATATTTGTATTCTTCTACAGCTTTCATTCTTTCTTCAAATGATCCATCTTCCCATTTGGAAGGGTCTGAACCCCAAATTTCTAGATTATTTTCTTTAATAGCTAATCCGTTTTTCAATTTAGCTTCTTTTAATCGTTGTTCTTTCAAAGATCTAAATCTATGGAAAAAACAAAAATGTGACATGAATTTTTGGAATCATCTTTTGGTCACAACTGGATGGATACAGGATAAACAGTATTGGTTAAAATAGAAGCTATACCTCTAAAATTTAATCTCAAATTGATAAAATGTTAATTGAAAGGAATGTTAGTGATTACATATAGAACAACAATATTACTTTAAAAAAAAGCAAATGCAAACCAATTTTTTCTTAGTATTGAATTAGGCAAACATTAACATGATCATTTTCATGTAAAATAAAGAGCAAAAGAACATTGTATATAAAACTCTGAATGTATTACTAAATTTGTTTTTTTTACGTGTATGATAAATTTAACATGTTTTCAAAACTTCATTATTTGACTATATCTCTTAAACTTCATCATATTCTCTTTTATATGTTTTAAACAAAACTATTGACATTCTTTTTGACTTCTTCATCTTTTAAGGATATCATTATGGTGAAGCATTTTACAAAGAAGCAAATTGAGGTGCAGGGATTACTAGCCTAAAGTAATATGATTGAGGAAGGAAGGAAACCTGGACCAAAACTCAAATTTTCTGATAACTGGGGCACCATTTTTTTTCAATTAAATCATAATTTAAATGGAAATACATCCACATACACACATATGTAAATATTGAAAACATGTAAAATTACCACGTATAGGAAACAAAATAGACATATTTGAAAGAAACCTCTAATTTTAACTAAAAATAAATATAAGAGAGAGAGAGGGAGAGAGAGGGAGAGAGAAGGAGAGAGAGGAAGAGAGAAGGAGAGAGAGGGAGAGGGAGAGGGAGAGGGAGAGGGAGAAGGAGAGGGAGAGGGAGAGGGAGAGGGAGAGGGAGAGGGAGAGGGAGAGGGGGAGGGGGAGGGGGAGAGAGAGAGAGAGAGAGAGAGAGAGAGGGAGAGGGGAGAGGTAGGAGTAGGGGTAAGGGTAGGGGTAGGAGTAGAGGTCGAGGAAAGAAAGGGAGGGGAGGGAAAAAGGGGAAAGGGCGGGGGGGGAAGAGAGAAAGAATTGTTAAAAGAACCTCCAGAGAGTACTTTGGAACTATGCTCAAAAAGTTATCAAACTGTGCATACCCTTTGATCCAGCAGTGTTACTATTGGGCTTATATCCCAAAGAGATTATAAAGAAGGGAAAGGGACCTGTATGTGCATGAATGTTTGTGGCAGCCCTTTTTGTAGTGGCTAGAAACTGGAAACTGAATGTATGCCCATCAGTTGGAGAATGGCTGAATAAATTGTGGTATATGAATATTATGGAATATTACTGTTCTGTAAGAAATGACCAACAGGATGATTTCAGAAAGGCCTGGAGAGACTTACACAAACTAATGCTGAGTGAAATGAGCAGGACCAGGAGATCATTATATACTTCAACAACAATACTATATGATGACCAGTTCTGATGGACCTGGCCATCCTCAGCAATGAGATCAACCAAATCATTTCCAATGGAGCAGTAATGAACTGAACCAGCTATGCCCAGAAAAAGAACTCTGGGAGATGACTAAGAACCATTACATTGAATTCCCAATCCCTATATTTTTGTCCACCTGCATTTTGGATTTCCTTCACAGGCTAATTGTACAATATTTCAGAGTCCAATTCTTTTTGTACAGCAAAATAACGTTTTGGTCATGTATACTTATTGTGTATCTAATTTATATCTTAATGTATTTAACATCTACTAGTCATCCTGCCATCTGGGGGAGGGGGTGGGGGGTAAGAGGTGAAAAATTGGAACAAGAGGTTTGGCAATTGTTAATGCTGTAAAGTTAACCATGCATATAACCTGTAAATAAAAGGCTATTAAAAAAAAAAAGAACCTCCAGAAAGGCTAAGATACTTAAACTGGAAAATAAACCTAGGAATTTTGGCCCCGAAATCTGACCTTCCCTTTCTTTAAGACTTCAGACCAGCTCTTCCCTCAGTTGGAAAGCCTCAAACCTAACACTGTATTATGAGCTTCCTCACCAATTCCATCCTTCCTTGTTTTGATAAGGAACTTCCTGAAGCCATTTGTGCAGTTAATTGCAAGGCTCACCTACCTTCACAAGTGGCAAGTAGCACCTGAGCCACAGAATAAAGTATAAACTGTAAGGAAGAAAAACCTTTTATCCCTCATTCCTAGAAACTTTTATATTTTAGGTTACAGATCAGAGTTCCCAGACTTTTCACTAATGTATTTATTTCTTTCCTGAAGAAAACTCAGGATAATGATGCAGGCAGTTACAGAAAGAATGATGCTGGGAGCCCTGGATCTCCTTCAATTTGCTTCACCAATAGCAGGGAATTGTATGGCATCATTTCCTTCAGACTTTGTGTTTTCTAATGGGAAAAAGGTTGTGTCTGAGTACACCAATGAAATGTAAGCTTTCTCTGTGACATGAAGAGAACAATTAAGAAATTCCCTGAGATGTCAGATTTTGGGAAAATCTATAGATCATAGTAAGACCTACAAGGCAGTGTATGAATAGGTGAACCTTCAAGACAGAAGACCTGAATTTAAGTGCTGCCTCTGAAAAATACCAGCTTTTTTGACTGTGGGAAGGTTACCTATCTTCCCAGTGGGCCAAGCAACTAAGACTAAGCTGTAGAGGACTGGCTGACCTCAATTAATGGAGTCTATTACCACAGCAGAATGTCTCTTTATGGATTAAATCAGGGGTCTAGAGCCAAACGATCTAAGCCAATAGAGAATCTCCTGAGAATGTAAAGTAAAATCCAAGCACTCAGTTGCAACTTAAAAATTTATAGCTTCTTGCATATGTAAAGTTATAGAGGAAAAACAAACATCTTTTTTAGTGGTACTTCTATAACCAGGAAAGTACTAAAGCTACTTTTTGAGGTTGAGATATTCTCTTATAACTTTCTAGTTAAGCAGTTTATATTTGGGAAATATAGATCTCACTTGAATGGGGTTCAAACCCCAGTGTGTACACCTAGGCTTCTAGAAACAACAGGTCACCCATCTTTTTTCTTTACCGATTTATGTTAACTAGTTGCAGATATTACCTTTGCCTAGCTCTGAATCCTCGGCACGCTGCCTGTAACAGGATAATTTTGTTTCTTTGTTCCTTGTACAGTTTGCTTTTCCAGTAGCCTCTCCATCTTGCCTGTATGCAGGTAGCTGCAGCATGCCTTCGTCTGCAGTAATCCCGCCAAGTCTCTTGAATGATGGAGGCTGCGGTTCGTATCTGCAGGTATTTTTGCCTCCCCCAGTAAGCCCGCCAAGCAGCCTGGAGAACAGTTGCGGCATTATTCACAACCAGTGCATCATCTTGGACAGCTCTGCCTTCACCATGCTTCTCACACAAGTAATTTCGCCAAGCTCGCTACAAAAGACCCAACAGTTTATGATGTAGGATTCTCTCATACCACATTTTATAAATACAAGGAAATGGAAATGAAATACCATGTCATAATGAAATAAAACACAGAGAAGTTTTGTCGTTGTTGTTTTTTTAATAAGCCAAAGTAGAGAAAGTAATTTTGTTTTTCAGAGTGACCAAGAAAACTCCACAGACTAAAAGCTTTGAAAATCAGAATTATTAAGACTGGTTTTGGATAAGCTATCTAATTCATTCCTTCTCTTTTATGGAGAAATTCAGAAATAGTATGTTAAGGAATAAAAATAAGGAATAAGAATGCTTATCACATTATGTGAGGTATCACATTGATTTTTTAATTCAGGTATTTATCAAAGTCTATTTTCCCTTCATAAAAATTGGACCCTCTTTTCTCAGTTTGCTATGGTGCATCTATCAGGACACTTTATGCCACAGGTCTTAACTCATGTATCCACATTTTATTTCTTTCCCCAGAAAAGACTATTAATAGTTGTTCTGTTCTGTTTGCCTCAAACGGGGAGCTGACCCCTTTATCCAAGAATACATTGGCTATTTCAGACTAAATGTCACACTAAATGATGAAGTACCCATAATACAATTCTTTGACATATAGTTGCATTTTCTTTTCTTTCCACACACTCTAGGATCTCTCCTTTGTATTTCCTTACTCTGAACTCAGAAAATAGGAACTGCTGTAGAATAAAGTTTCAGTTTTTTGCCTTTGAATGTCCAGCTCCTGATACAGTGTTTTAGGAATTCAAAGGTATTTCATGGAGGGGAAAAAAAAAAAACGAGTATATTTCATATTAAAAGTTTTATAGGAGTTAAAAGATATTCTTTATTTCATTTACTTTCTGGGAAAAGAACTGAATCGTGCTGTGAACATCAGTTTGCATTCTATCAGCCAGAGAAAAGGCATAGCCAGGTAAGAGGATATATTCAAAAGAAATTAAGACTGGTGTGTTAGATAAAGTCCTGAACTTGGAGGGCACCTGATATAGTATAAGGCTGTCAGGAGAATCAAATGAGAAAACTATGGAAAAATACTTCGTCTACCCTTAAAGATACTATAAATATTACCAATTATTATTGTTTTTGCTACTTAAAGAATCTAAAAAGTTAGTTTAAAGTTAGATTACAACCATGGGGATCATTCAGTTCAAATACGTCATTTTTCTAGACGAGGAAATAAGGCAGAGAATGATAACTTGATCAAGAAAAACAAGTACTGGACAGAAGAGTAAGGGTTAGAACCTGATTCTAAATTCAGTGTGCTTTTCCATTGGATGGCATAATAAATTATGCTTCACTTTTAAAAATTATTTCCTTAACAGTCAATTCCATAGGATTAAAAAAAATCAGTAATTTGAAGATATATAATTTCACTGGGAGGGGAAGTGGGGAGAATAACTCTTTTTATTGACACATACTGCAATGCTTCTACAACTTTAAGAAAAGCCAAAAATTTGTCACCTTTAAAATCTACCTAATGATGAGTACCTCTGAATTTTGCTATGCTGGTCCTCAAATAAAAGACATTTAATTTGTCACTAGCCCATAGAATAAGATCTAAAATAATCTTTCAAAAATCCCTGTATTACCAGACACATGACTGATGATGAGATTTCTAATAATGATGCTTCAGTAACCACTTAGTTGAACAGAGTACCTGGCTTGATTAGTACCGAAGATTTTTAATAATCTATTGACAGATTGATATTTCCATGAATTTTTCAGAATAATAATTATAGGATATATATTAGGTAAGGAAGGAATAATAGATTTTTTGGGGAAAAAAAAAATTAACGATGCTCTAAAGACAAAAAGGAAAAAACGTACTGCAAAGAATAGCCCAGGATAATGACTAGAGGAACCTGAAGGTTGAATCTCAACAATATCATTAAAATCTAAAACAGCATGCGGCAAGAATTTTATGCTTTCTAATTCAAAAATATCATTTAGAAAATATTTATAAAAATAACAAGAGTCATCAAAAACTAATATCTCATGTTCCTTTGTTGCTAGTGATAATTTGTAAGGCACACTGCTAATCAATATGGTCTCAGTGTCAAAGCCTTCTGTTCTTAGAAGCAAAGATTAAAATATGAAACCGAGCCAAAAGTCCTGGGAAGATGCTATCTTTCTCACCTGCAGGATAATGACCGCTTGTCTCATATGGAGGAAATGTTGTCTAGAAAGCACGGCCCGGAACCATCGCTGCAATAGTATGATCCGCTGGAGCACTTCTTGATGCAGCAAGTCTTGTAAGTGCTGCCGCTCCCGTTCTTTAAGGAACACCTAACAGAATGAAGAAAAGGATAGAGAATAGTCACCACTGTAGCCACAGAAAATGTGTCTGTCAAATAGCATCTAGAGAGGGAAGTAATCAGGCATTGTTGTGAGTCAGTTTGTTGGGTACAAATGGCAGTCATTTCTCTGTAATGCTTGTCAATACATGAAGCTTCAACATCACTACGCATGCCCAAGTGCAGCGGTAAGTTCTGGAATCTGAGAACATGGATTCAGATTCTGCCTCTGCCTCTCCTTGGGCCAAGCCCTTTAGCTTCTTGGGTCCTTCAGTTTCAAAGGTTGCAGTTGAGTGCATCTGTGATTCCTTTTGACTCTATTCTTAGGGTCCTAAGAATTCTAAGTTTCTGATCATGGCTCTTACTACTTTATGTGGTGTTTTTCTTCTTTAAAATAATAAGATGGTTCTCTCTGGGGGAGCAGGTTTCTTGGGGAGGTTTTCTGGAGGCAGCCTTAGTTTCAGTTACAAGTAATAATCACCCAAATGTAGACAGGTGCTAAAAGTTCAGATCTTTTATTGTGTCCTTCAATATAGCCCGGGTAGCTTTCTTAGAGGCCTCTCTCCTCCTTGGTTCTAAGAGCTCTTGCAGCTTGTCCCTTGCTTCTGCCTTTGCTTCCTTCAGCCTCCAGCCAGCACCTCCTTGCCTGGGCCTGGACAGCTTTTTGGAGAGCCTTTTCAGACCAGCTTGGTCTCAGTGGGGGAAGTGCAGGAGCCCAGCCACCATAGCTGTGTGAGATGAAGTGAATCTGGTTGCGCCTCGGAGAGAGGGCTTCTGCTGAACCGACTTGACGCTCCCCTCTCAATGTTTTCAGCTCAACTCTCTGAGAGAGCCTCTGTCTGTTTCTTACATATGATTTCTTCTGAGAGAGTGTGATTATATGGGTTTCTCCCAGAGTGCTCTCTGGCTGTGAGAGCTTCAAGGGAGGTGTGAATTTGGATATCTCATACTAAACCCTGAAATCTCCCAAACCTGTGAATTGCAATGAGTACTTAAATACTTCTTGCTTATATGAGCTCTCTAAAGGTGTGAACACAAGCATTGTTTCTATCAGTTGTACTTAGTACCTTGTTTTAAGTTCTGGCCCATAACATCTCTTCGTAGGATCAGATCAATCACACTGAACTATGTTAAATTAGATAATTATTGTCTCTATCAACTCTAATGACTTAACACTTTGTAAAGATTCCAACGACTTTATAACCTTGTAGAATTCAAGGACCTCATTTGAGTCACCATTGATTGCATCTTCTGCATTGAATCACAGAACCTTAACATTTAAATGTATCTCAGAGGACAGTGACTCTAACCTGTACCTAAAGCATAAATCCTCACTACGATATCTCCAGTAAGTCTTCTCCCTTACCAACATTTTGAACACATCTTTGGATCTCATGCTTTTGATTTCTCCTCGGTATCCAAACAGTCTTCCCCCAAATCTACTTTAGACTGTTCAACTGTACACAAAATAACTCAATCCTCATCCTGCACCACTTGCCAATATTCACCACTTTATTCTCTCTAGGTTTTAATGGCATTGCTTTCTCTTGGTTCTTCTACTTGTCTAACATATACTTCCTAAGTATATTTTGGACCTCTGTGTTATCTTTGACTCCTTACATATTTTACATCTCTAATCTGTTGCCAAATCTTGTCATTTCTATCTAAAACATTTCTTGGGCACACCTGTCTCTTGGTAATCACACAAACATTACCATAGTTCAGACCTTTATAAATTCTCATCTGGTTATTATAATTGCCTCTTAATTGGTCTCTTTGCCTGAAGCCATTCCCCTAATTAATCTATCCTCTACACATCTATTAAAAAGTGATTTTCCTAAAGTGCATGTCTATGTCAACCCTCCTTTAAATTTTATTGACTTCTTTGTGTCTCTTAGACAAAATGGAAACTCCTCTGCTTGACAGTCAAGGCTCTTTATGCCTCCCAAGTCTTTTGAGAACTCACTGTCCCACCCCTGTTTGGGCCTAATGGTCTTGGACCTAGGTCAGCACTGACTGTCTTCTGTGCCTGGCAAGTTCTCCCTCTTCAAACCCTACCTGATGAAGAAAGCCTTTCCTAGGACTCTCAGCAAGAAATGCTCTCTCTTCTTGTTACCTACCTTATTCTCTGACTGTGTGGAAAATCTACCTTGTTATGGATAAAGTGCCCTATTTAAGACTGTAAGCTCCTAGAAGGCAAGGATCAGAGAACTTCATTATAGTAAGAAAATCATTCAACATTCCTCCCTAATCAATTTAGTGCCCCACTTTCTGGGGGTTGTTCCTAATAGTTTCCTTTCTCCTCAAGGCTCTCACGGTGCCTTTCCTTTTCAAAGCCTGTCCTCCTCCTCCTCAACTCCCCTTCCTCACCAAAGCCAACCCCTCAACATGCATTCTTAATCCTACTTCCATAAGTATTTCATTCCTTCCTTCTCTTTCCTATACATGACTATAACTCCCCTAATCTTAAATAAAAACAACAACAAAACCCCAAACCCTTCAGTTTATCCAACTGACCCTGTCTCACTAAATTAGACAGTACATTTTGGCAAGCACTGTCAAGTTAGGCTGGATGAATTGGATTATACCAGATTGTGGAAGTTTTTTGAAGAGCTGGTCAAAGAATTTACTTGAGTATAGATACAATAGGGAGTCACTGTAGGTCCTAGAGTAGGGGGAGTTATGTGATTATGGTTTTAAGAATATTATCTTAAGTATTATGCTGAATTGCAGAAAAGATCTTAGAGACAAACAAACCATTGAAAAAGCAGACATAGTAATCAATATATGTGATAAAGTGGTTTCAGATTACATTGGTGATGACAGCAATGGAAAAAGAGGAAAATCTGAAAAGCATTTCCAAGAAATAAATGAAAATGTAGCAAGAGATCTGATATAGAGTGAAAGGAAAAGGAAAAAGCAAGTATAATTTCTTTTCTTCTTTTTTTTTTCTGAGGCAACTGAGGTTAAGTGATTTGCCTAAGGTCACACAGCTAGGAAATGTTAAGTGTCTGAGGCCAAATTTGAACTCAGCTTCTCCTGACTTCAGGGATTGTATTTTATTCATTGTGCCAGCTAGCTGCCTCCAGAAGCAAGTATAATTTCAAGATTCCATTTAGATATAATAAAAGAATGGCGGTATCATAGACAGGAATGTGAAGTTTGGGAACAGTAAATGGAAAGTGAATGGAGAGATTATTTTGAACATGATGAGTTCAAGGTAATAAGAGAAGAATATGTGATGCACTATGAACCCGTCTGTTGGAAATAAAAGACTTGTAGCTCAGAGTTTTTCATTATTATAATTATCAACATTTGCTCTATCAATTTTCTTATGGTATACTGCATTTGATCATTGATTGAAAGCTGTAAGAAGCCTTGGAGGACATTTAGTCCAACCATTTCATTTCCCAGGTGAGGAAAACAGGCCCAGCAAGATTAAGTCACTTGCCCAATATCACACAGGTAGTAGGCATCTGAAGCAGAATTTGAACACTGTTCCTCTTTTAGAGCTCATTATGTGACATCACCTAGGTAATCTTTTTCAGACATGTAAATAACAAGTTTTTAAATAGACATCAACGATTAACACACTGTATTTACCATGGATTTTCCAACTTGATAATTATCAGGACTAAGCTTTATTTTCCTGAAGAAATCTTGGATGTTATATTTTGAAGGAACAGTGTCACGCTGGAGAAGAACATGGAAATGGTCCACAAAATCCTTTAAAAATGAAAGAAAAAAAAAAAAAAGACAAAACTATTATAATAGTAAAAATAAATAACAATCATAACAACAATTACTATAGTGGTTACGATGTGCTAGACTGTAATGGGCTGAAGGTCGAGCTGATGCACTGAAGTCCCAAGCACATGAGGCTAAATAGTAATTGGACCATACTCTATTAATATATATGCTTGGAAAAAGAATGGCCCCCTTCCACTCTTTGTGCAAGTCCTGATGTGTCGTATAGGAAATGATGATTTTGGTGGGTGGAGGCAGAGGGGTGGAGAGAGGAGCGAAAAAAGAAGTCTGGCTAGCTTCCTGTTGCAGCAGCACACTTTGCTATCATGATCCCCCCTTCACCTCTGATCCCCTTTCACTTCTGATCCTTCTTCATCTCTACTGAGAATAAAGAGTGAATGAAGATTTTCCCTTAACCTGAATCCCTGACTCCGGCTGATTTTAAAATACGTGGTCATCATACTAGACAATGTGTTCAACACTCTACAATGATTTTCACACACACATACACACACAAAAAACACCCCACATTAACTATTTCAATAGCAAATTTCTGAGTGCTATAGTGTGGTGGAAAAGAAAACTTCACAAAAGGTTTGGTGGAATCAATAGAGTTTCTTATAATTACAATTTATCCTTTAAATTCAAACAATATAAAATGTATATACCTGAGGATAAAATAAATTTAGGAAGATGATGGAGATAGTAACTGTAGTAGTTGATAATTATAGAATTATACAAATTTTAAGAGTAAGAAAGCCCTTGGAAATCATATAGCAAATTCCTTTTTTTTTTTTTCCAAGATAAGAAAAATGAGGATAAGAGATTAAGTGGATTGTAAAAGTTACATAACTGTCCTTGTCTATTCTACTATAATGAAAAAGTAATTTTACTGTAACCAAAGAATTTTAACAGAAACTTAAGTGAATGAGGCAGATGTCAGTGTATAGCCAAGAATGAAGCTTTGAGGTCAAGAGTGAAGAGATTAAAGAGGGTCCCAATTACACAGAAGCCTCTATAGAGCTGATCAGAGAAAGCTATATGATCCCAATTAGTAATGGCATCAGCAGGAGCCAACTTCATTTAACAAAAAGCTTTGGTTTTTGGCTATGTTGCAGTCAGTCAAGGAAAAGTCATATGCAGAAAATTCAGAAGAAATCAAAGAAAAATAAACTTTACATCTGTGGAGGCAAATCTGAGTTCCATTAACCTTTAGAGCATCCAAGAATATAAATGATTAGAGTTTTCTGACTAAGGAGATACAATTTTTTCAAATTTTAGGAGCAATTTATAACAACTAGGAATTGGAAGGCATTATTGATTATAGAAGTATATAAAAGATCCTTATATTGGCATAAATAGAGTGCACCTATTTTCTATCTTTTCCATTTTCAAATAACCAGTGTTTAAGAAAGAAAAGGAAAAAGCAGGAATAAGTACATGCAAAATACACATGTATAATAAACAATGAAATACATCAGAAATATGGAGTGAATGAATAATCAACATGCACAAATTTGTGAGAGAAAAAGAGAATACAGGCATGTACTTTTTAAATTCAAAAAGAGTCTCTCTGGTCTAACCTGGAAAGAATATCTGCAGCTGTATCCTGATTGCCGAATTCGAACTGTTTCCAGCATCCCTGTGTAACGCAGTTGTCTAAGTACCAATGGATCACTGAATCTTAAAGGAAGCTAAAAATACAAAGCAGAGAAAAAAAAAGCAGAGACTAATATGAAATAAATACTCTTTAACCTAGACTTTTAAAATTTACCTAAGAAGGTAATTAACATTTTTTAGCATTGTGGCTAATAAACCCATTTTGCCTATGGTATTATTATAAAATTAATGATAGAAATTGGATTTATGATTTCATAGGTATTAGGAACTAGTTGATGAGGAAATTCCTTCAACTAATACAAGTTGGTATTTTCTTTGCAATTTATAATTTAAGAGAGTTCCCTGGAGCAAAGAGAACTTTAGTGACTAACACAGAATCAGAACTGGAATCCAACTATTCCTGATAAGGAGATTGGCTCACTATTTACCATGGCACATTATCTCTATGGAATTAGTGACTATAAAAGTTATTATATTCTCAGGAGATACATAAATAACACTCCCAGGACTCAATAGTGACACACACTGCATATTTCAGTAAGGTAGATGTCTAAAACCCAAAATTCAAAGGTGATAACAATTAACAACTCTTCAACATAGAGATTTTGTTCTTCCTTTATTGTTTTAGAAACCATGTTGTCTAACTCACTGTTCTTTATTACTATTTTTAATGAGAGGCTAATTCCAAACACACCATGTAAGCTACTGGGGCAAAAACAAGCAATAAGGGGGGAAAAAAGACTATTGTTGTTTTTGTTTGTTTGTTTTTGTGAAACAATTGTTGTTAAGTATAACTTGCCCAGGGTCACATAGGTAGGAAGTGTTAAGTGTCAGAGGCTACATTTGACTTGTCCTCCTGACTTAAGGGCTGGTACTCTATCCACTGTGATATCAAGTACTCATCCTAACCTAGCAATTATTAATAGGAGCAGTTAAATGTATATACAGCTGTAAGATCATGGCTAAGTCACTTCCAATTACTTGATCTATAATATATCACCAGAATATCTATATTAACTGCTTCATCAGGTTGAGGATCAAAACATATAAGCTTGTAAAAACACTTTGGAAATTTGAAAACATTAGAGAAGTTAACTATACTTCTCACAAAATCCTGTATGTTTTATGTGTATGTATATAAACATACATGAACATGTAGACACATGTGAAAGAAGAAACTGAGCTCAGAGAAAACAAAGTAGTTACAGAATGAATAAATAAAAAACATGAACCCAGAGCTTACCTCTCCCCAAGTTGGGAATGCCTTCTACTACAACAGGGGTTCTGAACCTTTTTTGTGCCATGGGCCCCTTGGGCAGTCTGATGAGGCCTATAAGCCCTTTCTCAGTATGTCTTAAAATGAATAAAATAAAATACAAAAAGAACTACAAAGGAAACCAATTATATTGAAACACAATTATCAAAATATTTTTAAAAAAGAGGTTCACAACCCCTAGATGAAGGGGTTTACTACAGCATTGTCTGAGTAGAAGACAAATTTTTTTTGGTTTAAATTTTAACCAGTTAAGAATGTCAAATTTTATATATGCTAAATGAATTGCATGTTAGCCAGGTAAAATGTCCATTAAAATAATTACTGCCTACAGGAATGGAAACTTTTTTTCCTCCCTCTTTTCATAATGATATTAAATCTTGCAATTTGGTATGGATTGTGCTGGCCTAAGTGGCAGTATATATGAGATATTTTTACCTTTTCAGCATTAGACCGAATGCACTTGACAAAATATGGTTCTGCTTGACCAAGTGTAGCCATCAATTTGTTCAGGGATACCTATAAAACAAAGAATATTTTCAGTATATTTTAGTTCAGATTAGTAAATGGTATATGATTCATTCAAAAGTACTTACTAGAATGATAATATTGAGCAAGTAATTAAAACTAGGGAGGAACAAATAAATAGGTTTCCTTTCTCAAAAATATTTACAAAGGATACTAGTCAACATTCATCTTAGAATTTCAAAAAATGATAAACGTTAAATAAATATCTTTCCAATTAAATCTAATTATTTTAGCCAACTCATAGTAAAATTAGTTTCATTGTTTACTTGATTATAATATTTAATTTGGGAATAATGATAGTTTGTTATATTCAAATAATGAAGATTTTCATAATAGTCTACAATAATCTTATATACTGGGAATAATAAAAAATTAGCTTTGAAATATAGCTTTTTTTCAGGGAAGGAGATTTTGTTGAATAACCTGGGAGGGAAAGAAATAATGGTATTTTTGTGAAATTGTTTGATTTCTTTGGGCCTGCCCTTCTTCCCTGGAATATCTCTTGTGCTAATCCCTGGCCTTAGCATTCTTGAACAATGGCTCCACTTAGGGCTGGGCTCATCTGCTGAAGGCAGCCTCAACTGACATCTTCCCTTTTGCTATTCATGTTTGTAGACTTCAATTCATTTCAAGAAGTATTTATCAAGTGCTAACTACACCAGGCACTATAAGAATGGTCAGGGAATAAAAAGAAAAAAGTAACCCAATTCTTGTCCTGAAGAAATTTACATTCTATTATACAAATGCATAGAATTATCTTGTATTCGCATCCATTGATTGTATTCTGATCTTTTATTTTTCTCTATATCCCTAGTTCCCATGCTTAACAAACATTTATTAAAATGAAATAGGGAATGAGCTAAAATGGCAGAATGAAGGCAGGGACTAACCTAAACTGTCTCCTAAACCCCTGCAAATAATTTTAAAATAACCACTAAATGAATTTTAGAGTATTAGCATCCATAGAAAGATGGAGTGCTACAATTTTCAGCCAAAGGCAACTTGGAAGGTTGGCATAAGGGGCCTATGGCATCAGATGGGTCTGAAGCAGAATCACAGTGCAGGCCATGCCAGCACAGCTTGGACCCCAGGAAATGAGAAGCAGCCAGTGGTGGCAACCTGAAGACCTCTCAGCCCACAGAGTCCAAGCATGACTTGGCAGGCAACTTTTGTGCACTAAGGAGTTAGGGAAGCTGCAGAAAACTAGAATCAGGCTTTGAGAGCTGCTGAGTCAACAGTGGTGGCAGCAGCCACTTTTAGAGATCTCAGCCCACAGTAGGGGATCTAGAACAGGTGGTCAAAGGGAGGTTTCAGAGGCCTTTTTGCTGGCACCACAATAGGACTTTGCTGCTTCACCCATACTCACATCTGGGTAGCAGTGCAGGCTCACAGTACAGATCCCTGTATGGATCTCTGAAAATATCTGACTTGGAACCCTGAAAACCTCTGAAACTTGGAACATTACATCATCCTCCCTGGAAAGAGAGCTCTACTTTAACAAAGAGTTAAAAGCCAAGTCATAGGCTGGAAAAATAAGCAAAGAACAGAAAAATATTCTGATGATAGAAAGCTATTCTGGTGACAAGGAAGATCAAAATGCATATCCAAAGCCTCCAAAAAAAATAAGAATTGATCTCAGGCTATGGATGAGCTCAAAAGGAATTTTGAAAATCAAGAGAGGTAGAGAAAAAATTAGAAAGAAAAATGAGTGATGAAACAGGAAATACAAAAAAAAAAAACTAATGAGAACATCAAGTGAAAAAGCAAAACTGGCCAAATGGGAAAGGAAGTACAAAAGCTCACCGATGAAAATACTAAAAATTAGAATTGAGCAAATGGAAGCTACTAATAACTTCGTGAAAAATCAAGATACAATAAAATAAAACCAAAAGAATGAAAAAACAGAAAACAATGTGAAGTATCTGTAGAAAAACAATTGATCTGGAAAATAGATCTAGAAGAGAAAATTTAAAAATTCTTGGTCTACCTGAAAGTCATGATCCAAAAAAAAAAGTCTAGACTTTTCCAAAAATTGTCAAGGAAATCTGTTCTGATATTCTAGAACCAGAAAGTAAAACAGAAATTGAAAGAATCCACCAATTACCTCCCTGAAAGATTACAAGATGAAAACCCTCAGGAATAAATATTACAGCCAAATTCTTGAACTCCCAAGTCAAGGAGAGAATACTGCAAGCATCCAGAAAGAAACAATTCAAGTATGGTGGAGCCACAGTCAGGATAACACAAAATTTAGCAGTTTCTACATTAA
Organism: Sarcophilus harrisii; assembly: GCF_902635505.1. Taxonomy (NCBI): domain Eukaryota; kingdom Metazoa; phylum Chordata; class Mammalia; order Dasyuromorphia; family Dasyuridae; genus Sarcophilus; species Sarcophilus harrisii. The sequence continues at coordinate 597,865,289 of NC_045427.1, forward strand.
AGGACCAGAGGGCAATGAGTTGGGAATAAAATTGAATGGAAAAAGGGCAGTGGTTTGTTCTGCTTCTGGGAAACTGCAAAACTACACAATGATCCCAAGCCACCCATAGTCCCTCTTTTTTAGGAGCGATATTGCAATGATGCAGCTATAGAACAATGAAACTCAGAATATAACGCTGTCTGAAAAATAAAAAATAAGTACCATGCAAAAAGTTACATGCGAAACATAAAAAGGAAAGGTTCTTTCTGACCACTAAGCACAAATGCAGCTGTCACACATATGAAAGAGTGCATTGAAATAAGAGAATATATGGCACGACAGGACTAACATTTACAAATGTTTTCCTGATGCAGTTTCTTTCCCCCTACTACAGCACTGAATGAATCTAATTCTTTCCTTGTTACCCCCTCCTTTGTTAGCTTTTTCTAAAGGGAGACAAAGTTGCCCTTGGGATCAAAAAGGTGTGATCTTCCCCAATACAACTTCCCAGTTACTTAAAGGTCAAGGACAGTAATACCCAGTGGAGAAGTATCAGTGTGTCCTTCCCTATACCCTGTGCTTTATGACCAGAAATATTTCTATACTGAGAAGAGCCATATCCAGTGAAACTCAGGGCCACTATTTCCTATTTGTATCTTTTGCCTAGGTAAGCCCCCTTTTTTAGCTATTCAACTGTCTTGCAAGTGTGTCACTGCATCCTATAATCAAACCTGCCACCTCTGAAATATGAGAATTAAACATCATTTCAAAACAGAATTTTCATAAGTTTAAATGAAGCAAAAAGGTGAAGAGATACTTAGGAGTCAACTTATCTTTGACAGACCTTAAAAAGAAAAAAAAAAAAAATAGGAAAAAAGCACTGAAAGAAACTCCTCTATAATAGTAAATTTGATTTCTATTCCCATTCATTTTTCTGCTTTTCCAAATTAAGGTCAAACTGAGTTTATAATTTAAAATAAACAACATAGACATTACCTGAAACTGGGCACTTATGCTAGGAGGCTTCTTCTTCTTGTGCAGATGAAGGAGAGACTTAGTAATGCGATCCTGCAGAGTCAGGTTGGTCAGGTGCTTTAAAGACTTTACCTCTAGCAAGTGCTGGGAAAGGAAGAAAGGGAGGAAAAGAGGAAAGAAAAGGAAGTAGGGAAAGAGAAAATAGGGGGAAAAGAGAGAGGGGAAGGTAGGGAGTAAAGGAAGGAAAGAAAGTAAGATTGTTATAAAATTATTATTATAAATATTCTAAATCTTTATAGTCAGTTTTTTTCCTCTATTTAATTACTGAATTATTCTCTGTCCACAATGATAAATTAATTGAATTAAATAAGAAGTTTATATTATTCATTGTATTCCCAAGACTACTGTTAAGCAATAATGAAGCATAAACTATAAAGACATGATTTCTATTATTTAGTAGTTAGGATTTATTTGAGGAGACAAGATCACTCTAACACAAAACAACGAAGGAATACAAGACAGTACTTTGAAACTTTACATTTTATTTAATATTAGTAAACTGCAAACATTTTCACTAAAAGATTTTTAGTTGAGAGAAGTTAAAGATCTTTTGAGTCTAAAACTAAACCACATTTTTGCTAAAAAAAAAAAAAAAAAGTGCTGAAAATTTGGTAAATATAAAAAGTAGTTCCTAAAGTTAAAACTTTGTGGTCACCTAATTGCTTAGCTAATTCAAAATTCTCTGACAGCATAATTCACAAAATCTCAGAAATGTAAAGGGATAAAGGGGCTTGTTACTATCCTGGAATTATCTGTTGTCAATTTTGGTTCACTAAGATAATTGGAAAGGATCAACCAAATAGTACTGATTAAGAAATATTTTAAGATTCTGTAAAGGAAACAAGACAACCATAGAAGAAGTGTACTTCCATGTTTGAGTTCAAAGAATAATCAACAGGCCTAATTAGAGCAAACAGAACATTGTTAGTTATAGATATAATAAACTTACTTTGGAGTGAAAATGGCTTACTTATTATAAGGACGTGATATCAATGAAGAAGTTAAGCCAAGATGAATTATAAAGTAATTTTCCCTTTATGAAGTCAAAATTATCACTGGATTTATATCCATTCATGTTATAGAAAATAAAACGGGCTCAGAATGGAGAGCGATTTTGCTCAAGTTAAAAAGATAGTAAGCAGCAGAGCTAATGTTAAAATTCAGATTCTCTGACTTGAAATCCAGCGTTCTTTCCATTGAGAGTGCTGAACACAAATAAATGGTGAATGAATGGCAATATTTCATGAAAGAAAAAAATCATAAAGAAAGGATTAGTAAGACAGAGAAATGACAAACAACTGTTTACTTTTGTATTTAATTTTAAAAAAGCGACATTAATGATCTTGTTTACAAATTGAAAAGTTATTTTCAAAGGTAAGAATCACCTGCTCATATATGATATTTTAATTCCTTTAATATTGTTCCCATCTTCCATCAATCAAGCATTTATTACTTACTTACTATTTAATAGGCATAGTGCTTGTGGGGAAGTGAGAAGGAGAACAATTAGACCACTCTGTATCAAATCATTTTAGCAACACTGAAAAATTAGAAGTCCTCCACCTGTCCCTGAGATCCTGGAGTAATACAACACTTAGTATCCCAAGAAAGCAGCAGCTTTCTAGGCACCAATCCACATTTTCCTTTTAGAAGTGTTGGTGGAGCCTAACCTTAATATCAAGTCTGAAGTCAGGAAGAAAGTTGGAAGAATAATCAAATGAAAAAAAATTGCCACAATAAAATACCATTATGACGGCAGGGACTTGCAAGACACAAACACAGAAGAAAAGAATGACTTCAAAGTATTTATAAGCATTATCTCAGATAAAAACACAGCTCAGAAACAAATTCAATTAGCAACCAAAAGCTTAAAAAAAAAAATTTTTTTTAAACAAACAGAATGAGAATGCTTAATGAAACTTTAAGGGAAAATCTAATGGCTATTTCTTTAGATGTGTGCCATTTAACATTTAGTTTTAGTTAATATTTTGATTAAAGATAGTGACATGTTTAATCAAATCTGAAAGAATTAAAAGGATCTCAATGGGTTAGAATTTTATGAATGAATTTAAGATGATAATGAGAGATGATATGATAATGATAATGATAGTGATAACGATAAGATAAGATAAGATAAGATAAGATAAGATAAGATAAGATAAGATAAGATAAGATAAGATAATGAAAGATGATAAGATAGGTTAATGAAGAAAAACAATTTACACTTAGATTTTAAAAATCAAATTTATAAATAAGTTTAGTGTGATATGGCAGCCAACAAAATTAATGTGATATTTGGGACATTAAGAGAAGAGTTAGTGGCCATAAGTAGAGAAATTATAGTTCTTTGTACTTTTGTTGGACTCTCAGACTACATCATGTTTATACTTAAGGAAGTCAACCTTTTTTAGGGAGGAAGGAAAGGAGAAAGAGGAGAGGAAAAAATGTAAGATGGAGACAGGAAAATGACTGTCAAAAAAAGTCAATGGTGTAACAAGGCAAGGACAAAAGGGAACACAAAATAAGGCTGAATTGAGAAAAATTTGATGTTCAGAACAAACTGACATAACATACATGACATAGACATAACATCATGGTTACGACAACCATGCTGTACTCTGCCCTGATCAAACCACATCTCTTAAGATCATGTTTAGTTCTGAAATTCACAATTTAGGAAAACCACTTAAATAAGGACAGCTTGGACAGAAATGAGACTAGAAACCATGTCATTCAAGAATTGTTTGACTGAAGAAGCCTCAGAATAGATTTGAAGGTTATCTCTCAGTACTGAAAAATTTAACAAAGGGGAGATAAACTTGTTTTGCTTAAACCTATAGGAAGGAACCAAGAGAAATAGATAGAAAGCTATAGAAAGGCAGCTTTTATTTATGACAACGCAAAGAAATACTTCATAATACTTAATACTTCATAATAATCCAAAACTGGAAGAGGCTGTCTGAAGGAGGAAGTAGGCAATCTCCTCAATTGAAGTCTTCAAATAAAAGATACGGTCACTTGAGTGAATATTCTATAGAGGCTATTTTTGAGCTAAAAATGAGATAAGCTTTGGAAACCCTTTTGAATGCTGATTTTGTGTGACACTGACTGAATAAAAAGAAAAAATACACACATACACACACACACACGAACAATTCAGCCTGTAGTGGATAAAAGAGCCTGCTTTGGAGCCAGGAAGATTTGCATTCAAGGCTGGGATTGGACATATACAGGTTATGTGAACTAGAGTAAGTCACTTGGCTTCTGGGTGTTCTCTGCATCTCTTAAAGATAATAAGTGTATAAATCCGGTAAACCAAAGAGTGTAGGAAGAACAACCACTATGACACAAAAGGAAAGAAATGGACCTGGAGGGTTTGTCGTGAGAAAGAAACAGTTCTGCTGACCATTCAGATCCGGCTGCCAAAGTGACCAAGAGACTCATCTAAGTCCTCACAACAGATATCTTCATTTCTGTATATACAAAGAATTTTCCCCCCTAATTTTCAATAACAACAATAAAAAAAAATAATGTTCTAATACCTACTTGAAAAGAAACAGCAAAATTGATGTATTACTTACCTTTGGAAGAGCAGGTTTAGGTTTAAAGTTCTTATTTCTCCTGAAGAAAAAAATAGAAATAAGAAACTTATTGTTGGGAGTAGATTTGAAGGGTTCTACATAATTTTTTTTTTTTTTCAAATTTTCTCTGTGGCATTTGTAGAACTTTGTTTTCCTATTCTGGCTTAAAAATGATCAAAACCTCACATACGGACCTGGAAAACATTCCTTTCTACTTAGGGAAAGGCTCCCATTTTGTCCCATGAATTTTCTTGATCTAATTAGAAACAGTTCCTCATTAGAACCTGGGATGTTCTGATGCTTCAAACTGGAAACTCTTCTCATACTTTTACATTCTTTGGTTACCTGTTCATTCTCTTAATGCTATGCTTGATTTAACTAATTAGAGCTTTTCTTAATTATAAGAAATGAGTAGGTATCATACTTCTCATTCCTGTAAACAGCTCTACCTAAAGTGAGAGACCAAAGAACATTTAGCGTTAGGGTTTAGAACTTGTACAAATCAGATTGTTACTGAAGACTAAAAACACAACTTGTATCCTTCTGAGGCAACTGAAATCTAGGAAACATATAAGCTATTCATTTGACTTAACACAGAATTTCAGAGATCAGAGAATTCTCTGAAATCAAACCAATGCTTTATTATTCCTTCTCTCACTGCTGGAGCAGCCTAAGTTTGTCTTTATGATAAGGCTTTGAGGATAGACGGCTATTTACATCATACATAGATTTCTCTGGGAGGAAGCTGAGGTCAGATTCTGGTCCATGTACCTTAAGACATGCAGGAAGTAGAATTCTTTCTTAGCTGAGTATCTGACAAAGACCCAATCCCTCCAGGAATATCTATTACACTTGGTCAGTTTGACTTTAACCTTCTACGTTTCTCTGTGAGATAACAAAAGAATAAACTGGTTCAACTGTAACTTAATAGCTTCTTGAGCTCATACTGAACAAACAATTTTTGAACTCTTTGACTTTAAATTATTTTTATGGTGATACAAACTCGTTAAATTGATTTTCATCCTTTTCATGGTTCAACAGAGAACAGGAATATACATCACTTAAATACTAACATGAGAATGCCATGCGCCCTCTCCAGAAGCTTGCTGTTAGTTGAATTAATAAATATTCCATCTTTATCCAGTAAGGAGCTAGAACTTGACAATCTGCTCTGTCTGATGCCAGTTCTGCCACTCCAGTCAATGCCAAATGTATCACTGAAAATATAAGAGAGATTATTTTGTACTTAAAAAAAAAACCCATAAGGAAATAATAAGAACAAGAGCTAGATTTTATACATATAATATTTTAATGTTTACAAAGTTCATTAAAACCAGGATATCTCCTACTCTACATCTTCTATTCTTGATTGAGAAAAGTAAAATTCTGAACAATTAAAAAATTCAAATACACATTACGCTAGTAGAACAAAGCTTCAACACAAAGATGATAAGAGATAACTATCGAGCATTGCATTTGAGTGCTGTGGGTGAAACAAAAATGAAGGAAAATAAATGTTTGCTTTGAAAGGATTTCCAGTTAACCACCAGTGACTAAACATTTATTCTTTTAAGTAATTTTTGGTCACATCCCTTAACCATTCCCTGCATTGCCTATCAAGTGAAAAGACTTAAGGCTGAAAGCTGAATTACGAAGCCATTCATTGCAACAGTTAGGAAGGGGTGATAAAAGCTTGATTAAGGTGGTAACGGTAATGATTAAGGTAAAATGGAGAGAAGATGGATATGAGAACCTTTGTGGAAGTAGAAATAGCAATCAGTATTTGGCCACTCATCAGAATTATGAAGTAAGGTAAAATGAGAAGTCATAGATAACACTGATTCAATAAACTTTGGAGAGTAGGGGAAAAAAAAAAAGGAAAAGTTGATGGAGAACAAAGTTTGTCGGTGAAAGTTTCTAACAGTAATCATTTTCAGACATCCCTATTCACACTGTGGCATAAGGGAGGAAGTACTGGATTGGAATCAAGTTTTAGCTATCTAGTTACTTGGTCCCGCCTTCCAATATTGTGTGATTTTGGACAAACCACTTCACCTGTTGGCTTCAATTTTCTTGTGTAAAATAAAGGGGTAAAACTAAATGATTTCAAACATTCTATGTAGTTTTAAATATAATTACTGAATAATTTTACTCCTAAGTATTAGGGATAGTAGGACTTTTATTAAAAATAAAAAGAACAGAGTGAAATATAAGCAAAAAAATTATATAATTCTAAGGGAAAACAAAATTGTATTGAGTACCATGAGCTAGGATTTTTCTTTTCTTCATCTGTTAAAGCTGAATAATAATTTGGATGTTTTTAATTCCACATAGATACCATTTATTATATTAACTCAATATAGCAATGAAAGAGAACTTTCTACATTATTAGTAAACCTTAACAACTAAATTTTAATAACAGCGATGATCACTATTTATAATGCTTAAGACTTTAGTTGTTAAGATATTTAATGTTTAAAAGTGCTTATATATAAACTTATTGGGAGATCATCTAAAATGCAAAGGTTTATTGCTCTTCAAGCAGCTCAAACATTCAAAAACTGTTCATCTGAAAGCTGAATGGGTTTACTTCTAAAATTCTGAAAAGTGATTATGTTGACTTCTCAGCCCTTGCCTCAAGGGAATTATTTAAATAATTCTGAGGTTAAGTTTTGGTTTTCCAGATGTATTTTCCAGATGCAAAGAAAAATGTTCAGGGTAGCTTGTTTAAATCAAGCCACATTATTATAGACCAAATTTTCTATTTAAAAAATTCCAAAAGGTTACCCTTGGCCTTCAAATTTTACAAAGATTAAAAAAACAAAATAACAAATGACAGGGAATCAAATAAACATCTATATAATGCCAACTAGGTGCTCGGGGCTTTAAGCATAGTATGTAAAATTTTTATGTGCAAATATTTCTTTATGATGTCATGTAATGAAGATTTGAAAATATATAGCACACTCATTTTATAAAGTTCAGAATGCTTTGGTACTTAGAACCTGACAATTCCTTTTCTTGAGAATAATCTATTAGTTTTAGTTATTCCCATTTCACTTAGGAAAGCTATGACAAAATGTAAGATTTGTGAAAAAGAAAACACAAAAACTTAAGTACTTTTTTGGGGCAGAATTATAACTATTTAAATATTAAATTGTCTCTATTTGCTATTGCTAGCCAATCCTATCTAACTCTCCATCACTCCATTTGATATATTCTTGGCAAAAATAATGGAGTAGTTTGCCATTTCCTTCTCCAGCTCATTTTACTGAGAAGGAAACTGAAGCAAACAGTTTCACACACAGATACTTAAATGTCTGAAGCTGGATTTGAACTCAGGAAAATTAATGTTCCTGATTTCAGGTCAGACATTTTGTCCACAGTTCCACCCCACTACACCTGGATCATTTCTGTGTTTTCTAAAAGTAACAAAAAATCCTTACCGTTGGCTTTTCTCATTAAAAGTGTTCACGCCTTGAAGATCAGAAAGAGGTGTTCTGGGGCTTTTCCTAGTTATACCTAGCATGTCAAAATAGAAATGTTCAAAATGTTATTCATGTGAAAAAAAAAAATCTCAAATGCATAAAATAATTCTGTTAACCAATAAATGAAGTCAAATAAATGAAAACTTTCTGTCATGCAAGCCAGAAATACAAAAATAGTGACCTAAAGATTAATGTCCATTTTGGGATACTAAGTAGGCTAATGAGGAAATCTAAAAAGCAAATAATTTCATCTATTCTGTGTCTTAATGGCACTGGGTCAAACAGAATACTTTTCTTCCAGGCATAAAAGTCTAGTTTTTATTTTCAAAAATCTAGTCAAAAAATTTCCTTGGCAATATTTTGTCAACAAAATGAAAATGATCAACTTATTCACTTTTATATGTGGAAGGGAATTGTGAGATGAAAAGTAGGAACTAATTCTCTTAACCTAGTTCACAGTTCTTTCTGTCATACCATGTTACCTTTATGTTTTTTTTCACTTTTTAGTTTAAGGGCTTACCATGATTTTAAAAGGTTATATCCTCCTTCTAGTCATGGGACACAGAAGTAATGATTTTACAAAAAAGCCAGATGCCAATTTTTATAGCATTTAAAAAATCTGTATAAAACTGATATAAAATTTAAAAACCTTTTCATTATTTTACTTTTCATCCTTTTTTTCATTTCCTTCCAGTGTTCAAAAGGATATTAGTAACTAATAAACAGTTTTAATATTATGAATCTTGTTTAGCAAAGAACACTATTTTGATTAGTCATGTTAAGAGTTGCTATATGTTTACATGGATTATTAATTTTCGAAGAATGTAATATAATAAAGATAGTTGATAAACATAAATGCCTACTATCATATGCAAGGCATGTGCTAAGCACTTGGGATACAAAAAGAGAAAGATAGTCCCTGCCTTCAAGGAATTTACAATCTAATGAGAGAAACAATAAATATCAACATATGAACAATTCCCCAAGTTATATACAAAATAAACAGGGGAAAAAAACTCATAAAGTAAAGATACTAGAATTAAGAGGAATTGGAAAGAACTTCCTATGGAAGATGGGAATTGATTTAGGTACTTAAAGGAAGCTAGGGAAGACAATAAGCAGAAAAAAAGGAGGGAGAACATTCCAGGCAGGAGGGACATTCAGAAAAAATATCTGGAGCAGAGGAGTACCTAGTTTGTGTAATTATCTGGAGGCTGGTGTCAGGTTTCTGAAGAAAGAGTTGTGGGGAATAGGGAGTAAGAAGGGTGAAAAAGTAGAAGGGCCCTGAAATACCAAGTAGAGCACAGACTATGGGAGTGTGAGGGGAGGGAGAGACCTGAGGCAGACAGACCCCCCTAGCAGGCTATTCTTACAGTATCTAGAGTGTGAGGTGAAGGCCTAGACCGGACTAGGGGCAATGTCAAAGGAGACAAAGTGGCATGGCAAAGAGATGTTACTAAAGTGAAACAGGCAGTCCTTGGTAACAGCTTGGACGCTGGATTTCTGACAACTACAGATTAGTTTCAGGTAATGCTAATAATAGTATATACAGAGAGAGTGATCCTATGGGAAACTGAAAATCCAGAAATGTAGTGCTGGAGATGAAAATGTAGAAATGGGAGTTGCCCATTCCTTCCAGATTATAGTTGAAGCCCAAAAAATAGACTACAGCTCTAAGAGACAGAATACATAGAGAAAAGAGTAGAAAGTTGAGCACTGAGTTTAAAAAGTTTGAGGACCCCTGGTGTAGGGTGACAACTGCCTGATCTTGCCAGGCTTCACACACACCAACCTTTTACCCAACAAAGAGCTCAGATTTTAAACTCTGTAATTTAAAATTACTATCATTGCAGTTGATAGCTGAGGCCAGTGAACAGCAGCTCCTCCACCATTACCTAGCTTTCTCTCATCCCCTCAAATGCCTCAGAGGTCCTCAAACTTTATAAATAGGGGGCCAGTTCACTGCCCCTCAGACTGTTGGAGGGCCGGACTATAGTAAAAACAAAAACTTTGTTTTGTGGGTCTTTAAATAAAGAAACTTCAAAGCCCTGGGTGAGGGGGATAATTGTCCTCAGCTGCCGCATCTGGTCCGCGGGTGGTAGTTTGAGGACCCCTGACTTACACCATTGAGGAGGACAGAAAGATGCGTTCTCTTCTATGTAAAATCTTTCCTGATCCCCATAGTTGTTAGTACTCTCTGCCTCTTGTTTATATAAAGCTTGCATCTGCTTACCTGTATTTGTCATATATCACCACCGGTAACAGGCAACCATCAGAACATCACTACCTAGTCTTCCAAGTTTCTTGTATAATATTTTGTACTCTTCAGAAATGTTTTCTAAGTTTCTTTTGGCAGTAGCTCAGTGAATCATTAGAATCACAAAATTTTACTTAGAAATGATCTGAGTTGTATCCTAGTTCACCCCAGATCTGAAAAGGAATTCTCTCTACACCATGCCTAACACGCCATCACCCTGCCTTCAGCCTGAAGACTTTTAATAATAGGGGAAGGCACTCTCTTGAGGCAAACCACCCCAGTGTTGGATAGCTATGTTAACAAGTTTTTCCAGACATCAAATTTAACTTTTTATCTCTGCTCTGATTTTTGCTTTATGGAAACAAAGAATATAAGCTTAATCCCTTTTTTACAAAGATTTTTTTAGATCATGGAAGAATCTTTGGTAAAGAAAGGATATGAGGGTAGTCAGCTTTTCTAGAGACAAGAATGTGATGTAGTTTGACTTAAGTAGTATGTGTGGTCTCAGGCACAGGTTACTGAATGTTTTTCTTCTTCCCATGTGCACCATGTACACATGATTCATATTCTCATTCATATTTTCTTCCCCCTCTTCCCTCTGTCTCTTTCCTTTCTGTATTCTAACCCTCTCCCCCTCTCCCTTCCCCAATTTTTGTGGGCTGGGGTGGATAGAAGGATTAAGTACAGGAGTAATCAGAAGTCTGTTTATTTCCCTATTCACTCCCCCTCCATTTTCTCTGCTGGGACTTGATGAATATATTTTTCTCAGGTTAAGGCAGGTCCTGCTGGGCTAAACTGGAAAGTGTAGATTATGATCCACTAAAACAATTGTGAGCTTTATTTCCTTATATCTTTTTATATATTATGTAAATATAATGTTATATATTATATAAATATAATACTATAAAATATATATATTTTTTATATAATGGTCATTTTTAGATAGTCTGGAATGTGCTATTGAGCAAAGAATTATTTAGGGTTCATGTGCTGAATTCTCATTACATTATTTTTCTCTTTTCCTTCTCTGAATTATTTTTTGAGCAAAACTGTACTGTTAGTACATTTTGTGGCATTCAGCTTTGCAAGTTTGCTAAGATTTAGAGCAAAAGATAGCAAAAGTTTGCATTTTAACAGATAGAGTAGAATCAATAGCTGATGAAAATTGAAGGAGAGGTTACATTCTTTCATCAGATACAACAACATGACTCTTCATACTACTGAAGTGAGATTCCTCAGTCACAATATTATGGCTCTAAAGAGGAAAGCACTTCAGATCGTACAGTTAGACTTCCTTATTTTTCAAATGAGGAAATCAAGGCTTAGGGAGATTAAGTGACTTTCTGAAGGCCATACAAGTGGTATGCACCTGAGACAACATTTGATTTGACTTTGGGACCAATGCTCAGTCTTCTCTGAGCAAGGAACAGCTTTGGCTGACTGTCTGGGTGATTTGAAATTATTTCACTTAACATCTTAGTCTTCTCATTAGCACCTCTTCCAGTGCCATCTCTTATTAATTTGGGTTTTTGTTGTTTGGTAAAACAGAATGGGTTTAATGAAGAGTAAAAAGCCTTAAGAAAATGGCAACTGGAAAGTACCCAAGTGAAGGAGACAACTTAAGAGATTCAGTTAGTTATATCCTTTCAATAGAACTTTTGTCCCACTTTACTCAACTAAAATACCCTGAGTTTGCTAATTTACAATACTGGTAGTAACAAGTTAACACAGTCTATTAGTTGCAGAATAATCAAGAGTTTAAAAAAAATAGCCTGTATGTGGTTATTTCTTTATAAGTAAATTTTCTTTCTGTATGGCAGGATATTATTGCTCAAGGTTGGGAGTCAAACAGTAGTTCACAGAATAGAGTTTCCTTGGGTATAACACATATTTAATCCCACACAAGTACTACATTACTATAGCTAAAGAAAGCAGAAAGAAAAAAAAAATAAAAGAAAGCAAAAAGGACCTCATACAAAACAGCTAAGTACCAAAAGATAGCAAAGTCTGTTAAAAAAAAAAAAAAAGTTTCCTTAAAATAATTTTAAAATTTACAAAAGTAAAGAAGGAATAAAAATTGATCTGAGCACTAAGGGATACACTGGGGGCAATGTAGAGATAAGACAACTAAGGTATGCTAGAACTGATAAAGCAAGGCCTTAGAATCTATAATGGGTAAGGGAAAATTTCTGTCCACTCATTGAGTCATATTCCATCAGTTTAGACTGCTGTCTAAATGAAGGATAGTTTCTCATGATAAGAGGTACTATCTCAGTTTTTGCATCTGATATTCCATACTATCAATTTGGTCCACTGGGGCCAGATTTACCACCAGTACTCTGTTTAGACCCCACAAGATTCTTTAGTGAGCACTGATATTTTTTAGACAGAGCTGATTCTAATCCAGCTCAGCTTGTAAAAATGGCTAACCCTTACCACTTTGACCTGGAGTAGTAGTATGGGTTTGTCTATTCTTTTTTCATGTCCTTTCTTCTTAGAAGTCTGACCTGCTTGTTGGGGAAGATCTAAGAAAAGTTAAGTACCACTTTGCATCCAAGTCATTTTCATTAGGTTCTTTACTGATTATTTTTGAAGTGGGTCCATAGAACTAAAAACTTTAAATAAATACTGGTGTATTTATTTGAAATAGTATGAAGATATTAGCTGTCCCAGCTGCAAATCTCAAGATGCATTGTAAATTTTAGCTCATGGAGTCAAATGAAGAATGACCACTGCTCCCTTATTTCTCAATGTGGTTACCTGCATCTTTTTCACAACCCTCTTAGAAAAAACTGTCCATTTAGTGAGTCATGATCCTTCAAGAACTCCCCAATCTTTTTCTTGTAGAAACCAAAGCAATCATTAAAGAGAGAGGAAGATAATCAATAAGGGATCACTAGCCTATCTTCATTCTCTCTACATACTACCCCAACACTCGTTTTAGATAAGAGTTAGGTGATGTTAGTCTACTCAGACCCTGAGACATCAAAACTACAAGGAGAATCCAGCAGGTAAATCATCATATATAAAACTATTGGACTCTCCCTCTGCAATGAGACCAGCTGGAAAGAAATTTCAGGCTTTTGCTTGCAGTTCATTTCAGGAAATATCAAAACTGATTCAGGGCAGCCACAGTCTCATCTTTCTGCTGACTCGAACCCTAACCTTTCTCACCTCTAAGAACCAAGGTCTTTAAAAAAAAAAAAATCAACTTTTTTTCCCTCAAATCCTTCTCAAATCTTCCTTAATCCCTCCTCCTTCAGATTCAGTTCTTTTCTTTCTTCCTTCAACTCCAGTACTTTTTTTAAAAAACTAACATAGCAGGGTAGTAACTGGAATTTAGATTTCTTAATAAAGAGTAAAATCTGAATCTCACAAGATAACAGAATGAGATTTGATTCAGGATCTTTTGTTTGGTCCAAATGAATACCTTTATTTAAATAATTTTGATTTCTTTGAGAATAGATGTTTTCATATAGAGAAGAAAAGACAACAAAAAATACTTATGCAGAAGAAAATTTTCTTCAGTATCTAAATCTATTACATGAGCTTTTCCTTAGTCCCCAATTAAGCCATCCCTACTGCCTTTAACCAAATCTCCCATCCTGTACCCTCCCCCTCAGAGCATCTCCAGCTCTGAAAGCCAATGAGGTCCCGAACTATCCAGTTTTAACATCCACTTTCTGTCTCTTGTATGAACTACTTCAAGCAATATCTTAACCTACTATGAAGATGACTTCCTTTATTAAATAAATTACTGCCTGATTGCCAGGTTCTAAAGGGAGGGCTTTGAACAGTTTAATCACCTGCTTCCCTCTGGTTGCTGATTCATTGCTCACTGAATACCATACTCTTAACTTCTCATAATTTCTCTATTCCAGTGATTCTGAACTGCATGCTACCATGTATGGAACAGCTAGGTGATGTGGTAGATAGAGTGGAGTCAGGAAGACTCAATCTTAAATGGGGTCACAAGAGTCAGCCATGACTGAAAACAACTGAATAACGAACAAAGCTGCCATGTATATAAACTCCATTTACCATCCCTTTAGTCTAGCGCTTAGCTTTTTTGGTTGCATGTTTGAAATTCTATCAAATCCATGGTGCAAAGATAGAACTGTTCATCTCTGTTGCTTCTACACCCCACCAAAGAGAAAATTCTTCAAAACAGAGAGTAGAATAAACATTAATAAGAGGCAGCTAAAGTCAAATACAAGAAAAAAGACAATGAAAGATCTAATTTTAAATAATCTCATCTCTTTAGGTCTAGATAGCATACATTTCAGGATGGGGCCAGTCAGTAGTGAGTGATGGACAGGTAAAGTGACTTGTCCAGAGTCACATAGCTGGTAAGTCTCTGAAGCACGAAATGAACCCAGCTCTTCTGAACTCTAAATCCACTAAATATACTATGTAAGTTGTGCTGACTCATTATCTCTATGAAAAAGAATGAAGTTATTTTGTCATGATTTGTTTTAAGTCAGTTCATTTCATGTCCTAAGTGATGAGTTCTTTCTTTTTTTTCTTTTTTTTTTTTTGCAGTATTTTCAAACCACTTGCTTAATTATACACTCTAAAATTTTCAAGAAAATGACAGTAAGCTTACTTAGAAAGTCTAATATCCAGAATCCAATTTTTTCTTTTTCCCTCACATACCCAGATTAAATATAATATTTGCCCATTGATCTTTTGACAGATCTACCACTATCCATTATTTTCAAGGTTCCTGATTGGCCCAAGAAACAAAACTGAGACTTTTTTTCAATACTCCAGAATATATGTTAACTAGACCTGAAGAAGAGAAGATCTAGAGTTAACACATGCTAAAAAAACACACATGGAAGGTATAAAATTAACTATTTTTATTTTCCAAACACTTGAATTCCTGATTATGCTTATTCATACAAAAAACAGATTACACATTTCTAGGTTTTAGAAACATAGCTTTCCCCCACTTCCTTTTCAAAATTTCCAAATATATGGAATTGAATGATGTCAGTAATTTGATTCAATGTCACAAATTTTTTTTTAAAGCATTTAAAAGGCATGACCAAGCAATACTTTAATAGTATGCAATGTACATATCAGTTTGAAAATTGCTCTATGCTGCTGGTTTTAATTTTAAATATATTTCAAACTACAAAATTATAATCAATCTGGGATTATTTGTTTAGAAGACAAAAGAAATTATATAAAATAGCAGAAAAGCTTCACATAAGTGTTATCATTTTGGAATCCTCTGTGTATGAAGCTGGGGTGTATATATACACACATATGATACACACAGATGCACATATGCTCCCTTTCTTTCTTTCTTTTTTTCTTTCTTTCCCTAGTTTAGTACTGAACATGTTCCTTCCAGGTAGGTTCTACTACTGTCTATATAATGAGATCTAGTTGGGATCCTGAGTCTCTATGTCATAAAGCAGATTATTAGCTGATAATCTAATTCTAATGAACTCTTATCTAAGTTGAAAAAAAAAATAAAGAAGTGGAGCCTTTATATTTAAAATGAAGTTACATGGGATGTTAAAATTTGATCCATGAACATAAATGGAAAAATTCAGTATGAAAAATAGCAAATGTGAATGTCTAAAAACTACTGATACAGTTTAATAGAAATGCTGCTAATATTGAGAAATTATTTGCTGGATTATTTAAATAAAAATAAAATACTTACCTTGACAATTAAATAATGAAAAAATAAAACTTGTGATAATCATTTAAAAATATGTCATAAAGAACAATAATTGGCACATTTATAAAAGAATTTCACATAATTTATTAGACTTCAACTACTGTAATAATACATTGTCAAGATGCTTACCTTGATATTGATTTGTACAGAATAAAATAAACAGAAAGTAAGTTTCTGAAGAGACTCACTATCTTTTTCAACTGCTTGGATACTGATACTGTAAAATTCTTTCATGTGAGGTGTACATTTTCAACATAGTACTTAAAACAATGAATTTCATAATTAGGAAATTAATGCTCTTATTATTTTAAAAAATATTCAGAAAATTAGGGAGATGATAGCATAATTTTTCCACCATGTAAAAAATACAGAGATACTGGGAACACAGTTAATTCTTTATATCAGGCAATGACTGGTACACACCTTTAATTTTCAGGGTAGAAGAAATTTGGTAATGAAAGATAATAGACAAGAATCTAATTTTCAGTCAAAATGATTTATCAAGTAAAAAAGAAAGCAACTGAAATGGACACCAGGGGCATTTCTCCACATCCATTTTACAAATAAAAGAGCATCTGATGTTTAACTGAGAGAACTAAAGTAATTCTGACATTTTTCCTTGAAAGAAAACATTGTGGCTGGCATGCAATTAATTTCAGTAGGATTCAAATTAGTTTTCACCCTATTATTTTTAGGCCAATCAAATTGTGATTCTATTTGTCAGAATTGCAACACTGCTATTCTGAAAAAGGCTAATTTGGTTACTTAGTAGTAGTAAAATAGCTCAGGTAAAATAATATGAAGAATTTTCATTTCTTATTTTTAATAAAAATAAGAACAACCCAGCAGTATAAAAAATATTACTGATTTGACACATTGGTATTCTACTTGGAAACTAATCTGGAAACAGCCATTCAAGGATTAACATGAAGTATAATGAATAAGAAAAAGATTACAGTCTAATAGGGGAATATCAAATATAAAAAAACAGAGTCAAAAAATCTGTTCCATATCCACGCTGGCAATTCCTCAAGAAAGACCTGAAATCATCTCACATTAGTGTTTTGAAATTGTTGAGGGGAGGGGAGCTGCCTATCTGTAGAAACTTCTGCCCTATGCTTGTGCAGAATGCTCCTGGTTTTCATTTCTTGATGTTTGCATGCTGTTAGAGAAGAAACTGGAATTGGGAGCCTTACTGTACTTCTCCTCCTTGCATCTCTGAAGAATCTCTAAGCTCCTCTGATGAACTGGGTGATGGAGAAAGCTAAAACTATCCACACTTTTCAAAACTGCACATGGTACTGCATCATCATTCCCTTAGGAAGCAAAAGAAAAAAAATGGAAAGAAGAAAGAAACATTACACAAGCCCACACCAAGAAAGAGTTAAGTCCAATGCTGCCAACCATTTGAGGAGCTTACAGATAGGCCACTTGTTGGAGAAATTATGTGAATAAATAATAGTTTTTCCATTTGCAGAAATTACACAAATGTGTTCATAGGAATCAGAAGTCCTTTTTGATTACCTTATTGGGACAGGCATTGTCTTCCCATTAAGTGATGATATAATTAATAAAAATATAACTCCAAAGTAAAATTTGTATTATTACATATCATTCTGTTATAAAAAACAAATGAAAAATATCCCCTGCTTTTATTAACCATTTGATGTGAATGTGCACATGGTTGGCAGCACTGTAAGAAATGTTTGCTAGATCCCAAAGAGAAATATGATCTAATTTACCAAAAGTTAAATGGCTTGGCCATAAATTCCCATGGTTAATATACATTTATGATAAATCACACAGTAAATGAAGTGCAATTGCCCTGGGACAGTAAAGAAACACAGAAAAGAAAGCAAAAGATGTATAATAGCTATATTTGATATGTGTGTATATATGTATAAATACACACAAATATATATATATATATGTGTGTGTATAGAAATATGTGCATTTATCTACACACACAGACACACACACATGTACACACACACACACACACACACAGGGATAGTCTAAACTAGTAATTTATACTATTTCTATCAAAAGTTGGATAGAAAATAAAGTGAGATAGGAATATTGGCTGGAGAAAAAGTGCTATTAATGCCCATTAAGGATTGGATTACAGTTTGATTCACCAAACCTCAATTTGAACCATTCAAGAAGCATGTTATTCAAGCCAATAAAAAAGAATATAACAACAAGAGGAGATTTTATTTAGTCAATATAATTCAACAAACATGTATTATGTGCCTACTACTTGCCAGGCACACAAATATTAATAAGAACTTAATTTTGAGATGTGGGTAGAGGTAAGGAAATTATCATGGGGTGCTTCTAAGAGAACACCTTTTGGAACTGGGCATAATAAAAGGTTACAAAGGAGACTTGTCTTTTTAACAACCAAATTCCAAAATCTTAACAATGAATATAAATACAACAAAAGGCCAATTTTAAGAACACTATATGCTGCAGTTTCTTCAGGTACTTAATGCAAGCACTAATAGGAAATGAAGAAAATACAAAGAATTCATCATTGGAAGTATGATCAATAAATTAAGCTAACATAATTAAGTTAAACACTTAATAATGACCTCTAGAAATTTAAAGAAGCTGGTTTTCCAAGCATATCAGAATGATTCTTTTATTATTTTTACACTCCCAGAGATGCAGCATCAGTATTCTGGTTAAGGAAGAACACGCTCTATAAAAGGAAGAACTAGGAAGTCAAATAACATGATCACATTGATGGCAGAATACACTTAGAAATGGACAAACACAACAATTTAAGGCAGCTTTGAAGAAAATTTTTTAAAAAGAGCTTTTATACAGAGAAATAGTAGCTTCATCCCATTAAATACTATTTCTTCTTATTCCATTTGAGAAAACAGTAACAAATGTTGAAAATTACATTTAAAGGTTTCATTTGTCAGGGTATTCGCTATACCAGATTGCTAATGATACATTAAAAAATTCCTGGACTAAGGTGGAACACAATACAAGGTATCTGATTCCCTCAAGAAAAACATGGCATTGATTTGATGGTGAGAGAGTTAGACAACACATTATCAGGGAAAGAAATTGATAGACAACAAATGGATTCTAATTCAATGATATACTGTCTGCAATCAAGCAGAATGTCACCAATACCTGTCACTTGTGCTCTTTCAGTTGTTCTAAATAACTGAAATTGTCTGTTGTCATGAAAATTTGTTTAGCTTTGATAAACAGTTGGCATATTACATATATCAGGTTGCTTTTGTGCAAATATTTTTAAAAAATAAGATTTTAGAGGGGCAAGTAGATGGTACAGTAGATAGAGCACCAGCCCTGAAATCAGGAGGACCTGAGTTCAAATATGACCTCAGACATTTAACATCTCCTAGCTGTGTAAATCTGGGCAAGTCACTTAACCCTGATTGCCTCAGCAAAAGAAAAAAAACAGTTAAAATATATATAAACACACATATATATGTAAACTCTATATTTAAAAAAATGCACCAGAATTTTACTAATACTTATTTACTTTTAAGATCCCAAATAAAGAGATTAATTTATTGTATTATCTGCTTTCATTATTTTCTATACTCTGATAAACTATAGTAGTGTCATTTATATTATTTAGTAATTTAATTTAGCAAATGTTTTACATTAAAAAAAAAAACTTAATATCCTTAATATTTACAATGTTATTTTTATTTATTTATGGAATGATAACCCCTTCAATTTTATTTGCTCCAATTCTGTAAGTAAAATTTAGGGCTTTAGTATGGTTGTGAGGGTCACTAAATAGTAAAAAGCACTAACATATTTGGCTAAAGAACACATTCTACTTAAGAGATAAATTAAGTACAGAGACAATTAAGTACAGGGAACTCCTGGGTGAGGAAACTTCTACTACCCAAAAAATTCCCACCTATTCCAAAACTCATTGTCTTAATAGTCAACATCTTGATGTAAGTGACCTTGAGACCACACAATAACTAAGTATCTGGCTACCATGCCATAAGATATCTCTGAATAACTGTGTCTATTTTTTCTTTACCCGATTCATTCTTTTACCAAAGTCACAGAACAACATTTTATCACTCTACTCTCATTCAAGCAAGCTGAATCACTGATTCAATAAGAACTTAAATTCAGCCAAATAGTTCAGTTACTAAATTGGCCAAAAGATTCTCCACTCTAGATGTTGGCTATTTTTTCTCCCTAGAAATGATTTGATTAGGCTTAGACCAATCTTACTCCTGTCAATGGAAGCCAGAGTTCAGTCATCTCTTTTTGGTATCATGCATATTGGATACTTTACTATGATAAAGAATTTCTTTTTTAAAATACTAGTGAAGTGAAACTTTTCATATATAGCAATTCCAAACTAATGAATGAATTGTTACCCAAAAGTTTATCTGTAAGCTAGTTATTCTGAAAGTTACAAGAGGCTTTCCCACAGAAACACATTTTTTAAAATAGTGGTTTAGTTCTTTTTTAAAAAAATCTTCAATGTAGCTAAATTGATCTATTAATGGTTTAAGTGGTAATCAGAATCATTGAACTTGTTAGATTTGGAAGGAGCTTTAGAATCATCTAATTCAATTCTTTCTTTGTGCATGTGAAGAAAGTGAGAACCAAGGGGAGTTGAGTGACTTGTGTGGTAGAACGAGTACTGGAATCCAAGTCAGCTGACTTAAGCTATTGGAAACAGGAAGTCTTACAAATCAGAAGAGAGTAAGAGAATAGCTTTTCCCCAAGCCAGTATTTAAGGCCAGCTTCGGACAACACAGTGCAATGGATTAAGTTAACCTTTGAGAAACTTTCATTTCCCTTTCCTTATTCAGATCTCTGAGGACTCTTCTCAAGGTCCTTCAATACTGGTGCAGATCTTCATCCAAGTCTTTGCAACCCTCTTGCTAAACAGTGTTTTAATCCTATTCTTCAAATAAAATCTTTTATTTTTTCAGTATAAGATGTTTAAAATGTCATCCCAACTATTTTATATCAATGTGAACGACAATTAATACTCAACTCTCAAAGTGAAACTATTTTTAAAAGGGAACTTCAAACCAAATATAATTCTGAATAGTAGAATTTTGCACAATGTAACAAAATGAAAGGGAAAAATTCATGAATCACTGGGAGATTTTTTTTTTTTTTTCTGGGAGGGGAGGGAGCATGCAAAGGCAATAGAAGAGCTTTTAAGAAGATAAAGAAAAATTAGAATCTTTTAAATTCTTAATCTAATTCTGAACATAAATAGCTAAATAGGATGTGGTATCTAAGAGCTAGGCATTTCAAGTTTTTCTTTCCAAAAAAAAATTTCATTTTATATCTAGTAGGCATTTAAATGTTAAACTGAATTAAAGATTTGAATATTAAAGAAAAACTATAATAGGCATTAGAAAACAGAGCTAGAGGGATCTCAGAAACACTTAGTCCAATCCACTTCTTTTAAAGACGGAAAAACAAGTTGAGTGCAAGACTTGTCAAGATCCCACAGTAAGAAGATGACAATCCAGGTTGCCTGAATTCAAAGTCAATTGAGTGTTCTCTTTAACTCTATCACAATATTACACTGGAGTGTTCTGAGACAATTTGGCTTGAGACAATAAGCCTGATTAGGCTTAACTGAAAGTGACTCTGTTATCTTTTAGGAACTGCTTTATTCACATCAGCATATTAGCCACATCTAGTAAAGACATGCCAGACACAGGGTGCAGATAAACTACTATTTTCATTTTATTACCACTTCAGGACAGCATAAGAATAGCAAAATATTTCTGACTAACTGCAACAGAGAATTTTTAGACATTTTGGAAAAATAATCCAACTATTCATTCAACATGGAATTATTTCTATTTCTCATCATAATAAAATATTTAAATTTTTTATTTTTCTTATGCTATTTCATTTTTGCAATTAAATCTTATATTGATTCATGATTAAAGGTTAGGTTAAATTCTTTTATCACAAATAAAAAAAAATTTCATTTTTGTTTTTAACTAAAATCAGTTTTTACTCAGTTGCTCATGACTCCTGGGGTTATTATAATTTTAGGTTAATATTTAACACACTGGAACATCCAAACATTGTTCTATAAAAATGAAGCAAAGCAGAATTCTAACATAAATTACTTACCAATTTTCTTTTGAACATATCTCTTTCCAGCCTCCCTGAATGCAACTAGGGCTCTAAAAAAAGCTCGAAGAACTGCCCAGCGAAAAACAGCCACTGGATCAATTCCTATCATTCCACAAATAAAGGCATTTTTGCTACTTCGTAGAAGAGCTACAATATCTGGACGCATGTGATCTGTATTTTTCTCTCGGAAATCCTGATGAAAGAAAAAGAATTAATGTAATATTTTGAAACACATTAAAGCCTTTCTGAGAGATCAACTAATCTATCAATCAAGTAAAAGGCATTGATAAAACACCTCATGTGAGCCAGGCACTCTGTTAGGTTCTGGGGAAATAAGAACAAATTAAAACAATCCCTACATTATCAGCGAAGACAACAGAGACATACAAAAATTCAAAGTTAGTAAACAGAAGTTTGGAAGGGGGGGGGGGGGGGGGGGAGAGAACCCCTAGCAATTAGGAAGTTCCAAATATGCTTCAATATACATTCTAAGTCCATCATTTCTCTACCCAGAAATGGAAAGCATATTGTATCAGGAGTCCTTTGGATTTGTAGTTAACCATTGTGTTGATCAGTTCCTGAGTCTTTGAAAGTTGATTGTCCTGACAATATTGTTTTTATTATATAAAATTATCTCCTGGTTCCCCTCATTTTACTACGCATTACTTTACAAAAGGCTTTCCGATTTTTCTGATACCATCTTCTACATCATTTATTACAGGACAAAAGTACTCCATTATATTTAGTCTATTCCTAGTTCAGCCATTCTTCAATTGAAAGATATACCATCAGTTTCCAATTCTTAAGTTATCAAAAAAAAAAGTTGCCATAAATATTTTTGTACGTAAAGGTCCTTTACATCTTTCATTTATCTTTCTGAGAAACAATCCTAGTAACAATATCATGGAGTTACCAAATATATACAATTTAATAGCTCTTTGGGCATAACTGCAACTTGATTTCCAGAATGGTTCAAACATCTACCAACAACACATTAAAGAACTTGTTTTCCCACATTTCCTCCAGTATTTTTTTCATTTTCTTGTTTTTTTTTTTAAATCAACTTTGCCAATCTAATAAAGATATAGAAGAAAGAAGGGTATACAACTTTTTCGATGAGTCTGGTTTATAAAAAATAAAAATATGGTTGTAAACTAAAGGGGGATGGTAAGGTCTCTTATTGCTCAGTAGTTTATAATCATGTCAAATTCTTCATGACCCCATGTGGGATTTTCTTGACAAAGATAGTAGAGTGGCTTGCCTTACCTTCTCCAATTCATTTTACAGATGAGGAAAATGGGGCAAACATGGTTAAATGATTTGACTGAGTCACATAGCTAGTAAATGTCTAAGGTCTACCTGTCGTGATAGTCTAGTGAAAGGTTTTTGTTTGTTTTGAAAAAAAAGTAATGTTTTTGTTTAATTTTATTATTTTAAATTTACACCAAAAAAAAAAGAACATTTCCATATCTATATGTATCTATCCATCTATATATATATACATATATATATGTATATATATACACAAACACATGCAGCTGGATATATATACAACAAAAATAAGACAAAAAAAGGTGTTTACATATGATCTTGTGAGTCTCCATTTGATATTGCGTTAAAATAAGTATTATATTTTATACATTAGCTTCAAAACTGTCCAGTGTATGATTTGGTCTGAACTTCTGTTATATTCTATTTTTTATTTTAAAAAATATTTTAATGACACTCTTTTTGGAAAAGCAATTCTTCTCTCCCTCCTAACTGTATCTCTCAATTAAAAAACCAAAGACAAAGGAAAAAACACTCATAGTAACTTTGGCCAAGCAAAATGAATCCATGCAGTGGCCATGGCCAAAAATATAAGTCTCTTTCTGATACCTAAGTCTATCACCTTTCTATTAGGAAGTAATATGCTCTCTGTCACAGGTTTTTTGGAAACGTGGCAAAGTTCTTAAGTTATTTTTTCTTAAGAATGTTGCTATCATTGAATGAATTGCTCTGGAATTGCTAACTTTACTCTCCAAGAGATCATATGACCCAGGACCCGGCAATCATCTCTTACATTGCTTCATTTGAAATAATCATATTCCATTAAATTCATATATGATAAATGGTTCAGTCTTTCCCCAGCTGAGAGAGACCCTCCCTTGGATTCATGTTTTTTTGCTTTTCTTTCTTATTTTCTTCTCCTTAATCTCCCCTTAAAGATTAGGAAGTTTATTATGCTGATACCTATTCCTTCCCAAGCATTACCCACCATATTGAACCAAGTTTCCTCACTCTTAATTTTTATGTGTAGCTTGGTATATTTCTACAATAAATTCTGTGTGTACATAAGTGTTTGCATGGCCAACCTTCCTTCATCCAGTTTAAAAGTGAAGTTCATCAGATGTCTACTCCCCTTACTCCTTACTCCAAATTTGCATATTATTATTTGGACACTTCAGTTATCAGTTACCAGAAATTAACAAGTTCCATTCCCTTATTCCTCATATTTCTACTATTGAATTTTTTTTTTTAATCTTTCCATAGTTTTTCTCTCTTAAAACTTTCAGAACAGAATCAATCTAGCCCCAGGTCCTCCATCTTTCTATTTCACTCCTTCAATACTCAGTGTGGTTCATAAAGGGCATTTCGTTCTTCTCCCACTAGAAGCTTACCAGTGTAAAACTGCTGAAATAAATTTACCTTTGTACTTTCTCTTGCTCTTAGCATTTCTAAGTTCATATTAGTTTCTTGTCCTTTCAAACAGAAATGCTTCTTCTACTGCACTGAAGTTCTATTTCTTCCTCTTTGCCTTTAGGATTATATTCAGCTCTTCCGTGAAAGTTATTTTTGGTTATAAGTTTATATCTTTTTTTTTTTTTTGGGGGGGGGGGAGGGGAGAGGTGGAGTATAGTATTTCAAAACTTCTTTTTATTAATATTAGAAGCTGCCAGATCTTATGTGATTCTTGACTGTGGCTGCTTGATACTTCTTCTTTTGAGATGTCTATTGGTTTTTTACTCTCTAATGTGAAAGCTCTGGATTTTTGCTATAACATTTCTGAAATTTTCCTTTTTTAGGGTTCCTTTCAGAAAGTGATAAGTAAATTCTTTCTATCTCCACTTTGTCCTCTAGTTCTAGCAGACATGGAGAGTTTTCACTTGATGATTTCTTGAAAACTAGTGTCTAGATTTAAAAAAAAAAAAAAATGTCTTTCACAGAACCTAATGATTCAAACTATATCACCATGACCTACTTTTCAAATATATATATTTTTAATATTAGACATTTTGAACTTAATTTTTTTCAATCTTCTAATTTGTTTCTTATACTTCTTGCTGTATCATGAAGAAACCAATTTCCATTTGGCCTAATCTAATTTTCATGGAATCTGTTAGGCAAGCAAAGTATACCATGCTGTATTTGAAGTTATCTAACCTTTTCTATGTTTTACTCCAGAGCTTTTATTTGAACCAGAGCTTTCATTTCAATTTTTTTTTTTAATCTCATGCTTCATTTCTTTTAGGTTTTTATGTCCTTTTCGAGTAGTGTCTAGATATGTCATAACAGAGATAGTTTGTTTTCTCTCTTTAGTTTACTCATTTCTCCAGGTACTGAATTTGGGCTTTGTCTTAAGTATGGGTTCTGCTCCTCTTAATAAAATAAGATAGCACTGCTCAGGTCTCTCCATGGGTGACCTAGGTTCATTACAAGATCTCCTCCCCCACCTCACAAGGAGAATATAACAGAAGTTCAGACCAAATCATACACTGGTTTGTGTATCAAAGAGGTTTGATGAGCACATTTTGCAAAGTATTACAGAACTATGAATGATTATCACTATCACTGATCATAATAAAGGCAGGAGGGCTGTTCAAAGACCAAACTCTCCTCCAGGTGACAAAAATTGATAAGGTGGGATTTTGGCTGAGAAATGACTTAAGATCATTAAGAATCAATTGTAAATCAGGTATTTAGTATTTTCTTTGGTAGACAGGGCAGCCCTTAAGCCCAGTAACATTTCAGGGACTGAATTCAGTGGCTGGATGCTCCTCAGTAGTGAAATCTATAATTAGTACAAATAAATGTACCTTTAAATACCACTGGATGATTAGTCATCACCCAATCCCCAAATAAAGTTGAAATTATGTGTCTCACAGTTTTTATTAAAGCTGATAAAATGAATTATATATTCAAATCTGTTTACTCACTATTAACCATATAAACCTATACCCTGAACTCATAGATTTGTATCTATGTATTTCATTCCCACTTGAGTTATCTTGTGTTTTTATATCATAGCCACTTTCCCTTAATACAATCTTTCCTCTTTTCAACTGAAGGCTTGTGCATGAGATACAGCAGATACCCATGACACACAACCCCCACATCCACATCCTTCCTTCTTCTATCTACACTTTTCCACAATGGAAAAGACTACCTAGTAGCTAAGGGGCTTTTATATTATATTCTCTTCTCCTACTTTTCTGGAGAAAAGAGACCAGATGGACAATAACCACCATGTCTACATGGATGAAAAGCAACTAAAAATCAAGGAGAATTAATGTAGAAGTCTGTTCAGCGATCAATTTGCCATCATATTGATTCAAGCCATATTCTTTTGAAAAGTGTTTCTAAATTATGACTAAAGAGTGAATCAAAAATACAAGCAATGAACTGCTTACTGACCTTTACACCATACTTCACTTTTCCAGCATAATGCTTTATGATAAAGGCAGGCTCCATCACTGCTGGAAATTCAATATAAGAATTCCCCTCATGCTGGTGCTTGAACTTGTCCAATAACGTCTGGTTTGTAGCTTGCGGAAAACTGAACACAAAAAGAGAAATTGGAAACAGCTATTAATCAGGACTTTAAAGTTTTTAACAATGATGATACCTTACAAATTGCAATTGTGTTTTTTGTTTAGTTTTACACTTGTTACCAACTCTCCCTGACCCCATCTGGAGTTTTCTTAGCATAGATACTGGAGGGGTTTGTTATTTCCTTCTTCAGCTCATTGTACACATGAAAAAACTGAAATAGATGGGAGGAAGTGACTTGTTCAGGATCACACATGTAGTAAGTGTCTAAAACTGGAAAGAAACTCATGAACATGAATTTTCTGCACACCAGGCTTAGGGTTTTATCTCCTGCAGCATGTAGTGGTCCCACAATTTTAAGTACTGGGTATCGCACAAATCATTATATACACCATTTTATTTGATCTTTTTAAATCATACAACAGTCCTTGCAAGTATATAGGCAAATGGAATTAGCCTAATTGTCTTAAAAATGGGAAGAAAGTGAAGTTAAAGGAGATTGTGGTTTACTCAGGATCACAATGTTATTAAATGAAAATGACAGGATTTTGAGACTCAAAGGAATCTACAGTGACAGCTTTTGCAATTAGTCTAGGATCTTACCTACTAGAGATGATGATAAGCTCCCAACAATGGCTTCACTCCAGTTTCCAATGGAAGAGGTGCCCATCACAAAAACTGCAGTTGAATTAACTTGGTTCACTGGCTGACAGTATCAGCAGAGAGGCCAAGGTCTGAGCCACCCACTTATTGCTTGAAATGCTCTCTCCTAACCAAGCTGGCTAGCTTGAGTGAGAGACCCGAGTTCCCCCAAGGCTTATATAATGCACGTAATGCACAAATTGAGGACTTTGGTATACAGGGATGTCAATCTGACACCTTTCATAAGCATCAAGTTTGCTCAAAATATAAAAAAATATGTAAAAATAAAGTTGGATTGTGGACATTTAATAAATATTAGATGATGAGATAACAGAAAAAAACATGCAACAAAAAAAGAACCTGATTACTGAAGCGAGAGGGAAAACAATGATGAATAAATATACTTTTTGTCCCCAAAAAAAAAAAAAAAAAAAGACAGGATTCAAATCCAAGTCCTTTAACTCAAGTGCACTACATTGTGATGCATTCACTATGAAAACAGGAGATAAAGACAGAAAAAAATCCTATCAACCATGAAATGTAATCTGGAACTCAATAGTAAGCCATTGCTTTGTTGCCATCTATTTTCAGTAGTAGTAGTGCTCTAGACTGCTAAATTGGAAAGTTTACAGTCTGATTCCCATGTCAGACAGACACTTGTTAGTTGTGTAAATTCCAGATCTCCTTTCCTGCTTGATTGTCTTTTTTTACATTGTCTTTTCTTACGTTGTTATTCATTCATTTATTTGATTATTTGTTTTTGGTTTTCCTTCAATTTTTCTCATTTGACTTTCAAAAAAAAAATTTTTTTTTAAAGTTCTTTGATGAATTCTTTTTGGGCAGGCAAGCATTTGACATTCTTTTTTGAGGAAGGGAAAGGCATTTTTACTTCAGCATTCTCCTCTGAAGATGAATCTCAGTCTTCTCTATCCCCTTTGTAATTTTCTGTGACTGGATTCTTTCTTCTTTCTCTCGTTATTTTGTAATGGATTGTTGGTGTAGTCATCTTTAGACTTGGAAAATGAGGGATGATGCCTCTGACACCAGGTCCTTCTTCAATTTTCCATTCTGGCCTGGAAGCCCAAACCAAGAACTCTGCCCTCAAGTACCCATAAGCAGTAAAGTCCCTCTGTCATTGCTTCTATACTCACTGGGAGTGCACTGGTTCCTTCCTTCTCAGGGTTCATATCTGGGCAGCACAGCTGGACTGGAATTCCTTATCAGTAGAGATTCCCTCAGTCTTTCCCTCTCAGATGCCAAATCCCCACAGTGCCTGGAGAGGTAAAGTTCTTGTGATCTGGCCAAGGCTACCTCTTAAACCAGCAAGCCCCAGGGCTCCCTGCCAGCTGTTTCAGTGGAACTGGTTTGGAGATGTTTGAAACTTCAGAGATCAAACCTCCATTCAAAAATCTTTCTTCTGATCTTCTCTGATAGTCCCAGGACCACCACTGTTCTGCCCCAACTCATTTCTTTTTAACCATTCTATTTTTGCCCTAAAGCCCAATTTTGTTTATGCTGGAAATCTGGAGAGCCTGGAATTTTCTGAACTATTTTATCATGTTATTCCTTAACATTCATATACTTTAACTTATTCAGCCATTCTCCTACTCATGGATAGCCACTGAGTTTCCAGTTCCTTGCCACAACAAAAAGAACTGCCATAAACATCTTTGCACCCATCCCCTGGAGGGGATGCGGGAAAACTGGAACACTGATGCATTGCTGGTGGAGTTGTGAATGAATCCAAACATTCTGGAGAGCAATCTGGAATTGTGCCCAAAAAGTTATCACACTGTGCATACCCTTTGATCCAGCAGTGCTACTACTGGGCTTATTATACCCCAAAGAGATACTAAAGAAGGGAAAGGGACCTGTATGTGCCAAAATGGTTGTGGCAGCCCTGTTTGTAGTGGCTAGAAACTAGAAAATGAATGGATGCCCATCAATTGGAGAATGATTGGATAAATTGTGGTATATGAATGTTATGGAATGTTATGGTTCTGTAAGAAATGACCAGCAGGATGAATACAGAGAGGCTTGGAGAGACTTACAAGAACTGATGCTAAGTGAAATGAGCAGAACCAGGATCATTATATACTTCAACAATGATACTATATGAAGATGTATTCTGATGGAAGTGGATTTCTTTGACAAAAAGATCTAACTCAGTTTCAATTGATCAATGATGGACAGAAGCAGCTACACCCAAAGAAAGAACACTGGGAAATGAATGTAAACTATTTGCATTTTTGTTCTTTTTCCCAGGTTATTTATACCTTCGGAATCCAACTCTCCCTGTGCAACAAGAGAACTGTTCAGTTCTGCACACATATATTGTATCTAGAATATATATACTACGATATATTTAATATGTATAGGACTGCTTGCCATTTAGGGGAGGGGGTAGAGGGAGAGAGGGGAAAAACTGGAACAGAAGTGAGTGCAAGGGATAATGTAAAAAATTACCCGGCATGGGTTCTGTCAATAAAAAGTTATTATAATTTAAAAGAGAGAGAAAGAGGGGGGGGGGGAGGGCAATAGAGACCCTGCTAGATCAAAGATCTAGTTTGATAGCCCTTTGGGCATAGTTGCCAATTGTTCTCCAAAATATCTGGATCAGTTCACAACTCCATTAACAATGTATTAGTGTCCCATTTTCTTTCTTTCTTTTTTTTTAAATGATTATCTGTCTATTTTTAATTAAAGCTTTTTAATTTTCAAAATACACGCATGGATAATTTTTCAACATTACACTTTGTAAAACCTTGTGTTCCAATTTTCCTCCTTTTCTCCACCCTCTCCCCTAAATAGCAAGTAATCCAATATATGTTAAACACGGTAAATATATATGTTAGATCAAATATATGCACACATATTTATACACTATCTTGCTGCACAAGAAAAATCAAATCAAAAAGGAATAAAAATGAGAAAAAATGCAAGCAAACAACAACAAAAAGAGTGAAAATGCTATATTGTGATCCTCACTCAGTTCTGCCCTATGGGAATATAGTATAGATGGCTCTCTAAATCAAAAGATCATTGGAACTGGTCTGAATTGTCTCATTAGCACTCACTTAGCATCAGTTCATGTAAGTCTCTCCCTCTAGGCCTCTCTGAAATCATCCTGTTGGTCATTTCTTACAGAACAATAATATTCCACAATATTCATATACCATAATTTATTCAGCCATTCTCCAACTGATGGTCATCCACTCAGTTTCCAGTTTCTTGCCACTATAAAGAGGGCTGCCACAAACATTTTTGCACACGAGGGTTCCTTTCCCTCCTTTAAGATCTCTTTGGGATATAGGCCCAATAGAAACACTGCTGAATCAAAGGGTATGCACAGTTTGATAACTTTTTGAACATAGTTCCAAACTGTTCTCCAGAATGGTTGGCTCTGTTCAAAATTCCACCAACAATGTATCAGTGTCCCATTTTCCCACATCTTCTCCAACATTCATCATTATCTTTTCCTGTTATCTTAGCCAATCTAGAGGTATGTAGTAGTAACTTAGAATTGTCTTAATTTGCATTTCTCTTATCAATAGTGATTGATAGCATCTTTTCATATGACTAGAAGTGGTTTCAACTTCATCTAAAAATTGTCTATTCATACCTCTGACCATGCTTCAATTGGAGAATGGCTTGAATTCTTATAAATTTGAGTCAGTTCTCAGTATGTTTTAGAAATTATAGTTTTCCATAGTTCTTGACTTTGCCTTGGCAGATAGACCTCCAAATATTTTATATTATTAACAGTTATTTTAAATGGAATTTCTCTTTGTATCTTTTGCTGCTGGACTTTTGTTAATGATGTATAAAAATGCTGATGATTTTTTGTGGATTTATTTTGTATCCTGCAACTTTGCTAAAGCTGTAAATTGTTTCTAGTAGTCTTTAAGTTGATTCTTTAAGTATACTATTATATCCTCTGCAAAGAGTGATCATTTGATTTCTTTATTACCTACTCTAATTCTTTAATCTATTTATCTTCTTTTACTGCCAAAGCTAACATTTCTAATATAATATTGAACAATAATGATGATAGTGGGCAACTTTGTTTCATCCCTGATCTAGTTTATCCCCATTACATATTTTGCTTGTTGATGGTTTTAAATAGATGTTACTGATCATTTTAAGGAAAACTATTTCTATACTGTCTAGTGTTTTTTAATAGAAATAGATGTTGAATTTTGTCAAACGCTTTTTCTGCGTCTATTGAGATAATCACATGATTTTTGTTATTTGTTTATTGATGTAGTCAATTATGCTAATAGTTTGCCTAATACTGAATACCCCTGCATTCCCAGTATAAATCCTACTTGGTCATAATGAATTATCCTGAAGATGATTTTCTGTAATCTCTTTGCTATTATTTTATTAAATATTTTTGCATCAATATTCATTAGGGAAATTAGTCTATAATTTTCTTTTTCTGTTTTGATCCTACCTGGTTTAAGTACCAGCAGCATGTCTGTATCATAAAAAGAGTTTGATAGGATTCTTTCTTTCCCTATTTTTCCAAATAGTTTGCATAATATTGGAATTATTTGTTCTTTAAATGTTTGGTAGAATTCACATGTAAATTCATCTGGCCTTTGAGACTTTTTTCTTAGGGAGCTGATTAACAGCTTGTTCAGTTTCTTTGTCAAAATAGGACTAAGTATTTCCTCTTCTATTAATCTGGGCAATCTATATTTTTGTAAGTATTCATCCATTTTCCTTAGATTATCATATTTACTAGGATACAGTTGGGCAAAATACCTCCTAATTATTGTACTCATTTCCACATCGTTAGTGGAGAGTTCATGCTTTTCATTTTTGATACTAACAATTTGATTTTCTTTCCTTTTTCTTTTGATAATCTCATCAGCTTCTCTAGATCTAATTGTCATCTCTATACAAATAATTCCCAGATTTATATCTAGTTAATCTCCTTATTCAGCTCTAGACCTTCATTAGCAAGTGACTATGAACCCAGTTATGTATAAACATCTGAAACTGAATATGTCTAAAACTAATTATTTTCTTTATACCTTTCACCCTCCAAATTTTCCTACTTATATTGAAAACATCATTTTTCTATTATTCCAAGTCTTTAGCATTATCCTTGACTCCTCACTCTCACCCTAGGCATCCATCCAATCAATGACCATATCTTGTCATTTCTACCTTCACAATACATGCATACATACATACACATACATATACATATCCCAACTTAGTTTAGTCCCTCATCACCTTCTAATTGAACATCATGCCTCAATTGTACCAAAATTGTACCAAAAGGTACCAATATAATTTTCTTTAAGAATAGATCTGACCATGTGACTATACTAATTAACTAATTCAAGGGGCTTCCTATTATCTCCAGAATAAAATCTCAATTCTTTTGTTTATACTGTCTACACATCCTGCTCCAACTTAACTTTCTTCTCATCCTCCTGAACTTTGAAAAGCAGGGAAACGGGCTTTTTCTCTGTTTCTCATTCATAACACTCCATTTCTTTTCTCACTGCTTTTGCACTGGTCAGTTAGTTACCCAAGTTGAAACATGCTTCTTCCACGCTCCTGCCTCAGAGTTACTTGCTTTTTTCCAAGTTTTATTGACATATTTTGTTTTCAAATTTATAATTATTTACAGATTACACCTCTATGAGTAGTCTCTTGTTAAATTAAGCAGAACAATACAATGACATCCTCTGAATTCCATATCTGAACACCACTTCTCTATTTTTTTTAAATTAAGAGAAATCTATTTTCTTTTTCTTTTAGCTTTCTACTCAACCGAAAAAAGAAAAAATAAAATTTTTATAACAAAAATTCAGTCAAGCAAAAAAAAAAAAAAAAAAAAAAATACATATCCCTCAATAGCTATATACAAAAATGCCCGTCTCATTCTGCACCCTAAATTCATTACTTTTCAAAGAGGTTTTTTTCATTACTGGTCTTTTGGAATTATGGATGATGATTTTATTGATCACAGTACTTAGAACTTTTGAAGTTTTTTTTCATTTTACAATGTTATTGTATTAAATGTTCTTCTGATTTAACTCACCTCATTCTGAAACTTTTATGAAACTCTTCAAAATTGCTTTTATAACATTACTGTTATAGTGTAAATTGTTCTTCAGTTCTCCCACTATACTTCGGTATGAGTTAATATAAGTGTCCTTTTTTTTTGGAGTAAATGTATCTGTGGAATATCTGAGCAAAGAGCATGTACTCTTTAGGATTTTTTGTGAAAATTTCCAATTATTTTCCCCTCTATAATGGTTTTCTCCACTCACCGGTCCATCAATAGTATATTAATATGCCTTGTTTTCCATCAGAGAGTCCCCAACACTTATTTGAACTTCTCCAATTCATAATTATTTGAAACTTTCCAAATAACTATGAATTAGAGAAGTTCAAATAAGTGTGAAAATTATTTTCATATGGCTCTAGATAGCCTGGGTATCTTTCCTGAGAATTCCCTGTTGATATCCGTATATCATTTATCAAATAGCTATTAAACATCTATATTTAAATCAGTTCCTTATATAACTTGGAAATGAGACCTTTATGAGAGAAACTAGTTGTAAAGATTTTCAATACTATTTAATTATCTCCCTTTTAGTATTCACTTTATTGGTTTTACTTATGCAAAACCTTTTTTATCTTATATAAACAAAATTTTCCATTTGATCTTTTGTGGTTCCCTCTATTTCTTGTTTGGTCATGAACTTTCTTTTTCTAGTCATAGATCTAGCAGGTAATTTTCCCCATAGTTTAAAATTTTATTTATGATGTAATCTTTATATTTATGCTACCTGTCCATTTGCAGTTTATCTTAGGATAAGGTGTGAGGTGTTGCCCAAAATTAGTTTCATCTATACTACTGTGCAATTTTCCCAACAGTTGTCAAAAACTTACAAAGCATACAAACACCAGCTATATAAGTTAGAGAAAAAAAAAAAAAGAAAGAAAGAAAAAAGAAAAAGAAAAAACTGAGGAAATAAGTAGCGGTAAATAATAACCAAAACCATCACCTTTTGTAAATGATAGGATGGGGTACCTCCCTGCACACTTCTCTGTGTGGCTCAGGCCTCCCCAGGATTAACTCAACCCTGAATCTCACCATCCAACACTGGCTCACTTTTGACCCTTAGAACTTTTTCTGCACCTTCAGCCACCTATTTCCTCTGAGGAGAGGATAAAAACAATAACCCTTAAAACCTTCCTTCATGGAATAGGCAGAACTTTTCACAATAAGGCTTTATATTCAGTCAGAGACTCTGTTTGGTTTCATATTCTCAGCCAGGTAGGCCCCAATTGGAACCTCCCTTTTTTAGCCTCTTTTTGTGTAATGTTTTATCCAGTTAGGCTGAGAGTTCTTGAAATCAAGAACTTTCTTTTTCTTATTTGTATCCCCAGCACTTTGCATAGTACCTAGAACATACTAGGAACTCACTAAATGTTTACTGACTGAACCTTAACAAGTCAATTAGAACAAACTGAATTAATGACTTCAGTAAACTTATAGGTTATAAAATTAATCCACACAATATATAAACATTTTATATAAGATTCCCCCCCCCAAAAAAAAACTTGTAATATAATGTTAGAAAGAGAAATTCCCTTTAAAATAAAAAGATACAAAGTACCTAGAATCCTACCTACCAAGATACACATATTATATAAAATAAAGCACTGTTTATGAAAATAAAGAAACAAATAATTAGAAAATAAGTCATTATTTATAGGAAGCATTTGTCAATACAATTAAAAACTAGAAATTTACTTATTTTATGTCAGACCAAATTACTAAAGAATTAGTTTACAGAACTAGAAACAATTTTTAAAATTCATATGGAGGCTAAGGTCAAGAACCTTAAGGAAAATAATGAAAAGTAGGAATGAACTGGAGCTTACCAATGTAAGAGCTCAAAAGTTTTTAAAACAATTTGGTACTAATTAAAAATAAGAGGAAGAACTCATTGGAACAAATTTATTTAATAATTCAGTTTTCAAGAACCATGGAAATCTTAGCTCTTAGGACAAAGATCCCCTTCCTTTAAGATGCAACATAAGTCCCAACTTAAGCACTCAAGTACTCCAGTAAGTCCTACTTTAATGCTTCATTGTTGTATGGGGTTGACCCTGATTTTTCAAGTCTGCTGTGCCAGTAGAAGGTCAGCCCTTGACAGGATTTATCATGGGAAAAAGTGTCCTGAATCACCTCACTGTTGAAAAGAACCATGACTATCAGAATTGATCATTATAATCTTGCTGTGTACAATGTTCTCTTGCTTCTATTCATTTCACTAAGTAGCAGTTCATGTAAGTCTCTTCAAGCCATTCTAAAATTCTCCTGCTAATCGTTTCTTAACAGAACAACAATATTCCATTACATTTATATAGTATAAGCAAAAATTAGATTCTTGTCCAAGAATCAAGTACTGAAACAAACTACTGAAACAATGAATTGTATCCATCTTGACATTCCTATAATAAAAGAAACCAGAAGAACAAAGATCCATCTAAATAGAATTGACTCACAGATACTCCTTGGAAAGGCAAAGAAAGGAAGCAGAGGAGTTTGTTTTATTACATACCACCCAAACAAGATAAATCACTTCAAATAAATATTCCAATCAAATCAAATAAAAAGAACATTTGGTCATCTAATATTACAGTGTTCATGATATTTAGAAACAGATCATCATTTAAAATAATTATACTTTATTAATTTCTATTAAGAACTAAAAAAGGATACCATAAGCTAAATCTAAAATTTAACATTACATGTTAAGATTGGGAGATTTATAATGGAAAGGATGGGGAAGAAAATAAGGAATGATCAAACTGTAACATAGTGAACACCAAATAAAATAAGTGAAACTTACAGTATATTAACTGATAGAAAAGATTTGTTT
Source organism: Sarcophilus harrisii (assembly GCF_902635505.1). Lineage (NCBI taxonomy): Eukaryota > Metazoa > Chordata > Mammalia > Dasyuromorphia > Dasyuridae > Sarcophilus > Sarcophilus harrisii. Next base: position 597,901,837 of record NC_045427.1, read on the forward strand.
TGATGCAGGAATTATCTCTAAATTATCTAAGTACAGTAAGACCACCTATTTATTAGAGAAAAGGTTCCAGAATTAGTATTAAGTGAGAAGAAAAATAAGAAAAAAGAGGTTTGCAATTTAACAGCTAAAGACCAACTTATTTAATTATGCTATTGATCTATATAGTTGTTAGTCTTAATTCTCTTTTTCTCAGTTTCCCTCTTGGAATTCTTTTACCACACTGGATTACTTCACTCTAGTTTGCTGTCTTTTGTTTATTAATATTAATATTTGCAGCCTTAATTCTTGTTTTGGTGCTACTGCTGTTGGAATGGGGTGGTTGAAAGTAAATTTGACTCTTCACCTCAATTATCTGGTGGTCATATGTTTCAGACTTTCCTCCTGAATAATTCCCAATTGTAGTTGGCCACATCCTTGGCTAAGATCCTGATAGACCCTTAAGAGATTTAGTAGATCAATGGTTTTCAAACCTTTTGTTCTAAATAATATTAAACTCTTAAAAGCTACTGAGGATCTCAAAGAGTTTGTTTACCGAATTATTCCTATGAACATTTATATTAGAAATAGAAACATCATCATGAAAATAGTTTTAACCTTGTAAACCCTTGTAAAGGGTCATAAGTTATCTTTAGACGATGATCTGAGAACAAATATTATAGACCATACTTTTTAGGCTAACCTGCCAGGTACTAAGTTGCCCCTATCTCCTGTAACTCCCAATGGTTTAAGGAATGCCCAGCCAAGCCCTATTTCCTTGTGCAGTGACCAACTGGACTTGGCTCTAGTTATATGATTATAGTGGCTTGAACTTTAGTTTAAGATGATAGTTGACTTTAGGACCATTTGTGGAAGGCTGCACTTTCTTTTCTGGCTTGTAGTTCTATTCATAATCATTTGCATTGGCAATCTTCTCTATGCCTATACTGGGTTTGAGGTGTCTTTTTGTATTTTTGTACAGAATACAAAAACTTACTCCTGTTTACTCTCAGTTTTCTCTATCACTATTTTTCTGTAGTCCTTAGAAGAACTGGACTTCTTTACATCCTTTTACATTACCATCTCAACTGTCTATCTGAGTTTGATGCAACCCTCATTCAACTACTGTTTTATGTTCTTACTTAAAGGTTGTATCTAGAAATCTAAAAGTACTTACTGAGTTTCTGTTGTATGTTGAGCCCTGTGTTAAATATTAGGAAGGATCTGAAAGATATATAAAACTTCTGCTCTCCAAAAGTTTATAATATATTTAGAAAACCAAATGGATATTAATGAAATCACAGTAGTGTAAGTGTGGGCTAAATTGTGATACATACTACAAAAATAAATAGGATTTTTAAGAAAACATAATTTGGTAAACATTTCATCAATACACAAATTAAAGAATATATTGCTTTTCTCGAGTGAAACTATAAGTTTCCTAAAAGAAGAAGTATCTAACCAAAACAAACAAAAAAACCTAACTTGGCAAAATTGTTATTCCATCTTTCAAATGAAAAAATGTCAAGAAAATCTCTTCTGCAAATGAATCCTACAGGTATTCTGATAAAGTAAATGAAACAACAAAATTTAAAGGAGAAGTTTAAAATATTTACTAAGTACCCAATGTAAACCCTTTTACTGATTTTACATTTTAAAAATGTATTTTAATTGATAAAAATTATTCAAATACTATGACCTCATCTAAATAGATAATTCTCCCTTATTTTAGATCAAAGTTTTTTAGACCATGGGTCACAATTACATATGTGTCATGTTAACTGAATATGGAGGTTACAAAAAAATTTGGCAACAGCAAAAGTGTAACTAACTAGCTCTTTGGAGGATCTCGGGACCAGCCTGAGTCCTTAGTCTTAGTGGAGAAGTGATGAAGGCAGGAGAGCCACCATGAGGCTGGTTAAGTCTTCTCCATGACTGAGTTTGTCCCCAGTTTATATACTCTGTTACAATTAAATCAATTCATCACACTGAGTATAAGCCAATCATTATTTGTTGTAAGATTAAATCAATCATGCTGAACTAGAGAACTATTAATCACCATGCTAAACTAGATAACCATTGTCTTGTCAATTCCACTGAGTTAACACCTTGTAAAAATTTTTGCCAGAATTCTGGCCTATTACATAAAAGATATCGACCATTCCACCAAGATTTAATTCTTTAAGTAAAAATAAACAAGCACATCCATCAGTAGTATGCAAATTTGCTTTAACTTTAATAAATGGTTAAATTATATGAATATCAAAGAAATTTTAAAATAAGTTTTTTATGATTTATTATCAGTAAATCAATATTTGGTTTGTATATCTATTTTATATATCTTTATACCTGGCATAGAAATTTCTTGAGCAAAAAGGGATTATGGTAAAAAAAAATAATAATAATAAAGTTTAAGAAGCCCTGTTCTAGATGACTACCCATTTACATCTTTATCAGATTCTTCTATGGAGCTTCTGTAGAACATCTACCAAATGGGCTAAACAGCTTCTTTTGAATATTTTATCATCCTTTTTTTTCCCCGAATACTACGGTAACTTCTTTTAGGATATCAGTGTAACGATGGGTACAAGGGTAACTTTAGGACTAATTACACCATTTTTTCAATACATGGTTTGCTCACACTTTATAATAACATATACTCCCGATTATTTAAGAGATGAATTTAATATAATGACTTGTTACATAACAGTAGCCTAATAATATGAGATTATGACAAGAAATTCATCTGCTGTGACATCTGGTGATGATATTTTGTATATTCCTTACATGTACTTTGAAATTTCACCACTGTATTGAATGAATGACATTTGGTCTGTCCTTTCTGTAAATGAATCTCAGACAGACAGGCAGATTCTCTCTCACACACACATAGACATGTAGCTAATAAAAATGTCAAATTGTGTTTCAAATTCTCAGCAAACTATAGGTACAGATACAGTTGTAGATATATAATTGCCAGAAACAAAGTAGTACTGAATTTACCTGCAATTATGAGAAATTTTTCCAAGAAAGGGCTCCAAATCATTAATTGTAAGAAATCTAAAAAACTTATTATCAACACAATGAATAGTGTTGAAATGTAAATGCCTAAATGTTTATAATAAAGAAAATTTCCGCTAAAGAGCAAAATACTTATTTCATAAACAATATAATTTACATATGATCTCCGGTGTATACCTAAATACAATTGAAAAAGGAACACACCTGGTTTTTTTTAATCAATAACCTCTTTTCTGACACACTGCATACAAATGAGTAAGATATATTTACAAAAGGGTCGGAAAAGTTTTTAAGAGATATTATGTAAATATATGTGATCTTGAATGCAGAAAACTGGCTCATAGAGAAAGCAAAGCAACAACAGTAGGCAAGTTTAAATATTAGGTGGTAACTTTTTTCAACCTATTCCTAAAGCTAGTTCCAGAGGATTATAGGATTTCAGAGTTGGAAGGGGACCTTAAGGTTATTTTAAATCACAACCTCAATTTACAAATAAGGATAATGAAGCTTACCGAGAGGATAAATAATCTATCCAAGCTCATGCAATAGGTAAAACTGAGTTCAAGCCTTCTGATTTCAGAATCAGGGCTTTTTATTAAATTATAATTATTAGGTGTAGACATACCAAGATCATTCAAACTACTTCTTAAATGTTGTAGAGATGCTCAGGTCGGCAAAAATGTATCCTAAATATATATAGTATTTTACAAGATTAGAGAGTACACAATGGATATCAAGCATAGGTTAGTGGCGTCCCTATCCCCCCTTCCCCCACAAAAAAAAAAGTGATTTCCAGATTTACAAAGTTGAAGATTCCATAAGCTAAGGAAAAAATAGAACTTAAGGATGCAGTCCTGAGGAGCCTTTCTTATCTCATCTCCTAATTTCAGAATTGAAAGTACATGTAAATCGTAGCCTACTTGGACTGTGTGAAGTTTCAGAGTGAGTAAGAACCAGGCGGCCAACTAAGCATTTCAACCATCACACTCACTTGCTTTCTTCGTCCAGCAGGTGAAGGAGTCCTGTTGGTTTCTTGCTAATGAGATTTATGCAGCCACTATTATCAATATAGTCTATGTTGTGCCAGCTGATACCTTCAGTTCTATATTCCTCCTAGAAAAGCAAAATGATAAGAAAAAATTTAAATGTCTTATATGAGATGAAGATATTAAGGAAGAATTCAGTATGTTAAGAAATCTTTATGAACAGGCAGGAACTACTCTAATGAGCACCTCTTTAATTCAACAGGACCTATCTGTCATGGCAAATCTACCACCACAGAGGTGACAAAAACTATTCTACCAAAACATATACTTCAAAGAGTTTTCAGGAAGACTTCTAAGCTACAATGAGGCTAGTTTTTTGTCTTGCTTTTTGTACATATGAAAAGTGGAAGATGAAGTATACACAAGCATAAGAAAGAATACCAATCTCTATTTGTCTCTAAAATCAACATAGTTTTGTGTTCATAAAAACTGTTACCAATAAAGAAACCATTATCACTAGTAATAAAGAATACAAGAAAAGTTAATAATTCAAATAAATCAGTGTTATGGCAAATAAAACACCTTAGTAGATTTCAAGAAAAGAACAAACAAGGAAGATCCAAACACGAAAGAGACATAAGATTAGTATTAAGGTTTAAGAGAATTCGCTGACTGGCTGAGTTCGAACTACTATTTAAAATCTCAATAAGCCAGGATGTGCTTTTTTTTTTTTTTTTTTTAGTTCTGAAAATTTGAAAGCAAGTCTACATCTTCCTGTGGGCAACTTAAGACTACAGATAAGGTCACCAGAAAGCAGAGGTATATAATGTGAAACTATATTTAAATTGGAAGAAATCTAAAGCTTATAAATTCATCTTTTTTTCCCCCAATTAACTTTTTCTCTGGCTACCCATATACTGCCTACATTGGCATATTTGTATACTCTTGTAAAGTCTTTGAATCACAAAACCTCCTCTATTCCGAGTTGCCTGTCCCCTATTGACAACAAGAATCATTAGCTGATAATACCAAATTCCTACTTTCTTTAATCTTGTTATCCTTTATACCTCCTTAATATATACTTACAATTATCTCTCTAAGCCTTTTTCTCCCTGCTTTCCTTTCACTATGCCCTTTAATAGTTGATATTGTCAGTCAATTTGAAGTTCAGTTATTTTAATCATATCCTACTTTTCATGACCCCATCTGAGGCTTTCTTGGTAAAGATACTAGAGTGGTTTGCCATTTCCTTCTTCAGTTTATTTTTATAAATGAGGAAACTGAGGTAAAGAGATTAAGTGACATGCCTAGAATCACATATCTATCAAGGGTCTGGAGGCCAGATTTTAACTCAGGGAGATAAGTCTTCCTGATTCCAGGCTGGGTGCTCTACACTGGCCCCATCTAGCTGTCCTCAAATGACTCAAGTCAAGTGACTATATGTCAGGGACTGTGCTTAAGTGTTGGCTTCAATTTGTGAGCAAACTAGTCTATATGTTATAACTTGTCCCTCCTCCTCCCTGCATTTACATGGATAGGATGAGGAGTCAATACCTATTTCTACCACCACTGTTTCTTCACTCCTTAATTTAATGGTGTGAATCAAATAACATCCTCTTCCTAATTCAATTCAATCTGGTTCAATAAGCATTTAACTATCTACTGTGTGCCAAGTGTGCTAGACTTAAAACAGGGAAACAAAGAAAAAAACCAAAACATTTCCCAACCTATTATTGGTACCTAATGACCTCTAAAACATTCTCCCTGCTCTCAATAACTCTAGCATTTGGTTTAAAAATCAGAAAGATCAGACTCTGCATGTGAAAAAAAATAACAAAAATTCCTATTAACTTCCTCAATAAGTGATCATCCATATGAGATTTCATCTTGCTAATTTGCTTTTCATTTTTCATTTCATTTTATACTTTCTTTTGAATCAGATTAGCTGAAGATTTACCAATTTTGTCATTTCTATGGGTTTTTCTTTAGTTTACAATTTACTTATTTTCTAATTTTTAATGTCTTTGGGGCTTAATTTGGATATCATTTGTTGACTTTATATTAATCCTCAATTTTCCCATTTCCTTGATATATGCTTGTTGTGATATTTTTTTCTCTGTAGGATTGATTTAACTATATCCTAAAACTGTGGTATATTGTTTCTTCATTATTGCTTTCTTTCACAAAATTACTATTTTAATTATTTGTTCTTTGAACCTTTCACCATTTGCATTTTACTATTAAATCACCTATTGCTTCTGTATCTTTTTTTGAGTGCTCCATGAGTTTTTGTAGCATTATGTCTTTTTTAAAGGATGTATTTACTATTTCTGTCTTTTTTACATGTTTTCAGTGTCTTTGTATCCCAACAGTCAATTTTTGAAAAATTTTCATATGGTGCTAAAATATATATTTTATACTTTTTGAAGTCTCCTTTATATGTCATAATTCTTTTAGCAATAGTTTCTTCAGCAACTTTTTCAGTTTCATATTTTTGTGAAATGTGTTTTTTGTAACGAACAGATAATAGGATATTGTTTCTTATCTGATCTTTTTCATTTTATTGGATTGTTTAATTCATATTTAAAGTTACAAACTTTATTTTGACTAATGTTGGGTTTTTAACTTCATTTTCTTTTACCTCTATTGCTTTATAATAATACTATCCTCTTTCATTTACTTTAGCTTAACATGTGTTTTTAGGGTGGTCCTATAATCACTGGTTTTCTTCACCTCACCCATGTATACTTTCCATTTTTGTTACCATTTTCTCTTTAGAATTTTGCTTAGTAATCCCTTTTCCCCCCCCAATTTTTATTTAAATCTTCCCTTCTCTTTCCTTATCTTAGCCAAATAAATGCCCCTTTCCTCTTTTCTGTTCAACTTTTATCTAATTATTTAAATCTTTCCTCATCTTTCTCCATCTTAAGTGTCCCTTTCTTCTCCTCCTTCAACTAATTCAGTTCATTAGGGTTTTTGAATTTCATTTTTTGGTGTCCCATTCCAGGTAGGTTTTCTCAATCTTGTTATTCTCCATCCCTTCTTTCTGTCTACTCTGGATGTTCATTCTCTCATTCATGGTCCCTTATTTTTTATTTAATCCCTCTCTGTTCTCTGAATTCCTCAAGGAGTCAAAACTTCCAATGTATCCAACTTGATGCTTACCCTGCAGATTCTCCTTTTCCATTATATTTCATTCCCAGAACAATGTCAATTTCTGTAGCTGCAAAAAGAACACAGTCCCATAGCAGGGATGATCTCCTCTCTCTACTGTCAATTAAGCAGCTTACCAGTGACCTATGTTCTCTCCCAGACTACTTTCCTTCTCCTATTTGTCTCAAAATTTCCCTAAGTCCAGGTTCCCAGGTGTTAGCTGGCCCAAGGAATTTCTACACCTCCCATCTCAAAACCTAGCATATGGTTCCCATTTTTCTTCATCTATAAGAACATCCATCAATAGAACCTCCTTCCAATATCCATCGTTTTTCTCTTCCTTTCTCCTATCTTCATCTATTCACCAACACGTTCTTCTCTTCCTATGAGACTACACAGATTACCTTCCTATCACTGCTAGTCCTTGATTTAATCAGGGCGTATTACATACTCCCCTAGATTCACCTCTCCTCTGCTCTTCCTTACACCTTCCCATTTTGTAATACAAGTACCAACCCCTCTGTAAAATCCAAATAGCCAGGATGTCGCAAGATTCTATTTACAATGCCCCAGGTCCTCTTTTTTCCACATTATTTTCATGACTTCCACCCTGACCCTTGTCTATTTGAGTATATTTAAAAACCTCTTACTGATCTCTCTGAGGTTACTCTCTTGCTATTGCTGTGTATGCTATGTATTTGTTCACATTTATTATCTAGGGTATTAGAAAAACAAATAATTTCTTCAGGTTTGGTTTTCTTTTTAACATAATTCAAATGCCTCAACATTATTTAATGTCCATATTTTTTTTCATTTAGGGTTAATTAAGCAAAAGTTTGCAGTATAAGTCACCTAGGCTGGATCATGAGTTCCACTGCTCTTTGAGACATTATTACTCAAATTTCCTTTTCTTTGAATCTGAAATTGTTTCTCCAGGTCACTTGTAGAATTTATGATTTCTAAACTGAATTACTAAATTTAACCACTATCATAATTTGCAGCCTTGGGTTTTTGTTTTCTCCAGAAACAATCTATGCATTTTTTCAACTTCTATTTAATTTGAGGTGTTTAGAAGTTTCTGTGAGCTTCTCTGTTATTATTTCTTGTATAAGTGTTCATTTGTGTGTGATTGTGTGTGGGGGGGATAGAGTCTAGTTGTTCTTCTGGGAAACCTATAACTCTCAGGTTGTCTTTATGCATACTATCTTTAAGATCAATGTTTTACTTTAACAGAGAGCATGTTTTCTCTTAACATTAATGCTTTTCACTTCTCTTCTAGATAGATCTTCACATTTATTTGTTTTCCCATTTATTTGTTGTCCTCTCTTTAGTTTCTCTGGTTTTCACTACCATTTCAGATTCATGTTTTTCTATTCTGCCAATTTTTGCTGTGAAAGTAACAACTTCTGTTCTCACAAATCTCATTCCTATTTTAAGCCACTCAGGAACATGTTATAGGGTTCCCTCAAATTCCATAGAGTTATTTGTCTTATCAAGTATTGAGACATTTTTGCTGATTTTATAGTTTTTTTTTAATTTATATAGACCTTAATTTGTTTATTAGATTTGGAGACCACATTTCCTTCTGCAATTAAGTGTTTTCCCTGTTGATTTAACTGACTATGCTCAAAGTCTTGAGTTTTTTTCCTTCAGAGAATTTTTGGTAATTAAAGTTTTTGTTCCTTATTTTTCCCTACTGATCATTTTCTGACTTCCTCCTCTCTGGTGATCATATCCTTGAAAGGCTGGTTTCAGAGCAATTCAGCCTCATTTCATACATACAATTCACATACCTTGGGACTTGGGGGGGAGGAATAGGACAGAAACTGTTCCCAGATGAATATTGAGCTTAATGGAATGCCACATAACCCTACATAACACTTTCTCTCTACCTTCATACTTCTCATGATGTCTTGTCTCTTATTCAGTTACTCAGTTTGCTGCTTGAAGTTCAGAATGTTATTCTGCTAATGCTATTGCAGACGAAGATAATTTCTGTAGTTTAGATTTAGGAGGGAAGGTGGGAGTAGGGAGGATTGGTAGGCCTGTGTTTGAACTCTTTTAAGTCAAAATATTCTTGACCTTTTCCTCTGCTCCTTCTCTCTCCAATGAAGATCTTTTAGAAATGTTGCAGAGGCATTTGTCATTAACAATTAATAAATCAATACAAAAAATAGTTTGTAGCTTGAATCTCCTCAACAATGAGAAGAGAAAGGAGGACCAGTGAAAGGGGTGTGCTTTATTAAAAACCTGTAGATCAAGTTAGCTACAGTAGCTTTATTGCTGTTAACATGTTGGGAAATAAGAGAAGGGGGCTAAGTTATCTCAAGGTAGGCATTAGGTTCATGAAGTGCTGTTTTAAACCTTCTTTTACGAGCATGGTTTCCTAAGCCATGAAAACAACTAAGGTTGTTTTATCTTTGGAATATAATTTTTGTTTTGAAGACCTTTGAAAGGTGATGATCAGAGAAAGTCTAGTCCTCTATATTTTTGGTCATGTTACCTAGAACTCCATGGTCAGAAATCTTACAAGGATTTCTGCCTAAAGGAGGGAGCAAATTCCATAGGTTAGACAGCTATAATGATTAGATATTTTCTCTCTTACATTTAAACTAGATTTACCTTAAAACTCTCTAGCTCCATTTCATTTATGACATATTCCACTGCATCTTTTCCAGAAGATTGCCCCTTCTGTAATTCCCACTCCACTGCTTATTCTCAATATTTTCTCTGTCTATTGCCTATAAAAATGCTTCTCTCTTCTCCATATGAAAAAAAAGTCTTGTCACTCAATTCATTCATTCCCACTAATTATCATCCAATATCTCTTCTGCCTTTTGTGGTAAAACTCCTTGAAATGACCATCTACATTAGAAATCCCATTCTCTCTTCACACTCTTTTTTTTAACCTCTTAAAACCTGTCTTCCAACCTCACCATTTCACCATAATTTTTCTCTCCAAAGTCACCAATGATTTCTTAATTGACAAATACTATGGGCTTTTAATAAATCTCATTCTCCTTGACTTTTCTGCAGTCTCTGACATTACTGATCACTGTTCGCCCCTCCTTCCTGATGTTTTTGGTCTCTATGTTTTTTGGACACCACTTCTCTTCCTACCCGATTGCTCCTTTTCCTTTGCTGGATCATCTTCCAGATCATGCCCTTTGACTTTAGGTGTTCTTCATGGTTCTGTCCTGGGCTTACTTCCCTTCTCCCCCTCTCCTATTTTATTTGGTGATTGCATTAACTTCCACGGAGTTAGTCATTAACTCTAAGCTCATGATTCTCAGATCTACCCATCCTGCCTCAATCTTATTTCTCCAACTGCCTTTCATACATTTCAAACTGGAAGTCCAGTAGACACCTTAAATTCAACATAATCAACGCAAAACACATTACTTTTATCCTTAAACTCTTTCCTACTCCTACCTTCCATATTACTATAGAGGGCAGCACATCCTCATTGCCCACCAGGCAGGAACTTAAGGAAACATCCTAGACTTTTCACCATCCTTCAACCTTCAGATCAAATCTGTTGCCAAGGTCTGTTGTTTAACTTTGCAACATCTATCCAATACATCCCCTTCTCTCCTCAGTCATTGCTGCTCCAGGTTCTCATTACATCACACCCATAATACTGCAATGGTCTATGATGAGTGATCCTAATTCAAGTTTCTCCTCACTCCAAACTGTCTTCCTTCTAGTCATCAAAATGATTTCCCTAAAGGCCAGCTCTGACCTTGCCATTCCTTTACTCAATAAACTCTAAAGGTTCCCTCATGCTTTTGTCTTTTTCAAAGACAAAATCCTAATTTGGCATTCAAAGCCCTTCATAACCTATGTTCCTCCACTTATCTTTCAGTTTTCTTGTATCTTATTCCTCAATGCATAGAGTTATATCCAGTGCTACCAGACTGGCTGTTCCATAAAAAAGACACTCCATCTCTTAGATTTGGACATTTTCTCCAACTATTCCTCATTTTTGAAATACTGTACCTCTTCATCTCCACTTTACTGTTTTCCTTTTTTCCTAAAACTCAAATTCCATCTGTTATAGAAAGCCTTTCCCAAACTCTCTTAATTTTAATGCCTTTCCACTTTTAGTTTATTTCCTATTTATCATACATGTTAAACAAACAAGGATTTATGTTTAATACCTACTGTGTGCCAGCTATGTTAAGCATTGAATTTAAAAAGAATGGGATGGAGAGAGAAAAACACACAAACAAGGCTTTTTCAGTCTAATGAGAAAGATAAGATGCAAATAATTTGGATATTATCTTTTATTCCTAAAGATACCAAAATGACAGCACAATATTAAAGTCAAATTATAGCATATCTATGGCTGATCAGACCAATAAGAGTTCAGAATATATCACAAGTCAGGAACAAATAGTCCATGTGAACATTTGGGAAGAATTCTCTTCCCAAACATTGAGATAGTTTTAGCACTGCATGTTTCAACTTCATTATCAATGTGTACATCTCTGGAAAGTATACTGCCATGTTAAGTGAACTTATCCACAGCATTCAAAACTTCTCCATTTGGGATGTTTGTTGGTGTTCATTGTCAGGCTAAAATTAGTACAAATAACAGGAAATAGATTCATACTTTATTGCATTTCAGAGGCTGCACTGAGTACATAATCATCTGCAAACTAATAATCATGTACCAACACTCTCTCCACTTTAATCTTAGTTTACAACCTTTTCAAGTTGAAGAACTAATCATCAGTGCTGTAGCTGACCCTGAAGCTGTGTTTGTCCTCATTGAAAGGACTTGATAACATGGCTGAGAACATCATTCTGCAAAAGGTTGGGAGCAAACACACAGTCTTATTTCACTACAATGGTGACTGGATAATGATGCAAGAGAGCATTGTCAATTATCCTGAATCCAAGCAAGTAGGCCATCATGAAACTGATACATAATACTGATGAATTTTTCTGAGCAGCCAAATTTTGACAAAATTTTCCATAAATCCTCACAACTAACAATATCAAAGGCCTTTGTCAGATCTATAAAAGTTGTATACAGACCTCTGTTCTGCACCTCTGTTCTCCTAGAGCTGTCAGGCAGCAAATACCGTATCTACCATTCCTTGGCTCCTTTTAAAGCCACAAAGGCTTTCAGGTGGATGTCAATCTTCTAAGTGAAGGATCAGCCTATTAAGGAAGACTCTACCAAGAATTTTACTAAAAAAGACTAAGAGAAAGACCCCTCCTGTGATTACCACAGGATAATCTATCCTTTTACCTTTATAGAGATGGACAATGAAGGGGTCTTTTAACTCATGGGGAATAACCTCCTCTTTCCATATAACCTGAAAAATTCCAGTCAACTTTTATATGAGCAATGGATCCCTCCCAACTTGTAAATCTCAGCTGGAAATAGAACAAACACCAGACATTTTGTCATATGAAAAGAGCCCAATGACATTCAAAATATTTTCTTCAGCTGCGACTTTAGGTAGTTGAGTTAGTTTAGTTGAATTGACTTCAACTTATGATAAACAATCAATAGCTTCAGCACTAATTGATGATTATCTCTCAAGCTTCATGTCCTTATCACTATCAATGTGGTCCTATCAGCACTTAGTTTGAGATGCACCATAGCTCTCTAGCCCATAGCCTTCAGAGTTTCATAAAGCTTGGATTGTTACTCTCAGTATAAAACAGAGTCTCATCTGCATTTTTACTAAGTCACCTATGGAGTTCTTGTTTTTCATTTAGCAGCTCCTGAATTCTCCCATCATTTCTGGCAAACCAGTCTTGTTATTTATGAGTGTTCTAACCCATATGAACAAATACAATGCATCAAATCTCTGAAAGCTGCTCACTCCTTTTTTGCTCCACTTTGCCAATTATGTGTTAAGTCAACTTTTCCTCCAAATTAGAAACAAATTGTTCAAGCCCATTGCTCCCAAGGACTCTCTGAACCTATTCTAGCATTACTATTACCCAGAACTGGCACATTGATAATAAGGGTCTCCAGGCCTTTATACAATTTTTCTTTGATCTCATCACGGTAAAAGCATAGGCACCAATGATGGTGGCATGTTCCTGCAAGTAATAATCTCACTGTCATAGCCTGTTATTGACTCCTGCTGGACGCCTACATTGAGTTTGTTGACTAGATTAGTTTTGATCACAGATTCATGTGCTCTCCTTCATTGAGATTACTCCAGAAAACCATGCAGACAGTCCAATATCAATAAGATGGCCTTGATCTGCCAGCCCTGTCTCACTTAAGGCTGTTTGGCTGTCATACCTGCTGAGTCCTCTCACAAGACCTGTTTCCAGATCTTTCAGGTCTGCTAGATTTTGTTTTGTCCATGAGCATGGGAAAATTCCATAAGCCAATTGTGAGTAGAATCATCTCTGCAGAAGATTTTGTACAATTTTTTAATGTTTTGACCTCAGGGTGGGATCCCCACCTGCCATGGTAAATAGCTCAGGGCTGGATAAGCAGACAATTATTAAAGCACCTTTTCTAGCCCTTTCCTTAGACCAGGAAGTGAGCAGTGGGATGCTGAAAGGGCTGTACCTTTAACCTTTAACACCCCTCCGGGGGGTGGGGGGGGAGAGGTGTGCTGCTGCTGAATCACACCACTGCTTCTAAAGAGAAAACAATCCTATGCAGTATTGTGCTCACAGTTCCCAGGGCATCCCCACCTGCTGCTTTACCAGTTACCTGTCATCACAGGACTCTGAGATGGTTAAAAATGGTAAAAACAATATGGGTGACGTCTTTTGATTCAGATGTAAGTTGGATTTCAGTGAGTCAGAGGGGCATGGGCATTCACCTTGCTCTCTTTTCCAAAGGCACCACTATCCAATGGCAGGACAGAGGCAAGATGACTGGGGATGGTCCAAGATACAGTGGATGACCTTGGCACCTTCAATGTCTAAACAAACTCTAAGCTTTCCACAGGACCCACTCCAATTGCTTTTATAGCCATTGGAACAAACAGTTCTCATCTGCCTATTATACCAGGAGAAGTCTTCACATGCTGGGAAAAGACACCCCCCCTAACTCATTGATGGGGTTGAAATCCCTCAATTACCCTGTCTACTCAAAAGGTTTAATGAGGTATGGCCGATGTGTATGCTTCAGATTTTTGGAGCCACAAGTGAAAATTAGATGAATGAACCAAGTGGACCCTAACAGTGGAAAGCAGTCTCAGCACTCCTCACACCAGAGGTACTAGCCTTCCCTAAACATACCTTACACTCCACTCTGCTTTCTCTGGTTTGAGGAATTTTAGTGACTTCCAGACTTGGCTAACCCATGAGAACCAGAGTGAATCCTGCAAATAACTTAATATACAGGCATATAAGTTGGGTATGATCAGCAGAGTAAAAGTACAAGTATTATAAGGGATTGGGAAAAGCATCTTTTAGTCAGCAGGCTTTTAGAAGGGACTCAAAGGAAGCCAGGAAACATATATGAGAAGCAAAGAATTCTAGACATGGCAGAATGCTAATAAAAATGCAGAGTTGGATCACACTAGTAATAAAAGTTAAGAGGCAGGTTTAGAATTGGTATTAAGCACTGACTCCAAATTCAGCATTTCACTAGGTTAAAAGAACATATCTATTTAAACTAAAATGATAGAAAAGAGCACCACAAAATGTTCTTTATAAGTGACTGGGATGTTTCTTGGCACTCTTTATTATGGATATCCTTTAAAAGAAGAGAGTTCAAAATAGTTCTTGAGTAAGTGCTTTTCTGCCAACTGGACCCTTACATGGCCTCTGCTGGCCTGTTAAATTCTACTAATTCTTAGGCCTTTGATTGGCTAACTGGTTCATATTCTTGGCTAGATCCTTTCTCAGCATTTTGAATATTTTTTGTTCCCTCCCTACTCCAAACCAATTTCCCAACAAAAGTTTGAGAAATAACTGAGCAGTAATTTTTAGTTCAGTCTTCAAGACTTCTTGTGTTCCATTTCCTCTGCATTTGAGAATTCCTGATAAAACTGACATTAAACTTATCACTTTGCCATATTCATTGTCTGCAGCAATGGCTCACTTGAGCTATCATGATAATTTTGTAATAAACACTTCAGCCCTGTCAGAACACTAGTTTTTTATAATACAGGAAGCACTGGATTCCTTGACTAATGGAATGACAGCTCTTTTCTTTTTCCCTTGGCTTCAAAGCTAAGTATTATTATAATATTACCTTTGTCTAAAAAGAATTTGTCAAGGATAGATTTTATCGGAAATTTGATTTCAGGAAACATCAGAACACAAATTCTTTTGAATTAAATGTAAAATAATAGTAAAGTAGATGAGACTTGAATTGTAGTAAATTATCTTAGTGTTTTAGGGAATAGCGAAGGAAGCTAAACAAAACATTAGTAAGGTATCAAATTGTCAACATTTATCTAAGTAGACTTTCAGGTCAGCAATTTGAAAATCTCATTTGGAATTAGGAAGTTCTTATTTCAAGCCATTGTTTGCAGTTTGTGTAAAAAAGGCAAAACCCCAAGCAGCTCAATGTTCCTAACAGTGGATCATAAAATATTCTGATTACGTGACCCGGCGATTTTCTCTTTCTATCCAGGCTGCTCATCCTTTAAGGCCTGTTTCAAATCCTACTACTCTCTATGAAGCCTAGCCTAATGATCTCAGGTCTGATATTGTGACCACTATAAACTCTAATGGCTTTCAGTTCAAGAATGAAAAATGAACTCCTCTATTTAGCATTTATATCTCCTTGTAACATCCTACTTTCTAAAAAATGTTTTTTTAGTTGTTTCACTCACCTGGCTCTCATGTTTTACCTATTTATTTGTTACTCTGTTATATGTCTTATTTGCCCTATCAAATTATAAGCAGAGCATATTTAATTCACTGCATGAAATATTTACTGAGTAATAATGATGCACAAAACACTCTCTTAAGGAATATAAGAAAAAAAAAACAGCTTTTTGCCTATTAGAGATTTATATTCTATTAGGATAACACAGATTAGGAAATCAGAGGAATGTGGTGGTGGTGGGGGCAATGTTGAGGAATAAAAAGAGAAGGGAAGGAGGCATTGTCAAATGTTTTACATTTACCTTCTTTGATCCTTACAAAAACCCTGGGAAGTAGATGCTATAATTATCCCTATTTTATAGGTGAGGAAACTGAAGCAAAAGATTAAGTGACTAGCTCAGTATCACACAAATAGTGTCTGAGATCGTCTGAACTCTCTATCCTTGAGTAGCTAAGCTTCCTCTAGGAGAGAAAGAACACTAACTAGTTGGCAGATGGGGTCAAGGAATGTCAAGAAAAGGCTTCATATTAAACATAGCACCAGCATGGGGCCAAGAAAGAAGCTAGGATTCTAAGAAATAGAGATGAGCATAGAACATATTTCAGTCATGGGGGGAGGAACTGAGGGAGAAGATGGGATCCTCAATTCAGAAAATAGCAAATATGCCTGTTTGGAAAGAATAGATAATATGACATAACATGTCCGATTAGTTTAGAAAAGCAGGTGGGAAAATGATAGTCAAAGTCTTTAAATGTCTATCTAAAATGTTTGTTTTTCTTAGAAAAAACAGAAAGCAGATAATGTTTTGATTTTTGTTTTAGAAATATCAATACGGTTTTTATATGGAGTATATAGACTGATGAAGGGAGAGAATAAAAATGACAGAGATCAATCAGGAGGCCATGATCACAGGCCAAGTAAAAAGGGGATGAGGGTCTCAACTTAGGTGATGGTTCTGTGAATGAGAAGAGGGCAGATACAAAAGAGGGTATGTAAGTAAAATTGATAAGATTAACCTACTGCTAAAGACTGAGAGGGGTGAGTTGGAGAAAAAGGAAGGGGTTGAAGATGATGCAGGTGATAAAGCTGGGTGATTCAAATGGATAGTTGCATCTACAACAGAAATAGGGAAGTTTAGAGCAGTTCTGGATGTTTGTAAAAATGAACTCTTATTTAGATACATTGAATTTAAAGTGCTATTATGATACTGAGGTAGAGATATCCAGTAAGCAGAGACAATCTGGGACTGGACTTCAGTAGAGATTAGAGTTACATATAGAATAAAATCCAAAAGCATTGCTTGATATTTAAAGGCCTCTTGAAGCTGGGTTTCACTCATTCTTTTTAGTCTTATTTCACATTATTCCTCTTCATGCACTGTTCATTCCAAAGTGACTTGCTAGCAAACTAGCTCTTTTTGGGTTAGAAAATTCTGCTATTCAATTTGGAACTATGCTCAAAAAGTTATCAAACTGTGCATACCCTTTGATCCAGCAGTGTTTCTACTGGGCTTATACCCCGCCAAAGAGATACTAAAGAAGGGAAAGGGACCTGTGATGTTTGTGGTGGCTAGAAACTGGAAAACGAATGGATGCCCATTAATTGGAGAATGGTTGTGTAAATTGTGGTATATGAATGCTATGGAATATTATTGTTCTGTAAGAAATGACCAGCAGGATGAATACAGAGAGGCTTGGCAAGACTTACATGAACTGATGCTAAGTAAAATGAGCAGAACCAGGAGATTATTATACACTTCAACAACGATACTGTATGAGGATGTATTCCGATGGAAGTGGATTTCTTCGACAAAGAGAAGATCTAACTCAGTTTCAATTGATCAATGATGGACAGAAGCAGCTACACCCAGAGAAGGAACACTGGGAAATGAATGTAAACTGTTTGCATTTTTGTTTTTCTTTCCAGGTTATTTTTACCTTCTGAATCCAATTCTTCCTGTGAAACAAAAGAACTGTTCGGTTCTGCACACATATATTGTATCTAGGACATACTGTGAACATATTTAGCATGTATAATACTGCTTGCCATCTGGGGGAGGGGGTGAAGGGAGGGAGGGGAAAAGTCGGAACAGAAGTGAGTGCAAGGGATAATGTTGTAAAAAAAAAAAAAAAAAAAAATTACCCAGGCATGGGTTCTGTCAATAAAAAGTTATTAAAAAAAAAAAAATTCTGCTATTGACTCCATGCCTTTGTACAAGTGGTTCCCAGAAAAAGAACATCCTTCTGCCTTACCTTTGCCTCTGAAAAGCCTTTCCTTCCTAATCCTTCCTTATTTTTAATATTCTCTTGCTATTTGGATTACTTTCTACCTATATATGTATATTCCATCCCATTCTCAATAAAGAATAAGCTTCTTTAAAATAGAGATGATTTTATTTTTTTCTTCATATCTATAGTGCTTTGCATATAGCTGTATAATGTTTGTTGACTTGAATTGATGTACCAGAAACCTTAAAATAACTGATTATTTATAAATGGCTGCAGAGTTCTTTTACCAAAAATAGTTAGAGAAACACATAAAGCTTCAATTGAAAAGTTTAATACCTAGCTGCCAATTTATTCATTTTATTCATATATCACTGATTTCAGAGTCTTGTTAAAAGTGTACCTTGACCCTTAAATTCATAGTTAAAATCTTTCCCATTAAAGTAATATCAGATAAACTAAGGAATAATCATTAAGAAGGGAACATAGGAAAATGTTAACTTCTATGAAGTATCATAATATACTTGTTTGATCAGTTTGGTCAGAACTAAAAATTAGTTCTGAATTTTTAATTTAAAAATCATGAAAATTGGCAAATTATTTATTTTCTTGTATCCTTTTCCCTTCTTACCCTAGAGTGCAGACTTTACAACTGAGAATATTAAAAATCAAAATGCTTTTAATATTACTAAAACTAAGTGAATAACTTATTTTGAGATACACTGTTGAGCCAGATGAGCACAAAAAATACATCATTGAGCTGTGCTTTGTTGCCTTGGCTCAGGACCACAGTGACTTTGGCAATTTGCAAATCCTAAATAGAGCCAGAACCACATTTTTGAAAGTGAAGTCATAAATGGCATCAGTGTTCTTCTTCTTTCTGACTATTCAATTGAACAATAATAGCACCAAAGACTGCTATTTCCCTAACAAATGCATTTTTAAAAGCAATGGCTCAAATGAATTAATACATAGATACACAACATTTAGGTAAATGGGTTTCTGTTACTAGTACTGCTAAGATGGAATATTAATACAGGTAAAATGCCTTTTCTTTTTTGCTGGAGTAATTCATTTATTTATAAATTATTTATAAATATTTAATTTATATTTATATTTATAAATTATTTATAAATGGCCTAGACTATTAAAATCAAGCAAAGGAACAAAAAAGAAAATGAAGGAGTTTAAACTGGAAATCTGTACCCAAAGTACTTTTATCTCATCTATTTTTAAGGCCACACATACTGATTTTTTAAAATTTATCTGGGCTCGTTCTTCAAGGTTGTGGAAAAGTGTTATTGTACAAATTAAATAGGAATCCTTAAAGAAAAAAAAAGGTGATTCCTCCCCTCCCCCCCTTTATGACTAGGTAATGATCAATACTATTATTTAACAATATTCTACAATCAGGCAATGGTAAATCATGGGTTCTTTAATCAATCAATCAATCAATCAATTTTTAAGTTTTTACTAAGCTCCTTAAATGTGTCAGACACTGGGCTAGGCACAGGAAATAGAAAAAGAGGTCAAAGACAAGTCCGGTCCTCGAGGATTTTATCATTTTATGTAGGAGACATTATGCAAATACATACACACATATATGTGTGTATACATATATACACAAAAAATTTACACACTATACATTATATACATATACATATATAATATGTATATTACATATACATATATATGCATGATATATACACATACATATATATCAAACTATGAACAGAAATAATTGAGGAAAGGCATTGGAAAGTTTCATGTAGAAGATAGGATTTTAGTTTTTTTTAAAAAGCCAGAAAAGTTAGTAGTTGGAGTATAGTAGGGAAAGCATATCAGGCATAGGAGACAGTCCACAATCAAGGGATAAAGTGTCTTGTTCATAGAAGACTCAAGAGGCCAATGTCACTGGATTGAGAAATTCATGGTGAGGAGTAAGGTCTAAGAAGACTTTGAAAGATAAAGGGGTGGGGGGGAGGGAGAGGGAGAGGGGATTATGAAGGGCTTTGAATATAAAACAGAATTTTGAATTTGCTCCTAAAGGCAATAGGAAGCCACCAGAGTTTATGGAGTATGGAGGAGAACTGACAGGATAAGTTCTATATTTTAGGGTGGGTTACAGTGGGAACAGATTTGAGGCAGGCAGACCAGCCAGAAGGGATGCTTAAACTAGACTGGGGGCAGTGTCAAAGGAGAGAAGGTGGCATGTTCAAGGGATGTTGCAGAGGTAAAACTAACAGGCTTTAGCAACTTGGCTATGGGAAGTAATGAGATGGAGGAGTCTTGGATGGCTTCTAGGTTACATACCCGAGGGACTGGGAGGGTGGTACTACCACCTACAGTAACATAGGAGGTAGGATTTACGGTTTAGGGGAATAGATAATAAATTGTATACTGGGCACACTGATGTGTTCATTGGGATATCCAATTTGAGATACCAGAAAGGGAGTTGGAGCACCTTAGGAAAATTTGAGAATTATCAGCATACTAATTAAATCCAGGAGATTTGATGAGAGCAACTATAAGATACAGAGATAAAAGAGAAAAGGGTTAAGAACTCTCAATTAAGCTTGAGCTGGAAAAGGATGCAGCAAAGGAGACAGAGAAGGGGAGGTCAGTGGTGTGTCAAAAACTTGAGAGCAAAGAGTACCAAAAAGAAAGTAATCAATAGTCTCAAAGCCTTCAGAAATCAGGGCAAATGAAGACAGAGTAAAGGACACAATTTGTCATCTATGAGAGAATTAGTGACTTTGAAGGGAATAAGTTTGGTGGAATGATGAAACCAGCAGAAGAAAAAAAATTAAGATGAAGGAACGTTTATTGCCTATGGAACAGGCATTCCAGAGGGCATATTGAAATGGCTGGGGGAAATCAAGAGAAAATTTTGGGGTGTATGAGGCACTGAGCTAAGTGCCAGGGATGCAAAGAAAAGCAAGACCCTTTTCTGAGGAACTCACAGGCTAATGAGGCTAACATACAAATAACTATATTCAAATAAACTAGATACAGGACAAACTGTATATAATCCACCAAAGGAATGCAGAGGAGAGAGAGATTATGAAACCTCCAAGTTGCATTTCTCTATCAGTGATTTACAACAAAATTTTCATAAGATTATTGATAGTCTGGGTATCTTTCTTTGAAAATTATTCATATCCTTTTATCTTTTTAGCTATTGGGAAATGGCTTGTAGACTTAAATGCTTAAATTGGTTCCTCACATATCTTAGAAATGAAATCTTTCTCAGAGAAATTTGTTGCAAGGATGTTTCCCTCAGTTACCTGTTTCCCTGCTAAATTAGATTAGATGAAAATCTTAAAAATGTCATATAACCATAAATGTTTTGTCTTATCTATTTCATCCTTTTTTACTTCTTCAGTCATGATCTCTTTCCCTATCCATAGATTCAAAAGGTAATTTCTTCCTTGTTCCTCTCATTTATGATGTGATCTTTTATACCTAGTTCACATAACCATATAACCAAGTTCTAGATATATGATGTGAGGTACTAGTCTAAGCCTAATTTTTGGTATTATCCAGTTATTGGCCAATAGCAAGTTCTGACCTTAATATCTAGAGTCTTTGGGTTTATTAAGGACTATGTTACTGTTATTATGTAAGTTTGCTTTTCTTTCTTTTTACTGAAAAGCAAGTAGAAAATTACTTTCTTCTTTTAAACAGTATCAAATCATGTTAGTGATGAGTACCTCATAGTATAGTTTGAGACATACTGATAAATTTCTCCTTTGTTTTTCAATTTTTTTTCATTATTATCTATGACTTCCTGACTTGTTCTCTCTAACTCAAATTAGATTTTGTTGATCTCAGAGATAATTATACGTAAGACTTATATGCATTTACATTATAACTTAATTCTTAAACATATAATTGCAATTAATTTTAGTTGACTATAATTCTCAAAGTACACAATCATATCATAGCAAAAAGTAAAATTTGTTTTCCAATGATATCATTACTAGCATTTGTTGAACTTTTAAGATCTGCAAAGCATTTTACAAACAATATCTCATCTTCATAAGAACTCATGGTAAGAGGTGTCATTATCATTCCCAATAGATAAGGAAACCTAGTTAAATAGAAGTTAAGTGACTTGCCCAGATTCACAAAGCTAGTGCTCATCTGGAGATGGATTTCAAGTTGGGTCATCCAGACATTGACTCTACCTCTATTCCTTCATTTCTCCCCACCACCACCACCCCATTCCTATAGGTAGCATTTCTAGCACTATGTTAAATAATAGTGGTGATAGTGGGCCATCCTTTCTTTACTCATGATCTTAGCAGAAAGGTCTATACCTGTTCTCCATTAAATTTGCTCTTGGATTTAGTTTAAAACTGATTACTATGTTAAGGAAAGATCATTTTACTCTGATTTTTCCAGCACTTTAAGTAAAAATATATATTGTATTTTTTCAAGTCCCTTCTCCCCCTATCTACTGATATAATTGGATGGATTTTGCTATTTGCACTACTACTACTACAGCTTATTATATTTGTAGTCTTCTTTATGTTATTATTGATGTCCTGACATAAACCCAAACTACCCTTATGTATAATATTTCTACTGTGCAGTTTTAACATACTTGCTAATATTTTATTTAAAATTTTTGCATCAATGGGATAGGAATCAATTAGGGAAATTACACTATACTATTTTTTCTCTGCTTTGTTTCTTCTGAGCATAACTAAGATGAGAAAAAGAAATATGACAAATGTTGAATGAGATATAGAAAAAAATGGGACACTGATGCATTGATGGTTCACTTGTCAACAGATTTTACCATTCTGAAGAACAATTTAGAATTGTACCCAAAGGGCTGAAAAACTGCCTTTTTGAGCCAGCAATACCAAGTACTAAGTCAGTATCCCAAAGAGATCAAAGAAAAAGGACTTCATTGAAACCAAGCAGGCTGCAGAAGTAAAGTGGAGTGAACTAATTACAGGACAATTTAAATTTGCATTGGGTAGGGTACACCTATAAGTCTTCACCCTCAAGCCCCCAAACTTCCACCTTCCTCTCCCACACAATCTTCTAGCATTACCCTCTAAGCTCCCTGAGGGCAAGGTCTTTCTTATTTCTCCTTATTTGCATCCCTAGCACTAATCGTACTGCCCAGCATACAGCAGATGCTTAACAAATGTTTGCTGAGTATATTTTATCAGATTTTTTAAAAAACAAACTACAAGTATCTGATATAATTTTATTTTCATTTTTATGCTTTAACTTTGTGAATTATTTTTTTTAAAATTAGGGATCTTTTGTTATTGCTTAAGTTTTTTTAAAAATTGCATGTTTAATTAATTTATTTGGTCCCTTTCTCTTTTGCTGATGAAAGCATTTCGAATAATTTAGAATATTTTTTTTGGAGACCTGCATTAATTTCATCTTATTTTTTTAATACATTGTCTCATAATCTTTAATGATTCATTCTGTGGTTCCTTTAATTTTCTCTTTGACTCACCAGTTCACTGTAATCATGTTATTTATTTTTTAAGTGCTCTAAGGGAACTTTAAGGGAACTTTTAAAATTTGAAGTTTTCTGTATTATCATTAGTAAAACAATGTATTTAGTATTTCTGCTTTTATGTATCAATGAATGATTAATTTTTGTTCTATGTACTATGTACTTAGTGAAGAAGGGACCCCAAAACTCTAAAACTGCTTGAAGGAAAAAAATCTTCTTCGACTCTGCCTCAGTGAGGAACCTTGCCAGAGGGAAACAAGACAAACAGTTTCATTCTGTTATCTAGGTGGGGTTGATTTAGTCCGGAGCAAAAGAATGCCAACTCTATTGAATTAAAGAAACTCATTCAATTCTATTCAAATTCCAGCTCAAGCTGAAACCCAGCTTGTAGAGGAGCTAACTTGGGACTCTACCCACTAGTCCCCTTCAGCTGTAGCTAAAGCTCCTATTATAAAAGAGCCAATCTAAAATCCTCTCTTTGCAGAAGTTCTAAACATGCCATGCTATGCCACGCCATGCCAAGGAAGCCTCTGACCACTGAAACAATATCCTTTTCCAGTGCTATCCTCCTATTACCCTTACCTATTTCCCTAACAAGACTTTATTATGTCTCTCTGTCAGGATTTCTGATCTTACTTCCCAAATTCTATAATAAACCTCTTTTATCAATCTAGGTTTTCGGGTTTGTAAATTCATTTACAGAGAATCCCTGTGTCACCACAAGGGGGGTCCCCAAAACTCCCTGCCCTTGCACTGACTCCCAAGAGGGTACAGGGGAGCCAAACTTCTCCATTTGGTTCCCTGAATCCCGAACCTGCCACTAGACCTTATCATTTAACTCCCTGACCACTAGAAACCCTGATCTCATTTTGGCTCCCTAAATCTAGACCTTATCATTTGATTCCCTACTAAAGGGAACCCCAAAACCTAAACATCATCATTTTTGTTCCCATACTGGGAACCCCAAAAACGACTTCACTTCATCACTAGGAAGAAATAAATTCTTTACCATTCCCATTTAGAAATTACCAGAGATCAATCATGTCTAATTTTTCTCAAATTTCATTCAGGTTTTTAAATTCGTTCTTATTTATCACTTGGCTAAATTAGTGTCATTCTGAAAAGGATACATTAAAAGTCTCCCACTATTATATTTTTACTACCTGATTTTCATTCCAATTCAATATGATTTATCTTTAAGAATTTAGATGCTCTGTTACTGGATACATATATATTAAGTATTAATATTTTTCATTAGGGTGCCTTTGAGCAGAATTTAAATTTCTTATCTCTTTTTGTCTTTTTTGCATTAATGATAGTTTTATTGAAATTATTACTGCTACTTGCTACCCCTGCTCATTTAAATATACTTGAAACACAATCAAGAAAAAAAAATTTCAAACATGAAGAACCCACAATTTGAATCACATAAGACCTAGCAGAGGATACAGTAAAAGACTGTACATCTTGGAATACCATAAAAGGACATTCAATGAATTGCCAGACTTCCAGGATTTTATTGGGGAAAGACCGAAGTTAATAGAAAATCTGACATATAAGATCAAGAGAAATATAAAGTAAATGTCAATTTATATAATAATTACAATATTTAATATATTGCAATATACAATATTGTATATATAATACGATATTGTAATAACATACAATAATTACAAAGAATAATCACAAATCATTTATGTTTTATATGTGGAAACATAAGTCATATGACTAAGATTGCCAGTAATAATTGGGTTGTTTCAAAGAAAGACTGGGCTAAAGTTGAATGTGACATGATTCTAAAAAGTAAAATTATATGGAAAAGGTAAAAAAGAGTAATTATGTATAAAATTATTATAATAATGAATGAATATATAAATAATTATAATATATAAAAATAAATATCACTATATATATAAAATGTATAAATAAATGAGGTATGACACAAGGATGGGGAAAAAGCTGTAGTTCTGGAACACACCCACATGGGAATGTGTTAAAGAGAAAAAATACATGTATATCTAGAAGGGTATAAAAGTCTTAAATTTAGAAAGAAATATGAGGGTAAAGGGGATAGAATAGGGAAAGAGAGGATAAGGGAAGGATTTTTAGAGGGAACCCAACTCATATCAGATCTGGGTTAAAGAGAGCACATGTACATTTAGAAGGAAATAAAAGTCTTCTAAACTTATAAAGAAATAGGAAGGTGAGGGAATAGGATGTGGGGGTGGGCATGTTACAGAAGGGTGTAAAACTCAAAAGGAATAGGTTAAAGAGGGATAGGGTGGGGCAAGAGGATAAGGGGATGATCTTTGGAGGGGTGGGTAGGTTAAAGAAGATCCCACTTAAAGGTGGGATACCTTAAAGAATAGAAGGATAAGGTAAAGGATAGAAAGAGTCAGGAAGAAGAGGAAAGAAGAGGCAAAAAAAAAAAAAAAAAAGGTTTGTAAACATAAAATATAGATCAAGAGTTGAACTTATTATGTAAAAAAAAAAAAAAACCAATCAATCATGATCTCAAATAAAGTCAAAGAAAATAAATTTAATCAAAAGAGAAACTACACTATATATATGTCAGACATATGAATCAACATTGTTTTAGACTATTTAAAATAACTAGACAGTATAAGATTGGAATATCGCTGTGATATAAGAAATGATGATTTGGTAAAGTTGGAAAAACAAGAAGACTTGGAATAAAGATGTTAGTCACCTTTAGAAAAATGGAAGACAAACATAGTGCATTCTTATACAAATGCATAGGAATGTATTTGTGTTCATGTGAATGATGGATATCTCTGTGTGTGTTTATCAATATATGCATATACATATGTATGTATCTGTGTACATATGTGTATATACACAAAAGCAAATATACAAACACGTGTATGTTTAAACATATACATATACACACATATCTATGCTTGATGGTAGCTTTCTTTAGGGGAGGAAGATGCAAAAAAAAAGTAAGATAAAAAAGTGCATAGCAGAGAACAAAAGAAAAGCATCAAGGAAGCAAAAAAAAAAAAAAAAAAAAAGATGGACAATTCTGAATACAAGTGTAATATTTATTATATAGTGTAGAAGGCTGAAACTCCAAAAAGGTGTGCTTCAATCAGAGACAACAGAGCACTTAAGGCTAATTACCTATTTGATGTGAGACAATGGCTCTATTAGCCATTTCCCTTTATTCTGCTACTTTGTATTTTTCTCTGTAATAAATATATACCCATATGTATAAATTAATTTATCCATATGCATATATAAATATATTGCATATGTGTATGAGGGGTGTATATATGTACACACACACACACACACACACACACACATACATACACCACACAAGGATGGCAGCCAATCACAAGCTATTCTCTTCCTGGGATTCCTGCCTGATAAACATGTAAATATGGACAGACATGCACTTTATATATATATATAGACATATAAGGATAGATGGGTGGATGACTGTGCTCCCATTTGAATAAATGACATAAAATATACAGACATAAAATAAAAGACAGACAATAAAAGAAATGCTGAAAAGTAGGTGCCTACCAAAATGCTGACTTTATTCCTTGATTCTGAAATCTTCCTTTCATTTCGTGGTATTAAGAATTTGTGTATTACTCTGGTTGAATTCTTGGTTGTTTGAGGTTTTTTTTGGTTTTTTTTTTTTTGGGGATGAATGAATGAATTAAGAATGAAATAGGAAAAGGATCACTCTGTAAATGCTAATGTAAATGCTTAAAAAAAATGCTAAGCATGTTAAAGCTCCCACATTGATAGTGGAGCAAAGAGAGAGATGTAGAGAAAAGGCTTTTCATTTTCCTTAATCACATCTCTATCCTGATTAAACACTCAACCATCTGTGTGGCAATGGAAGCCAATGCTGCTCTATTGCAGAACTCTGTTTTGTGGGAATCAATGAATCTTAGAGATCTCTATTCAATAACATAGGTATCCTCCGAGTTTGCTCCTCATAAACTGCCACTTCTGATCTAGGCAAGATCAGGGCAGGTCTCACTGGCCAGATTGACCAACTGTGTATCGAGATTAGAAAACCTCTCACAGACTCTGGCCATTCTCTTTCCCCTCACTCGTGACAGGCCCTAAACTGCTGATCATGGCAGCGAACCTACAGCCCAGAGGAATGGACCCATGTGATGAACACCACAAAACCCAATGAACCATGGTGGTGGTGGGGGGGGGGGGGGGGGGGGGGGGGGGGGAAGGGCAGCACATGCTATTTGACCAAAAATGGCTGCTAGGATAACAGATGAGTAAGATCAATGATAATATCAAAAGTCTCCAAAAAACACAACAGTACAAAACAGCCTTCCTCAGAAACAATCAGAAGCAGATCATTCAAGCACCACTAATGAAGAAATAATAGAACAGCTAAATCAAGGTAGGTGGCTAAGAACTGGGCTTCTTTACCAAACAGTATCAGATCAGTCAGTGTCCAGCAGCCCACAATGAGCCCAGGTGGTCTGGACTGGATCACAGCAAAAGGGAAAGCCAGACTACTACTTGAGAACACCAGTACTGAAGCCACTAAGAAGGTACAGGAAGAAACCACCAGGGTGGCATCTGGGAAGCAAAGCACTTGGTGTCTAAAAGGAAGCTTCCTACTACTAGTCAACCACATCTAACTGAAGCTTCTCAGTAGTTTTTACCAAAGGACAGAGATAACTCTAGACTTCAAACTGCATGAGAAAGAGACATGAAAAAGAGGAAAAAGCCTGAACCTAAGTCAAACTAATAGAAGTCTCAGCTAAAGCCAATTCCTGCAAATGATTAAGACCAAGTTTAATTACAACATCTAGGACAAACCAGGATCTGACCCATAATAACCAAGAATGCAGAAAGGAACAAATTCTAACTCAAAAATAAAGTTCTAAATGCAGAGGCTGGAAA
This sequence comes from Sarcophilus harrisii, assembly GCF_902635505.1. NCBI lineage: Eukaryota > Metazoa > Chordata > Mammalia > Dasyuromorphia > Dasyuridae > Sarcophilus > Sarcophilus harrisii. Next base: position 597,930,379 of record NC_045427.1, read on the forward strand.
TATTAATGTAAAGAAGAAAACACTCAACATATTGAAGAAATACCTTGGACTGAGAAGTGCAATAGGAAAATTCAGAAAAAAAAAAGAATAACTTTATAACAAGTTCCAGCAGAGCTTTGGTGAAAAGAAATGATCTACCCACAAGGACTACAAGAATACCTGGAAGAAGTGAAACAAGAAACAGAAAATGTAATATTAAAATAAATGACAGCTAGAAAGGAGGATAAGGTGAATTAATAGTTTAGAATAAACTGTAGTAAAATCTAATTAAGAATTGAAATCCTTGAAAATTAAGAGTGAACCAAAAAGAAAGCAATGACTTCCCAAGACAAGAAATGCTGAAACCAAAAGATAAAAACAAAAAAGAAAATATGATACCCACTATTTAAAAAAAATGACCTGGAAAACAAGTCAAGAGAACTCAATCTGAGAGGTACTATAAATCCTGAAAATTATGAAACTTCCTTATCTATTTGAAAAAAATATATATAGTACATTTTAAAATATCATAAATTAAAAGTATCAAAATCTAGTAGAACCAAAAGGCAAAGTAAAAATACAAAGGTTCCTTCCATCTGTCACTCCCTGAAAGAAACCCCCAAATGAAAATTTTCAGTGAAACCATAACCAAAATCCTGAGTTTGCCAGTCAAAGAAAAAAAAAAATACAGCTAGCAGCCAAAATGAAAGAGTTCAACTCTCAAGGATCACACACATTGTGGCATGGCAGATGCTAGTATACGAGGAAAACTTGGAATGCAGTATTCTAAATCAATAAGAAAAAAGCTCACAAGCAACAAGAACTGAACAGACAGGACAGAGGATAATCCTGTAGGAGAAAAAAAAAAGGAAGTTAAAATCTCAAAATATTTCTGATAAAGGAGGCCAAAATTGAGTATAAATTATGAAATGTAAATTCATGGATAATAGGAGCCAAGATGAACAATACAGCTGAGCTTCTATGCACAAACTCCTTCACCAGAGAAATAGGAAATGTATCACACTGAATTCTAAGGAGGAAACCCAGAAAATCTCCAAGGAAATCATTTGTCTGGACTAAGTCAGCAGAGAGATATAGACAGATTAAGAGCTAAGCATTCCAATACCCAGGGATAGGCTGATTACTATGGTAAAAGCAGCTCCCAGCCACACATGACTGAGCCTAGACACATCCCAGGCCACTGGGACAGGCAGAGCTGATAACTTGGAACACTGTTGCCCATCATTTGGTATGGGTCAGAGATTTGAGGGTGGACTGAGAAAGGGACCTGCCCACAGAGATGGAATTCCCAGAGAAATAGGTCACGCCTACTGTATTGAGGGAGAATAAATTCAGAAGCCAACAACAATGGTAATGTGGCTCAGATTACAGGAGCAGAATTGGATCTCAGTTCCAGCATCTTACTTATATGGAAGAATCCCAAGATCAAAAGGAAGTCTATAGTTTTCTGAACTGCAGAATATTCTAGATATGTGGTAAGGGATGAGTCCAGCAGCAGCCTTTATTGTTTTGATCAAACCCAGGCCAGAAACTTGTGGAGTTCAAATCAAGAGGACATCAATAAGACTTTGCCCTGGCTTACAACAATTTGGAGAAAATGACAGTTTGCAAATTCCCAGTCTACCTTGGAAAAAAATGTTATACTCAATATCCCAAAAAAGCAGTAACAGAATGAGCCTAAAATGTTCCTCCAGCAGGATGGCAGAAATCAGTCCTAATATAAAGTATGAAGTCAGGAAATAGGCTGAAAGAATGAACAAACAACACCCCCCCCCCCCAATTCTGATGTAACAAGCTATTATGGAAGTAAGAATGCTATCTATCTCTGAACAGAGAGATGATGAGCTTAAAAAGAAAAATTTTCTACATCTATATATATCTATGTATATATACAAATACATGTATTTGTGATTATACATATGTATGTATACATATATTTTATATATATATATATATATATATATATATATATACATATATCTTTTGATGATGCCAATGTGAAAAAATATTTCAATATAAACACTTAGTACAAGAATTTTTTTTTTCTATTTTTTTCCCTAATGGGATGGGAGGAAATAGAAGGAAAAGAGATTGCTGTTAATACAAAAAATTAAATTTTTTTTTTAAAAGGATTGCTAAGAATGGTCACAAAAAACTTCATTTTTGAAGGATGAAAGATGAAAATAATGCTCAAAATGGCAAATAGGTAAAGAAATGGAAACTAATATGAGGTACTACCTTATATTTAAAAGATCAACAAAGAAAATAAGGAAAAGAGCAATTGTTGGGTTATCTGAGAACACTAATTCAATTTTGGTTGCACTGTGAATTAATTGAACCATTCTGGAAAACAATTTAGAGATATTTTCAAAAAGTCACTAAAATGTCTAAATGCTGTGACATGAGATTACTGTTAGGCATATATCTCAAGGGATTTCAAGGAAGGACAGAAAGAAGTCACATATACAATATTGTACACAATATAATATGGAATAATATATTGTATTATTCTATATAATATTTTACACACACACACACACACAGAGTAGTACTTTTTCTATTAATAAAAAACTAAACAAAATAGATATCTCTTTTGGCTGAAGTAATTGTAGTATATTAAATGTCATGGAAAATTATACCATATGAAACTAAGATAATCAGTAAAAAATGAAAGATTTTTTATTAAATGAAGCAGAATAAAAAAAGCAAAACTGGGAAATTAATTTAATTGAAATAATGACATTCAGGAAAACAATTTAGAAAGACCTCAAAACTCTACTAAAAGCAGAGAACACCACTGACTTCAAAGGACTGATAATGAAATATATGGTCCAGCTCCTGACAGAGAGGTAATGGACTAAAGAAACAAAATAAACGATCAAAAATGTGACCCAATGTGGGTTTTTTTTTCCCCTTTGAACAAAGAAGAGCTTCTACTTGGTTTGAACAGTGGAATGTGGTGGAAGAAAGGTAAGAGGACAGTGATATAATTACAACAAAATGCCCAGAAGAAATTAAAAAGTCCAAGAAACACAAAAAGTATATAGGTTATTTAAATTCACATATACACATGTTTACTGAAAATTATGTTCACAAAAAAATATAACTTAGAAAAATATAGAAAGAAGATGAACTATGTACATCATCCCTGTTATATTATCCTTAGGATAATTTCAATTAGCTTACAAAGGATATGTTTATTTCCTAAAACATTTATCCTAATTTTTAAAAGTAGCTATTTTATTCAACTGTGTTCTATATAGAACTTTGTGTATATAAGAAAAACAATAAAATAATCTTATTTGCCCAGTCATTTCTATGTGAACTCCACTGAAATAAGAAAAAGATAACAGCTTTCAAAATATTGAAAATATTAAAAATGAAATATTTCAATATATGATATGATTTCACAATACAGCAAAAATAATGTGCCCCAACAATATTGGTGCAATTTTATAATTTAAAACCGCAGTAAGGTTTTTGGGAAACAATGGATTTGTGATTTAATTTATTTCCATGTTTCCTTTTCTGTTGCAGATCATACTCCATCCCTGTCTACTCTCGGTCCTTGTACTCTCATAAGTTTGCTATTTCTTGTATCATTTTCTTAGGAAAGGTAAGGAGAGGAAAGAGCGGAAGAAAAGAGGAAGAAATTAGAAGGTAGTGAATAAGATCATCAGAAACTAGGAAAGAGAAGCAAACAATTGGTTAAGAGAACAGTCTAGAAAACAGTCAAGATCTCCTGGTCATTCTGGAGATCTCAGAGGACCATCAACACTAATACATTTCTCATCTGAAACACAATTCAGACAAAAGTAATAACAAGGTCAAAATGTCATGCAAATATAGCCCATTGAGGCCAAAGACAAAAAGAAATACTATTAACAGTCTTTTTGAGATGACAGCAAAGAACTGAAAAGATCAATGTCTATGAATTGGGGAATAATTAAAACTGTGACATGTGAATGAAATAAGAGTATTAACTTTTCCAGGAAAAAAATAATACATATAAAGAATTCAAAGATGTATGGGGAGACAAGTGAAATGATGAAAAATGAAGTAGAACCAGAAAATGACAAACACAATTACAATATAAACAGAAAGAAGCAAAATAAAGATCTTGATAAGGGGTTCAGAAAATTCACTCACCATCCCTTCACGATAGAGGTGAGACTGAATGAGCATGGAATCTGGTCTGTATTCTCAGACACATTCCAGTTTTGATTAGCTGAATTGCTTTTATTTTTCCTTCTTTATTTAAACATTATTACAAGGCAGAACCCATTGAGAAGAAGGAAAAGAAAAGCAAAAGTAGAAATGAATGTTATGTAGAAACCAAAGATATTAATAAAAATAAGAGAAAAAAATTTATTCAAAAAAACAAATGTTGATTGTTCAAAACAGTGTTAACTCTATTTTGGGGATTAAATACAATTTTGCATGCAAAATTATCTTTCTCATATAGCATGGGGGGGGGGGGGAAGCTTTTACTGCTTTCATCTGCATTAATGTGAAACTATGTTAACACAAGGAACTGCAACTTCAAGAGTCTGGATTGAAAAAGACAAGATTGTGTCTTACATAGGTTGTCATATTTTTGGCACTTACCTGCTCTAGTTTAAAGATATGTTGATTAAAGTAGTGCTGCAAACGTTCATTAGCAAAGTTAATACAAAATTGTTCAAAGCTGTTGCTTTCATAATCTTCAAATCCAAATATATCGAGTACTCCAATGGACAACGTCTGGGGAAAAAAATAAAAACGTTAACAAAAATTATGTTCACTTACTAATTGAGAAAAGATCAATAAAAAGTTCTAGAAATGGAGTAGGAAGCATTTTCATTTTTTTTTTTTTGTCTTGGAACATTGTGGCCAAAAATATCATATCCAGCAAAGTTAAGCATAATCTTGAACAACAACAAAGAAAAAATGAACATTCAATGATCTGAATTGTGAACAAAAAAGACCTGAACTTGACAGAAAATATGACATATAAGATCCTAGAAATTAATTTCAAGGGATTTGACATTTTATATGTCAAAATGTAAACCATATGTCTAAGACTGTCTTAGTAATTAGATAGTTTGAAAGATTGGAACAGAGCTGAGTATATCATACTAAAAAAAGTAAAACCATGTAGGAAAAAATAAAAAGAGTATCTTATATAATGAAGTACATGAGAAAGAAGTGACATAGAAGAAGTAGATGGGGAGGAGATAGTTCTGGGAGGGACTGGTAGTTCTGGAACCCTAATCCCATCGAGAATAACAGAGAGAGAACTGCATACATACATGCATACATACATACATACATACACATATACACACATATTCATATATATATATATACATGTATACATACATATATGTATATACATATACACACACAAATATAAAAGTTGCCAACATTTAGGAAGAAAAAGAAGAAAAGGGGAAAGAATAAGGGAGGGATTTTTAGAGAGACCCCTATTCACATCAGTTCTAAGTTAAAGAAAGATCCACATGTACATTTGGAAGGGAATAAATGTTTTTTGAATTTATAAAGAAATAAGAGGGTGGAACAACATGATAAGGAGGTAGAATAAAAAGGTGTGCAGGAATGCGATAAAAGAAATGGTGGAAATGCTGGGGAGAGAAGCTAAGGGAGGGATCCTTGTGGGGGATAGATTAAGTAATAGCAAGCAAGGTAGGAGGCAGAAGTAAAGCAAAGCAGTCAGAAGGGATAGGAAAAAAGAGATACACACAGTCATAATACTAAAGATCAGAAATAGAATTTATTACATATAAAGGGATCATTGATCTCAAAGTTAAAACTAAAATATATTAATCAAAAAAGAAAAATAAGGAAACTACATTATGTCATTAATAGTAATCCATATTGTTTTAGACTATTTTTAAAAATCAGACATTATATGACGGGAATATTGTATATGACGGGAATGCTGTAGGAAATGGTGAATTGGTGAATTTAGGAAAATATGGAAAGAATTTGATTTGCAAAGTAAGATATTATCCACCTTTGGACAAACAAGTACAGTACAGTCTTACATAGATGCATATGAATTTATTTTTGTATATATGCATATGAGGGGAAAAAAGAATAAAGTTAAAGAGTTGACAACAGAAAGCAAAAAAGAAAAAGAAAAGTTGGACCACTTTAAAAACAATGTGTAGTATTTATTATATAGGCTTTGTTGGAATTGACATTTGTTTTATATTTTGAATCTTTTCATCTGCTGGGCATCTGGCAAATCTTTTTTCTTTTTCTAAGTTTTAAATAAATTAATTTTAAAAAATCAATTTGGATGCTATACCATTTTGTACCTATAGGTTTAGTACTGATTTTACATCATTTCTATTCTACCTTTTTGCAAGACAGCTTCTTTCCCTATCTCTTTTAATTAGATCTATTTTTGCTTTTGTTTTGAAATCAGGATTGCCACCTCTACTCTTCTTACTTCATTTAGATGAAGCATAATAGATCCTCATATAGCTCCTTACTTCTAATCTGTGTCTCTGCTTGAAGTTTGCTTCTTGTAAACAACATATTGTAGGCATGTGCATTTTGAGCCACTTTGCTTTTATTTCCAATTTATGAGTTTATCCCATTTTCATCCACGGTTATGATTACTGTGTATTTCCCTTCACCCTATTTTTCCTCCATATGTCCCCTCTTCTTTCCTTTTCCCTTCTTACCAGCATTTTTCTTCTCCCTACCATTTCCCATGATCTGCCTTCCCTTCTGCCCCTCACCAAACTTAATCTTCTCTCCTATTTCTTGGTCAGTTAAGATAGATTTCTATATTCAAATGACTATGTCACTTTGAGCAATTCTGACCCAAGTAAGGTTCAAATGATGTTCATCATTGACCTTCCCACTTTACCTTCCATTCTAATAGGCTTTGCATGCAAAATACTTTACTCCTTTCTCTCCCTTTCTCCTCCCTTAATTTTTTTACTTCATTCCCTGAAATTAACTTTATACTTATATACTCCATATATGTATATTAATTCTAGTTACACGATTAGTGGTACAATTGTTAAGAATGATGAGTTTCATTTCCACATATAGGGATGTAAACAGTTTAGTTGTATTGAATCCCTTTGCAGTTTTTTTTTTCCTTTTTAGACTTGAAATCTTGCTATTGGAGATCAAAAATTTTAATTTAGTGTTATTCTTAAGAAAATCTAAAATCCGTTATATTTCACTGAATGACCACTTTCCCCCCCTTTAAGTACTACACCTAATTTTGCTGAGTAGGTGACTCTTGGTCATAATTCCTAGCTCTTCTGCTAATTTGAAAATTTTGTTCCATGACTTCAGATCCTTAGTTGTTCCAGTTCTTAAGTCCTGTGGAATCCTGACTGTGGCATCCCAATAACTGAATTGTTTGTTTCTTGCTGCTTGCAGTACTTTTTCCTTGACCTGATAATTCTGAAATTTGGCCATAATGTTGCTTGGAGTTTTCATTTCGGATGTCGTTCCTCAAATAATTGGTCAATTCTTTCAATGCCTATTTTACCTTTTGTTTCCAGGATATCAGGGTAGTTTTTTTGTGATAAATTTCTTGAAATATGCTATCCAGGTCCTCCTTTTAATTATGGCTCTCAGGTAATCCAATTATTTTAGCATGGTTCCTCCTGGATCTATTTTCCAGGTCAATTGTTTTTCTAATTATTTTAATTCCTGATGTCTCACAGTCATTAGCTTCCACTTCCCAATTCTAAATTTTAAGAGATTATTTTCCTCAATTAGCTTTTGTAACTCCTTTTCCATTGGACCATTGTACTTTTTAAGAAACTGGTTTCTTTTTCTAATCTGTTGACATTTTTTTTTAAATCATTTTCTTGCAACACTCTCATTTCTTTTCCCAGTTTTCTTCTTATTTGATGTCTAAGCTCCTTTTTGAGTTCTTCATAGCTTGAGACTAACTCTCATTTTCCTTGTTGTCCTCTTTTAAGTTTGTATGGTGGATCTTCGCTGTCATCATCATAATTTTTATAGGGTCGGTCTTTTTTTGTTCAACTTTTCCAGCCTTTTCTCATATATTTAAATTTTTTTAGCATGGTAAAAATAATTTTTAGGAATCAATTAGAATATAATGGATGAATAATGAGAATATGGTCTGGATATTATAGAAAAGATGAGTTTCCTCATCAAGTAATTTCTTGTACCAATGAAATTTCAGTCTAGTCTGCATGCTTACATATTTAATCATGTCTGTTCACAGTCTGTATTTTTATTTGTTTCTCCCTCTTCAGTTCAAAAGCCTCTTTTCTCCTTTCGTTTCCTAATGCATGGAATAATGGTATGATCTGCATTAGGTATAGACTCAGAATATTAGAGCTGGGACAGACCACAAGGATCATTCAATCCAACCCTTTTATTTAATAATACTAAAAATGAGGCCCAGAGTCTGGAGAGACTTACTCAAGTTGCACATTTTTAATTTTTGTTTTATGATAAATTTCAAGTTTGTTAAACAAATATCCATATCCCTGTGAGAAAAATAATCTTTAAAAAAAAGGAAGAGTTCATTACTGGAGAAATTTTGTAAATGTAGAAAGTATACTCTAAGAAAATCACTATTTCTATATCATAAACTCATGGGGGAAACTATTTGTGCCTTGGACAATTTCTCAGGGTTTATTTAGTAAGTCATAGTTGACTAGGACATATATTAATGAAAAGAGCTCCCACAAAGGAAGATGCTCACATTAGGAAAGTCATAGATTTTTCACATATTTTCATGCTTAAAAAAATTTGTCCAACTGAACCAGCTACACCCAGCAAAAGAACTCGGGGAGATGACTAAGAACCATTATATAGATTTCCCAATCCTTATATTTATGCCCACCTGCATTTTTTATTTCCTTCACAGGCTAATTGTACACTATTTCAGAGTCCGATTCTTTTTGTACAGCAAAATAACGGTTTGGTCATGTACACTTATTTTGTATTTGATTTATGCTTTAACATATTTAACATGTATTGGTTATCCTGCCATCTGGAGGAGGGGATGGGAGGAAAGAGGGGAAAAATTCAAACAAAAAGTTTGGCAATTGTCAGTGTTGTAAAACTACCCATGCATATAACTTGTAAATTAAAAAAAAAAAAATTGTCCAGTGAATGATAATGATTAATTTACTTTTAGTTCAACCAAAAGACTTTTCTTTTAAACTCTTTACATTACACTTAGATGCCTTTAGTTAGGAGCTGAAATGGAGAGAATATAAAAATATAAAAAATTTAGAGCTAGAAGGGATTTCAGAAGTTGTATAGTCCACCTCATTCCCATCCCCATTTTAAATGAGAAACTGAAATCCAGAAGTGTAAACAGTTTGCCAAAGGTAAGTATTAGAGATAAAATTTGATTCCAGTATATTTTCCAACAAATCACCTTCAAGGTATTTTTTTTAATTGAAACTTATAATACTCTAGCAACTGGGGTAGAGTACTGATGACAGAGCTTTGAAAATGACTTAAAAGGTCACTATAATGTTTTCTGCTTCCGGGTAAAATGTTCCAAATTTCCTAGGTGAAATGAAATACATTTGCTCATCTATCTAAGAGAGAGATCACTATGAACAAGGCACAGGTAGGGCATTAATTGTTTAACTATCAGCAAATAAAATAACCTCAGTGAGACTAAGTTTGTTCATCTATAAAAGGGAGTTACAAGAAATTGCTTTATGTACTTCAAATACATAAAGCAATTGTTATGGAGAATATACTTTATTATGAAGAATTACATAAACATAAGGATAAGCAGCATAAAATATATTATTAGAGGAAATGTACAACCATAAAAGGAGGTGAGCCAATCATATAGAAAGAGAAAGAATCTACAAACACCATAACTACTTCACTGCTATCCAAACAATAAAAAGAAATCTAAAGGAAAACTTTGAGCTCATTATGTAAACCTCTTTACTTATCTGAGTGATCCCTATGCCCATGGACTCACAGGTTCCCTAGCCTTATCCTTCATCATTAATTAAAAAGTTACTTTTTTGTTGGTATTACTAAGAATAGTTGTATCATTATACTATTCACACTGATCATCTTATAATATTCTAATCATACAGTACATTTCACTTTGCATCAGCTCATATTACTAAGAATAGTTATATCATTATACTATTCACAATTGATCATCTTATAATATTCTAATTGTATACAGTACATTTCACTTTGCATTAGCTCATGAAAGTCTTCTTATCATTTCGTTAGCATAAGAATATTCTATCATAATTACAAATTACAATTTATTTAACCATTCCCCAAATGATAGGGATCTCCTTGATTTCCAATTCTTTGTTCCAACACCTGCTGTGAATATTTTTGGTGAACTTAAGTCCTTCTCCTTTTTTATCTCTTTTAGGATACAGACCTAGAGGTAGTATTGCTAGGAATAAATATGTCATATTCTTCTTCTATCCTATTAGCCAATCTAATATGTATATAGTAGTACTTCAAAGTTATTTTTATTCACATTTCTCCAATCTATAGTGAATTAGTGTTTTTTCCCACATGGCTAGAGATAGCTATGATTATTTCATCTGAAAACTATTCAGTTGGGGAATGGCTCTTGTTTTTCTAAACTTGACTTAGTTCTCTTTGTATCTGAGAAATGAAGCCTTTATCAGAGAAACTTGCTTAGATTAAAAACAAACAAACAAACAAACAATTAACTCTTGTTAACTGTACTTCCCCCCCTATTTCTTCTATTATCCTATTCCTTTCACCCTGTCACTCCTCAATAGTAATTTGCATATGGCGACCCCCTCTCCAAATCTGCCCTCTTTATTATCACCCACCTCACTTTATTCCCGTACCCTCCTACTATCCCATACTTACCTGTCAGGTAAGATGGATTTCTATAACAAATTGGGCATTTATATTACTCCCTTTTTGAGTCAATGCTAATGACGGTAAGAAGATTCACTCACTCACTCATATCTCCTCACTCTTCCCCCTCCACTATAAAGCTTTTTCATGCCTCTTTTATGTGTGATAATTTACTCCATTCTACCTGTCCCTTTCTCTTATTTTTTTAAGCTATTATCCCTTCACATTCAATTAATGCTTGTAACTTCTGTGCATATATACTTACTCCTAAATACCCAAATGATGAAAAAGTTCTTAGGAGGTACAAGTACCTTCTTCCCATATACAAATGTTTATATGCAAAAGTTTAATCTTATTAAGAATTTCTTATAATTTACCCTTCCTTTTTATACATCTCTAAAGTCACGTTGAAAAGGATTAATATACACACTCAATTTGGCCTAGAAATCTATCTTATCTTACAGGATGGTGGGAGTGTAAAAGGGGATAAGATGAGGGGAGAGTGGGGATAGAAAAGAGGGCAGATTTGGGTAGGGGGTAGCCATATGCAAAATACTATTGAGGAGGGATAGGGTAGAACGAAAGAGAATAGAAGAAATGGGGAAAAATAGCAAGAGTAACTTTTTTTAAAAATTAAAGTAAGTTTCTTTGATAAAGGCCTCTTTTCTCAAACATACAGATAATTGAGTGAAATTTATAAAAAATAAGAGCTATTCCCCAATAGAGAAATTAATCCTAACTCCTTTGCCCTCCTGAATCTCAGCTCTCTGATCCTTTTAATTTATAAACTGCTAAATATTATGCTTTGTTGACTAGGACTCCACAATATTTGAATTATTTTTTTCTGGCTGATTTCAATATTTGATCTGGGAACTCTGGAATTTGGCTATAATATTTCTAGAAGTTTTCATTGTGGGATATTTCAGGAGGTGTTCCATGGACACTTTCAATTTCTATTTTCTCCACTGATTCTAAGATACATAAGGACAGTTTTCCTGGACAATTTCCTGAAAGATAGCATTTAGGCTATTTTTTAAAATCATGGATTTTATGTAAATTAAAACAACTCTGAGATACCACTACATACTTCTCAGATTAGCTAAGATGACAGAAAAAGATAATGATGAATGTTGAAGGAAATGTGGGAAAATTGGGACACTAATACGTTGTTGGTGGAGCTGTGAACTGATCAAATCATTCTGGAAAGCAATATGGAAATATGGCCAAAGGACTATCAAACTGTGCATATCCCTTAATCCAGCTGTGTTTCTATTAGGCTTATATATCCCAAAGAGATTTTAAAGGAGGGAAAGGGTCTCATATATACAAAAAATGTTTGTGGCAATTTGTGGCACTACTTTTCTGTAGTGGCAAGAAACTGGAAACTGAATGGATGCTCATCAGCTTGAGGATGGCTGAATAAATTATGGCATGGGAATGTTATGGAATATTATTATTCTATAAGAAACAATCAGCAGTATGATTTTAGAGAGGCCTGGAGAGACTTACATGAACTGATGCTAAATGAAATGAGCAGAACCAGGAGATCATTGTATGGCAACAAGATTATATGGTGATAAATTCTGATGGACGTGGCTCTTTTCAACAACAAGATGACTCAGGCCAGTTCCAGTGATCTTGTGATGATGAGAGCTTTCTATACTCAGAGAGAGCACTGTGGGAACTGAATGTGGAACACAACATAGCATTTTCACTTTTTTTGTTGTTGTTTGCTTGAATTTTATTGTCTTTCTCTTTTTTTTCCTTTTTGATCAGATTTTTCTTGCATAGCAACATAATTGTATAAATATATATTCCAATATTGGATTTATATATATTTTTACCATATTTTAACATATACTGGATTACTTGTCATCTAGAGGAGAAGGATGAGAGGAAGGGCGGGGTTTGGAATACAATGTTTTGCAAGGGTCAGTGCTAAAAAATTATCCTTTCAGATGTTTAGAAAACAAAAAGCTTCAATAAAAAAAAAGAATAATGGCTTTCAGGTAGTCCAATGACTTGAATTATCTCTCTTCTGCATCAATTTTCTAGCTCAGTCGTATTTCCAATGAGATATTTCATATTGTCTTTTATTTTTTCATTCTTTTGGTTTTATTGTTATAAAATCATTAGCATCAATTTGCTCCATTTTAATTTTTAAGGCATTATTTTCTTCAGTAAACTTTTGTATCTCCTTTTTCATTTGTCCAATTAACCTTTTAAAAAAATTGTTTAGTGAGTCTCTCTCTCTCTCCCACCCCTCCAATTTGGTCAATTCTACTTTTTAAAGCATTTTTCTCCCCTAGCTTGCTGAGGTGGTGCCTGTGCTAGCACAACCTGTACTCTACTGTGCTCCACTCTCACCAAGGTGCCACTTTTCCTAACCAACCTTCTAAGTTATATTTGGTGTCTGTGTTCTCAGAGGTTGCCTTTCTGGAAATATGAATATTCATCATATTGATCATCTTTTACCCTTATTGTAGCTTTTTTTTGGAGGGGGGGGAGGAAATGTATGGGGGGATTTCTCCAGAATGGGAAATATACCATTTTATGAAGCAGTCTACTCTACTTTTAGATAGCTCTAATTGTTAAGAAGTTTCTCATTCATTGTTGCTATTGTTTGTCCTTTGTTTCCCCCAAGACATTAAGCCTAAATTTGCTTCTCTGAAATTTCTTCCTATCGATCATGGACTTTTTGATACTATAAATATGACATGTTGATCTGGTGATTAATTAATGAACATATTACTGGAATAATTGAATCATATCAAATTAAAAGTTTCATTATAAACAAATACATTTTTTTAAATATCTTTTTATTGACAGAACCCATGCTAAGGTAATTTTTTTACAACATTATCCCTTGCACTCACTTCTGTTCCGATTTTTCCCTCCCACCCTCCACCCCCTCCCCTAGATGGCAAGCAGTCCTATATATGTTGAATATGTCACAGTATATCCTAGATACAATATATGTGTGCAGAACCAAACAGTTTTCTTGTTGCACAGGGAGAATTGGGATTCAGAAGGTAAAAATAACCTGGGAAAAAGAACAAAAATGCAAACAGTTTACATTCATTTCCCAGTGTTTTTTTTTTCTTTGGGTGTAGCTGCTTCTGTCCATCATTGATCAATTGAAACTGAATTAGGTCTCTTTGTCAAAGGAATCCACTTCCATCAGATTACATCTTCATACAGTATTGTTGTTGACGTATATAATGATCTCCTAATTCTGATCGTTTCACTTAGCATCAGTTCATGTAAGTCTTTCCAAGCCTCTCTGTATTCATCCTGCTGGTCATTTCTTACAGAACAATAATATCCCATAACATTCATATACCACAATTTACCCAACCATTCTCCAATTGATGGGCATCCATTCATTTTCCAGTTTCTAGCCACTACAAACAGGGCTGCCACAAACATTTTGGCACATACAGGTCCCTTTCCCTTCTTTAGTATCTCCTTGGGATATAAGCCCAGTAGTAGCACTGCTGGGGCAAAGGGTATGCACAGTTTGAAAACTTTTTGGGCATAATTCCAGATTGTTCTCCAGAATGGTTGGATTCGTTCACAACTCCACCAACAATGTATCAGTGTCCCAGTTTTCCCGCATCCCCTCCAACAATCATCATTATTTTTTCCTATCATCTTAGCCAATCTGACAGGTGTGTAGTGGTATCTCAGAGTTGTTTAATTTGCATTTCTCTGATTTCTTCTGATTAATAATGATTTGGAACACTTTTTCATATGAGTGGTAATAGTTTCAATTTCATCATCTGAAAATTGTCTGTTCATATCCTTTGACCATTTGTTAATTGGAGAATGGCTTGGTTTCTTATAAATTAGAGTCAGTTCTCTATATATTTTGGAAATGAGACCTTTATCAGAACCTTTAACTGCGAAGATGTTTTTCCACTTTGTTGCTTCCCTTCTAATCTTGTTTGCATTAGTTTTGTTTGTACAAATACATTTTTTAAAAAAAGATTACAATATGAGTTTGAGATGTCTATAAGGCTTCCAGTTTGAAATATCTAGTGGATAGTTTGAAATTATTAGCTGGAACTCAGGAGAGAAGTTGAGACTAGATATATAAATTTGATAGTTACACAATAAATCACTGATTTACCCTCTGACTGCTTCCCCACTGTCTTTAGATAATTACAAATGAAACGACACCTCCCCAAATGTAAGCTTTCTCAGCACATGGATTTTACATGGTTTATAAATAAAATGTTAAATACCTACTTATTTTTCATTTACTCTCTTTCCAGAACTAAAGAATTTTTTAACTATTTAGTGACAAAACTGTACAGAATTTTGAGTGTAATAAAAAAAAAAAAAAAAAAGCTGCCATGTTCACAGAACATAAGAGAAGATTCAAAATATAAAGTTCATGTAATGTGTAGGACTGCTTGCCTTCTGGGGGAGGGGGTCGAGGGAGGGAGGGGAAAAATCTGAACAAAAGTGAGAGCAAGGGATAATGTTGTAAAAAATTACCCTGGCATGGGTTCTGTCAATAAAAAGTTATTTTAAAAATTAATAAATAAATAAGGTTCATGTAAGCTTATTAAATAATATATATATATATAACGTTCAGAACTAGCAATCTTCGCTTCCTTGTAGATTTTCTTTTGTTTTCTGGTATGCATCTTTTGCTTTATTTTTCCTCCCTTCCTCTATACACCCCCCCCCAAAAAAAGCTACAATAATGATAAAAGATGATCAATATGATGAATATTCATATTTCCAGAAAAATCAAGGTTACTTAAACTGAAGGAAAGTAAAGCAAGCAAAGACAAGAAAACATTAATATACAATGATCACAACAAAGAAGAAGAGGAGTAGGAGGAAGAGGAGAAAAAGGAAGAATAACAACATATATCGTACAAATAAAATTAATATTACAAAGAATATTAAGGGCTCCAAAGAAGAACTATGAGAAGATACTTCGTTCAGCTCCTTTAGGGTGATGAGGAACACTGCTCTTCCTTTTCTTTTTTAAAAAATTATTATAAGGAAAATCTCTGAGGAGTAAAAGAAAAAAGATGCCAGGGGAAATTAAGATAATGCAAAAACAAAACATACAAATAAAAATTTGTTTTGAAGAATGCTTGCTGACTGACAGATTAACTTATAAAATATTGAGATTAAATGGTAGGTGATTTTCTGGCTAAATGATGGTTAATTATAAATTCTAAAATACTAAAGAAGTGAGAAAGCACTTATTAAGCAACATTTATATTCCAGTCACTGTGCTAAGTGCTGAATGTATAACCAAACTTCTGCTTTTATCAAAGCTATAAAGTCAAACAATGCTACAGATAAGTTTGTAATACCTGAAAGTATTACAGAGAAAAAGGGTGATGTGGGCTGGGTTAGAAGGTTATGATGAAGAGCTCAGGAAAACATAATCGTAACGAAAGGGAAAAGTAAAAACGCACTGAAAGGGAGAAAACTTTACAGAACTATCAAACGATAATTCACAGAAGATTCCTAGAAGAATATCCCTATCTCAAAATTTCTGTTCAGAATCTATAGGAAAAGTAATAAGAATGTTTTTGAAATAAATACATAAATTTAGAAGAATAAGGGATGTTTCCAAATTAACATAAAGATATAAAATAAATTGCCTGAATAGATAAATAATAGAAATATTATCATATCTTTTTTAAAATTCACTCACATTTTAAAAATATAAAATGAGAATTTTTTTATCACAAACCTAAAGAAAGGAATGCCTACATAGAAAATATGATTGTCTAAATTGAATCGCAGCTGAACTGTCTCACTCCCTGTAAAAAAAATTACTTATTTAAGTTATCAATACTATTACTAAAAAAAGAAATTTCACATGTCCAAAAATGAAAATATAAGTAAGTCCAATGGTTTACCTTGGTATTCTCTTCCAAATCCTTGGTGTTCAAAAGTGCATGGTTAATTCGAAAAACTATCCAGTCAAAAAGGGCACTATATAAAGATTTTGCCATGGAGTTTCTGACAGTCACAGCCTATTAAAGAAAACAATAGAAGGGAAATTGTAATTGAAAGAAACCTTTTTTATACATTTTAACAGACAATGTTAACATTATTTTTAAATGAAACAATCAACATTCATTTAAAGGCACCTCACTATGAGCCAAATAAGCCTAGACCCAAGTGATGAAAGTATCTACCATCAAAGGGTGTATGGCCTATCAAGAGAGAGAACATTTGCTCATAAATATACACAATAAATGCAGATTAATTTTGAATAAAGGCTCTAAAATATAGTAGAAATTAAGAAAGGCATGATATGAAAGAGAATATTGGAACTAAACGGTAAAGAAAAAAAGACACATGAGTAAAGAGGTGGGGTACCTGCCAAGACAAACCCAGGGTATTTATGAACACAACTGGAAAATACATTTCACACAAATAAATATGGATACAAATGACTGGAGAATTATTAACTGTTCATGAGTAAGCTAATCCAACATGTCTATTTTACCTAAGTAATTTTATTTATTCAATGCCTTAACAATTAAACTATCAAAGAATTATTTTATATAGTGCTTTAAAGTATAATAAAATATCAGAATAAAAAGAGAATCAAAGAAAATAAAATGTGAAGGAAGGTAGTTTAGCTTAAAAGATTTCAATATATTAAAAATGTGTTAATCATCAAAACATCATTGCACTAAGAAAGATATAGAGGAGTAGATCAGCAAAATACCTTAAGATACACAATTCACAATAAGAATAGTAAATGACCACAGTAACCTACTGTTTGATAAATTCAAAGATCCACAGATTTGCAGTAAAAACTTAGCAAATGACAAAAATTGCTTAAACAAACAAACCTGGAAAACAGTTTGGCAGAAACTAGGCATAAACCAACATCTAACATTCCATACCAAGATAAGATCAAAATGGGTAATGATTTAGATATAAAGGATGACATCATAAGTGAAGGGAGCATGGAAAATTGCACCTGATAGATCTGTGACTAAGGAAGGAGTTTAATGAGAAAATGAGGTATCGAGGACTGTGGGAAGAAAATTGGGTAATTTCAATTACATAAAACTAAAAAGCATTTGCACAAACAAACCTAATACAAAATTAGAAGAGAAAAAAAGAAATTAGGGGGGAAAGTTTTTACAGCACGTTTCTCTGACAAAGGTCTCATTTCTCAAATATATGGAGAACTGAGCCAAACTCATAAAAATACATGCCATTCCCTAGTTAATAGATGGTCAAAGTATATGAACAGGCTTTTTTTTTTTTTTAACAAGAAATCATAGCTATCAAATCACTAGTGACTAGAGAAATGCAAATTAAAACAATTCTGAGGTATTATCTCAAAACCAGCAGATTAGCTAACATAACAGACAAGTAAAATGACAAATGCTGGGGAGTAAGTGGAAAAATAGGGGCACTAATGCCCTGTTAGTAGAGTTGTATACTAATTTAACCATTTTGGAAAAAGAATTTAGAATCATACCCAAAGGGGTGTGTGTGTGTGTGTGTGTGTGAGAGAGAGAGAGAGCGAAAGAGAGAGAAAGAGAGAGAGAGAGCACACACACGAGCACGCCAGCACAACTCTTTCTGTGGTGGCAAAGAATTAGAAATTGGGGGGAAGCTCATCAATTGGGAAATAGTTGAACAAGATGTGGCATATGATTGTAATGGAATACAATTATAATATATGAAATGAAGAAAAGTATAGTTTCAGAAAAACAGGGATGACTTATATGAACTTGTGCAAAATGAAGTAAGCAAAAAAAAAAAAAAAAAAAGGAAAATTTTGTACACAGAAATAGCAATATTATAAGGATAATCAATTGGGAAACTGTGAAAGACTTAGTCACTCTAATCAAGACAATGATTCAAGACCACTGCAAAGAACTTATGATAAAAATGTTATTTATGTTCAGGCATGAAAACTTATGAATTCAAATGCAGATTGAAGCATACTTTTTCAACTTTCATTTTTTTTCTCCTTTTTTATTTTGCAACATAGCTAATAAACATTTACATGAGGTTTACATGAGCTCCTTACTCCTGCTACTCCTCCAAGGCAAACTGATATCAAAATGCTTGCCTTGGAAGAGTAGCAGGAGTAAGGAGTAAGTATATACATACATATATATACATACATACATATATACATATATATATATATATAATTTTTTGAAATGTAATCAGGAAATATTTCACAAAGTAAATAAAATAGATTTTAAAAATAAAAATAATGAAACTGTTTATCAAAAAAAAAAAAAAGTAGGAAGGGGCATCTAAGCAATGAAAACAACCAATGAAAATCATGGAGAAAGGATGAAACATATAAGACAGGTTGCAAATGGCTTTAAAAGCCTAAGAAAACAGTTTTTATTTTCTTTTAAAGGTAACATGTAGCCACTAAAATTATCTTAGAAGATGAATGAAATGATCAAACTTGTAGTTTTAGGAAAATAAATTATCTGTACAATGGACACAAAAGTTGCAAACCTAAGTAACTGGAAGCATGATGGTGCATATGATGGAAGCATATAAGTGACTCTGGCCAAGTCACTCAACCCTGTTTGCCTCAGTTTCCTCATCTATAGAATGCGCTAGAAAAGGAAATGGCAAACCCCTCCAGAATCACTACTAAGAAAACTTCAAATGAGGTCACAAAGAGTTGGACATGAATAAAATGACTACATAGCAAATGATTTTCATTTCAAAACAGATAGGATTCATTTTCCTCAATGGAAACTGCCTCTTAAATCTACTATATATATAATCCATAATTACCCAATTTAATCAATAACACTCTAAGAAAAATACATGGGTGTTGCAGCAGAGAATGATACAGAACACAAGTATTTCTCTTTTGGTTATAATATATTCCTCCTGAATTTATAAATACCATACCAATGTCTCATTGTAAGATTATGATACAGGGCTGGCCAACAGCATGAAGAAAACTGGAAACTCTGGCAGGTCCTTGTAAGTGGGAATATCTTTAAATGAGACTCAATGACAAATTGGAGATCTCTCATATGATAACAACCAAAACTAAATTCAGAGAGAGTTATTACCAAGTTGGCTATAGGATGATTCTTTCAGAACTACAACTTCTGAATATGATTAAAATGTCAATTATCTCTTTTAGTAGAGGGAACAACAACAAGGATGAAATCACAGATATTTAAAGTATTAAAGAAATACTTGAAAGTCATCTTGAAAACTAAATCATCAGAAAGTAAAGCACATTTTTTTCTTTAAAAAATATTAAAATCAATAATTGTGTTCCTGAAAACTGAATAAATGAATAAAAATTTGAAAAAGAACTGAGTTCCTGACAGTGGGGAAATTATTTCACATTTTCAATTGCCCAAAGCTTGCCCAGATATAATATGCATCAAAATTTTTATGGTGATGTTACACAGATGTGAATCTAATGTCATAAAATCCAAGTAATTAAAAATGCAATTTACCTAGAAGGTAAAAGAAAGGCATATAATGCAATGTATCCTTACATGAATAAATTACATGCAAAAAATAACAAAAACAAAAAAAAGCCAAAGAAATATATAAGAGGAAAAAAGATGTGGACTGACATACTAACAGTGGATGAATAGTCCATTTTTTGCATAAGTATTCATGTAAATGTCACAAGAGTTACAGGAAGGGGACTTTTCTCTAGGTAGGTTTTATTTTTTAAGTTTTTCCCTTTCTCTTTTTCTCTCTTTTTTTACTTAATAGTATTTTATTTTTTCCAATTACATGTAAAGACAGTTTTTGATATTTACTTTTAAAAGATATTGAGTTCCACAATCTTCTTCTCTATCCCTTCTCCTACACAAGTGAAATGATTATAGGTTATAAATTTATAATCATTTTGAACATATTTACAGAACAGTCATGTTGTGAAAAAATATCAAAACAAAAGGGGAAAACCATGAAAAACAAAAAACAAAAACAAAAGTGAAAATAGTATGCTTTAATCAATATTCAATCTTCATAGTTCTTTTTTCCAGATATGGATAGTACTTTCCATCACAAATCTATTGGAATTATTGGGGTTTGGCTGAGAAAAGCTAAGTTTACCAAAGTTCATCATGACACAATCTTGCTGTTACTGTGTACAATGGTTTTCCTGGTTCTGCTCACTTCACCACTCAGAATCAGTAGTTCTTGGAAGTCTTTCCAGGCTTTTCTGAAATCAGTCTGCTCATCATTTCTTAAAGAACCATAGTATTCCATTACATTCAAATACCACAAATTATTTAGCCATTCTGCAATTAATGGGCATCCACTCAATTTCCAGTGCCTTGCCATCACAAAAAAAGTTGCTACAAACATTTTTGCACATGTGGGTTCTTTCCCCTCTTTTACATTATCTTTGGGAAACAGACCCAATAGTGGCACTAATAAGATCAAAGAGTTAGAGTAACAGCTTTTTTAAAAGCACGAAGAAAGGGGGGAACAGATGGATTTTATAATCTGTATTACCAGAGAGAATGGCCAGATTGATGGGATCACAGATTCAATGAGGTTTTAAAAAAATATTCATGCCTAAGGACATGAATCAAAGATGACTAAAGATTGTAATAAACATCAAATTTTTTTTTCTTTTTGGTCTACCTAAACCTGTGATTTCCTGACTTTCAGTTTCTCCCAATGAGGAAAATTTCTTTATTGCTTCAACTCAAGTAACTTGGACAGACTTCCTAATCTGTGATCAGCTCTTCTCCTCCTTATACCATGAGCTGTTCCTGTTCAGGTACCCAGACACAAAAACAAAACATCTATAAGATCACACAGGATTTTATGTAAACTTATGGTAGAAAAAGAAATTGAATAAGCTATCAACTAACTTCCTGAGTAAAAAATCTCCAGCGTCAGATGGATTCACAAGCAAATTCTACCAAAACATTTAACAAACAATTAATCCCAATACTATATAACCCATTTGGGAAAAGTAGTGCCACCAAAATTGGTGCTGATTCCTAAAAAGAAATACAGAAAAAGGAAACTATAAACCAATTTTCATAATGAACATTGATGCAAAAATTTTAAATAAAATATAAACAAAAGGGTTAGAGCAATTAACACGGAGGAATTGTACACTATGATCAGATAGAATTTGGAGTAGTTATTCAAGACTAGTTCAATATTAGGAAAATTATAAGCATAACTGATCACACTGATAACAAAACCAATAGAAACCATGTGATTATCTTAATAGTTTCAGAAAAAGCCTTTGACAAAATACAACATTCATTCTTAATAAAAACAGGAGACAACATAGGAATAAACGAAGCCTACCTTAAGATGATAAGTGTCTTTATCTAAAAATATCAGCAAGCCTTATCTTTAATGGGGATAACCTGGAAGCCTTTCCATTAAAACCAGGGGTGACACAAGGATGTCCATTATTAACATTATTATCCAACATTCTATTAGAAATACTGGCTTACAGCAATAAGAGAAGAAAAAGAAATTGAAGAAAATAGGATAGGTAATGAACAAACAAATGAAGAAACATGATATGACAATATATTTAGAAATTCCTATAGAATCTACTAAAAAAAAGTTATCATGAATAATTAACATAAAGTGCAAAGAATGAAGGTCACAAAATAAACTTACATAAATTGTCAGCAACAAAGTCTAGGTTTAGGGACTCAAATTCATTATTTGACTAAAACTAATGGAAAAACTGGAAAAAAAGGATGACAGAAACTAGGCATAAACCAACATTTCACACCATATACCAAGGGAAGATCAAAATGGGGCAAAATTTAGAAATAAAGGATGAGAGCATAAGCAAATTAGTAGAACATGGAATAGTTGACTTGTAAAATATGTTGATAAAGGAAAAATTTAGGGCCAAACAAAATATTAAAGAACATTATGAAAGTTTTATTACATAAAATTTCGAATGATTTGCAAAAACAAAGCCAATGTAACCAAAATTATATAAGGAATGTAGGAAACTAAGTAAATTTTTATAGTAAATATCTCTAATAAAGGTCTCATTTCTTAAAGATAAAGAGAATTGAGTTAAATTTTTAAGAACAGAATAATTCCTCAATTGATAAATAGTCAAAGGACATGAATAGGCAATTTTCAAAGATATCAATCTATGCCTAGCATATGAAAAAGAATGCTTGAAATGCTTGAAAATGTTGATTAGAGAAAGAAAATTAAAGAGAAAGAAAAACCATTTCTAAGGTCCTATACCATACTTATTACACTGACTAATGTGAAATAAAAAGGGAAATGCTAAATATCAGAGGTGTGGAAAAACTAGGATACTAATACATTTTTGGTGCCACTGCAAATTGATCCAACCATTTTGGAGAGTGATGTGGAACTATGTCCAAAGATTGTGCTTGCCCCTTGATCCAGCAACATCACTGCTAGGTCTATATCTCAAAGAGATTTTTTTTTTTAATGGAATATAATCTATTTGCAGAAAAATTTTTATACAACATCTTTTTGTGGTACCTAGGAATTCAAAATCCAGGTGAGGCCTATTAATCAGAGAACAGATTAATAAACTATGAGATTATTACAATGAAATATCATTGTGCTATAAGAAATGACAAGCAGAATGATTTCAGAAAAACCTGGAAAGACACATATGAATTGATACAAAGTAAAGAGCAGAGTCAGTACAAGGTACAACTTTGAATGAGTTGGCTATTATGAACATTATAACAATCCAAGATGATCCCAAGGGACTCCTGATGAAAAACGCTATTTTGCTGCAGAGAAAGAACTGATGTTGTCTGAATACTGACAAAAGCATACTATTTTTGACTTCCATTCTTTTTTATTGTTTTTGTTTGAGTCTTGAACAAAATAACTAATATGGAAATATTTTATATGTCTGTAAATGTACAATTTATATCAGGTTGCTTTACCTGATATCATAGGAAAGTAAAGGATAGAATTTGGAACTCAAAACTTTTTTTACATTTTTTTTTATTATAGCTTTTTATATGAAAAACATATACATGAGTAATTTTTTCAACAATTGATCCTTGCAAAAACTTCTGTTTCAACTTTTCCCCTCCTTCCCTCCATCTCCTCCCTTAGATGGCAGGTAGTCCCATACATGTTAAATATGTTAAAGTATATGTTAAATACAATATATGTATACCTATTTATACAGTTATCTTGTTGCACAAGAAAGATCTGATTTAGAAAGAAGGTAAAAATTACCTGAGAAGAAAAAACTAAAACGCAAGCAAACAACAGAAATAGTGTAAATGCTATGTTGTGGTCCATATTCATTTCCCAGTGGTCTTTCTCTGGGTGTAGCTGGTTCTGTTCATTACAGATTGATTGGAACTTATTTGGATCCTCTCATTGCTGAAGAGAGCCACATCCATCAGAAATGATTATCATATAGTATTGTTGCTGAAGTGTATAATCATCTCCTTGTTCATTTCACTTAACATCAATTCATGTAAGTCTCGCCATACCACTTTGTATCCATCCTGCTGGTCATTTCTTATAGAACAATAATATCCATAACATTCATATACCACAATTTACTCAGCCATTCTCCATTCAATTTCCAGTTTCTAGCACTACAAACAGGGCTGCCACAAACATTTTTGCACATTCAGGTCCCTTTCCTTTCTTCAATATCTCTTTGGGATATAAGCCCAGTAATAACACTGCTGGATCAAAGGGTATGCACAGTTTGATAGCTTTTTGAGTATAGTGGAACTCAAAACTTTGAAAAAAAATCTTTAAAAGTGTTTTTACCTGTAATTGGGAAAAAATAAAATAATATTCCATTTATTTATTTATTTATTTTTGTCTTGCAAGGCAATTGCGATTAAGTGGTTTAATTGCGATTAAGCCCAGCACATATATACTAATTGTTAAGTGGTCTGAGGCCAAATTTGAGCTCAGTCCCTCCTGATTCGAGTTGGTACTCTATCCACTGTGCCATCTGTAGGGCCCCAATAATCTTTTTTAAAGGAAAAAAAAAACTACTAGGTTAACAATCCCACCAAAAAAGAAAATAAATCCATTCTATACTAAGGAAATAGTGAGGAAAGCAGAATATTCTTAATTCTAGGTTTCTTTCATGATATAGGAAAAGAGTAGTCATGAAGCGTTAAGAAGTAGTCTCTATTCACTTACTTAGAGCAGTGCTAAATGAACACCTGAAGAAGCAATAAGACCCAAATAAATATTCTATATAGTACACACTTAAAAATAACTCTAAAGTTGGCTGAATTTATAAGGAGAATACTTGGGGAAAGAGTTTGAAACACTAAAGATGAAATTATTGAAGCAGGTTGGCTCCACTGCTCAAGAATGGCCTAAAGCTAAAAAATACTTTAAAACAAAGGAAAAGGAATACAATCTGAAAACTATAGATAACTGATTGAGAAAAAGTTACAATACATTAAAGAGATGGTAAGCCAACATATAAAAAGGAAGACATGATTACAAAAAGTCAACAGAATTGATGTCAAACAAAAATGATTTCCTCTCTTGACAGGATTACTAAATGTGTAAATTAAGAAAAATGATGCTGATATAGTTTACCTGAATTTACTTGAATTTATTCCTCAAACTATTACAGTGGATAAGATAAAGACATGAGAAGAGAATGAGATTAAATGACTTAGAACTCTAGGTCAATGTCAACTTGGCTGAGATTTCCTATAAATGATCTGTGTTTGGCCTTGTTTAATTAACATTCTTAAAAATGATTTGAGTAAATGAATGTTCATCAACTGACAGATAATACTTAACATAAAGTGATAATACACTAAAAGATCTCAAAAGGCTTGAGCACTGAACTTAATCTAATAAACACAATATAACAGGGAAACAAGTTAAAGATAGTATTTCCTATGTATAAAATGGGTATGAAGTTCAGGGAGAAAAGTCCAATGCTACATTTACCTGCCACCATTTGCTCATTGATGAGCATCTATTTTGTTTCTTTGTTATCACAGGATGGACTGCTTAAAATGATTTGGTAGATGTAAGTCTTTGATCTTCTCTGAGTATATTCCTAGTAAGAGATCTACAGATCAAAGAATATGAAAATCTTAGTCATTTTTTTTTTAAGAGCACAATTCCAAATTGTTTTCCAGAATGGCTGAATCAACTCAAATGTTTGTCAATATTCTATTGGTGAATTTGTCTTTGCAATGCTTCTAACAATGACAGTTCTCCTCTGTCAATTTGTGAGTATGATTCTTCTATTTACACACACATACACACACACACATACATACACACACACACACACACACACACACACACACACTTTGTTAAATCTATATTTGTTATAAATTTTGAATCCTTCCTGATGTTCTGCTGGGCACATGATAATGTCCTCTCTTGTTTTGTATTGCTTTTCTCTTTTTTCTTTTTGCTTCTTCTGTTTCTTAAAATAAAATAAACTAGGAAAAAATATTGGTAAGTATGAAGTAAAAACTCAATTTTGCTTACTTATATAGAGCATTCTTATGTTAATAGTTTTAGCGATAATTGCTCCCATCTTTTGATTCCTTGGGTTTTTTTTGATCACACAAAAGCTTTTCATTTGTACATAATCAATGTGACCTACTTTATCTTTTCTAATTACATCTATTGCTTATTTTACAATCCTCCTGTTCTCCTCTGATTTATTTATAATGTTAAAGAGTAAGAATGTATGTCTTTTTTTTGAGCTTGCCATGGTATGAGGTACATAACACATGCATAAACCTAAATTCTGTCAGAGTGATGAATAGTTTTTTCTCAGCAGTGCTTGTTGAACAGGAATTTCTTTCATAAAGAACAGTTCTTCAAGGAGCTAACAATCTACAGGGGAAATACATGAATATATAAAATGCAAAATATGAAACAATATGAAGTGGGGAAAAGTATCAATAAGCCGTACAGAAGAGGAATACCCTGAAATAAATCTTGAAGGAAGATAAAGATTTTCAGATA
The DNA here is from genome assembly GCF_902635505.1 of Sarcophilus harrisii. Classification (NCBI taxonomy): domain Eukaryota; kingdom Metazoa; phylum Chordata; class Mammalia; order Dasyuromorphia; family Dasyuridae; genus Sarcophilus; species Sarcophilus harrisii. Next base: position 597,957,187 of record NC_045427.1, read on the forward strand.
GCTACTTACTGAAGCTACTAAGTCCAGAAATCTCATCTCCTAAATCTGCATACCCTCAATTCCTTATTTTCCCTCATCTTATATATTCAGTTAGCAACTCTTGTCAATGATAAATTTACAATTTCAGGTGTGTTTATCCTTAATTCTTATCTCTTCCCTATCCCATCTATCCTTCACATTGCTGATAAACTGACATTCTCAAAGTATGTGTATAATCAAATCATTTCCCTATTCAATAAGTTCAAGAGACTCCATAACATCTCTGGGAACAAAGATTTACAAACTTCTCCATTTAGCACTTAAAACCGTTGACAAACTACATTTTCAAGCTTTTTCCAAGATTTTCCTTCACTCATGCCATGGTCCATCTAAACTGACCTTGTTGTTTCCCACACATTAACATTCTATCTTTTATCAAAATGCCTTGGCAGACACCAATCCTCATGTCCAGAATGCATTTTCTTCTACCTTGGTTTTTCTAAACCTTTAGCTTTCTTCAAATGCCTACTTCAAGTGCCATAACCTTCAACTACCCTTATCTTAATATTATCTTCTATTTTCTTTAATAGGTACACATTTACCTAGATTCTTGAGGGCAGATAAGATTTCAGTTCTGTATTGCCAATACCCAGCAGAGTGAGTAGTCCATTAGAGGTACTTAAAAAGGATTACTGATTGATAAAAACAAGAAAAGCAATCAAGCAGATCATCAAATCCTTAGTCATTCATTATTAATGTGCAGAATATAAATCCACTGGGCTTACTCTTTTGCTGATCAAAAAAAAAAAAAAAAACTTATTTAAATCAACAACTCTTATGCAATATTAGCAATAACAAGAGGTGATGTTTTTATGTTTGTAAGGCACTTTAAAGTTGCAAAGCATTTTAAACTATCATATCCCTTAATCCACACAGCAACTCTATGAGGTAAAGGCTACTATTATCTCCATTTGTGTAATAAGGAAATTGAAAACAAAAAGACTTAAGACTTTTCCATGTTGACAGAGATCATGTTTAAGTGTATGATAAAGAATTCAAGCCTACTTTTCTTATCTACAAGTCTAGCATTCTATCCACTCTACAACATTGTCTCTAAGTAGGGTAAAATGAAGCCTTAATGATAGTCTTTCTATACTGCTTCCCATGTCTATTTTAATACTGGAGAACAATGGTATCACACTAAAATAGAAAGAGATCTCTACATGTTAAATGTTGACTTTAAAAACCACAAATTAAATGTATTTTATTTATTTTGCTAAACATTTTTCAATTACTTTTTTTTTTTTGGCTGAGGCAATTGAGATTAAGTGACTTGCCTAGGGTCACACAGCTAGGAAGTGGTAAGTGTCTAAAGCCAAACTTGAACTCAGGTCCTCCTGACTTCAGGACTGGTGCTCTATCCACTGTGCCACCTAGCTGCCGCTTTAATTACACTTAATCTGATTTAGCATATATATAGTGTAATGTTTCTTGTTAGATGCAAGGAATTCTTGGGAAATGAAAAAGAGTAAAACATGCACTCAAAAGTTGTGCCCTCATATTCTGAAGGATGCTTTACATAAAGTACAAATGCATAAGGGATATCCTGATGATGAGATACTTTTGATATATTGATAACAGTGTACTGGTGGCATTGGATCCCAGAAAAATAAAAAGAATTCTCATTGAAATACAAGGCCACATGAAAGAAACTGACCTAGAACCAAATAATTTAAATCTATGAGTTATTAAAATTAAGATAGATAATTTTGTGGTGTATTCCGACAGCTATACAATACACAGCTGCTGATCACTGCTCTAAAGAATTATAAAACAGGAATAGGTTGAGAGCTGAGCTGGTAGAAGAAATGGATGTCACAGATCCATCCCATGATCAAAGTACTTGATAAAGAAAATGCAAATGTATGGCACAAAGAATATTCAAAAAAATAAAGTTAAATTTTTATGTGAACTGAATTTTAAACAGCCAATATAAAGCTAACATATCATTCTCTTTAGAAGTAGAAATAGTTATAGGCCTAACTCTCTAGAACTTAATGTTATAAAGAATTTCATCCACTTCAAACTATAGGTAAATTACTTCTAGAAATTTAGCAGCTTCCACAAGAAGGTTTTTGGCACTGGAGATAGATAGGCAGCTCAGTGGATAGAGTTCTACGCTTGAAGTCAGGAAGATCTGAGTTCAAATCCAGCTTCAGATACTCACTAACTGTGTGACCTGGGCAACCTCTGTCGCAATCCACTGAAGAAGGAAATGGCAAATCACTACAGTGTATTTGTCAAGAAAACCTCATGGGCAGTACTAGAGTACTAATCCATGGCATTACAAAGAATCAGACACAACTAAAAAAAGATAAGCAATAATAATTTAATAGAGTCAAGTCCAAGGCTGAAAAATATTTAAGAGAACATATTGGATTAATTTGAAGAAATAAAACAAGCTTTTGATACAAAAATCTACTATCAATATTCCTATAATGATGACACATGGTTATAAATAAAAAATTATGGATAGAGGTAAGCTACTAGTATTGCCAATGGAAGAACTGTCAAGCAACTAATTACTACTACCAGTTGAGTGGTCAATTAATTCAAATACTATTAGAGCTCTAAGTTTTGCTGTATGTGAAAGTGGAAATGACAATGAAGAAAACAAAGATGAAAAGAAAATCTGGATTTTTTTAAGAGAAATCTACACTATGTCAGCCATATTATTGTTTTAGATCCTATGTCTATGCATGTGGAAATGCATATGTATAAATACATGTATATGTGTACATATGCATGTGAGTGTTTATATGTATATATACATTTATCTGCATGGGTATAGGTGTGAATATATATAAATATACATGTGTTTAACTGTAGCCTACTTGAGGAAGGTGAAGGAGATGAAAGGGGAAAAAAATAATAAAGTAAAAAGTACATAGCAAAGAGAACAAAAGAATAACCTATAAGGAAGCAAAAAAAAAAAAAAAAGGATAGTCATGAATATAATCTCTTCTATTATTATATATGCTTTTTAAAAATGAAAATTTGTTATTGCATATTGTGAATCTTCCCATGACATTCTACTGGCACATGACAATTTTTTCTTTTCTATTTTGTTATTTCTTATTTTACATTTAAGTATAAATAATTTTTTTTTTAAATTAAACCTAAAAAAAAGAAAAAAAAGAAAAAGAAAACCTGGATTAAACAAATGAAGTATACATAAAAGGGGATCAGTGCCAGAGGTGACAATTCCAAGTATCATTAGGGATAAATTCTCATGGTATCCAATAGAATATGTTAAAAAACAAGGAAGAAACCTTTAACCTTTCTGATATCACAAAAAAAAAAGACAGAACATCAATAATTCCTCATTTACAGAATTATTTTCTCATTCCTACAAAATCTTTTTAAGAACAATCAACACATACATCAAAAGATCTTTGATGAAGGAATGAGAAGCAAATACTCAGGCTTTCACAGATTCTACAGGAAAAGACCATATTTAATTTAGCAGTTGAAAAATATAGGAATATAAGATACCAATATGCTTGTTATTTCATATAAAAGAGCATCTGATTTGGGGAAATGACATCTTAAAAGCTCTTTTCTGATAAGTCACCCATGGAGGTATTAAAAAACTTTTGTTTTCTTGCCAGGGATGATTTTGTTCAGTTAGTCTATTATTACTAATACCAAATAAATTTGTTTGTCACTATTGTGGAGGTGCTGAGTCCAAAAAAAAATGGTAAGATCTTTATGTCTGAAATAATACTGCAGGACTGCATCAAGATTTGAACTCCCCCTCCCCCAAATCAGACCCATAATCTCTTAAAAGCATTTAGCATAACTTAACAAGAACTAGCACTTCAATGAAAACTACCTACTACTGTCCAAACAATGAGATGCAGTTGGATACATAACCCCACAGGGCTGGTTTATAAGGACATATGTCTGAAAACATTACAAAAGGACAACGAGGGTATGACAAAGGCAAAAGAATAGGTAGATTTGTCTTTTTGAACAAATGCAAAATGTGTTCACTCTTCAAAATGTGTTCAACCACTTCTCCTTGAAACAAAGGTCCATCTTTAAACGATATTCTCCTTGTTAAATGTCTATAAACCATGGAATATAATAATCACCAAAGAATTAAAATTATAGGTTATTCTAAGTGCAACAAAGAGGTTAATGACAGATATGAGCAGGTTGCTATAAATTAGAAATCAAAAAGTGGGATGAAAAAATCATGGACAGGATGCCAAGAAAAATGTAACCAAAAAACTGAGCAAGAGCTCAAGATAATTAGATAACCCAAGCTATAAACTAAACAACAGTCAGCCTATGTGTTTAATTGGTATACAACTAATATCAAAAGATCAAAGAAGATTTCTGGTACTTGGAATGAAACAACTATAAAGAACTGATTGGAAGACATGGACAACAAACAAACAGGAAATGTGCTATGATATGGATCACTAAAGGAGCAAACTTAAACAAATGATATAAACTACAGAAATAAAATTTTTAAAGATTGATATTATTCTCATAATCATTAACTATATTAACCATATTAACCACATCAATGATAGTAAAGACAATACAAATAAAATTTTTTAATGTTCATATGTGAGTCTAAAGATGAACCAATACGTACCTCTGCCTGTTTATATGGTAAAATAAGCTTCTCACCCACAGTCACAGTCTTCCTAGTAACCAATGCTTCAAATAGCATCTCTTCTTTCACCTAACATAAACAAAACCCAGAATAGTTATTTAAAATATTTGGCAGTGTAAAATTATTGACTGAAATCACTGAAAAATTCATTTTTTCTTAAAAATGGAAAAATTTTTTAAAAAATGAAATAAAACAATGAAACAATATGTGTATAGTGAGGCAACAGGATATAAAAGATAAGAGTACTGGTTTTTGGGTCAAAAAAACAATTTCAAGTCCATAATCCAATATGCACTGGTCAAGTCTCATATATTCTCTGTGCCACCATTAATTCTCTAAGACTGCAAAAGAAATGTGATCCAGCAGTGTTAAGAGGGCAATTTCTGGTCAGATATTTCCTCTACCACTGAAATTACTACACACATGTGGTTTTCCCTACATATCACCCATCAAAGACACATACACAAATGTGTGTATGAACAAGCGCACACCCCACCCCTACATACACAAATGCCAAATGTCAATATATCTAAATAAAATTAAATATATCTTACTTCCTTGTGCTATTTCTACTCCACTTTTACTATTTATACATTGCATAGGCCAGGAGCACAGGGCTGCCCTTCTTCAGGATATCCCCTCCTGGAAGCTGCTACTTTCTAAGTCTTACTGGGATGGCTTACCAGGTTTAGTAGCATGTATTAACTACCATGGGTTTAGTAGCAGTACATTTTCTGTTCTCTTCTTTCTTTTGTGCAGAAGATCTCACCTCTATTCAAACATAGTCTTTCCAATCCCTTTCTACCCCTGATCAAATACTCATCGTTTTAACTTGAGTATATAAAAAAAAAAAAATCTGTTCACAGAAATAATTTCAGAATTAGAAGGAACTCACAGGCTATGTTGTCAATCCATATTCCTGAACAATAGTATTCTAAATAATATGTCAGAAAATGAAGGCATCCGACTTTTTAAAGATATAAAGCTAGGGGAAAGCCATTACTTTTCAAGGCAGTGCATTATTCTTCATTTTAGAAGCTAGTTATTCATAAGTTCTATTCAACTTCCAGTCCATAAACACACATTCTAGTGAGATAAACAAGAAGTATAATAAAAATATATATACAGAATAATCAACAAGGGAATAAATATAATATATACAAAGGAATTAAATGAAAGGCATTTTGAAGAGTATTGGCATTCACTTCAGATATTGTTTATTTGGGCAACATAACAAACAAATCAAGGCAGTTAGATGTTCTTTCATTCTTTTCCCTTATCTTGATCATCAACTCCCTATTAGCCATTTTTATTCTGTTCCACACCAAAGATCATTCTCTTTGGCAGAAAAAGAGAGAATAAAAATAAGAATTTTAAAATATTTTAAAGTAACAGCTTCTTAATTAACCTATACATTTTCCAAATCTACTTTTCCTTTTTGAACCCTTACTTTCAGTTGGTAGTAGTTACTAAACCATTACCTAAAGCACTAAAATCTTTGTTTCCTATTCAAGACCAAATAATTTCTATATTTCTTTCTGGATTTATTATAATGGTTTAATTTGTCCTGAACTGGGATACAGAGTTGTAGAAAAGGAAAAAAAAAAAAATAAATGCAGAAGAACTTACAAATCTGTCAAAAAGTGGATTTACAACAAAAGGGTAAAGAAAAATTTAAGATAATTCCAAAGTTTGGTGCTTGGATTAAAATAAGAGGATGTTTAAGAAGAAGCAAATGGGACAGCTAGGTGGGGCAGTGGATAGAGCACCAGCTCTGAAGTCAGGAGGACCTGAGTTCAAATTTGATCTCAGACACCTCCTGGTTGTGTGTCACTGGGCAAGTCACTTAACCCCAATTGGCTCAGCACAAAAAAAAAAAAAAAAAAAAAAAAAAAAAAAAAGGCAAAGAACCAGAAGAAAGTCCTTGGTTAAGGATATGATTTTTAAATGAAACATCTAAAAAGCTGTTTCATAAAAGAGAAATTAAACTTCTTTTGCTACAAGCAGAAGTCAAAGTAGTGGGGAAAAGGGACAAAAGCAGATTTTGTGTTATTCTAACAAACACGTTCATAATAACTACAGCATTAAAAGAACAGAGGGGATTTTTATTACTTGAAGTGACAGAATTCAGGACACTTCTGAAGGATGCTAGGCATAATATGTAAAAGAATGACTGAACTTTTGCAAGTTCAATTCTGAGCTTCCATGAATTTGGTTTTGTGAAAAGGTATAGAACATACACAGACCAAACCACAGCGTGGAATATCTAGGGCTGGGGATTAGTAAAATAGAGGGGGAAATGTCAAGAGAGGACATGTGATCTAAGGTGATGAGTTCATGTATTACTGCACTCTTTTCCCATGTCTAAGATTTTCTTTCCCAATATATTTTTAGTCTCTATTCTATCTTACCGTTTTAACAATCCATAGATTGAAACTGCAATATTTGTCAGTTAATGAGTAAAGCATTAGGTAACCAGTATTTCATTTAAAAAGCAAATAATTTAATTATTTTATTAAGTGGAGGGAAGAAGAATGGAGAGGGAGATAAAATTGTTGTGATTCAGAATATAAAACAGAGCTTAGTCAAACTATGGTTCTGATGAAATAGTGAGTGTAAAAAGGCTCCCCCTATACCAAATGTAAGAAGACACTCTACAAGTTCCTCAATTGGGAAAAATCACTCCTTTGAAATTTTAATGCGGCCATAAAAATAAATCCCTATATCCTTCTCACTTACTCTAGCCCAAGGGTGTGCTGAAAACAGCACAGAACAGCTCAAGCCCATTAAAAAAGTTTCAGCAGTTACTATTGCCTCAGGAGTCCACAAACAAAATAAATGACGGCTTCATTTATTTTTCTGTTGATTGTCTGTCTACCTACAGAAGTGATGGAGAAAATGTTAATAATGCATATTAAATTTACAAACTATGTCATGCATACTTTTTTCTCCTTATAGTCCAGCTGTTAAATGTTTTTCACACTGCTCCTCCCCACTTATAACTGTGAAATACTGAGCTATCCTTTTATCTTAAAGGATTTCATAAGCAGTTTAAATTCATCATAACTAAATCTTGAAGGAAATTGGGATTCTGAAACATAGTGGTAAGAAAAAAAAGCATTCCATTCACAAAGGACTTCTGTAGACATCAGAACAAGGTTAATTTGACTGTATCTATAAGGAGATAATATGCCATTAGGATATAAAAGTAGATTTGCACAACCTACTTGTGCAAAGGGTTTTTAACTATCAGAGTAGTCTACATTGGATCCTATGTGAAAGGTGAATGGGGAAACCGATAGGGAGATTATCAGAATAATCTAAGCAAAAGGTAATAAGGATGTGAATTATAATAATAGTTGTGGGAGGGAAGAATAGGGAAGGAGAAGAGCAAGAGGGAAGCTAAAAGGAAAAACAAATAGGGAGGGAGAGAAGGGGAGGAAGAGAAAGATGGGGAATGGGAGAAAAAGACAAACAGCAGCTAAATGACTATTTAGGGTAAAGAAGAATAGGAAGTTAAGTGTGACACTGGGGTTACCAAGTAGGGTCAATGAAAGGACAATACTATCTTTGACAGAAATATAGAAGTTTAAAAGGGGCTGCTTTTAGGGAGAAAGGTAACAATTTTCCTTTTGAACATGTTGAGTTTGAGATGTAGATAGTACATTTAAATTGACAATATCTAATAGGCAATTAGCAATGTGGAATTTCAGTTCAAGAAAGCCTGAGGGGTAGAAATATAACATGGGAGTCATCCACAAAAGGAAATAAATAAGCTCATATAATAAGATTGGAAGATGTAGACAAGCAGGAGAGTACTGTCACTACTGTATTAAATCTGAAACAAACAGTGAAAACTGAACAATAAAAATTGACTATGTGCGATTTCATAAGCAATTCTCTTTTTCTGTTCTACTATAAGGAAATGTTTGTATTTGTTGATGTCTCCTAAGTTAATAATAATAAGGAAATTTTTATGAAACAAATATATGACTAATATCAGTGTCAAATGCCGTAAACAGATCAAGAGGAATGAGAAATGATAAAAGATCTTTGGATTTGGCAATCAAGAAATCACTTCTGCTTGTTAAACAATACAAGGTTAAGTTCACACACAAAATTTTTTTTTAAAAAATCTCCATACACAAAGCGTTTCTATAATTATCTTTTCACATTACTTGCATGTCCTAAGATTAAATGAATTCTTTTGCTTAAGACAAATATTAGCATCCTTAAAGGACTGAAATAATTATTTAGATTATCCTCATAATTTTTCGTGTGTGTGTGTGTGTGTGTGTGTGTGTATTTTTTAACTGAAGTCAGCTATCTCATGAGAAACTGTATTGGGCTTATGGTTGTACTGTTTTATTTCATAAGAAGGTCAGACCTATGGTTAGTTAACCTGGTTAGCTTACTAATGCAGCTTAGTGAATGAGTCTAACCTTCCAGTAAGGAGCTACTTTTTTTAGTTCCCTCATATCTTTAACTCCTAAGAAAGAAAAAAAAAAAAAAATGAAATTTCAAGATGCCATAGAGAAAGGGGACATGTAGCTAAGGATATAGAGAACTGGAACTCTGGTCTATTTAATCTCATCTAATTAATCCATAAAAACAAAACAATAAAACTCCTTGGCAGTTTCCTTCTGAGATCCATTCTCTAGTCTCCAAATGCCTGCTGGACATCTCAAACTCAACATGTTTATAATAGAATTATTACATTTCTCTTCCAATCACTTTCCCATTAAACTTTCCTCATTGCTGTTATGATACTACTAACAAGCCCACCATAACAACAATAATAAAATTCTAGCCAAGCAAATTTACACATATAATAATACACATTTTAAATAAAATCACATTTTATTCTTCATACCCTCATCCTCCTCTTCCAATTAGCTGCTAAGTTATTTGATCCAATCTCTCCATAATATTTCTAGGAACTCCCCTTTCTCTCATGGGCAACTGTAATAACCTGCTGAATGGACTTTTAGACTCCATTCTTTACTTTCTCCTACCCATCTCCATTTAGCATCCAGAATGATATTCTTCAAACACAAATCTGACCATATTCTTCTGCGCAAAAATTTTAATTTGCTCTCTATTAATTCTAACATAATACAAAATCCTTAGCCTGCCATCAGTTTCTCAAATAGCCTCAGTCTACCTTCCACCCCACTTTCTTCTCTTCATATTATTTCCCTTCATCATTCTCATCCAGTTGAATTAAATGCTATCACCCTTTCCATTTCCTAACTTTGTCTATTTGAACAAGTGATTTCTTATGTCTGTAGCATATCTTTCATCTTCACCTCATATGTTTATAACTCCACTTAAAAAAAAAAAAGTTCAAGTACTAATTCCTATAAATTCATTTCCCAATTCTCCAGTTATTAAACTAACTCTTATCAGATCTGTTACAATCCTTACAAAGTGTTAAGTCATTAGAGTTGATAGAAACAATGCTTGTGTTTACACCTTTAAGAGAGTTTTACACATTAGAGCTCACACATTAGAGTTCACAAGTTGGGAGATTTCAGTATTCAGTATATGAAATTCACCAATTCACACCTCCCATAATCTCACTCTCGGAGGAGGAGTCAACCTTTGAGGTTACACCTCTAAAAGAGCATAAAAAGAGCTGAATTAATGAAGTGAGTTCAGTTTGGGAGATTGAAAAGCCAGAGACTGCAGTTGGGCAGAACAAAGCCCAAAGAAAGGAAGAGGAGGAGATTTCGGGAGATTCATAAGTGAGTGGAGAAGTCAGTGGAAGAGAGTCAGTTGAAAAAGATTGAAAGCCAGAAGTCAGTTCGGAAAATTGCCAGGAGGCAGAGTTGCTAGAGGCAGAAGCTGGCAGAGGCAAAAGACTAGCAATGAGAACTCTCAGAACCAAAGAAAGCTAATTGGGCTGTTTTATAAGAGACAATAAAAGATTAGATTTTAACTCCTGGCTGCATTTGAGATGATTATTACTTGGAAAGGAAACTAAGGCTGCCTCCAGAAAACCTCCCCAAGAAACTTGCTCCTGGAGAACGATCATATTTTTAAAAAAAGAAGAAAACATCACAAGATCTATAAATAAAAACAAATATAATATTCAAGTAACACTACTGTATAAAACTCTACTATGAACAAATTTATGAGAATTTTAAATCTTGAAATATGTGTTAGTCAACCATAATAGTAAAAAATTACAAGAAAATTCTATTCAAGGATTCACAAAAGACTGAACACAATTTTAATGAAATATACAGTGTTATCAAATATTGCCTCATAAAATGAACATCAAGAATTAAATGAATCATTTGAACATTTACATTAAGGTTTAATCAAAAAGCCACAAATTACAACACCACCACCTGTAAATAACAGGAACAAAAAACAGAAAAAAAGTTCAAAATAATCATGCCATGTTAAAGTTAATATACACATAGTTGAACAAATTTGGAACTATGTCCAAAGGGCTTATAAAACTGTACATACCTTTTGATCCAGCAGTATCTCTATAGGATCATAAAGAGATTGCAAGGAAAAGAACCCACATATGCAAAAATGTTTGTGGGAACTCTTTATAGTGACAAGGAACTGGAAAGTGAATGTATACCCAACAGCTGGAGAAAAGCTGTTATACTATAAAAAAAAGTTATACTATATAAAAGTAATGGGATATTATTGTTCTATAAGAAATGATCAGTAGGGCAATTTCAGAAAGGCCTGCAGAGACTGACATGAAATGATGCTGAGTGAAGTGAAAAGAAACAAGATTACATTGTACACAGCAAGATTATGTAATGATCAAATGTGATGGATGTGGCTCTTCTCAACAATAAGGTGATTCAGGCCAATTCCAATAGATTTGTGATGGAGAGAGCCATCTGCATACAATATCTAATATTGTATGTGAGTGAGGACTATGAGAACTGAATGTGGATCACAACAGTTCTTTCACCTTTGTTGTTGTTTGCTTGGGTTTTTTCCCCCCTCTTTCCCGTGGTTTTTCCCTCTTTTTGACCTGATTTTTCTTGAACAGTATGATGAATATAGAAATATGCCTAGAAGAATTGCACATGTTTAACCAATATCAGATTACTTGCTGTCTAGGGGAGGTAGGAAAGGAGAGAAAAATTTGGAACACTAGGTTTTGCAAAGGTAATGTTGAAAACTATCTTCGCATGTATTTGGAAAAATAAAATACATAAACAAATTTTCTGTATTCTTTTTACCACATGCAAATAAAAGGTGTTCACAACCATATTCGTAAAAACTTTTTGCCTCATTTCTCTATGTTTTGCCTTTGTTTATTATAAATATTTTTATTTAATAAAATGAAACATGCAACCTATAAAATTATTTTTTAAGGGGAAAAAAATCTATTAGTTTAGAAAAATCACCAGCAAATTGTTTTTGAACAATCCTTTCTTTTGGATCTTATCTAATTTTTTTTTTAACTTTACAAAGCATTTAACATTCACTATTAGTTTTTATAATTTTGTTACTATCACAACTCTAATAGCTACAAGCTAGTTGAAGAAAGATACTATGGATACTATGTTTTTATTCAAAGTCTGCTTCTATTCCAACAGCTACTAAGTACCTTGATCACAGAAGCTGTTCCAAATGTCTATTTTTAAAAGTTTATTTTGCTACATTGTTTAGAACTGACAATGTGATTTTTGGAAGAAGATAGGAAGGTAGATTTCTGATCACTTCTCAACAGGAAAAAAAGTACAGGAAAGAAATCCAGAGGCTATTTGTGAGTGTGACCCCAACACTGTTTCACCACAGTAGCTTTAATTTAACTAGCTGTTTTTATGAACTGAACCAGTTCACCACTCCTTAAAACTTAGCTTGATGATTCCCCACTCCTAAGGGCTGCTCACAATATTAGTAAGGGGCAGTGACAACAGGACGTTTACATCCTAAATATCAACAGCTCTTTTTTCCCCTTTAAAAAAAAAAATTATTGGATCTCTCTATCTTATGATTCAAAATTCATAATGTGACCCACAGACAAAATGGTAAAAGAAAAAAAAAGTCTAAATACCATGAAGAAAAATAAAGGTGAACAAAATAAACACTAGCAGGTGTGAAAACATGGAAAACATCTATCAAACCCACAGCCTAGAAACAGGAAATGGTGCTGTGAGAATTTTTTTTCATCTTAATGAAAAAAAAAAAAAAGGAAAGGTACGCATATAATAAAATGTCAAAAAATCATAAATACTATTCTTTGAATTCCCCAATTTTATCCTTTATCCTGCAAACTTTAGCAAAGTTGTTAGATGACACTGTCCACTTAAACCAAGAACATGCACTAGGGAGTTTAGAGACTACAAACTGCAGCCCCTCCTAATAAAACCTCTTATATTAGAACTTCCTGATTTTAATGGAAGTAAATTCCCATGATAGGAGGCACACCCACATTTAACTGAAGGTACACAAATAATTTTCCAAAGTCAAATTCAAGTAAATGTAGGAGTATGTACTTCACAGAAATACTCTTGCCTCTCCCTTAATACAACCAAAAGTTAACTGTAATCATGTAAAATTCATTTTTTTAAAGTGTTAAAATTAAATTCGCAATGAATTTGCATTCTGAATGGATCTAGCACATCATTCTAACAAATATTATCACCATCATCTGTGTCAGAGACAAAGATCTATATTAGAGTCCATAAGAATACAAATTGTGTCTTCTCTAAATGGGATAAATTCCTTAACACAAAGTGTGTTGCTTTGCAAAGAATGAGTAAAAATCACATGATGGCAAAGATAGAATGCATGCCAGAGAACATTTATTCCAGACCCTTATTTCACAGATTAGGAAAATTTAACTTGGAAGAGCATTTAATGTATGTGAATTAAATCTTTAGAAATGACCCTCTGGAATCACTAATAGTAGGGAGAACATTTAGTTCTATCAGGAGCAAAGTATCTTATTGCATTGGACCACAAATATACTGCCCAGGTCTCCTGTGATAAATGACATACCCCAAAGATATGACCAGATGATGTAGTCAGTTAGAGAACAGCCACAAAGATTAAAGAGAAATTGAACCCATATTATGGAGTTTCTTTAGAACCATGTTCTTAAATAAGCTAACTCTTCATGGATTACAGATATTAAGAGAAATATACCACAGAAAAACTGGTCAGTAAAACTTACCATCATATTCAGAAGAGATTATATAACTCAATATTTATAATGACATTTCCATGAGAGTTGATGTGGTTACTAAGAAAGATTACAAATGGAGAAAAGAAAATAGCCTAGGACAGAATTTGGAAAATACCTCCAGTTAAGAAGCACAATCTGGATGATGAGCTAGCAAAGCAAATTGAGAAGTAGATGGAGGAGAGCCAGGAGAGAGAATAGACAACAGTGGCAAATGCAGCAGAGACAGGCTTAGAACAATGAAAATACCTTCAGAAAGGGAAATTAAAAGATTACTGGTAACTTGGGAGAAATCAGTTTCATTTAAGTTATGAAGTTACAAAAGATTGGAGAGCTGTCTGCCCAGAGGAGAGAAAGTTGAAGCAGAAAATAGAGATAGGTTTTTCAAGGAATGTGGTTGAGAAAAGGGACAGATGAATCCAATGAAAGGTGTTTTGTTTTTGCTTTTGCAGGAAAAAGATGAAAATTAAAGAGAAAGAGGAAATGACTCAAGATGCAATCTGCTAGAGAAGATAGGAAGGTATAGGTGGAAAATTATCCTTGACAAGTAAGGGCCACCTCTTTGTCAGGGACCAAAGAAGAGAGAGTGGGAGCTGATATGAAGAAGTTTGAGTCAAAGAGAATGTTAAAAGGGGCACTCAAGCTTAAAGGACTCAATTTTCTGAGTTAAAATTAAAGTCCTCAGCTGAGAGAAAGAGTGAAGAATTGTGGTGAGCTGAAGGCAGGAAGACAAGGTTTAAAACAGCTTCTGTGAGGAGTGAAACAGAGACTCAACTGGACAGAAATGGAAGCACTGCTTTGCTGCAGCAAAGATCTCCGTGAAATTGGGTAAACTGTTAATGTACCTGGATCATCAGGGTTGTAAGATCTTCTCTGCCACCCTGTATGCAAGAATAAAAGCAGCAAATGATGGCAGTGACCTTCAGGTAAATTTGGTGATGGATGGGCTCTGATATGGGAGAAGGTCTTCAAAAACAGAGGACAATGAAGAGATAAAAATGAAAAATCATTGGGTTGAGATTAGAAAGGGATGAAAATGACATCAGAGCAGGGTAAGGCCTGAGAAAGTATGGAGAAGTCTAAATAGAGGGACATAGGGGCATGTGGTAGTAGGATAAGGCAATAACCTAGTTTCTAATCAGGAATGTAGGAGATCCTTTGAGTAATAGTCACATTTGGTGTGTGAGTGTATACTATAGGTGTAAGCCATGGAGATTTAAAGAGGCTAAGGAATCAAAAGGCTAAAGAGTGTGAGGGAGATGTGAATATTAAATATATGTTTCTCACACATATACACGTATGTACATGAATATTTAAGTCACTTACTTTCTTAACAGATTCTGAGGAGGTAAATGTAATAAACCATATACTGAACTCCTTAAGAAAGGAGGGAGAAGGACAGAGATCGTTATACTAGAGTTGCCATAATTTGAATTGAATAGAACATTTTGATTGTATGGACTTCAGGGGGAAAAGGAGTGGTTTAAAAATAGTAAATCTGAAAGTGGCAGTAACAAGCAAGTAGTAGTCCAACTTTCTCTTTGCGTCCAGTATGTCACAGAGTATGAGAGAAGGTACAATCAATGCTGTAGAGGATAGTAGAGTAAAAATGAGCCACATCTCTGTGAAACCTAGTGGATGGAAATACCATGAGAGAAAGAGGTGCAGAATTACACTGGTTTACTATGTATAGGAAGCTCAAAGGACACAAGGGAAGGGCTATCTAGTGTGGGTATGGGATTAAAATAAGGCTGGGAAGGATGAAGATGAGAGAACAGAAACAGAGAGTTGGGGATGGTTTGCTCCTACATGGCTAGTTACGAATAAAGAGAAAAGGTGAAAGAGCTACAAGGTAGTGAGCAGTAGGTGGCAAGTAAAACTCACATTCTCCGAGCAGAGAAATTGTTCATATCCCACACTGTTCTCTCCTAAATTGAACTTGTCAAAATCTACTCCTTGTCCCAATGACTTTGATTTTTGCACTAATATTAACTCTGAATTTAGGATGATAAAGAGTTAGAAAAGACTTTAGAAAAACTTAGTTAGATGATTTAATTGCAAAGATGAAAAAACAGAGGCCCAGTGAGTGCAGTGAATTGTCTACTTTTTCAAGTTAAGAGTAGCAGAGCCAGCATTTAAATTCATAGCATTTTTGAAAGAAATGTATAATAAACAACTTCTGTTCAACCTCACCTGACTTCCATCAACTTGGCACACACACAAAAAGGGGAAAGGGAAAGATACATATTGGAAGAGCTGTAAGAGAACAGGTACACTGAAAAGTGATTTAGAACTATGTCCAAACTATTAAATCGTGCACACCCTCTGAACCCAGTGATACCATTAGTAGAGCTATACTTTAAGAGATTAACAAAGGAAGAAAAGGACTTAAATATGCAAAAAATATTTATAGTAGCTCTTTTTGTAGTGATAAAGTACTGGAAACTAGGAATAAGGGAGGACATCCATCAACTGGGGAATGGTTGAACAAATTATGATATATGAATGTCATAGAACACTATTATGCCATAAGAAATGATTAGGGGATAGTTTCCAAGACACAAAGACATACTTTTTGTATGACTGATTCAGAGTGAACAGAAACAGAAGAATATTTTTATAATAATATACTGTAAATACTGTAATATAATGTAAAGGCAAATAACCCTGAAAGTCTTAGGAACTCTGTTCAACAAAATAACTAAGCATAATTTCACAGGATCGAGATGAAATACCTAACCAATGAAAAGTGATGGAGTCAAGAGTACAGACTGAGATTCTTCTTTTGAACATGTCCAATGTAGGATCTATTTTGTTGGACTTTGTCACTTTGAGATTTGTAACAGGGGTTTTGTTTTTCTCACTTTCTCAATTAGCAGAAGCAAGATACGAGTAGGGAGTGAAAGAAGAGAAATGGGAAGCATAGAATAAAAATCTGAAAATAAAATTTAAATTTTTTAAAAAATCACACATTCTTACTCCAAATCTAGTAGTATCTCAATTATATTTAATCCATACCTCATCTGCTTCAAAACCTTCAAAAATCTGACTCCAATCTCTCTTCCTGACCTCCTATTCATTCTAGCCAAATGATCCTAGTTGTTCACAATTTTGTCATGTCTCTTCCCACTTCTTCCAAGTAACGGATATTCCTAATACCTAGAACACAATTCCTCCAGAATTGCCTACTGAATCTTCTTTTAAGTTTACACTCTGCTGCTATCTCCTCCCCAATCCATGGCTGATTCCCCTAAATAAAAAGGATCTCTTAACTTCTTTTACTTTGTCCTTATAAAACATAATCATAAATATATGTATTTGTTTGCTCTTTATTACGCCATTAGCACTTTGAGGGGGAGAGCGGGGTATGCACAAAGGAGGGATGGAATAATTCAAAGCACATGCTATCATATTTTGCCCAGAGTAGGAAGCTAATAAGGCTGGTTTCACTACAAATGTTAATTCCTAGCTGAGAAAAAGGTTTAATAACAATACATATCCCAACACAATCGCTTAATTCACGATTTAACTGAAAATATGTCCAAATTTCATTTTTTAACATTCTCTAATACTAAACTAGATTTTAAAAAATCATATCCCTTTGTTTTTAAAGTGATTGTTAAGCATCAAAAGAAAAAATAGGCCACAGATATTTTCCTAGATCTCTATTTGTTCTTCAACTACAAATAAAGCATAAAATTGAATATCCAATTAGAAATACAAAGTATATCTTGCTAAAAGTTATCAACTACTTCAGCAATATAAGAGTGGGGAAGAGGGAATTAGGAGCTGGACCAAACTTTAAAATGTAAAATGTTAATGAGTCAAAAATTCAGATTAAGAAATTTTTTAAAGTTTATTATACAGCTAAAACAATATAATCTTAACAGCTTTAATTTCATCCTCATTTCTGCTACCCCAAACAAACAGAAATTTCATATTAAGGGAGAACTGTCCTTTATGTGTCTCCTGTGTCCATGTGGTTAGGAATTCCTGGAGAGACACTGCATTGAAGACCCTACAGTTTTCATATCTCCTCATAGTTTCATAATTTAAACCCACTTCCACCCCTCTGCCCAAATGAGTTTATTCAGACCTTCTGACTCTTCATGATCTCCTTGCAGGTTTTCTTGGCAAAGATACTGGAGTGGTTGCCATTTCCTTCTCCAGTGTGTCCCAATTTTTCTTATGAGGAACTAATACAAATAGAGTTTAAATGACTTGCCAGGGTCACAAAGTCAGTAAGTTTCTGAGGCTGGATCTGAACTTGGGTCTTCCTAGCTCCAGAACTCATACTCTCTCTGCTGCACCACCTAGCAGCATTAGCCAACCACAATAGCTGCTGCTAAAGAGTTTCTGGGAGAAGAGCAGCAATTCAAAGGACTTCCTAAGTCTGCATTTACCCCATAAAGTGGGGGGGGGGGGGGGGGGGGGGGGGGGGGGGGGGGGGGGAGGGGCGGGAGGACAGACGGGAGGACAGAGGAGGGAAGGCTGGTGTAGGATAGAAGAAAGCCAAAACAAAGAAAACAAACATGTAGATCCTTTGTGAACACAGAATTCTGCCATAGTAAGCTCCCCAAGAAATTTTTTTATTTTTCTAAATATTACAAATAGAAAAAAGCATTTAAAGCTACAGTGACAGTTTTTGTTCTAACATTTTCTTTGTTGTGTAATATTGATCAGGGCAAGATATGTCTATCTGATCTTTTAAAGCAGTTCTGAAACATTAAATGATGGAAATAAACGTTTCTGAAAAGAAAAATGGCAATTTTCCAATACTCACTTCTAGTAATTCTGAAACAATTGGCAATATTTCAGGATTACAGATATCTATGGAATCATCTCGATATGTCTTCTTTTTGTAACAGATATTACCCAAATGTAATATTGCTGAGAGAAGAGAGAAAATCCTGTAAAACAAAAATGATACAAACCTAAGTTTTGATCATGGACTATTTTTCTAAAAACAAGCTCCACACCCCCCCTTGCCAAGTCCATTTCATTTAAACCATACAGCAAATGAAACAATCTAGAACAAATTTTAAAACTTGATTTCAAATAAAAAATTAAATGAAATATCTTCAGAGTGAATTCTTATAATATACAATGTTTATATACATAGTGTCTTATATGAATAATGTAGATTAAGGATTTGGGATGTTTTTGTTTTAAAGACTATGGAGTCAGAGAGAAAATATTTCCATTAAATAGACATTACATTTCTGGAATGATGAAAATAAAATAATTTAAAACATGGCACCTTGTTTATCTAATATTTGAAAAAATTGTTCAGTTACTATTGTAAAAGAAAAAAGGCAGAAATTCTGATGTCAGAATCCTTTGACAATCCATTTCTAATTATATGTGAACTCCTGCACATCCTTTTGGGACACTGCTACTTATTGTATAAGGAATATCTTATGGAGAACAGGAAGAAGAGGAAAAGAAAAAAAAGAAAAGGAAAGCAAGCACTTCTAAATTATAATAGGTAATGGGTAGAAAAGACTTTTAATTGTTGTGTGCTTTGGGGGTAGAAGGGAAGAGTAGAAACTATGGAAAAGAGAAAAGTACAAAAAAGAAAAAGAAAAATCAGGGTAATAAGCTTATCAAAGGTAATAATAAAACCACAAAGTAGTTGTAGCACTCAACAATCTTACAAATCCTAAAGCTATAATCCAGGTTTTCTAACTTTCAAATTAAGACTCTCTTCCTACTATCCCCATTTATAAAGACTTTCATAAAAACGAACACTAACTGCTCAGTAGTCCAGGAAAACCCAGCCTCAACATATTTATTATGATTCAGCTGGGGAGCAGAAAGAAAAGACATTAGGTGACTTCTTCAGGGACTGAAAGAAACAAAATCCCATCCCCACTCAAAAAAGCCCCCCAAATTCAAAACCAAACATCTATTTAAACTTCAGTCAGGTAGAATAATAGTGTAAGAAACAAGATGATAAGTTTCCTTGAATATAAACATTACTCATTAGTCAATACTTTAGAAACCCTCAGGCTCTGCATTTCTACCACTTTCAGACCAGTTAATCTTCAATGCCTGAGATACTTCTGCAATCAAGGATTTCTTCCTTCCTAATCTCAGGATACCAAGTACCACAGAGAAGAAACAAAGCAATTTTAAAACAAAGCGACTTGCCTAGGGTCACACAGCTGTTAAGTGTCCAGTGTCTGAGGCCACATTTGAACTCAGGTCCCCCTAATTCCAGGGCTTGTGTTTTATCCACTGTACCACCTAGCTGTTCCCCAAATGACATATTTTTCAAAGGTAGTTCTTACTATTGCTTCTAAAGAGAGAAAGTATAAAAAATTTTGTTTAAGAATTTATCAAATTAACTCACTGTCTACGAGTCTTGGGAAGAAATCCCACCATTTCCATTGCCAGCTGTAGTCGTTCAAAATCATGCTTCAAATCTTCTCCATCAACAGATGAACAATCCTGCTGGTTTAAAATATAAGAAGTCAAAATTATCTATTTGATTCCAAACTAAATATAATAGTTGCTTATATGACCAAATCATAATCTGAACACCAAAAATTCACTATTCTCAATATTTTACTTATTACAAATCAGATATTTGATGTTGATAATATCAATAGCTCTTTTCTAAAGCATTTTGGCATTTAGATTGTTTTAGAACAACTATAAATAAGTTCCTTATCCATTATAAAGGCATATTTCTATTTATGTACCAAAATCAAAGTGCACCATTTAGTTAATCCACTATTTCTGGGCTCCTAATGTAAGTGGGCAACCAAATAAAGGATGAGTAACAATAAGGATAAAG
The DNA here is from genome assembly GCF_902635505.1 of Sarcophilus harrisii. Lineage (NCBI taxonomy): Eukaryota > Metazoa > Chordata > Mammalia > Dasyuromorphia > Dasyuridae > Sarcophilus > Sarcophilus harrisii. Next base: position 597,977,830 of record NC_045427.1, read on the forward strand.
TTATGTGTACAAACAATAGTAATTTTCAAATGATACATACTCAAATGTGGCTAAAAACGTCTAGAGTTCCACAAAAATGACTATTATGTTAGCAAAATATTTCCATTTAACTTTCCTACGTAATAAAAGGGAACTTTATTCCAAGTTGATCAAAGTTGTTTCTTTATAATAAAATAATTCATTGATTTTATCTTGGAATAGCTTCATTATTGAAAATTATCCTGCTTTGTACAACTAAGAATGACTTTAAGAATTTATTTTGCCATAATAAGACATGTAATTGTTCAATTAAATACTTGGAGATTTGAATGCAAGAATGAGTGGCAGAGTGGCATGTTTAAAATGTATGAAATCTCTGGGAGGAAAAAACCCTATCTATATATGAGAGACTATAAATACACAACAGAAAATTATTTATGTCTTAAGAATTCAAGTGTTATGTTTTCCTCATAATTCTTAGGGAACCTTCATGCATCCCTCAATAATTATTTTTTTAATTGAAAATTATCTGTTCAAGTAAAAAACAGAAATGAAAAAAAGTTACTTGGCTGCTTTGATGGAAAACTTAGAACATATTTTTTCATCTTAAAACTCCTATGTGAAGAACACTTATTTTATAGGTAAATATGTTCCTAAATCAAATGAGTATTATATGGTTCCAATGAAATAAACAGAATGATGAAGAGATGAAGATTCTTTCGCTTTTGACTTGACTTTTTAATCAAAAAGAATGAATAGTGAAAAAATCAAAGTAAATGAATACTTATAACCTAAAATATGGCAAATATGAAGACTATAAACAAATATAAATATAAATATAAACAAATACTAATATGAAGCAATTTAGGATGAAGGAAGAAAATGAACAGAACTATTTTCAAAATGAGAGCAACCAAATCTAATAAACTACTTAAAAGGACAGAAAGATGCAAAATAGATATAATACAGATATTATTGTTAAATGCATAAACGTAAGTAATTCCTCTTAATTAAGATTATATAATGTAACAATTTTATGTGTAATAATTACTTTGCTTATATAATAGTATTAGTTGAGTTAAGAAGTTACCAAAATTATTATTGTATACTTGTGATACTAATTCAAAAACAGTAAAAAAAAAAAAGGGGGGGGGGGGGAGAAACAAGCCAGCATTTCCATTATCATAACTTTGAAAACAAAATTATCTCAAAGATCAGATTGCTATAGTAGAAAAGATAAAACAATCATGGTTATACTACTACTCTATATGCTCAAAAGACAACTGATATTATCACCTCATGGTCTCAACAGAAATACAGTGATATTCTCTTATTTTCACATATGGTTAGTTTAGATGACTTCTAAAGGTCTTACCAACTCTAAAGAGTCTATTTTTCAAGGAAAAATCTTAAATATGAAGTGTCACAAACCATATAGTTCTGCAGCATCCAAAATCACCTGACATTTATTTAAGTTCAATGATTATCAGTTTCCTCACCTATAAAATAGATAACTTTAAAATTTCCTCTAAGCTCTAAATCTTTAATTCTGTAAATCTTTTATCTTAAAAACAGCAAAAAGAAATAGTAACATTTTACTAAACAAAAACACTTTAATCTTAATTTTTATAAACAAAGAAAATGTTCATTTCCAAGAAGACTAACAAGTGGCAGTAAATCAATGTTTTCAAATGTGAATACAGCAAGTACAAAGTGTATAGCAAGTTAAATACAATGTGTATTAAAATATGATTGGCACAGAAATGACAATCATTTTCAAATAGTCTTTATGCCATTCATTTGTCTAAAAAATCTTGGGAAACACTAATCTTTCTAAGTTCTATTTACTGTTTTAAAAATAAATTTTAGAAAATTACAACTTGGTAAATGGAGGAAATGTTAATTTATTTAATCCAATTACCTTTCTTAAGACTCTGGAATTTCAACTTAGTGTCTACTTAGGTGTCTACTTAGAAATAAAGGAATCCCGATTCTCCTAAGTGAATTTTAAAGTTTCTATTTACTTTTAGACAAACTCTTTTACTTAATAGGTTAAATTCTAGTTCTTTAAAAGCCATATTTGGAAACTACAAATGAAGAACTTTCATTTGTAAAAGCTGAAGGCAACATTCAAAATATTAGTGATAATTAAAGAAGTATAATAAAGAAAAAAGCAGTAATTGACAAGCCTTGCTAAAGTTCTGCTTAGGACCTTTGTAATATAAATTTAATTATTTTAACTTATTTTTGAAATTGCTGTATCTAATGCTGACAGATTCACGTACAACAACTGTGAATACATAGCACTTTAAAATGGGCTAAAATTACCACAATAAGCAACATTACTACTTAATGTTTTATGTTACACTCACCAAAAACACTTATTACATAGGCAACATCTTCCAATATTTATCCCTCCAAATCTCTCTATCCACCCCCTTCCACCCTCTCACGTCTCCCTCTCTTTCTTTCCCTCTTTCATCGCTTTCTTTCCCTCTTTCTCCCCCATGTGATGTGAATATGTGTAGGTTATCACACTGCCTCCCCTCACATATATATGTATATTGTATCTATAAATAGTTGTTTCTATTTTGCCCCATTTGAAATATCAGCTCCTTGAGAAGGCAATTTGTCTTTGACTTTCTTTGTAGTCTAGGAGGATTATAGAATATCTGCTTCTGCATTTAATCTGTTGCGATATTGTTTTGGTTTAAGCCTGTTAAGAAAATCCAGTTTCATGAAGATATGCAAATTGGAAAGAGAAGAATTTTTAACAGGAAAATAAAATATTATGAAAATAATTTTGACCTTAAGGATCCCCTGAAAAGGTCTAGGGAATCCCCCTTCAATTTCCTGAAGAAACTACTTGGCAGTACTTTGTCAATATAGTTTTTATCTGATCTTCATAAAATATAATTATTTAAAATTTTTTTGTAATTTGAACTTTTATCAATTTAATCCATCCTCAGTTAGTTTGAATTAATGGGGGAAAAAAGTTAGCTAAGCAATATTAAGAGCACTTAGTATGGTACCTAAGGAGCCTATATTCGGAATCTTCCCCCAAGAGAAGGTATTAAGTTTAAATCCAGTTATCTGACATACATTGTATGTGGAATCCAGGGTAAGTTATTTAATCACTCATTCCCACAGGGAACATGCTAAAGAGTATAAACTATGAAGAAGGTGACGACCTACAATGGTAGAGGGAGTTTTCTCAGCTGCCTTTCTCTCACATGAAGATTCTCAATACCAATGAAATAACAGATCAAGTCCAAAATAAAATAGCACATAAGCAATGAGTAGTTATGATTTTCTCACTAAATAAATGAAAAGTTTGCTCTCTAACTTTGAATAATTTTTAGCGCTACACACTTACTCTAAGTGGAACATAACACAAAACGTTAATATTTCTGTTAAGATTTGTCAGAATGTATTGAAGAAGTTGGATAGCTTTAAAATGAGCCCTATTACAATTTGACTAATACATTGAATCTTTTAATCCTTTCAGAAATCAGTGTAAAACATTTAAGAAACAATAATAAAATCATTCCATAAATTTTTCTTCATGAAATGTGGGCAATACTAGAATCATTTTTTAAGTTTTTGAAATAAACTATATTTTTAATAAATAGAAAAGTAACCACAAACAACCAGGATTAAAACAGTGCAATCTAGAGTAAAGAAAAAAGAAGGGACAGGGCACACAGATGTATAACTAGAAGCATATTAACCAAAAAGATATTATTTTAAACTTTTGACATCTGAATTGTTTCCACAGGTCAGGAAAAAAAATATTACTTTTCCTTTCTTCATCAATTTTCTGTTGTAGCAATTTGCCCTCAATTAATATAACAAATAAGCTAAGTCTAAAAAATTGCTTGATTTTATGCTCAGAGCCCAAAAAATTATGATTACTGTCAGTTTATTCTAATTTCCTCAGGGCTGTGTTCCGAAATTTCACTAAATTTTTTTTGAAAGAGATATTAAATTATTTTCTCTCAAAACTAAAAAATAAACAGGACCAAAACGTGATTTGAGTTTATTTTTTAAAAACAGAAAACTAAAGTAATCTTACATTTTAACAGATCAAATTTAATCACTACCCAAATATAAATTATGTTCTTTAAAAATAATTCACAGATCTTTACATAGACATGTGTGCACAGACACATACACGCACAAACAAAATTCTGATGAAAAACGAGATTAAAAATTAAGCACAGAACTGAAGTGCATCAGTAGAGTAATACCCATTTGGCTTCATTTTAAGGGGAAAAAAAACTAGCAGTAATTATATAAATTACTTCAATTTTGTTATCATTTAACTTAAATTTAGTTTCCATTAGGACTGAATGATTCAAAAATTAAAATCAATCTATTTTGTAGAAACATTCATTAAATTAAAATTTAAAAATTCCACCATCATAAAATATAGCAACTTTGAGATCATCTTTTAATTGTAAAAAATTTATGATCTTGATCTTCAAATGCAATTGAATCTAGACTGAACTCTAGCTTTAAGAATTAACTAAAAAAATTCAAATAGGTTATTAGTGGTATAATTTCAACCATGTAAGGATACACATCAAGTAATCTAAACTATTATCAATTGCTCAAGTTCTAATTTTATACATGTAATTCCCAAAGTTGTAAGTTGTGAGATGATAATCAAATGAGCAAGGTAATACCCTTCACCAGCAACACAGACTACCTGTGTACTTGTACTGACCGGCTCAGAGTCATAGTAATAATCATCCCAGCTCTGTCTGAGGGGTTTCTTTGTCATCTGAAAGTAAGGCAAATCCAGTTAGGAAAAGATAAAGAACTACAACAAATTTTCCTGACCATCTTTTAAATTAAGTAAGCATGTAGCAAGCATGTAGCACAGCTTCAAGCAACATAAAAGAAGATTTTGCACAGTAAGACTGAAATGAGATATTTAAGAAATATTCTGGAAAATCATTCATTAGATTATCAATATTTGCTTGTAAACTGATTTTTATAAAAAACATACTTGAGTTACAATCTGTCCAAATAATAGATAACAGGAGGATAGCTTTTTTTTTTTAATTACAAATCTTAAGATTAACTTAGTTTTAGTGGTGCTTGCATCTAAAAATAATAAATAGTAAGTAAAGGATTAAATTGCTAAACCATAATTCAAATGGCTTATTTCAAGAATCCAGAGAATGACTGTCCCAGAAATGGAATTATGACCTTCCCAAAAAAAACCCACTTAATTTTAATTAACAAAAAAGCTCAAAGTACTACAAAGAATGTAAATATCTTCAGCAGTATGAAAGATCATGCTAAAATTTTTATTTCAAAATTAATGTCCATAATACCAAATTGACGTGCTACATGCATTGCTATAACTACATCCTAAAACACTTACGTTGCTAGCAAAGTAAGCGATTTGCTTTAGAGGTAATTATTCTTTTAATTTAAATAGTAAGCTTTTCCTTACAAATGCCTATATTACCCAGGGAACACTAAACATGAAAACTTTAATCTTTTCTATTAGGATGTTTAAATCCTAAATAAGACAAAATCTATTTTTATATATGACAATCATAAAGAGTGAAGAATACCTAATTTTATTAACATTTATTAAGGGCATTTAAGTATTCTACCTAATCTTTGCAATCATTCTGCTGAGGGGAAAATAGTTTAAATCTGCTCTGGTAAAAATAATTTCAGAGAAAGATCTAAAATTTCTAAATGCCTTATAATTGATGGATTTCATTTTGATTTAGGAGTAGATCTGTTATTTTGTTAAGCTAATCATACTAATGGAATATGTCCACACATCTATAAGTATACATAAGCCATTAGTAGATCATTTATATATAATATATATTTATATCAAGAAAAAATACTTAAGCATGAGATCATGCAAGGAATTATAGATACTAAAGATCTGTAAATATATAAATTACACTTTACATGAAAACTTGGCAAAAGATGATTAGTAACATTATTAGTAACAACACTCAAACAAATAACAAAACCTTAACACAAGAATCTTTTTGTACATGAAAAATATGCAAAAGCAAAATAATATGAATCCCGTTATTTCAGACATTAAACCTAAGAGATTAAAAATATGTAGAAATGTATTAGATTAGACCTTGTAAATTTTATAAAAGTAGGATTTTAACTATTCCATTCAATAATTGTTGCCTACATCAAAAGATAAACATTGGTAAAAACTAAGTGCATTTATAACAATACCCAACATTTCAAAATGCCTTCCTTCTCTCCAAGTCCCACCTGGTTGAGGTAATGATACTCCTCAGGCTGCTTAAGGTGGAATGCTGCCCTCTCCTCTTCACTTGCTCCTGCCAGTAAGTAATAGAACACATGGTAGTTCCTGTCATAAAAATGAATAAATAATAAAATTTGTCAGTAGAGAAAAACATATTTAGACATTAAATGATGTAAAAAGGATTTCTTTATTATTGAGAAGAGTTTAGTAGCAAAGAAATCACATGCTCTTTAAATAAAATTTACTGGTAAAACTATGGAACAGGGATTTTTTGTTGTTCATTTTCTGGCTTGCTTCATTTTTCTGATATTGGATTAAAATTCAACTATTTAGTAAAACAATTTGGAATTGTTTGAGAAAAGACACTTTTAAACTAACAACTCTACTGTGCATTCATGACAAAGGAAGAAACTTTGTAGTAACAAAAACACATGAAGTGATACAAAGTGAAGTAAAAATAACAAGGGGAATTAAATATACAGTGAATATAGTATATAAATAAAAACAAAACTAAAAGTCTGTCTAAAACTAATAATAGTGTTCAATCCCAATCTTAGAAAAAAAGCTCCTTTTCAGAAGAGAGATGGGAAGAATCAATGTAAAAATGAGGTGTATACAGAGACAAACGATAGCTAAGAATAATGATTTTGCTTAACTATCTTTCTGTGCTAGAGGAAATAAGTGGTAAGGAGAATGTGGAGATGTTAAAGAGACAGAACTAGTATGAAAATAAAAGATATCATTAAGGTTTTTTAAAAAGTATAATTTATAGAAGGACATGGACACAATGAGCAAACCTTGGGAGAAAATTAACAGCAACCAACTTCTCACAAAAAGAATATATATAGTCATGTAGGAAGAATGATGTATAGCAAAGAAAAAGTCCATGCAATGGTAACCAACAATGTGATGAAATCAAAATCTCCTAACCCATTTGATTCCCAAGAATGAACAAAGAAGAGTAGGGACAAGTTGTACACAAGAATATTTAAAAGTTCTTTTCTTCTAGAAATCTACCTTGGTATTCAGGCACCAAGGAAAACACAGACTCCTCTCAATTGAAGCATTAGTGACACAGGGGCAGAAATGGATAGTTGGAACCTCCACAGGAAGAACAAACTACAAGAACCAAATCAAAGACCCAATAAAAATACCAAAAATGTGTTTCTTAGTTCTGCTTATTTTTTCTATACTCTCTTGTACTTTATGAATTGCTCTACATTCTTCATTTTTGTCATTTCTTAATGACAATGAAATTACATTCTAATATTATGGTTTTTTTTATTGCTATACCTTAATTATGGTGTACACATATTTTTCCACTTTTTCTGTATCATTAAAAAAAAAAAATAGATAGGCTTCTTTTCCCACACAAAAAAGAATTTCAGAAGAAAATCCAGGGGAAAAAATATTGAATTCAAAGAGTCTAAATAGCTTTGTGATTTTCTTTCTTTTTTTAAATAAATATGAAGTTGCTTTTCCAAAATTTACTTATCTCATATGAAAGTTCTGTCAATAGTAGAATGTCATGCCTATTTTCTCCCCAGTTAAGTTAGCACTGAATTCATAATTTTTTAATTAAAAAAAATTGGAAGAATTATTGGATTGTAGAACTAAAGTTTGAAGGACATAATACTACTAATATAGCCTTTTCACTTTATAGATAAATAGGTTGAAGATGAAGAAGTTAAATTATCTGTTCACTGTACAGGTAACAATATATTACATTATTTTTTTCCCCATTTTATTCAGCTATGAATGGCTTATTACCCATTAATATTAAAACATATTAAATATGTTAAAGTTTGACAACTCTTAAAATACTTAATAAACTGTTATCCTGTAATTCCTCCTTGCAATTTTTGTCTCTTATTCACCAATATTGCTAATTCTGTGATATAGCCCTTGTTATCTATCTAATTGTTAATAGAATAGAGCTAGAGATTAGTTTGTGGTTTTTATTTTTATTTAATTAACTCAGCAAAATCATGTACATTGGGCCTCTCCAATTATTTAATTCATTCTTTATACTTCTGTTAAAATTGTTTTTATAATACTCTTGATGTCCCTCTTGTAAAATCTTGATATAGGTATTGCCCAAAGATTTCTTATCATTTTTATCATAATTATATTACTTTTCATATAAATTTATTCTGAAATTTTTTACTGATATACAGAACAACTTGTGTTTTTATTACTCTATTGCTACAACAGTTTTTTTGTTTTCTTCAGTTTAAAAAAGCACCCTTATAGCACTAGCAAACAAAAATGTTTTTTTTTCTTTCAGCTTATTCCTCTAATTTCTTCATTTTGCCAAGAGATAAAATAAACATTTCTAAAACAGTGTCAAAAAATGATGATGGCAAATGTACAATATTCATATTCTTAGGGGGAAAAGTCTATTACTCCTTAACTGTGAAGACCGCGTAATTTAAAATCAGCCGGAGTCAGGAATTCAGGTAAGGGGAAAATCGTCAGTCTTTATTCTCAGTGAAGAAAGATCGGAGGTGGAAGAGAATCGGCGATAGCCAGGTGTGCAGCTGAGTCAAGAAGCTAGCTAGACCAACAGCCACAAGACCAGCAGCTACAAGCATGGAACCCAGGCCAATCTCTCCCACCTTCTCTTCTTGTCTGTCTCCATCCACCAAAATCGTCATTTCCTATACAACACATCAGGACTTGCACAGAGAGTGGGCAGGGACCATTCTTTATCCAATCATGTATGTTAATAGAGTATATATAGTCCAATTACTATTTAGCCTCACATACTTGGGACCTCAGTGCATCAACTCAAACCTCAGCCCATTACACTTAACAAATTATGCTACTTCACAGTTTCAAAGGCTTCTGCAGTTTATCATCTTTTGGTTTCTATGAAGTTTATTACTGACATAATTACATTCATTGTCTTCTAATTCTGAATTACCTTTGCATTTCTGACCTAAATCCCATTTGCCCCAAATGAATAATATCCTTCACATATAATTGTCATTTATTTACTTTAACATATAATTATAATTTATTTACCAATATTTTAGTATTTTTGCATTATTTTTCATTAATGATATAAATTAACACACATGCACGCACACACATATGTATGTATATGGTTTTCTGATTTTTAAATATGTTACTCCAGGTATATATTAGGTGTTGGGGAGGGGGAGACATAAGCATATTTTTAATCCAGGTCTTCTGACTCTACTTACAGTATTCTCTGTATACTCTACCATGCTATTTCTATATCATTAATAAATGCAAAAATACTTAAATATTGGTAAATTTGTGTAATATACATATACATGATCTCTATCTCAAGCAAAGGATTTCTCTATTAAGAGATGGGTGATATTCTATACTGATAAAGGGACTTCCCATTTTGAGAAAAACCCATGAAAACAATATCACAATTTTTTTTTTAATATACCTTTATATTCATTAAGATCTGGTTTGTATTTTCTTTTGTCTGTTTTATTCCTGTTGTGTCCTTCAATCAGAATTATATGCTTCAGATAAAGAGTAATGGAAAACTCTTTTTATATTTGGAAGCAATTTATAATAGCATGAAGGCTGAATATGGCAAATTAACATGTGAATTCAAATGGTCCTGGTAACATTTTATCTGCAAATTCATTTTGGGAAATCTCCTTGCTACTTCAGCAACTGGCTATTTAATGTATATGTAAATAAATGTCTTTTTTTCAAAATTGTCACATATATTCCAAGTTTTATTGACTATATATCTAAGAGTATTTTGATTTCATCTACATTATTACCATATCCCTTTTAACAGATTTTTGTCAGTACTAAAGTATTAGGTCATATATTTCCTCTAAAAGCTGCCAAACATAAGAAATAAAAATAAGTTTAGGACAAACATCCTCAATGGGAAGTAATTTATCCTTTAAAAGATATCTTTTTCTCAGAAAACCACATTCCCACACTTCTGTGTTAATCTATCTAAATCTATCTTTCTGAGTGTTCCAAATCACTATTGATCAGAGAAATGCAAATTAAGACAACTCTGAGATACCACTATATACCTGTCAGATTGGCCAGAGTGACAGGGAAAGATAATGCAGAATGTTGGAGGGGATGTGGGAAAACGGGGACACTGGTACATTGTTGGTGGAACTGTGAATACATCCAGCAATTCTGGAGAACAATTTGGAACTATGCCCAAAAAGTTATCAAACTGTGCATACCCTTTGATCCAGCAGTGTCTCTACTGGGCCTATACCCCAAAGAGATACTAAAAAAGGGAAAGGGACCTGTATGTGCCAAAATGTTTGTGGCAGCCCTGTTTGTAGTGGCCAGAAGCTGGAAAATGAATGTATGCCCATCAATTGGAGAATGGTCGAGTAAATTGTGGTATATGAATGTTATGGAATATTATTGTTCTGTAAGAAATGACCAGCAGGACAAATACAGAGAGGATTGGCGAGACTTACATGAACTGATGCTGAGCGAAATGAGCAGAACCAGGAAATCATTATATACCTCAACAGCAATACTGTATGAGGATGTAATCTGATGGAAGTGGATTTCTTCAACAAAGACAAGATCTAACTTAGTTTCAATTGATCAAGGATGGACAGAAGCAGCTACACCCAAAGAAAGAACACTAGGAAATGAATGTAAATTGCTTGCATTTTTGTTCTTCTTCCAAGGTTATTTATACCTTCTAAATCCAATTCTCCCTGAGCAACAAGAAAACTGTTCGGTTCTGCACACATATATTGTATCCAAGATCTACTGTAATCTATTTAACATGTATAGGACTGCTTGCCATCTTTGGGGAGAGGGTGGAGGGAGGGAGGGGAAAAATGAGAACAGAAGTGAGTGCAAGGGATAATGTTGTAAAAAATTACCCTGGCATAGGTTCTGTCAATAAAAAGTTATTTAATTAAAGAAAAAAAAATAAAAATAAAAATAAAAAAATAAAAAAAATAAATCTATCTTTCTGCTTCCATCTGGGCTAGGCTATATCTAGCACTAGCCTGTACTTCCTGAGTCTCTGTATTGTTTCCCCCACTGGTCTATACATATTTCTGCTGTCTGTGGGTACAACAGTCCCACATCATTGAAAATCAGCATTCCATTTGAATCTGGGACAGGGTCATTAGCAGGTGATGTTATGGTTTAATATGAAAGAGCATATGCAACAAATGTGACACTTTATTATTGGTGGTGGTGGTGGTAGTAGTAGTAGTAGTAATATCTAAATAAGTATAAATGAAATCTAGAAAATTAAGAGTCTGACATATAGTTTGTGAACATATATAAAAATACATACACATACATATATATTTGTGTATATTTATATATGTGTGTGTGTGTGTAGATAGATAGATAGATAGATAGACAGACAGACATACAGAACTTACCGCTCATTGTGTTCTTGATAGACGAGTCTAGATTTCTCTAACAGATATTTTTCAACATAAGCTCTGCAAGGGAAAAAAATGGTGATAAAATTATTTATTAGAAAAGCATTTAAAGGGCAGCTAGTTGGTGTAGTGGATAAACCAGCAGTCCTGAAGTCAGGAGGACTTAAGTTCAAATCTGGCTTCAGACACTTAACACTTTCTGGCTGTGTGACCCTGGGGGGGAGGGAGGGAGAGAAAAACAGAGAGAGAGGGAGGAAGGGAGGGAGAGAGAGAGAGAGAAAGAGAGAAAGAGAGAAAGAGAGAAAGAGAGAAAGAGAGAAAGAGAGAAAGAAAGAAAGAAAGAAAGAAAGAAAGAAAGAAAGAAAGAAAGAAAGAAAGAAAGAAAAAAAGAAAGAAAGAAAGATATTTAACATAAGTTAGACAACTTGTTTAACAGAAAAACATAGGTATACAAAAGGATACATAGATATCTATGCAATTTTCATTAAGTATTATTAACATATTTTATCCTATCAGTTACTAAGTTCTGACTGCTTGAAGTTCAGAGGCTTCACATATTTTCAAAATCTTAAGCATAATCCAAAATGATAAGTTCTAACAGTATCTCATCAATAAAAACTAGTTCAATTGAAATATAAGTGACCTCTTTATAAGCATCCCTAATTTCCATATTTGGTAAATGTTCAATTCATTAGATAATATATCTAGTCTTTTTTCAATCAACCAACCAACAAATATTGATTAAGCAGCTATCCTAATTACTGAGGATTTAAGTACAAAGAATTCAACAATCCACACTTAAAAGCTTACATTCTAGAGGGAGACAACAGGTACACAAAATGTAGCATATACTAACTGAATAAAATACAAGGTACTCTAAAAGAAAGGGTGCTAGTATTTTAGAAGATCAAGAAAAATTTCATGCAGAAGATTGTACTTTAAGCTGTATGTTAAAGGAAGAAACCCATTCTGAGGGAGAAGATAAAATATGAGTGATGTGAGATGAGGAAGAGAGGAGAAAAGAGAATTCTGGATGAATGACTTCATTTTCTATCAGTGAAATAACAAAACACAATCCTCATTAGATATGAGGAAGGGAAAAGTGGCATGACAGGCCTGACAAGAAATAAGAATATTTGAAATAAACTTTTGCTGTGGAGAATAGGAAAGGGAATTCATAAAAAAGGAATCAAATAAATTATGCTACTGCAATGAAAGATCACTTGAAATAGATGACATATTAGTATTGTACTTAAAAAGCACAATTCCATGATTTCTTCCACCTCTGTTCCAAACCACATGAAAAGGAAAAGAAGTAAGTTAGTCAGAGTAATTCAGAATGGAGTTTGACAAGACAGGAATGGCAATGGAACAAGATTTGAAAAAAGGATATAGCACTAAATTGATTTTATAAGGGGAGGACCATTGTAGACAGTCCAAAGATAACAGAATGAAAATGACCAAAAGAGTGAATGGAGGACAAGTTGAGAATGATAAGCAATTAGGGGCTAATAAATCATGGAAAATGATAAAAATCAAATTAAAGAATAATGGAGTTATGAAAATGCATTGTGTGTTATGTTAAAATAAAGGATATGATCTTTTGTGTGATGGAGCTGGGGTGAATCTGGGGATCTAGAGAACAGACCATACATATTTAGTAGATTTGAGAACTTAGGAGCAATTGAGGGAACAATTTATATAAAACGAAGGTAGAAGTTGGGAACAAGATAAAGAATCTAAGTCAAATAATGAAATAAATGAGAATGGAAGAAATACCATAGTGAATCAACAGATGGTGTGATAAATTGTGTGATTAAAATTTAGACAGTGTGAATGTTAATGTCAAAGGGAAAATTTTTACTAAATGATAATAGAAGAAAACTTTGGAAATGGAACTAGTAAACAAGAACAAGTAATACTGAAATATCAGGGAACATATCAAAGATATGGAAGAAGTGACTGGAATATATCACATATCAAGGTAGACGATATTACTTTTTTTTTTTTTTTTTTAAGAAAAGCTGTTTCCTTAATGTCACTTTTTAATGCCACTGTCACTAGTTGGTGATAGATCTTCCCTTCCATAAAGATCTTCACTTAAAGGTAATAATAAGTAGAGTTAATCAAAACAAACAATATACACTGGCCATGTCTGAAAAAGTATATTTCATTCCACATCTATAATCCACATTTCTCTGCAGAAAGGCGAGAGGTGTGCTTTACTATTGGTCTGCTAAATCATGGCTGGTCACTATATCAATAACAGTATTTCAATTTTGCATGGTAGTTTATAGTCTTCTTGAGAGCAGATCTCGTGATTAATAAAATTGGCAAAATAAAATCAATTGGAGGAAAGTATTCTGAAGGATAATATTATTGGAGATGAAAAATTTCATAATGAAATGGCAGATTATCCCTTGAAAGAAGTGTTTTGTATCCTAGATTTAAATGGGCAGATGCTCTATAACAGAGAACAACCAGAGAAAATGCCTAGAAGTGAAAGACAGAATGTCTTGTTTCTGGAATAATGTGAAATAAAGACCATGTTGAAGAATATGTTGGCAAAGATTATGGTGGAAGAAGATTGGAAAGATTGGTAATGAAAGCTAGGTCATGAAGAATGTTGGATCAAATAGAGGAATTTATATTTGATCATGGAGGCAACAGAGAACCACCTGAGTTTGTGGAGTAAAGAGGTAATATGGTCAGATCCGAAGTTTAAGAAAATTAGTTTGGTTGCTGAATGAAGGATGGATTAAAGAGGGGAGAGACTTCAGACAGGCAGAACAATTAGCAGTTACTGTAATATTATAGTTGAGGTGAGGAGAGCCTGTACTAGAGTGATAGCAGTATCAAAGAGAGAAAATGGTGCAAAGGTAAAACTTCTGATCCTGGAGACAACAGGGAGCCACAGAAGTGGAATGATTAAGGAGAGGAACAAGAAAGACCAAGTCAGGAGAAACACTTGCCTTCAATGAGCAGCAAATGTACATACTGGCAATGAAAAAGGACAAGGAGTCAGTAGTATTTAAATGTAAATACACTAATTTATATTTTAATATATTTAACATCTACTGGTCATCCTGCCATCTAGGGGAGGGGGTGGGGGGGGTAAGAGGTAAAAAATTGGAACAAGAGGTTTGGCAATTGTTAATGCTGTAAAGTTACCCATGCATATATCCTGTAAATAAAAGGCTATTAAATAAAAAAAAATAAATAAAGTTTAAAAAGTGAAAAAAAAATAAAAATAAAAATAAATGTAAATACAATGAAGTGCCTATATTAAAAAGCAAGTGTAGATTTAATTTGTTACTTTTTGAAAAGAGAAGAATGTAACAATAAGAAGCAAATAATTTCTAAAACTTATAATACTGATGGAATGCTACTTACCCTCGAACAGTTCCTGTCTCCTGGTAATTTACTTGAATAAATTTGCCAAAGCGACTTGAGTTGTTATTATGTGCTGTCTTTGCATTTCCAAAAGCCTGTCAAAATAAAGGGGAATTCTTATGGTATACTTCAAGAGCTGTATCCTGAATGTACCTGAATAATTTATTTCTAGTCTATATAATTAAACAACCAGAAAAAGGTAGTCAGCATCAGTTTACATTCATATTTGTACTACCATAAAATTTTAGAAATAGTATCCTGGGAGGTGGGTAATATACATATTATTCTCAATATTCTTTCCACTACAACACTGCTTCAGGAGCATTAGATTCAGTATCAAAAGTACTGTTAAGTTTTGACTTCCCCAAGAGATTTCAGACAAATGAATCTTAACGTGCTAAAAATTAGAAGGGAAACAGTTAACTGGAGGAAACATCTTTGTAACAAGTTTCTCTGATAAAGGTCTTATTTCCAAGATATATAAGGAACTAAATTAAATTTCTAAACCTACGAGCTAATCTTCACTAGTCAAAGAATACAAAGACAGTTTTCAAAGGAATAAATCTAAATCATGAATAATTAGGGAAATGAAAATTAAAATAACAGGTTTATATTGAATCTTACCTGATTTAATATGCTAAAAATGACAAAAGGGGAAAATGACAAACGGTAGAGAGGTCGTGGAAGAACAGATAAACTAAGACACTGTGGTGGGTATTGCTATGAATTGGCCTAACTATTCTGGAGAACAGTTTGGGAATTTTGCTCAGAAAGTTACCAGACCATACATTCTCTATGACGCAGCTATACTCCAAAGAAATCAAACAGAAAAGGACTGATATACAGAAAATGAGAGTATATATTTTAATGAGGAGATAAAAGCTAGAAAATGAAAGTTTGGGGAATCCTTCTTTTAGGGAATGGCTAAACAGATTATTGTTACATGAAAGTAAGGATATCACCATACTACAAGAAATTATGAAATAAGACAATTTTGAGGAGATCTGAAAGACTTCTGTAAAATGATGCAAACTGAAGTCACTAAACATAGAACAATTTACATAATGATAACATTATAAAGAAAAACAACTCTGAAATAATTCAGAATGCTTATATATAAACACAATCATAAACCACAAGTCCTAAAAACTGAAGATGAAATACACAACTTATCTCCTGATAGAGATCATAAATATACAATTCAGAAAAAAGACATACATTTTCAAATATAACTAATGGAGGAGTGCTAACTAAGAATAATCTGATTTATATGGCACCTTTCTGTCTTTGAAATTGGGGGATAAGATGTGTGTGTGATTGTTCTTACCAATTACATTGTTGTAGTTATTGTATATAGTTTTCTTGGTTGTGTTTACTACAGTCTGCATCAATATATAGAGCTTTCCATGTTTGATCACACATGTCATTTCTTACAATACAGCAATATTCTATTATGTTCATATATCACAATTTATTTAGTCATTCCTCAATTGACAGGCACTTACTTTATTTCTAGTTTTTAGTTATCACGAAAAATGATGCTATAAATATTTTAAGGTATATAAGTATGAAGTCCTAATTGGTCTCTCATCCTCTAGTTTCTTCCGACTACAATCCATTCTTGCGTCAGCTGACAGTATTTTTAAAGCACAAATTTTAACACATTACTATCCCACTCAATAACATCTACTTGCTCCCTTTTACCACTAAAAGTAAAACAAACTCTTCTCTCTGGAATTTAAAGCCTTTTACAATCTTGCCCCACGCCTATATATCCAATTGTATCACACATTACTTCAGTCAATCAACTGGTCGTCTTATTGTTTTCTGAAAATAGGAATTATTGTTTTGCTTTTAATGTGCTCCTATTTACCTAAACTAGATGATAGTAGATATAACCAACAAATATTAGTTAGATTTTTGTTGCTGAATTGTAATCTACATGCCACCATGAAATTCTGTTATAGTTTATTTAAGCATGTATTAAATTTAAAAGTCCTAACAGGATTGCCCTGCTTGCCTCAAGCAACTTCTGTAAGCTCTCTTGTGGATTATTTTACATCTCCCCATTCTGAATAAATCAATCTATGAAAATAAAAAAATAAAATAAACAAGAATTTAATCTTGTAATGCCAAAGTTCACTTTTAATGGGGTGACCAGTTCCTCCATTTGTCCTATTTCGTAATTCTGCCTTAAGGTTATGACCATCCCCTTGTAATGGTTGAGATAAAGGTTTTATAGACATTCCTTAATGACATTAGAATATCAGTAACCTCCTCTCTCTATTAGGTTATTCCCACCTCCTAGAGGTCCCTCTATTATGTCATTGTTCTTGTTATTCCATAAAAGGCTTGCTGCTCCAATACTCGGGGCTAGACTCTTTGAGATCATAGTCTCGTCTAGCCCTGGGATCAACATGGATGCATTGGTCCCAGTATTTCTCTCCATTTAATAAATTATTGAATTGGTCTCTAATCTTTGTCTTGCTCAGTTTCTTTGGCATTATATTTGGAGGCCCCAGCGAGATAAATAGAAAATGATCAGGATTAGAAATGAGACTCTCGGGTCTCTGCCTTGGACGGGGTGGCTGCGAATCTGAATTCTTGGCCTGGAGAGGTCAGGCCCTCCTGGATTTTTTCCAGAGCCTCTGGGAAAGAGAGCAGTTTCCAGCCACAATAGCCTGATGACAACCCCATTTCAGCCATAGGAGAGTAAGTTTGTCTGGGTACCTTTTGGGGTACCATGTGGTTATGTCTTAAGACTTGTTTGGTTGGCTTGGTTTGGTTGATGAATAACCGGACTCACCGGATTGCACGGTTGTACGGTTGTCACTTTGGGGGTGCCCTTGGGGTACCGGTTGGTTTGGTTGATTAGTGAATAACCTGACGCAGTTGTCACTTGGGGTGCCCTTTTTGGGGGTTCCATTTGCTTGGTTAATGAGTGGCCTACTGGACACAGGGGTTGCTACTGGAGTGTGAAATATGGAATTTTGGACAAGGTAAAAGACTTTCTTTCCTTATCTTGTGGTGGCCACTGCAGTCGTTAAGACTGCAGTCGTTGGTGGGAGCTCTTGGAAGCTCTGGCACAATTCTTTAGGAATTACTGCAAAGGCTGCAAAGATCGGGAAAACTAAGTTTTTACTTGTCTGCAATCTAGACACTCCGCTGCCTCAAAACTCTTTTCCTGGAGCAGATGCTTTGCTTGAGGAAACTCTTTCTGTCCAACTCTTTTCCAGAGACAAAGGCTTGTCCTTTGCATTTCTAAAAGAGGTCCTCCCACTTCTTCCATCGAGTGGGAAGTATATACATTTGAAAATGGGACTCAGTTTCCCCATTTGGGTCATCCTGTGTTAGTTAGAGTAATGCCGGCCCCTCCCGCTTTTACATGCTCAGGGGGCTATCTACAAAGACTGGGGGTTTTAAAAACGCCATTTGGTTTGGCTTTAATGTTAGTGTCCTACTGAATATTGTGCAGTCTAAGTGTGATCAGCGTTCTGTATGTCTTGTATGTTATTGGACAGTCTAGTTGTGCTCTGTGTTCTGTGTGATTTTTGTGAAATTATTTGTAATTTGTTTGTCTGTTTTGGTAATTTAAGAGCTCTGTTAAATTTAAGAACAATGATCAAATTTGGGAATTGGTTATTTCAATACTGAACTCCAGCTGGTGAAAACATTTGATTAGGAATTTAAAGATGATTCTAAATTTGGGAAATGAATTGGTTATCCTTAAGTATAAGATCTTAAAGGAACAATAGCTTGTTAAAGAAGTTCTGTTAACTTGCCTGAAAGAGGTCATATGCCTCTAATTTTACCTAAAGTATGTAACAAGAACTTTTCTGAAAGCTTCATCCCTGGCCAAGCTGGGCTTAGGAGAAGTCCATTGGGAATAATGGCCACATGGGGCCAGAAGGAGAGAAAGAAACTATGTTGTTTTATTATTTGAAATGAGATAGAAATGGATTATATGCTTTAAATCCAGCTCTGCTGGACATGTAGGTTTTATGGGATTCCCCCACCTACCCACTGATTTCTGCTACTTTAAATGCTGGGTGGGGTAGGGATCTTTTGTAAAGATTTAACACCACCCCCCACCTCTCCTGCTGCTACTTCAGCTATAGGAGCCATTTAATTAGCCTGGAGTGAAATTTAGTTCAACTTCACTCCCCACCCTTCTAATCTGGTCATTGGTAATCATTATATCCTAAATACTTGAGCAAATAAGTATTTGGTCTGGTCATCTATTGGTTACTAGATATTGTGTCTGGATATTCAAGGTTTTTTTTTAAAGTTTTTAACTAATGAGAGGCCACATCTTGTAGCAGTCCTTGTGGACCGGTCTTTCTATCTCAAACTGTTCTAACTTTTCTTTGTTAGATTTGTTTTTATTTCTAGATCTGGTCAAATTGCAGATATATTGACTTGCTTCTGAGACCTAGATCAAACCTTTCTTTGTCAGCTCGCCACACTACAGACCCATCCCCTCACGGACTGAGCATCATCCCTGTTCAGCTTGAAGAAGCAAGTGACAGCCATCGCCCACTTTTTTTGATGTAATTTGGACTGATGGGGGGGAGTGGGAAAGTGGTCGACTTGTTAGAATTTTCACTGTATTACTGTGGTGTGTTTAAGACTTGGAATGAAAATTGTTAAACTTGTGTAACTATTGCTGTTATGTCTTAGGGACTTTTAGTCTGTTATGTATATGCATATGTGTATGATTTGTATGTGGGATGGTCATTTGATAATTCCTTTCCAAAAGAAAAAAAGGAAGGAGAAGAAATAGGAAATTGGGAAAATTGTTATCTTTAGTTCAGATTTAATTGGAAGTTGGGAAAACTGGTATCTTGCTAGTTCAGATTTAATTGGAAGTCCTTTACTCCTTGCTTAAATTTACTAGACTAGGATTTGCTGGTTGTACTTTAACTTGGAAATCCCTTATTCTGTTGGAATTGCCCTGGCAGACTCAGTTTTGGGGATTATTTTTTAGAAACAACCAGAAATTGGATACCTATCTTGGAACTGGCAGTCTCTCTGAGCTGTTTCTCCCACTCCTGTTATCCCAGATCCTTAATTAGTAGTTCAGGGTACTTAAAAGGACCTTGTTGATATCGAGGCCTCTAAAAGTTTGGGGTTTGCCTGCCTTGGTCTAACTGTGCATAATCTACATTCTAGTAGCAGCCTTGTTTGTTCCTCTGGGCGGGACAGGTGGGGCTACTCCAAGCCTCACCCTTCTCTCCTGGAGCCGACTGCCCCTCTGAATGGGCAACACAACTGCCTTGAGCCTGCTGCTCTCCATAAGCAGAGGCCGAGTCATGCACAAATGACCACAGCTGTCCATATGCTCCCCAACTGCAGAGGATCTGACAATTGATTGTCAGAAATAATTGAAATAAGGAACTTTGTGTATTACTGATTAATTCTGGGGTTATCAGGGAGAGACTTGTCCTTGCATTGGTCTAGCTTTATTTTGATTTTTATTTACTTCACATAGGGTTGTTCAAATTATAGTGCAAAGGCCTTCTAGAGGAAGGTAATTCAAAGATTTCAATAGTTCCAAGAGAAAAAGGAGGGAATGTAATGCCAAAGTTCACTTTTAATGAGGTGACCAGTTCCTCCATTTGTCCTATTTCGTAATTCTGCCTTAAGGTTATGACCATCCCCTTGTAATGGTTGAGATAAAGGTTTTATAGACATTCCTTAATGACATTAGAATATCAGTAGCCTCCTCTCTCTATTAGGTTATCCCCACCTAGGTCCCTCTATTATGTCATTGTTCTTGTTATTCCATAAAAGGCTTGCTGCCCCAATACTCGGGGCTAGACTCTTTGAGATCATAGTCTCATCTAGCCCCGGGATCAACATGGATGCCTTAGTCCCAGTATTTCTCTTCATTTAATAAATTATTGAATTGGTCTCTAATCTCTGTCTTCAGTTTCTTTGGCATTACAATCTCTCTGTTCAATCAAGAATCATTTATTAAATACCTCCTATGGACTAGTCACTATGCTGAGGACTGGTGATAAAAAGACAAAAATGAAACTCTTTCTCCAACTAAATTTCATTCCATCAGAAGAGATAATGTGTATATATTTAAATATGTACAAAATAAAAGGATATTTGGAAGGAGACATTAGCAACTGAGGGGGAATTGGGAAACTTCTAGTGAAGTAGATGGCATTCAAACAGAACTTTAATGGAAATTCAGTATTATTAGAAGCAACAGACAAAATGAAATGTGCATTTTAGGTAATGGGAACAAGACATATGCATAGAGAAATGAAGCTGGCATGTTATGTGTTAGAAGTGACAGTTTGGCTAGAGAGAAAACATGGAGAGGAGTCACATAATAAACTTGGAAAAGGATTGTGGAAGGCCTTAAACTACCAAAGGGAAAGGGGGGAAAAAGGGAAAGGGGAAAAGAAAGGGAAAAGAAAAGGGCAAGGGAAAGAGAAAGGAAAAAAGGAAAGGAAAGGATAGGAGCAGGAACAAGAGTAGGAGCAGGGATAGGTGCAGGGGCAAGGGCAGGGGAAGGGGAATAGGCAGAAGAAAGGGAAGGAGAAGAGACAAGGAAAGAGGAAGGGCAGGAGAAGGGGCAGGGGCAAGGAAGAGGAAGGGAAAGGGGAAGGAGAAGGGAAAGGAAAGGGAAAGGAAAGGGGAAGGGGAAGAAGCAGGAGAAGAGGGAGGGGAAGGGGAAGAAAAAGAAAAGTCTATTTGTTCTTCCAGGTAATAGGGGAATCACTAGAGTCTGTTGAGAAGCCCAGTGATAGTCAAACCTGTGCTGTAGGAATATCAAGCTGACAAATTTGTGAGGGGAGAATTAGAGAGGGAAGAGACTTGAGGTAGAGAAATTTATTAGGAAACTATTTTGGAAATCAGGGTGAAAGGTGATGAAGGCATGTTATTTAAACAAATGCAATATAAAACCATGAAGAATAAGTAAGAAATGAAGGGAAAGATTTACTCCTAACAAATATAGACAGGGGAGCAAAGATTTTGAGGCTGTTCTGCTGGTAGGCAGATGACAAGGAATCATCAAAATCTGAAAAGACTGAATAAATCAGACATGACATCTTTATATTGCTTTGAATTCAGAAAACAGAATTAAATATTTTAAAATGAAAACTGGATTTTTTTAAAGTCACAATGCATTATAATGTGATCCCCAACAGTCTTGACTCTAAAGTGTCTTAAACATGCAAAAAAGGACAATGTAAATGTTATGCTGCTATGAATACAAGCACATTTAAATTATTTGAAGCACTCCACTTCACTGAAGAATGAAGTGCAAAATTTGAAAACATTAATGCTGTTAAAAACTCCCCATATATTCTTCTTGACTGACTTGAAATATTTTAAGTGAAATTCCTGAGCAACATTCCAACCTTTGGCATTAGGTAATGAGCAATAAAGAGAAGTTAAACATTGTTCTTGGGGTTGAATTCTCTCAAAGTGTGGGAGAAAAATTCCATCTGCAATTGACTAATGGTAATTCAATATCACAAAATATTACTTCTGTTGTAAAGGAAAAACCCCAAAGGAAACAGTGTCAATCTTTAAATATATTGTTAAAAGAATGGCTTTAATAAGAAATATTCTAATATGTTTGAGATTGAAACTGGTGTCAAAAAAAAAAAAAGAAGAAGAAACCCCACAAATCTTTGTCTACCTTGAAATAAGTTTTAGTTAATAAACATATCTATTTTTAAAAATTCAAATCATTAGTCATACACAAAAAGTGCAGAGAGCTGAACATTATTTATAAATACATCCAAATTATTACTTGAAAGACTGTCCTAGAATCTACTTTTAAACACTTCAAAATAAAACTCTTTCAGATCATTAAAGAATGATTTTTTACAAGTCAATTCTAATTCTTGTCCATAAAGGATATGTATGTATGAGTGTGTGTGTGCGTGTGCACATGTGTGTATGTGTGTGTGTATCTCAAACAATTCCTAGATGACAGCATCATATTTATGGTTCTTCACTAATTTAATTGAAAATTAAGTGTGTATTTTTATTTTTGTAATGTATTATCCAAATCACCTGGAAACACAAAAGGGGAAAGGAAAGGGGTCTAGGAGTACCGGATCTGCAACTATACTAGGATGGCATAGATCAGAGCTTTTTAAAATTCTTCCATTCCCCATCCCTTTTTGCCTGAGAAATACTTATGTGACCCCAGGTATATAAAATAAGTATATAAATCAAATACTGATAATAAGCAATCATTTTTCAACTTCCATGTTCACTTATGAGACCCTATAGGTCACAAACACTTTTAAGAAGGTGGGATTTCACACTCAAGTGGAATACCAAACACTGTAATATATCCAAGTACAGTTGTCTAGACTTTAATTGGAGACCCCCAAAGAGGAGAATCTTAACATCTCCCAAGGTAGACGAATATTTCCTAATATCAAGTCTAAATTTAACCTCTTTCTAACTTCCTCCACCTCCCTTGGTTTTCTATCTTCTAGAACAAAAGAGAACAAACTGAATCCTTCTATGACAACTTTTCATACTTTGAATTCAGTCATCAAGATCAACTACCCCCTAAATTTTCTCTTTTCCAGAGTAAACATCCCCACTTCCTTTAATCTTCCTTAGTTCCTTCAATCTGTCCTCAAATGAGACAGGCTCAAGGTTTATCACCCCTTAACTCTGGGTCACACCTTAGGCTCAAAATCCTTCTTAAACTGTGAATAAATTTGAATAAACATTCAAAGGTGTACACAAATATCCATTAGTATTTCAGAAGCAAAAAAGGACAGAATTCCAAAATATCAAAATATCACATATTCACAAAAAGATCAAAATGAACATAAGGAAATATGAAAATTATGTTAATTGATAAAAAAAAAGATCTGCAGAATTAAAAATTTTTCTATACACTGGATTACATATAACAAGAAAATTCAAAAATAATAAAACTTGAGTATAAGAAGAACACAGATCAAACAAATTCCTTGTTTGTTGCTCAGGAATTCATTATTTCTAATTTTTTAAATACTAAATATTTTATGGAAAAATTTATGTTTTTCTGTTTACAAAAATAAAGTTATAGCAACATTTTCAATGAATATCTTTGTTTTTAATATGTAGTTCCAAATGTTCAGAGGTTCTCCCTCCCTTCAACCTCCTGTAACAATTATGACTTCCTCACCTATTTCTTTCAGATCTCATTTTAAAGAATATTTTCCCTCTAAAAAAGGTCTTTTTTCTTTTTTAAAACTTAGAAAGTATAAAGATGCTCCTACAGTCTTTGATCTCTTCCCAAAGGGAAACCAACCTGTACACATACATCTTACTTGGCAATGATAGTGAAATACAAACAGAAAGCCCCTTCTATACAGCACTGTACTTTCTCCATTTCCTCTATTCTCTGTTCTCATGTTACTATTGTTAGTTCATGTGGTTAAACTGGTGTAGCTTATTTATAGCAGACTTCTTGGAGGGGTGCTAGTGGTGTAGTTTTCTAACCTTTTATTTTCATAATACTAGCAAGGATTTGATCCATAATTAGCAGATTGCTTTCAAAAAGAAGCTACTCTCAGAGGCCCCGATTGCTTTCAAAAAGAAGCTACTCTCAGAGGCCCCCAAGAGAAACCTAAGTAGAAATCCAAAATTAAGTCATATATGTCAGAATAGGAATTCCTTTTCTACATGGATTGCACTAGATGCTCACTGAAGTCCCTTCTTACACAAGTAAAGTGCTTTGCAAACCTTAAAGCACTACACTATATAGCCAAGAGGCTCAGGTAGATAAAGCACAGAATCTGAAGTCTAGAAGACTTATGTCCCAAACAGCTGAAGCCACTTATTGGATGTCATCACTTAACCTCTGTTTGCCTAAATTTCCTCATCAGTAACTTCTTATGAGGACCAAATAAAATAAAATAAAGCATTTTGCAAATCTTAAAGGGCTATAGAAAGACTACCTATTATTATAATTCCAAATCTAAAATTCTGTGATTGGTCATTTCTTCCATTCATTTCTTTCCTTCCCAGATACCCAGACTTCAGATAGGAACTCTCCCTCAGCAGCTTCATCACTATTTTCAGTTCCTCATTAATAATCAGAATAGGATGCACAAATATTCTTCATCAGTTTTCTAGCTTTTTGTGATATAAAATTATCACTGAGGCAGGTCAAGAATAACAGCTGTTCTGTTTTTTAGTCAAGAGAAAACTTCACAGTCATGACAGGGTAATTTGAATTCCTCATCACTACTATATCATGCCTTTTTGCAGTTTTGTGAAATACAGCCATGATCCATTTTCGCATTAGGTTTAAGTGAACTGTAGTATACTATCAATATAATAAAGTCTGCTTTTTTATTAGTCCTCCATTTCTAATATTTTCTAATCTATTTCTTCATGAGTATATAGGGAGTTCTGATATACCAGGCTACTATATTCCTTTCATGCAATATATATATGTATATTTAAACTAGTAATTGTGCTTAGTGCCAGGTAGACATAGACAAAAGTCAAATTGCTCCTACTCTCAAGGGACTTACATTTAGAAGGAAATATAAGTTGTATTTGTCCATCTCTTGTCATATTCCAAACACTGAGTCAAATCCTACTGATATTCTATGATACCTACATAAGGATAAGTTTACCCCCTTGCAACTCAAGATGATTTTACAGCTCATTTTGCCACTTCTCCAGAGTTTATTATTTTGATAAGATGGTTCAATGGGCCAACCACAAGACAAATTTAACAGGAATAAGTAAGCAATTTTATATTTTGGGTATAAAATTAGTTAAGTAGAAAGCAAGAAGACAGCTTGTCGGCATTTCATGTTTATTTTTAAAGATTATGAAGTTTAATAACAATTCATGTGACAGAAGTGGTTTAAAAAAAAAAAAGCATTGAAGTAGGGGCTCATAACCTTTTTGTATCACACAGCTCCTTGGCAGACTAGTGTAACCTTTTGAAACCTGGAGTAACACTTTTAAATGCATAAAATCATATACATAAGATTACAAAGGAAATCAATTATGCTGAAATTATCAAAATGCAATTAAAAAACAAGTTCATGAGTCCCAACTCAAAAGCTTCTGCACTAAGGGAACATTATATTGCATTAAAAAAATAAATTATTCAGATTCAAAAATATTCTCAAGTTTCTAAAACTTCAAGCAAAAAACTGAATTTTGTTCTGGGAATCACAAATAGTGACATAGCTATAGAAAGGGAATCAAGACAAGGAAAAGACTGTAAGCTCTGTTAAATAAAGAATGATTGAAGAATGCAAGAAGGTATAGGTTCAAAAAAACTGGGCAAGTAGAGGAGAGAGAACATAACCCACAGCTAACCATAATCATCTTGAAGTATTTTAAAGGTTTCACTGTATTTTATTTATATCTACAGAGAATAGGAATGAAACCAATTTGTAGAAGACGTAAACAGGCAGGACAGATGAACAATAGACAAAAATAATGTCCCAAAAATTATAATCCAAAATGCGACTTCATAAATCAATGAGCTCTCTATCACTGGAAATCTTCCAGAAGACTTAACTGTAAATGTAATTCTAGCTGAAGGTTTTCAACAAATTTCTTCTTAGTCAAACTGACAATTATTTCCTATTAACATAAAAATCTGCCAACAAATGAAAAACAAATGTAGATAAACTAAACTGTATACATGGGATAAAATAATTTTAACTACACAAATGTGAAAAGATAATTTAACAAAACTAATGCATTAAACACAAAAAAGCATTATACTTCTATCGCTTTACCTTGTTCAATTATTACCAGTTTAATATATTTTTTATGAGAAACATTCTATCAAAACAACAATTTTCAACCCATAACATCACTTTGTTAGTAATTATATTCACATGCAAAAAAAGTTTAGGGGTTTATTTTTTTTCTGTTGGATTTTTTTTTTTTTAGTACTTTCAGCATGACTAAATATTAACAATGTTCTCACTCAAATAATACTCCAAAGTTTCTTGCCTTAGTTACTCCAGAATACCTTCTTTGCCAAGTTCGCAAAATGACCCCACCAAACAGTATTACACATAAAAAAAAAAAAAAAAAAGACCTCGATTAAATCACAAACTTCAAACAATATGAACACATACTCAAAAGTTAAAAAAGCAACTTATTAACAGGATATGTTTGAGATTAGATAGTGGTGTCCAAAATAAACACACCAAGTATGCTAGACCTAGTTTTTAACTTATTTATTTGCTTTAATGGGACTGCAATCTCATTAAAGAGATATTCATTCCAAAAGTGCAAATGAACCAGCCATATCTTTTTCTCATCCAGTTTAGATCTTGTCAACTGTCTTTTATAATGTTCTTGGTGGTTTTCCTGGAGGTCTTGGGACAAGCCTTTTCATTTCAGAGTAATCACCACAAGAATAGCCAGGTGTAACATCCAAAAGTCTTTATTGTCTCCTCCTAGTGCTCCGGTAACTTTCTCATGGCCTTCAGACAGACTTGGTTTCAGTGGAGAAAATGCAGGAAGATAGGCCACCATGGTGGTGTGAGATGAAGCGAGTCTGAGTGCAAGGGTTTGTGCTTCAGCCGCCAGCCATCACAAAGGTGGACGATTGAAAGAATCTGTCTCTGCCTCCCTTGGTTGAGTTTTTCTCACCTTATATGCTCTACACTGAGTATAAACCAATCATTATATCACTAGGAAACCATTATTTGTTGTAAGATTAAATCAATCATGGTGAACTTAGAGAACTATTAAGCATCATGCTAAACTAGATATCCATTGTCTCATCAATTCCACTGAATTAACATCTTGTAAGAATCCTTGTTTCAGAGTTCTGGCCCATAACAGTCTTTCAATAAATTTTATTTTCCAACTCAAGATAACTTAAAAGGAATAAAGCAAATGTTTCTCTTACTTGGATGAAAGGGAAAGGCAGGCAGTATGTGGGCAAGCCAGTGAGAACCTCTTATTCACACCACAAATCAGGTACAACTTAAAAGAGCAGGCCAACCCAGTATGCTGGGCAATCAACCATAGAGACCCTAATCCAGAAATCCAGAGATCAGATGTCACCCTGCAGGACAAGAAACTTGGGAAAGTGTCCCTGTATCCTCGGATCAGAGCTCAATTTTAAAAGTCACAAAATAGGCTGGATAATGAGAAATGAATGACTGAATGAATACAGGAAATGCACAAAAAAAGGACCCTGGTCACAGAAAGCTACTATTACAACAAGGAAGAACAAAACAAACTCAGAATAGGACAAGAACATCAAAATGCCTATTACACGTGATGCCTCAAAGAAGAATATGAACTGGTCTCAAGTTCAAGAAGTCCTAGTGGAAAAGTTCAAAAAGCATTTTAAAAATCAAGTAAAAGAGGTAGAAGAAAAAATGGAAAATGAAATAAGAGTTAGGAAACAAAATCATGGGAAAAAAAGTCAACAGTTTGTCAAAGGAAGCACAAAAACTGATTAAAGAAAACAATTCCCTAAAAAAATAGATTTGGTCAAATAGAAAAGAAGGCACAAAAACAAATGAGACTCTATAATATATCAAGAATCAGTCAAAATCAAAAGAATGAAAAAATAGAAGAAAATGCAAAATACCTCATTGGAAAAATATTTGACCTGAAAAATACATTGAGAAAATTTGATGTTAAGAATTAGTGAACTATATATGAAAAAGTTATTATCAAAAAAAACCCAACAAAAAACAAAAACCTGCACACCATCTTTCACAAAATTATCAAGGAAAATTGAACTCGATATCCTAGAATCAGAGGGTAAATTAATCACTGAAAGAATCCAATGATACCTCCTAAGACTCCAAAATGAAAACATAAAAATTCCAAATTCTAGAACTATCAAGTCAAAGAGAAAAAACTGCACACAAAGAAAAAATCCAACTATAAAAGGATCCAAAGTTAGGATTTCACAGGACTTAACAGCTTCTACATTAAAGAAACAGAGGGCTTGGAATATGACGTTCCAGAAGGCAAAGGAGATTGTTTTACAACCAAAAATCAACTCCCCAGCAAAACAGAACATAATCTTTCAGAGGGAAAAATAGACAACAATGAAATAGGGACTTTCAGACTTTTCTGATGAAACAAAATTTGAACAGAAAATTTGATCTTCAAATATATGACTTAAAGGAAGCACTAAAAAGTAAAGGAAGAAAAAAAACAACCATGTTTTTTAGCTGTTTAACTGTTTAAACTGTTTATAGTTAAACTGTATAAACTGTTTATATCCCTAAATGGGAAAAGGGTAGCTATGACTCTCAAGAAATGAATCTCCTCAAAGGGTTATCAAAATGTGCATACCCTTCTATTTAACATTGTTTCTATTGGGCTTATATCCCAAAGATTTCTTAAGGGAGAGAAAGGGACCCACATGTGCAAAAATGTTTGTGGCAAGAAACTGGAAACTGAGTGAATGCCCATCAGTTGAAGAATGGCTGAATAAGTTATAGAATATGAATGTTATGGAATATTATTGTTCTATAAAAAATGATCAACAGGATGATTTCAGAGAGGCCTGGAGAGACTTACATGAACTGATGCTAAGTGAAATGAGCAGAACCAAGAGATCATTGTACATGGAACAGCAAGATTATATGATGATCAATTCTGAAGAATGTGGCTCTTTTCAACAATGAAATGATTCAGGCCAGTTCCAATAATATGATTAAGAGAGCCATGTATACCCAAAGAGAGGATGGTGGAAACAGAGTGTGAATCACAACATAGCATTTTGTTGTTTGCTTGTATTTTACTTTCTCATTTTTTTCTTTTTGATCTAATTTTTCTTGTGCAGCAAGATAATTATATAAATTGTATGCAAATAATGGATTTAATACATATTTTCTTACCATATTTAACATATATTGGCCATCTAGGAGAGGGAGTGGGGGAAGGGGGAAAATTGGAACACAAGGTTTTTGCAAGGGTCAATGTTGAAAAATTATCCATGCATATGTTTTGGAAATAAAAAGCTTTAGTTAATTTTTAAAAACTGGATTTCTATTAAGTTAGCTAATTTATTTATTAAGGTAAGAACTGTAAATCGATTAGACAAGGATATAATTATAATTTGACTTTGATGCAATAATATAAAAAACAATTACAGGCTAACAAAAAGACTGTATTGGGAGAATAGGATGGGGGAAGACAGAGTGAGGTAAATTATATCACATGAAGAGGCATGAAAGAGCTTCTACAGTACAGGGAAGAAGCAGGGGAGGGCTGAGCAAAATTTGAATCTTATTCTCATTGCATTTAGCTCAAAGAGGGAATAACATACACACTCAGCTGGGTACAGAAATGTACCTTAGCCTACAGGGGATGTGGAGGGGAAGGGGAAAGAAAAGGGGAGTGCTGGGAGAAGGGGATGGCAAATTGAGGAAGGCAGTAGTCAGAAACAAAATACTGGTGAGGAGAGACAGGGTGAAAAAAGAGAGAGAGAAGTATAAAAGAAGGAAAATAAGATGGAGGGAAATAGTAATTATAGCTCTGAATGTGATTTGGATAAATTTCTCCTTAAAATAGAAGCAGATAGCAATATCAAAAACTAGAATTCTAAAATATGCTATTTACGAGAAACACATGTGAAGTACAGAAATAAGTGTAAAAGGCAGTAACAAAATATATTATACGTCAGATGAAGTTAAAAAAAAAAAGATAACAATCATGATCTCAGACAAAGCAAAAGTAAAAATAAGTCTAAATAAAAGGTACACGAAAGGACTTACATCTTGCTTAAAGGTACCAAACACAGTGAAATAATATCAATACTAAACGTATATGCAACAAATGGCACAGCATTTAAATTTCTAAAGGAAAAGTTAAATTAAGTTACAGGAGAAACAGTAAAACTATATTAGCTGAAAGCCTCAACTTTCCCCTCTCAAAACCAGATATATCTAACCATAAAATAAACAAGAAAGAAGGTAAAGAAGTGAAAAGAATTTTAGAAAAGTTGGGTAGGATAGATCTCTGGAGAAAACTAAATGAGTGATATACAGCATCTACACAAAAACTGATCATGTATTAGGGGAAAAGAAACCTCACAAAGTAATTTTTAAAAAATAGAAATTTAATGTGTTTTTTTTCAGATCATGAAGCAATTTACATGACATAATAAAGGACCATGGAAAGATAGATTTAAAATGAATTGGAAAATAAATAATCTAATATTAAGGAATGAGTGAGTCAGAGGTTGGACAGAACCAAGATGGCAGAGAGGACACACTTTTTTCATGACCCTCAAACTAACTAGCAAATCCAGCCTCTGAATTAGCTCTGGATTGGCAGAATCTACAAATATTGGGAGTGTAACAAATTACCAGCAGAAAATAATTTCAAACCTCTCCAGAAAAAGTCTGTTTCAATCAGGCATGGAGGGAAGTGGGCCAAGCACAAGCAGGCTGAGCACAGTTGAGTGCAGGCAGCACAGACCCAGGGCAGTAAAGGCTCTCTGTGCACTGGAGAATCTATGGGGTGAAATCTACAGCAGTGTTGGCTATACTGGTTGCAAGCCAGTAGGTCAGCAAAAAAGTTATGAAAACATCCAACACAAACACAAACGATAAATGGTGAACCCCAAAAATGCCAGAATCTCACAGGATTGACCACACACACACCTAGCACTAGAAGTCAGTCAACGCTGGCTTGGTGTAGCAAACACTGATCCAGCACAGCTGCTACTGCTTATAGAGGAAGCTTTTACAATCTCCCTTGCTCTAAAAGCAGATCTCAACTTTTTATAAAAATGAGTAAAAAAGCAAAAAGAGTTCTGACTATATATAGTTTTTATGTTGAAAGGGAAGAACAGATTTCAAACCCTGAGGAGACTAAAAGCAGACTGTCTACAGATGAAGCTCCAAAAGGTGATTATAAATTGGTCCCCAACACACAAGGCTCTCTTAGAAGAAATAATAAAAAGATCTTAAAAGAGAGTTGGGAGAAAATTAGAGCTTTACAAGAGGGTCTGGAAAAGAGAAAACAAATTATATGAAGAAAATTCATTACAAAATAGACTTAGTGAAATGGATAAAGCATATAACTCCTTAAAAAATAGATATGACAAAATGGAAAAAGAAAACAACTTCCTGAAAAACAAAATTTGTGAAATGGAAAAAGAAAACAACCCCATGAAAAACAATTTGAAATGGGGAACTTAGGACAAAACAACTCATTTAAAAATTCAATTGGATAAATACAAAAAGAACTAAAAAAGTAAATGAAGGAAATAATTCACTAAAAATCACAACTGAACAAATGGGAAAGAATGGCTCAATGAGACATCAAGAATCAGTCACTGAAAACCAAAAAAAGAAAAAATGGAAGAAAATATAAAATACCTACTTGGGGAAACAAGAGACCTAGAAAACAGATCTAAGAGAGACAATTTAAGGATTATTGGACTTCCTGAAAACCATGATAAAAAAAAAAAAAAAAAAAAAAAGCCAAGACATTATTTTTCAAGAAATCATTTAAGAGAACTGCCCTGATGTCACAGAATGAAAAGGTAAAATTGCCATTGAAAGAATTCACTAAACACCTCCTGAAAGAGACTCCAAAATCAAAACTCCATGGAATATTATGGCTAAATTTCTGAACTATCAGACCAAGGAAAAAATATTGCAAGCGACCAGAAAAAAAAAAAAAAAAAAAAAAAAAAACAACAATTCAAATACCAAGGAGCCATAATAAGGATTACACAGGACTTAGCAGCTTCCATCTTAAAAAGATTGAAGGACTTGGAATCTGATATTCTAAAAGGTAAAGGAACTTGGAATGCAGCCAAAAATAAAATACCCCACTAAACTGAGCATTTTCTTTCAGGAAAGAAGATGGATATTCAATGAAACAGGTGAAAAGACCAGATCAAACAAAAAATTTGACTTCCAAATATAGAACTCAAGAGAAGCATAAAAGATAACAAGACAGGAACCCTTGAGAACTGTATTTCTGTTATTGATATACATAGATAGTACATGTATAATTTTATTTTGCTATTATAATATAAAAAAGGAACTAGAGGTAAAAAGGAGATTATACCAGAAAAACGGGAAAATAGAGGTAAAATGAGGGAAATTACATCTCACGAAGAGGCAAAAAAAACTTATAATTGAAGTAAAGAAGGAAGGGGGATAAACTGTGAATCTTAGTCACTTCGGATTTTGCTCAAAGAGAGAATATTAGACATATTTCATTACACAGAGAAACTTCTCTCACCTATTTATAGCAAAGTGGGAGAAGAAAGGGGAAGGAGGAAGGGGTAAGCTAAATAGAAGGGAAAATAGAAATAGTGGGGAAAGATGTAAGAAAGGGGGAGGATTTTTAAAAGCTGCTTGAGGCAAGTAATGCTCATAAATAAAATACTGGGAAGGAGGGAAAAGGCAAAAGAAAAAAAAGAAAAGTATGATTTGGAGAAAATAAGATGGCAGGAAATACAGAATTAGTAGTTTTAACCATAAATATGAATAGGGTAATAAACTTTCCTATAAAGCAGAGGCAGATAGTAGAGTAGATTAAAAGCCCGAACCCTACAATATGTTGTTTATAAGAAACATATTTAAAGCAGGGTGATGCATACAGAGTGAAGATAAAGGGCTGGAACAGAATATATTATGCTTCAGGTAAAGTTAAAAAAAAAAAAAGTAGGAGCAGCCATCCTGATTTTAAATCAAGCAAAAGCAAAAATTAATCTAATTAAAAGAGATAAGGAAGGAAATTGTATCTTGCTAAAGGGTACCATAGATAATAAGCAATATCAATACTAAACATTTGGCATCAAGTGGCATAGCATGGAAACTCCTAAAGGAGAAGTTAAAAGAGAAATAGGCAGCAAGACTATAATAGTGGGAGATTTCAACCTTGCTCTCTCAGAACTAGATAAATCAAACCACAAAATAAATAAGAAAGAAGTTAAGGAGGTAAATAGAATACTAAAATAGTTAGGTATGATAGATCTTTGGAGAAAAATGAATGGGGACAGAAAGGAGGATACATTTTTCTCAGCAGTTCATGGAATCTACACAAAAATTGGCCATGTATTTGGGCATAAAAATTTCAAAATCAAATGCACAAAGTCAGAAATAGTAAATGCATCTTTTCCAGATCATGATACAATAGAAATTACATGTAATAAAGGCCCAGGGGAAGTGTTTTGGCCAACTTTATGCCAATAAATTTGACAATGTAAGTGAAATGGAGGAATACCTATAAAATGTAGATTTCCTAGAAGAGGAAATAAATTACTAAAATAGTCCCATTTTAGAAAAAGAAATAGAACAAGCTATTAATCAAGATGGATTTACATGTGAATTCTACCAAAACATTTAAAAAACAATTAACTCAATACAACTACTTGAACAAAACAGTGAAATGACTTTTACCAAACTCTTTTTATGACACAGACTTGGTACTGATACCTAAACCAGGTAGGATGAAAACAGAGAAAGAAAATTACAGACCAATTTCCCTAATGAATATTGATGCAAAAATCTTAAATAAATATTAGCAAAGAGATTACAGAAAATCATTCCAAAGATAATACACCATGACCTAGTAGGACTTATACCAGGAATGCAGGACTGGTTGAATATTAGGAAAACTATTAACATAACTGACTATATCAAGAACCAAATTAACAGAAACAGATTTTATTTTGCTTCTCTTCCTTTTTCTTAAGCAGCATGATAATTGTATAAATATGTATACATGTATTAGATTTAGATATTTCTATCATGTTTAACATATATTGGACTACTTGTCATTTTAGGGGAGTGCATGGGGGAAGCGGGAGAAAATTAGAACACAAGAGTTTTGCAAGGGCTAATGTTGAAGAATTGTCCCTATTTTGAAAAATAAAAAGCTTTAATTAAAAAAAAAAAAAAAAAGAATGAGCGAGTCAAATAATAAATCATACAGAAACAAATATAAAAACAATAATTTAATGAAAGAGAATGACAATGAGACAACATACCAAAATTAATGGAATAAAGCTAAAATAGTACTTATGGGAAATTTTCTCTTTCTTAATATTTAAATCAATAAAATAGAGAAAGAATAGATCAATTAATTAGGTATGCAACTAAAAAAGTTAGGAAAAGAACAAATTAAATTCCCCTCAATTAAATAGCAAATTAGGCATTCTAAAACTCAAAGGACAGATTGTTAAAACTGAAAGGAAAAAAAAAAACATTAATAATAAAACTAAGAGTTGACTTTATTGGGAGGGGGAGGGTTAAATTTCAGTTAATATGATTTAAAAATGAAAAAAATGAAATCACCAATATCAAAAATGAAAAGAATAACTTTCCTACCAATGAAGAGAAAATTAAAGCCAATAATTAGGAACTATTTTGCCCATGCATATTTAAATATTTGACAATCTAAATAAAATATAAATTGTCCAGATTAACAAAAGAGGAAATAAAATACTTAAGTAACTCCTTTTAAGAAAAAGAAATTGAACAAATCATCAATGTACTCCCTAAGAAAAAATCTCTAGGACTAGGCGGATTCAAAAGTGAATTCTATCAAACACTGAAAAGAATGATTCCAGTACTATATAAACTATTTGGAAAAACAGGTGAAGAAAGAATCTTACTAAATTCCTGTGATAACACAAATATAGTGTTAACATATAAAACAGAAAGTAAAATAAGAGAAAGAAAAGTATAGATGTAAAAATTTTAAATAAAATATTAACAAAGAGATTAAACAGTAATTTATCACCAGAATAATACTATGACCAGGTAAGCTTTACATCACAGATACAGGGCTGGTTCAATATGGAAACTATCAGCATAACTGACCATATCGCTAAGAAAACCAACAGAAATCACATGATTGTCTCTACAGGTGTAGAAAAAGGTCCTGTCAAAATACAGCATCCATTCCTATTAAAAAACACTAGAAAGTGTTTTAGGTCAAATTGCTTGCTGTCTTGGGAAGGGAAAAGGAGAGGGGAGGAGGAAGAAAAATCTGAAATTTAAAATCTTAAAAAAATAATTGTTGAAAGATAACTTTCATATATTAGATCTAACACGTATTTCAACATATTAACATGTATTGGACTACCTGTCAGCTAGGGGATAAGATTGGGGAAAGGAGAGGAAAATATGGAACAAAAGGTATATGCAAGGGTGAATGTTGGAAAAATTACGTATACATATGCTTTGTAAATAAAAAACTTTAATAGTAGTACTAAATAAAATAAAATGAATGTTGAAAACTAGCTCTACATGTATTTGGAAAAAATAAGTTATTATTTACATTAAAAAAAAAAAAAAAAGAACAGCTACTCTGGAAATCTTAACAAGTTAGAAAGCCTTTAAAAAAGTTTAGAGGGTGAGGCAGATAGGTGGTACAGTAGATAGAGCACAAGCCCTGAAATCAGGAGGACCCAAGTTCATATTTGATCTCAGATACTTAACACTTCCTAGCTATGTGCCCCTGGGTAAGTCATTTAATACCAATTGCCTCAGCACACACACAAAAAAAGTTTAGAGGGCAATACTAAGGGAATAATTTTGAGATTATTCTGTCCAATTTATTATATAATTTTTAAAAGTTATATCAAATAAAGATTGGCAATTCCATTAACTCTTCTTTTTCTGTTTCTTTATACGTGAAAAAAAAATCTTTTTGATTGTCAAGTTCATAATAAAAATTGCAAAGAAGTTTTGAGTACTATCCCTGTAATAGACAATATCTGTATACATGTGATACACTTCACAAACCTATTAAATATTTCAAACTGAATGTTCCTTAGCCATTTTGCATAAAGCACAGCCAAAACAGATTCATTAGGTTTATACCTCTGTCATCTTTACCTTCTCATTCACCTCACAAGTACAATTAATCTTTTTAATCTCCATATTATCCCTTGAAAATGGCCCTTTTTGCCACTTACAACAGCTACCATTATAGTCAAGGAAATCTTTTCACTTCTTTCCTGGATCACTACAAGCTTCCTGTTTGGTTTTCCTACTACAAGTTTCTCTTCACTCAAATTTATCTTCCATACAACAGCCAAAATGATTTTCCTTTAGTGCAAGTCTGAAAAAAAATCACCATTTAATAAAAATGACTCATTCTTGATCACTTCTCTTATCAAACTCTGCTGTTTATTATTCCTTCCTACCTTTATAGCTTCACTACACATTATTTTTCTTTAAGTATTATATGACTACTTGCTGTTCCTCGCAAACATCTTGTCTCCAGGACTTTACCCTGGTAGAACCCCAAACTTGGAATCTATTTCTTCTTCACTCATACCTCCCAAAAAGTAAGGGTTTCTTTCAAGATCCAGCTCATATACCACCTTCTATATGACACTTTTCCTGACTTCCCCCAGCTTCTAGTGCCTTCCTTTCAAAATAATCTTCAATATATTTTGTATATTGAATTGAAAACAGGCCTCAAAGCCAGAAAGCCCTTGACTCAAGTACCTCCTCTGACACCTATGTCTCAGCATTTTATGTAATTCTCAAAAACTCTCAAAGTTTCTAATTCTCAAAAACTCTCAAAGTTACCCTCATTAGAATGGCTAATATAGCAACAACAAAAAAAAAGATAAATATTGGAGGGGATGTGGAAAAACTAGTACCCTAATGCACTACTGGTAGAATTGTAAACTGATACAACCATTCTGGAACTCAAAGAACTATAAATATGCTTTGATTCAGGAATACAATTCCTAAGTCTGTATGCCAAAAAAGATTTTTTTAAAAAAAATAATTATTCTGTCCAATTTATTATATAATTTTAAAAAGTTATATCAAATAAAGATTGGCAGTTCTTTTTGTGTTGGCTAAGAACTGGAAATTGAGGAAATGCCCATCAGTTAGGGAATGACTGAACAAGCTATGGTATATAACTGTAATAGGATATTATTGTGCTGTAAGCAATGACAAGCAATATAACTTCTGAAAAACCTATAAAGATTTACATGATCTGATACATAGTGAAGTGAGAACTAGGAGAATGTTACACAGAGCAACAGGAATATTGTACAATGAACAACTGTGAATGACTTAGTTATTTTGAGAAATATAATAATCTACAATGATTGTTTTAGACTAATGATGAAGCAAATTATCAGCTTTCAGAGAAAGAACTGATGTCTGAATAAAGAATGAAGCATATTATTTTTTACTTTTTTTGATCAAGTATTCTTACATGGAAGAACTAATATGAAAATGCTTTACATGACTTCATATGTTTAACCAACGTCAAGATTGCTTACCATCAAAGGAGAGGGATAGAATTTGGAACTCAAAACTTAAAACAAATAATCAATGTTAAAATTTGTGTGTATAACTGGGGGGAAAATACTCTCAAGTTTCAGAAAAGAGACCAACGGCATTGGAAAAGGTTTTGTTACCTGGGAGTTTCCAATACTGGTATAAAACTACAGGTTCAGTCCAAATACTACCTATTTTTATATATTCAGTATATGCCTATGTATGTAAATACTATCTTTCCCCATTAAACTCTCAACTCTTTTAAGAGAAGAGACTGCCTCATATTTGCCTTTATATTTTGAGTGTTTAGCACAGTACTTGGCACATAGTAAATGCTCTTAATGAATGCTGTTTGCTTAAATATATATGTGTACATGTATATGTGGATACACAGCCATACACATATTCACATTTAACGTCCATATAGTAATTATATGCACGGTACTGTGCCAAGGGCTTTACTATATCATCTCCTTTAAGCCTTACAATAATCCTGAAAGGTAGGTGCTACTACTATTCTCATTTTACAGAGGAAACTAAGGCAAAAAAATTAAGGGACTTGTCCAGGGTCACCCAGCTCCTAAGCGTTTGAGGCTGGATTTGTACTCACATCTTTCTTTCTCAAAGTCCAGCATTCTCTCTCTGCTGTGTCCCTCTGCTGACTTGAAGGGAATGATGACATTCCATCTCATCTCTGTACCTCTGCACAGATTACTATTCTCTGCTGGAATCAATGCCCCCTTGCCCTTATCTCTTCCTAATGCTAATTCCTAAAAAGCTTCCTTCTCCAAAAGACCAGTATTTTTTTGGTATATACTCCATGTATACTTACATAAGCCCTTATTAACTTCTTCCCATTACAAGACATAGTTCTACCTTTTTATTCTGTATTCCCACTGTTTAGCTTAATCCTTAGCACACAGTAGATGCTTAATTATTGCTTGATGACAGCTTATGGTACAAAGATCTTAGGAGTTTAACTAACCTCAGGCATGCTGGAAAGAGAACAATAAATTGCTTAGCCATAGCATCTGTTAATGCCTCTGTTCCTTCTCTACCACTCTATGACCCTTACAGCAGAAGCAGAAGAATGGAGAAAGGCAGCACAAAACTAAGGGACATTTTGTTCTTTATTTTATGGCTTGCCAAAAAAAAAAAAAAAAAAAAATCAGCATCAAGTAGTCAGTTTGTAGTGATGAGCCTCTCTGTACTTAAGCTAGGCTTCTTAGGACCACATTCAAAATATTTCCAGCATGATGAAACCTGAAAAACTCTTGCTGAATAATATTTGAGACCTCATGGTCATTTCCATGTCATAATAAGGCTTTAAAGTAAGAATTTATAGAGGGCAAATAATCACAAGGTTTTTAGACCTTCAATTGTTGCTAATTTAGCATCAGTTCTCTAAGTGCTGTGTTCCTTATCCTGCAAGTGGACAAACATAATAATGAAAGAACTGAATCATATTAACCTTTACATTCTCACTATAAAGAAACCGGAAATATAAGTTGTAGCAACATGGAAGGATGATTCATAAAATAAAGGAGTTGGTAGAATTAGAAATGAATCTTCAAGGAAGCCAAAGAAGCTGAGATGGGAGGAGCACTCTAACATGAAGGCAGTCAGTACAATGGCATGGAAATGGATGACATAGTATCTTGTTTAAGAATAAGCACACAGTTAAACTGAAGATTGAACTGAGAGGTGTAAAACATAAAAAAGATTGAAACAGAACAGAAAAGACAGATTATAAGGGTTTTTAAATGCTTCAAAATGCTGAAAACAACAGAGAGTCTCTGTGAGAAGGGCAGGAGAGTCAGGAGGAACTGTGACATGGTCAAGAGACTTACAACTTATTAAGATTACTTTGATTGCTGAGTAGGCAATGGATTGGAGAGATATTTGAGGAAGAAATTCCAATTATTTTAATAGTCTGGATTAGAAGTGATAATGGCTTGAAACAGGTTTCTATAGAGATAGACAGAAGAAGACAGATGGGTGAGATGCTGAGAATGTACAAATAACAAAACAATTGGCAATGAATTGGCTATGTGGGAGGAGAACTAAAGATAATATCAAAATTGTAAACCTGAGTGAATGGGATGGGACTGGGTTGAAGAGTTGGAAATAGAATTAGGAAAATTAGGAAGGAATGAGTTGGAAAGAAAAAGGATGAGGTCTATTTTGGATACACTAAGTTTAAAATAATTTCAGGACATCTAGTTTGAGATGTTCAAAAGGCAATGTGTGACATGGGATTTTAGATTAGGCAATAATGTAAGACTAGGCATATAGATCTGAAAATCATCTGTATAGAGATGATAAAATGAAATTGATAATAACAAGTGAAATAGTATGAAAGGAAAAGATAAGAGGATATGAGATAAAGTTGAGAGGTAGGGTGGGGAGAAGGTGTTTGTGGCAGTGGTAACTCAGAATTAGGAGGCACGAGAAAAATAAAAACCAGCAAAAGAAACAGAAAAGAAGCAGTTGGAACAGAGGGGGAAAATCAGGAGGGAACAATGTCATGAACACCTAGAGAAAGAAGCATATATTCAAGAGGAGAAGATAATAAAAATAGCAAACGATAGAGATAATGGAAAAATAATGAAGATCAAGAAACAACCATTGGGTTTGGTGATTAAGATGGCACTTGCAACTCTAAAGAAGGCAGCTTTAGTTGAATAAGGATTTAAAATGAGAGAGTAGTGGAGATGTAGATGGCTTTTTTTTTTTTAAGTCTTTAGCCACAAAAAAGAGGAGAAACAGAGAGAAGCAAAAGGAAGAGCTTTTTAACTGTAGAAGAGACACAGGCATGTTTAAAGGTATCAGTTAAAGTAACAATCAAAAAAATTTGATTTCATTTTGATATCAAAAATTTGATAGCAAAGATCCAAGATAAATTGCCTTCCCCAAAATAACTGAACAAAGTAGTACAGAAGAAAACCAACTGAAGGGAAACTGGTAAGAGATTTAAACAATGCCAAGAAACATCCAACAATTCCATTTCAAGAGTAGTTTAAGGATGAAACTAGGAAGACAATAAATACGTGAAAAAAATGGAAAAGAGCTGCAAATTTTAATAACAAGCTCTTCTCACAATTAAAGACAACAGAATCACTATATTTGGACTTTTAAGACCATGGTGTGCTTAGAAAAGTAGTTGAAATATCAATGAAGAAAACACAAATGGAGAAAAAAGACTGAATTAGACCAAAAATAAACAGAGGAAATTCATGGAGGAAGAGAAACATTTTTTTTAAATGTCGAGGATTTAATCTGAAGGAAGAAGGGAAGATACCAATAGGATAGTAAAAAAAAAAAAAAAATCTTATTTTTATATTTTACTTTATTATTACCAAAAAGTAACTAAAAGAATGATAAGAGTAATAGGATTTATAGACCTAATTGTCCATATAACATTTTATTGGAATCATAGGCAACCTTGATATAGGTTTTAGAGTTAAGTTTTTACAAATAACATTTCACAATAGATCATATCTTTTTATCATTATAGAACTAAGATGAAGAGAATATAAGAATCTATAAAACTTATTATTTAAAGAAGAATTTGATTCAGTAAAGTAGGCCCTATTCTAACAAGTTGTCTCCTATGAAAGATTTTTTTAAGAATACACCCTCCCCCCCCCCCACACCCATATATATACATTCAGGGAGGGTTCTATTCCCTTGTCAAGAGTTATTAATAATCTGTTACACAAGATGAAACCAATATAAGATCTAGGTGATTAAAGAAGTCAAATGCTAAAATAACATAGTTGAAGGCAAAGAAAGTTCTGGGATGAAAAAATAATGTAGACAAGACAGTCAAGGTTCCAAAGAGAAGAGAAAGAAGAAGGGCAAGAACATTCAGGAAAGGTATGAAGAACAGTGTAACAGGATTGTAAAAGAAATCAAGGACTCAGCCAGTCTTAAGAATCAGGATCAAGATCTAGCCATAAATACTATAAATGCAGGTAAGAAATGCAGAGGCCAGCTAACAATTAATGAAGGACCAATTCAAAAAGTTTCCCCCATTTTCACATTCCTTCTTTTGAAACCAAAGTTTTACACCACCATAAAACAGGTGGCAAAGCAATAAAGGTTCCCCTTAATTCTATCCTGCAACAGACTGTACTACTCATGTGATTTGCTACATAATTCCTTATATTATAATTCATTTATTGACAGGCTTTATTTCTCCTTTAGGACAGAAAGTTTTTTCAGGGAAAAGACTTGGTCTTTATATATCTTTGTAATCACCTAACATAGTACTTCACACACAGTATTAACTTAAGCTCAATGTGTTAAATGAAAGTATATAAACATAAAGAAGGTAAGGTAATGCAAGATGTAGCTAAGTAGCCCTGTGATTTGAGCTTAAGATCTGGAGTCAGGAATGATATTTGGTTCAGACAACTAACTAGCTGTGTGATGCTACACATCACTTATTCATTCTTGGTTTCAGTTTCCTTAACTGCAAAATAAGCATAATAATAGGTTGTAGTGAGGATCAAAGGAGTTATCAAGTCTTAAGTGCTAACTATTATTAATAAGATAGAGACCTCAAAACCATACCATATAACAAAGAAATGGATTAAGAATCAAGAAAAGTAAAGACAAAAAGAATGATCCCTCTCTTTAAATTTTTGAAGAGCTGTCATTCCTGAGGGGGAATTTAAGTTGTTTTATTTAGTCTTGACAGGCAGAACTGGAACCAATGAGTGCAAAGTACAGGAAAGTAGTTTTCATCTTTATGTAAGGAACAGCTTCCTAATAATTACAATTGTCCAAAAAGTAGAATGAGCTACCTCACATGGTAATAACTTTCCCATGCCCTAAAGATGTTTAATGGAAGAATGGATTATTGCTCAGGTAGGGTTTGGACTTTCTAGAAAAACTCTTACAGTCAATACTAGAGCTAAAAGTTTCTGGGAAAAGAACCAATTTCCTGAGGAAAATATTTGGAAAATGTTGACCAACAACACAGAAAATAGTGTTGAGTTATATACAATTTAGCTACAATTAATTCTGTGGTTCTTGTAGTTCTCCTACCTTTCTCTGACTGTTCCCTCTCATTCTCCTTTCTTGGATCATCACACTAACTAACTAAAGTACTGTCTAAGGCTGTGAGTCCTTTTTCCATCTCTCTATATTCTCTTTCCCCTGTGACCTCATCAACTCCATTGGGTTCACCTAGTATTTCTATGAATGAGATTCTCAAATCTATATATCCAGTCCCAAATCTTGTCATTTTCACCTTCTCAAACCTTCTATCAGAATTGTCAAGATACTGCAAAAGACTTATGAATGGTGTTTGCCTTAAGTCTCTCAGCACTTCAATATATCATCGAAATAGGTACAAAAATGACTGTCCTTAAAGAGAGATCTGTCCATATCACTCATCTAACTTGATTAATTCCAATAACTCTCTATTGTCTCTAGGGCAGAGCTTTCAGAGTCTTACACAACATAGCTCCATCTTTTCTTTCCAACACAATGATATTTACTCCCCCTACAATATTCTCATAATCCAAACTGTTGGTCTTTCTAATCTTCACACATAACCCTCCATTTTGTATCTTCTCACCTTTGCTCTGGCTGACCTTCATTCCTGGAAAGGAAATACTTCCTCATTTTGGCCTAATGTTTTTCCTTCAAAACCCAATTTAAGCACAACTCTCTATGTGAAGTCTTTTCTCCATCCTCTCATTAGTTAGCGCCCACTCCCCAAATACCTTATATTTATTTGTATATATATGCCTCATGTGCATATTACACATACACATAGACTCACACATATATCTGGCTATGTATATATGTATGAATGTATACACACACAACCATAAATACACTTTTGGTTGCCTTGTTGTCTCTGGGAATTTTCTCTGTGCTTGAAATTCTCTCTTTGTCTACTGGTTCCCCATAAGTGACAATTAAAATCTCACCTTGTGGAAGAAGCTTTTCCCAACCACTCTTAATTCTAGTGCCATCCTTCTAATTATTTCCCATTAATCCTATTTGTAGCTTCTCTTTACAGATTAGCTTACTTATTGTCTCCTTCATTTGCTTATGAGTTCTTTGATATCAGGAGCTGTCTTTTGTCTCTTTTGGTATCCCCAGTTCTTAGCACAATGCCAGCATGTACTAGGAACTTAATAGAGGCTTACTGACTGGCTTTTAAAAGAAAACTCTTTGAATAGGGACTATTTCATTCCTGGCATTTGTAGTCTACCAGCCCCCTAG
Organism: Sarcophilus harrisii; assembly: GCF_902635505.1. NCBI lineage: Eukaryota > Metazoa > Chordata > Mammalia > Dasyuromorphia > Dasyuridae > Sarcophilus > Sarcophilus harrisii. Next base: position 598,022,340 of record NC_045427.1, read on the forward strand.
TACAGTGACTAGAGCACTTATTAATTAACTAGTTCTCAAAGAATTATGAAGAAATTTATTAAAACAGCCAATTTTTTGGAAAATCTAGAATTTTAAAGTGCAAACATGATACATAGCAACAAGCTCAAAGTTTATCTGTTTATATAAGGGAGAAAATGAAAATCACGTGAAATAGCTTATAAGATATAGTATCATAAAGAATATCATGGGCAATCTTATTCTCAATACATCATTTATAACACTTGTAAATTTAGAGTAGGTGATTCAAACGTAGAAGAATTTTACATTGTTTCCATTAGTCAAAAGGCTTTTAAAGAAATCTTTCTGAAATATTATATTGCAAAGTTCTCCCAGAGTTTTGCAACTTTTGTTTAAAATAGAGATTTTGTCGATTCAAAAACTGAGAAGGATCAAACTAAGCCATATCTAAGGACTTATTCCATCTCTAATGATCTATGATTGAGTAGTTCACTTCAAGTACATGTTTTAAAGCCAAATAACAGTATTATCTTCTTTACTTTCAATCCAAACAAACAAACAAAAAAAAGGTTTGCTTTCTTTCCTTTAAATACTGATAATACTATTTTGAAAGCATATTTTTAAATGATAACAAAAAAAACTAGGTAATACTATATAGTTGTAAAATGATACTGAGCTCTTTTTTTTAAAAGTAGTTTCAGTACTTAGGAGAGATACCAAGAATAGAGATACTAACCAAACATTCAGGATAATTCACTTTTACAACATACCTATCACCTTCTTCATATTTGCATAAATCCCCTTGACCTATATAATTGTCCTTTCTCCTCTCCTACTGGATACCTTCAGTTTTCTTATTCATGTTTCTTATTCATATATATTCTAGTGCCTAGATATCATCTTTGGGGAAAAAAAATGTAACCCTCCCAAACACTGCCATTTTCAGGTTTCATTACCATTGAATGCTACCTATGCTACTTCTCTACCAACAACTGTTTTAAAACTCTACAGACAAGTTAAAGATATGCTGGTATTCATAGGTAAAAGTACAAATGATATTAACAGTCTTATGTCAGTTATTTGCTTACTATGGCAAAACAAATTGTATTAGCACTTACTGAGTGACAAATTAAAAAACAGTACAGTAGTTCTACAACTCATCTTACCTCAAGTACTGGTCCAGCTCCAAGAATTATCTGTTCTACTCCACTGGCAAATCCCTTCTGGCTAAGAGCTGTAAGATGGTGAATGAGAAAGTTTGTACTCTGTGTCTTCCCAGAACCACTTTCCCCTGAAATAACAATGCACTGGTTCTTTTTGCGCTGAAGCATAGCATGATAAGCTACATCTGCCACAGCATAAATGTGGGGTTCAAGCTTTCCCAGTTGATGATTATCATACATTTTGACATATTTAGGATTGTAAATAGGAAGAAATTTAAATGGATTAATGACTATTAGAATGCTACCAACATAAGTATAAATTTTTTCTTGCTTAAAGCGGTTTCGGAGGTTTTCCAGAAGTGTTTTCTCATTTAAATCAGGTAAACTACATAAATCATCATAATCCTTTTGCTGTGGCTGGGGAAGGAAACCTCGTTCCATCATCCTCCGACGCTCTTCTGTAACACGGAGCCATGACTGAAGACTGCCATAATGAATTGAGCCATCGAGATTTTTCTCTCTCAAAAGGAATCGGTAATCCTCTCCACTCAACTTGTTTTCTAAGGCCATCCGTGGCCACATCATCATTCGCTGAACCGGACAGTCTGTTGGATTGAGTATCCATTCTTCCCCACCAAATTCTTTCACTTCGGCTAGAACATAACATTTTGTTTTGTCAAGCTTAAGTCTATTAATAAGAGCATCTATCACCTCAGCAGCACTTGAGTTTTTTCTGGCTGGGACCGGACAGTAGATGGTGCCTTCTGAAATTGTCCCAGGATAAATATGTAATGTATGTTCACTGTCCTCAAAGCGTCGTCTTCCTCCAACATCATTCACATTCATATTGGATCTTATCCCATCAGCATTGATACTGCATGTTTAGAACTCTCCCCAAAAGATTCATAACTTCAAAACTGCAAGAAAAAACAAAGAAAAATGCAAAAAAAAAAAATGTATCAAACATACCAAAATAAATTTCAACATATTTTTTAAAATTTTTGTTAGTACTTTTTAAGAGATAAAAGACCCTTCCTTTTCATTAATTCTTTATCATAGAATCTTAAGCCTGGTATTATCTAATCCAAGTGACTCAATTTAAAAATGAGCAAACCAGTAGTAGAGATAAGACACAAACACAGGTTTCAATAATCGCTATCCTATATTTTTTCTACAATTATATAAATACATTCAAAAATATTGAGTATGCATCTTTAAAGCATTGTGGGATATATAGAGAATATGATTTGGTTATTATACTCAGGTACATGTTTAGATTTAAATAAGATTGTGAAAGGTAATTGAAAATGAAGACAAGTCACAGAGTATTTTTTTGGCTTCTTGCTTTTAAATTCGGAATTGGTGGTCAATAGTCAGCGAAAAGCTATGATTTTAGTAATGATTTAAAGAGATATGCATTCCATTTGGCAAAAAAACATCTAGCTTTAAAATTCATAGCAATATATCACAGTATATCTTGCCTTGAGATTTACCAACTGTATCTACACCTATTATGTGCCAGGTACTGTATCAAATACTTTACCAATATCTCATTTTATTCTCACAACAACCCTATAGAATAGGAATTATTATATTCATTTTACAGTTGATCAAACTGAGGCAAATTTAAGTTAAGTGATTTCTACAAAGTGACACAGCTATTAAGTTTCTGAAGTCAGATTTGAAAGCAGGTTTTTCTGACTCCAGAATCCTATGCATTTTATCACCTAATTGGAAAAGAGTAAATAAAGTATAGTCACAGCAATACTACTATAGAGTTTATATTGCCAAGGTAGTCAAAAATCTAGGAAAACAAGGTTAACAATATTTACAACTGTAATTTTTGTAATAAAAAAGAATTGTAAGGAAGCTAGATGTCCATCAATTGGGGAAAAATAAAACTAAACCAACTGTAGAAGCTAAACAAACTGTAGTATGTTACTGTTATAGAATATTGTTGCCAAAAAGTAAAATCAATAAAATAGTAAGTAAACAAGTGAAATCACAACAAAACCAGAATTAAAAAACTAATCAGAACATATTATGCAGTTATATATTGAGAACACAAAATAGAAAAATACCTTCAAAAATATAAAATATACCAACTGTGAAAAGCCCATAGTGATCTTAAATAACTCAATCTCAGAAAACGAATTAAATCTAGCTATAAAGGAACTACCAAAAGAGAGGGAAACTCTTTTACATGAGTTCTATTAAATTTTTAAAGAATAGTTAGTATTCATAATTCACAAATTCTTCTCAAAAAAACTGAGAAAGACACCTACTAGAATCTTTTTTTTTTTTTTGGGGGGGGGGGGGAAGGTGTTAGAATCCTTACAAGGTGTTAAGTCATTAGAGTTGATAGAAATAATGCTTATATAATTGGTTCACACTTTTGGAGTTCACACCTTCAGGAGAGTTCACACATCAGGTCACACAGAACTCATACCTTTAAGAGAGTTTACACATTAGAGGTCACACTTTGGAGTTCACACCTTTAGAGAGCTTATATAAACTAGAAGCCTCCAGGAAAAGGAGGAGACTTCAGGAGATTCACAAGTGAGAAGTGAGTTGAGGGGATTGAGAAGCCAGGAGTCGGAGTTGAGCTAGAGGCAGAAGCTTGCAGAGGCAAAGGCCTAGCAACAAGAGCTGTCAGAACGAAGGAAAGCTTACCGGGCTATTTTGGAAGAGAATAAAAGACTGAACTTTTATCAGCTATCTGTGTTTGAGGTGATTATTACTCTGAACTGAAACTAAGGCTGCCTCCAGAAAACCTGCCCAAGAAACCTGCTCCCAGAGAACCACCATATTTTAGAAAAATAGAGAATACCAAAGAATTAATATCTACATTAAGAAAGGTTTATATATATATATATATATATATATATATATATACCAATATCACTAATGAATATCATCTCAAAAATTTTATACAAAATCCCATCAAACAGATAACAATTTATGATTAAGTAGGATTTTAGGATGCAAGGGTAATTAAATGTTAGGAAAATAATCATATTAAAACCCCCAATATTCCAAACCACACAATTATCTCAACAGAGTAGAACAGAAGAAGAAAAGCAATGCTTTTAACAAAGTATAACACTTTTATGCCAAATGCCCTACAAAGTACAGGCAGAGATTTTTTTTTTTTTTTGTATCATAAAAAGCATCTAAAACAATAGCAAGCATCATATGCAACAGGGATGCATTAGTCTTTTCTAATATGGAAGTGAAGCACTTTCCCCAGTAATATTTGACATTGTACCAGAAATAACAGCAATAGAAATAAGATGGGAATAAAAGGAATAAAAAGGATATCAAACTATACCTATTTGCTAAAGATAAGATAGATGGTTTACTTGAAAAACCCCAAGGCTTAAATGAAGACACTGAGATAATTAGTAACTTCAGGCTACAAAATAAATTCTCAAAAAAAATCAACAGCATTTCTACACAATAACAAAATAAAAAAGAATCACAGAAAGAGAAATTCCACTCTAAATGCTTCAGATATATGGGGATCAATCCCCTCCTCAAAGCTCACAAAAACTTTGTACAAATTAAAAACATCCGTAAGAGCTGAAGGAAAAGTCAGTGCCCATACTTAGGCTTTGTGGATATAATAAAAATAATATTACCAAAATAAATTTACATTCTTAATACTGTAAGAATCAAATTATAAGGAAGATACTTTAAAGAGTTTGGTAAAATAATAAAATTTATTTGGAAAAAGAAAAGATCTAGAATATAATGGGAAATGATGGAGGAAAAAAAGGTCCAAGGACCACTTCTAGATCTCAAATTACATAAAAGCAGTAGTCATCAAAAACAGTTTACTGTTTACTAGTTTAAAAAAACAAACAAAAAGCAGAAAGAGCAACAGAACAGACTTGACAAGGGAGCATCAGAAATAAAGAAATTCAATAACCCAGTTTTCAATAAAGTAGAATACATAAGATTAAATTTTTTAAAATTGCTGAGAAAACTGGAAAACAATCTGGGAGAAATTAGGCTTAGACTGACATTTTATACCACATCTTAAAGTTAAAGATGATAATACAAAAAAAAAAAAAAAAGGAAAATTAAGACCATGTACTGTTCATAGCCATGGGTGAGAGAGATATTCTTAATCAAAAAGAAATAGAGGCAATTACAAAAGATAAAGTAAATTTGAACTGAAAAGATTCTGCATAGACAACATTAATGCATCTAAGATATCAAATTTCTTTTATAAGGATTTAGTATCCAAAATATATAAATAATTAATGGGAGATGTGTAAAACTAATAGCCGCTTCCCAAATAGTAAATGGTCAAAGGATATGGACAGTTCTCAAAAAAATTCTTAAGCATTATGCAAATAAACTGACTAAAATGACTAAACAGTTTGACCCAGAGATGATAACTGTGCTTCCACAAGAAAGCCAAATGATAAGAAAAACTTTCATATACTTCAAAATATCTATAGAAGTACTTCTTGGAATAGCTAGAAGTGAAAACAAAGTGTATACCCAAATGGCTAAATTAACTGTGTAATGGAATACCAATGTGCTATAACAAAGCATGCAATGGGAGAGGATTCTGGAAAGATAGAGTAGTCATAAAATTCCAAGTTCTTCAGATTTCCCCCACAAAAGAAACAAAATTATGCCTCAGGGTGAACTTAGATTGGTGGGGGAAAAAATAAGATTTGGGGCTTAAGAGGGGTCCACCTGGGACAATCCAAGACTCCAAGGCATGAATTTAACCAGTGTGAAGTATAAACACCTCACACTTCCAAGTTAGTTCCAATGAAACTGGCAAGTAGGGAGCCCTGGGGCCACCTGGGTTCAAGGAATTGTCACAGAGAGCCACAGGAACCTCTCAGACAGCCTGGAGCATTGGGGCCTAAATTCAGGAAGATTGAGGAAACTTCTTCTGAGTAGGAAGGTCAGGCCCAGCTATGCTACAGAGAGGCAGCACTGGGTGAGAAAGAATCAGTCTACCTGGTGAGTGTAGAAGCAGTAGGACAGGGACATTGCTAGCTGTGAAGTAGTGTGCTGGATCAGGGCAACAGGTTAAATACTCATAACACCACCATTAATCTAGTAACTTAGTATTTGATAAACCCTAATACTCCAGCTTCTGGAATAACAACTCACTATTTCACAAAAATTACTGGGAAAAAATGTCAGAAACTCAACGTAGACCTACATCTCACAGCCCATACCAAAATAAGGTCAAAATAGGTCCATAATTGGGCATAAAGAGAGATACCATAAGCAAATTAAAAGAGCAAGGGATAGTTTACTTATCAGATTTATGGAGAGGGAGGAATAGAAGAACTAGAAAACATTATGAAATGCAAAATGGACAACTTTGATTGCATTAAATTAAGTTTTTGTGCAAACAAAACCAACACAAGATTAAAAGTACAAAGCTGGGGAAAATAAATTTGACAGCCAGTTTTTCTGATAAAAAACTTCATTTCTAAAATATATAAAGAATTGTTCAAATCTATAAGAACACAAGTCATTCTCCAATTGAGAAATTGTCTGAGGATATGAACTTTCAATTTTCAGATGATGAAATTAAAGCCATTTATAGCTACATGAAAAAAAATGCTCTAAATAACTATTCATTAGAGAAATGCAAATTAAAACAACTCTGAGGTACCACCTCACACCTCTTAGATTGACTAAGATGGCAGGAAAACATAATGACAACTACTGGAGGGGATGTGGGAAAACTACGGACTAGTTTTGTTTGAGGAGTTATTAACTGATCCAACCATTCTAGAAAGCAACTTGGAACAATGCTCAAAGCACTATAAAACTGTGTAATATCTCTTTGACCAGCAATGCTACCATTGGAACTGTATCCCAAGGAAATCATAAAGGAAGAGAAAAGACCCACTTGTGCAAAAATATTTATAGCAGCTCTTTTGGTGGCAAAGTATTGAAAATGAGTAGATGCTCATCAATTGGAGAATGGCTGAATAAGTTATGACATATGAAGGTAATGGAATATTATTGACCTATAAAAATGATGAACAAGCTAATTTTAGAAAGGCATGGAAGGATTTACACAAACTGATGTCGAGTGAAACAAGTAGAACCAGGAATGCATTGTCCACAGCAAGCTTGTGTGTTGGTCAACTAAAGACCTGGTTCTTCTCAGGCATTTAGTGATCTAAGGCAATCCCAACAAACTTTGGATTAAAAATACCATCTGCATTCAAAGTTAGAATTATGGAGACTGAATATAAATTAACACAGGCTATGTTCACTATTTTTTTCCCCTTGCTTGTTTTTTTTTCCTCATGATTTTTCTCTCCCAAAATGATCCATAAAGAAATGTGTATAAAAAAAATTAATGTACATATATAATTAGGAAAAAAAAGAAAACAACAAAAAAGGGGGGGGAGAAAGAAAATTAGAATTGGACAAAGGGAAGACAGCAAAACTATGACACCAAGAAAGTATAAAACAAAATATAAAAAAAAAACGAAAAAACCAGAACAAAATGTGAAAATATTAGGAACACCTAAAGAACAGAACAAGAAAAGAAAACAAAAATAATCGGACTACTTGAAAGCTATGACCAAAAAAATAATCTTGACACAGTAATACAAGAAATTGTTTTGGAATGATAGAACTCAAGGGAAAAGTAGAAATAGGGGAAAAAAAATCCACCAATCATCATATCAAAGAGATCCTACAAGGAAAACACCTAGGAATATTATTGCTAACTTTCAAAATTCACAGATGAAAGAAAATTTTTTTTACAATAAATAAAACAAAAAAAAAATCAATTGTGCTGGAGCTACAATTAAAAAGTACAAAATTTATCAGCAAACATAATAAAAGATCCCAAATCCCAGAATAATATATATCAAAAATCAAAAGAATGAGGCCTAAGGTTAAAAATATCACATCCAGTAAAACTAACCATAATACTGAATAAAAAAAGAAACATTTAATGAACTCACATATTTTCAGAACTCTGTCTCAACCAAACCTGAATTCAACAGAAAATTTAACATATAAGAGCCAACATTAAAAAATTAATTTCTTTCCCCCTACACAACTTTATTTTTAATAATAGCTTTTTTATTTTCAAAATACATGGAAAAATAGGTTTCAACATTCACCCTTGCAAAATTATCTCATGTTCCAAATTTCTACTTCCTTTTTCTTCTCCTTCCCCTAGAAAGCAAGTAATGCAAATACATGTTAAAAACATACAATTCTTCTATACATATTTCTGAATTTATCATGCTGCACAAGAAAAATAAGATCAAAAAGGGGGGAAAATGAGGAAGAAAACAAAAAGAAAGCAAATAACAAAAAAGTGAAAAAACGGTTCTCTTTCTGGCTGCAGATGGATCTCTCCATCACAAGTCTATTGGAATTGGCCTGACTCATCTCACTGTTGAAAAGAGCTCCATCCATCAGAACTGGTCATCACATAATCTTGTTGTTGCTGTGTACAATGTTCTCTTGGTTCTACTCACTTCACTTAGCATCAGTCAATGTAAGTAAGAGACTTACTTAGCAGGCCTTTCTGAAATCATTCTGCTAAATTAATGAGTAATTTCAAGGGACTCAACAAGGACAAATTGTTTGGTTTTTACATGGAAATGTAAATCCTGTTTAAGACTGACATCAGTAACTAGGTAGTTCGAAAGACTGGGGCAGAATTGAGGATGATCTAGCTCTAAAAAGCAAAACAATCTAAGAAAAGAAAAAGAATAATTATGCTAAATGAATGGGGTGCAGAGGAAGAAATGACAATATAAATCAGAAGGAGATGGGCTGGTAGTTCTGAAAATATCACACACACACACACACACACACACACAGACACCATGAAGTTATAGCACCCTCCAAAATCTATAAAGAAATAAGGGGAAAAGGAATAGGATAAGTTGAGATACAACAGGGTATGTAGATTAACAGCAGTTAGACAAGGGGTGTAGATTAATGTAAAAGGGATAAAGAAGGAGGGAAAGGGTGATATAAGATATGATGGGGTAGAAAAGATTAGTTGGATTAAAGATAGTGGGATAAAATGTGTAGATTAATGAGAATGGGATAAAGAGGGAGGGAAAAACTAGGAAGGGAAGATAAGAATCTGTGGGTATGAAAAGAGGCTAAGTAATATAGCAAGACAAGTTAAGGAGTAGAATTAAAGTAGAAGAGTTAGCAGAGATAGGAAACAAAAGATATATACAAACACTAAAACAAGGATCAGGAACAGAATTTATTAGCAAAAAAAAAAAGGGAGGCCTAATAATCATTAATTTCAGACAAAGTTGAATTTAAAAGATTCAATCAAGAGAGAAATCTATATTATGTCAGTCATATTACTACTGTTTCAGAAGAATGTCTACATGTGTGTAAATGTATGTATATAGATATATGTATATTATGTGGGGATGGGGTGTATATGTGTGTGTATGTATAAGCATATGTATGTATATATATAAATATACCCCTGCTTAACTAGTCTGCAGAGGAAAAATGGGGATGATGAAAGAGAAGAAAAAAAAAATAAAGTAAAAAGTACATATCATAGAACAAAAGAAAAGATGGGCATTCATGAATATAATCTTTTATTAGTATATATGCTCTCTTAAAATGGAAATTTATTGTTATATATTTTCAATTCTCCCTGATTTTCTGCTGGGCATATGATAATGTTTTATTCTGTTTTTTTGTGTGCCTTTATTGTTGTTCTTTTTCAATTTTGTTTTTAATTTTAAATAAGTATTTTTTAAAAAATAAAGAAACAATTATCTAATGAATACTAAGGATACTAATGCAAGTGAAATAATCAGAGCCAAGAAAAAATATATACAGTAACTACAAGAACATAAATGCAGGAGAAAAAAGCATAACATCAAAAAATCAAAAGCAAATTAATATAATTATAAGGATAAAGAGGGACTTAATTGAAGAGAAATATGAAAACATCCCTGTCACCCTCTTTTGATAAAGATGGGAGTTCCACACATTGCGTATTTTTCAGATTTTCTCAAGAGATTGATCAGCTGTGCTAATTTCTCCCTCTCTTAACAATATCAACAATGACACTATTTTCCTATGGAATGGCTCTCTTAAAAGAAGGAGATAAAGAGATTCATAGGATAGTATGATGATAGAAGAAACAGAAAACATCAATTAAAAATTCTCTTTAAAAAAGAGTAGTATTCAAGAGAATATAGTACACAGCAACAGAAGTTCATATGATAATCAATTCTGATGTACTTGGCTCTTTTCAACAATGAGGTGATTCAAGTTAATTCCAATGGTCTTGTGATGGAGAGCCATCTACACTTAGAGAATTGTGAGGACTGAAAGTGGATCATAACATAGTATTTTTACTCTTTGTTGTTTGTTATTTGCTTTTTTTCCTCGTTTTTTTCCCTTTTTGATCTGATTTTTCTTGTGCAGCATGATAAATGTGGAAATATGTATAGAAGAATTGCACATGTTTAACACATTGGATTACTTGATGTTTAGGGAAAAGAAGTGGGGAGAAAGGGACAAAGTTTTGGAACACAAGGTTTTACAAGGGTAGATACTGAAAACTATCTTTGCATGTATTTTGAAAATAAAAAGAATTATTTTTTAAAAAGAGGTATTTCATGTAACCAACAAATGTCAACAGCAAATGATAAATAAAAGATATTATATTCAAATTAACTTTATAAAGTACAAAACATTTGCTAGCCTACCTATAGATCTAGAATTTATATCAACACAACTAAGAAACATTTTTGCAGAAATAAAAGAAGGGAGACGTCAAGATGCCAGTAGTAGAAAAAGGCAGTCCATCTCCTGACACAACTAGTCTTAACAAATACTTCAGGCAATTCCCAAAATGAATACTAAGGGGAAAATCTTTTTTTTTTTTTTTTTTAATTTTTCAATGGTGTTATATTTAACAGTATCATTTTGAAATATTTTTTTTTTATTTAATAGCCTTTTATTTACAGGATATATGCATGGGTAACTTTACAGCATTAACAATTGCCAAACCTCTTGTTCCAATTTTTCACCTCTTACCCCCCCCACCCCCCCTCCCCTAGATGGCAGGATGACCAGTAGATGTTAAATATATTAAAATATAAATTAGATACACAATAAGTACATGACCAAAACGTTATTTTGCTGTACAAAAAGAATCAGACTCTGAAATATTGTACAATTAGCTTGTGAAGGAAATCAAAAATGCAGGTGTGCATAAATACAGGGATTGGGAATTCAATGTAATGGCTTTTAGTCATCTCCCAGAGTTCTTTTTCTGGGCATAGCTGGTTCAGTTCATTACTGCTCCATTAGAAATGATTTGGTTGATCTCGTTGCTGAGGATGGCCTGGTCCATCAGAACTGGTCATCATATAGTATTGTTGTTGAAGTATATAATGATCTCCTGGTCCTACTCATTTCACTCAGCATCAGTTCGTGTAAGTCTCTCCAGGCCTTTCTGAAATCATCCTGTTGGTCATTTCTTACAGAACAGTAATATTCCATAATATTCATATACCACAATTTATTCAGCCATTCTCCAACTGATGGACATCCATTCAGTTTCCAGTTTCTAGCCACTACAAAAAGGGCTGCCACAAACATTCGTGCACATACAGGTCCCTTTCCCTTCTTTATAATCTCTTTGGGATATAATCCCAGTAGTAACACTGCTGGATCAAAGGGTATGCACAGTTTGATAACTTTTTGAGCATAGTTCCAAACTACTCTCCAAAATGGTTGGATTCGTTCACAACTCCACCAACAATGCATCAATGTCCCAGTTTTCCCGCATCCCCTCCAACAATCATCATTATTTTTTCCTGTCATCTTAGCCAATCTGACAGGTGTGTAGTGGTATCTTAGAGTTGTCTTAATTTGCATTTCTCTGATTAATAATGACTTGGAGCATCTTTTCATATGACTAGAAATAGTTTCAATTTCTTCATCTGAGAATTGTCTGTTCATATCCTTTGACCATTTTTCAATTGGAGAATGGCTTGATTTTTTATAAATTAGAGTTAATTCTCTATATATTTTGGAAATGAGGCCTTTATCAGAACCTTTGACTGTAAAAATATTTTCCCAGTTTATTGCTTCCCTTCTAATCTTGTCTGCATTAGTTTTGTTTGTACAAAAACTTTTCAGTTTGGTATAATCGAAATTTTCTATTTTGTGATCAGTAATGATCTCTAGTTCTGCTTTGGTCATAAAGACCTTCCCCTTCTACAGGTCTGAGAGGTAAACTATCCTGTGTTCCTCTAATTTATTAATAATTTCATTCTTTATGCCTAGGTCATGAACCCATTTTTGACCTTATCTTGGTGTACGGCGTTAAGTATGGATCAATGCCTAGCTTCTGCCATATTAGTTTCCAATTTTCCCAGCAATTTTTATCAAACAGTAAGTTCTTATCCCAAAAGCTGGGATCTTTGGGTTTGTCAAAGACTAGGTTGCTATATTTGTTGACTGTTTTATCCCTTGAACCTAATCTATTCCACTGATCAACTAATCTATTCCTAAGGGGAAAATCTAAAGAGAAACCACAATAAATCATTTTCAAGCATAAAATCACATATTTCCTCCTACAGACAAGTGACCATGGCAGGAAATATGGAACAGAGGTAAAATTGGGATTTCAAAGGGACACACCAAGAAGAAAAAAAGAAACAGTATTACGGATCTGAATTCTGCAGTAAGACACCAGATAAGACAAAGTAGGATCATACAATACTACTCTAGTCCTGCTCAGAACCCTAGCCTGAACACAAAGTTCCAATGTAGGATATCAGGCTGGAAGAGTTTTCTTCTGTTTTGTATTCTGACTACGTCAACAAGGATTTATTAAGTATTTACTACATATGCTAGGCTTTAATACTGCAGGGTTAAGATCACAAAGAAAGAGGGAAGAATAGCCCCTGCTCTCAAAGAGCACATAGTAAATACAAGCAAGAAACAGGATAAACTGGAATACTCTCAGAAGGCAAACACTTACATTAAGAGGGAATCAGGAAGGGCTTTTTGAAGAAGGTAGGCCTTTAGCTGAGACTTGGAGGGAGTCAAGAAGATAAATGATCAAAGGAAGAGGGAGAAAATATTGAAGTATGGGGGTCATCTAGTGAAACCACTCAAAAGATGAGAGACAAAAGGTCACATTCTAAGGACAGAAAAGGACACATTCTAAAGCTCCTGTTACCGGAGTACTTGGAGGGGGAGTAAGATGTAACAAAACTGTAAAGTTAGAAAGGGATCAGGTAATAAAAGTTTTTGAAAGTCCAATAGGAAATTATGTATTTGATCCTGGAGGTAGTAACAGTGAACCCAAAGGAATTTACTGAACAAAGGTGATATGGTCAGTCATGCATTTTAGTAAAATAAATTTGACAGCTGAATGAAGCCTATACTACAAAAGGCAGACAAAGCAGGAAGACCAGCCATAAGGTTAATGCAGTAATCTCAATTTGTGTCCAGGCTCTGTTATTTAACTTAGGATCACTGGCATAACTCTTCTGTTCAAAAAGTTTCGGTGGCTCTCTATTGCTTCTAGTTTGTATATCAAACTACTCTGGCACTTAAAAGCCCCTCACAATTTGACTTTATTATACTTTTCTTTTGGTTCATTATATATTACTCCCTTTCACATTCTGGCCAAAACTGTTGAAGAACTTATTTTCTTCCTCATAAGAAATATTCCATCTTCTCTCTCTTTATCTTTGTAAGAACTTTCTCCCATGCCTGTAAAACACTCTCTCCTCACCTCCATCCTCTTAAAACCCTACCTTCATTGAGCATTCAGTTCAACTGCCAATTCCTATAATGGATCTTTTCTGATCTTTCACTTGCTATTGCTCTATCATTTCCAATATTATTTTCTCTTTGCTTTGTATATAATTTTATATTTAATTATATGCAGATGTTGTTCTCTCCAATAGAATGTAAGTTCTGGGAAGAAAATATTTTGTGTGTGGGTCTATCTGCATACCTTAGCATCTATACATAGCACCTAAATTTTAAGTATCTACTAAATAACAATTTAATTGGGTTACTTTATTTTTTCAATATCTATTTCTAAAAGGCAGAAATTTAGTTTCCTACAATGCCATAGTTTAATAAAAATTTTATGAGAATCCTTTACCATTCTATTATGGCTAATTAAAAAAAAAAAAAACTCCTAAGAAAAAAATAGAATCAGAAGAAGAGAGTTTTATAGAAAAGCATTCTTCATGAGTGAACAATACCACCTTCTGGCAGAAATAATAAGAACTAGAGAGAATATTTTCAGGCACCAGCAACAATACTTAGGTAATAAGAAAGTTATTTCATATTGATTTTAAATGTTTCTAATTAAAATTTAATTAAAAGTGAAAATTATGAGGAACAAAACTTAGTAAAAAAAAAAAAAAAGCAACTTTTAAGAAAAGCAAAATTTAAAAAAACAAAAACAAAAACATTCCAAACATAACATTTCTAAAACCCACTCATCTTATTCAAGTCGAATTAATGCATATGATTAAAAGATGGATGAATATTTTTTTTATTTGTTTACTGTTGAACAAAGTAGATACCCTTTGATTTTCTATTCAGGACTTACAAACTACTGAAAAATTAAACAAATAAAAAAAGTGACAAGTTACTAATTACCAAGTGTCCATTTTGATGTTGCACTCATTCTATCAGATTATCCTAAAACTTAGTTACATTTCATATTACTTCTCCAAATGAAATAAATAATACCATATTAAATAAAACAAATCTATTTAATCAAATTTGCTTAACTCTGAAAACTCAAGAAGTACCTGATATTGCTTTTATTTTATCTTATAGTCTCTTTTCTAGGACAAAGAAAGGAAATTATACACATTAATGTTTCCTGTTATGTGGTTTAAAACCACCAAACAGAAATAGCTTTAATTTTTTAAGAATAAAGAATGGGTATACATAATATCATACTGGAGCATTACATAAAGTTATCACCCAAAACTACACAATAACATGGTATAGAGGAAAAAGTAGGCTTTGCTGAGCTGTCATACAAATTACATCTAAACAAATTTATTTGCATTAATAACTAGTAGAACTATATATTAACCAAGCAAGCAGTAAACCCCCAGATGAGAAAGTGACATTTGTTTCTGTATAAAGTCAACAAAATTATTTTTATTTCCTTTTGAAAGGCTACTCATGTAACAAGCTATACCACAGATGAGTCCCTCAAAAGCTGCAACAAGAAGTAAATTTGTATAAAATGAATTAATACAATCAATTAACTAAAGAGAGGTTTAAGAAACTCAGGGCTGTTTTCTAAAAGAACTGCTTTAACAATGCATTTGTTTTAATAACAGTAGGCAGAATGCTACAGGACTTCCAAGTCAAGGCACTGAGTACTTCAGTCCCAACATCATCAATAAATAAAAAGGGGAAGGGGGGAGAGTGGTGAGGAAGGGGACCCCACAGTTTTTATTTTGGACTTACACATACATACATCTTTAAGATATGGAAGAGAACTTAAAGACCTAATTTAGTCCAACTCTTTCATTTTGCACAAGAAAAGCAGAGCCCATGGCTTATCTGCAAACATCTGGGGGGAAAAATCTGATGGTTCCATTTCCTTGCCACTTACTAAGTCCTCAAGATTTTGATTAAAAACTGAAAATTTTATGATTTAATTAATCAACAATATTTTATTAAGAACTTATTATCTGACAGGTACCATAGATGGTAGTGATTGTTTGTCCTTCTTTCTTTAAGAAGATCATGACATCAAAGAGATGGTACCATGACATGCAAATGAACTGGATATAAGTGAAAGAAGGGTATGCAAGGTCATCTGCCTCACTTTCCCCTCTGGAGTCATCTGGGTCCAGTGACAAGATATAGATCAAATTGACTAGAGACATCCCTGAATGTAGAGGGAGACTTTGGCCTTTTGAGCTAAGATCTTCAACAGGTCTCATTTTGACTGAGGCTATACTCACTCCATGATTAAGGCTAGGTAGCAATTAAGACAAAGAATTTCTATTTTCACTTAGTCCAAAAAAGGGAAAAAATCTAAATAAATAAAAAAATCTGGGAGGGGAAAACCTTCAGGGTTTCTGGCGAAACCAGAAATAATTGTTACTTACATTTCAATCCCAGTCAATCGGGACCCAAACAATAATCAAATGGGGCTTGGTCTAGGACCTAAGGTGGCCAATGAGAATCAGAGTGACTTTGGTTCAAGGCCTGGTTGGAAGAAAGAAATCTAGCCAGTAAACCCCAAGATATCTTGGGAGGAGTTCAGGGGTGCAAAAGAAAAAAATATTTTAAAGAGCATTTGTACATAGAGTATGATAGTCTATGCATAGAGGAAGAAAAGTAGAGGAGGGAAGAAGAGACAAACGCCATATTAAGCACTCAGGATACAAGGAAAGGCAAAAGACAGACAGTTCCCTGCCTTCCAGGAGCTTACAATACAGAGAAAACAAAAATTTTCCCAAAAAAGTGTACAATGTAAACAGGAAATAGTTAACAGAGGGGTAAGTATGAGAATTAAAAGGAATGGGGAAAGGCTTCTGGTAGTAGGTGGAATTTAATCTGGAAACCAGGAGATTAAGATGAGGAGGGAAAGCAGTCCAAACATGGTGGGAGGAAAAAAAAATAACCTGAACTGAGAGAAACAGCTTAGTTCACTCAATAGCAAGGAGGTCTGTCACCACATCAAAACATTAGGGTGGGAGGGAGGAGTGAAAGACTGGAAAGGTAAGGGATGGGGAAGGGCTTTGAACACCAAATCAAGGATTTTTTATTTAAACTTGGAGGTGATGGTGAACCATAGGAGATTATTGATGCTTTAGAAAAATCACTTTGGCAACTAGATTAAATATGAACACAAATAGAAAGAAACATGTGGCAGTAAATAGCATTACTTTAATAGTCCAAGCACAAAAATAATGAGGGCCTACATTAGGATATTATCAGTATCAAAAAAGAGAAAGAAGGTATACTCAAGAGATGTTGTAAAAGTGAAATTGATAGGCCTTGGCAACAGACTGGTTATGGGGTAGGGTAGGAGTGGAGGGGGGTGTTAAATAGGAATCAAAGATGATACCTAGGCTGCAAGCGTGGGAGACTGGGAGGATGGTGGTGCTCTTGACATTAACAGGAAAATTTAGAAACTGGGAAGGTTTAAGAGAAAAGAACCTAAGTTCACTTTTGGACAAGATACATTTAAGATATCTACTGAATATCTAGCCTGCCTGAGATGTATGAAAAGATAGTTGAAAACGTGAGACTGGAGATAAGCAAAAGAGATTACAGCTGGATAAGGACAACTGAGAATCATATGGACTCTAATAAAACTAGTCACTCAGAATATCACAAATAGGCTCCAAACTAACAAAGCCAGCCACTCTTCTTTCAGTCACTATCCCTCTTTAGCTAATACTTGAATACCTGGAATCCCCTTCCTTTTGCTCTATTCTGATGATTATCTTGTACTCAGGCCTTTTTTTTTTTTTTTTTTTTTTTTAAACCTAATTTCTGCTTCACTTCAGCATCCCTCTTAATATAATCTCTCCTCTGGCAATCTCAACTCCTTCTATAGCTACAATAATCATTTCTATGTAAATTATTTCCTATCCTAAACTTTAGATCTGCTTTTCCACTGACTCAGCAATAATTTCAGTCATCCAGTCTCATCTCTCTTAGGTAAAAGCTACCTACCCAAGCTACTCTTTGTCACCATCCTTGGATCTTTCCAGTCACACTGAGGAGTCCAAAATCTGGATTTGTATGTTGATTTGGTTAATGGAGGGCCTGAATGGGCTTCACTCAACTTCTCGGGTCTCACTATCCTGATCAATAAAATGAGAGGGCTGGACTAGGTGACCTTTGCCAAATTCTTCTTACTCTACTGTCAACCCATTAAAATGTCCTATCATGGGGCAACTAAATATCACAGTGCATAGAGCACCGGTGCTGAAGTCAGGAAGACCTGAAGTCAAATCCGACCTCAGACACAGTGATACTTCCTAGCTGTGTGATCCTGGGCAATTAACCTCAATTGCCTCGGGGGGAGAGGGGGAGAAGTGGGGGGAGAAGGGGAGTCTTATCATCCATCCTCTTTGAAACCTACTGTGGGATCAAACTCTCTCCTTGACTTTTTCAAGGAAGACAAAAGAGTATGAAAGTTTAATGTAATGGTTAAAAAATTTTTTTCTCAAGTATCAAAGGCTTATAATTACAAGGTAGAGTTAACAATTATGAATAAATCAAATTACTCTGAGCCTCTGTAAAATTCAACAATTCCCTAAAATTGGAAATGACCACTGAGATGAATTTAATAATAAATGGTAACACTCAAGAAAGATTTTTAAATTTTGATAAGGATTCATATTTTATGTCTCTTTAATATGTATTTCTATCCACTCTTCCCTGTTCCCTTAACATTATTTTTCTATTTTCCCTTTCTCTTTCTTATCCCATAGTCTTCCTTCAGAGATCTTAGCCTCTTAGAATCATTTTCTCCTCATCTCTCTTTTGTTATTATACAATGGAATTGTATCATTTAATCATTTAACTTACAGATTAGATGAAAGGAAAAATAGCAATAACTTAAATATTGTAATCTCATCATTCTACTAGAGTACTAGAGTACTAGAGTAGAATCCTAAGAGTGAGTGTAACTTGGTAGACATAAATTGGTTGTTCTCATTTTCAGATTTCAGACTCATTTTCAAAAACCTCTCATAGTATAAACATTTCACAACACAGAATATAAGTATATACTCTCTTTTCATTATAACTCTTATCTATTTACTCTGCTTAGAGCATCAAAGTTGATAAGATGCAAGTCAATCATTATTCCTTGTATTCCTGATCAGCCCATACATATTCCCTTTGGCTTTCTAATGTTGTCTCACTATAGGCTGATCACTCTCTAACCAAACTTACAGGCAAAGCTCTTTTAAGACTATTTTCCACCTAATTATAACTTTTTTTCTCTGCCAGCTAAAATTTTGCTTGTTTTGCTTTGAAATTTCTGGGTCGTGTGATAAACAAAATGGAGAGCTAAGTATTTTTGCTCATCCCCACAACTTTTACAAACCTCTCTCCAAAACAGAAAGTGTGCATCAAAGATATAGCGATCTCAACTGTGTCCATAGTCCACCAGGAACTTCCCCAAAAGTAAAAGGTATCATAAAAATATGCCTAATTTGAGCTCACTTGGCATTCTCTCCCAAAAGTTCACTATGTTACTAGCAGCAATATTGTATTAGCCCCCACAAACTTGTAACTGAATGCTGCCCATACTTTCCTACCACATCACACCCCAACCTCCTTAAAACAGCAAAAGTATTTTTAAAATGAGATACAGTAAATAAGTATGGGAAGCTAGATGGCACAGTGGATAGAGTGCTGGCCTAGAGTCTAGAAGACCTGAGTTAAAATCTGGCCAAAACTATTTACTAACTTATGTAACCCTGGGCAAAACCCTGTTTGCCTCAAGTTTCCTCTATCTAAAATGAACTGGAGAAAGAAGTGGCAAACAACTCCAGCATCTTTATTTAAAAAAAACAAAAAACACCCAAACAGTCATGATGAGAGACACAAGTAAAAGACTGATAAAAAGAATAAATGGGACTATAACATACTGTTATTGAATGGTTTGAAAAAAAAAAATGAGGATTACAAAAGTAAAATGTGTTATCTGCATAGCAGAAATAATTGGAAGAATAATAACTCTGTAATGGCAAGTCTCACTAAAGAAATAAAAGAACAAATGATTGGAAATACAAATACACAAAGGTGAAAGGCAATCTAGAAGAGGAGAAAAAAAAAAAAGCAATTAAACATTAAAAGAAAACATGCCGGGCCAGCTAGGTAGTGTAGGGGATAGACCACCAGCCCTGAAATCAGGAGAATCTGAGTTCTGAATCTGGTCTAACACTTAATACTTCCTAGCGTGTGACCCTGGGAAAGTCACTTAACCCCAATTGCCTCAGCAAAAAAAAGAAAAAAAGAAAAAAGAAAATATGTCCTCTATTCAAGCAAAACACTGATTTAGAAGACAATACAAAGAGATAATCATAATGATCACCTAAGGATTAAGCAACATTATTCAAAAATTTATTTTCATACATCCACATTATTCTATGGATGATCATCACTGAAAGTCAGATACATTCTCCTTCTTGTCATCTTTTTGATCTGCCCCTTTTCCACAAGCTTTCAGCAATGAAAATCTGTGTCCTTGGCATCCAATCTGTTAACAATTTTTGTTCCTTTCAAATACTGATAACCTCTTACAGACAACAGCAAAATCCTTGTGACATTCTTATAGCAACTGTATGACAATGTTTCCTTTCAAGATCCCTTAAATGTTTCCATTTTCAATTATTTCTGTTATTTTTTTTCTTACTTCAAAAATCTAAACAAAGGTAAATTAAAGCAATCCAATATTTGCCAGTTCTTGAAGTAGTTAGTTCACCCAATTTCAGTTCATCAGCACAGATACAATATTTTTAAAAATATAAATAGGAAGATTTCTTATATGTCAAACACTATCCCGCATACAACTTAATACTGGTTCGCCTAAAAAAAAAATGCACAGAAACATTCAAGCTTAATCTGCATTATTAACATTTTCTCTATCACTTTCTAGACAATCAAAAAACAATAAATGAAGTCACGATTTGCAGCACTGAAAATTTAACAATCTGCTAAGTTGGTTTGCCGCTGGTTCCAATACAATCTTGGATATAAAAGTAGAAAAATTAACAAAGTCCCTGTTCTCAAAGAGATCATCCTCTAATAGGAAAGTTGGGTCAGAACACACACATACACATACACACACACACACACACACACACACACACACACACACACACAATTTAGCCTTAACACAGAAGATGTAAAGATCCTAAGGGTGCAATATAGAAGCACATAGCAAGGCCCAGAAGTAGTTCTTAAACAGATCAAATGACCATTCCAAGATAATGCTAGGAATATAAGCAAGATAAATGTTAAGGCCTGGCAAACCATAGGAGGTAGCAGTAGGACAGAGGAACAGTGGGTGATGATTCTTCTCTTCCGCAAGCTCTGTAAACAGAGGAGCAACTTGAGTGTATTCTGGAACAATTGCCTAAGGAGAATTGGGGGAGAGAAGGGGAGGCAAAGACGGAGCACTGTCTTTTCTCTTCTGCCCATTTTCTAATTTCCTTTGTTTTCTAGGTCAAAGTGAAATGAGAAGACAAATATTTCCAGAAAAAAATCTCAAGAAAGCTAAAAGGAAGATAATCACATAGTACCTTGATTAGAATTGATGATCACAAAATATGCATGAAATTAACCTTCTGTTAAATCTACTAAACATTAGAACTGGGAAGGACATAATGAAAAAACAAACTCTTACATAATTAATTCTCCTTTCCAAGTAGATTGACCCTTAAAGTATTAGTGTTTAAAATGTGTGGTTTCTATGAATTTTTTAGAGTAACATGAATGGCAAGATTTTGCATGACCTAGAATTATCACAGACTTGATATGTCAGTGAAGTTAATTTTCCCAATTCCCATTTGTCTCCAAGATTAATTTTCCTTTATTTAATTTAATTTAATAACTTGGAATAACTAATTATTCCCTGCAGGAGATGTATTACTAAGCCTCATCTTTTTCTCTTTCAAACTTATCCAGGTTCAACAGCTCCTGCAAATGCCACAATAATGACTCCTGGAGATCCAGAAAAGAAAGTTCTTGCTACCAAAGTCCTTGGCATTGTCAAATGATTCAACATCAGAGAGTGCTATCATTTTATCAATGGAAATGACATTAAAGAAAATTAACATATATTTTACCACTATATCCACATGGGGCTTTTCTGATTTCTAGTTAAAATCTTCCAGCTAAAATGAGACCTTCCCCATTAGAATGGGAGCTCCTTGAGAACACAGACTGTTATGCTTTTCTACTTTTGTCTATGGAGACTGTAGATTAAAAGCATAATTATTTTCACCTTTTTTGTTGTTGTTTGCTTGGTTTTTTCCCCTTTCTTGTGCTTTTTGTTTCCTTTTGATCTAATTTTTCTTGTGCACCATCACAAATATGGAAATATATTTAGGAGAATTGCACATGTTTAGCTTATATCAAATTGCTTACTGTGGGGGAGAGAGGGTGAGGACAGGAAGAAAAATTTGGAATACAAGGTTTGGAAAGGTCATTATTAAAAACTATCTTTGCATGTAATTGGGCACATAAAATACTATTTCTATTTTTAAAAGAGTCTCATTCCAATTTTTTAAATATATATATATATATATATATATATATATATATATATATATATACACACAAAAACATCAAAGGTTTTAGGAGACTACCTGTTCAAGATAAATCAAAAATAGTATATTGGTAACACCGAAACTAATTCAATCTTAGTCTACATTAAGAGGTAGAGCTATATCAGGAATAAAAATGAGATACACTCTGCCCCACTATAACAAAAAGCCTTGAGTTCATATAGTATGAAAGTAAATCTGAGAATTTAGCTTGGAAAGAAACTTATGAGATTAAAGATAATTATTCATTAAGGCTACTAGAAAAAGGATACTCCACTTCTCCAAAGAGAACAAAATTAATAGAAGCAAATGTAAAGGCAACAAAGACAAAATAAAACTTAAAAATTCCTGAAGCCACTCATCAGTCAGCTAAGTGGCACCTTACTCATCTTCAGGAGTTCAAATTTGGTCTCAGATTCTTAGTAGCTTTGTGACCCTGGGAAAATAATTTAATCCTCTTTGCCTTGATTTCCTAATCTGCAAAATGAGCTAGAAAAGGAAATAAACCACTCTATTCATTTACCAAGAAAACCGCAAATGGGGTCACGATTAGTTGGATACAGCTAAACACCAATACTCATCAAATATCAGAATCTGGTGTCTTTTTATGAGGCACATCATTTCTGGTCTTCAGGATTTTTCCTATGAGAATGACTTATTTAATTTACTTCCTTTTGGGTAAATATTTATACTTGAAGTTGTAGTAGACATTCATTTACTTATATAAGTACTTATAAATGTAAATATCCCAACAGTACTGGCATAGGGATATGCCAATTCCACCATAAATCCTACTCTGATATCTCAACTAACATGGAAGTAAACTTGGGTTTTTTGAATGCTATGCCCGAATGAAAATAGTTACAAGTATGGGAAGTAGTTTATATGAAATATAAACTGTCATCCAAGAACAAACTTAGCTAAATTGAAAGAAGTTCACCATGAGGTTGGCTACTAGATAATATTTCCCAACAATATCCAACTCTCAAACACTATATTCTAAATTGTAGCAATATTATGATATACACTGGTGAAGGAAGTATACCTCAAGCCAACAGAATAAATAATAGATCCTTAAAGTATTAAAGTAATAACACCAGGACTTCAAGAGATCTGGGTTCTATCCGTATAGTCATTGCCTTCCACAGAGACTATAACTCCTCTGTGATTTAACAATCATTTTCTTGAGTTTCCTTAGTAAATATAAACACATATACGTAATACAGACACACATATATTGATACACATAATTATCTAAGTGGCCAAAGTTTGGTTTATGATACACATTGCAATTAGCTTTGCTAGTCCCGACAACATGGACGTATGTACTCTATCATTATTATTGCTTTGTCCATAATTTATGTTTTTCCAGATTGGTAGCAGAATCCTTCCTAAGACTGACTTCTTTTGCCACAGCCTTACTTTAAGTGTAGAATTAATCCATCTTTTCTCTCCATGGTTCTTTGGCAGTATGTTACAGATTTTTATGTTTATTATTTGTTAATTGTCCTTTCATGAATAATTTTTTTTTATTCTTCTGTCTAAATGTGGATATTAATTGATTTTAACCTTCCATTGATATTTCTAGTTTTATTTAATTATAATTTGAAAATTAAATTATATAAAATGTCTCTTTTAAAATGTTTTTTCTCATTCATTTTATTAATGTTCCATGTGTACCTGAAAAGTATAACTTTCTTGTTCCCTTAAGTTCTCCATCTGCAAAATCAGTGTTATGTAACTGTTCAAGTCTATAATTTTTTTCACTTTTATCCTTTTTATGCTGAAAATGAAGTATTGATATTCCTTAATAATTTTCTATTTCATTCTGAAAACTAGACTTTCCTTTATTACTGTAATTTAAGATACACAATTTAAATATATAAAAATTTTAAAAAATAAATATGTAAAAATTAATTATCATTTAAGCATGATAGAAAATCTGTTTCCATGCTTTTTAGTTCAAATTCAACTTTATCCACTATTACTAAAACTGGTATCAGCCTTCCTTTGTTATCACCTAATAAATGTTAAGACCAATTATATACTAAGTACAAAAAGGCAAAATCAAGAGTCAGTGTGGAAATCAGCAAGATCTTGGTTCAAGAACTGCCTAATGCTTACTGGTAGCCTGTGATCTAAATTATTTAACTATTCAGAGCCCCAGCTAACTCTCTAAAACTAATTATGGACTAATGGCTGATCTGCATGGCTGGAGGGGGTTGTGGAGGGGGTAGTTGGGAAGTTTTCACACCTAGAATTCCCAACATTGAAGAAACTGCAGGTTCTAACAAAAACACAGAATCAAGTTGCATGCCAGGCATGAGAGATACTAAGATGAAAAGATGACAAATCCCTACCCTAAGAATTTTACCATTTAATGACCCATACACAAGTAGGACAAAGAAAACACATAGTAAATATTCTCTGAATTAATCTCCCAGAATCAAGCTGACAAATCTAGGGGGTTATAGGTTATAAAGTACTCTGAGGATTTGTAGGACTTTATTCTCTACTAACAAGGTAAGAGGTCCGTTACATTTCCATTTGATCATTCAACTTTATTAACTTTTAGAAGAGGATATCTACTTCAAAGATATAGCAGGAACCAAGTATAAACATTTTCCCTCAGTACCTCTGGGACTTACTCTATCCTATCATCTCAATTTCTGATGAGAATAGGTGACAATTTAGCTCTGGTTTTCTTTTCTTTCCCTCTCAACAGTATTTTATTTTCCTCTCATAGGTAAAGATAGTTTCCAAATTTCATTTTTGGAAGATTTTGAGTATCAATTTTTCCCCCTCCTTCCCTCTTCTCTCCCCCCCCTCCCCAACTCAGCAAGAAATCTGATATATAGATATTACAGATAAATAGTGATAAAAGTCCCCAAGGGCTTTCTTCTTTCTAGATACTATTTTCACTCATCCAGTGATCTCCTCAGTTCCAGTGGCTTAAAATATCATCTTCACGTAAATGACTGAGATCTATTTATCCAGCCCTAAGATACATTCATCCAGCCCTAAATTTTCTCCTGACCTCCAGTCTACCTAAAAGACATCTTGAAATGGATGTTCTTCAGACATCTTAAGCTCAATATGTCTAAAACTGGACTCATCTCTCTTCCCTGCCATACTCTTCCCTATTCCTAATTGCATGCACCCATATTCCTAACCTAGGAATCATTCTTCCCACATTACTATGACTCCTCCATACCCCATCAGTTGTGAAGACCTATCATTTCTATCCTCATACCATCTTCCATATCTGCTCTCCTCTCCTCCATCACTGAAGCTATCCAGGAATAGGCATCATCACTTGGATTATATTGCAATAAACTTCTTTCTAATTGGTCTTCCTGCTTCAAATCTCTCCCCACTCCAGTTTGTCCTTTACTTAACCATCAAAATGATCTTCTTAAAACACAAAACTGACCATATCACTCCCTACTCAATGAACTCCAGTGGATGCCTATTCTCTTGGATCAACTATAAAATCTATAGCTCTTCATAAACTCTCTCTTTCCTTTCATTCCAGACTTATATTACTCTCTTCCATGTATTCGGTGATCCATTGCTACTGGGTTCTCTTCTATTCTGAGCACACTCCATCTATCTCTCAATTCTTAAACATTTTCAGTAGACATACATCCCCCATTCCTGTAATGCTCTCCAAATTTTCCTTTCCCTGTGTATGGAATAGAGAGATAAGGTGAAGAATTTACAGGAATGTATGAATTCTTTTTCTGTATTTTATTTTCATTATTTCTGTGTTTCCCCTATGACCTGTATAATATGTGCAGGCTCATATGTACTCGAGCCTTGGCCAGCTAGAAACATATTTACTTAACCTGAGCTGATGACATTTATCAGTATTTGACATTTATCGATATTTAGTCTATTAGCTGGACCACTATCTACTTGATTAAGCCTGAATTTTGAAGGCTGATTTTCTGTTTCCTAGAAATCAGATTTCCCTGAAAACTTCCATTCCAATCTCTCCAAATAGCAACAACCAATTACCAATTAGATGCCTCCCCCTCCCCTTCTCAATGCTCTCTTACTTGTGATAAAATTTCTTGTATAAAAGCTATGTATCTTTACTACTTCTTTAGCCTTCCTACCATGAGCTTTTCTCTTTCTTATCTCGAGATGGGATGGCTCATCCTCTGGAGGTTTTTAATAAACAACTTTTCTGCCTTCTACTGAGTGACCTCTGAGTAGTCATTTTGGGTAAGGGTCTTCCCCATCCCTCACACCTGCAAGCCTGGCTTCCTTCATTTCAGTTACAGTCCCAGTTTCTATGAGAAATGCTTCCTGAACCTCCCTTAATGTCAGTGCTTTCCCTCTGAAATTATATCCAATGTATTCCACTTATCTCCCACATAATACTAAGCTCCTTGAAAATGAGTAGACTATTTTTCCTTTCTTTTTATCCCTAATGCTGAGCATAGTACCTGTAAGATAGTAAACACTTAATAAAAGGCTAGCTGACTGAAAAGGGATATAAGTTTTTTATTTAACTATAACTAAATTCATTAAAAAACTTCCTATTATTTCACACTATTAAAGTGCAAAATTTCTCTAAAATTTAGTTCACTCCACTACAATTCTTTTGTCAAGATAGTTTTGATTTGGAATTGTCAATCTTTTCTGTATATTCTGTCTTCTGTCATTCATATTCTTCTAGTTACATACTAAAATATTTCCATCTCATTTTGAAAGGTCCTTTCAAAATGTTACTGTGTAGAAGGAATCAATTTTTTACAGTCTGTCTTGTTTTTAAAATGTTCCTTTTGTGTCTTCAAAGTAGGTTTTTGGGAAACTGATCCTGAGCTTGAAACCAATGCTAATTTTGCAGTGTTATATTCCAACTTTAGATTTCTTTTTGTGTTTTACACACACACACACACACACACACACACACACACACACACACCCTAATGAGTATCCAAATAATGTTTTCTGAAAAGTAATTCTCAACTCATAAACTCTCTAAAGGAAAATTCTTAGGAACATCATAACCAAAATCCAGGGCTTTTATTCAAAGAAAATTATTACTAGCAGGCAGAAATAATTCAAGTATTTAGGAGTCACAGTCAAGACGGTACACAATTTAGCAAACACCACTATAAAGCAGCAAAGAATTCGGAATGATAAGAGCTTACAGTCAACAATAACTTAACCAGTAAAAACTAAGTATAATACTGCAGGAAGAAATGGACCTTTAACAAAACAAAGGATTTTCAAAACATTTCTGACAAAATGACCAGAGAGCTACAAAGAAACTATGAAACCCAAACATGGGATTAAAGAGAAGCATAAAAATGTAAATATGAATGAACAATGATGAAGCAACAAACAAGGATAAATTGCCTATATTTAAATATGGGGAGAATACTACCTGTATCCACTCTAAACCTACCTATCATTATCAGAGTTCAGAGGAGTACAATTGAAAAAGGCTTGGGATTAGTTCTGTTATGTCTTGATCTTAAGAGAAGAAAATACTGGAGAAAGTGAAGGAAAAAAAGGTTAGGGAATACTATCTCATATAATCAGGGTGCCTAAGTAAATATCTAATCAAACAAGGAGTAGGTAGGGAGCTGCTGACACTAGGACCTTATTCTTAGGAGATAGAGTGCACATACAACAAAAATTCTTTTCACTAATTATGGAAAATAGGTGTAAAAAGAAGGAGGGGCAAGTAGAGTGATCAGATTAAAAGAGGAATTAGTCCTAAACAAAAAAAAAAAACTCTGAGGTGACATTCCCATTCTTCTCCAAAAATGAGAATCTGAGGAAGTGTCTATAAAGAAGGGGAACAGATAAATAAGCTGTTATGTGTGTTATGAAATACTATTTCTTGTGCTAACACCTTTTATTACCATAATGCCCAACAATGGTTCCAAAAGCCTGATGATGAAATATACTACTCACCTCCTGGTTGGTAGAGAGAGGTGAAGGACTCAGAATGTAAATGAGACAATTTTATTATGATCATTATTATAATTATTATGATCAGTGGGAAAATTTGTTTGCCTGACTAAACTTTTTTGTAACATGTTAGGGTAGAAGAGTGAGAAGAAAGATCTTGGATGATTTAAGACAAAAACAAATGAAAAATAAACCTTCTCCCCATAATTGTAGCTATGAAAGTTTTTTTTTGGGGGGGAGCAGTTTTTCTTTTATGGGGAAAAAGGAAGCCTAAAGGGCATGTCCTTCATATTATTTTCTAGTCCTAAATTTTTCCTTTAAGTGGTCCAAAAATTTGTTATCTATATTCATTTCTTCCTTTAATTTTCCGGGTTATTTTAGCTCTGTTCAAATCCTCAATAATTCTTGATTTTCCCTCCCTTTATGTTTAAATTTTTTTAATTGATTCAATACTATTATCTTAATGATTTTCTCTCTCAGGACAAAAATTGATTCTGGTGTTACTTTGATTTGCTTTAATGTCCTTTTCCCTCGTGTTTTTCTAGTACAGTGAAGTTTTGGAGGTTCTTCTATCAGGCTCTTTCTACAATTCATTATATTTTTAATATGATGCTATGCTATTTGACACTTGTAGACGTTCCACTTTTTTTCATCATTTCTGTTTTTACTTTCAGGGGAACAAAAAAACAAAAACAAAACTCACTGGCTTCCTTATAATCTCTTAATCTGTCATCCTCTCAAAATTGATTTTTCATCTAGTAAACACCACCAAATATGGTAAGCCAGCAATAAAAAAAAAAATTCAAAAGTAAGGAATTCAAACTGCAAATATACTATTTATTTACTTTCAGTTAGAATCAATTCAAGTGACTTACAATTATGGACTACAGAAATCATTTTTTCTTTTAATGTTAGTATTTTGCTTATCTTCTCTACTGCCTTTCACTTCTATATATTTTTATTTCCAATTATTTTTTCTTTTGTTTTTCTGATGAGATGGGCACCAACTATTTAAGCTCTTTTATTCTGCCAATTATTTCTTCTGTGCAGGCCCCAAATTCTGTGACAATTCTCAATTCTCTTTTAAAACATTCAGAAACACATAGCTGTGACTCCAGATTCTCACAGAAATTCTGTCTCTGCTTCATCAGGTGTTGACTCATTTTCTTATCTTGCAGTATTTATTTACAGGTGTAAATTTAGATTTCTAGTTTACATGATAAACATGCCATATTCCCTGGCACTATTAACATCTTCCCTTTAAGATTTATATTTTTATTCTCAAGATCTTTGACTTACTTTGTATTATTTTTCTTAAAATTCCCTGTTGCTCATTTTCTTACTTCTTGCCTTGTTTCCCTCTGGACTGTCTTAGCCTCCTCCCACCTAAGGACAACTGACATTCTGGTCCTTAAGTCATAAAGTAACTTTCTGGCCCCAACTGCATGCTAGATAGCCCCTTTGCTTCAGGAAAGCCCTATAGATTTTGCACAATTAAGAATCCTGCCCTGAGCTCAATTGTCTAACTAAGTACTACTGCAGCAGAGGCCAAGTGGAATACCAGCCAAAGCAAACTTTCATCTTTATGATTTTCTACTTCTCAAAGGATGAGGGTAGAGTGAATTATAAACTGACTTGAAAAAACCAAGATGGTGGAGTAGAGCTGAGCTCTTTCAAATAACTCTCCAAACAACTCTAAAAATGTCTCAAACGGAATTCTCAAGAACCAAAAAATAGAAAAGTCAGGTAAAACAATTTTCCATTACGAGACAACTTAGGAAATTAGTAGGCAAGGACTGTTTGAAGAGGGCTGTCCCACTAACAGTGGCAGTATTAAATCTTGACTTTGGAGCAAAGGCAGCAAGAGATTCAAGCTCTTGGGTCTATGGACGGTGGAGTGGGAGTGGGAAGTAGAACAAATGGAAGGAGAATGCAGGAAATCCTATGTTCATGATTCTGTTGCAGTGTCCATATGCAGTGCCAGGTCACATCGCAGGGCCAAAAGGAACAAGAGTACTTGTGACCACAGGAGAGGAAGACCATAGAGGAGACCAGATCTCAAGAGAGGGGGAAGCATCAAGTGTAGGAGAGCAGGGCATGTGATCACAGTCCCAGAGTCAGGAGAAGTACTAGTACTGGTGGCTAGAGGGGAACTAGCTCTATTCCTAGGTAAAGACCAAAGCACAAACCAAGAGAGCAATGACCATTCCTCAGAAGCACAAAAAAACCTACAGATCTCCAGAAAGAGATCTGATAACAGTTGGACAAAAAACAAAATCTTGAAGCTTGGGACAGTTCCTAACTTCCACCCAAGAGCAGAGCTCAACTTTAACATAAAGTTAAAGGTCAAGTGTTACAGGAGCCACCTGCTAGAGGCTAATTCTGACCAAAAGAATAGATCCTTCATGTGAGAGGATGACAATGATATAAGGAGACTGAAAGGCATTTGCATTCTCTGACCAAAATTTTAGATCAAAAAGATCTAATTCTACTATTCACTAACATGCTGTATCAATGACACCAAGAGATTATACAGCCCTGGAATTTAACCTGAATGAGTAAATGATGTGGCTTGCTTAAAAAGATACAATTAACTTCCAAAGATGGGTTATGGTAAATAATGGATATCTTGATTATGAATGTTTAGTTTCTTTGAAGCTTAAACTGAAGGTACAACAATAGAGTATGTGGTTTTCCTGCAATATTACAATGTACTTAAATGCAAATATTTTTCTATCAAAATTTTAGAATAAAAAATTAGCCTAAAAAAAAAAGAGGGGCAGCTAGGTGGCACAATGGATAGAGCACCAACCCTAAAGTCAGGAGGACCTGAGTTCAAATTTGATCTCAGACACTTAACACTTCCTAGTTGTGTGTCCTCGGGCAAGTCATTTAACCCCAATTGCTTCAGAGAAAAAAAAAGCCAACAACTTAGTAAAAGGAGGCACCCTCCCCCAAAAAAAGTGTGTGTGTGTGTGTGTGTGTGTGTGTGTGTGTGTGTATGTGTGTGTGTGTGTGTGTGTGTGTGTGTGTATAAGAAAATAATACCTTGAAAACTAGAACAGGACAAATAATTTTAAAGGGGGAGGGGGACACAAAAATCCAATGAAGAGAAGAATTTCTTACAAGGTAAAACTGGCCAAATGGAAATGGAAGTACAAAAGCTCAATGAAGAAAATAAATCCTTAAAAATTAGATTATATTTGGGAAGGTAGAAGTTAGTGAGAATTCTATGAGAAACTAAGAAACAAAATCAAAAGAATGAAGAAAATAAAAGAGAATGTGAAATATCTCATTGGAAAACAACTTGGGAAATAAGACACAGAACAGATAATTTTTAAATTACTGGACTTCCTAAAAGAAATGATCAAAATAAAACAGATCTTGTACATCATCATTTAAGAAACTGTGGAGGAAAATTGCCCTTTACTCTAGAACCAGAGGGTAAAATAAAAAATAAAAGAATCTACCAATCACCTCCTGAAAGAAAACTCTGAAATATTATAGCCAAATTCTAGAGCTCTCAGGTTAAGTAGAAAATATTACAATCAATCAAAAACAAAAAATTTAAATATCACAGAACCACTGTCAGGATAACAGATTTAACAGCCTCTACAGTAAAGGATCTGAGGACTTGGAATACAATAATCCAGAAACAAAGGAGCCAGGATTAAGAATAATCTATCCAGGAAAACTGAGTATAATCCTTCAAGGAAAAAAATGGACAAATCTTCCTTGTCCTCTTGTACATGGGCAATGCAACAAAGTCCTGCATGTGTGCTACCAAAGGGACCCTTAAAATCTCCTTCTGACCAATTGTCCAACTGCTTTTCTATGGGTTGAGAGCTCCACACAGCTACTGCCACCACTGATTCCATCATCCACTGGCCCACTTCTGGTTTACAGAAATTTTGGTAAAGTTTGTGGGCTCCACTCTTACCCCAGCGCAATAGATATTTTTGACTACCTTCTAGGCTGTCTTGGACTGAAAAATTGTTTCATTCCATCCTTTTATAGATTCTGCAACTCCAGAATTTGTTTGGCGGTATTATTTAAATTTCTATTCCCAAACCTCTTTTTTGTGGTGGCTTCCTTAAAGAAAATCCAGCCTCTATATCTATTAAAATTGTAGAAGAGATTTGGTATTTTTGCTGCTGTGGGGTGAGAGAGAAAGGAGTCAAGAGTGGAAAAAGAAATAAGAGATTTTCTAAAATTTCTAAAAAAGAAAACCATATTTATAAAGCAGAACAGTACCTAAAAAAGCTGCTTAAAGTACTGAGAGGTTAAATGATTCATTCAGAATCAGTGTGTACTTCAGACAAAATGTTTTTTTTTTAAAGTTTTTTTTTAAACTAGTAAGTATGCCATGCTTCTTTTCCTTCCATATCTCATCTTACTCATTACCACTGAAAAAAATTAAAACTTTTGCAAGAAATATATAGAGTCAAGTAAATCAAATCCTCAGAATGGCAAGTTCCAAAAGTAAAGGGGAAAGGAAAGAAAAGGGAGAAGAGAGTGAGTGAATTTATTAGTTCAATATGCAGCCCTGGCCATTATCTATGTCCAGTAGTGGGTGGCATATTTCATCACGAGTGCTCTGGAATTGTAGTTGGTCATTGTGTTGATCAGAGTGCTTGTGTTTCAAAGATATTTGTGAGACATGACACAAAACCAGTTTTTCCTGATTGTGAGGTTGGTTTCTCTAACCAATACAGCTTCACAAGGGATAATTCCAAAATTATTTCACTTTAATGAATCATATACTAAGGATTTTATCAAACATTATGTTTTCTTATCATACTTAAAATTTTCTCTTAAAAAAAATTGCTCACAATTTCAGTCAAAAGACATTTTATTATGCATCTAGAACCGAACTGAAAATTGTTTTCTTTATGTGTTTAGGTTAAGCAAATAATAATGAATTAGCATTAATATGACATTTATTTATTTATTACAAAGAGCTTTACAAATATCTCATTCTTCCTAACAATCCTGAGAGATAGATATTATTTTATTTGTGTACTGATGACAAAGTTCCTAAAATGAAAACTTTCAGGAATATTATAGTAAAAGCCTGGAACTCTCATTTTACAGAGAAAATTGAGGTAGGCAGAAGTTAAGTGACTTGCAGATAGAATTTCACAACTAGTATGTATCTGAGGGTACACTTGAATTCAGATCACCCTAGCTTCAAAGTTAACACTCCATCTACTATGCACCTAATTGCCTCTAATAGATACTATATGAATATGAACATATATATATATATATATATATATATATATATACCTACATATAAATACTATCCATATTTCCTAAGTTAATGACTATTACAATAATAACACTATCAATAAGTTAATTTATAGAATAAGGAAGTAAAATTCATAGAAATCAGATGGGCAAAAAGCTATTAAATATTCAAGAAATGAAATAAAAAATTATAGTAAGCCAAAAAACGATAAGGAATACAGAAAAGGAAGGTGCTTGTGCTAATATCAAGAAGTTTCTCATGACGAGCAGAGGTGTGTCAAGGGCATTATAACTAACATGAAAAGCTAGTAAATCAGTAAGAGCAGAGGACTCCCTGGACATATCATCAGAATAGTCAGAAAGCTCCATAGGACCTTGGAGAGATTTCAGGGAAAACATGAACTCTGAAGAGGAAAAAAATTCTATCTACATGTTCATTCATCTCTAAATGAAAATCAGCATTTTTTTCAATTATGAATGTAGGCAACAAATACAGATCTACTTCTCAGGGAATCTATAAGCTTCATAATAACAAGGTAGTCAAAAAAAAGTTAAGAATCAACTGTCTTAATCAATTGGGGAACGGATGGATAGACAAATTTTGGCATATGAATATAATAAATATTACTGTGCTATAAGAAATTTTTTAAAAGAAGCCAATTTCAGAGAATACTGGGTAATATGAACTAATGTAGACTGAACAGAGCAGAAGCTAAACAATTTATAAAGAAATAACTTCAAAAAGAAAAACAACTTTGAAAGATTTTTAAGAACTTTCATCAAGTCAACTGCGTAGGTGCTACATGCTGGACCTACAGTCAGGAAGACTCACTTTCCTTAGTTCAAATTTGACCTCAGACACTAGCTGCTGGGTGACCGAGGACAAGTCACTTAACCATATTTGCCCCAGTTTCTTCTTGTGTAAAATGAGCTGGAAAACAAAGAATTAGACAAACTGAAATGACTAAACAACAAAAAAATTATATTGTGCTAATTGCTAGAAATAAAAATGCAAAGCAAACCAAAAACTAGCCCTTATTCTCAAGGAGCTCACTATTAATAGAAGAAACAACATGTAACAAATACAGATTGACTTTTCAGGGGGTCTATATTATAAGTTTCACAATAATAATGTTGAAAGGAACCATAGTCAATAAAGTAATACCAGTAATACTTATATACTTTGGTTGCATTAAGATTTAAATTGACAAAAGAAGTAACAAAGTAGTGAGAGGAGACTTTAATTATCCCATTCTCAGTTGGGAATAAGACTAAGAAAAAGATAAGCAAAAGGGAAAATATAGACCAGAATAAATTACTGGAGAAACAAAAGACTTGTGAAATCTTCTAAATGGAACTGCAAAGAAATATACATATATTTCAAAATACAACAAAATTCTCAACTCACCATAAGGCACAAAGATATTGCAAAATATTTAAAAAGCATAAATAGTTAATATACCCTTTATAGAACATAATGTAATAAATGTTATTGCTTCAGACTTAAAACAAAAGACAGACATCAAATGGAGATTAAACAATGAAATTTAAATAATGAATGTATCAAACAACAAATCCTAAAAACAGTAATTACATGAAAGAAAATTATAATGATGAAATAACATACCAAAATTTCTGAGATGCAGCTAAATGAGTCAGTCCTCAGAAGGAAAAAAAAAAATGTAATCCTACATACATATATTAACAAAATAGAAAAAAAGTAGAATAATGGACTGAATATACATTTTTTTAAAACTAAAAAGTTAATAAAGAAACAAACTCAAAAGAAGTACATGAGGAAATAATAAAAATAAGAGAAATAAGGTTAGAAACAAAAATTACAAATGATAATTAAAAGCAGATTCAATTAAAAGAGTAATAAAATTGAAAAATCTTTAATCTGAATGAAAAGAAAAAGCAGAAAGTCAAATCAATAAAAATAATCAGAACATATACACAGTATAATAAAATTGAAAACATATTTTTTAAAAAGAGAAGTACTTTTGAAAATATAAACTGTCCAAACTACCAGAAAACCAGGTAAAGGGGCAACTAGGTGGCACAGTGGATAGAGTACCAGCCCTGAAGGAGGACTTGAGTTCAAATCTGCCCTCAGACACTTAACATTTCCTAGTTGTGTGACCCTGGACAAGTCACTTAACCCCAATTGCCTCAGCAAAAAAAAAAAAAAAAAAAAAAAAAAAAAAAAGAAAAAAAAAAAAAAAAAAAAAAAAAAAAAAAAAGAAAGAAAGAAAGAAAAGAAAAGAAAAGAAAACCAGATAGAGAGCTTAAATAAATATGAAGTATGGGTCAATATCATTAATGAATAACAACTAAAAATTTTTAAAGAAAATTCTATCAGACTGTAGAAATTTATGAAAGAAATCACTCATGTGACCTAATAGAATCTATGGGATGTAAGGATGAAAAATAATCAACAATCACACTGAAATTCAAAAACATCCCAAATCACATCACTATCTCAATAGATACACACAAAAAAAAGAAAAAATCTTTGCAAAATACAAAACTCTTTTATGCCAAAAGCTTTATCAAACATAGATACAGAATACCTTTTTTAATATCACTAAAAAGCATCTTTCTAAAACAAAAAGCAAGCAAAATGTGCAACAGAGATATACTAAAACCTTTTCCAATAAATTAAGAATGAAGCAGCGATACTTATTCTCCCCACCATTATTTGATATAATTCTGGAAGTGCTAGCAATAGCAATTAAGACAATAAAATTAAAGTCATAAAGAAAGAGGAAATTTTAAAAAATTCTATTGTTCTTCAGAAGAGTTGGATCAATTTGCAGTTCTACCAACAATGCACTGATGTCCCTATTTTTCAACTTCCCTTGATCACTATCATTTTTCTTTTCTGTCATATTAACCAATCTGTTTCGGTATAAGATGGTACTTCAAAAGATGTTTCAATATACCTTTTTCCAATCAAAAACAAATTTGATCATTTTTTCAAGTGACTATAGCTAGCTTTAGTTGTTTTGTTTGAAAACTGCCTGTTCATATCTTTTGACCATGTATCAACTGGAGAATGGCTTGTATTTTTTTGGCCCAGTTCCCTGTATATTTGACAAATGAGACCCTTATCAAAGAAAGGCAATATAAAATGTTTTCTCCAGTTTCCTGCTTTCCTTCTAATCTTGGCTACATTGGTTTTGTTTATGCAAAACCTTTTTAATTTTATGAAATCAAAATTATCCATTTCTTTCCTGTGATCCTCTCTCTGTCCCTTGTTTGGTCATAAACTCTTCCCTTACCCCTAGAACTGACAAAGTAAATTTTTCCATATTCTCCTAATTTGCTTATGATATCACCTTTTATGTTTAATTCATACCTTCACATTTGGTATATAAGAGATGTTGGTCTATACCTAAGTTTCTGCCAAAATGCTTTAGTTTCTCCAGAAATTTTTCCAAATGGTGACTTCTTACTCCCAAAGCATGAATTTTTGGATTTCATCAAATATCAGATTATTATGGCCATTTACTATTGTGCATTACATGCCTAATCTATTCCACTTATTCACCATTTTATTTCTTAGTACCAAAATGTTCTGATGATTATTGCTTTTTAAGTTTGAGATCTGGTTACAGGTAGGCTTACATTCCTTCATAATTTTTTGTTCACTAATTCTTTCACTATTCTCTGTTTTTGGATCTCCAAGATAAATTATTTTTATTTTTTCTTTCTTTTTCTTTTTAGCTCTATAAAACAAATTTTTGGTAGTTTGATCAGTACAGCACTGAATGAGTTTTTAA
Source organism: Sarcophilus harrisii (assembly GCF_902635505.1). NCBI lineage: Eukaryota > Metazoa > Chordata > Mammalia > Dasyuromorphia > Dasyuridae > Sarcophilus > Sarcophilus harrisii. The sequence goes on from NC_045427.1 coordinate 598,059,780, forward strand.
GTTAGATAGAAATTGTCATTTTTATTTATACTGGCTCAGCCTATCCATGAGCTCTCTAATTTTTAAGATCTGTTATATTTACATAAAAAGCATTCTGCAATTATTTCATATGGTCCCTGGGTTTGTTTGTCGTGGCAGATGGACTCCCAAATATTTTATAATGTCTGCAGACATTAAATAGAATTTCTCTTTCTGTCTCTTCCTATGGGATTTTGATGGTAATATATAGAAAAGCTGTTAATTTATGTAAGTTTATATCCTCAAACTTTGCTTATATTAACTATTTTTAGTTGATTCTCTAAAAGTTCTCCTATATCATCTGCAAAAGGTAATAGTTTCCTTTTTTCATTGTCTAGTTTTATTCTTTCAAATATTTTTCTTGTCTTATTGCTATAGCTAGCATTTTTTTTTCTTTCTTTCTATTTTTGGCGAGGCTATCACAATTAAGTGACTTTCCCAGGGTCACACAGTTATTGTCAAGTGTCTTCAGACTGGATTTAAACCTTAGGTCCTGCTGATCCAGGGCCATATAGCTAGCATTTCTAATACAATATTGAATAACAGTAATAATGAATATCCCTACTTCATTCCTGACCTAATTAGAAAGACTTCTAGCTTATCCCAATTACAGAGTATGCTTGAAATTGCTTGTAGAAAAATAATTCTTGTCATTTTAAGATTCCATTGACTTCTAAGCTTCCTACTGTTTTAAATAGAAATAGGTGTTGCACTTTGTTAAAAGCATTTTCTAGATCTATTAAAATAATCAGATGATTTTTGTTATTGAAATGGTCAATTATAGTTTTCCTAATATTGAACCAATCCTGCATTCTTGTCATAAATTCCAACTGGTCACAGAGTATGCTTTTCATGATTTATTATCATTGTAATATCCTTGCTAGTATTTTAAAAAATTTTTGCTTCAAAATTAAAGCCATTTCTAGTCATATAAAAAAACCTCTAATCACTATTGATTAGAAAATTGCAAATTAAGACAGTTTTGAGGTGCCATTTCATACCTTTCAAGATTGACTAAGATGGTAGGAAGAGATAATGATAAAGCTTGGAGAGAATGTGCGAAAACTGGAATATTAATACACTATTGGTGGAATTATTAGGAAAACAATTTGGAACTATGTCGAAATGGCTAAAAAACTATATATACCTTTTGATCCAACAGTCTCACTACTGGGTCTGTAGCCCAAAGAGACAATTTAAAAAAGAAAACAGGACCCACTTAAGTAAAAACATTTGTAGCATTTTTTTTTTCTTCATAATGGCAATGAAATGGAAATTGAATGGATGCCTATCACTTGGGGAATGGCTAAATAAGTTATGGTATATGTAGATAATGGAATATTATTGTTCCATAAAAAATGATTTAGGTGATTTCAGAAAGGCCTGGAAAGACTTACATGAATTGCTACTGAGTGAAATGAGCAGAACCAAAACAACATTGTATACAGCAATAAGATTATGTGATAATCAACTGTGATAAGACTTGACTCTTTTCAGCAATGAGGTGATTCAAAATAATTTCAATAGACCTGTGACAGAAAGTATCATTTGCATCCAGAGAGAAAACTATGGGGAATGATTATAGATCAAAGCATAGTATTTTCACCTTTTTATTGTTGTATATTCACTTATTTTTTTTTTTCCTTTTGATCTTTCTTTCTTTTTTGCCAATTTTCTTTCTTTCTTTTTTGGTGCAGTATGATGAATATGGGATTATGTTTAGAAGAATTATATGTCTAACCCATATTGAATTTCTTGATGTCTTTAGAAGAGAGGAAGGGAAGAAGAGGAGAAAAATTTGGAACATAAGACTCTGCAAAGGTGAAAGTTGAAATTTTTGCATATATTTTAAAAATACTAATTTTTAAAAATCCAAAAGAAAGAAGAAATAATGACAAGATTGATTTCAGAAAAGCCTGAAAAGATATACATGAATCGATACCGAGTGAAATGAACAGAACCAGAAGAACATTGTACATAGGTTCAAAACGATTAATCGAGGTCATTAACTATGATGAACTTGCCTCTTCTCAACTATGTGATGATCCAAGGCAATTCCAACAGACATGAGATGAAAAATGTCATCCACATCCAGAGAGAATTATGGAGATTGAATATAAATTGAAACATAGCATTCTGACCTTTTCATCTATTTTCTTCTTTCTCATAGTTTCCACACACACACCTTTTGGTCTGATTTTTATTGCACAACATGACAAATATGGAAATGTTTTAAAGGAATGCACATATTACTATCTTGGAGAGGGAAGGGGAAAAATTCAAAACACAAAGTTTTACAAAAATGTATGTTGAAAACCATCTTTATATGTATTTGGAAAAATAAAATACTAATAAAAAACAAAACAAAACAAATTTTTGATACTTGCTTCATTAGAGAAATTGGCTTAGTTTTCTCTGTTTTTGTTCTTTCTGGTTTAGGTACCAAAACCATATTTGTGTCATTAAAGGAACTTATTAAGTCCCCTTCTTTACCTACTTTTTCAAATAGTATATATAATATTGGAATTATTCTTTCAATGTTCTTTCAAAGTAGAATTCACTTACAAATCCATCTAATCCTAGAGATTTTTTTCTTTGGGAGTTCGTTTATGGCTTGCTCAATTTAAGTATAATTCTGCTCATTCTTAGGGAGTCTTATACTTGAATTAATAAAATGAAATAAAATATTCAGAAATATCAACAGAACCAATTATCTCTTCATGCCGCTCAAAGTTCTCTATTAATAGTTTTCAGTTTCAGAATTAGAAAATGCTGATAAGTTTTCAAGCATTATCTGCTATTCTAGGCCTACAAAATTTCAGTGTTAGTAAGCATTATTCTAGGAACCTTAAAAACCCTAGATTTGGAGGAAAAGAACTGAGTTCAAGTCCCAGTTCTGCCACTTAATATCTTTATGGCCTTAGGGTACTTTAATCTCAAAATCAGTTTCTTTCTCTGCCAAATCAGTGGGTGAGTTAGACTAGGTCAGCAGTTCTTAGATTACTTTTCTGGCAATTTGATAAAACCTATAGACCCTATCTCAGAATGCTTTTAAATTATAATTTTTAAAAAGGAAGCCAATTACTTTTTCCACTTAATAGTATTTTATTTTTTTCAATTATGTTAAATAATTTTCAACATTCATTTTTTTAAAAAAGGTTTTTCAATCCCAAAATCCCTTCTTTTTCTTCTCTCCTCCCCAAGACAGCAAGTAATGTGGCATGTTATACCAGTACAATCATGTTAAACATATTTCCAATATGTATACAATTTCCAATATGTATACAATCTCCATAATACTTTCTCTGGATGTATATGGCATTTTCCATCACATTTCTATTGTCTTAGATCACTTATTGCTGAGAAGAACTAAATTTATCAGTTTATCATCACACAATGTTGCCGATTTTGCTCACTTCACTGAGCATCATTTCAGTCTTTCCAATTTTTCTGAAATCTGCCTGCTCATTTCTTATCACACAAACCATTCTATTACCTTCACATGCCACAACTCGGGCATCCCTTCAATTTCCAATTCTTTGCCACTACAAAAAGAGCTGGTAATTTGGAACTATGCCCAAAGAGTTATCATAATGTGCATACCCTTTGATTCAACAGATTTCTACTGGGTTTATATCCCAACGAGATCTCATAAAGGAGGGAAAGGGACCCACATGCTACAAAACTGTTTGTGGCAGCCCTTTTTGTAGTGGCAAGAAACTGGCAACTCAGTGGATGCCAGTTGGAGAATGGCTGAATAAAATGATATCTGAATGTTATGGAATATTATTGTTCTGTAAGAAACGACCATCAGGAAAATTTCAGAGAGACCTGGAGAGATATTAAGTGAAACGAGCAGAACTAGGAGATCATTGTACATGGCAACAGCAAGACTACATGATGATCAATTCTGATGGATGTGGCTTTTTTCAACAATGAGATGATTCAGCCCAGTTCCAATGATCTTCTCATGAAGAAATCTATCTACATCCAGAGAGAGGACAGTGGGAACTGAGTGGAGATCACAACATAACATTTTCACTATTTTTGTTGTTGTTTGCTAACTTTTTATTTTCTTTTTCATTTTTTTCCTGTTTTATTTTATTATTTTTGTGCAGCAAGATAATTGTATAAATATGTATGCATATATTGGATTCAACATATATATTTTACTATGTTTAATACATATTGAATTACTTGCCATCTAGGGAAGGGGGGAAGGGAAGAAAAAAGTGGAAAACAAGGTTTTGCAAGGGTTAATGCTGAAAAATTATCCATGCATATGTTTTGAAAATAAAAAGGTTCTAATTTTTTTTTTTAAAAAGAGCTGCTATAAATATTTTTGTACAAGTATCCGTTTCCCTTTGTTATGATCTCTAGGATATAGACTTAGTAGTGGTATTGCTGAATCCAAGGTATATACAGTTTTATACCCTTTGGGCATAGTTCCAAATTGCTCTCCAGAATGATTGGATCAGTTCACAACTCCATCAACAATGCATTAGTGTCCCTGTTTTCCCACATTCCCTTCAACATTTAACATTTTCTGCCATCTTAGCCAATCTGAGAGATATGTAATGGTACCTCAGAGCCATTTTAATTTGCATTTCTCTAATCAACAGCAATTTAGAGTATTTTTTTTTTCATATAACTATAAGTAGCTTTCATTTCTTAAAGGGAAATTAATCATTGCAATAGTTAATAAAAAAAATTTTTTATAAAGTTCACAGACCCTAAGATCACATCTTTAAGATCTCTTTCAGTTCTAACACTGGTTATCAGTGCTGAAAATGCCTATTTCTGTAATAAGGAAAAGGCACGATACAAAAATTTTTGAATTTTAAAAATCCATTATAAAAGATAAATGTTATCTTTCTTTACTGTTGTGTTGTGAAAAATAACTGATTATATTTGGACCCTAAGTTATATTATAATCTCATATTCTAACACAGGGAAAGAGCTATGTACTGAAATATGTAATATATGCATGTCACTGGTAAACGCACTATCTTTACCAATTCAGGTCTGCACCTTCTCTGTAACTTATGGTTTCAAGCAAATGCCTAGAAGACTAAGATTTAGTATCTTGCCCATGGTCATAAAACTATTATTTGTAAGACTCAGGACTTGACTCCAAGGGTTTTCGGACTCTGAAGCCAACTTTATTTGTTACACCAGATTCTCTATTATCATGTAATACTTGTTTGTTTGTTTTGACTTGAAGATGATAAATAATTGTTTTCTTCTCATTGGGAACAGGCCTGAAGTGGAGAAATGGTTTTTAACTGTCCTCTCCAAGCCAGTCAAATTGAGAGGCAGATGAGTTTTACTTTTACAAATCTAAACAGAAATAATACAATATTTCATATCCTGCCTCCCCCAATAAATTTGTTTTAGTATCAAATACTATTATTTAAACTCAAGTATGAACCTAAATCTATTTCAAACTTTCATCTAACTTCTAATGAAATAAGCTTGAAAAAAGACCATTTAGTCATGTCAGATTCTAGAATTTGAGTCAGAATGTCATACTTCCCCTTCATTTACGATTTGCAGCAATACATTTTACAAAGCTTTTCTTTTCCAGTCAAACATCCAAATTTTGGGAGACTCATCAGAACACTTTCAGAATTGCCAGGGAGGAGAGGGAAAGGAGGAGCAACAGAAGTTTAAGAATCAGAGAGTAAGTTCCAAAACACTGTAAAATCCAAACAAAATTATTAAAATATGTCGATTCACAAATTAATTCAACGAATAAAAAAGAATGATATTGTAGTTTCCAGGATCAGAAGTAACTTGTGAGATCATCTAGTTCAAACAAAGGAAGCTCACAACATATCTAAGAAATGGTCATTCAATCTCTGCTTAAAGGACCATTAGAAGTAAGCAAAATTATTATCTCCTGGGAAACTCATTCCACTCTTGGTATCTCCCAATTCTCAGGAAGTCTTTTCCAACATCCATCCTAACTTTTCTTCTTTTCAACTTCTATCTACAATATAGCACCAGTTCCACCCCTCAGTGGCCAACCACAGGTCCCAAACCTTTTTTTATTTACTAGTAGTTCAAATACTTGAACAAAGCATTAATGTCCCTATCCCAATCTTCTCTTCCCCAAAATCAATTCAATACACTCAATTTTTTCAAATGACTTGAGTTCAAGGGTTTTTCATTATTTTGGTAATCCTCCAAGTTAACAATATCTTTTCTAAACTGTTTCTAAACTTTCTAAACTGTATGTATACACAACTGTCTCACCAGATCACTGGTGGGGAACTATCTTCTTTTTAGTCAAAGTTATGTATCTCTTAAGGCTACATTAGCTTTTTTTTTGGGGGGGGGAGGGGGGAGCTGTCACATCATATCACTGACTCATTTGGGGCTTGTAGTCCACAAAAATAAATAAATAAAAAATGAAAGATTTTTCAGAGGACAACTAACCTAGCCCTTCGTTTTTTTCAGAAATTGAGGCCCCAGGAGATTAAAAGCCCACAGATCAAACATTTATATGTCAGTCAGGATTTAAACCCAGATCCTCTGCCAACTTATTTGTAAGATGTTTACATATATCATATAATTTATATGCCTGTAATAATTTAATAACTTAATTTATTTTGACTCAGATTTATATTTTCACAAAGCTGGATGATCACAAAGTTTACAGAGAGCTGAGAAACTACCCTGTCTAGCCTATTTGTTTTAAACAAATGGAAATGGAGTCCCAAAAAAGTGATGTGATATGTCACTTAATAAGCAGCAAAATTAGGATTCCAAACACTGATCTTTGGACTCCAACTTTAGAGCTATTTCTACTATTCAATACTACCCATTTATTAACTATTCCTCCAACAGCCCCTAAATCTACCCCCCCCCCCATTCACAGTATCACCATACCAATTTCTTAACATATTCTATGAGATGTCCTCTAAAAGGAAACTTACTTGCTAGCTAGCTCTAGTCCTGAATAGTCCTGAATAAGAATGGATTTTCTCTGGTTAGTTCTAATGTGTAAACCAAGTTCCAGATCAAAACTATTTCTTCACATTACTCAGTACATGAAAAGAGATTGCTACATTATATTAATTTTATAACTAAATCCCCTTAAACTCTTCTCATCCCTAAGCCCCCTAAACTAAGATCCAGTACTACAAGCTGCCCTTTTCTCAGCTATCTCAAATTCTTTTATAAATCAGATTTTTCTTTTTCTCCTTGCTTACACATATCCACTAATTCCCAATCTTTAACATCCTCTGACCTATTGTCCTTTTTCCTGTCACAAAGCAATTATCATTTCTAAATGAATCAAATATTTACCATGTATGTGCTTAAGCCCTGGGATACAAATACAATGAACCTTGGTTTAAAAACAAAACAAAACAAAACAACTTTATATTTTATTGGAGGGCACAATACATATAGGAAAGTGAAGGAAGAATTGTGTTTGGGAGAAAGAGAAAGGTGAACATGTTCCTGGCATGGAAAGAAGACAGCTATGGTGAAGAATGATTGGACAATAGGGAGTTGAGGCCAAAGTCAACTAGACTTACAGGCATTCACCAATCAGGACAGCATTATCCACAAGGTCAGATGAGGTGTTCCAAAGTTAAGTAGTTTAACTCTTCTGGGGTATGATTTCTGGAGATCTAGAAGCCTGAAAGCCATTCTTAATAATGTGTTTTACATAAAAGAAATATTAGAATTCAATACACAATATAACTGGAGAAAGAAAGAGTATCCTCAGAGTCGGTATAATGAATAGAGTTCCATTTGGGAGTTGATAGTGAAAATTCATTCTATAGCATAGATAATATGACATAATGAAATCAAGCTTTAGGATAACTTTGAACATAAAACAGATCATACATACTAAAAAGACACAGTTAAAATAAAGTATGCACTGTTTAAAGAGTCAACTTAGAGCTTCTAAGTATCCAAGTGTTAAGGACCATGCCTGCATCTAGAGACTGCAAACAGCACTATAGCATCCAAGTTTTAAATGTTGTCACAATGAAAAAAGCAAATTGACTAAGAAGAGAGCCTACAAAACTTTATCATCTCTGCATAACTAGCAAGGACAGAGAATATATTTTTTTAATTTTGATTAGAATTTTAACAACATTTAAAAAACTCTGTAAGCACTCCGGTATAGAATGGCTTGGAATGATTGGTAGAAGGATGAGCAGGGCAAGGATATTCAAAATAATCATACTGCAGAGAACTCAAATCCAAAAAGATTATTACTTTTAGCTAAAAAAGGCTTCATTGATAAGATGACATTTGAACTGTGATTTAAAGAATAGGTTAAAAGCGGACAGAAAAGAGAGAAAATAGATTTTGAAGTAGAGTCACTAACTATAGCAATTAAATGAAGACTATATTAAGAGTGTGGAAATCAGGACATTAGGTCACAGTTTTCCTGATCCAATTAAACTCCTACATCAGTCAGCAAAGGAATCTCCAAATGGATGATTACAAAGTAATAGTATAACCTAGATGTAGAATTCTATGCTATTCTATACTATACTCTTCAATACTTTATAAAAGCATTTAACACAAGGGATAATATAAGCCTAGGGACATTAGTACAAAACAATCAAAACAATAGCCATACACTCATAAACAGAGAATTCAATCTCTTCTCTAACTCTCCTAGTAGGAAGAACTCTCTCCGGTCCTTCAGACTGGCTACCTGCCCAGGTCACACACAAACAGAAAGCCTCCAAGGCCACCTTTGGGCTCCGGTTCTCCCGATTGCAGGGTGGACACTCTATCCATCACACCATCCAGCTGCCCCTTAGATTAGCATCCTAATTTGCCCACCCTAGCAGCAACAACCTGCACTAATCTCTAGTAACAGGATGATGGGGAATTGGTTTCTGGGAAGTAAAATCCTGACTCTTGGAACAAAAAAAAAAAAAAAAATGTCACTCACACATTACCAGCCAGAAGCTATCTTTCTTTTCTTGGTCATTGCCCTCAGGGCTGTTAAAAACACATTTTTGTACTACTCACACATAAAAAGAGATGGATTGAGCCCATCACTCCTCACCGCTCGCTCTTGTCAGCCAATTTTTCTACCATTAGGTAAGCCATGTCCTAAAACCAAGTAAAGAAATGGTAAGCCTTTCTCTCTTAGCCTTATCTTCCCTCACCCCTACTCTTAATAAAAGTCTTATGCTCAAAGACAACTTTTATATGGTTGTCCCAAGGAAGAATCTCAATTTAGAGGGGCAGCTACAAAGTACAGTGGATACTACCAGCTGTCCTGAAATCGCCTAATGGAAGATGTAATAGGGAAGGAAAGGAAAGCAAAAATCCTTTAACTGTTCTATTAAATGTACTTAGGGAAACATCCCTGCCTACCTCCAAACAACAGCAGTCTAACACACACACACACACACACACACACACACACACACACACACACACACACAAATTAATTACATCACCTGCCACTACAAATACCATATTCATAAGTCATCAGATCAGTCTGAGCAAAATTTCATTAGGCATCATCCTTGAGGCAAGGATGGTTAACATTATAAGAAACAGGAAAAGGGGAAGCTTTGTTTCCAAATGTCTACCTTCCACAGAAATCAGAGTATTTGAGCTACAAAGATCATTAAGTGCAACTCTGTACTTTCCCATTTATGGAAACTAAGAGATGAAGTAATTTGTCCTGGTGGTGAAAAGAGGATGAAAAACTAAAGTCTCCTGAATCCAGTGTTCTTTTCTTTGTGTGTGGAATCTCAACAGAAAACAGGATGGGATACAAGTCTTTAAAATAAATAAATGTCTCTTGTAAAGATTAAGTGCACTCAATTCAATTCTACAAGTATTTATTAAGTACCTACTACAAAGTTACTTAAAACTTCACTAAGACTTTTAGGATACCCAATAATATAAAGAAGGTACTTAAAAGAGAACGTGACAAATAGATTCTGGCTACAAAGAGCTTACATTCTATTAGGGAATACAATGTATATAAAAATTAAAACATATAAAATAAGAAGGAATTCAGCACAAATGACTGTGAATCAGAAAAGATTTCCAAAGAAGCTGTGAAGAAGCTAAGAATTCAAAGAAACAAGTGAGGAAAGACTCCTTCAGGACAGAGACTATATTTTTATTTTATTTGCAGCCCAGGTACTTAGAACAGTGGCTAACAAGCACTGAGTAAAATGATCACTGTATGACTGACTAATGTAGCGACAGAAGACAATTTGTACAAAGGCATGTATGTGGGAGATGGAATTGCAACTTTTTGGAATAGAAGGTATACCAGGTAGAGTGAAGTGGAGAGTGTTAAGGAAGTATGAAAAGGCAAGTTGGGAATTTGTGTTACTGGAGAATCCTGAACTGGGGAATGTATATATTCAGATGTATACTTTCAAAAGACTATTTTGGCAATTCTGTGATGAATAGGCACTGCAGAGGTGGTAGAATGAAAAAAGGAAGCTCCACTGCGATGGCCCAGGAGAAAAGCAATGAGTCTGAACCTGAATGGTGATCATGTGAGTATAAAGGGGATCAAAGATGCAAGAAATGTGGTAGGAGAATCAAAAAGGCTTAAAAAATGACTGGATATATAGGATGACATATCCACTGATGACTCAGTTTGAGAAACTGAGGGACTGGAAAGAGAGTGGTTATCATTAACCAAAAAGAAAACCCTGTACCTGAGATTGGGTTGAGGGAGGGAGAAGAGATTAGGGTGAAGATAATAGCTCTGTAGTGGACATGATGAGTTTCAGTTATCTACAGGATCATCCAGTGTGAGAAGCCAAACAAGCAGTTGTTGATGCAAAATTGAAGCTCTGGAGAAAGACTAAGTTAAGATATACAGATAGGAGAGTCATCTTCATAGAGATAATTAAAACCATGGGAGTTGATGAGATCACCAAAAATGAGGAAACTGAGTATGAATGCCTATGGACTGACAACTTATACAAGTTATATGAGAATGTGAATAAAACTAAATTGGGCAACAGGCTAGATTCAGCAACCAGGATATAAAAGGAAGAAAATTATATCCAAGTGTTTTTTTACAATAAAGGACAAGGATATTTTAAAAAATAAATTCCAATCCAAGAAATGCTCGGCAAAAATTTTAAGGTATAAGGTATATTAACAATATTTGTTTTTAGAGCATTTACAGCTTAGCAATGAATAAAATAGTACATATTGTTCTAAAGTAGCTTTTTTCAAAATACCTTCTTAATGAAGATTATAAAGTTGTTCAATTTGTCTTCTCTCTCATTTGGAAGTTTCAGTACAGCAGGCAAGAAACAGACATTGTATTTTATAAAACTGACATTTTTTTGACTCTGAACACTACTTTTCTTAAGGCAATGATAAGAATATGCTGAGATATCTCCCCCCGCCCCCAGCAATGAACACTGACTTTATGATATAATTATTCTTTTTATCTCTGCTCTACATAAATCTCAAAGACTATAAATGGCAGAGAAGGTGATGGCCTGCATTGGTTAGAGAGAGTTTCCTCACCTAAGAGAGTTCCCTATGGCAATGAAATCATAGGTCTAATACTTATCTCTAGGCACCAATATTTGAGAATGTATGTGACCATACTCATTAAGCAAATCCATTAAACTAAAATATGCAAAAGAAATGCGGTCACTTAAGATTTTTCTAAATAACTATAAACTTATATGTCCAAGTGGTTTTTTTTTTTTTTTTGGTAGTTTTTAAGTAATTTTAGCATATTCTATTGGAAAGAGAATGAAAATCCATTAGATCAACAACATCTGACAACCTCTAATACTATTTTAAGCTATTGCTTTTAAAATTCACTACTTCTTTATTTTTATCTACTAAACTCAACTACTAATTTAAAGGAAATAGTGCTGAATACTCTAATTGACCCTGTTCTTTTCCTTCCCAAGAGTTTGTCTCTATAATTAGCCCATTCTAGCTCAGCCCAAGGAATAACATCAGAAGCAAGTCCTTTCTGAACCACACCCTACTGGCCACAGCAACTGGCACATATTGTTTCTCGAGATTAGCACATAACTTCAAAATTAACCACTTCATAGCAGGGAATGAAACTGATGTTCATTGAGATATACTAGGATAAAAGTGACAGGCCAGTTAATAGGGACTAACAACTTAACCCAAGTTTATGAGTATGTGCATAAAATTATATCGGGCAACAGACTAAGTTCAGCAACCAGGATATAAAAAAAGGAGAAAATTGTAACCAAGCATTTTTTCATAATAAAGGACAAGGATCTTTTTCAAAATAAACTCAAACCCAAGAAATGCTCAGCAAAAATTTGAAAGTGTAAGGTACATTAATATTTATTGTTGGAATGGATACCAAATAAATTAAACCATGATCACTACCTGGTTCATTACTCAATTAAATCCGGTTTTAAAAAAACTGCCAGAAACAGGAAATATCAACCTGGAATGGCTAACATCACATGGAACGAATATAGGAGAAGGAAATTTTTAAACTATATAAATTATATAACAACAAGCTGTAATGAAGGCCAAGCAATCCAGAAAAAAATAAAATTTTTTAAAATGTATCTCAGAAGTGGCAGAGAATACTATGCTTAATAATAAGGTTCAACACAGAAAAAAAGACAATAAGAACAAAAACCAAGGACAAACATATGAGACTGATTTTTAGAGCATGGGAAGGGATGAGACTTCTCTCAGACAAGCCAATAAAATATCCATAGAATTCATGGGCATAAGAGCTTAAATAAACTTTGGAGAACACTTAATTTAAAGGTTCCAAATCTTTTTTTTTTTTTTCTGCTATCATGGACTTCAGTCTCTTAGTCCTCTTTTCTCAGAATGTTTTTAAATGCAGAAAATAAAATTCAAATCTCTTATTGAGTACCATCATCTCCTTTACACTTCATGAATCCAATCCTTTCCTCTTTACCCTTCCCTCAAATCAATGGCCTCCAAAGTAGGGTGCACAACACATTAGAATATAAGAAAAATATCAGAACTTTTATTTTATTTTTTAAAATAATAAATTAAGTTTTACTAATATTAATACAAGAACTAATACTAGTACACTCACTACAACTGTCACATATTAAGGTCTTTTGAGAGGAGAAAGCATTCTAAAACATGGTAGGACTGAGAGTCCCGTTCCCCGCCCCCCATTCATTCAAAAGAAGACTGAAATAAATGAATCTGGTTAAAAGGATTTGCGCTAATTTTTCTTGTTTTAACAAACTAATCCTCAAAAAATGGGACTTGAAACTAAAGGTTGAAAGTAATACCAATAATAATCCAAGCAAAAACAAACAATAATAAAAAGATAGAGATGGCATCTCCACTCCCCTACAAAGACAAGCTGCCCCAATACAAAAAAAATTATAATATGAGATCTGACAAGCAAGTAAGAAATAATTGAAATTATCAAAATTATTTTAAATATGAATTCATGTCTACCATTGTTAATGAACTTTACTGCAAGCATATATTGTACCATTTACACAAAACCTTTAACTGATAATGCCAACTGCTGATTCCTTCCTTAACAACTTTATATTTATTTTGTATTTATTTTACATATACATTTGAGAGCCTTGAGAATTGCAGATGTTAATTTTTTTTTGTTGTTTTTGCATTCCCAGCACCTATCACAGTACCTGGTACATAAGAATTTAATAAATCACTGGTTAAATGATTTAAATTTATATTAGATGAAAAGTCCCAAGTTTTGCCCTGCAATTAAATCCTATTTCTGTAACATCAATACTGAATGAAAACAAATTTATTAAACACATATATGCTAAGCACTGAATTCCTTTAAGTCCTAGCTAAATACTATTTCTACAACATAGGCATCAAATCTGTGCTCCACAAAACCAGTAAAAACTTGAGTGCAGCTTGAACCATATTAAAATGTAATTAGGTAATGTTTAACAAAAAATAAAAATAAAAAGACAGCATAGATAATGTTAATTTATCATTTTCTAAGTCAATAAAGAGTAGCAGAGATCAATTTCTTGATCGTTCTTCAGGAAGCTCTTCCCAATCTTAATTTTAAACCTAGTGATTTTCTTCTGTCCATTAACAATTTATCCTGTAAACTCTCTTTCCTTTTTCACCATAGTTGTTTACATGTTGTCTCCATTAAACTGTAAATTCCTTGAGAATAAGAACCACAGTATTTAACAGTGCCTATACCACAATAGTTTGCATGTAATGTTTACTGACTAGAAAAATAAGAGACAATACCTGTTGTCAAGTGTAATGGGCTGAGGCTTGAGTTGATGCACTGAGGTCCCAAGCACGTGAGACTAAATAGTAATTGGGCTATACTCTATTAATATACATGATTGGATAAAGAATGGTCCCTGCCTACTCTCTGTGCAAGTCCTGATGTGTTGTATAGGAAATGACGATTTTGGAGGGTGGAGGCAGAGAGGGAGAGAGGAAGAGAAGCTGGGAGAGATTGGCCTGGGTTCCATACTCCTAGCTGCCGGTCATGTAGCTGCTGGTCTAGCTAGCTTCTTGACTCAGCTACACACATTGCTATTGCCCATTCTCTTCCACCTCTGAACTTTCTTCACTGAGAATAAAAACTGACGATTTTCCCCTAACCTGAATTCCTGACTCAGGCTGATTTTAAAATACGCGGTCTTCACAGTCAAGCACACTCCATCGCGGGGAGACAATACATAAAAGGTAGCTATGGGGTGGATAAAAGGCCTGTTAAGTCCCAAAATGATAGTCTTTAAATGGCACGGTTCAGGGCTGTTTAGACATCAGTAGGTGAGAATGGAAAGGGCAGGAGGTTTCATAAGACTGTGAACTAGAGAAGGCAGAAAGGGAGGAATAAGAGAGACAACAGCATGGCAATTTTAAGATCAGGTGATCCTCAATTTTACAGAATAGTACTTCTTGTCTCATCTGAGCTATAGGAGCAATCAAGCAATAACAGGTCTTACCCCCATCTAGCATGGATTCAAGGCAACTTAGGGCAGGATGAAAGAGTAAAGCAATGATGTTGTATGACTGAAAATCATGGAACACTAATATTATAAATAATAAAATGTCAAAATTGCACATCATATGAGAAGCAAAAATAAGCTACAGGAAAATACTCATATGAATTATGTACATAAAACCACGTAACAGATCATTCAAAAAAGGCCAAAAAAGTAAGTGAGCTGGTAAGTAGCTAGAGTCTACATACTACTACATTACTACCTATCTAAAGTCAAGAGATCTAGAGTAAAGTCCACGTTAGGTGGACTTCTTTTGGAGAAAACACAAGGAGATACAGACAAGAGTCACCAAGGATATGATGGCACAGATGGCTTGCAATCTGCAATGGAAAGAGTTCTAACACTTAGTGAGACCAGAGATCTGAAATTTTGAAGTGAAAGAATCAATAACAAAATGAAGCGGAAGGGTAAAAAATGACTTCACAATTTCTTGTCTAGAATGCTGGATGAATATTTCCACCACTGAAAGAAATGGGAAAAGTTTAGTTCAGTTTGAGATATATACAAAGTGAAGCAGAAAAGAATGAGGGCAAAGAAAAAAATCACTGGGGTTTCATAAGATAGCTCACCAAAGAGCTTTCAAGAGAGGTACTTTGCAGATGATTAAGAAAAAAACTATGAAGTGAATTTCTTTTTTTTTTTTTTTTTTTTGGGGGGGGGGGGGGGGGAGCTGTATATAATGAGCTTCCTGAGGGCAATCGTTATCTGAATCCCTAGTTTTCTAAATAGATATTTACATATAATTAGGGATTGTGGTTGAATTTAATCAACAGTATAGATGGCACATTTAAGAAGTAAAAAGACTAAGGAATTAAGAGACTTCATCTTTAACTTGATTTTGTTGAAGTTACAGATTCCATCTTACAACAAATACTCAAGATCACCTCAAGCAGGTTGTGTCAGAATCATTATGTCGATGAACAATCAGTGATGCAAAGGCAATGATGTCTTGAGAAATCTAAAAATTCTTGGTGATTTAATAACCATTCTCCTCAATAAATAATCTAATAATCTCAACCTTCATTAAGTTCACTATTATATGCTGACCTAATGATGGGCATCTTAAGGAATTCAATTTTAGCCCTTTATTAACTGACACTAATCTTATTTAATGAAAAATCAGTGGTGGCTCTTTTTTTTTTTTATTAAAGCTTTTAATTTTCACAACATGCATAGATAATTTTTTAACATTAACCCTTGCAAAACCGTGTGTTTCAATTTTCCCTCCCCTTCACCTACTCTCTTCCCTAGATGACAAGTAATCCAATATAGGTTGCTGTTTTTTGTTGTGGGTTTTTTGGCTGAGGTGATTGGGGTTAAGTGACTTGCCTAGGGTCACACAGCTAGGATGTGCTAAGTGTCTGAGACCAGATTTGAACTCAGGTTCTTCTGACTTCAAGCCTGGTGTTCTATCCACCGCACCACCTAGCTGTCCCACAATATATATTAAACATGGTAGAAATATATGCTGAATCCCATATATGCATACATATTTATACAATTATCTTACTGCACAAGAAAAATCAAATCAAACAGTAAAAAAAAAAAAAAAAAAAAAAAAAAAAAAAAAAAAAAAAGAAAGAAAATAAAATGCAAGCAAACAACCACAAAGAGTGAAGAAAATGCTACTTTGTGATCCACACTCAGTTCCACAGTCCTCTCTCTCTGCATGTAGATGGTTCTCTTCATCACAAGATCATTGGAACTGAACTGGAATTCCAACTCATTGTTGGAAAGAGCCAGATCCATGAGAACTGATCATCATATAATCTTGATGATGCCATGTACAATGATGATCTGGTTCTGCTCATTTTATTTAGCATCAGTTCATGTAAGTCTCTCCAGGCCTCTCTGAAATCATCCTGATCATCATTTCATACAGAACAGTAATATTCTATAACATTCATATACCATAATTTATTCAGCCATTCTCCAATTGATGAGCATCCATTCAGTTTCCAGTTTCTTGCCACTACAAACAGGGCTGCCACAAACATTTTTTCCAGTTTCTTGCCACTACAAACAGGGCTGCCACAAACATTTTTTGCACATGTGGGTCCCCTTCCCGCCTTTAAAATCTCTTTGGGATATAAGCCCAGTAGAAACACAGATGGTGAGTCTAAGAATATGCACAGTTTGATAAGTCTTTGGGCATTAATTCCAAATTGATCTCCAGAATGTTTGAATCAGTTCACAACTCCACTAACACTGTATTAGTGTCCCAGTTTTCTCACATCCCCTCCAACATTCATCATTATCTTTTCTTGTTATCTTAGATGGCTCTTTTTTTTTTTTTTAAAGAACATTATTTGGATGGTCTGAGTTGGATTCAAGAAGATTAGGATTTTATCCAAAAAAGGGGTTTTAATCTCCAAAAAACATGATTCATAAGGAGTTAGCATATATTAAATATCACATAGCCTTAACAACTCATCTGGGTTCTCAATATATTAATTCATCAATATTTTTCTGTACTCACTTTTTAAAATTTGTATGTTTCTTTTTCATCTGAAAGTCTATGCTGACTTTGTCAGCATAGTCAGCATAGACTTTTACACTTAAACTTTTTGTTCTGTACTACAGAGCAGTCCTCAAACTTTTATATGGGTTTTATACTTTATTAGATATTAAAATAGAGAAAATTCTTATTAATTTACTATTTTAAAATAAATTTATTTTGTTATAACAACAAATGTTTATGAAAAGTTATTACATTTTGCAAAATAATAAAAATTTAGTGAAAGGCATCATTTTTCCTATTTTTGCAAATCTTCTTAATGTCTGACTTAATTGAAGACAGCTGGATTCTCACTGCTTCTAGAGTCAATCTGTTGTGATATGTTGTTTTGTTTGAAGTAATAGGAAGCAGTTAAGTGGTGCTGTAGATAGGGCACTGGGTGTGGAGTTAGAAAGAACTGAGTTCAAATTTGCCCTCAGCTGGGTGACCAAATCATTTATTTAACACTGTGTCTCAATTTCCTCATCTGTAAAATGAACTGAAGAAGAAAATGGCAAACCACTTCAGTACCTTTGCAAGAAGATCCCAAATAGAGTCATGAAAAATCTGACACAAGTGAAACAACTGAACAACAATTGAGGAAAAAAAATCTTGCCTTACCCAGATGCATAGCTGGAAAAGGGAGAAGTATTTTATTAGGTAAAAAACATCTTTTATTATGAAAAAAGTTTTGACCTTCTGAAGTCTTTGAAAGAGCTTGAGAATCCTGGAGGTCCTCAGGTCACACTTTGATAACCACTATTTTAATGAAAGACTGGAATCCCTGTCATAGGATGGCTTCTATTATTTATCTAATTCTGCTGTGTTACCGGCATATAAATTAATTATTATATTGATGACAATATTTATTGTACTATTTAATTCCTGGACAAATGACTGAAGTAAACTACAACAGTACACAATGGCCTCCAAACTGAACTTTATTTATATCATCAGGACAATACATTAAAGCTTTCAGGGACTAACAAGGGATGATATGGCCATGTACAAAGCTGGCTTATGTCTTTAGAAATGAAGTATAACTTGAACTGGAAAAAGACAGAAGTCGATGATCATATTATAACTGTGCAAGTAGCACAAAGTACAATAAGAGATCAAGAAAGGAGGTCATCAGTGTGGCAAATATGGAAAGTTGTGTGGAAGAGGTAAGACTAGGTTTTGACAAAAAGTAGAAATAGAAGATTTTTTTTTTTAAAAAAAAGTTACATTCCATCCAAGAATTGCAAGCAAGGCTCAGAGGTGAACATTAAGTATGGTGAGGGAAGTAGGAACATTAATACCTCTAAGTAAAGGCACTTAAATAAATATTAATTAACCTACCAAGTTGAAGATCCAGAGCAAAAAAAATTTTCTCACTCAATTTTATGAGAAAAGAAAGAAAAAATTTACTATTCAATCACTCAGCATACATTTATTGGAAGCCTATTATGTGAAAAGGCACTATCCTGAGAAATAAAGTAAGTACAAAAATAAACAAGATAACAGTTTACAATCTAATTCTAATACAAGAGAAAAAAATGTCAACATAAATAACATCTGCTATAGTATTATAGTTGAGAAACACACAGTATGTGTTTTCCATCAATCAATAAGCAATTATTATGGTGTTTACCATGCACTAGGGCCTAAGCTAAGCTAAGATTGAAAAGCAAAATTTGAAGTAGTTCTTCCATGCCATTAAGAAGTTTACATTTAAAGGATAAAAACAACATGTTTAAAGATAAGTAAATACACAAATAAATACAAAACTATGGAAGTGAGTAGAATACCATTAATTGATATAAAAGTGGGAAAGATCTTTTTAAGGATATGGGACATGAACTGAGGCTTAAAAGTAGTTAATTTTAAGAGACAGAGATAAAGAGAGAGTATATTCAAAGTATGATGAATTAAGGTAAAAAGAATTAAGGTAAAAAATGCAATGTTATTTATTAAGAACAAGGAGGAAAGTGTGGTTTAAAAAAAAGAGTTGATTAAAAGAAGAATATGTAATGTAGCTTAAAACCTGAAAAGTTTTAAATGCCTAACAGAAGACTGTACAGTGAATAATCAATCACTGAATCTTCTTCAGCAGGAATTTGACATGGTCAAACCTGTGAATAAGGATTACTGATTTGGTAGTCATGTGGAGGATGGATTGCAGAAAGAAAACCATAGAGGAAGGTCAATAAAGAGGCCATTGTAACTGCAGCAGAGGTCCTAAAATGGAGTGTAGTAGTGGCTTTGTGATTGGACAGAAGGTACAAATGTTAAAAGATGGAGATGAGGTAAGACCAATAAGATCTGACAATCAAACAGATATAAGAGAGAGGGGGAAAGTGAGATTGAAACAATGTTATGAACTGGACTGACTGGGAGAATGACAATATTCTTACAAAAGGAGAAAAAGCAAAGAAATCTATCTATCTATCTATATAAACCACCATCACTAATAATTACTTATGTAAAATTTTCTTCTTTTTCTTTCTTTCTTTCTTTTTCCTGAGGCAAAGGGGGTTAAGCGACTTGCCCAGAGTCACACAGGTAAAAAGTGTTAAGTGTCTGAGGCCAAATTTGAACTCAGGTCCTCCTGAGTTCAGGGCTGGCACTCTACCCATTGCACTAACTAGCTGCCCCTTTATGTAATTTTTTTTTATAAATATAGTAAAAAGACTAGAACAATATTTCAAAATAATTCATTATGACAAAAACAGATATATACAGAGATAAAGGAATGGATTGACATGATGAATTTAAAAAAAAAAACCCAAACATTTAGGTATTTACTATGTGCCAAGCAATATGCTAAGCAATGGAAATATACAAGAAAATAAAAAAAAAAAGGAAGGAACAGAAAGAAAACTATTCCTTCCCTCAAAAAGTTTACATTCTTTTTGTATTTTTGTTTTTCAAGTAACAATTTTAAAAATTAATTTATCCTTCCTTTTCTCTCTCCTCCCAAATGAACAATTTCTTTTTAAAGTGGATTTAGGGGAGGGGGAAAATTGGAACAAAAGGTTTTGCAATTCTCAATGCTGAAAAATTACCCATGCATATATCTTGTAAATAAAAAGCAATAAATAAATAAATAAAGTGGATTTAGGACAATGCATTTATTTCCCCATAAGCCAAGTCTGAAAATGCATATCTCATTTGCATTTAAAAGTTTCATCTCTATCAGGTGAATAGTATGTTTGATCTTGATTTTTCTGATTTATCATTGCACTGATCAGTGTTCTGTATTCTTTCAAAGTTTTTTTTCATATGTTATCATTGTATAAACTGTTCTCCTAGATCTTTTTTCTTCACTCTGCATTAGTTCATTAAAGAAAGGAATTTACATTCTAATGGGGGAGGTAACTGCCCTGAGAGGAGCTGCCAGTGAAGGGAGCCAAAATAGGGACAGTTACAAAGATGGTGGAGCACAATAAGGTAGTCAAATGTCACCAGGTCTTCCAAAGACATTAATAGAATTCCTTTAATTGTAATTGTCAGAGCAAAAGGAAGAGAAGTAGATGAGGGGGAGAGAAGACATGTGAAAACCAACAAGGTGGAAAAACGGCAGAGTAGAAGAGAAAAGGAGGATGAGGATACATGGTCCAGGAAGGCAGAGCTAAAAAGTTTAACTCCATCCAGTTGTTGCCTACGGCCACCCAATTTTGGAGGCTGGAAGAGCAACAAGCAGGGAATGAAATAGAGTGAAGCACCAAAAAATCATATAATTGATAGTATTCTTAATCATTACAAATCATATTGGTTGCATTAACTGTTGCCAAAAAAATCTGCCAAAGTATACCATTAACTTGTTCTGAAAATACAAAGCAAAGATAGCATGGCCATTTTTAATATGATGATAAAAAAAAAAAAAAAGTATGCATTTGAAAGCAACTGCTAGTACGATATGCAATGAGAAAATACTTTTAAAAATTTCCCAAATAAATATAATAGTAAGTCAAGAATGTCTCCTTTCCCCAATATTGCTTGGCGACTCTTCTAGAAATCCTAGTAATAACTATAAGCAAAGAAAAAAAAAAAACATAAAAAGTTGCAAAAGACACAAAATTACTCTATTTGCAGATACCATGATATTTAGAAACTCTTGGAGAATCAGCAAAAAAAAATCAACTGAAACAACTGTTTTGGAAAAGTAGCAATATGCAAAACAAATAAAAAATAATCAGGATTCCTATAAAACAAGATAATACAAGAGAAATAACTAAAAGGGGAAAAACATTCAAAATGACTATAAGTGCATAAAATATCCAGGGTCAATTTACAGACACACAAGACATAAAACACAAAATACTCTTTTAAGAAAGGACAAAGAATTGGAGGCATAATTACCCTTCAGGTTTGGGCTATTAAAAACATAAAAATGATCACAAGTTCATAGTTTCAGAATGAAAAGGGACCTTAGAGATATCATATCCAACCCCTTCATTTCACAGTGAGAAAAATGAGGCCCTAAAAAGTACAGAGTAACCTTCCCAGAATCCCACCCTAATTCCGCATCAGGCTTGGAATTTAAACCCAGATCTTTACGATTCCAAATACCAGTGATATTCATCACACTACACTGCCTCTGGTAATATCATCTAATCTAATTTGTGAAATCTGTGTTACACCAAACTGTAAAGGAGTTGTTTTACAGAAGCAGACAAAATAATAAAATAATAAAATTCACCTGAAGAAAAAATGGGAATAGCAGGGGGGGAAGGGGGAAGAGAAAGAAAAAATAAATAACACTTCCAGAGCTCAAATGATGTATTATAAAGCAGTAATCATTAACAATTTTTATTATTTAATACTAAATAAAAAATTTGTAAGTACATCAGTGAAAGAGAACCGATAAGCAATCAATTAGCACTTATTAATGCCTATTATTTACCAGGGACTTTGAATTCTCATTGGAGAATACAAAGGCAAAAGCGAAACAATTCTACTCCAATCATTGGCAAGCAGGAGAGAAAAAAGGACCTCTGAGCTATGACCCTCAGAATAGCATCTATAAACAAGAAAGGAGGGTACTGTGAAAAGTTCCTAGGAAAGAGATGGGAGGTATTGGGGAGAAAATGACAGCAAAGAAAGATGGAATTTACACAGGACAAGATTTCAACAATCCAATTATGTGTAGGAAGATATTCCAGACCAGGGAAATTACCTTTGCCCTATGCCTTTAAAAAGCGGAATCCAGAGAGGTCATGGCAGTAAAGTGGATTAAGTCCTTGACTGACATTTACTAATCATGGGACAAAAATGCCAAGTCCCTTCACCTTGAGCCTCAATTTATTCTCGTATAGAATGGGAATGATATTTGTACAAAATTATTAATGACACTGTATAAGATTATGAGAAAAGCATCTTATAAATCACAAAGCAAGAGATTAAGCAAATAAATGTGAGCTATATTGTAGAGAGCAGGAACTCTGGAGAAGTATACTTGAAACAAGGTATTAACTCAGTGGAATTGATGAGAAAATGGTTCTCTAGTTCACATATATACTTAGTACTTAGTATGGTGATGTAATGGTTCTCTAGTTCACATATACTCAGTATAATGTAATTGTAATAGGGTATTTAATGGGGAAAAAGTGGAGGGTGGGACTGGTTGAGATTGGCAGACTACTGGATGAGACTGGGTCAGACTATGACAGACACAGACTGTGTAAGAGACAATAAAAACTTTGGACTCTATTCTTGTCCATTCTCGTGGTGTCTATCATGCTGAGACCAAGGCCCTTCCCGAGGACCTCCAGAAAGCTAGCCCAGACATTACACTATATTACTATAACTTGAGGAGTTCCAACACAACCTAATACCTAAGTTTCTGTTTTTATGGTGGTAGCCACAGAAGTCTGTAGTACATACCTTACTGTTCAACTAAAGCAGGAGACAACCAAGACCTCCATACATAGGTCTCTTCCTACCACAACTGGATCTCTGGCCATCAAACTATAATTGTTTACTTTTACTCAACATTCCATTCAGTCTTGTCAGAAACCCCAATTCTAACCTCTGATTTACCCTTAGAATTAAGAATACTTTTTTTTTTAAGTATCCTAATATTTCTATATCAATACTAATACATATGCACTTCTGTTGTGACTTTTTATTAGCCATCATGTTCCATACTTCCTGGCTTGGCCCAGCTCTCAATCAGGGTTTCCTCTGTCCTACTCCCACCCACGAACCATGCTGACACAGCAAATGTAAAACTCTATAGCTTAAACAACAGGATAGTGTTTACTTAATATGGTAAATATTACTGCTTAATGACAAGTTGTGGGCTTTAAGTTTACATTTCTTACTGGTTACTAGAATACATCCTTCAGTGATTAAAAGGGGCCAACAAGCTTTTACGAAAAAGTTGTGTCCAATAAGGCAAACCAACAAAAACAGTAAATACAATAAGCTACATATGACTAAAAACTGAAATTTCTTTTAAAAAATGCATCCATAAATATAGGTGAACTTTTAAAATGAAATAACTGGAGTTTGTGACAAAGATCAAACGGGGAGAAGGCAGTAGAGAGGGGAAAAAATTATCCAAAGAATTTAAATTGACTAACATAAAAACTAGCATAGTCAAAAAAGTTTTAAGAAGTAAAAATTTAAATAGCATAAAATAAAATTCAAGCAGTGTGCTCATTTTCATTCATGAAAGCATGCGCAAGTATTTGTAAGAAACTGTAAGCAAATCCAATTTAATCTACAATTATAAATTGATGGATGAGAGTAAATCTTAAATAATTTAAAAATACAATTGTCAGTGAATGAATGATTCACATAAGTATGTAGTTTAAAAATTTGACATAAGATTTGACATACCACATGTCAAAATAGAATTAGATCAAATAACAAAATGTACCAAGGTCTCAACAACAGAAGAATTCAAAACCTTTTATATTTTTGATCTGGAGATACTAAGAAAAGTATGTTTTGAAACTTTTTACAATAAGAAAAGAACACAATTGAAACACTTCATAACTTACAATTTACTTCCATTTGGAAGCAAATTTTTACTTATCCCAGAATTCATCCAAAGTATATTTTTGCTTCGATCTCCATTTCTATAAAACTTTTAAGGTCCGAGACATTTTCCTATCCTATGAAGTGACTATAGGCATTAAAAATACTATTATCCTTAATTTACAGATGTGAAAATTAAGAGGTCAGATGATTTATTTGCCAAGATTAAATTCAGGTTAACTGACTCCAGAGCTTACTGGTCTGGTCTCTTCATTTGCAACTCTATGCTGCCATACTGTTCAAAATAAGTGCTTAGTCAAGTCAACATGTATTTATTGAGTATCTACTATAACAGGACAAATACTATATACTGTGGATACCAAAAAAGGCAAAAACAGCCTCTGTCCTCAAGTTCCCAGTCTAATTCTAGTGGAGTAAGAGACTACATACAAACAACTATGGACAAACAAGATAACAGAATAAATTGAAGGCAATCATACAAAGCAGCAATATTAAGAAGGGAGCAGAATAGGACTTTTACAAGCCAGATTTTATCAGAGGCTTGAAAAAAGCTAGAGAAACCAGGAAGGAGAGATAAGGAGGGAGAAAATTTTAGTTTAGAAGGCAACCTAGCAACCAATCAGGTTAGGAATAGTAGGTGACATGTTTATTTCTTGAGATATAGGGCTGTCAACATCTTTAGAATCACAAAAAAGATAATCTTAAAAGAAAAACACAACCAAAGATCATTACATTTGTAATAAAAGAGAAGTATTTCAGAAAACCAGCTGTCTGTGACTCAAAACAGCAAGCTCAGTTTTCACTGTACATGTAACATTGCTCTGCAGCTGCCCGTTGGATGACCCCACTGCCAAAATATGCTGGAATCATAATTCACATTTAAGACCTAGAGGCAAAACATTTTCTTTAAAGTGCTTTAGATGATTAAGAATTCTACCTTTTCTAAGCATCCAAAACCTGAAGGATAAGCACCGGACATGGATTTTTATTATAAGGAATACCTAGATGAGAAAATCCCACTTACCAATACAGATCAGCACCTCCTGGGCTAGATGAGAGTATGAGAAAACTGCCTAGAACGCTAAGAGGATTAAATGACTTTTCCAGAGTCCCAGACAGTATCAGAAGCAGGTGGGACTTGAACCTAGGTTCTTCTAGCTCCAGAGGCCAGCTTCTTTTCATTATGCCATACTACATCTCATTCAAAAAAGTGCTTTTGTCAGCAAATTTATTCATATGTAACATTTTTCCTGCCATTCAAAAAAAAAAATATGACCCAATGCTATTGTATCTGTAAGGCTGAAAAAATTAAATACAAAAAAAGTAATCACACATTTGAAAGTACATAACAAAACCTTAAAATTGCTGATTACACTCATCAATTAAACTAAGCTCTAAAGTGGTGGCAGTGTCAAATGGAGAAATAGGGCATCTTGGAGAGATGTTGAAAAGGTAAAATCAACAAGGCTTGGGAACGCTTTTGAAGGGGGTAAGAGAGACTGAGGAATCCAAGATGACTCCTAAGTTGTGTACTGGGAGGATGATGTTGCTCTCTACAGTAATGAAGAAAATAAAAAGATGGGGAGGATGTAGGGGGAAAGAGCATTAGTGCCATTTTAGACATCCAAGCAGAGACATCTGAAAAGTAATTGGAGATTTGAAATTGGAAGGTTAGCACAGAGTTTGAGCCAGATCATAAAGATTTGAGATTCACCAACATATAGATGATAATTAAATCCATGAGAGCTAATGAAAAGCACCAAGTGAAATAATACAGAAAAAGAGGGCCCAGGACAGAACCCTGGGGGACACCTGCAGATGAGATGGAATCTCAAGAGGATTCTGCAAAGGAGGTGGAACAGTCAGATAATGAGGAAGAAAAACAGAAAGGAGAACTCTCTAGGTTCTGAAAACTTAAAGAGAAAAGAGTGGGTCAAGGAGGAGACTATGATTCTGTTGAGTATCAGATTGAAGAGAGGTCAAAGAGACTGAGAACTGAGAAAAGTTCATCTGATTAGGCAGTCAAGAAATCATTAATAACTTTGGAGAGAGCAATTTCAGTGGAATAACAGGGTCTGAAGCTGGATTATAAAGGGTTAACAAGAAAGGAAGAGGAGAGAAAGTTATTATTAACATAAATTACATTTTAAAGAAATTGACAAGTCATTCCATACAACAAATACTTAATTATATAAAACAAACTTGTAGTGAAAAATAATCATATTTGGGGTATATGGGTTAAACAGAAGTAGAATGTAAAGTACTACAGCTTTTTGTTAATAAAAGAGAGAAATTAAAGGAATATACTTGAATTCCTTTTCCAAAGTTCAAAATTAGTCAATTATTCTATTGAAAATAGATTTTTAAAGTGATTTAAGTCCAAAATCCATTCTTTTACTACATTTACAAAATTCTATAGTATTTCACTCAAAATGTCATCATTAAAAGTAAAAGTCATAAACAGGTGCCACAGAACTCTGAAACTGACTTTCTGATATCAAATGTCATTCAATTTGTTATCATTAGGTCAAAGACTGGAACCTAAAAAAGGAAAAATTCTCTTCTTCCTAGGAAATATGTTTAACTGTATGAATTAGTTTGTTTTAAACAGAGGTTTTTATTTTCAATCCATTATGTTGTTATGACTTTTTATTCCTTAACTACTATTATATACCAATTACATAAGGTAATAACACAACATAAAGGTATGTTGTGATTTAAATAAAATCCAATATATGAAAACTTGGTTTTTCTTTTTTCATTCAAACAGGGAAAAAAAGTCCTTCAACATCTCCATGAATTTTTTTCCTACCTAGAAAATGAAAATAGCAAATATTTGCCTACAGAAGTACTTAAAATAGTGCACATGTTTAAATTTAATATTTATATATCTCTTCCTTCAAATGGATGATTAAATATTGTCCTTTTTTTCCTTTGATCCACATGGTGCTCTCATGTAAAAATATGTAAAAACTCCCTCTATCAATGAAGATCAACAATTGTGCAATTTGGTCTAAGATTTCCTTGGGGGTAACAGAGAGCTTAACAGGCTTGCCCAAAGGGTTGTCGAATAAAGATGTGTCAAAGCTTTGAAGGACCTAATGAACTTCATGCTGCTTCTTACAACCTTCACAACTCCTCCCTTCCCATCGCGTTGTAGTGGTGATGTCTATATTTCTGTCACACCTAGAGTGGTTTGCCACTAAACCTTCTTTAGGCTCTTTTCACAGATGAGGAAACTGAGGCAAACAGGGTTAAGTGATTAAAGGGTCACATCATACACCTAGTGTTTCAGGCCAGACTTAAACCCATGAAGATAAGGAAATTGAGGCTCAGAGTTTAAATAATCCTTGTCAGTTCTAAATCTATGATCCAACAAAGATAGTGAAAGAATAAATTCCAACTCAAGTTACAGACTTCAGAGTGCTCAGTTCACCAAATGTCCTTCCTTCTATTTAACTCCTCAGAAATTAGTGCTCTACAAATAAAAGAACATTAAAGTAGTATTTTCAGGATTATAAAAATAATCTTTTCATTTTAAAGGGCAATGAGTTTTTCTTTAAAATTTATGAGATTCCTCTCAAATAGACTATTAGCAATTGAACAGATTCTAAAAGGAAGAGAAATGGTACGGGTAGATTTTGTATTATTAATTTCTACCAGATCCTTCACTTAAAAAGAATATAAAAAACCCAGACAATCATTCTTCTTCATCAAGAACTAAATAATACCAGTCCAACTTATTTTGTTATTATTTCATCAGTCAAAATGTATAAATATGTTGTAAAGTACTTCAAAATGCAATTTACTAGTTAACACTTTCTACTGTGATGCATGATCCTTAACCTAAAGGAAGAAGCAAATAAATACAGCAAAGTAAAGATCTACTACACTCTCCTTTTCCCTCTTTCTCCTTCTCCCTCTCCCTCTCTGAATATGGGTCCAATTTTATAAAAGAAGTTGTGATCAAGGAAGAAAACTGCCAAGATCCCTACAAATCCATATATTCCAAGCTTTCAATGAATACATCAACATTTCTTCTAACAGGAAGAAAAGCACTGTCATATAAAAGATATTAGATGGGAGAAGGAGGACAGGAAAGAAATCATCCTATTATTAACCTAGAATCCCTTAATAACTAGTACAAGATCATGAACAAAAATATAAAATATCAATTGTTATTTTTTCAAATTAAAAAGTCTTATCTTTGATTTTAATAATTAATCTCATACGATATTGGCAAGTTTTCAGAACATCTTTTCTAAAATGATCTTTATATTTATTGTCTTATGAGTGTGTATGTGTATTGTGTGGAGAGAGACAGAGACAGAGTAAGGACTAGCAGAGGGAGGAGGGTAGATCCCTCTATAACAGTGAAGTGGACATTCCTCCAAAATGCAGATCACCATCTAGCCACACCTACCTATCTTGTCCATGCCTTTCAAGTAAGTTTTACAAAAAGGATTCATCCAATTGACTAGGAGGCCTTCCTTATCTTGAAGGAGTAAGGATATCTTTGGAATCCAAGGCAGTATAACCATTATCTCTCGATCTTATTATGTGGTCAATAAAATTTTTATTTATTCATGCATTTCATTGATAAAATCAAAATTCAATCTAATGCCAATAAAAATATTACACAAAAATCACAGTTGTACAAAATATGTAAAATGCCAAACTGCCAAAATTAACTTTTTTTGGCCACAATCTATAATCTACAAAACCCAGATGACTACCAAATATTCTAAAGAGAAAATAAAACATCATCCATAACTGAACAGCAAAGATAATGGTAGCAAGATAGTATAAAATAAAGCATAATTTAAACAATATTTTAAAATTTTTAAATGACAATTTTAAATTTTTATTTTCACTTCATACCAAGCAGCACTGGAATTTTTCTCTTCCCCCAGAGAAAAAATTCTAAAAAGATCAGAGCAACAGCACAGATTTTTTTCCACCTGACATTATGACTGAAAACTAAGTTGGTCTATAATTCCAGTTAGAAATGCTTAAACTATTTATTTTAAAAGCTAATTTTGTTACATAGGGAAAGGCATCAGGAAAGTAGAACACGCTTGTTTTAATGTTATTACTAAAATATTAATTCTAAACCAAATGGAGAATGGAACAGAATTAAGGCTAAAAAAGATGCCTTATATCCTCCAGCACAACTGTCACATTGGCTGGTGTTATGGCCATTCGGTGATTAATTTTGAATTCTCTCTAAATTACATCATATTCTTGAATCTCTAAACTATAACAAACATCAGGAAAATTTTTTCATGATACAACCACTAGTGGAAAAAAAAAAAAAGCAAGCACTTAACTGTCGATAAACTTGGAATAAAACCATGCTATTTTACTCTGCCTACCTATATCACAAAGAAGAAACAAGAGGAAAGTCTTTTTCCCCTTTATGGTACACGATAGTTATGATAAAGTTCTCCCAGATGAATGAATTTTTGCTTCCAAGAGACCTATCTTGAAAGGTAAATTCTAAACTGGACCATTGGATCTGATTGAATGCATCAGCGTCTTCGAAGTTCAAACACTCTTGATTAACACAGCGAGAGCAAAGAGAGCCCTTTCTGGCGTGGAAGGGCTTTTCCAGCGGCCAGATTTGTTACTAATGACATCAGTGCAGCATTTTGCACTTGCTCTTCTGAGAAAGCCTGAGGTACCAAGGAGCAGCAGCAGCGGCCCGAGATGACTCTTCTAACTTGAAACATTGGGGACCTGGGCACAGGCTCCTTTTCCAGAACATCGGAAAGCGACAGCGAGAGAGAGCCCGTAGGAAGGCTGCGGCATCCCTCTCAGCAGGGCTCCGCTTAATAAATAATAAAGAGATCGATAACTAGACCGTGCTCCACGTGCCCAGGCAGCTCTGCTGCAAACCCTTCCCTGCAGCAGGTGAATCCGAAGTGACCTCAGGGCCGCCTTCTCGGAGTGAGGGGCAGGAGCCTCCCACCCGGCGCGAGGTGTCACGCCGAGGAGCAGAGAGGAGGGGGCGGGGGCCGCCGGGTGACCTTGAAGGAGCCCGCCCCGCGCCCAGGGGGCGAGGCCGGCGCGCCCAAGCTCGGCCCAGCAGCCGCAGCCCCCTCCCCGGCCGCAGCTCGGGGCCGTCCGGCGCAAGCCTGCCTCGGCCTCCCGGCGCGGCCCAGACACGCCCCCTCCCGGAGCCCCCGCGACTTCCGAGGCCGGACCAACGGTCTCTCGGGCCGGCTGGGGCCGGGCGGGGGCGGCCCGCCGCCGGGGCGGGGCGCGGGCCGAGCAGCCCCGCCGCGGGAGAGAAGAGAAGACGTGGGCAGGGTGGCCCCGCCGCGGCTCTTACCTCCAGTCGTCACAGGGTCCGCCACCGCCGCCTCTTCGGCTGGAGCCCCCAGCCCGGGGCGGACGAGGCCTCTGCTGAGAGACCCTGGGCCGGGGCCGGGGCCGGGGCCGAGGCGGCGGGACTCGGGCTCTGGGAGGGATGAAGCAGGAGGGTCTGACCGCCGTTCATCCCCTGCGTCCGCCGCCCTGTCAGCCCGACTCCACCCGCGCCGCACTCATCCCCGCCGCGAGGCTCCCCCGCACCCCCAGCACGCGCTTCGGCCGCCGCCGCCGCTCCTCGGCTTCCCGAAAACAGCGCCGGCAACCGCCCCGCTGCCTTCTCTACGCGGTCCCCCGCTCTCGGCTCAGTCCGCGCCCCCGCCTCCTCGCTAGCCGGTCACCGCGCGCACGCGCGCCCCTTCTCCTCGGGCCCCTCCCTCTGGGCTCCGCGACAGGCACGCGCACCCTTCCCACGCCCCTTTTCGTCAGTCCCCTCGACTCCCCGAACACGCCCTATCCCTCTCTCCCTCTCTGAAGGGCGCGCTTGCGTGCGACACTCTTCGCCTCCATTTCCCCCGCCCCCCCCCTTTTTTTTTTTTTTTGCTCCGTTACTACGACTGTTAATGACGCCTGACTTTCTCACTCCAAGCACGATGTCGCAAAGGTAGAACGGGTAGAAAGGAAGACTGAGCTGGGTTTGCGACGGCTGCCCTCGCTTTACGGTGCGCGCTGGGGGGGAGGGAAGGGGGAAGGCTTGGCGCGAGCCAAAACGGAGGCGCGTCCCGGGGGGCGAAGCCCGAGGCAGGTAAGAGGGCGGCAGCAGCCGATGTAAGCCGGTGCTGCGGAGCTGAGGAGGGCCAGTCGCTCGCGTGGGAAGGGCTGGGATGGGGCAGCTTGTCCCCCTGGCCCCGCCCCCGGCAGTCTGTCTCTTCTGAAATCTGGAAAGGAAAGCCAGGCCGCGGCTCCGAGGGTCTCGGGGACGCCCTCCCCGCGGTCTGCCACCCGAGACGGCGGCGGTGCTGGGCGAGGAAGGGGAAGGGCGGCTCTCCTTGAGGCGAGGACCCCCCCACACGCACGCACACGCACGTGCCGCACGTTCCACGTGAGTGAGCGAAGGACCCTGAGGCGGGAGGGAGTCTCCCCGCTTCCCTCCTCCCTTTCCCCAGCCCTTTACCTGGGACGGCGGCGGCGGCGGCGGCGGCGGCTTGGGATTCTCCCCCCCCCCGCTACCCGCGCAGCAAGGGCCGCCTGGCGGAGGGCTCTGCTCACTGTGAGCTCCCTGAAGCCCCATCGGCGCTACCCGGGGCTGCACCTGCCAGAACCCCGGGGACTCGTCTTGGGGCAAACTGTCAGCCAAGCCTCCCACGGCAGAAGGCAACTTTGTATACTTGTCAGCCCGCCCAGACCTTGCTGGGAATTCCCAGGCTCTGACCTGAAGACCTAGGAGGAGCAGCTGTTCCCCTCCTCCACCTCGCGGCTCCTGCCCCCATTGAGTGAGTCTGGAAGGGGGGCGGGGAACCCTGCCTCGGGTTCCTCATTAAACGAGCTCACCCTATTATCTCTCCGTTGTTAAACAGCTTCCTGTCATCCGTGCCCAGTTTGGGAGAAGGCTTTGAAGTTTTAAAAAAATTAATTTACATGTCGTATTATGTGGTAAGCCACAAGCCCCCTATTTTAGATATTTTTCTTCCGCAAACAAATAATTATTTTAGTCGGCTGATATTATTACCCTACATTCTTGAACTACTGGGCAGTTACTGCATACTTTCCCAGGCGTCCTCAGTTGCTCTTCACAGAAATAGTCAAGGCAAGTGTTCCCATTTTATAGATGAGGAAACAAGCTAGAGAGGCTAATTTGATCAGGGTCACATAGGAAGTGGCAGGACTCGGCCTAGAACCCTAGTCATCAGACTTCCACTCCAATGGGCTTTGGGCTAAAACGAATCTCGATAGCCGCCAGTGTAATTTAGTGGAAAGAGCTTAGGACAGATTGAACCCCTTATGTAAATCGAGGATGGGAATATCCACAATATGTACTTGACTGTCATAAAATGCTACATAAATATTGCTTTGGACCCGCCCTCTAGCAGTTTTATATTCCCAGGAATGAGAAATATTTAACAACTATGAATCCAAGATAGTATTTGTAAATGCCATATTAAATGATGGATATAAACGTATAAAGAGTTGATTGTATATGATATAATTAAGTAAAACGTGTTATTCCTGATAATTTTGTTTGAATAAAGTTGAGCTAGATTAAAAGAATTCTTAAAGTACCTTCCAACTTTTAACAAGCTAGAAATCTAAGACCCATACCTATATGTTTAAACTTGAGATGTGAATTTCTGTATAAAAGATTTAAAAACCCTTTTGCTTCACAGATGAACATAGTAGATATTGTTGGAATGTTGAGTTGGAAAGCTTATTTAGACAGCCCGGGAGGGGAGAAGAAACTTTGTTACTTTTTTAATTCCAAGATTATTTGTATACAGTGAGGGGAAACTAATATTTTAAAAATCTAGGTAATCTTCCTGAATATGAATATGAAATCTACTTCTCAAAGCTATTTGTTAAATGGTTTATCCATATTACTTAGTTATCTTAAGGAGATAATTTTATGGATAGTGAATCCTGGAGGTTGGAAAACCTAGCTTCAAATTTTTCTTTTGACACATTGGAGTTCATAGTACCCGGTCGCGGAGTGCCCCTCACTCCGAGAAGGCGGCGGGCCCTGAGGTCACTTCGGATTCACCTGCTGCAGGGAAGGGTTTGCAGCAGAACTGCCTGGGTCAGATCTCCTCACCTCTAGGTGCCCCCAGATAACTGAATTTATAAATTATGAAGTTGATGATTAACACAGAAGTTTCCACACCAATGAATTTACAGATTGTAGCTCAACACCCCCCCCTCCCCCAAGAACTTGCCATATCCATGTCAGAGCCAATTGTTCAGAACTGTTGACACTAGTATAGTAAATTGAGAACTATAGAACAAAATATTCATAAACGCTCCATAAACGCTCCTTCCAACTGTAAATCTGTCGTCCTAAAATGACCTATAGCTGTTTAAACTTATTAATAAAAGATATTCTAAGATGAGAAGGATATTATTAAAATGTCTAACTCAAAACTATTTAAACATAGTTTGCATTTCAATCCAAACTTTAACATTTAAAAAATTGTCATGCATAAAATGTTTTGGCAAATGTAGTGTTGTTGTTTTTTTTAATTCAAGGCTTTTATTCACTCTGTCCTTTTAAAATGTAGTAATCATCAAATTGTGTTTTGAATACCGTAATATCACAAATCACCTGTTTCTAAGGAGAGTTCACTGTCTGTGTTCCAGGTGCCTATTTTGTATGCCACGTTATTGTTGCCCAAAAAATTTGTTAAAGACCAAATACACTTTTTCTGATATTTTCTATCTATAAAGAAAAGATAACATTTGGTCATTGGAAAGCTTTTTTAAAAATCTTACACATTGGAGAAAACCTTTCTGAAAGAAATTAACTTCGTACGTTTTCCTTTATTAAAATATGTTATCATCTCAATGCCTGTAAATAATTTGCCTTTTTAATATTCAAGTATTCAGAGGGCAGTTTTGACCCTAATCTTGGTATTGCCTGATGGCCAATGAATAATTATATTCATGAGATTATTATTAATAGGTTTTTGCTTTTTCAAAACCTGAATTTGATGACTTTCCCATAAGTCTACATTGAAGTTAATGAGAAAATAAAAATAACATTGCCTAGCTAACTAGTTTATATTAAGGA
Source organism: Sarcophilus harrisii (assembly GCF_902635505.1). Classification (NCBI taxonomy): domain Eukaryota; kingdom Metazoa; phylum Chordata; class Mammalia; order Dasyuromorphia; family Dasyuridae; genus Sarcophilus; species Sarcophilus harrisii. The sequence goes on from NC_045427.1 coordinate 598,094,380, forward strand.
CCTTGGTCTACTACTGCAGGAGAATGTCCATTATGTGCTTTATTTAACACAGTTATTCAGAAGACTATGTTTTAAAAGGCTAAAAACATTTATGAAAGGAAAAGTTCATTTTTCATAGACCAATCTTATAACTTCTTTTAGTAAATAAAAAAATAAAACCTAATTAGTTTGGAATCCAATAATTAGATAACTTGAGGACAGGACAAAAATATGTCTTATGCTATGAAAGAATTTGCAGAACATAAATTAACTTTGAGGAAAATGTTTAACCTTTTTAAAAGAACTGTTTTCAAGGTTTTTTCAAGTACAATTTGCATACCAAACAATGATGAATATAAATAAGTTATTCATCTGAGCCTTCTATTGGACCATACTGTGTTAGTTTTTGGTTTGCTAAAGTAGGTTCTAGAAAAAAAATTTATTTTCATGTTTTTACAAAAGATAGACAATGATAGACTTAGGAGCCATAGTTTGAACTCTTTAACTAGGACACTTCTTAGCTACATGACTATGGACCAACTTCTTTGAACCTCGATTTTTATTAGTCTCTCTGGATTTGGTGCTGAGAGTACCATCAGAGATCATTTAGCCCAGTAAACTCCCATCTTAAAAGATGAAGAAACTAAGGCCCAGAGAAGTTGTAATTTATAGGTATGGCAATGCAGGCAGTCAAGCCCAATCTTCTGACTCTAAATCCCATCTATTTCTACTGCACTTTCAATATTCTTAAAATGGGATTGCTAGCCAGACTTTTTACTAGTTCAAATTAGTCTTTTTCCTAATTTGTTTAGACTAATAAGTTTTTAATTCATTATCATATAGTATAGCATAGGAAGTTTTCCAAACAAAGGACAAGTCTGTGATAGAAAAGGATAATCATGGATATCTAAAAGAAAGTTGCTTAATATTTACTCCGAATTGAGATCCTCTTCTAATATAAAAGAAAAATATGTAATTTGATTATATTTTGAATCCTAGAGGTTGAAGGAAGACTGGTAGTATACTGGGAACAGTTAATCTTTCAGTACTTTTGCTTTACCTCTTTGCATTGATAAATATGCCTAGATTAAAAAAAAAAAAAGGAAATCTTAGAACTTTGAGACTAAGGAGACTCTCAAAGAGGTTATCTTCACCTCTCTCCTCTTAAATAAGACATTTTTAAGTAATGGAAGGTAATAAGTGTCCATCTTCCACTGCCAGGTTTTGTAAACATTTGTCAGGCATAGCATCAAAATTCTTTTAAAAACTGATAGTTGAATTTCTTCACTTGTAAAATAGTGGTATTTTGTCATCGTGTGGATGTTGAAATTTATGAATTCATATTTGCTAGATCACAAAAGACTCATGTGTAATGCATTTTTAGGATATAGTTTGAAAATCTAATTCAGATTATTTCGTTCATATCTTGTGTGGACAAATTTAAATTACCTTTTCAAATGCAATTTTTAAAAAAAGGCTTCTGGATTGTAGGATTAACATTGAAAATACTCAATTTCTAAAAAATGTTTGAAATTTGTGCTGTCATGTAAATATCAAGCTATAAACTGGCTGACAAAATTTAAATTAGCATTTTAAGAGACATGTTAGAATTGCTTTTTTGTCAAAATTCACTCATCAGTGCATTTCTATAGTGCCTATCACTGTAGCCAACAATTGAGCATTAATAATTAAAAAGGGACAGGATGCTATCTTTTTGACCTTCAAATTTTCACCCAATTTGAGATCAATCTACAGAAATATAGTTATTCCACTGAGAACAATGCAATATTAATACAGCAGAGTTTCACATTAACTTTCTAAGTCACAGACATAACTTGAAAATTTATTGAAAAATTATACTTTTGAATTTTGAATTTTATTACATTTATTTTATGACATTTTTTATTTTCATTTTAGCAACATTGCAGACAAAAATCTGCCTTAATCTCCAAACTAATATTGAGCTATAAAATAACTTTGTTTAAACAGAAATTCTTCAGCTTAGGTTCACCGAAACAGGATTTTTTGGTATAGTTCTTTGTACTATTGCTTTAATTTTTGTGGTAGCCATTCTTTACTTGACTGGCTTATTGAGATTGTTTCAGGTTTTTTGCTTTGGAGACTTTTGTCTCCAGCAAGGAGAATTTTGATGAAAAGTATCTTGGGTGAAAAGAAATTTAATTGGTTCCTTGGAAAATCACTTGTGATATCAACCCTGTCATATTTTAATTGTGATGAAATATATAATTTTTTGGAAATTGGAAGTAATTTTTAAAATGAAATGTCAGTAAAATTTAAATCTATGGAGATTAAATAATCTGCTAATCAGAGGAGGGGATGCTTAAGAGGAACTAGCTGACATAAAAATTAGAATAAGATAGATTGCAATAAGGTCTTTAAAAAAAAGGTTTTAGTACCAATTCAGGAGACTTAATGATTGCTAGTTTGATTTGGAGTTTGGTTTTTTGCCTGGAGGAACACAGTAATGTAATAATGAATCTGAATGGTATGGGGCTTAGGAAAAGATAAAATTTGTATGTCATTCAGCTAATAAATTCAAATCAAAAAGCATTTTTTCAGTGCCAATTATGGATCAGGCACTACAGATGCAAACACATTGAATCTAACAGTATTCCACCAGCTGTCTGTAGCAGGCCCCGTTGATGTGGAAATTCTTAGCAGTTCTGCATATGTTATCTTTTTAAAATATTTTTCATCTATTGTTATTTGAAAGGCTGTCATATGGAAAAGAGATTAAATTTACTGTTTCTCCAGAGAACAGTATTAGGACCATTGCTGGGTGGAGGCTGTTATGGGGAATCTGAATTGTGTAATGGAAAGAGTACTAGCCATCAGAAGGCCTGGGTTCCAGCTGTGGTACCTCAGGCAAGTCACTTAAACTCTGAGCTTCAGTTTCCACATCTTTAAATTGAAGATAATATCCATAATTTTAGTTACCAGAGGTTGATACATTATTCATCTCATGAGATTGCTAAGGAAATCAAATGGTTATCAATTTAAAGCATAATCATAAAATATTCTATAAATGAGTTAAGAACTTTCCAACAAATTTCCAAAATCCACAGACTCTCAGAGAAGAAACTCTAGAAAACAGCTAGTATTCTATGTTTATTCAATTCTATCAGAACAAATCCTCTTCTCAGAATTCCCACTAGAATGTGTGCTTTTTGAGGGCAAGCATTGACTTCACTTTTGTTTTTGTCTCCCTAGTGCTTAGCTCAACATTGGATATCAAGAACTCTTTTTTTAAGTTTTGGCTGGAAAGTTCCAGTGAGGAGGAAATTACAACTTTCAGAGGCAGCCTGCTTCACTTTTGCATTGCAAAAGTTAGAAAATTAGAAGTTTTCCCCAAAATCGAGACTAATCTTTTTTCTATATCATAGCCCTCATATTCTTGAAAATATCTGTCATACCCACTCTTCTCCACTCCACCCCTAAAATCCTAAGCTTTCTTTTCTTAGGCTAAACAGCTCCAGCTCCTTCAACTGATTTTTATAGGGTATGTTGTACTCATGGCCCATCCCATCCTACTCACTCTGCACTGCACACTCTCCAGCTTGTTAGTGTTCATAAAATGTGGCAGCCAGAACTGAATTTTACACTCCAGATGGGATCTTAACTAGAGAAGTGGGCTGCATTTCAAAACAGAGAAGGTATCGTTTCTGAAATTTCAAGCCCAGAGACTGGATGACCATTTAGCAAACATTCATATGTTGGGTGGGAGTTTGGGCTACTTGATTTCAAAATACTAACAAAAATTCCATGGTTGATTCAAAAAGTGAAATTTTGTTAAAATTCTTAACTTGATTTTGCTGGGTTATACTTTAGACCTGATCATTACATAGATGAAATTGTCATTAACTTCAATAAGTGACTTGACCACTAATACACAACTGGCACTTATGCCTTGATTAAATTTAGGGAATCATTTTACTGGCAATTAGAGTGTCATGTTACAGTGACCGTCAGTTGCAGTTGGGATATTTCTGAGCAATTAACATTTAAACCTTACATAGTACAATAAAGAGTATATTTGAAAAATAAGATCTCTTAGGCACTTATTCTGTGCAGCAGAGCTACTGCTTTTTTTATGACGTCTTAAAACAAATCCTTATATGATTTTTTCTAGAGTTTCTTCTATCTCTGGGATTCTGTGCATTTTGGGTAAGCTTGATAATTGTTAGAAAGTTCTTCATAACTCATTTACAGAATATTTTAAGGTTATACTTTATATTGATTACCATTTGAATTCCTTAGTAATCTCATGAGATGAATAATGTATCAACTTCTGGGAACTAAAATTATGGATATTATCTCCAATTTAAAGATGTAAAATTTTAATTTTGTGTGATAACATCAAACTGAGATTGTTTTATAGATGTGTATGTAAATATAAGATGACTTAAGGAACATTATGTAATATAAAATATATGTGAATGTATAAAAACCAATGACTTATCTTCTACATTATGTATATGTAGATATAGGAGATGCTGTTATTAAGTGATTTATATATTTTATTTAAAATTATTATATAAATTTATTGTTTGCTTTAATAAAGCGTCATGATAACTAAGTCTAGACTTTTTACTCATTTTTTTTAATTTATGTATACGTGTGTGTGTACATACATGGATCTATATATGAAAGATTGTTATTCATATATTTATGTAAATAAATTTTATATATTTTATACATTTTAAAAGAAATGAGTCAAAAGTCTGGACTTCCTTAGTGAGGCTTTGTTACTAAAGCAAACAATATTAGCTTTTTCATCTTCTGACAACCATATGTACATTTTCCAGGGATGAAACCACATATGTTATAGAGTATATTTCACTGTAAATGCTATTGTTAATACTTAATCTCTTTTTTTTTTTCTTTTCTTTTTTTTTTTTTCTTTTTTTTTTTTATTTAATAGCCTTTTATTTACAGGATATATACATGGGTAACTTTACAGCATTAACAATTGCCAAACCTCTTGTTCCAATTTTTCACCTCTTACCCCTCCCCACCCCCTCCCCTAAATGGCAGGATGACCAGTAGATGTTAAATATATTAAAATATAACTTAGATACACAATAAGGTTAATACTTAATCTCAATGGATTCTACTCCTTTGCTCTAATTTACTTGTAGAATCCTTATTATAATATGATTTTAAACTATATTACAAGAAGCAGTTCTATAGAATGAGTGATTCTGATATTTAATCATTATTTACTGTTTTGTAATATATAAAATATCAAGAGTAATCAAATGTCTTAACTATAGGTGTCATTTGATTTAAAAATATTAATTTTGCATGTCAACTTTTAAGCAACTTTAAAGATTTTTTTCTCTGCTCAGTAGTTACTATTTAAATGACATAGTTGAGCAGGTGAAATGCATAGAATGCTGGGTCTGGAGTCAAGAAGACACATATTCCTAAATTCAAATCTGACCCTCAGACCCTAGCTGTGTGACCCTGGACAAGTCATTTAACCTTGTTTGCCTCAATTTCCTCATCTGTAAAATGAGCTGGAGAAGGAAATGACAAATTATCCCCATATCTTTGTCAAGATAACACCAAATAAGGTCACAAAGAGTCAGACATGACTGAAAAATAACTGAACAACAAAACATGGCATGTTAACTAGGTCTGAAAATCATTTAACAAACTGCAGTAGGAAGCATTTCCTCAAGTAACATCTAACCACCACTTCTTAAACATTAATTCTTTTTTTCAACAATTATTAAGTACCTACAATGCAAGAATTATATGAAAGTTTTAGACTTAGACTCAACAGAATTTTCAAACCAGAAGAGTCTTCAGAATCCTCCACTACAATTCTGCCATTTTATCAATTGATAAAACTCAGACATAGAAAAGTTCAATGACTTGCCATGCGACTTCTTAATGTCTAGTTCCTTACTCCAGTGTTTTTTTAAATTCTTAAGTTAACAAGTAATCAAGACACCTTGCATCAAATTGTTAGCCTTTTAAAAATAACATTTAATCTTTGACTATTTTGTGCTTTGTAATAGCTTTACTAGTATATGAAATTTTAAAAAATATATCATTACAAATAATGTGATTCATTCTTTTATTAAACTTTGACTGCAAAGGAATTTTCTATTAAATGAATCCAATAAATTCTTAATGTTTTATCTGTAGAGAACACAAGATACTGTAAATCCAGTACTATTCAGAACTGCCTGATTTATGTACATTGATAACATATTGATGTTTTCTATAATGGCATCTTATGTAGGGAAAGAACAAACAGTTCCTTTTGGAGTAAGCACTCCTCTAGCACCTAGTGCCAAAGATAAAATACTGAAACAAATTTGCTCCCTAACTCAATGCAAGCATTTCCAAGGAACTAGATCAGGAGATAATCAACTTTATTACAATCCCCCTAATGATCAATTTCTACTCCCACCCCAAAAGCAGAAAAGGAGGCTGTGCTTACTTTTCACCTTTTTTTTTTCTTTTGAGACAAAGTAAAACTTATATTCTTACTAAAGTTTTCTTGTTGCATTATTAAAAAGTGTTTCCTTATTTGCTGAAGCATCTTATCTAACATTAAACACAAATAAATCTTTGGTATACAATAGTTCTTTAAGGTTTATAAAGCACTTTCTTCACAACAGCCCTATGAGGAAGAATTAAGCCTATTACCATCTTAGCAGACTAAAAACAATTTCTATTTAAACAAACATTTTTTAGAGAGAAAACAAATAACATACTTGGACTTAAGCACTGAGTCCCACCTCTATATGAGATTTGTGAATGTCGGCTCTTTATTCAACTGGACGTTATTTTTCTCATCTTTTAAAACAAAAGGGGGCAACAGTATCTGTAGTTCCTTCCTGGGGTTATTTTGGAGATCTTTTAAAATTTTATAGGACAAGGACTAGACTCATGATTTCATTGGAATTGGGAATTCCAGAATGTTTTCTTCTGGAAGTTTTTATAATACTTCAGAATGTGCACTATAATATCATAAAAATGTCAGCTGTGACTATGACAGTAGTCAACAAAGCCTTGCACTGATTCAAAAGACTTGAGTTTTAGTTTTTATTACTAGTTGTCAATTTTCCCATCCACAAAATAGGAATAGGATAATAATAACCAACGTTTATGTAGCAAATAGAATTAATATATATCAACTATGTCATTGAAGTCTCACAACCTTGTGAATTTTGGGGAGGGCAGCACATGATAGTACTAATGTGATTTCTTTTTTAACTGATAAAAAATCTGGGGCCAAAACACCTGAATAAGATGTTTTGAATAAGAGCTATAATATAGGTCGTTTGATATAATCTATTGTTCTTCCACACTTCGTACAAATATGATTTAGTTTTCTCAAAAGTATTTATACAAGATATACATGAGTAAATGTTATCTTCTACCCTTTGCTTCAGCTCTTGGCGTTTGTTTCCAGTTGGTCTCTGTGCAGAATGGACCCTGTTGTTTTGAGTTACATGGACAGTTTACTACGGGAATCAGATGTTTCGCTGTTGGATCCTCCCAGCTGGCTTAATGATCATATTATTGGATTTGCTTTTGAGTACTTTGCTAGCGACCAGTTCCATGACTGCTCAGACCAAGTGTGTTTTATCAGCCCAGAAGTTACTCAATTCATCAAGTGTACCACCAATCCAGAGGAGATCACCCTGTTCCTTCAGCCTCTTGACTTGCCCCACAAGAGAGTTATATTCTTACCCATCAATAATAACTCCAATCAAGCAGCTGGGGGAACGCATTGGAGTTTGTTGGTTTATCTTCAAGACAAAAATAGATTTTCCCATTATGATTCACATAGCAGGAGCAACTCTGTCCATGCAAGACAGGTAGCAGGGAAAATGGAGGCCTTTTTGGGAAAAAGAGGGGACAAAGTGGCATTTGTGGAAGAGAAAGCCCCTGCTCAACAAAACAGCTATGACTGTGGAATGTATGTAATCTGTAATACAGAAGCCTTGTGTCAGAGCTTTTTTAAAGGACAGCCAGAACCACGGCTGCAGCATATCACACCTATGTATATCACAAGGAAGAGGGCAGAGTGGAAAGATCTCATCTCCAAACTTGCAAAAAAATGATTTGTTCTGAATAATTATCTTCATCTTTTCTTGAATTTCAATATTTTCTCTTTTTCTTTCTATTCTCTAAATCTCTGGTTCTGCACGCACGGTAGAGGGAAATACTCAATGTCAAGGTTGTACCCTCCTTTAAAAAAAATATATCTAATTCTCAGGCATCATCACAATGAAAGGCCATACTTTAACCATAACTTCAGGGTAACGGAGCCTATGAAACTACATGTACCAATACCTCCAAATCGATCACTTTCAAACTTTGGTTAGTAGTCTTTGCACCACAACTTTTATTTTGCAATTGATTACATTTAACCATCCATCTGCCATTGAAATGCATTACTTGCATGTATAATTGGTCTGTGCCAAATTAAAAAAAAAAAATTTTCACAATCTAGAAAAATTAGGAGCTATGGTAATGAGGAAGCATTCACTAAAATAGCAGAAATGGAACATCACACACTCAAAAAATCACAATCCCTTATAAACCAACTCCTACATACAGAATGACCAAGGAAATGGAAGCTGATAATGATAAAACCTTAGTCAAGCTCTAAAGTAACAGGATCAGTTTTATTTGAGGTTGTTTATTTCTAAATATTTGGTATTCACCACAAGAAATCTTACCCTGCAAATCATTGAGAAAGATGAAATTTATTCACTGACCCATTCTGTCTAATTCCTAAAGTGCAAGAAAAAAAATAAAAATATTGAATAATTTTGTACTAAACAGATTACTCTGGTTTGCCTCGATTTCATATCTATTGGCATTGTAGAGGCTGGCTGCTTCTGTGTAATGTCAGAAGTTTTCCCTAGCCTCAACTTTTGTTACCATTCACACAACCCCCTAATTGAAACTACAATTATAAAGCTCACTGCTAATAATTCATCTTTTTTTTTAATAATTCATTTAAATATTATAAAGATTAAACAACTACATGCAAAATTCTATTTGGCACCATCTTGGTTTGTTGTAGAGAAATTCTTTTGTCCTCTTTGTGATAATGATATCTTCCCCTTTTTCCTCTCCTCCCTCTCCCTATTCTGGAAGAAGAGATTTTATTCATTCCGATTTTGCTATTGTATTTATATCAAAAGCTTATGCTTTTTTTTTAGAATGTTTAAAAAAAAAAAAAAGACAAAATCACCACTTTAAACCCTTCCCTTAGCTCAAAATGTAAACAATATCTGGAACCAAGAATAAACAGAAATGCCTCCCCACCCCAGTCACTGCTGTGTGGTGGTGTTTTTCAGAATGCTTTCAAAGGCCTTGATGTATTTTATAAAGTGTATAGATCATAAACCTATAGGATACATATGCATGACTCTAGAGTAACATACGGTTCATAAACATTTAAGCTTTCACCATGGAACCTGTTCTAATCATCTCCAAAGCTGTGCACTCCAGCCCCTATCATCCAAAATAACTTGACCACAAACAATGTTAAAAGAGGAACAAAGTTTCTTTTAACCAAAGAGGGAGTTCATACTGAACTACACCTTAAAACAGTTCAGGCCACTGTTCTCATTCAGCAGCCAGGTGAATGGAGATGAAGAAGCTGTGGGGTGAGCCACAAGGAGAGGGTGAGAGGTGAAAAGAAGTGAGAAGACAAGAAAAAAAGCTCACAAGAATAAGAGGGAGTATTGGTACCAAAAAGTCAGAGGCTAGGGATATGTTACAGTTGTGGTTTCTAGATAAAGATTAGAAAACTGATATTACTGTTGACTTGAGAAGTACCATCCTCAAGGCTGTGGAGGAGGCAGAATCTTGCTGAGCCAGAGCAGTCTTTTTTAGAAGTATGGGGGATGCAAGTGGGATGAGGGCATTTTTACTCTGAAAAATGTCATTGAGAACAGTTAAACTGTATCTAATTGGAAGATTAATACCACTAAAAACGTTTTTTATTATTATTATTTTTTGGTCTATTCCTAGCAATGAATTTATTTGTTGAATTAAACTGAAGAAAGAACAAGATGTCCTTAAGATTATATATTTAAAAAAAAAAGTTATCTAAGGTATGACTGAGGTCACAAGTGTTTTCTTTGTTAAATTCCAACAGAATGTCATTTATATAAATGTTAGTGTTACTTGGGTGATAGTGACCTTGTGATCCTTCAGCAGAAACTATGACATCCCATAATTCATGCAAGTAAGTACCATTTTTGTATGATACCATATTTAAGTGATTAGGGGAGTCAAGATGTAGTAGGTAAGATTATTTCTAATAACATTTTAATCAAACCCAGTCTCATCAACTTGTCTGGTGACAGCAGGATATAATACTTGGTTTTTGAGTGCCTCCCAAAGAGCCACATTTTATTAAAAGGAATATGACTATAGTTGCATAAATATAGAGTTAATGTGATTATTCCCACAGCTGCTTCAGTTCTTCAGAAAACCAGAGCTAGCAAGCTCCAAAATCACAGGGGAGATAATACAAGAAGAAAATCTATCTTGGTTAGGCATAAAGTCGAACTTTGACTTCAGCAGTAATTGGGATGTTTATTTGCTGAGTGAAGCAATGAAATGCCCTTTCCTAAAAAGAAAATTGGAATCAGGAGGGTGGACTGAATGAGTTCCCCAGGAACTTTGCATCCTTGTGGTTCATGTCCCAAGAAATTTGGGTGTTAAAATGGGTCAAACATAGACTATAATTGTCACTTTGCACTTTTGCTGTTTTTCCTGGCACTGCATTAGTCTTATCTATGAAGTACATCCAATTTAGACCCCAAAGAAAAGACTGGTTAATAATCAGATGACTGTTTACTTGAACAAGAGAAGTTTCCTTTTATCATAAATTTTCACAGTGAGATAAACTAAGGTGCATTAAACAGAAATTGAAATATAAATAAGCACAGGTAGATTTTCTTTTTACCATTCTAAAATAAAAACACCTGGCCACAGGTCATACATGGTCATTAGTGCTAATTCTCATTGTTTTCAATAAAATTTATGCAATTGATGAGATTATGATGTTAGCTCATACTATATACACAGTGGTTTATTTACTTTTAAAGCATTTCAGCACTTCACAAAACAGTGAAAAATGTTCAGATTTACATATAATATACTATTAAAAGATTTACCTGACTTCCAATTCCTACTTCCCCAGCTTTACTGCTTCTCACAAAAAATAATATATTTTATGCAGAGTATTGTTTTCTGCCATTTTATTTTTAGATTTGTTGTTCAGTAGTTTTCAGTTATGTCCAATACTTTGTGATTTCATTTAGGTTTCTCTTGGCAAAATATAGGAATGGTATGCCATTTCCTTCTTTCATTTTACAGATGGGGAAATTGAGGAAAACATGGTTAAGTGTTTTGCTCAGTATCATACAACTACTAAGTGTCTAAATCCATATTTGGAGTTATCAGGCAGGCACACTATTCACTGTGCCACTTACCTGCTCATAATTTTAGGGATTCTGCATCCCCAAAAATGTTTTATGTTATCTGAAAGCTAGGTTAAATCATTAGGAACACAGAAAGGCTGCAAGAGATGGAAGAAGTAAACCATATTTCAACATTTTTAGTATCTGTCATTTATTTTTAAATATTACGGAAGAGTATTAGTAAAGTATAAGTTGAAGAATATATCAGTTAAGTCCAAAAGATATCTGAACTACTCACAAATCCTTTGGAAGTAACTTAGTCTCAATATCTGTATTTTTTTTAATGATTAAAGTCAATAAAAATTAGAAACAAGTTCTATGACCAGCTACTGAGGCCATATTTGCAACAATTATTTCCCATATTAAAAAATACTACAGGTTCTTGTGAGAAACTTTAAAAAAAATAAATAAAACAGCTTAATGAATTTTCTAAAAGAAGTTTGGAAACAGTGTAACTACCAAAAACTCAAGTATTTTTCAAGTACCTATAGTGTATCAGGCAATGTTTTAGATGCTAGAGCAACAAAGACCAAAACAAAACCTTTCTTGTCCCCAAGGAGCTTACACTGTACCTACCAAATAATTTTTACAAATAGATACAAAATAGATATCAAAAATATGGAAAATGGATAATTATGTAAAGCTGAGAAAAGAATGGAACTAGATTATTTGTGCTAATTCATGGCTAATTCAAAAAAAAAAAAAAAAAAAGGAACTTCAGTTAGAGAAGGGTCAAGTGCTAGAGGCCTTTAAATGGAATTTATTTATCCAAGGAAAAGCAAACATGTTAAAGTACCAAGGGTGGTTATAGACGCCATTAGTGTAAACAGTAAGGAAGAATTAAACCAACATTATCCTGGAGAAAAATAACAATACTGCAGCTCGGTTAAGTCACCATGTGTTAGTTGGAGCAAGCCAAGGGCTTTTTACTCCCATGTAACTATATGCTGGTCAGCCACAAATGAAATCAAGTGGCTAGTAAACAGAGAAAACCCTTTTCCCCATAGGAGAGAAATTGAACAGCATCCAAATCACAGGCAGCATCTGCTCAAGTTTCTGCCTCTTTCAGAAAAGTGAAAATGGAAACAATTTAACAAAGAAAAAACTGAATCATCTTTCTCTGACTCTCAGATCATTCACTTCTAAGACTTTCACAAACTGCCCCAAGGCACAACAGCCCTCTTGAAAAAAGAAAAAAAAAAAAAAAAAAACCCACCACCACAACAACCAATGCCATATTACTAACGAAGCTTTTCATACTTGTTGGAGAAAGAGCTATTGTTAAACCACAGTAAAAGAAACCGAATCTGGTCATGAGATTCTGGGCTTAAAATGTCTTGCTAAGGGCTTGATGTGGAGGCGGCCTCCTTCAGACTAGGCAGTGTGTAGTGTGGAGCAGCCCTGCCCAGAAGAGACATCTTGGTAATCAAATCCCCTAATTGGCAGGCCAGGCTACATTGCTGCATTCCCTCCCCACCCACTTTACCAGCAGCATGTGGGCTGCCAAAAGGCTGAAGATGCTTTTGGAAAGAAAAGGGGATGCAAACCCAGCAAAACCATAGATCAATACCAGTTCTGGTTGATGGGCTCAAATTCTACAGGCAGGCTGAGGAAGCCTTTGTGGTCGGTGAGTAAGATAATAAGTTTCTGGGGGTGGGAAAAAAAAAAAGACAGCTTTAAAATCTGGTCACCACCTTGCCAGTGGATCTAGAGAACATTATTCATGCCTTGGAGTTTACACCAAAGATCTTTAGTGTTATTGCAATTACTTTTTAGCTGGGCTTGTCTTAATTCAACCCTTTCCCTCCAATTCAGACTAATCTTCTGAAAACACTGCTGCCATCACGTTGCTTCCCTGCAACAGAATCTATAATAGCTGTGCCTAAAACAGCACTTTTCAAAGTGTTCAAAACAGAAATTAATATCTTTTCTCTAAAACCCTTCCCCTTCCAAACTTCCCTATTCACAGCTAAAAAACGCCACCATCATCTTAGTCATCCAGCCTAGAACCCTATATATCATCCTCCTCTCCTTACTCTAAGTCCCCCATATCCAATCAGTTCTGAAGTCTTATTGTTTCTACCTTTATGATATCTCTCATATACATTGCCTTCTCTCCTTTGATATTCCTCCCCTATCCCATAATGCAGAATCTCATTACCTTGCACTATTGCAGTAGCCAGTTTTGGCCTCACTGCCTTAAAATGATTTTCTTAATCAGAGGTCTGACCATGCCATGCAGCATTGATTCAGCAAACTCAGAGAGCCCACTATCACCTCTAGGAACAAATCTAAAATCCTCCGTTTGGCATTCAAAGTCCTTCACACCCTGCCTCCCTCCTACCTTTCAAACCTTACCCTCCTCCCCCTTTCCCCCCCCCCCCCCAAACATTCTCTGGAGCAATACTGGTCTCTTTGCTGATTCTTTTACAAGACATTCCATCTCCCAACTCTGGACATTTTCACTGGCTGCCCCCATGCCTAGAATGTTCTCCTTCATCATCTCCACCTCTAGGTTTCCTGGCTTCCTTCAGGGATCAGCTGAAATCCCATATACCAAAAACCCTTCTGGATCTCCCTTCATGCTCATGTCTTCCCTTGGTTGATTATCTCCAATTTATGCTTATATATCTTTTGTTTGTACATGGTTGTTCTCATGTTGCATCTGCATTAGACTGGGGAGCTCTGTGAGAAAAGGAACTGGCTTTTGCCTTTCTTTGTATCATAGGCTGCCACATAATACTTAATAAATGCATATTCCCTTACTGACTAACCTTTGCAATTCAACAAATAAAGCCAAGAGATCTTGCCAAGGGAAAAAATTTATGAAGGGATGAACTCAAACAATAATCCCACCCATTTTGTTGCTGTTAGAGGTCCCTCTTTAATTAATAATGATGTGCCAGGCACAGGGCCCAGCAGACCCTAAAGGACAAAGAGCTGAGTCCAAATCTAGTTACATAGATAGCATTGCCTCTCTAAGTCCTTATTCTGCTCTGACACTTAAAACAAAACAAAAAACAACCTAGAGTTCTAATTTTATCCAGTTGAGAATCTCTAGGTAATTCACTGTATTAGTATAAATCAGCACCCTGCAGCTTATAGTCTGAGAATGACTTGGAGCACATAGCCAGCATGTTTGAGAAGCAGAACTTAAAGTCTTCAAGGTCAGCTATCTATTCTCCAACTTTATCCCTCTTTATTGGAGCTTCATACCTTGAGGTAAGCGGAAACTGAAAAGATGGATACTCACCTGCAGGGTCCCCCTGACACCTAGCCTTGAAGTCAGAGTTCCAGCACTTCTGTGTTTTACCTGACTGTTTTATCAGGGTTTCTGCTACTTTCTTTCAGCTGTTTTCTAAATCCCTGTCATTTTCTTTGAGCCCCACTTCTTCATCATTCCTTTCCTTCCAATACTTTCTATTTATTTGTTCCACATTCCATTCTGCTGATTTGTGTTTTCCTAGTAGGTGGTCATTTTTTACTATGTTTGTGGATTTTCTGGGACAGTCATATTAAATATTCTGCCCAGTTCACAAATGAGAGTAATCTTTTGTTGTGCCATATCCTGATTCACTCTTTGGAAAATACTGTCCCTTAAGAAAGTTGGGAAGGGAATCTGGAATGAAGGATTCCCACTGGATTTTCTTCAGCTTTTTAAGCTGCTGTCAGGCTTCTTCTGCAAGGGATGATGGCTGAAAGATCTCATCCCTTCAATTCCACTGTGACTTATGAGTAAATAACATTTGAATTATTCATACCCATTCTCTTCCCACTTGTCCCTACTCAGTAAACTTTAATGACTCCCTTCATAAAGTCTAAAGTCCTCTGATATTTAAAGCTCTTCATAGTCTGCTTCTTTCAACATTTCTAGTTTTCTTGATTCTTTCCTCTAACTACAATCCAGCAATTTATGTTTTCAAACCTAACACTCTTATTTCCTGTCTCATTGCCTAGTACTGTGGGTCCTCCATCCTTCAATGCTCTCCATTTCCATTTCTAACTCTTGAATTTTTGGTTTCTTTCAAGACATTTCAAACCCCATCTGCTGGAGGCTTTTCTCCAGGTGTTAGTATGTTCCTCTCCAAGAGTACCCTTCCATTTACTTTGAATGTATTGTCTATGTACCCAGTTATTTATATGTTGTCTCCCCTATTGGAATGAGAATTTATTGAAGGCAAGTATTGTTTTTTATCATTGTTTCTATTCTTAGTGCTTAGCACAGTGTCTGGTTCACGGTTGACGCTTAGTAAATGCTTGTTGATTATCTATTCAGTGTGTTTGAACTGAAAAGACTAGGTTTGGAAGAAATGAAAGCCTAGTTCTTTTTAAAGCAAGTCAAAGTGGCTCTAGGCAGGAGCTTTTAAAGTAGTTTGTTGTTGTTCAGTCATGTCCAACTCTTTGTAACCCCATTTGGGGTTTTCTTGGCAGAGATACTGGAGTGCTTTACAATTTCCTGCTCCATTCATTTTACAGATGAAGAAACTGGGGCAAACAGTAAAGTGACTTGCCCAGGGTCACATAGTGTCTAAGGCCAAATTTGAATTCAGATCCTTCTCACTCCAGGGCCAGTCCCCATACTCTATCCATTGTACCACCTCTTTAAAGAAACTAGCCTTGTGTTATTTCATACCATCAGTAATGGACATTAAGAAAAAAAAAAATCAATGCAAAACTGTGCCATATCTGCAAGGACTCTGCTGAAGTTTTATCTATGGTGACTGTATCTGTAAAAAGTTTTCCCTAAAGAATAAAATCCATACTCTTTAGGCAGCCTTCATACTATCTATGATCTGATCTCACTCAACTCACTAACATCAACTCCCTGATCCAGCCAAGTCAGTGTCTCAGCTGTAGCTCTTCCATTCCTCATGCTCATATGCAGGCCCAAGTCCACAAACACCTGCACACACACTTTGCTCATTCCCATATTCAAGTTATTTTCCTCCTCCCCTTTCTAAAACCTACCCATTTTTCAACTTCCAACTCAAAGTCTACTCCTCTCAACCAATCCATTCCACAAATGAATCTCTAAATTCATATGGCATTCTTTATACCTAGATTCATATTGTCTCATTATGTCACTTTCATCTATGTGTCTTTTCTTCCCAACAGGAAGCCTATTCCTTATGAACAGGCTCCATATCATATTTCTTTTGCTCTGTTGAATACAAGAAAAGCTGCTCAATAAATAACTGTGAAATTATTTTGAACTACTGTATGGCCTGGAGAGACTATGGTTTGTGAATTCCTGGAACTTTCAGCAAAGAAAAGCTTCTACCAGAAATTCTATACTAATTAACATTTCTTCAAGCAAGGCTTGATCCCTTTCCAGTAGGTATCAGGTTTTCAAATAATCGTGCCTAAGCCAACCTACAACACTAGCCAATTTAAAGGACAATTTGTGAAGAGTATTCAGGTCAAGTTTAAGCATTGATGAGCTTAAGTCAGCTCTGCTGGAAGTCTAAACCCCAGAGCTCTCCTAGCCTGTTCCTTGCTTTGTGATCTTGAGCAAGTGAGTTAGCCTTACTTCCTATTGGTGAAATGGGAAGCTTAGAATGGAATGGAATGCCTGATAAAGGTCTGTTGACCCAGTGATAAGAGCCAGATAGGATTAGGATAATGGTCTGATAAAAGGTTACTGTTGTTTACAAAAATTCTGGCCTTTAATGTTGACAGGTCATTCTATTCATGGGTGGCCAGCTTTCTGTGCCTGGAGGCCTCTGCTTTCATTCTTACTGAATATCTTGTGTATTTTTCTAGTTAATGTACCATTTCCTTTTTTTCTCTCTGGGAACTTCTCTTTTCCCCTTGGCTGCGCATTTGCCTATGTGAATGTACCAAAGATCGGCGTCAATAACCTCATGTAGTCCTTGGAGATTTACTTGAAAAGGAAGGATTCATCAAAACTGTGGTTCTAGTTCCTCCTTCACTGCGGCCTGGCTGCTTTCTCAGCAGGGTGGGATTTATTGGGGAGAGGTCACTTAATTGAGAGCCCCATATAACCTATACAACAGAGCCAAAATCTAGCCTCAGTCCAGGTGAAGGGGTCCTAGTCCAGCAGCCTTTAGGTGGAGAGGGAAGCCAGGAACAAAGGAGTTATGGGGCATTCTATTTTATGCAGTGTTTTCTTCACTCCCCAGGTGTCACTGAGGGCTAGGCAATGGCAATAACAGGAAGAAATCCCTTTTCCTGGAAGGTCCAGGACCCTTGCCAGCTTGGAGTTTTCAGCACAATGACTTTGCTGAGACCCCATAGGAAAAGATTGGCATGAAAATCATATTTGGAAAATGAATTCTCTTTTCTTTCTTTTTTTTTTTTTCTTTTTTAAAAATTTTTAATAGATTTTTTATTTACAAGTTATATGCATGGGTAATTTTTTTTTTAATAGCCTTTTATTTACAGGGTATATACATGGGTAACTTTACAGCATTAACAATTGCCAAACCTCTTGTTCCAATTTTTCACCTCTTACCCTCCCCCCACCCCCTCCCCTAAATGGCAGGATGACCAGTAGATGTTAAATATATTAAAATATAACTTAGATACACAATAAGTATACATGACCAAAACATTATTTTGCTGTACAAAAAGAATCAGACTCTGGAATTCTCTTTTCTATGAATCTGGGTTATGGTTTGGGGACAAAAGGGCAGATTTTTCTGGGACATTGCCACATAAGGTTTTAACTTTCTTGACTTCCTTTTCTTATCCTTACCCCTCCTTCAGATAAAGATCAGACACTAAATAGAAGGGGAGTGTTCTTAAGGTAGACAAAGCTGTACCCACACCCCAGTAATAATCAAGGCAAAGCCGAGTATTTTACTTCAGGCTCCCCTGGGCTACTCAGAGTAAGTTTGAACTCTTGAGGAGGAGTCAAGTGAAGTCATAACTCAAAGCCTAGGGAGAAACCTAGACTTTGGTCCCCTCCCCATGCCCTGATTTCCTCAGAACCTAACAATTCTGTCTTCTTCTCTAAGGTTGAGGCAGGAATAACCCTTTATAAGAAGAATGTCTTTTATTTTATTTTATTTTTTAAAGAATAACCTCTGGCTTTGTCCCATCGGATCAAGCATGAATGAGTGAGGATTGTTGGAATCAATTAAAAACAGGTTGAGCCTTGAGGTAACATTCAAAAAAAGCACCTACTTCAATATTGCAGCAATATGGAGTTGGACTAGACACAGGAGCCTACTCTTAGAGGAATTCTCATGTTCTGAAGCTGCCTGGCAACTACCTTGCCCAGCCATTCCAGTAAAGTATGTCACTATAGCAACCTTGGGCTGCTTGGGGTAGGGAAACTCACAAGGAAATCCTTTCAGATACTTCCATGTGTTCACCCTTTATCTTGACCCAAGTTTTCTATTTTGTTTTTACTTTTCACATTTTTTAACTGACAGTTACATTGAGCTAGGCAAAGGGAGTAGCCCATTCCTGGAAGATGAAGGTTATTCTTAGGGAGGGGAATTCAGAGACAAACATCCTTCATTGCCCGTACTCATTTTCCAAATTGAACTTTGGGATCCTTCAAAACAGAAGTTCAAAACAAATTGCTTTTGTTACTATTATATTAATTTACCTATGAGGAGGAGGAAGTAAAAGAGAAAGGAAACTTTTGGTAATGAGAAGAGGAACTTGGGACCAGGAAGCATCAAATGATTCATTGCTGATTGATTTCCTTTTCCATAGAAGAATAACTGTAGGCATGTATTAATTTACCCCCCAGAAGGAAGTGATCTCTTCTGTCCTCTGAATTCTCAAAGCACTTTGTTTGTATTTCTTATAAGGACTTATATTATACTTATATTGCTGAGATTATAGCATATCACTGCACAAAATAATAAATGTTTAATGAATGAATGGCATAATCATTTTTTATATTTGTGTCTCCCTCAGCTCTTAGCATAATGTTTTATAAGTACTTATTTTAATTTCTTTAATATTTAATTTATAAGTATTTATTAAATGCTTATTATATGCTAAATAGGTGCATATTATTCAAAGGTCTAAATACCTTAGTTTCTGTCCTGAAGGAGTTTAAATTCTATTAGCAAAGTTAACATATACTCACATAAGAATACACATAATAACGTCAAAGTGATTTTGTAGGAAAAGCATTAACAATTGGGAAATCAGGAAAGGCACAGAAGGTGGAATTTTAGTTATTGAAGGAAGCTAGGAATTGTAAGAGGCAGAGATGAGGAAGAAGTCATTCAAGCCAATGAGATGGCATGTTGAGTTCCTATAACAATGAAAAGGTCAGATTCCTTGGACTGAAGAGTGCAATGAGGGAAATAATATAATTCTGGAAAAGTGGATGGAGCCAGGTTGTCATCAAAAATGTCAAGGTCCTGGTAAAGGTTCTGCAAGGCCAGAGTGGGATAAATTTCTGCATTGGGAAGGAGAGAGGTAAGAAAAATAGGAGAAGCTGTGGAAGGATCTCCTATGAAGAAGGAAACCAGCACTTCCTACCAGCTGTGAACCTCTGTGTGTGTATAAGACAAAGCTTTAGCGTGAGTTCCTTTGGTGATCTTTGCTGCCACCTGGTGGACTGCCAGAAGTGATAAGCCCATGGAGAGCCTTCAGAGTTAGACCCTGAAGCAGTCATCACTTGACAAGTCTATCAGCTCAGTGTCTAAGGATAGCTCATTTGTGACACTGGGAACTGCCCTCTTGTAGAAAGTTGACATCCCAGGCCAGCCAGAGATGCCTTCTGGACAGCACTTCCCAATGTAGGCCTTCTGAGATGGGTGGGGGCCCTGGGTCCTGAGACTGAGATGGGAAGGGAAGGGAGTCTACACCCGGCATCCAGGACAGTTAGCACTGCTGCTCAAGTTCTTTGTCAGTTCCTCTCATCCCAACTACTGAGATACATGGGAAAGCACAGAAAGGGAGGTGGAAAGTTATGGCCGTTGAGGACCACTGCACTTGTTCATTGTGGGCCACGAGTGCATCACACTGAACATAGCACTTTCTTGCTCACAAAATGGATATAATGGCAGCAAGGAATGACAATGGATAGAGTGTGGGCCCTCAAGTCAGGAAGACCTGAATTCAAATCCAGCCTCAGATACTTACTAGCTATGAGACCCTGGGTAAGTCACTTAACCCTGTTTTAGCTATGGGACCCTGGGTAAGTCACTTAATACTGTTTGCCTCAATTTACTCTTCTGAAAAATGAGGATAATAACAGCACCAACATCTCAGGGTTGTTGTAAGGATCAAATGAGATAATATTTATAAAATGCTTAGCACATTTGCCTGTTAAATGATTGTTCCTTCACTTATTCTCCTATAAAGTCTCTTTGACCCAACAATAACATTATTAGGTCTATACCTGAAAGAGATCAAAGAATCAGGAAAGATCCACATGTACAAAAAGAAGTCATAGCCATTCTTTTTGTAGTAGCAAAGAACTAAAACTAAGATGGTACCCATCAAATGGAGAATAGCTGAAGAAATTATGACATATGGATGTAACGGGATACTAGTATGCTGTAAGAAATAGCAAAAGGGAAAGATTCAGAGAAACCTAAGAAGCCTTGTATGAACTGATGAAGAATAAACTGAACAGAAATAAAAATACAATTTATACAATAACATACAAAGACAGCTTTGAAAGACTTAACTTTGATCAATTGCAGTTACCAATCCCAATTCCAGAGACCTGAAACAGATTCTGCTTCCCATGTTTTCAATAGGTATGAATTCAAGATGCAGAATCAGACAAACATTTCTGGACATAGTCATGTTCATGGATTTGTTTGATTTGACTCTACAGATTTGTCATAAGAGTATGAGATCTTTTTCAGTGTAGGAAATGAGAGAAAATAAAAGTTTGTTCATTGACAATAAAAAATTTTTTTTAATGTAGGCCCTTAGCTTTTTGTGTTAAAGCTAGTTTTCTCCTTTAAGAATGAATGTAGACTACCCTTTGATCTAGCAGTGTTACTACTGGGCTCTTTATCCCAAAGAGATCTTAAAAAAGGGGAAGGGACACATGTGCGAAAATGTTTGTGGCAGCCCTTTTTGTAGTGGCCAGAAACTGGAAACTGAATGGATGTCCATCAATTGGAGAATGGCTGAATAAATTGTGGTATATGAATGTTATGGAATATTATTGTTCTGTAAGAAATGATTCTTACAGGAGGATGATTTCAGAAAGGCCTGGAGAGACTTACATGAATTGATGCTAAGTGAAATGAGCAAAACCAGGAGATCATTATACACACTAACAACAAGATTATACGATGATCAACTCTGATGGACATGGCTCTCTTCAACAATGAGATGATTCAAACCAGTTCCAATTATTCACTAATGAAGAGAATCAGCAACACCCAGAGATAGAACTATGGGAAATGAGTGTGGACTACAATGTAACAACTCTTTCTGTTGTTTTATTGCATTTTTGTTTTCCTTCTCAGGTTTTTTTCTTTCTTTCTAGATCTGATTTTTCTTGTGTAGCAAGATAACAGTATAAATATGTATACATATATTGGATTTAACATATACTTTAAAATATTTAACATGTATTAGACTACCTGCCATCTAGGGAAGAGGTGAGAGGAAGGAGGGGAAAAGTTGGAACACAAGGTTTTGCAAGGGTCAGTGTGGAAAAATTACCTGTGCATATGTCTTGTAAATCAAAAACTATAATAAAAAAGTGGAAAAATAAAAATTTAGATATAAAAAAAAATGAATGTAGACAAATATGGAAATATCTTTAGAAGAATTTCACCTATATTGGATTGCTTGCTGTCTGGGGAGGGGGAGAGGGAAAAATTTGGAACACATGGTTTTGCAAAGGTGAAAGTTGAAAACTATCTTTGCATGTATTTGGAAAAATAAAATACTATTTAAAAAAAAAATAAGAACTGTAGGGGAACAGCTAGGTGACACAGTAGATTGAACACTGGCCCTGGGATCAAGAACCTGAATTCAAATGAGGCCTTGGACACTTGATATACATTTACTGTATGACTCTGAGCAAATCACTTAACCTTGATCACCTTGTGTCCCACTCTCCTTCCAAAAAAAAGGAATCAAAAGGAATAAATGTAGGGCTTCTGTTCTTACCAAAAGTTTTATTCCCCAAATCTGGTAAAGTACATTCCTATTCCCAGGATGATAGATAATTTCATTTAAGAGGGAACCATGTCTTCCTACTGCTTATATTATTTAATGTTCTCTTTACCAACACTTTTCTCTCTCTTCATTGTGGACCATCTTGTGGATCAATAGTAAATGGGCCAAGCACCAATTGCCCACCCTACTAGCAATAACAAGTCAGTTTCCTCTCTAAACCATTCCTCTCAGAATAGTTTACCTTTCATGAATAAGTTACTACTGGTGAGCTTTAGAGAAATATCTTAAGATTTTACTTCATATCTGTAGCAATTAGCCTAAACCCTTGAACATAATAGATGCTTAATGTTGAATTGAACCTTCTGTATTTTTTCCTCCCATCCTCGGATAAGGCACGGAGCCAGCTCTTGTGAAGAAGTGTAATATGTAAACTAGTTGGTTATATCGTCAAGGAATGTTGACCACCTCTGGAGAGTAGCAAAGAGGAAAACACTTGGATACAGCAACAACACTCAAGTCTGAACTGAAGTACATGGGCCTGCATATTTCAGAGGGGTAGTGTCATCTTAGGAATGGTAGTATTGCCTAGTTTGGAATTTAACCTCTGAATCTAAGGTCAGATGTTGCTAAAGTTCATAGGATATATTGATGGGTTTGATACATAAAAGTTCCACCTAAACAGCTTTATACTCACCCGAATCCAAAACTGGAATGTGGCTTTCATATTTAGAGTTGAAAAGGACTTTAGAGACCATTGAGTACAAATCTCTCATTTTATACATGAAGAAACTTAAAACAGTTATTGTGTGTGTCTTAGGTGAGCTTCAAACCCAACCCAAGTTCAGTGCACTCTGCATTCTCACAATGTGTTATATACTCTATAGATAGATGTGGGCAATGGAGATATACACTATGAGTAACCATTCCTAGCAATTATGAGTAGTGTTGCAAAACTTTGACTCTGGCTAGAGCCTTTTCCTGTGGTGATCCCATCCTGTCCAATTAAAGTTTGGATTAGATTTCCAGTGGGTTTTGCAGCAACATAGAGAGAGGAAAATGCTCCACTGCTTTCTGGGTTCAGGGCAATGTATTAGCAAAGTCAATAACCGTGAACTTTCCAAAGCAAAGAAAACAAACAAAATCAGATTTTTAAAAAAAATTTAAATATTTTCATATGTTTACAGGTTAACATCACACTGTATTGAAATATCCCCAGCATTATCCGCCCACTTCCCCAGACAATACAGAATCTGGTTGGACCATCTTCCCAAGAAATCAAAAGAACATCCAATTCAAAGCATGTCTGTGTAATAAATATGTATAGTTTACAATTACAGTTTACAATTTCAGTTATCACAATAGAAGACTCCACATTGCCCCTAGAGCTCAACTACCAACCCTGCAGTCCCCAGACTAATCTTAGAAATATAAGTGTGAAGTGCTATACTTGAATTTTAAAAGTCAGCTGCCTGGGTCAGGATGGGGAGGAAGGAAGGAAAGAGATATTAGAAGGTAATCCATATGAAAAGGTAGTAGAATTTTTAATGGGCTACAATATGAGTAAATGTGTGATATGGCAACCAGAAAAAATAATGTGATTTTATGTTTAAAAACATGTGTCCAGAATAGAGGAGATAATAATTCTGCTATAATATTTCTTTGTCAGAAAATATAATCTAAAATACATTCAGAAGAGGTTGCCATGTTTAAAGAAGGACATAGACAAGCTGAAGCACATCTAGAGGAGGTCAGCCAGGCTGATAAGGAAACACGAAAGTCCAGGAGATATTTGGTTTGAATAAAAGACTTAGAATATTGACATTATTTTCAACTCTTTGAAGGATCTCAAAGTCAAAAAGAGATTAGACTCATTTTTCTTGGCCCCAGAAGACAAAGGTAAGACCAACAAGTGGAGATTTCACATTATAAGCAAAATCTTTTTTTTAAATAGTTTCCTAGAAATTAAATGAGCTTTCTCATGAGATTGTATGTTCCCTGTCTGAAAAGATCTTGAAGACCATTTGCTGAAGGCCTACATTCCCTGTAATGCAAATTCATGCTTCAGATATTGATTAAATTAAGCAACATCTGAGGTCCCTTCCCACTCTAGGATTCAGGGATGAGATGGCTTCAACTTTCCAGTGCTGTTTGACTCCCCAGGGACTAGGACAAGATGAAGGTGGTAGTGTGACAGATCTAGAAGCTTCTCAAAAGGGGCAAAACATTCCAATGTTTACAGCAGCATTAAGGTTGCAGAGTTCAATTAGGGAAGTTTCACAAATATCCTTCCCCCCACTCTTTGTTTAGATTGTCTTTTAAGTGTCCCAGAAAGCTGGGACTCTCATTCAATAATATGTCCACTTCAAAGCTTAGTACTTCTGTTTTCTCTAGAGTCCAAAAAGGAACATCCCAAGGGGCCAAGGAGCCTATCTCAGGAATCTTGAAAAGGGGAAGGATAGCTTTACATGATAGAAACTTCTGTTCCGTCATTAGTGATGCCTTTGACACGTTCCCTTTTTCCTTAGGTTCCTTTTTTTGTCTGAATTTAAATGTTAGGAAGAAAGGCTAGACTCCCTGCCTATCCCAGGTGCTAAGATAGCCAATGTTTAAGAAAGGGGAAGAATGGAAACCATGGTAATAAGGAATGGGGTGGGATGCTAAGCAGGGGAAATTGTGAGAGCAGGTCTTTTGCACTGGGATTCATGATAATCAATTTACCACATTTTCAGCTAACTTCATTATCTTCTGCTTCTCCCAATTCTCATGCACTCAGGAACAGTTTGTGGGCTTTCTTTTTATTGGAAGATCAGAAATTTTTTCCCCTTCTCCAAAAGGGGGAAGACCAGTATTATCAAGTTGTGTCCTTAAAAAAAAAAAAATCTTGACAGGAAAGACTTAGAAAGAAAGCTGGAAGATTGAAGAAGGAAAAATCTGGGAGCTGTTTTAATTCAAATATTGACATATCTAGTCTTTAAAACAAGGTATAGAAAGCCAAGAAGCACCTGAGCACTGATCCGTAAATTATTTAAATGGAGTTTGGGAGTGGGGAAAAGAGAAATGAAACAGGCTTCTCTTCCCATCATAATATTCTTGCAGAGAGGACTCTTGGGTAAATTCTATACAGGCCCAGTAATCAGTGTCAGCTAAAGTTTCCAGAAAATGAAGCAGTAGTCCAGGGTACCATTTGTGAAAGAGAGCTGAAAGTGTATATTCAAGAATAGCATAGATTAAAGGCACAATTTATTCACTTTACTTATACACCTAAGTTTAGCCCCAACAATAACTCCCATAGTTCAAGCAAAACTACTGGCCCTGCCTGATTTACTAAGTTACCTTTGGCCTGTCAGCTCTCTGGCTTCACATAATGGTAGAAGTAGGCAACACTCAGCAAAGAAATCCTTTGGGAAATCATCTTTTCTTCCCACAGCCTGCTCCTCCCCTAAACAGCCCTTAGAAGCCATGGAGTGCCCTGTCATCTCCTCCTAGTTGCCCTTCCAGCTTTGCCCCAGGCTGTCAGGCACAAGTAGACTTGGCCACAAATACAAGCACTGCCCTCCTTCTGTTCCTACATCTTCTCCTCCACCTAAGAACCATAGTCTCTCTCCCCTTTTTCCAAGTCAGCTTTGTCCTGAACTTATGTCTAGGTACCCCAGCAGCACAGTGCTCTTTGGCTTCAGGTGTTTGACTTTGTCTGGGTGAGACTTTCAGGGGACCCAGAGGAAGCAACTCTTATTTATTCAGATGAAGGCTACTTCAGGGGAGCAAAAGGAATAAGTCACAGAATGAGCTGAGGCATTCAATCCTCGGATCCCAAAGATAACTGGAGTGAAGGACATTACGGTAGGAGTGACATCAGTGAAACCCTATTCTTGATGCCCAAGTAGCATGAGCTTTTCCAAAAACCATTCTGCCTACTGAGAGCAATCATTTCTAAGGAGCAGTTTAGCCTGTTTCCCCCACTTGCTCATGACAGCTGAAACAGCACAGGATCCCACAGCTGGTTTCTCCATCTGATGAGTTGAGTCCTTTAAGACCAGGAGAGGATTCCTTCATAAACAGTACTTCTGGGTAGCAGGAAAATTAGCAAACTTTTCATTAAGACTCTTCTTAGCATTTCAGCAACACAAATTGAGGGGGAACTATGCTGGAATCTCCACACCAAGAGCTCCCTTCTTTTGGAAAGGGGATGCGTGTAACTTCTACTGTTGTCACCTGCCACAGGGAAAGAACCTGAGACTGATGGAAAGTGAAAACCAGCAGGTAGTCTGTGGGTGAGTTGTGGGGGTGCAGGGTCGAGGAGGAGGAGGAAAATAGCAGGAGGGTTTCCAGGCTTCACTTTGGCTTTCCACACGGGGAATTTATGGGCAAGTCCCTTAGGAATGAGATGAGGAGAGATTTGGAGCCTTTTCCCGCATGGGATCCTCCCTACATACACACACATAAACACACACACACACATACACACACACACGATTTGGAGCCTTCTCTTGCACAGATTCCCGTACAAACCCCCCTCCCTCCTCACACCCACCAAGAATGTTGAACCCTGTCACAGTACCCCAGGTCACAGCTCACCCAGAGCTCAATAGGAAGACAATAAGGGCTTGCTTTGCAGCACTTTTTCATGCCCCCCGGGGTGCTGGGAAGATCAGAGCCTCACCTGTGTTTGTGGGAGACGGAGTCCCAGTTCAGAGAACACAGTTGCTGCTCCAGCCGAAAGATTCGGAATGCCATGTAGGATGATGATAGCACGAGAAGGCAGATCCTAGGGTAACAAAAGAGCAAAGGATGTCTGGATCAACCCCTCCCAAAAAAAGGATCCCACCTCTCTGATTTTTCTAGATTATTAAGGGCCTCATGAACAGAAGTCCAAAGTCTTTCTGCATCAGAAGAAACTCAGATCCACTTCTCAAATGAGGTCCCATTTCCTTCTACTAGTGAGAGAGTTATAAGATCCCTAACACAACAAACTATAAGCTACCTACCACATACCCAGGAACCACAGAGACTTTTTTTTTCTTTTTGCTGCCTTGGGAAAGTGTCCCATCCAAGTGCCACCTTCCATTAGGATTGGCTCCATTGGTCTCAAGGCCTAATGGTTATTGAGTAGCTGAACACTTTCACTTCCTATTTAGGGACTGCCAGGCCCATAACCATCCTGCTGCAACCCAACTTTGGAATCCTACAAGTCTACAGAGAAAGTTTTTTTGTTTTGTTTTGTTTTAGAAACAAGGAACTTAAACCTCAATAAATTTATGTTCCACAAACCTATCCCTACAGGAACCAAGTCCCTGTGCATCTCAAAACTAAAATCGGAATGCTTCCTTTCTGAAGCCATAGAACAACTCGGATTACTTCCCACCATTCCTCAGTTCACATGCTAAAATCCTGAACAGCATCTCTGTAAGTCATTGCTCAGGACTCTACTATTGGTAATAATAGTAACACCTTAAAGTTCTACAGAACACTTTAAAAAATATCTTACACATAATCTTACATGATCCTTGTGTATTGTTATTCTCATTTTATAGATGAGAAAATAGAGGTCCAAGAGTTTAAGTGGTTTGACCAAGATCACAAGGCCATCCAATAGCAGACCTAGGAACATCACCCAGAAATCAGTGCTGGGAAATTTTCCTCACTGCATCATGCTAACTCCCTGCAAAAAGTTTTGTGCTTTTAGAAGCTGCTCCTGACAGGTTTGTGGCTCTAATAGGCATTGGTTAAACCATATGGCCTCTGATACACTTCCCTGCTCTTAAGTACTAATAATGCTGTTATTCCCTTGAGCCAGAGTATTCAGTATATTGATGTAACCCATAAATGCCATTCTGGGGACCTAAAGGTACTAAACACTCCCAGAATCAAGGGAGAAAGGAAAAATACTTGGGCAAAGGGGAAAATGAGGAAGAAATTAACCTATATTCACACTAAAAATTCCACATATAAAAATTCTTTTTGTACATAGGATCATAGATTTATGGTTGGAAGGGCCTTAGAAAGTCCTCTTGAGGTCCAAAAGTTAAAAAAATTTGCTCAAGTTCACACAAACAGAGAGAGAGAGAGAGAGAGAGAGAGAGAAAGTTGGGACTTGAATCCT
The DNA here is from genome assembly GCF_902635505.1 of Sarcophilus harrisii. Lineage (NCBI taxonomy): Eukaryota > Metazoa > Chordata > Mammalia > Dasyuromorphia > Dasyuridae > Sarcophilus > Sarcophilus harrisii. Next base: position 598,123,042 of record NC_045427.1, read on the forward strand.
TGGACTTGATTTCAATACTGAATTGGTGATTAAATATTTCCCAAGGCCTGTGATTTCCTAAATCCTAATAACTCCTTTGCCCTAGAGGTAGGATGCTCAGACCTATCCCATATCTTTAGGAAAATAAACATTCATTTAAACATTGGCACATTCCCATTCAAAATAAAATCAATATAAAAGGAAATTGAAGCTACAGTGAGATTCTCACTGGAAAGGAGACAACTTTTTCATTCCTTAGTAAAAAAGTTGTATGAGTTGCTATAATCAAAAATAAACTTCATCCACTTATCAACTTTCTGGTACTTAGCCCCTCCAAATTTAGGTAGGCCAGTCCTCAAAAACAGAAGTTTGCAGAATTGCTTTTAAAATTAATACCAGGACAACAAAAAATGTGTCATCATCAGATACATGTTCATCTTACCTGGCAGTACTCATAATGGATACAAGCAAAAAGACCACCATGAATGAATAAATGAAAAAGGACTTATGTACCAACATTTATTGCAGAAGATAAAGAGGTTAAAAAAAACAAAAACAAAGCATTTCTAAGATTTTTTTTATCTTAAGGCAGCATATCCTTAATATTTAGTAACATCAATGCAAAAGAGGACATTAGGAAGATGGGAAGATTTAGGATGTAATATTGGATGAGGATATAATCAGGAGATAGATCCTAGGGGAAATCTTGAAAATATAGTTCAGGATTAAGAAATTAAAAAAAGGGCAAAGGCTTATTGGCAATAAGAAAGTCTCCTGCCTATGAATCCTGAATATTTTCTTCAAAAAGAGAATTGTTTGTCCTGAATAACATCACCCTGAATAACAAAGAAATTTTATCTTTTTGAACAGGTTATTGACATGTCATTCCTAAATATGCTTTCTTCAATTCAATTCTATTTCTTCAATTTGCCAGAACAAAGGTCAAAATCAGCAACAAATCAGAAGGAATTATAATATACAGAAATATATGTACATGTACATATATAGTAATATACCTCGATACACACATGTGTATATGAAAATAGTTCCTATCTGACCTATTCAAACAAACTACTAAAAACAAAAAATAGGAAACAAAGGAAAAGACATTAACATCAGTTCCTATATATGTAAAACAGAAGCTATAATAAGGCCAAAAGGGAAGCCCAGAAAATGTCTTAGCCAACAGTTTATGTCCTTGGCAAATGAAGAGAAATAGCAGGGAAGAGATTATCACTTTTGCAGAATGTTACAGGAGAGGAAAGTGTAAAGTTATTAGCAGTATTACCTCATGAAATAGAAAAAAATCAATGAAGGAAAAAAAACAAAGCCATGTGAGATCCAGTTAAGCCAAATCATCCTAAGAAGATTTAAAGATGAAATTGGAAGGATATAATACTGCTGAAAAACGGAATAGCTCTGCCCACATTTGTAGGAATAAGTGAATTTAAAAACATTAAACCCTTATTATGTGCTAAGAACAGGAGTTAAGAGAACAAAAACAAAGATAGTTCCTACTCTTCAAGAGTTTACATTTATAATAATAGATAGTACACATAAAAGAATAGTAATTAGGAAAGATTTAGTCAGGAAAACAGTAGTGGAGAGGGATACCATAGTATAGTAGGTTAACATAGCCCTTTCATGGTTCAAAAACTACAGTGTGATGGAGAAGATATAAGTCCAATGGTAAAACTGTTGTAGAGAATAAGGCTAGGGAATAAGGAGCGACTTGAAGCAGTTCTCTGAAATAATGGGTCAGGCAAAGAAGTCACTAATGAGACCAATGGGAAATTCCAAATATGGAATGGTTATAATATTTCTATAACTATTTTCTTCATCCATGACAACAAAACATTCTCATGTACAATGTGAAGAAGTGGAAATAGCCTTAAAGAAAGTAGGGGAGGGGGAAGAATAAGAGAGAGAAAGAACAAATGAATTAAGCCAGATAAATAGCTAAGTAGATTAGATAAAGCATTTATAAGTACTTATTACATGACAGGCATTTTGCTGAGCACTACAGAAATGAATACAAGTAAGCAAGACAGTCCCTAAAGTGAAGAATCTTATTTTTTAAAATGGGAGAAGTTGATGCTAAAGGTAACATAATTCTGAGGATGCTGAGAAACTGATTCTCAAGATATCTGAAAAGGGTAAAGATAATAAATTGCAAGAAATCATGGAAGGTATTAACTATAGTTAAAAGGTCAAAAGACTGTCAATAACTGTACATATGCCTAATTTGGATCAGTACATGTTTTTAAGATATTTGTGATGAAAAAATGAAAATGGAATGGTTGGGTTTTCACAAAAGCAATTCTATCACGTCATGTCGACATTTTAAAAAAAATTAATGAATATAAAATTCAAGAAATGAAAAAACTAAAGCATTTCAGAAGACTACATCTTTACAGTCACTTAACTTTGTTATAACTCTCATTTTATAGATGGGAAAATTGAAGGAGATAGAGATCAAGTGATTTGCATAGGGTCACACAGCTAGGAAGTCTCTGAAGCTAGATTAGATCTTCCTAACTCTAGGCCTACCATTTTATCTCTTATACACCCTAGATGCCTCTAAAGAGGCCCATGTCGCTCAAAAAGAGACATACATGTTTGCTGAAGGTGTTTGCCACTGTTGCATGGGATGTCTGGCACAGACTATAAAGCTCCTACAGAAGGAAAGGTCCGCCAGATGTTTCTAGTTACATATAACATTGTCTTGATTACATCAAATTTCAGAATATTACAAAACTTCCTATGTAAGATCATAACAATCCAAAAAAGTTAAAACTAACAATGCACATAGGAAAACATGAATGGATGAAGAAAGCCTCTTGTTTAGGCTGTTATGCTAGGATAAAGTATCTTGGGCCCTGCAGCTGGAAAACGCAGAATTAAAGGGAGAAGGTAGGCTGATTGCATTTAGGAAACTGTGGCACTTTTGCTGAACTCAAGATTTTCTCTGACAAAAATATCTTTTTGAACACCAGCCTTCTTCCAAAGATGTTATATGGCAACAAATCATGAAATACCATCTCCAATATCCAAAGGGTCCAAATTGAGAATAATTCAAAGAACAAAAGAGGAAAAGTATGGGTGTCACAGGGGGGCCAAGGCAAGATATGGAATAAAAGGTAGGGAGCCTGTCATGTAGTGAGGATAAGAGATAAAATATAGACAACCTAGCTAGAGGAATCTCCAGTCTGTGAAGTGGACCCATTGTAAAGAACTTGCAAATGTGGACAAGAGTTGCTCAGATGCAAAACTGAAGATTGCATTTGGCTAAAGGAAATTCCATTCCCTATGTCTGTAGGTCTAATTTTTTAAAAATGAAAATGAGATACCTCTGGAGTTGATTGCTGTTGAAGGGCAGGAATATCAAGTCCAAAGTTTGTGGATTGGGAGAAAAGAGGGAGGGATCAGGGAGATAATGAGCAGGTACCAGTGAGGACTCCCATGGGACTATTCCAGCATGCCCTGAGCCTGTGTCTGCACCCCCTACCTGAACAATGGGGGAGTCATCTTGATCTAGACTCACAGGAGATATAGGCACAGTGCACATTACTGTTACAATATTCCAGGACTTATCTTGAAAGTTAACAAGTATGTATACAAAGGGTTGGGAGGTAATACTTAGAAACATCCACAGGTGGTAGAGGAGCACAGGATAGATCCTAAGGAAGAACTCTGCTTCCTCATAACTCCATAAGAATGGTTGAAAGAAATTAGAAAGCCAGCTAGCCATGGGACCCTGGTCACACTGCTTTAATTTTTTCCTCCATAAAACAAGGGGACTGGATTAGATGCTTTGGTACACCCTTCCAGTGTCAACACACTGATTCTGTTAGGGGGCTACTGAATTGTGAGACCTGCTGGGGGAAACTCTTCCCCTGACCCTTGAGACCAGCCCACCATACCCAAGGCCCTCACTCTCTACATAAGGCTCAAAACCCATTCCTTACTGCAGACACACACAGACACAGACACACACAGACAACACACACACACCACTTACAATACAAAGAAGACTTTGAGCAGTTGATAATCCCAGGGCCTCAGCTCTGGGCTGCCCTCCGGCTCTCCTTCCAGCTCCTCCTCTGTGTGGATGACATTATCTAAAATGGAAGTGTATCAGAACCCATAATCCTTGGTGTACCCAGCTCCCACCTCCCCTTAAAGCACAATCTCCTCGGAAGCTGTTGTAGAAAAGGCAAGCCTCCCTGGCATACAGTCCTGTCACTAAGATACAGCCCAAGGAATCCCAACTCCAGTCCTTTCCCTGGGAACAAAGGGGGTTACTCTGGGTACTTAACTAGAATAAGGACTTTAAAATATGGGTTTTGTTACAAGGCTTTCAGTAGTACCCAAACAGCTCTTAGAAAGCCCTACAGCCCTTCCAATCCATGATGAACCCTATAAAAGTAGCAGTGGCCATGGGGACTGTAGGTGCTACTGATACAGATTATCCAGAGAGGTCTGTCACACAGATTTATCCTACCCTACATAAAACTGCCTTCCCTTCCTGATACTGTCTAAATATTTTCATTTCAGTTTTGCTTCAAAAGCTCCCTGCCCCGCTTTCTTCCTCCTCCACTTTTTAGGCTCATTGGAATTCTGAAGTTTACACAAATGAGCTGAGGGAAGAGAGGAGTGGGTCAAAGGTCTCCCCATAATCCTACCCTGTCCCTGCTCAGCTCACCAGATGCCAGGGGTTTCTCAGAGGGGAAAGAGCTCTCCTTGGTGCCCAGGCTGCTCATGGATCCCCGGTGAATGCAGGGGAAGACATCATCAGGGAGGGACAGAGACAATGTAGTTGGGGACATCTTTCTCCATTTCATTTCTGGAACGAGGCCCTCCTAAGGAGAAGGAGAGAAATCCCTGTCTCACCACTGTCATCAAAACAGTTACCACTGCCTTATCCCCAGGAGGCTTCTCTAAGATAGGGAATCAGTCCAAGACCTCTGAGTTCTCTCCAAAAAAACTTTAGACCTTTGTTCAGAGCTGTGGGAAGCCATCACCATGACAACAAGGAGATGCCCTCCCACTATCTTTCAGGTTCACTGTCTCTTATTGACTCAAACCAGCTCTCTTTGAATCTTTAAACTGAAGTGAAAGTGAATGAATTCCCTTCCTGCTGTGGTCTAAAAACAGATAAGAAAAGGAAAATTACATTGGAATATGTTGGATGCCAGGGTTCAGTGTAAGCTGGAAACAGACCCATTCGTTGACTCCCCCAAGTGCCCCAAAGCACCAGTTCCATCATCTTTTCAGTCAGAGCAATGTGAAAACATTATAAATAACCCACTCATAAGCCATCCTCTTTTCCAGACCTTTCTAATTTGCCCTGCATCAATGGAAAGCAATTTCACTGAAAGCTGTTGATGTAGAACTATGATGTTATCTTAAAAATTAACCAGGCCCAGTGCATTTTTTCCTTCAGCTGAATCAAAAAAAGTAAGTCATGCTCTGCCTCAGATCAGCCAGATGGAGTTTGCCCTAATTTTTGTTTGACTCCTGAGCAAATTGAGATGACTCTCTGGGGAGAGTCAGCATGTCCATCATGAGACCACCTCCTCAAATACTCCATAAGGGAGGATGAGAAATAAGAACAATGCTCTTGGCTAAATGCTTGCTACGTAGAAACTTTTCCTATCTCTTAATATCATCTCTAAGCCATTGCTCAGGTTAGCTCTCAAGTCCGACAACCCAAACCCCACCTCCCATACTTCCTGTTCTCATGCTGCTCTATGATATGTATAGCCAAGTTCTTCTTTACACATCTAAAGGCAGTTTGTATGCTGACACATGAGCAATCTTCCACTGAAGAAGCTACTGCTTTCCTAAGCGGGTAGGCTAATGAACTAAAAAAAAAAAAAAAAAAAAAAAAGTCAGGAGTTAGGGGGAGAAGGGTGGCTTAGAAACCTAGTCTTAGAGTCGTACAGTCATGAATTCAAATTTCACCTCTGCTACACACTGACCGGTGATACAGGACAGTCACTTAAACCCTTAGTGTCCCAGGCAAATCTCCAATATTCTAAATTGCAGAGCAGGTGTCAGCCTGTATCAGAGGAGGGAGTTCCTCATCTGGAAGAAATCACAGGTCTGGTAAAGTAAAACAAAAACAAAAAGGAGAAAAGCACTAGACTCTTTGATAAACACATGTGGAGAATCTGACCTAAACATAGGTTGTTTGTTGAATTTTGCTTAAACCTTACTAGCTCTATTAGATTTGAACATAGGATTTCACCAGAAAGACAGAAAATGGAACTCCATTAAGTCTCTTAAAAGCTTTATTTATCTACAGAGCCAAATGAAACGGAAAAATGCTTTCCTTAATAGCTCCTATAATTTAAGTACCAAATTCATGCGGATGATATCCAGATCTATATTTTCAGCTCCAATCTCTCCCCTGAACTTCAGTCCCTCATCATCAATGACCTATTGAAAAATTCAACTAAATGCCCCCAAGACATCTCAAATTCAACATAACTAAAATTGAACTCATTTTTCCCCACAAATTTTCCAAACTTTCTTATTTTTGTTGAGGGCACCACCATCATTAAAACACCCTGGTTTGCAATTTCAACATCATGCTTGATTCCTGACTTATTCATCCCACATCTCTTATTGGCCACTAATTCTTGACATTCCTATATCTGCACCATCTCTTTTTCCTCTTCTCCACTCACATAATCTCTTAATTGGTCTACCTGCTTCAAGTCTCTTCCTATTCCACTCTACATCCAAAATGATTTTCTTAAAAGTGCAGATCACTCCCTTACTCGATATACTCCCGTGTCTTCCTCTTACCTCCATAATCAATCTGATATTTGTAGCCCATTAAAATCTGGGCCCAATCAATCTTTATAGGCTTATTTCCAGTTCTCCTCTTCATGCACACTGCAGTTCAACCAAACTTATCTCTTTACTAAAAGAAGATTCCAGTAGTCTTCCTAATTCACAGCACTACATTCTTGCCTTTGCAATGGCTATTCCCCAATACTTGGAATGCACTCCCTTCTCATCTACACTTCTCAAAATCCTTAATTTTCTCCAAGTTTTAACTCAAAATCTACCTTCTACATGAAGTCTTTTCTCCTCTTCTCACATGCTAATATCCTCTCCCCAAATTACCTTGTATCTATTCTATATACATTTACAGATCTAAATGTTGGTTCCCTAGGCTTGATTATAAGTTCCCTGATAGCAGGAAGCATTTCACTTTTATTTTTGTATCCTTAGAATTTAGCATAGTGGGCACATAATAGATGTTTAATAAATGTCTATTGCTCGATTGACAGATTCTTAGGGTTAACATTCAGAGATCATTACATCTTTTAACCACAGGAACAGCATCTAGAGTCTTATCCCTAAATCTATATGCAGACTTACTTATTAAGTTTCTTATTATTTTGTGAAGGATCACTCCTTAATTAAGGAAGGATCCTTAATAGGATCACTCCTAACAATTTGGGAAATTTTCCAGTGAAATAAGAACCAAAGGAAATTCAATCCAGCCTACTCAATTTACAGATCAGAGCCAGAAAGGTACGGTGACTTGCCAAAAAAGTGAGTAAATCACAGAACAGATTAGAAACCAGATCTTCTGAGTCAACTGTGAAATAATATAAGATCATAGATAGAGATGGTAGGTATCTTAGAGGTCATTGGTCATTTTCCACATGAACCTAAATTTCAGGTTTAGAAAAGAAAGTTAGTTGCTTTAAAAAAAAAAAAAAAAAATGCTTCCTAACATTGGGCCAAAACCTGCCTCTGGTTTTACCTATTAATTCTATTCCTATCCTTCTGGATTCAGGCAAAACAAATGTTATTCTTCACATATCATCTCTTCAAATATTTGAAAACTATCATGGCTTCTGGAAGTCTTCCATTCTTCAGTCTAACCAAACCTCTTGTGGTAGTTTTTCAATTCATTTCGCCATCATGGTTTTGGACCCAGTACTTTTTGTAAATGGAATTTCTATTACACCAACTTATACCTTTTTTACTGAGAGGAATGAGATAGGAAAGAGCTAAGGGAAAGGCTAGATTTTCCCTTAAGGAATAAAAGGGAAAGGACAATTTACATATACTTAGGAAATCCAAGCAGCTTTTCTCCCATTAACTGGAGCTAATCAGTGGGGTATTTTATCAGTTCACTTCCAACAGGTGATAATGGAGTATAAATAGGACTCTAATTAATGGCTTTGCTAACAGATGTCCCCCTTTTGAAAGCATCAACCAAAGCAATCTTGAATTGTGTTTGGTTCCCTGAACAGATAACCTTTTTGTTCCTTAGAGCCTCACATTCCTACAGAGTCATTGTGGGTCACTAACTCTTTGCTCCCATAGGCAAATCTCACCAGAGACTCAGAATCAGGTTCATCTGGATATTCTCTTACACTCAGGCTCTTCTTACTGGAAGGCTGTGGAATAAAGGAGGCAACTGTTACTGTCTCTCCAGGGCTAAAGCTCCATGAGACTCCAGGTCTCATTTTCAGGATTTCAGAGAAATCCTGAGGGTCTATCTCCTGTGGATCCCAGTTTAATGTGAGGAGTAAGTCTCATAGGCAGAGACAACTAATTATGCTTCTTCATCAGAACCTTCATTCTGCTCTCTCCCTCCTCGTCTAGGGCTCCCTCCCTTCCTTCCTCCATTACCCTTCTTTTTCCTCCTCTTTTACATTGATTCCAAAAGCCTAAAATAGAGTCTGGAAAAGAATCTTGATTAGGAATCCTTCATCTGGAGTGAATGGACCTCAGATTATCCCAAGTTAAAGGACAGGAAAATATGATTGCCATCCTTCTGTCAACTAATCCAATGTGTTTTATTTTACTTGTTTAAAAACATTATTCTGAGAAAGTGTCCATGGGCTTCACAAATACTTCTTTAAAAGTCCCTGATACACAAAAGGTTAAGGACTCTTATTGTTGATCGGCTATTCATTCTTGAAGAGGATAAAAATGACATCACTATGTTCTAGTTGAACTACATACAGTTTGATTGTAGCCAATCATATCAATATAAGCTTGGAATACTCCACCACAGGTGAGGCCCAAATAGTCCATAGGAACAATTAGGGTCGATTTTCTAAATTTGTGCCTCTTGTATTTATTTTGAGCCACTTCAATTCTGCCTTGCACAGCACCTTCTCTGAAGAGGGCACACTATCCCGGGTGGTCCTGTGTCCACATATCCTTATCTCCCTTGTCCTACAATCAATTCCAAAGTTCTGAAGAAAAGCTTTTAGATGATTTTTATATTGCTTTTTCTGACTGCCATTTATTCTGTAAATAAAGGTGAAGGTAGGGAAAAGGAACCCTTTTGGTTGTCTGAAAAGAAAACTAAACCTGCCAGATGTGACTAAGCTTCAAAGCAGATGAGCATACACAAAGACACAGATGTATCAACAAACACATAAATGCACACCCATGATTACAGAAACATTCAGGCAGGTGTGTTGACTGAATAGCTCACTCTGCCACAGAGTATGAATGGCCTTCATTAGAAATGTTAGTCCCTGAAAATTCAGCTCAGGGTACTCTAGAATCATTTCTGTTTCTTATCTTCTCTCTTGCCCTCCCTTCTTTCCCCATCTTTTGCTTGCCAGTATTACTATCTCACATATTGGGGCAGAAGAAGAGTGAGACCCTTAGAAAAGGTTTAAAGCTCAGGGAGAGCCCTCCATAAGACTGATGTTCTAGGGAGAGCCAGCTCCCAAAGAAAGCCAATGCCCAATATTACCTGTAGATGGGTGCAGACTCTTCTCAATACATCATACACGCTGTCCCTTGAGATCAGTGACACGAAAATATACTATGATACAGAAGAGAAATATCAGCAATGAGAAAAGGGTGCTGACAATACTTGTTCTAGTCATTCTGTCACTCAAACATGGCTTCAAGAAGATGTTGTAGCTCTAACATTGGCAATCAGCCCTAGGATACAACCAAGGAAGGCTGTGAACCCTTCACACAAATCTTAAAAATACATATTTCAAAGGCCTATCATAACAATTATCATTTAACTACTAGAGATATTTAAATCCCTTTGAGTTTGGAAGACATTTTGAACTTATACAGCTTCCCATGAGAATGCAAACTTTACGGGAGGCATTGGTTGAACATACCTGAAGCAGACAATCAGCTGACAGGAAGAAAGGGACAAAGTTAGAGGAGGCATAGGGAAGTGAGATAGATGCTAAAAAGGGAGGTGAAAGTGGCCCAAACTACTACTTAGTCTGTTACCCATGGATATGCCCTGGTAGGATCTAATTGTTTTAGGAGATTTGGGCTCTGATTTATACATGTTGCCTCCCCCTTAGAATGGGAGTTTCTTAAAGACAGGGACTACCATATTGCTTTTTCTATCTCCAAATTTTGTGCCTGACATACAGTAAGCATTTAATAAATTTTTTTTGGTTAACTGGGTCAGATCAGATCAGTACTTTATTACTTCCCCCCAAAGAATTACAGGATCTAAGTTTATCTGGCCTTAGGGCTGAAAGTCAAGTGTTAATTTATGTTCTGATTTCTCTATCACTATGTTCCTTTTTACATGACATACCCCTGCCAAGGGCATACAGATTTTTGGCCCACAGCCATGTGCCCTTGGGTGAATTATCACCTTTTACTGTGCCCACAGCAAAAGATGCCTTAACCTTTAAGAGAATGTTTGCTTCCAGATTGTTGGTCTGAAGAGGTTAGCTCCAGTGCCAAAAGGTTCAGTATCATGGCCCACATGTCTGCCACACACTGAATTGGAGGTTCTGTGCTACTGATTTGGTTAGCAAGTGAGAACTAAGGTTGGCAATTTAGAGGAAAAAGAAATCTAGCTCAGTAAGGTAGCTCAAGTTTTATTTCATTGGTACTGAGTGTCTATGTGCACAAACATATGAACTTTGGGAGGGAAGGAAGGGTAAGTGGGAAGGAATGAAGATGGGAAAGTGACAACAGGAACAGTCTCCCAGTTTCCTTCCTGACCTGGTGGTCTATGGTGAACAACTTGTCTTTTTGGGTCAAGGGGCACAAATATTCCCAAGCTGCCATGTTCTCTTCTCACGACACGAATCAATATTCCCATAAAAACAATTTCTAGAACATTACTATTAATAGTGTATTAAGTATGATTAGTTCTATAGTTCAATGACATGCCGAGTTAAATAGTTTTTTTGTGGGCTAGCCTAGGAATCTAGCACCATTTCCAATATGGTTTCTAGGGGAAGGAGGGAGAAGAGAAAGGGCAGGGTTTGAGCTTCAAGTTAAAACCTACTTATCATAGAAACTAATAAAGTACAAGTACTTTTATAATAATGACCATTTTCAGCAACTCTTTGTTCTTAAGATAAAAAGCACCTTCTCCATAGTTCAGAAGCCCTGGGCACAGCCCGAGGCAGCAAGAGCATAGAGTAATTGGTCTCTGTGCCAACAGCAAAGCATAATTTAAGAAACAATTTTAGGTTTCGCATCACAACTCACTGTGAGAGGAAGAACGGCATGCAGAACCACAGTGACTTGGGGGAATTTTGGCCGCCTTGGGGGGGGAGGGATGGGCTATGTTAACAATTGCTGTTTTCAGGCCTATCTGATTTTTTATGTCCCCATGTGGGGTTTTCTGGCAGAGAGACTGGAAGGGTTTGCCGTGTCCTTCTCCAACTCATGTTACAGAGGAGGAAACCGAAGCCAACAGGGCTTGTGACTTGCCCGGGGTCACACGGCTGCTACAATCAGGAGGAGGAATGGGCGTTCCCAGCTCCAGCTTCCCCCGTCCAGCCCGGCTTCCCAGATGCAACAACGGCCGGTCCTGGAACGCCAGGCCCCGCCGACACGGAGAGCCGAGGAGAGATGCTGAGGGCGAGCGGAGGGGGGGGGCCCACTGACCTTTCTGCTTGTGTTGGTTGTGATGGCCAGCCCGTTGGGCAGGAGCCTGGCCATCTTGTGCTTCTTAATCATCTGCACAGACAGCACGGGGATGACCACCTGCAGGGAGAGCGCGCCCCTCGTGAGACCCCTCCTGCCCCGCCTTGTCAGCGGGCCCGTGCCCTAGTGATCCCACCGGCCCCCGGAGGCTCAGCCCGAGGCGGGGAACCGGGCAGAGAGAGACGCGTCAGCTCCCCTGCCTCCCCCTCCCCCCCTTCCTCCCTGCCCCCCCTTCCCCCCCTTCCTCCCTTCCCCCCTCTCCCCCTTCTGCCCTACACCCAGACGCGCGCTCTGGCGCCCCCTCCTGGGCTCCGCCCTCGCAGAGAAAAGTCACACGCGCACAGAATGAGCGCTGGCCGAGCCGCAGGACCCGGCTGTTCCGCTTAACGCCGAGCGCGCGGCCGCGCCCTGAGAGTGCTCGGACTCGGGAGATCAGCGAGCGCGAGCGCTCTCCCAAAGCGGCTGCGGGCTGCGCAGCCGTTCCCGCTTCGGTGCCGGCGCGTTACCCCCGCTCTCGGCTTCCGGGCAGCCGCCGGTCCGTGCCGGTCCCCGCCGGTCCGTGCCGGTCCCCGCCGGTCCGTGCCGGTCCCCGCCGCCCCGTGCCGGTCCCCGCCGCCCCGTGCCGGGCCGCACCTTGATGTCCTTGCCAAAGAGGCTGGCGTGGAAGCAGAGCCAGTTGTGGGAGATGTACAGGCGCCCCTGGATGAGGATGTCCCTTTGGAGCGCGCAGGAACACACTGGAACAGAGACAGACAGATAGACGCACACACGGACAGACGCCCCAGTCCCCGAAACCCAGCGCTTCGGGGGAATGCAGCGCAGATCACATTGTGAAATGCCCCCAACACTGTGAGAAATGTACTAAGCCAAGGCGGGGGCTCTCTTTCCCCTCTCTCTTCTCTTCTTCCCTCCTTCCCTCCTACCCCTCCTTCTCTCTCTGTCTCTCCCTCCTTCCTTCCCTCTCTCCGCTCCCTCCCTCCCCTTCTCTCTTTCTCTTTCTCTCTCTCTCTCTCTCTCTCTCTGTCTCTGTCTCTCTCTCTCTCGGTCTCTCTTTCTCCCTCCTCTCTTCCTCTCCTTCTCTCTGTCTCTCTTCCCCCTCTCCCCCTCCCTCCCTCCCCCCTCACTCTTTCTCTCTTTCACTCACACCCTGCTTCCCTGAACTAGGAAGGTCGGCTGTCTGAATTAACTCATCTCAAGAAGAACATCATTCTTCTACCCTCAATTCTTTTGGATTTCTCCAGAGGAAGTAAAGACCATTAGAAAAGACCAGATTCCCCTCTCCAGACTTCATCCCCCATACCTGGGACACTCTCCCTTACCTGTAGTTATTTCTTAGTAATTCTGGCTTCTTTCACACTCAGCTCCAAGACCAACTTCTGAAGGAGGCTTTTTTTTTTTTTTTTTTTTTTTTGATCCCCTTCATTTTCAAGCTGCTACAGCCGTCCTCTCAAAGGTTATTTTCTATCTTTTTTATTATTATTATTTTTTTGATCCCCTTCATTTTCAAGCTGCTACAGCCTTCCTCTCAAAGGTTACTTTCTATCTTTTTTTTTTTTTTGGATCCCCTCCATTTTCAAGCTGCTACAGCCTTCCTTTCAAAGGTTACTTTCTATCTTTTTTATTATTATTATTTTTTTTTGGATCCCCTTCATTTTCAAGCTGCTACAGCCGTCCTCTCAAAGGTTATTTTCTATCTTTTTTATTATTATTATTTTTTTGATCCCCTTCATTTTCAAGCTGCTACAGCCTTCCTCTCAAAGGTTACTTTCTATCTTTTCTGTATATATCTTATATGTTCCTAGTTATTTACAAATTGTCTCCTTCACTAGAATATAAGTTCCATGAGGGTACCTTTCTCTGAATCCCTTTCCCTTTGCACAGTGCCTGGCACAGAGAAAACACTTAATAAATGCTTGTTGGTTGTTTGGTTGTATTTTGTCAAGCTCATCTGATGCCACAAAGTTAGAAACAGAGTCCAAGAGATGCCACTCTCTAACCTGTCCTTCCTTTCCCCTTCAGCCTCTCCTACTTTGTTCCTATATTTTCCTTCTCTAAAAAATTTTTTTCATACATACATTTTTGGATATGGCCAATATTTTATAAAGGTTTTGGTTTTATTTTTTATTTTTATTTTTTGGTGGGAGATGGGAAGGTGGAAAGAATTAGAAAGTAGTGAGAGGTTGTCTCAAAAAAGGAATAAAAAAGAGAGTTTTTAAAGTCTTTGAAAATGCATAAGAGAAACAGGACAGCTACATGTTAAAGTTTTTTCACATATATATGTATACTTTAAGGGAAAAGTAGCCTGTATTTAAGTGAGACTCATATTTTCATATAAAATTCTTTTTTCTCTGTTTCACTTAACATATAAGTGCTTGTTTTATTTGGGGATGGTTAAGTTCTGAATTTTTAAAAAATTAACAAGATTTCCTACATAATCCTACTTCTTGTCCTTCTGTCCCCAACAATGTCCTCTCCAGAATTCTCCAAAACATTTCTGCTGTCATTCAGAATCCTGGAACCTTAGTCCCAAGATGCATTTCAAAGCCCACTTCAGAAAAATCTCATTATCTCTTCCTTCCTGCTACAATAGTTATGCTCTCCATATTCACCTCATTCATAATCATCCTTTTTTCTTCCACCTCCAAAGCCCTTTTCTTGGTGAAAGCATTCTTTGCTCTCTACCTTTCTTCGCTACCTCAAAATGGACTCCTCTGAACCATAGTTCTTGACTCCCTACCCTCACCTAGTGGTACTATGCAGGAAAAGTCCTTCTTTGAAAAACACTAGATGTGAGGAAGAAACTCAATTTCCATAACAAGAATAAAAACAAAAACAAAAAAAAAACAAAAAAAAAAAACTCTCTACACATTTATAAGGCCATGCACAATTTACAAGAAACTTTTAAGATTTCAACTCTATATCCAATCAGCAAAACCTTTTTAGGTTAAAAAAAAAAAATTAGGGACCAACAAAGATTCAAGGGTCACTAAAACTGATCCACAAGCAGTAAAAATCCTAGCATGTTTGAGCTTGAATGGCCTTGGAGTAGTTCAAGATCCTTTTCTTACATATGAGAAAGAGAAGGTCCAGAGCACAGAAGTGACTGGCTCTTGGTCAGAAGTGTTAGAACTTTAAGTTTCATCTTAAATCTTTCCACTGTACATTGCCTTTCAAATACTGCCAAGAGAAAGGCCTCTAACATGACTACTTTTGAGTAGGAATACCCAAGAGATTCTCTGTGATCTAGCCAACCATACAGTCTGAGATGAAACTGTGTCATTAGCTCACCTTTCAGAACTGTCTCCTCTGGGGGGATGTCCTTGAACAGCTTATGATATTGATGGTTGTATTTATTTGGTGTCTGCAAATAAACATAGCAGGTTTGAGACACTTGGACCCTGAGAGGCCAGCCCCAGACCCAAGATCCCCAGGTAAGAGACCCCAAAACGAACTCAGTAACTTGCCAGAATGACAAAGGTAAGTTTGAATGGTGGTTTTCTATATTGAGCAGGTATTGATAAGTGAAAGCTATCACCTTCACCAATTGAGAAAGGCCTAATGCTTTCATGTTGATGTAGGAGGTCACCAGGGGAGCACAGGAGTCTGATGCTCCTTGGTTTCCTGGTGACTGAGCCAACCATTATGGAAAACTCATTATCAATGGAGTGAAGGCTTTCAAAATCACCGCCCAGCATCCACTCCCTTAGCAGCTCTCAAGCATCTTAGGCTAGGTCAAGGGGAAGCCCCAACTCTTGCTTCTCCCATCCCTTGGAACTTTGCTCCTGGAAGGTGGGGAAAAGGGTCCCAGACTCACCACTTCTAGGCTGCTTTTCTTTATTTCTTCATCCTTTAGGCCTTCAGGTAGACTGCAAGGGAGACATTCCACTCTAAGAATAGCAAACCCATTTAGTTCCCTCCCAATCCATGGTTCCTCAGGCCTAAGTCTGCTCTTTCATTATTCCTTGGCTATATTCTGAAGACCAAGGACAGCTACTCTGAAGATAAAATTTATTCTCTGGGTATGGGTACAATCACAGGGGAGCATTACTAATTCAAATATTCAGGAGCTCTTGGGTCATGCTTAGAATCTTCTTAGTCCTGCTAAGTGTATGGCTCTTAGGAAGGCTTCTCACTTTCCTTTATTCTCATTGAAGTCCCTCAAAACTTTCTCCATTTCTCTGTCCAGGAAACAACCTGTGGTAAGCTTATGAATTTGGAACATCAATCAAAGGGGAATGAGTATAGTCAAGGGGAAGGGATGGTGGATGGGGGAAGATGGGCAGGACTGTGAGGACCCCAGGAGCTCAGTCAGGGTCAGGACCCAGCCAAGTCAGAAATGCTCTGCTTCCAGAGGCTGCTCAGCTCAAAGTGAAAGTAATCTGCCAGAGAAGCTGGAAAAGGAAGCCAGCAGGATATAACTGCAGGGTGTGGAAACCCTGTCCTTGTGCTCAAGAAGCTGTGGGAGAGGAATGGCTGAGAAGGCTCTCAGATGGCCTTGAAGCAAGCCCTCCAAATTTCAAGGATAGGCTTTGAGGGAAGAGGAAGTCACTCCCTAAGTCCTGTTGGGAAATGTATTCAGGAAATCTGTGTTTGGGTAGAACTGCTCACCTCTCCTCCAGGGTCTCCAGGTAGGGGCTCCTTTCTTTTGGAGATTCCTCCAATTTCTCCAGTTGATCCACTGGGATCTTCAAGGGAACTGTTTCATGCATCTGTTTAGAGCTGTAGAAGGTCCAAAAAGCCATGGAGAAACATGAAAATGCACAGACCGTTAGAAGGGAGCAGATCTGCACTCCTCACTGAGAGTAAGGCCTAAGGCTCAGCATCAGCTCAGCCTGAACCTACCCTCTTACTCTGTAGGAAAGGTTAGGGAAGTCATCTTGGGGTAGCTAATATACTCACCAGCTGCTGCTTCAGAATTTGGAAATCTTAAAAGCATGAATGAAGTAAAGAGAACCAGGAGAACACTGAACACAGTAACAGCAAAACAGTATGATGATCAACTTCTCAGCAATCCACAACTGCAATAGACTTGGGGTAGAAAATGCCTTCAGCACTCAGAGGGAAAACCATGGAGTTTGAATGAAGATAGAAGGATACTACTTTAACTTTTTAAAAATATTTTTTCTTTTTTCTTTCTCATAGCTTTTTCTTTTTGTTCTGATTCTTTTTTTTCACAACATGACTAATATGGAAATATGTTTAACATGACTGTACATGTATAAGCTATATTGGATTTTCTGTTGTCTTGGGGAGAGATGAAAAATGGAACTTAAATACATGTTGAAAACTATCTGTAATTGAAAGCATTTAAAATGCTATTTTTTTTTTAAAGAAAATTTTAAAGCACGACATTGGAAAAGTCATTAAATAACTATACATACTTTAGAACCATAAATTTGACCATTTGCCACTACTTGGGCAACTAGGTGGTACAGTGCCTAGAAGGCTGGCTCAGAGTTCCAATCTTGCCTCAGACACTTTATTAGCTGCATGACCCTCTGGGAGAGTCACTTAAGCTCTGCTTAGAGAAAAACATTTCAGTATCTTTGCCAAGAAAGCCCCAAATGGAGTCATATTGAATGGGACTTGAGAAAAGAACAAAAAACAACAAAAGCCACCACTAAGTCTGTAACCCAAAGAGAGCAAAGAAAGAGGAAATGGCCCTATATACATAAAATATTTATAGCAACTCTTTTCATAATATACCCAAATTAGAAACTAAGGGAGTACCCACCTATTGAGAATAGCTAAACAAATTGTGGTTTATAATAGAATTTATGCTTTAACAAATGGCAAAATGGATAGTTTCAGAGGAAACTGGAAAACCTCTGAACTGATGCAGAGTGAAGTAAGAAGAATTAGTAAAATAATTTACATCGTGACAACAGTATTCTAGAGAAATACAACTTTGAAAGACTTTAGAACTTAGATCAATTCAAAGCATACTTTTAATATGACCAACATGGGAATCTGTTTTGTGGAATAAGCATGTGGGAGTATGTGTATATACACATGGCATATGTATGTATATATAAACATATGAAGATGTATGTATACTATGAGGGTTTCATTTTCTCATTTTTTTGAATAAGAAAAAAAGAATGACCTACTCAAGAGAGCCAAACTATTCCCCCCCTTACACAAACACACACACAATCCTGTCCTGTTGACTCATGCTGATAATTAATAAAATTATATGTATATATATATATATATATATATATATACAAACAATAAAAATTAAAAATCCAGGCCAAAGTATGATATATCTATAAGAAACAGCAACCTGCTAATGTGATAAAATTCTACCCAAGCCAACACTGGCTGTTTGACAAACCTCTTCAGAAGTTAATATGGGCTGTTATTAGGCAGTTTAATGGATCCTTTACTGGAAGAAGGAAATCTTTCAGATCCACCTTCACAAGAAAGAGGAATCCATGATTCTAACCAAGTTCAGAAGAAAGAAGAAGAATTCAGAGTTTGTCCTTTCTTAATCTTGGCCCTGTGGCATAGGTGGGTGTAAAAGAATAATCTTCTCTCCTTCCAAAGAAAATTGTTATTTTTATGATAAGTGTAATTTCAATGTTGTAAGCCAGTAATAACAGGATTCTGGGGGGGAAATTATTCTCCTGGGAGACACACCTAAAGAGTGAGTCATCAAAGAGTCAGGGGCAGCTATGTGGCTCAGTGAATAAAGCATTGGTCCTGGAGTCAAGAAAACTTGAGTTCAAGACACTTACTAGCTGGTGACAGGACAAGTCACTCTGCCTCAGTATCCTTAGTTATAAAAAGGGAATAATAATAATAATAGCACGTAACCTCCTAGAAATAATGTGAGAATCAAATAGAATTATATTCCTTTCCCTTTCCTTTCCTTTTCCTTTTCCTTTTCCTTTTCCTTTTCCTTTTCCTTTCCTTTCCTTTCCTTTTCCCCTTCTTTTCCTTTCCTTTCCTCCTTCCTTTCCTTCCTAGATCTGGGCAAATAGGTAGATCTGGTAATCTGAGTTGCCATTGAGTTCAGAGAGTATGGCAGTTATGTACTTGATACTATAGGTGTTACCGGGAAGAGTAAAGATATGGGAAAAACAGAAATTTAGACTGCACCAGAAGAATCCTGGACTTTGAGACAAGAAGAAAGAGATTCTGTTGCTGGATATGCAAGATGTAATGTACACAGATTCTGGGAAAGTCAGTGGTCACTCACTATGAAGGCCATTGGAAAAACTAGGGCCAAATAGTAGCCTAAAACAAAAAGTGGAGATGAATCTTACTGAAAATCAGAGCACACCCAGATATACTTGAGATGAAGAATACAAATTGTGGTTAATTGGTTGTTAAATAGTAGTGGCAAAACCTATCTAGATTTGGTTACTTAGATTAAGGAAGCTATGCTCTGGAAAGTCTTTGCCTTCTTAATTTCCTTTTGTTTTTCCATGACATTCCTTTAAAATGTTTCCTTTTTTTTTGAAAAGTTCCACTTTGTATTCACAGAACCAAGGAGTAAAAAACGCCAAGATATCTAGGGAGGAGCACATGGTATCTGGAGTAAGTTCTGGTGGTAGTGGCAGCTGTCCCTGTTTTTTTGGGCAAAGCAAGTAGAGCAGAGGCAAAAAAGAAGCAAACTCCATATGGATCAGTAGTGGAAGGACAGCTATGATTACTGGTTCCTTTTCCGATAGTGGAAGTATGCTACTGGTATATTACAGTACATTAAAAAGAGCACCTAGTTTGAAGTCAAAAGACGAGCTCAAAATCAACTTGTTCAGTCTTGAGCACAACTTCTTCAGATTTCTGTAATCTGTACTGTAATTCTGTAAACTGGACTGGGTGGCTTCTGAAGTTCTTTCTTGCTCTATGTATGATCTATAGTCCCTGAGTTTTTCCTATTAGAGATTTATTTCAGTGTATGGGCTCTAAGGATTTAGAGTCCAACCCCAATAATCAATTAGGTAGGTAAGAGGCACAATAAATAGAATGCTGAGTTTGAAGTCAGAAAGACTCCTCTTCCCTGAATTCAAATACATACTTATTAGCTCTGTGATTCTGGGAAAGTCATTTAACACTATATGTCTAAGGTTCCCCGACTCTAAAATGCATTGGAGAAGTAAATGGCAAACTATTTCAGTATCTTTTATTTTTGTAAATAGTGTTTTGTTTTTTCCAATTACATGTCAACATTCATTTTTTATAAGATTTTGAGTTCCATTTTTTCCTCCCTTCTTCCTTCTACTCCCTTTATCCAAGATGATAAGCAATCTGATATAAGAGATATGTGTGCAACCATGTAAACACATTTACACATGATTCCTGTTATGAAAGAAGAAACAGAACAAAAGGGAAAAGCCACCAAAACAAACAAAAAAAAAAAACAAAAGGAAAATATTCTTCAATCTGCATTCAGACTTCATAGTTCTTTTTCTTGGTAGCATTTTCCATCATGAGTCTTTTGGAATTGTCTTGTATTATTGAATTGTTGAGAAAAACTAAGTCTATCATAGTTGATCATGGCACAATGTTGTATTATGTAGAGTGTTCTCCTGATTCTGCTCACTTCACTTAGCCACATTATAAATTTGATTCAGTTCCCTATATTTTTTTAAAATGAAGCTTTTATCAGGCCTGTAAATGCTATAAAAATTGTTTCCCATATTTCTGCTTTTCTTCTAATCTTGATTGTGTCGTTTTATTTGAACAATTTAAAAAATTTTTAATTTAATATAATCAAAATTATCCATGTTGTATTTCATAATGTTCTTTATCTCTTGTTTGATCATAAATTCTTCTCTTCTCCAAAGATCTGACAGATAAACTATTCCTTGCTTTTCTAATTTACTTATCCTTTATGTCTAAATCATATACCTATGTTGACCTTAGCTTGGTAATCAGTGAAAGATGTTGGTCTCTACCTAGCTTCTGCCATGCTATTTCCAATTTTCCTAGAAGTTTTTGTCAAATAGTGAGTTCTTCCCAGAAGCTGGAGTCCTTGGGTTCATCAAACAGTAGGTTACTCTAGTCATTTACTACTGTGTCTTGTGTACCTAATTTATTCCTCTGATCCACCACTCATCTTATCTATACTAAATAGTTTTGATTGATTGCTGTTTTATAATATAGTTTTAGATCTGGCATGGCTAGACCACTTTCCTTTGCATTTTTAAAAAATTAATTCCTTTGACAGTCTTGACCTTTTTTTCTTCCAAGTGAATTTTGTTATTTTTTTCTACCTTTATAAAATAACTTTTGGTAGTATGATTGGCATGGCACTGAATAAGAAAGTTAATTTAGGAGGGATTGTCATTTTTATTATATTAGCTCAGCCTACACATAAGCAACTGATATTTTCCCAGTTGTTTAGATTTTATTTTATTTATGTGAAAAGTATTTTGTAATTATGTTCATACAGTTCCTGGATTTGCCTGGGCAAGCAGACTCCCAAATATTTTAAATTGTTTCCAGTTATTTTATTTGTTTGTTTTGAAATGCAATCAAAGTTAAGTGACTTGCCCAGGGTCACAAATTAGTAAGTGTCAAATATCTGAGGCTGGATTTAAACTCAGGACTTCCTGAGTCCAAGAGCCACAGTCCCTATAGGACTATGCTCTATCCATCATCTAGCTGCCCCGTAGAATTATTTTAAATGGAATTTCCTTTCCAGCTCTCTTTCTGAGTTTTGTTGATAATATATAGAAATGCTGGTTGTATTTGTGGGCTTATTTTATATCCTGAAATTTTGCTAAAGGTGTAAATTATTTCAAATAATTTTTTCAGTTGTTTCTACAGTATTCTCTAAGGATACCATCACATCATCTGAATAAAATGACAGTTTTATATTTCATTGCCTAGTCTAATTCCTTCAGTTTTCTTTTCTTCTGTTATTGTTAAAGCTAACATTTTTAGCACAATATTAAATAATAGTAATGATAATAGACATCCTTGTTTCATTGCTTATCTTTTTGGAAGGCTTCAAACTTATCCCCATTACAGATAATGCTTGTTCCTGGTTTTAGATAGATACTATGTATCATTTTAAGGAATTCTCCATTTATTCCTGTACTCTAGTGTTTTTAGTAGGAAAGGGTGTTTTGTCAAAGCTTTGTCTGTTTCTATCGAGATAATCAAATGATTTCTGTTGGTTTTGTTATTATTATTTATACTAATAGTTTTCCTAATATTGAATCAGCCCTGCATTCCTCCTATAAATCCTAGTTAGTCATAGTGTATTGTTCTCATGATAAATTACTGTATCTCTTTGCTAATATTTTAGTTTTTCACATTAATATTCTTTAGGGAGATTGGTCTGTAATTTTCCTTCTCTGTTTTAGTTCTTCCTGGTTTAGGAATCAATACCATATTTGTATCATAAAAGGATTTTGATAGAACTCCTTCTTTATCTATTTTTCCAAACAGTTTATATAGTATGGGAATTAACTGTGTTTTAAATGTTTGGTAGAATTCACTTATAAATCCATCTTCCCCTGAAGATTTTTTTCTCATGGAGTTCATTAATGGTTTGTTAAATTTCTCTTTTCTAACCTGTGCTTTAAATATTATATTTCCTCCTCTTAACCTGGGCAATTTAAATTTTTGTAAATATTCATCCATTGTCAAATTTATTGACATACAATTATGCAAATTAGTTCCTAATTGCTTTAATTTTCTCTTCATTGGCAGCAGTCATTCTTTTCATTTTTGATACAGGTAATTTGTTTTCTTTTCTTTTTTTTTTAAATCAAATTAAACAAATTTTTATTTATTTTATTGTCTCTCCCATAAAACCAGCTTTTAGTATTATTTATTAGTTCAATTGTTTTTTTACTTTCAATTTTATTAATTTCTCCTTTGATTTTCAAAATTTCTAATTTATTTGTTTGTTTAGTTACTTATGGGGGCAAGACAATTGGGGTTAAGTGACTTGCCCAAGTTCACACAGTTAAGAAGTGTTAAGTGTCTGAAGCAGTTTGAATTCAGGTCCTCCTCATTCCAGGGGTGGCATTCTATCCACTGTGCTATCTAGCTGTCCCCTAATTTGGCATTTAATTAGGAAGTTTTATTTTTTTCCCCTAGCTTTTTAAATTACATGCCTAGCTTATTAATCTGTTCTTTATTTTATTCATGTAAGCATTTACAAAAATAAAACTTCCTCTTTGTAGCTTTGGCTGGAAACCATATTTTGGCCTAATGTCTCATTATTGTCAATGTTTGATGAAGTTATTGATTGTTTCTATGATTTGTTGTTTAACCCATTAATTCTTTAGCATTAGGTTATTTAGCTTCCAATTTATTTTTAATTTCTCATTCCATGACCCTTTATTACTTGTAATTTTTATTGCATCTGAAATCTGAAAAGGATGCATTTAATTTTTATGCCTTTCTGCATTTGACTGAGAGGTTTTTATACCCTAAAAGATAGTCAATTTTTGTGTATCTGCTATCTACCACTGGAAAAAAAAGTCTATTCCTTTCTATTATTCAATTTTCTCTAGAGGTCTATCATATATTTAACTTTTCTAAAATTCTATTTATCTCCTTAACTTCTTTTCTGTTTATTTTTTAGATTTATCAAATTTTGAGAGGGAGAGATTGAGGTCCCCCCACTATAGTTTAATTGTTTATTTCTTCTTATAAATCACCTAATTTCTCTTCTAAGAATGTGGATACTTACTATACCACTTGGTGTATATATGTTTAGTACTGTTTTTACATCATTGTTTTTGTCAGCACTTCTTAAACTTTTCCACACATGGCTTTTTTTTGTCCAAGAAATTTTTGCATAATCCCAGATATATAGTATACAAATCAAACATTTACTGATAATAAATCATAATTTTGCAAGCAACCCTCAATTTAAGAAGATGGGGTCTACAATACCTTTTAGCAAGATGTAGTTTCCTTCCCCTTTTGCTTTTGCTTTGTCTGAGATGAGGATTGCTACCCCCTGCTTTTTATTTTTACTTCAACTGAAGCATAATATATTCTGTTGCAGCCTTTTCCTTTTACTCTGTGCTCTCTACTTCAAATGTGTGCCTTATAAACATCATATTATAGGACTGTTGTTTTTTAATCTATTCTGCTATTCACTTTTGTTTTATGGGAGAGTTCATCTCATTTATATTCACAGTTATGATTACTGTGTATTTCTCTCCATTCATATTTACCCCTCCTTTTTAATACTTTTCTTGCTCTCTCCTTTTTATCCCATCCCTCCTTACCAGTTTTGCTTCTGAACACCATTTTCCCCAATCTGCCTTCCTTTCTATCAGCCCCTGACACCTTTTGTTTCCCCTTTTCCCTACTATTTCTCATTCTCTCCCATTTCTCCCCATTTTCTGTTACAATCCTTTTTTTCCCCACTCCTTAATTAATTTTTTATATCATCATATCAAAATCAACTTATACCCACACCCTCTGTCTCAGTATATTCTTTCTATCTGCCCTAATAGAAATACAGTTCTTAAGAGTTACAAGTTATTATCTTCCCATGTAGGGATGTAAACACTTTAGTCTTGCTGAATACCATGATTTTTTTTTTTCTTTTCTTATTACCTTTTTATGCTTCTCTTGAGTCCTGTATTTGAAGATCAAATTTTGTGTTCTGCTCTGGTCTTTTCATCAAGAAAGTTTAAAGTTCTCCTTTTCATCTTCTCCCCTAAATAACTGCATTAAATTTTGCTGGGTAATTGATTTCTTGGTTGTAATTTAAGCTCCTTTGCCTTCCAAAATATCATATTCCAAGCCCCTTGATCCTTTAATGTAGAAGCTGCTAAGTCCTATGTAATCCTTGATACTTTGATAGCATTGATATTTGAATTGTTTCTTTCTGGATGCTTGCAGTATTTTCTCTTTGACCTAATAGTTCTGGAATTTGGCTAAATATTTATTGAATTTTCATTTTGGAATCTCTTTCAGGAGGTGGTCAGTGGATTTTTTCAGTTACTATTTTATCATCTGGTTCTAGAATATCATGGCAATTTTCTTTGATAATTTCTTGAAAGATGCTATCCAGCCTCAGTCTCAGAATGAGTTTATCTGTCTGTCTGTCTCTTTCTCTCCCCCTCCCTCCCTCCTTCCTCTTCCCCTCCCTCTCTCCATTCCTTCCTTTCTCCCTCTCTTCATCTTTCCTTCCCTCCCTCCTTCCCCTCCTCTCTCTCTCCCTCTCTTTCTTTCATCATGGCTTTCAGGTAGTGCAATAATTCTTAAATCAACTCTCTGGGATCTTTTTCCAGGTCAGTTATTTTTCCAAGGAAGCATTTTACATTTTCTTTTATTTTTTCATTCTTTTAATTTTGATGATTCTTGATGTGTCATAGAGTTATTAGCTTTCATTTGCTCAATTCTAATTTTTAAGAAATTATTTTTTTTCAGTTTGCTTTTGTACCTCTTTTTTCCATTTGACCAATTCTACTTTTTAAAAAGTTATTTTCTTTAGTGGATTTTTGCCCATTTGACTAATTTGATTTTTTAAGGAACTGTTTTCTTCAGTAAATTTTTATGCTTTCTTTTCCAAGCTGTTGATTTTTTTTTCATAATTCTCTGCATAACTCTCATTCCTTTTCCCACTTTTTCCTTCTACTCTCTTACTTGATTTTTAAAACCTTTTTTGAGATCTTTCAAGAGGACTTTTTAGTCTTGAGACCAATTCACCTTCCTTTTTGAGGCTTTGCATGTAGGTATTTTGCCATTGTTGTCCTATTCTGAGTTCAAGTTTTGATCTTCCTTGTCATCATAGTAGATTTCTATGGTCTGAGTTCTTTTTTTGTTTTTGGCTCATTTTAAAAAGTTGAACCCTGCTCCTGAGGTAGAGGGGGAATTGTTTCAAGCTTCTTTTAATGGGAGACAGGGACAAATGGCTTGTCCACTACATTAGGGTAATCTGCCCTAATTGATATTGTGTCCTTGCTTACAGGGCTGGCTGCTTGCCTATTGCAGTAGGTGCTGGAAGTCTTACAGTTGACCTACTGTGCTACTAGCCTGCTGAGCAAGAACTGTGTGCTGTAGCTGTGAGTATTCTGTTGATTTGCTCAGGTACTACCTGGGCTAGGCAGCACTCTACTTCTACCTAAGTGAGACAGATCTTTCCTGAAGTCCTTCTAAGTTACATGAAGCTGAAAAATTGCTTCACTCTTGTCTTTTTGTGAATTTTGTTGCTCCAGAATTCTTTTGGCAGTTTAATTTAATGGTGTTTCTGAAAGAAACTAAGGAGAGCTCAGGCAATTTCCTGGACTCTTTCTACCACCTTGGCTTCTTATTTCAGTATCTTCACCAAGAAAACCCCAAATGAAGAGTCAGTTATAACTGAAAACAACTGAATTACAGCAACAACTATCCAGTAATCTGAATTTTTGTGAGGAAATCAAAGAATTTCAGATGGAAGAATCCAGAAATGTTCTTTAGTCCAGGCCATACCCAAAAGAGAATCTCTTCTACAATATACCTAACAAATGTTCATTCAGTCTTTTGAATAGACTCCTAAGGCATTTTATCCCACTTCTGGTAGCTCTATAGTTAGGAAATTTTTCTTTGAATCAAACCTAAATTTGCTTCTTTGTGACTTCCAGCCATTATTCTACTTTTGGACCTAAGGAGGACAAGTCACAAACCTCTTGTATATGATCATCTTTCAAATTCTATTGAATATAGCTTTGATGTTACTTCAAAGTCTTCTTTTCTTCAAACTAAATATCATTACTTTCTTCAACCAATTCTCATGTAGCAAAATCTCAAGGATGTTCCTTCACCACTCTAGTTGTCCAGTTCTGAACTTTAACTTATCAGTGTTCTTCTTGAAATAGGACACCCAGAAAAGTTACCAATCCTCCAAGTGTAGTGACCATAGCAATGTATGCTGGAATTGATACCTCTATAACTTAAACACTAGTACTTCACTAATTCAACTTAGCTTTTTACTGCCATATAACACAATCAGGAAAGGTAGTATAGTATAATGGAGAGAGAACTAGATTCAAACTCAGGAAGATTTGGGACAAAGCCTTATTTCTAACATATCCTGAAAGTGTGTTCTAGGAAAATCTCTTGACCTCTCAATGTTCTAGCAATCTTCTATAACAATAAATTTCAGAGAAGAGGTCAACTTGCACTGGTAGAGTGAGTTTCATCTTCCAGAATTCCTGATAAAAAAAAATCACAGGTCCATTCCCTGTCACTATGCCTATCACATTGCTAGTGTACTAAAATCCCAGGGTTATTTTTAGATCTCTATTCTATACTTCAGCAGTCAAATTTTTGAACCCAAATATAAGACTTTTATATTTTATCTTATTAGAACTAGTCCAGTGATCTAGCCTTTCAATATTCTTTTGGTTCCTGATTTTATCATTTACTGTGTTAGTTGTCCCTCCTAACATTGTCATTTGCAAATTTGACATGCGTGACATTTATGTCTTTGTCCAAGTCATTGAGAATAATTTGGAACCAGTGTAGGCCAATTATATCCCTGAGGCATTCTACTTGAAATTTCCTTCCATGATGACATCGGCCCATTTATGACTATTCTTTGTGTGTGACCATTCAACCAGTTCTGAATTTGCCTAACTGTTCTATCATTTAGCCCACAGCTCTCTATTTTATCAAATGTCTTGCTAAAATTAAGTAAACTCACAAAATGACTAATATGGAAATGTATTTTGCATGATTGCACATGTATTGCCTATATCAAATCGCTTACTGTCTCAGGGAGGAGTAAGGGAAAGTTGGGAAGTAGAGAATTTGGAACTCAAAAGTAAAAATAAAAGCTAAAAATTGTTTTTGTGTGCATTTGGAAAAATAAAATATTATTTTTAAAAAATTAAAATAAAGTTTAAGTAAACTATTCCTGTAGCTATTTATAGCCATAGCTAAGATTATTTCCCTGTATCTATCTGTCTAGTAAACCTATCAAAAAAGGAAATTGGGCTTGTCTGATATGACCTGTTCTTTGATGAAGCCATGCTGGCTCTTTATGAACAACACTCCTTTTTTCTTTTCTTTCTTTTTTTTGGTTTGTATTGTCTATTGTATCTTTTTATTTGAGTCTCACTTGATCTTTATGAATTTTTACACTTATTTATTTTTTGGTTTGTCACTGTTCTTTTCATGTTCATTGTTGTAGTTACTATGCATATTGTTTTCTTGACTCTGCTTACTGTACTCTGGATCAATTCTTATAGATCTTTCCGTGTTTCTGTATTCACACTCACTTTTTTTAACAGCATAGTAATAATCCATTATTTTTATGTAGCACAATTTGTTTAGCTATTTCCCAATTGATGGACATCTCTTTTGTTTTTAATTCTTAACTTTGGTCTGTGCATAAAGTTACCTAGCTACTGCACAACACACTCTATTTCCCTTCCTGTTTCCTGGATTCATCAGTGGTCTTACTTAACAACATGACTGTAGGATCTTGAACAGTCTATGAGTGAGTGGGGGATGCTGGAGTTGAGCTATGAGGCTGTTGAAATCAGCTATCAAAGGGACATATCTACTCGTGCTTCTACAGGGGTGACCCCAACTTAGAACGTCTGGATCCCAGATAAAGAGTCCCCACTTGTAAGAAACTAAATATCTTACTTACCAAGAACTCACTGACTCACTGATGAATGCAGGAAAGATTTATTTTACAGTCTTGCAAGAACGGGTGCCTAGGTTAGTAGACCAACACTTCTTTTTTCTAGCTGTTCACTAAATCATTCTTTTGCTAATATATTTAGAATTTTTCCAAGTATCAGAGTCAAGGTCACTGACCTATAATTTACTTCCTCCATTCTTTTCCTGCTTTTGAAAGCTGAAACAATATTAATATATTTATCCTTCAACAGACTTATAGAATCAATACCGCTCTGGTTCTTTGTACAGTACTATAGAGAGCCAGTACCTCTCAGTAGCCACATCAGGCCTGGAGTCTCAGACATGACTCTGAGAAGTCAACTGGTCGAATAACCTCCCTGATACATTAATCTTTCCTAAAGCATCCTAACAAGTAATCAGTCATCTTGCCAAGTCTTCCTCCCCTCCCAAAAAGCAGTAGCTTCTTCCTGGCCTCTGCGCCTCCAAATCACTACTAGCTTCCATTAGCTTCTCTGAAACCCACCAATAAGTGACAGTACATGCAGAAGAGTCTAGAACAAAAAGTAGAAAATGGACATATAGAGGAGGGGGAGGAGGGAATGGTAAAAAAAGAGATATATTTTTGTAACGCCTGTGTCTTCATAATTGTACTGGACCCTACGCTATATTTAATAGCATCTTTGGATTTAGCACTGCCTCAGAATTCAGTTTCTTCATGCTTCCTCTCTAACCATTCTTTTTTAGAGAGGATACAGCTTTTGACTTATAACAATGCAATGCAGATTGACTACTTTCTACAACTCAGTTCTAAGCCCAGATCCATTGTTCATCTCTGCAATGCCTCTTAAAAATATACACTGAAATTGAGAGCAGCATGTTGTAGCTTGGACAAGATGCTTTTTTGTGTCCACTCTATATTTTCATCATGGAAGGTTGTATTGATATTTTTGTCATTGTTGTAAATGTGAAATATAAATGTCAATTAAAAAGGCTTCATAGTATTCAGGGATATATATAATTAGTATAAAGTCAACATCAGTAGAGAATCCTTACAAATATAGTATTTTGTTCTACCAAAACAACCACTTTCTTCAAGTCATAAAACATGGCAGGAGGTCTATTTCTTCATTTGGTCTAAAACTGTGATTATATTGAAATACATAAATTTTAATGAGGAAACTCAGTGAGGTAATTCAAATCTATAACTCTTCTGTAATTTGTGGTCTTCTGAGTGTTGCTCAGGAGTACTGAGAGGTTAGGGTGTGTTGCCTAGAATCATGTAGCTAGGATTGTAAGAAGCAAGATTTGAACCTGTATCTTCCTGCCTCCCAAATTAGCTCTATCAGCCCATGCTCACTGTGAATACTTAAGAGTCATAATGACCCATTCTCTTTCTTTTTTTTTTCAAATGCAACTATTTTGATAAATAGCAAATAATATTACAAAATTAACTTCCATTTTCTTTTTTTAATTATAGCTTTTTGTTGACAAAACATATGCACGGGTAATTTTTTAACATTGACCCTTGCAAAAATGTCTGTTCTAACTTTTCCCCTCCTTCCCTCCACCCCTTCCCCTAGATGGCAGGTAGTCCCATGGACATGTTAAATATGTTAAAGTATGTGTTAAATACATCATATGTATACATATTTATACAGTTATCTTGCTGCACAAGAAAAATCGGACTTAGAAATAAGGTAAAAATAACCTGGGAAGAACAAAAATGCAAGCAAACAATAACAGAAAGAGTGTAAATGCTATGTTGTGGTACATACTCATTTCCCAGTGTTCTTTCACTGGGTGTAGCTGGTTCTGTTAATTACTGATCAAATGGAACTGATTTGGATCTCTCATTGTTGAAGAGGGTCACTTCCATCAGAATTGGTCCTCATATAGTATTGATTAACTTCCATTTTCAGTGAATACCTATATGCATCTTGATTCCTTTTTTATTACACTTGAGTCTCATTTTTAAAAATAACACCTTCATTTCCAATTATATACCTCACTCTTCCCCTATCCAACTATCTATCCTTTATAAAAAGGTTTTTAAAAAGAAGAAATTCAAGAAAACTAATCAAGACATCAGTTATTATTTGATAGAATATGTCATATTCTGCAAAGAGAGAAGGAAGTTTTTTTTCAGGACCAAACAACCATTATAATTATATAGGTGTTTTTTGTTTTGTTTTGTTTTTTTTGCTGAGGTAACTGGGGCTAAGTGACTACCCCAGGGTCATACAGGAAGTGTTAAGTGTCTGAGATCACATTTGAACTCAGGTTCTCCTGACTTCAGGGCTAGTGCTCTATACTCTGCCTACCTAGTGGCCCCATTATAATTATATAGTTGTTCAGGGTTTTTGTTGTTGTTATTGTTGTTTAATTCCTTCTTACATTGTTATACTTATTGTGTATATTGATTTACTGCCTCTGCTTATTTCTCTTGGTATCAGTTTATATAAATCTTTTCATACATCTTTGAATTCTTCGTATTTTTAAAATAATGCAGTAAAATTGTATTATGTTCACGTACCACAATTTGTTTACCTGTTTGTTTTCCAACTGATTGGCAGCTATTTTTTCCAGTTCTTTGCTACACCCTCCCAAAATGCTGCTCTATTTGATGTATATGGGATCTTTTTTTCTGTCTTTAACTACCTTGGAGTATAAATCTATGTCTAAGAACCTGAACAATTTACTTACTCTTTTAGATAATCCAAATTACTTTTCAGAAATGTTGGATCAATTCATATCTCTGCTAATAGCGTATCTGTGTACTTGTCTTTCAACAGCCTCTCCAGTCTTGACTATTTTTTTGTCATCTTCACCAACTTGCTGGATATGACATGAAACCCAGAGTTGTTTTGATTTGCATCTGTCTTATTATTAATAATTTGGAGCATATGATTGTTAATAGTTTGCAATTCTTTTGGGAACTATTGGTTCATATCCTTTGACCACTTATCTAGTCCATTTATACCTTGGACTGATAATTCTTTTTTGCTTCTATGTATATAATGAATATAAAGTCTAGCAGCTTCTTTATTAACTTCTCCAAGAAGAGTTATCCTTTTTTCTAGATGGAATTTTAATCAGGAATAGATCATTGGTCTTTGGATAAAAATCTAATACTGAGAAAACCAACAATTAAATTAATGAATTTAGATAGTTTAAGAATTGTGTGATTCCATCCAGAGAAAGAACCATTGTGTCTGAATACAGATCAAAGTATACTATTTTTGTTTTCTTTTTGTTTCTTCCTTGTGGTTTTTCTCTTTTGTTTTGATTTTTCTTTTACAACATAATTACTGTAGAAATAGGTTTAATGTGATTATATATGTATAACCTATATCAGATTGTTTGCTAGCTTGGGAAAGAGGGGGAAGAAACAGAGAAAGGGAATGGGAAAATATGGAAATTAAAATCTTATAAAAGTTGTTGAAAGCCATCTTTACATGCAATTGGAAAGAAATAAAACACTATTAAGTGAAAGGGAGAATTGGGTGATTCTTAGCACCTTCTACCTTAATATTTCCAACATTATCATTGTAATTGCAAAATGGGGCTACATGCAGGTCATTTTATGGTTTTATCTGTTTCCTGGGTTCTTGTGGCAAATAAATAAATAATGATAATTACCTTGTGGACAGCCTTCTAATGATAAACTTTCTTCACACTGGGAGATGATGGCAGGCACTTAAAGCCTTGTATTAGTCTTTCCAAATTGCAAATCTGGAAATGGAAGTTCAGTGAGGGTATTCCAGTATTCTTCTGTTGGAAGAAAAAAAGTCTTTGTGTGGGCAATTCAATTCAGTTCAACAAATCTTACATAGAACCTCAAAGAGTAAATAGTTTAGCTCTCTTTTCCTCACTCTGAAGGGATGGCATACTTAGCCCTTTCTTTGAAGAAATATGGTACTTTCCCCATCTCTATTATACAGAAAATATATTAAATTTAGAATGAGAAGAGGTCTGAATCACAGAATATTACTTACTTTTTAATAAGGGCCAATAATAACTTGTTCCAGGTTCTCAAATGTAAAATGATACCATTGACCTCATCTTAAAGTCCAACATAAATAGCGCTATGTAGATATAGTAATTGACTGTCAAAGCACTTTATGTGGCTTAACTTGAAGATCAGTCTCCTTCGGATTTGTTGCTTTCTATCACTTTCGGTTATTTCTATCTCTCGTCCAGGCTCAAAGTCCCTAGGGTTGATTAGGTCATTCTGATGGTCTTCAGAGACAGGCTATCTTCACTGAATTTGCACTTCATGTTGAAAATAAAAGCTAAGTATTTCAAGGAAGTCAAGAACATATTCCCATAAATGTCTCATCACAGAACTCAGAGAGAATACTTGTTGATACACCTGGTTTATCAAATGCAGATGATAGTATCATAGCTCTGTAAAAGACCAACTCCCAATTGCCAAGGAGCTCAGCAGGTAAATTCCTACCTCTAAGACTTTAGAGCCATAAAACATCACTAAGGTACTTTTTTTGATGGGAGGGGATCTGAACTATGATGGGAAATAGAATTTGAAGATGGAATCTTTCAGGAAGGATTCACTCTTCAGAAAGAGGATTAGAGATCCCTCAGAGCATCAAGGCTATCCTCAAAAAGGGTAGCAAGACATCTTGAAACCCAATAAAACCAGGAAATAACTTATAAAACATATCTGCATTTCAAAGACTGGTTTACTTTGGACCAGGGTGCCTATAAGATGATTCTACCTTTGTGGGTTCCCACTCTGGAATTTTGGCCTGGGATATACAAATCATTTTTAGGGTTTTCATGAAGAGTCCCTAGAGTTCAGATCTTGCCTATGGTCTTTGTGTCAATGATTACATGTTCCCCAAAATGGAGCAAAGAAAGGAATGGAACAAGAAAGCCTACATCCATGGGACTCATTGAGTCTCAGAGAATCCAAGACAGAATAGGACTTCCTACCCTATCCCAACAAAGTAGGGCACAAGATTCCAGGCCTAAGTGGTGTAATGGTAATTCTGTTCCAGCTCATGGAATATCATCAGAGGGAGGATGTAACTGCAAGAATGGAGCCATGTACTTTGCTCATATTAACATAGGAAAGTTTCTTTGGGACAGATTCTTATGAAAGAATTATTGTTTGAGTAGTAGGCTAGGCCCCAGAAAGGGTCATAGACAAGGAGAGACTGTGGGAAAGCAGGTACACTAATGCTCTGTTGATGGAACTATGAATGGATCCAACTATTCTGGAAAGCAATTTGGAAAGCAATTTGCATTCCTTTTGACCCAGCAATTTCATTACTAGGTCTATATCCTGAAGGGATCAAAAAAAAAGAGAAAAAGGACCCATCTATACAAAAATAATTATAGCAGTTCTTTTTGTGGGGACAAAAAATTGGAAACTGAAGTGTCCACAAAAATGGGAATGATTGAATAAGTTATGGTATATAAATGGATGGAATACTATTGTTCCAAAAGAAATGATGAAGAGAAAATAGTTTCATAAAAACCTGGAAATACTTGTATGAGTTAATCCAAAATGAAATGCCCAGAACCAAGAGAATAATTTATACATTAACAATAATATTGTAAATAAATAAATAAACCACTTCGACAGACTTTGAAACTCTAATCAATACAATGAACTAGCACAATTTCAAAAGACTTAAGATGAGAAGGCAGTTAGGTAGCATAGTGGATAGCGCACCAGCCCTGAAGTCTGGAGAACCTGAGTTCAAATCTGGTCTCTGACACTTAACACTTCCTAGCTGTGTGACCCTCGCCAAGTTACAATTGTCTCAGCAAAAAAAAAAAAAAAAATTTAAGATGAAACATTATTTACCTCCAGGTAGAGAGAGGCTCAAGAGTGAAGATTGAAGCCTGTTTTCTTCCTTCTTTCCTCCCTCCTTCCTTTCCTTCCCTTCTCCTTTCTTCCCTCCCTCTTTCACTCCTCCCTTCTTCCTTCCCCTCTCTCTCCTTTCCTTAACATGTCTAATACAGGAATTTGTTTTGCTTGACAATACATATTTGTAATGGGTTTTATTTTTCCTGCCTTCTCAGTGAGCAGAATAAGAAGTAGGGGGGAGGAAATTTATAACTCAACATTTTTTGAGAATTGAATTTTTTTGTTTTACAAAAGAATGGAACAGAATAGGAATCACTGCTTTTTAGGATCCTGGGTACCTACTGTACTCTCCACCTCAGGAAAAGTGCATCCTGATTAGCTCTTGTGGTTAGGATTTTTTGTTTTGTTTTGTTTTTTAGTATGCCCTTGAGATAGTGTGGTCTGTCCGGGCACCAGTATAAACAGGCAGGGTTATTGTGTGACTGCCAAGCCAGGCACTGTGGCAGAGGATTGGTTTGGGAGGGGAAGGAGGATGGGGAACCTGCCACTCATCACCTAAGATTAAAAACTCTTGGGAACCAGCTATCCTTAGTACTCAGGCCCAGAAAGTTGGCCAAATTTTTTCACAAGGCTGGAAAAGGAACATTTGCAGTGATAGTAAATAGGAACACAAATGTGTCTCAGTAGATAAGGAAGAAACTTGGGACTTGAGAGTTGCAAATGCTAGGCCATGTTCAATAGTGTAAATCAAACAAGCGATAAACTTCTCTTTACTCAAGTAATGTAATATAATTATAGAATATCAGAACTGAGGAAGGACTTTGGAGATATTCCAATTTATTAATGTATTGCTCCTCTTTAACATATTAATATATTTAATATTTAATATATTACGTCCTTCATGAGGATAATCAGGATGTTGGGTCACAGAGAAGATACCATTTATATACCTTGATGATACCTCAAGGAGGTAACACAAACACAGACAAGAAAGGATCTCCCTTCCTTATAATGTAAGGACAAACTAATAGATTAAACATTTCAGATAAAATTTAAAGTGCTATATACATAAAGGGAGTTAAAATGATTAAGTATTGATGGTGAGGTATAGACAGAAGATCTAATCTTGAAGGACTAGAGCAATATGAGTTGGGTAGCCAAAGAAGGCTTCCCTTCTTTGAATCATTTTGATGAATGATAAGAGTCATGAAGAGGATGTTAGATGTGGAAGAAATATTAGAGATCTAATCTAACAAATCCATTGATTTTACAGATGAGGAAATGATTCAGAAAAGTAATTTGTCCAAGGATTTTTACCTTCTTGGTAACTTCACTTCCATTTGGGTAAAGAGTAAGAGCTAAAGAAAAGAAAAAATACTGGACTCTTGAACAAACAATAAAGTTGAAAATAATCTGGTGTTATTAATATTGGAGTCAGAAGAATTGGGTTTAAATCCACATTCATAAGATTATAGGTCTAGAGCTGGAAGGGATTAGAGTCCAACCATCCTCATTTCACACGTGAGAAGGCTGAGGTTGTCCAAAGTCACAGATGTGGAATTTGAACTCAAGCCCCGTCTCCAGAACCAAGGTTCTTTCCATTGTACCATTCTGTTGCCACTTACTCTTTTGTCCTCTATAATCACTTAATTGTCTGAATCTCAATTTCCTCATCTGTATAAAATGGAGATGATACCTCATACAGTTGTTGAGAGGAGAGCATTTTGCAAAGTTTAAAGTGCTAAATCAATGTAAACCACTACTATTAATACTAAAGATGACAGTCAAACATCATTAACTGAAGACATTTGAATCAAATCATTAGTTCAATGGCTTGGTGAAAATTTTCCTTTGTTCTTTCCATGAATATTTTATTTAGTAAATTAATAGTATTAACAAGATGCAATTCAAT
The DNA here is from genome assembly GCF_902635505.1 of Sarcophilus harrisii. Classification (NCBI taxonomy): domain Eukaryota; kingdom Metazoa; phylum Chordata; class Mammalia; order Dasyuromorphia; family Dasyuridae; genus Sarcophilus; species Sarcophilus harrisii. The sequence continues at coordinate 598,159,257 of NC_045427.1, forward strand.
TAATAATTCTGAATTGCTTCCACTATAATGGACACTATTGATATAATGAAAAAATAATCCCTGCTTTCAAGAAGTTTATATTCTACTGGGACTGCAGTGGAAGGATCTGGAAAGGTTCACTGGAAAGTGAACAGACAATTTAAGAACAATCCTTTTCAAGTACTTTAGAAGTACATGCTGCCATACAATGAAGAGATTAATTATATAGGAAGACCAAAGAAAGATTAGCTGCAATTTGTTGCTGGGATGGGGTGTAGGTCACCATCTCTTCCCACTAGACCAGCCCCTGTGATTTGCATAGAACAGAGAGTATGATGGGAAAAGGGTGAAATCAATTCCTTTACCACAGTTTTGCTTTGCTCTTTTTTTTTGTTTGTTTAAAGAGAGTCCTGGGAATATTTACTTAAGCAAGGAAAGGGGGAGGGGAGAGGACACCATAAAAACTAAGAACTATAATGGGTTGCTGGCTATATGTCAAATGACACTTGAACTGAGGGAGTTTGAAAAAGATACTAGCAGAAAATAGAAGTTGACATGAATTTAGTCTGAGCACTTCCTACCTCCTGTAGTCTGCTTGGGGAAATGGTTCGAAGCTCTTATATCCCTTACAAGGGATGTTTGTATTTTTACTAGATCTATACTCTGAGACCAAGCTAAACAGATGTAATCCTTCTACATGAGAGCCCGGCAAATACTTTTAAACTGTGAACATGTCCTCACTCCTGATAGTTATGGCACTGTCTCAAGTCTCTTCTGGGCACCTTCTAGCTTGTCAATATTCTTTCTAAAATAGGGTCATCAGAAGTGTACAGTTTCTTAGATGTAAGTTGACTGGGACAGAGTACAGTAGGACTATGACCTTTCTTTTCCTGGACACTAGATTTCTAATTGATATTGTCTAAATTCAACTTAATTTTTTTGGCTGCCATATCATCCTGCAACCTGCTGTTAAAGTCCTCAGCTAAACTTCCAGATCTTTTTCACATGGACTATATAGTCTAGCCTCATTTCCTCAAACCTGTATTCTCAAAGTTGAATTTTAACGCCTGAATTGTAAGACTTTACATTTTCATTTAACTTCAATGAATGAATCGTCTTTCCACATCCCCCAAGATTTGCATATTTCTCAGCTACTACCCAGTTTAGTATTGGTGGTGTTCTGTTGTCTTCAATCACGTCTTACTCTTCATGATATACTGTTAGCAAAGATAATAGAGTTTGCCATTTTCTTTTCCAGATATGAGATCTGTATACGGTACTGAGGCAAACTCGGTTACGTAACTTTTCCAGGGTCACACAAATAATGTCTGAGGCTGGATTTGATCTCAGGAAGATGTCAGGAGGGTCACGATGGCAGCTCAATGAGAAATGGCCCAAAGCTGCCTCCTCTGAAGTAAAGTAAAGCTGCCTCAAAACCTGAATAATAGGTCTGGAGGCAGGACTTCCTAAGGACTCTCATTTGTTGTCCTTAAAAAAAAAATGCCATAAACAAACAAACAAATAAAAAAATTTGAGAACCATTGTTGAATGTTTTTATAAAAAATTTTGCCAAATATAGTTTATATTTATTTTATATTAACTTTTATACATTAATCTTTGATTAATGTGGTTTCACAGTTTGTGTAATATCTATTCAGACAGGTAAAAGAAAGAACAGCAGTAAGTGAACAAAAAAAAAAAGCTTCCAAGGATCACCATGACCTTATGAGTCAACAGATCCTGATAACAGGCTGGTAACCCTGAGCATGGTATATAGAGATGGCAAGATAATGGGAGAAAAGGGAGGGTGGGGAATTGTAATTTCATCTGTTGTGAGAAATACCAATGTGGAAACGCCCTTTACCAACACAAATCAGTCCTTAATTTCTAATTTAGAGGCTTAGAGAGCTAACTGAGACACCAAGAGATTGAGCTCAGGCTCTCCCAGCTCAGATGTGATAAAAGCAGAATTTGAACTGGTCTTCCTGATTCCAAAATCTGCCCTAATCCACTATGCAGTAGTGGATTATTTCCGCAAAGATTTCACCCCAGTTTATTTCACACTGAGAATGGTTAGAAAAATCAGTAATGACTATCTGACCTAAACATATGCTTAATTAGGAAAGGGGAAATGAGGAAATGATCATGGAAAGAGGAAAATTCCCTTCTAAGCTCAATAATTCTCCAGAAACTAACTTTTGCATTCTGTCATTTGCAATATTCAGCAGTTTAATAGAATGACTACATTATGACAACAGCAAAACAATGACTGCACCCAAGGATCTGCAGGGCCATCAGCTGACCCCTATCTCCACTGAACAAAGAACCAGAAGAAATTGGTTTAATTCTTAGAAGCCAGCTGTACAACACAGCATCAGGGGCAGGCAGATGATAGAAAAGGACAAAGTGATGTTGAGAGAGGGGGAGAGGTAGATAGAGACAAACACAGCTAAGAAAAATAAGGAGGGACTAGAGAAAGGAAAAGACAGTTTGAAGGGCTCTGAAGTAATTAAGAATAGAGGAGAAACAACTTAGGAAGACATGATGACTGTTTAAATATTGGAAGGGATCAGACGTCTTCATTGTCTCTCCACAGCGGGAAACTGGGAGTGAGAAAGGGAATTAACCTAAGGAATAGGGAGAGGGAAAACGAGGGAGGCAAAGTTTACCTCAATTAAAGGAAAACGTTCTTAACAAATAGTTTTCCAAAATGAAGTGAGTCAGTCTGGCTGAGCTTTGTTCCACTGGCCCTGTCTCCTAACTAGACCTGTCCCAGTCCTTTCTCCTTCCTAGGAAGGCCCCATTTTCCCCTCTTGCTCATGTTGGCCGTCTTCAGTGCTGCAAAGATCCCAAACCCAGGGGTCACGGAAACTTTCATTAACATTAAAGGCTGAGGTCTCCACACAGCTTTCTCTTCCCTGCCGGTCCGTCCCACTGAGATTTACCTGGATTAGAAAGGGGCGGGGGAGGTGTCCTAGTTAGAGGCCCGATGCAGGAATTCCTCCCCCAAGCAGCCACCTAGAGAGCCGAGCTGCCAGCGAGCCTGGAGCCAAGAAAGTGAGAGGCTGGCCCCTGCTGCTCTGAAACAGGCCATTGTCAACTGCTGGCAGGGAAAGACTCCGCAAGGACAGCCAGAGAAACCACAGTAGGCTCGCTCTGTCCTCGGTCCCCTGTGAGGGAGCCGGGCCACAGCCAGGAGGACCAAGCCTCTCTCAACTTACACAGCCTCCTGCTGTACCGATGGGGGCAGTCCGAGGGGATGTATCTAAGCCTGGCTCCTCAAAGACAGAAAACCTACCTGCTTAAAAATCAGAGTCATCTTCCTGGATGTCATTTAAACTGGCTAGGATCTTTGTCTATCCAACCAGTTGGAGGTTTTTGTTTTTGTTTTTTAATGAGTTATCTTAGCATTCTTTCTTATGCAAGGGGACTGTAAGAGACTGGGGACTCTCCTTTACTGTGGCTCTTGGAACAGTTTTCCTGTTAGCTACTCCTCCTCCCTTTCATCCTAGGAATAAATCATAGCATTGAAAGAGACCTTAGAGAATATCTAGTCCAACACTCACTCCCCACCAAAGCATGAAGCCCCTCCACTAACAGTCCTGACAAATGATCACACAGGTCTCTGTCTGAATACTTCCAGTAATGAGGAACCCATCTTCAAAGAAAGTGATTCATCTTACTTTGTTTAAAAAACAACACCCATACAAAAAGCCACCCTTCTGTTTACTGAACTAAAATCCCCCTCCTGTAAATGCCAATTATTGGTCTAGTTTTCCTTTATGGAGCCATACTAAGTCTGATTCCCTCTGACCACACTTCAAAAAAACTGAAGGTTATTAAACATGACCTCCTAAGCCTTTTCTTCCCTATGTTAAGAACATACTTAATTCCTTCAATTAATTTTCAAAGGACATTGTTCTGAATTAGTTCTGGACAGAAGTCCTTAACCTTTTTGTATGTCATGGATCCCTTTGGTAGTGTGGTGAAACCTACGGAATTTTTCTCAGAATAATGTTTTTAAATTGAAAGAAAAGCTAAATTTCAGTTAGAAATTAGTGAAAATGAATATGCAATTTTTCCCTTATCTAAATTTATAGACCCTCTGAAATCTACTCAGTGACAGGTTCTAGATGATCATTTTCTCTCGATAAGGGGGTTCCAGAACTTGACACTGTAGGGTCCTTTTACATCCCCTCTTACAGCAAGCAACAGTCAGTTCCCTCTTCCAGTGTGAAGAAACCTGGACATTTAAGGGATAGTGAGGGAGACTTTTTCTCAAAGGACTTGAACTTGATCATTTCCAGTTTGTCAACCTGAGTTCATTCAATGTTTATCCCCTGCTCAACCAAATGGTTACTCCCTAAAGTAAAGGCCATATTTCTTCTTCTCTCACCTTGACAAGCCCTAACTAATGACTTCAGTAGATTTAAAATACTGCTCTACTAAAGGAATGTTGGAGCAGCTAAGTGGTGCCATAGTGGATGGAGTGTTGGACCTGAGTCAGGAAAATTCATCTTCCTTAGTTCAAATCTGGCCTCAGATACTTACTAGCTGTGTGACCCTGGGCAAACCACTTAACTGCCTCAGTTTTTTCATCTGTAAAATGATCTGGAGAAAGAAATGGCAAACCATCCCAGTACCTTTGCCAAGAAAACCCCAAATGGGGTTGCCAAGAGTTACACACAACTGAATGACTGTGTCCACTGGCACAGCAGCATTCCCTCTAACTCTTCTTTCTGTTCCTGCCTGCTAGCTGCCCAAGAAACCAAAAGACTGTATTTTAGGAAGTCATCTCAAAACAAAAATACAGGGCATCTGATCTGAAACACAATATACATTTAATTGAGGGGAGGCTGGACACTAAATTCCCTGTGAGTTTGCAATACAAGTGTAAATAGGAAATTGTATCAAATTCAGGCAATCCTGGGAGTGAGGACCACTACAATGATGGTGTCATGGTTCTGGAAGGATCACAAAATCTTACTTAGGTTGAGGTTAGGGGGTTCTTAATTCTTTTTATGCCCTGGACCCTTGTGGCAATGGCTGATGAAGCCTGTCAATCCCTTCTCAGAATAATGCTTTTAAATGTATAAAATAAAATATGTAGAATTACAAAAGAAACCAATTATATTGAGATATAATTTTTTTAAAAGCCCATAGAACCCAAGTTTAAAACTCTTAATAACATTCATATAACATTTACTAAATACTTGTGCTTTTACAATTATTATCCCATTTGAGCTTTAGAACAACCCTTTAAAGTAGGTGCTATTAATTATCCATTTTACAATTGAGGAAACTGAGGCAAACAGAAGTTGAATGGTCACACTGTGCCCAGGATCACCCAGCTAGTAAATCTCTGAGGCTGATTTCAATGTGGTTCTTACTGACTCCAGGCCCAGTGCTCCATCTGCTGTGCTACCCAGCTGCCTGATCTAGATTTGAAAGAGAGGAGACTTGGCAGGTGGCCATGGCTGTGTTGGAATTTGGGGGTGAGGGAAAGTCTAGGATTGAGACAGAGCAGGAAGGCTTCAGCGTTATGATGATCTAAGCTCACTAAGACCTATGAAGCAATTTAGGGCTCCCCATCAACTTGTCCTATCTCTGAGTAATGAGGCTGGGAATAGATTGAGGGGGAGAGGAATGTATTCTTTTGTTTCATTTCTGTGAGGCAATCAGGGTTAAGTGATTAGCTTAGGGTCACACAGCTAGGAAATGTTAAGTGTCTGAGGGCGGATTTGAACTCAGGTCCTCCTGACTCCAGGGCCAGAGCTCTATCTGCTGAGCTGCTCCCAGAATTTTAATTATTTACAGTTCAGCGGCTACAAATGCTTCATATGTATCACAAGCCACATCATCAAGTCTGTGTCTGGATAGGCCTCCTTCCCTGAAATTATAGCTTCCAGAGTCTCTCCTCTACCCCTCTTTCTTTCTCTTTTTTCTCTCTTTATCCCTTCTTCTAGTTGCTCCCCTTTCTCTATTTCTCCCCACCACCCCCCTCACTACTGTGAGGCTTCAATCTAGGAACCTCCCTTTTAGAGAAGAAAAGAAAATCATGTGGATGTCAGTCCATTTCTAAATTTAGCTACAGATTAGAAGCAGTTTAGGTCACAAATCCTCCACCTAATCCCGCCTGCTTCAGAGCAGGGGTCAGAAGAGAAAAGCTCTTCTCTACATCACCAGTGCATTAGATGAAAACTTGCCTCCGAATCCTCGATCCTTAACACAGTAGTCTTTGGAATGGGGAACAAAGGGGGAGCCGGCACTTAATGGGAAACCACAGAAAGGTTCCCCCTTTTCTCTGGCTCCTAGGAAAGTTTATGTAAGAAAGACAGCTACAGAGACAGAACCCTGTCTGGGGAGAGCTTTGAGTTAAAGAAAGAGGCTCACACAGAGGGTCTACACATAGAGAGGGTAAAGATACTGACTGTTAGTTTTTAAAGAATTAATGTAGCCTTGGAATCTCCACTCCCCTGACATCCTCTCCCTTCCCTTCCCCTCATTTCTAACAGTCCTGCTTTAACTAAGCTGTGCTTTAACAATTGGAAAAGCTGTAAATCCTCCAAGGAGCATTTTTCTTTCTTTTTTGAAACATCTTAATTGATGTCTTCTGTTTCTTACATTATAATAACTAATGCTTATATAGTGCTTACTATGTGACAGTCAGAATGATAAGCACTTTACAATTGTTATCTCATTTGATTTTCACAATAATCCTGAGAGGGAAGATACTATTAAATAATAGTATCCCCATTGGGATGGGGATAAATATCCCCAATGGGGATAAATATCCCCATTTTTCAGATGAGGAAATTGAAGCAAACAGATTAAGTAATTTGAATAACTGGATCACATCCAGACCTGGCACTCTAACATTAACATAACTATCTGCAAGACCTTTTCCCCCTTCCCAGAGAGCCATTCCATATAAGAGACAGGTTTTTTTTAAGACAGGAAAAAGTCAATACAACTAATCAATACATTGAAAAAGTTCATGCGTAATGCCTGTGGACCAACTACTTCCATGAAGGAGGTAGTTTGGAGATGTCCTAATTTCTCTTCATGTGAATCCTGTTTGAACTTTACAATTTTGTTACATCATTTTTTATTTTTAGTGGGGGGGAGGTGAGTGTTTGTTTGTTCGGTTTTTTTGCATTTTGTTGTTACTGTGCATATTGTTTCCTTGGCTTTATTTGCTTCACTCTCCATCATTTCATGTAAATCTTTCCATGCTTCTCTATTCATCACAAATTTAATAGCACAGTAATTTCCATTCCATTCATGTACCACAGTTTGTTTAGCTATTCCCCAATCAAGGGGAATTTATTTACTCTGTTTCCAATTATTTTACTATAGCAAAGAAGTGCTGCCATAAATATTTATTTTTATCAATAGCGTTCTTGGGAGTATATAAGTCTACTAACAGAGTCTCTTGTTCAAAGACATCAAGGCAGCTGGATGGCAAAGTGCGTAGAATACAGGCCCTGGAGTCAGGGGAACCTATGTTCAAATGTGACTCATTTACTTACTTAAGCTTAACACTTACTAGCTGTGTGACCTTGGATGAGTTACTTAACCTCAATTGCCTCACAATCCCTCTTTCCCCCAAAATTGGTCATTTTATTTATTGGTTGTACTTTCACAGCTTTACCAACAATTCTTTGGTATGGTTAGGATCCCATAATTTCTCCAACAATTGAATATTGCCATTTTTTGGTCATCTTTTCCAATTTTCAGGGTGGGAGGTAAAACCTCTTATTATTTCTCTTATTATTAGTGATTTCTTTCAAGTGATTGTGATCACTTTTCAATTCTTCTTTTGATAACTATATGTTCATATCCTTTGACCATTTATTTATTGGGGAATGAGTATTAGTTTTATATTAATCCTTTATATACTTTGGAAATCAAACTTTTATCAGAGATATTTAATAGAAAATTTTTTGAAACAAAATACAAACTTTTCCATTTACCCACTTCCCTTCTCATCTTAGGTATATTGATTTTTTGTTTGCTTTCCATATCAAATAATCAAAGTTATCTATTTTATCTTTTGTAATAAACCCTATCTTTCTGAGGAATATTTTCAGGATCATAAGGGACTCTTGGAAAGAGAAAAAACATTATAGATTCAAATGAATGAAGCTCTAGGAGGGGAATTCAGGGATCATAAAAAGTAGATATATTATCATATATATATAATGGATGTGGTATAGTACTTTGGGTGCACATCAAATAACACCACAAAGGTGCTACCTTATTACAATAAATCCTGAAGATATTACACCAATTTTTCAGTCACAGGATGTCACTCTTAATGCTTCTATCTCCTCAGTCCTATACATTATCCAAGTTCCCATCCTTATATGTGTACATGCTACTTCCTGATTACATTCCCGTCCCAAGAGAGCTATTCACCGATATTTAAGAACTATTAATAGATCATTATTTACATCTATTACTACAAGAGGAAGATTAACTTCATTGGACTGGATAAAAGCCCAGTCAGGATTTATGTCCTATTCCTACTTCTCTCTCAACCATGCTATGCCTACCCAAGGACTCAGGCTTCTTCTCCTTTTCCTCTTCCTGCCTGCTTCATCTTTGTCTTATCCCCAGCTCATTGAAAATCTTCTTCTCCTGGCTTAGAATCAGATCAAACAGCTGCAACAAAAGACATTTCAATATGTAAAATGATTAGTTTCCATAGGAACCCAGCAATTGGTCCAGCCCACTTGGGAGCACCCACAGTCACAACCACACCTGATACTGTATAAGTTTCAGGAAACCCCATGATTCTTTTGTGTTCCTAGCTCATATCAGCCCCCTAATGATTTTATGTTTTTTGTCACATGGAATCCTCACATGTTTCCTGATCCATCCCCTTATTCTGGAAAGCAGAAGGCATACCTCCTGCTGAATAAAGATAATACTTCTTCTGTCCTAAATAAATGTCCTTCAGCATCTAGATTGTGCCCTGCCAAAGATGATGTGCTAATGCTATAGTTTATGATTTAACACCTGGAACAACCTCTGGGCACAGTGGTTCATTAAAAAAACAAACAAACACCAAAAAGAGACATAAAGAGACAAATGTTACTTCTATCTTGGCCATCTCATTATGCTGGTGACCCTCTAATAGATGTAAATGTCACCAAAATGTCCCAGGAAATTAGGGCAGATTCTCCACAAATATAGTTTTCTCCCTCCCTCTTAGCCTCAAGAAGCCAGATAGTGCAAAGAGGAAGGTCACTGAATGCCCTCATCTGCATCTCTCTCAGAGGAACGGCTACCTATGCAGATTTGAGGGAAGGGGCCATCAGCAATGAGATCTGTAGTCATCTTTATCTCAGAAGATTGATAACCCCTCGTGGTCAGTGGCCAATTCTGTTCATTCCAAAGGAGGGATGGGCAAACATGATTACCATATAATTACAGTCAAAGCTACTTTCAGTATTTCCAGAGTCCTGGACTAGTGATCAAACTGATGTAGGTTATAATTTTGGCTGTACCACTGGTTTGCTATGAAATCCCAATCAACTTGTTTTATTCCTTTGAACTTCTATTTCCTAATCTATTAAAAAATGAGAGAGTAATAGGCCTAGTTGATTTCTAAGCTCCGTTGCAGCTTTAAGCAGATTTAGTGATTTTTTTTTTTTTTATCAAATTAGAATGAGAGAATAGTTATAAATATATCCTATCCCATTTCAGCTCAGCAAGTTGGGCTGCAGTTCCTACTAGCACTCTTTTTTTTTTTTTCCCTTAAGGCAACTGGGGTTAAGTGACTTGCCCAGGGTCACACAGCTAGGAAGTGTTAAGTGTCTGAGACCAGATTTGAACTCAGGTTCTCCTAACTTCAGGGCTGGTGCTCTATCCATTGTACCACCTATTTTGATTCTGAATGAAGAGATGACTTTTCCACAGTCTCATTGGATTGGCTACTTGTGCCCCCACATCCTCCTGAGAGCTAAAGGAAGGTTGGGGTGGGCAGCTTAAAGTCAGAATAAAGAATTCACTGACAGAAGGGACAATACCGGGCAACAGAAAGAGCCCTCAACTTGGAGTCACAGGATCTAAGTTACCTGAGCAACTTTGGACAGAGCACAAGTTCTCTGGGGGTCAATTTCTTCATCTATAAAATGAGAAAGTTGACTAACATGACCTCTAAGGTTCCTTCTAGTTTTAGAATTCCTGGATCCTTGAGTCCTGGCATAGTTTGGATGAGTGCTTGTCAAAGTGTGGTCCGTGCCCAGAAATCCTTTCCGGGAATCTATGAAATTAAAACCATTTTTTATAATAATATGAAGATATTTTCATTTCTTACATGATAAATATCAGTAGCTAAAACACACATAAACAAAAACTCTCTGGGGAAGGATCCTTGATAATCTTTAAGAATGTAAAGAATCCTAGAGCATGGTATTTTCATTTTTTGTTGTTTGTTTGCTTGCTTTTTTTCCTTTCTCATGTTTTTTATTTCTTTTTGATTTTTTTTTTTTTTTGGTTCTGCATGACGAATATGGAAATATCTTTAGAAGAATTGCACAAGTTTAAACTATATCAGATTGCTTACTATTTGGGGAAAGGAGAGGGGGAAAAAAGGGAGAAAAAATTTGAATACAAGGTTTTGTGAAGATGAATGTTGAAAACAATCTTTGCATATATTCAGAAAAATAAAACACATTAAAAAAAGAAGAATGTAAATGATCCTAAGACCAAAAAGTTTAAGAATCTCTGGTCTAGGTGTCTGTAGCCAATAGTTTCCACCATAGTGGATTGCTTCCTCACCACTAGTTCCCACAAATACTGAATCCCTACCTCATCCACTTTGTAGCAGTGTGGCCACAGGCAGATAGTTAACTTCGCCTTTCTGAGCCTCAGCTGGCTTCCATGATGACAATGCTAATCGGTACCTCACAGGGTGAAGAGAAATGCATTTCCTTAAACCTTCAAGTACTACAAAATGCAGTTTGTCATTTGCTCTGAATACCTACTGAGGATCTGTGTGTCTCCACAATGTCGGGAATGACAAAGCCCACTTGCCTACTAACCCCATATTTTCCACTACTTTCCTGCCCCTGCTACACATACACTGGCACAAGCAAAGAAAAATGGATGGGATTGGCCCCCTGTTCCAGTCATACCAGCCCCCAAACCCTTCTCGTTGGCCCAGACACTCAGGTCACACTAGGACACTACTGGGAAACACCACTCCAGGGGAACGGTAGGCTCTGGACATGATGGGAAATGAACAAAGGCTTCATATTTTTTTCTGCCTTAAGTACACAGATGCTTTTCTTTCTAACATAAGGAAACAGCATGACTGGCCACAGAGAAATGCCTGTGGGGATACAGAGGGGGCTGGGCAGAGACTGATACCATATTCCTTTGCTTTCTGAGCGTAAGCCAGCTTTAGGAAATGGGACATTCCTAATGACTGACACGGGAGGAAACTGGCACTAAGGCTCTTCAGGAAGCTTAATTAACAAGGCAACGGCAAACAGAATAACAAGGCAATGGACACAAACAGAACAGACTCCGTGGGCTGCTCCCCCCAGCTTCCCCAGCCTCTCTGAAGCAGCCAGCCAACCCCACCACAGCCTGATGAGCAGAGGAGGAGGAGATCTGTGGCCAGGGCCACGTGAACCGAGTTACACAGTCTTTCTTTTGAACCACATACTGATGTGGCTTCTGATCAGAGCTCTCCAAGAGCCCCAGCTACGTTTCCCGGGAAGAAGCTGGTCATTCAAGTCTGCAAACATGAATCCCACATTCATCGGGGAAATAAAAAGTCACTGTCACCCTGAGCCTGTCTGCCTGCCTTCCTGACGCTAAAAGCAGACGGGAGGGAAGCAGGGCTTAGCCACTCATCAAAACATCATGGGTCTCACAGGAGCAAGGATTGAAGCCTGGGCTATGATGGGGAACTTCCTAAGCCATCTTCCGACCTCCCAGGGTCATTTTCTTTCTGAAAGGATTGGATTTGGGGAAACCTACGTCTCTGTGACAGGATCATGAAAGAGCACAGTATGAAGAAGCAGAAAACTTAGGTTTTTTTCTTCTTCTCAGTCTGCTGCTAATCTCAATGGCTCCATGTCTTTGAGCAGATCATTTAACTCTGCCTTTCAGTTTCCACATCTGTAAAATGGAAATAATTCACATCCTACAAATTTCACATATAAACACTCTAAGGGTCCTGTGATTTCCACAGAGTGGGGAACTCTGATCATCAAATTGACAACTTAGGAAATTGTGGGGGCTTATTAAGTGACCTATGCAGAGTCATCTAGTTAGGAAATACCAGAGATGAAATTTGAATCCAGGACCTCCTGACTCCAAGCTTAGCATCTGTCAACTTTGCTGCACTATTCTGTGATATCCTTGATAAATGATCACCTGCCCTCTTACTGAAGATCTTAGGAGATGGGAAACCCTCTGTCTTCTAAGGAATTCCATTCCACTTTTGGACAGCTGTGATTGTTACCTCTGCCAAGTTGTCAATCTCATCGGGTTACCAAATGAGATGTATGTGACAAACTTTAAAAACTGTAGAGCATGACTTAAAGGTGAGATGTCATCACAAACATAACCGCTGAGGGCAGCTGCCAAATCCCATAGGTAGGAGACAAAATCCACTTAAAAATATAATGGCAAGACAAAGGAGGCACCATTACCCCCCCCCCCCTTCCTGTCTTACATTTGCCACATCCATTCCAGGTGAGGGGATGGAAGGTGTGGGGGAAGGAGAGTATTTGTCAGAGCTAAGACCTACTTCTGTGACACAGCAGCCCCTGAATTTGCCCATGAGGACCACCTTGTTCCAAACGGTCAAGGATCTGGGATATCAGACCCCTACTTGGGCTGTAACATGATAAAGAATGGAATCATCTGTCTCTTTAAACTCTGCCTTTCTTCAGAATTTCCTCCCCACTCCACTGGTTTGTCACTCCTGTATTATATTACAATTTGTACTATAGTCATTTTTTTTTTTTTTTTTTTACACATATTAGCCTTACTGTTTCCCACTAGAGTGCAAGTTCCTGGAACACAGATACTGGTTTATTCATCTTGTCACCCAACATCACTTAACAGAGTATACTACCTACATTAGATACTCAAATATTTATTAAATGAATGAATCACCCCCACAGTCAGGTAATTCTGTAGGTTTATAACACTTCATTGTAATTCAGACCCATAAAAGAGATTCCTGAAGCCAACTCATCAGTAAACTTCTCTGAAGTCTGGGAAATGGGCCAAGACTCATCCTTCAGAGAAGGCTAACCTCACTCCATCTTACTCATTTACTATCTCTGTGACCTTGGACGGATAACCTTTTTTCCCATTTGCATTGTGTGTGTCATGTATGTTTATTTTCTTTAATTAAAGCTTTAAAGCTTTTTATTTTCATAATATATAGACAGATAATTTTCAACATTCACCCTTACAAAACCTTGTGTTCTAATTTTTCTCTCATTCCCTCCATTCCCTCCCCTAGATGGCAAGTGATCCACTATATATTAAACATGTGCAATTCTTCTATAAATATTTCCACAAATCATGCTGCACAAGAAAAATCAGATCAAAAAGGGAAAAGAAAATTGAGAAAGAAAACAAAATGCAACCAAACAACAACAGAAAGAGTGAAAACACTATGTTGTAGTCCACATTCAGTCTCCATAGTCTCTCTCTGGGGTGCAGATGGCTCTCTCCATCATAAAACTACTGGAACTGGCCTGAATCATCTCATTGTTGATCACTTCTGATGGTCGCGACTCTCATCACTGTATAATCTTCCTGTTGCCGTGCCTAATGTTCTCCTGCTTCTGCTCATTTCACTCAGCATCAGTTCATGTTAAGTTGGACAGGTAACTTTATCATTTAGGCCTTCAGTTTCCCCCTCTGTAAAATGAAGGGACTAACTAAATCTGAGGCTATTTCCAACTCTAAATGACTCCTAGGTTCCCATGACAGGTTTGTTCTAGGCTGGATAGTCAATGGATGCCAGCATCTCAGAGTTGGAAGGGACTTTAGAGGTCACCTGGTCTAATCCATCTACAACATCTCTAACAAGTGGTCATCTGTTCTGACCTTCCAACATAGATATCTTCTCAGGAGCCTTATGGAAAAAGACTCTGAGGGACTAAAGAACGAGAAGGGGACAACTAGGTGGCACAGTGAATAGATTCCAAGTCTTGAAGTGAGGAATACTAATCTCCCAAAGTTCAAATCAGGGTGTATGACCCTGAGCAAATCACCTAACTCTGTTTGCCTCCGTTTCCTCATCTGTAAAATGAACTGGAGAAGGAAATGACAAATTATTCTGGTATCTTTGCCAAGAAAATATCAAATGGGGTCATATAGAGTCAGACTCAATTAAAAACAAATTGAAAACAAAGGATTGGAGCTTAAAGCAGAGAGAGCTCAGATGAGGAGGAGCTTGCAGAACAGCAAGCCAAGCAGATGAGCTCACAGATCTACCTACACAAAGTTTAGAACCTGAATAGAACACAATCCACCCACAAAGGCTCTGTTCCACCCCAAGCAAACTTCCCTATTTCTATCCTGGCCTGAATACCGAAAGCCAACCTGAGGCATGGGACTAAATCAAACCCAAAGCAAACCCAGAACTGGGTCAAGAAGCTCCAGAGAAGCAGTGGGTAGGCTCCAGGTAAAAAAAAAATTAATTAATTAAAAATATATATATAGGGCCTGGTTCTGAATTCTGCCTGCCTACCCAATCATACCTGTATTTCAATAGTAACACCATTTTCCATGCAACAGACCCCACCTACCCATTCAGCACCAGTATATAAATGAGATTGCAAAGTTGCCTTTATAGCAGATATCAGTTCCTTCCCTCCCCTTCCTGGAAGCTCATCCCTTCACTTCAAAGCACCAGCCTAGCACCCACTCACCTCATTCCAAACACCAAAGGCTTGCATCATCTTCTGTTGACAGGATTTAGCAGATAAGAACTGATAAGAACAGATACTGCCCCTCCCACTTCCATTTTTAGCAGCTCTAGTTGTAGGTAATTTTTTCCTCTTCTCAAGCTGAAACCTGTATCTCTGTGCCTCATCCAAGGATACTATCCTTCCGCAAGAATCTTTCAAATACTTAAAGCTGAGCCCCCTCAAGTCTTTTCTTCTTTAGCCATGGCTTTGAACCCCTTATCTATTCTCAGGATGTGTTCCAACTTGTTAATAGTCTTTGAAAAATAGAACACTCAGGGGCAGCTAGATGGTGCAATGGACAGAGCACCAGCCCTGAAGTTGGGAGGACCTGAGTTCAAATCTGACCTCAGACACTTAACATTTCCTAGCCATGTGACCCTGGGCAAGTCACTTAACCCTAATTGCCTCAGCAAAAAATAAATAAGTAAAAATAGAACACTCCAAACTGAAAGTATCAGTCATATTTATATAGTTTGAAAGTTTACTATGTTAAGATTGTATCTTGTTGGAATCTTTACAAAGTGTTAAGCCATTGGAGTTGATTTGATCTTAGAAAGAGATATTTTGGGCCAGAACTTGAAACAAAGTACTAAGTGGAACTGATAGAACAATGCTTGTGTCCACACCTTTAGAGAGCTCATAAGTATCTAAGTACTCAATGGAGTTCACACGAGAATTCAGGGCTGGCTTAGTCTAAATTCACACCTCACTTGAAGTTCTTAGGACCAGAGAGCACTCTGGGAGATACAGGAGGGTACTGGACTCAGTTGGAGATTGAGAAGCCACGAGTCGGAGTTGAGCTGGAGGCTGAAGAAAGCAGAGGCAGAAGTCAAGGACAAAGCTGCAAGATCTCTAAGAGCTCAGGCAGAGAGATAGGCCTCAACTAACCGGGCTAATTTGGAAGGAGAAATAAACGTTTTGCATTTTTACCAGCTGGCTGCGATTTTGGAGTAATTATTGATTGTAACTTAAACTAAGGCTGTCTCCAGAAAACCTTCGCAGTATCTTGCTAGGGTTCTCCTGCCTGTTTTTAAATAATCAATACAAAGGAGCAGTAACAAAAAGTAAGATTACAAAGGGGAACCTAGAAGTCACCTATAAACCATCCCAAAGATAAAAGAAGCATAATTTGCCAATTGTATCATATGTAAACATGTATTAAATATATGTGCTGAATCAGAGAAGGTCATATAGGCTTTCTTTCAATGCCTTCTGGTAACCCTTTTCACTGCTTATCTCTATGCCTTCAGGGATATTTGTCTCTTCATCTATGCCCTACCAAAGTGTGATTGTAGCCTTACTTTCTGTTGCCATCAAGGACTTTCCAAGTAAGTATCTAAAAAATCCAGGCAAACCTGCCTTCCCAATTTCATAAATTATCAATTCATTTACAAAGCACTTTCCTTAATAGGTCCATTTAAGCAAGATCTTCATTCTTACAGATGAGGAAACCAAGGCTCAGAGTGACATCTTTCTCCAACCTTGCCCCCCTTCTCTAACTTCCCGGTTTTTATTGAGAGTATCTCCATCCCTCTAGTCAACCTGGTTTACAGTTTCAAAATAATTCTCCCTCATCTCCCATATTTAATCAATTAATCTTTAATCACACAACTACCCTCTACTCCAGGCCCAAATCTTACCTGGACTATTGCAATAACTTAATTGATTTCTCTGTCTCCAAATCCTCCCCTCTTCATTCTACCCACTACTTAATTGCCAAATTGATATTCCTAAAACAGAGATTATTCCCTTTCTCAAGAAATTTCAGTGTCTCCCTTTTGCTCCCAGGATAAAGTACAAATTGTTCTGTTTAACTTTTAAAGCCTTCCACATTCTGGGTGGTGGTAATGGAATGTGAGATATGGAAGTAAAATTAATGAAGGAATAATGAGAAATAAAAGAGGGCCCTGGCATTAAAACTACCCTGGTTCAGATTCTTATTACTTCTTTTCTGGACTATTTCAGCTTCAATGAGTCTTCCTGCTATGATTCTTTCTTTTATCCAACACACACTAGGTTCAATTACCTCATGGCAGCTATGTGACACAGTAGATAGAATACTGAACTTAGAGTCAAGAAAATGAATCCAAGTTCTGCTATAGATACTTAGGACTGTATAACCTCTCTCAAACTCCCTTTCTTCACCTGTAAAATGGTGATAATATCCTGCATCCCAGGAATATTATGAGGCTTCAGTGAGATGACATGCAAGCTTCTCACAAATCTTTAAGTGCTGTAATAAATAGCTACTATGAGCTAATCCATGCCACCTATCATGTCACTCTCCTGTTCTGTAGAATAGATCTCCATTAACTACCACAGAAGATTCAGGCTCCTTAGCATGGCATTCAAAATCTGGTCCCAGTCTACCTTTCCAAGCTCACCTACTTCTCTCCATGTATTCTATGCTTTAGACAAAACTCTCTTTAGAATATGTCCCCAGACTTTCTACCTCAGTTCCTGTTCATGCTATTCCCTGTATCTAGTATAGTTCCCTTCCATAAAAGACTACAATTATCTCAGTCACTTGCTAGGAATAAGTGGCAGGGGAACAGGGGTAAGAGTTTGGGACTCTTAAACAAAAAGTTTAGAACAGCTGCTGGGAGTAATGTGATAGCAAGTCAGCTGGAATGAAAGAAAAGAATTCCTTTGCCTGTGTCCCATTCTTTTGTCCTCACTACTGGGTCTGATCCCTGGTATGCTTACTGTTAATGGATAAAGGAACCTGGGGTGGGAGGCTAAGCAGGCAGCTCCATCATGTGCACTGGGAGCCTCCCTCTCTAACATGAAAATAGTGAAATTTAATAGGGTTCTAAAAATTGTCATAGGGATAAAGTCAAGCACTTGAGTTCAATAAATCAACTTTATACATATAAGAGAGGAGAGGACAAATTTAACAGAGGTTCTTATGAAAGTGATAACTATAATTCAATAAGCCTTTATTACGTACCTACTAATGTGTCAGGTGCTGGGCTGAAAGTGCAAAACGAAACTACTTGCATGATATGACTTCTCTCCAAACAAACAAACAAAAGTTAATAAGAGAGACAGCTTGGCACTAGTGGCTGGAGAGCTGGCCACAGTGGCCATGAGCAAGCCCATCACACTTCTCTCTCAATGCTCCAAGGCATCTTTTTAAGAAGTGTCAGTGTTTTTCTTTTCTTTTCTTTTTTCTTTTATTATAGCTTTTAATTTACAAAACATATGCATGGACAATTTTTCAACGCTGACCCTTGCAAAACCTTCTGTTCCAACTTTTCCCCTCCTACCCCTCACCTCCTCCCCTGGATATGGTAGATATATGGTAGTCCCATACATGTTAAATATGTTAGAGTATATGTTAAATACAATATATGTATGCATGTTTATATAGTTATCTTGCTGCAGAAGAAAGATCTGATCTAGAGAGAAGGTAAAAAAATCTGGGAAGGAAAACAAAAATGCAAGCAAACAGTAACAGAAAGAGTGGAAATACTATGTTGTGGTCCAGTCACTTACCAGAGTTCTCTCTCTGGGTGTAGCTGAAGAATCCTAAGTGTTGAAGACACAAGCTCAGTTGCTTCAGTGAGGAGACTTCCCACACCCCAACATTGAGCAACTTTTTCTATCAATAAAATTGAAAGTCTTGTCCCATTTCCCACCCCATCCTCTCCCCTCCCCCATAAAAAACTCGAGGGTAAGCTTAGGCTGCAAAAGCTGGTGCTGTATGAGCATATAATTACATCTTTCAATAGATACATTATCTCATCAATGTGCCTCGCCCCAACCCAACCTCACACAGATCATAATTGTTCAACACCTTTTTATCACGGTAATTCTTTTCCAATGCCCCCTCATAAATCTTCTGCTGAAGGTACAGCCAATCCACTAAAGGAAGCTTTACTCTAGATCTATTTTTTTTTATTTTAAATTTTTTTTATTTATTTTGAACTTTAAGAAATAAAACAAGCATTTTCATTATATAGTAGAAAAGAAAAAAAATGGACACAAAATTGTAAATCTATTACATACAATTTGCTCTTTCTGTAAAATATATAGTAAAGTTATCATGTCACTTTTCCCCCACCTTTTTTCCCCTCTCCTCACCCCATCCCTATTCTGGAGATGATTGCCATTGGACACTGCATAGATACTGGCCCAACACAATACCTAGGCACTCTGGCCATCAGTTAGCCCAAACTCTTGCTTCTTCTCCTGATTGCATGACTCCTGAAAGATATCTTATAGTGAGAAACATCATGGTGTGGCAGATAGAGAGCTGCTTGTGAAAGCAGGAAGATCTGAATTCAAGTTCTATCTCTAATATATACTGACAGCAGGATCTTGAGCAAGTCCTTCTAGGACTAGAAGTTACAGAGAAGAACTGACCTGAATTCCAAAAGGGGGTTTACTCCCCTGGGATGTCCTTTTACCAATGAAAATACGAATAAAAGTCCTTACCACCATTCCTGCTCCTATTTTTAATGCCAATTCTTGGGCATTTAGTAATGGGATGGCACTTGGAAATCTACATATCACCTTGAATATTCCCATGCAATTCCCTAGCAAAAGACAATTTTTTTTTTTTTAAGACACAGTGTGGTTCCAATCTATTCACAAGTCATAAAATACATTGATCTTTAGAGAATCAATAAAGTAATGGCCACTCTAAAGAATTAACTTTCTTCTCCAGAATAACATCCATTCTGACATTCCTCTACCATGCTCCAATGCTTCAGTCTGAGGAATCCAGACAATAGAAGTGCACTCAACCTCTCTCAGTGACTTACTGGCTCCTCCCAGAAACTCTTTTGAAGGAGGACACCCAGGTCAGCCAAGTTTTCCTCCTTATTCCTAACCATACTCCTGGCTTTTCAGCTTCCTTCATAGTTTTTTCCCCTATTCAAATGTAAATTCTTGAAGATAGGAACTGGCTTTCTTTCTACTTGTATTTGTATCCCTTACATTGAACATTGTGCCTGACAAGCAGAAAGTATTAACTAAATCTTATTGATTGATTGCAGGTAACCCAAAGGATGATAGGGACACATAAATGGGGGTTAAATAATCTGTAATATATTACTAAATAGTCAACAATCATGTATTAAGCCCTAGCTTCTTAAACTATGGTTCATGATGCCATATGGGGTCTTATAATTGAATGTGGGGGCTGCAAAATTATGATTTATTATCAGTAAATGTTTGATATGTAAACCTATTTTATATAGTTATATACCCAGGGTCAAGTAATAATTTCCTGGGCGAAAAAGGATTGCAAGTGGGAAAAGTTTAAGAAGATTTGTGCATAAGGGACTTATGCAGCAGGCACTGTGCTAAGCATTAGAAATATGAAGACAAGAAATGAAAACTTGCTCTAAAGCAGCTTCTACTTTATTGGGAGAGATATTATGTACCTATATGTGTACACAAAACAATTATATACAGAATAAATTTAAAATTTAAAATACAAAGTGGTTTGAAAGGGTAACTACTAGCAGTTGTAGGGGAAAGTTAAATTAGGATGGACTTTGTGTTGTGGTTTGATCTGCATTTGAGGAAGGGAGGGTTGTGCAAAGTCACCAACCTTACTTTCTCCTCTTGAGCCATTTGGGTCCAGTGGCAAGATATAGATCAGGACAACTGGAGATGGCTTTGGATACAGTGGGAGGCCTTGGTCTTTTTAAGCTAAGGTCTTTTTCAGGTCCCAATTTAACTGAGGCAACACCCATTCAGGGATTAAGGCTAGGTAAAAAAAAGAAATTAAGCAAAGAGTGGCCTTTTTTTTTTTTTAAACAAGAAAAAGAAACAAACAAAGAGAGAAAGAGGGAGGAAAGGAAGGAAGGAAAAGAAATAAAAAAGAAATCAATCTGGGAGGGGAAGACAGCAACAACGTTGGAGGAAGAGGATTAAATTAGATGGGCTCTGTGTAGGAGGTACTTGAAGGAAGTGAGGAATTCTCTGAGATAGAGAATGGACGGGGTGGGGGTGGGAGAGGTGGGGGAGGTGGGTGTAGAATTCCACATTTGGAGGTTAGCTTGTCCAAAGGCATAAAGTATCACATGTGGAAAATGAGGACCAATTTGACTGGACTGTAAGGAGGGGGAACAAGGTGCAAAGAGCCTGAAAGGATAGGTTGGGCCCAGGTTGTAAAAAAAAGCTTTAAAAGTCAGACAAAGGGCTTTCTATCTGATCCTAGAAGTATTAAGGAGGCAAAGAAATTTATTGAAGAAGAGAATGACTTAGATCTGCACTACAAAAAATTATTTTAGTATTTATTATTATTGTTCCTATTATTATTTCCAGAAAAAGATCATAATCCTCCTTCAGGGCTATGCACAGATCATGCTACATCTGGAGTTTGTCTTCAGTCCTGAACATAATTTAAAAGGGGCACTAATAAACTGGATCATGTCAAGAGGAGGGCAATGGGAATTGAAAGGGGCCTTGAAACTATGTCACAGGAGGAACAGGTGGAGGAACTAAGGAGGCTTATGCTATAGAAGAAACGGTTTAGCAGAAGATATGCTAGATATCATCAAATATTTGGCACGTAGGAGTGCAGATTAATTGCTGTGGAATTCTAGGATGCATGACCAGGACTACTGGGTAAAAGCAAATTTCAGCTTAATACAAAGCTGGAACTTCGTACAAAGTTAATGGTTTCCTGTGTGAAGTACTAATTTCTTTATCACTGGAAGTGTTCAAGCAGAATCCAGATGATTATTTGTTAAGGATTCTTACAAGTATTAAAAGGTTAAGTTTGTTATTATTGATTATTAACATTTTAAAGTTTAACAAGTACTTTACATACATTATGCCACTTGAGTTTTCCAATGAATTTGGTACTACATGTATTCTTCTTCTTCCCTCTTTACAGATAAGCAACCTGAAGTACAGAGAGATGAAGTAAGTTATTGTTCAAAGGTCCATAGCTAATAAGACTCAAAGGTAAATGTGAATTTGCCATACAGAACTCGTCTATAATGTCATGTAACCACTCAAATATAAGTATCCATCCCCTTGACTTGATGGTTTCTTAGAATCCAATGAGTCTATAATATCTAAGTAATAGAAAGAACCTGTCTAAAGATAGAAAATATGAATTTATAGTGGATTAGGTTGACTTTGTGGACTTATCCAACAACCCTTAGCAGTTCAAAAGCAGAAGAAATAAATGGATGGAAGAGGGTGCTCAAGGCTGAGAATGTTAAGTGTTTACAGAGGAAGATTAAGGGAGCAAAAGATTTTGTTAAAATAATTTATCTATTTGCAAAGCATATTCATGGATAATTTTTCTAACATTGACCCTTGCAAAACCTTTTGTTCCAAATTTTCCCCACCTTACCTCCTTGCCCTCTCCTAGCTGACAGGGAGTTTGATACATGTTACATATATTGAAATATATTATTAAATCCAATATATGTTTATATATTTATACAGTTATCCTGCTGCAAAAGAAAAATGAGACCAAGAAGGAAGGAAAAGAAAACTGAGAAAGAAAGCAAAATGCAAGTAACAACAGAGTGAGAAGAGCAAAAAAAAATTTAAATGCTAACAAGATTATTAAAAAAAAAAACCATCATGGGGTTTAGGCTGATAAGTGACATGAATAAAGTTAGAAGGGAATAGATAGATTAGAATAGAGAGGGTCAAAATGCTGGAAGTTAGTATGAGGAGGTGGAACAGGGTCACTATGAGTAAAGGAGAAGAAAAAATATTGGAGATCAGGTCAGAGTCTGAGAAGGAAGTGGAGTAACTACTCCAGGAGATGATGGAGTCCAAGCTGACCATGCTTGGTACTAACTAAAGTAGAGATGAAGATCATGGTAACTTAAAAGGTCAAAGAACTATGAGGTCCTGGACCTTTGGGAGACAAGAAAATAAAAAAAGATGCTTATCAACAAAAGTCATTTTATAAGTTCAGGGGAGTGTTCTAGAAGATAAGAGCATTATCTGGGCTGTATTCAACTAGCTTGTGCAAGCCAAATTTTTGTCAGGCCATCAGGACAAGGGCAAGGCAGGGGACAGAAATGCAATTTGGAGCAGAGAGCTATCTAAAAATGGGAAAATAAGTCTAGAATTAGGGTTAATAATTAATAGGGTTCTTGATGTTGAAGTCATCAAAGATGGTATAGGTGATGGAATAAAGAGGAAAACTTTAATGCTACTATTAAAGTCAGTGGAGAGCTTGAAAGTGTGCCATCAAGAACAACAGAAGGATGACAAGGATGGCGAAGAGTGAGGAATGGACTTGGTATCAAGAGACTGAGGAACTGAGCTTCTCTTTCTCTCTCCTTCAGCAGGCCTTGGTTTGCTTTACATCTTATAATCTATAGAAATCCTGGCGCACATAAGTCTTGGGGATGACACCACATCAGATTTATAATACACTATACTATGAAATTACAGACCCAACTAAGTATCTAAGAAACATGTTATTATTATAAACACTGAATTTTTTTTATTGACAAGAATGATCCAAAGAACAATTCCTAGAACCAGAATGCTCTAATTTCTCCTTAAAGATAACATTAAAATTATACAAAAATTTTTTTGGCCAAAGTATGCCCTGTAACACTTTACCCTGCCTAAGATTTGTTCTGAACCATTAGAAATTATATCAGTTGAACCACAGGAGGAGGAAGGCAGCAGGGGATCCATTGTTCTTTAATATTATACACCCACACAGCATCTTTATTCTCTGAGTATATTTAAGGAGAAGAAGCAATTCGAAACTATGTTCATTGTTTATGAAGCAATCGTGTGGAATGAGAGGGAGCAGCCAAGAGGTTACATCAAGGCTACATCACTATGGAAGTCTTAGACTCCCAGATGTCTTCTTTTTTCATTGGCTATCAATGTTCTCTGCTGGTTACCAAACTTTTACAGAAAGATTCCCAATGGAACAGAGATGGGGGAAGGAAGAGCAGGGGAAGGGATTTTCTTCCTGTGCCTGAGTACATATACCACTTGTCTTAGCTTGGTTCCGGAGGAGTCTCTAACCACTTTGTGACCTCAAGTTCAGCAGAATACCCATGAACCTGTTAATATTGCCTAAAATTCCCTCCACCAGAAAGGGACTAGGAGCATGGCAGTTAAAAAATTAAGTCATTAATAAAACAGTTATATCTCTGTTGTTGGAAGTGACTGACCCAGTAACATTGTCTCACTTACTTTAGCATCATTTCATAGAAACAATAACTTTGGTTAAGGTAAACCTGTATTAAAAAAAAAAAAAAAAAAAAAGGCTAGTGGCTTCAGGACAAAGAAAGCCACAGATATCTCTTGCTCAGTCTCCCCCCTCTCTCTGGGGCTCCGAGTCCTCAGAAACCCTTTCATTACTGAGTGGGAGAATTTGTGCGATGGTTAAGTATGGGTATATATTTTTAAGGTCATATAATGGGTATATACTATATACTATAAGATAACTATGGTCCCAGCGTCCCCATCCTGAAGCCAGTAGTTTCCTGGGATCACCACCTCTTGGAATGAGGCACACACAGATTGACAAACATGCCATTTCTCTAAGCTGAGAATCACTGGCATATAGAAGGCAGGGTAAACAATAGACATTTGATATGAAAAACGGGGGAGGGGAGAATCTGTTGTTATAGAAAACTTCAGAAGTTTACTAATACATTGCATTTGCTTTGATTGTATCTATTGTTTAAGGAAGGAACATATATTTAATTCAATTCAATTGAACACTGATTAAATCCCTGATAAATGTCAATGAGGGCAGCTAAGTGGCTGGAGTCTGGGTCTGGAGTCAAAAAGACTTGAATTCAAATGTGGCCTCAGACATTAACTATGTGACTCTAGGCAAGTCTAGTACCCCTCAGTTTCCTCATCTGTAAATTGGGCTGGAAAAGGAAATGAATGGCAAACCACTCCAGTATCTTTGCCAAGAAAAACCCAAATGGGATCATGATGAGTTAGATTCTACTGAAACAACTCAGCAAAATCAAGATGTCAATGTGCTTGCTATGGATACAAAAATATTAAAAAGTACATAATTCCTGCTTTCAAGGACATAAATGGTCTGATAGGAGGAATAAAACATGTACCCAAATAAATACAAAATGTTACACAGACCAAATAGAAATGGAAACAAAGTTCTAAAAGAAAATTTGAGGAGGGAGAAAGAAAATTCAGCTGTCAGGAACAGAGGGATTCCAGGAGAGGGGGAGTAACAGCTAGTTGTCTGAATCCAGGAGAGGGGGAGTAACAGCTAGTCGTCTGACAGGAAGGAGAAAGAATATGTGAAGGAGAACAATGTTAAATGAGATTGGAAAGATAGGCCGGAGGCAAAATGTGTAGGGTCTTAAATACTAATCTAAAAGGTTTGTAATTTACCTTCAAGGCAAAAGGCCAGTGAAGGTTGGAAGGATAGATTGGAGAGAAAGGAGACTCTCAGAGTTAGAAGGGATCTTAGGAAAAAATAGTTAGGAAGTTGTTAATGAAAGGGAATAAAGGTCTGGGATAAAGTGGTGGGAGAGTGAGAGGAGAAAGAAGAGATGAAAGATGACAGTGTGATGGAAAAAAATAGCAAGACTTAGAAACTGTGTCAGTGTGAGAGGTGAGAGAGAAGAAATGAGAGAATCACACAGTCTTAGATTTATAGATTTTTATATTTGATTTGAGAGGTAACATGGAACCACTGGAGTTAATTGGGTATATTTCAGTGTGTGTGTGTGTGTGTGTGTGTGTGTGTGTGTGATGAACTGACCTGCAAAGTAGACTTGGAATCCAGAGAAAAAAGGACCTTGTTTCTCTATGGACTTAAGAAGTTGAAACACAGGTTTCAGCCTGGGTAGAAAGCTAGAAGAAAGGGTAAACTAGCAAGAGAGGGCAATAATGTCAGAGATCCACTCCCGGAAAGCAACAACAGATTAGAAGAGGGATAAAATGAAGATTCCTGAAGAAAATGAAGTGACAATGTAGGAAGTATAGTATAAAGAAGGCCCGATTTAGAGCCAGGTATATAGAATAACATGTTTTTAGAGCTAAATGGGATCCAAGAAATCTAGTTCAATCCCTCATTTTAGAGATGAGAAACCTGAGAGATTAAGTGAGCTGTTCAACATCATATAGGCAGGCAAAGATAAGGGAAATTCTAGTCCTAATTCTGATTCAGCCACTAGCCTTCTACAGTCTCCAGGATCCTCATTTATAAATTTAGGGGAGTCAAATTTGATACTAGTAAGAGAATCTATATTCCTGTGTTTCTGATATTTCAAACTTGAGTGAGTCAGTACCTGAGGTACTGTAATTTACTTCACCTGCAAAGATTTTGTTCCCGAGATTCACTTTCATTGTAGAAGAACACTTGCATAATCAAAGTGGCAATGTGTACTGTATTCCAGGGAGAAAGTTTGGAAAGAGTGGAACAGCCAGAAAGGAGAAGAGAGAAAACTTTTGCCAATGCCAATATCCACAAGACATGACTTTGAAAAATAAATCTGTAGTTGGGGTTGGGAATCAGTTTACAGCTTGGAAACAGAATGAGAGATCCTCGGTGGAGACTTTAATTCTTGCTATGTCTTCATCAGCACAGATTGTTGACTGGTCATCAGGACCAGTTCAAACATCTCCAAAAAGAGGCCTGCAGACAAGCAGAAATGAGCAGGTGGCTTGCTTAACCATCCTAAGTTTCTTTGGTTGTAAAATGAGAGGATTGGACTCATTTGACCCTAACACCACTTCCAGCTCTAAATCTCTGATCTTATGATCTAAATGGATCTGACTGGGGAAGTCTGCAAACTGGCTCTAATCACATCTGAGGTTTTCCTTGAAACTGATTTCTTCAGTCTGTCTGGGCTAAAGTTCTCTTATTTTACTAGATCTGTATCCCAAAGAGCTCACAAAAGAGGGAAAAGGACTTACATGTGCAAAAATGTTTGTAGCAGCTCTTTTCGTAGTAGCAAGAAACTGGAAATTGAGCGGATGCCCATCAATTGGGGAATGGCTAAATAAGTTATGGTATATGACTGTAATGGAATATTATTGTTCTATAAGAAATGGTGAACAGGCTGATTTCAGAAAAGCCAGGAAAGACTTGCATAAACTGATGCTGAATGAAGTGAGAAAAACCAGGAAAACATTGTACATTATAAATGCAAGGTTATGTGATGATCAACAAGATTAGCTCTTTTCAACAATGTAGTGATCCAAGACAATTCCAATAGACTTGGGATGGAAAATGCCATCTGCATCCAGAGAGAGAGAACTATGGAAACTGAATGCAGATTGAAGCATACTATTTTAACTTTTTGGGGGGGGTTGGTTGATTTTTCTTTCTTATGTTTTTTCTTCTTTTTTTCTGCTTTTTCTTTCACAATATGACTAATATGGAAATATGTTTTAAATGATTGTACATATATACCCTACATCAGACTGCTTGATGTCTGGGGAAGAAGGAGAGGAAGGGAGAGAAAAAAATATTTGCAACTCAAAATCTTACAAAGATGAATATTGAAAACTATCTCTATATGTAATTAGAAAAATATAAAACTATTAAGGGGAAAAAGACAAATTAAAAAACACCCAGTCTACATGAGTTCCTAGAGTCTACTCCCTCTTCTACCCCTGGGAAAAATCTATTGAAATATAACAGAAAAAGAAAAGACTACGTATACCCTTTCAGTGATTAATCTAGAAGTACTGAGAGAAGGGGAGACAGAGCAACCCAATCTTTAGTGGAAGAGTGAGCTCTATAAGGTTCCCATACAGATGGATCGATACACTGAGATCACAGATAGACATACCTCCTCAAACACAAAGTTCTCCCATAACTAACCAGAATGGAGATAATAAGAATATAAAAACATCATTCCAGTAACACTATCAAATTTTTTCTCCTGGTTTAACTAATGCAAGAATGTTCATGTCCACATCCCCACAAAGGCATGTGGAGACAGATACACCCACACACTGGCAAGAACTACCCTTCCCCCTAACCACTTCCCACCTTCAACTCTAGAGCAGCACAATACTTCCAGTAGGAGGGAAGATATTGGCTAGGATGGGCAGCAAGGGGGGCTGGCCCAAGCATAGAGACTGAACCCCAAAGCAAAAAGAGAAGGAATATAACTGATTGTCACGTTCCTGTAGCATATGCTACCCTCATCTTTTCAAGTCAAAGATTAAGTCCCAAACACTAAGGAACCAGTCCATTTGCCATCTCCTGGCTAGCCCTCAGTTTTCTCAAGGAGGTACTCTATGGCCAAGGAATGGAACTTCTGTGAATGTAACTCCCTGACCTATTTGGATGTCTATTACCTGAATTTTACTAATTTCATGCTCTGATCACTGGGCTTATTGGCCCAGAGGCTATTTAACACAGCAAACAGCAATAAACAGTTTAACAGATAAAATAGGGATTTAGAGTGTTTTGAGTGAAATGACAGCTGGGTTTTTTTTTTTTTTTTCCCATATTTAGCTTCAAATTATTTCTGAATTCAGAAATGAATTCTGAATCCTTTCTTTTTCTTTCTTTCTTTCTTTCTTTTTTTTCTTGACTCCAAAGGCAATTAAAGACTGGAACGATAAGGCCAGTTAGCACAAGTGGTTTATTACATTCGTTTGTTTTCCCGGATAATTTCATCCAGCAAGGAACTTGCTCTACAAAAGCAAACCAATATTTTTTCTGCTCTCATCCTCTTAGAGAGTTACTTGGGACTACATCTATATTTTCTCTACCCAGGTATAGAAACCTTGGAGGGAAGTGCAGAAGGACCTCGTGACCTCTATCCGCAGGAGGATAGAGTAGAAAGAACACTCAACTTTGAGACAAATAGCCTGATTCAGTTCTGCCTCTTCCTCTTATCACTCATTACCTGTTCGATCTCGGACAATCACAATTTCCTTGAACTTTGACTTTCCTATGTCATTGCTTTCCTTTTGGTATATGGTACCCTGAGCTGTTTGATATGATATACGAAAGCCTTGCCTTCTCCAGACCAGAAATCTTCCTCCAAAAATATTTCTCTACAAGGATATCTAGCCTAAGTCACCTTCTCCAAGCTGTTCTCACCAACTCCTCCTCTGATTAACTCGCTCCTGTCCTCTGATTTTTGTTCTTGTTCAGAACTCTCCCTCCCTCCCTCTCCCCACTCCTACCCCACCTACCCACCGTATTGGTCCCAATCTGTCTCTCTCATTATTAGTCCATTTCAGACCCATTACAAAGCTCATATCTACGCTCCGCCTACACAGTGCTGGCTTAGATAAGCATTGAGGAGCACAGCCATGAAGCCCCAAGCCCCTGAGAAAGGGGGAGGAAGGAAAAGGGTTTTATCTACAGGGCAGACAGGTTCCTGGGCTAGGATGTGAAGAAAGGCTGCCTGATGCAGAAGCTCAGACCTGTGACTGGTTTTTCTTTTCCACTGAAGCAGATACATACTCTCTCTTGGAGTTCTTTCTGCATTCACATGCTTGAGCTAATATTCCATTTTTTTCTGCTAGTTTTCACTTTTGCCTTGGAAGTTGGAATGAGAAAAGGAAACGTTCAGCCTGAAGGGAGAAGTTTTTGAAAGTCACACCCAGAATTACATTCACTTAAAGGCTGCAAACAGCATAATTAACTCTCACTTTCTCTTTCCCTGTTATGACGACTGAAATAGAACAAGCCCTTCCAATACAAAAAGAGGGGAGAGTTCACTGTGAATGTGCTCAGCATTTGGGGAACAGAGATTGGGAACTCAGCTGAAAGTTGCATCTTTATTTTTGTGAGTGTCTCAATTAGTAATCAGGAGATAATAGTGAAAGCTAACAGAGCTGATGGGAGGCCGCCCAGGGTAGTGAAAAGAGCACTCTGGACAGAACATATCAGGGGCAAAATGAGTGCTATTAATCCTACTAACAAGCTATATGGCCTTGAGCAAGCAATTTTTAGTTGTGGGGACCTTGATTTCCTCATTTTCCAGTTGGGACTGGGTCAATCAATCAACAAGCATCTATTAAGTCATTACTATGTTAAATGCTGGGGGTACAAAAAAAAAAAAAAAAAAAAAAAGTCAAAAGATAATCCCTACCTTCAAAGAGCTTATACTTAAATGAAGGAGACAATATGCACACAAACCAATGGATTCAAAACACAGAATAAGAAATCTTAAAGAGAATTGGATGGTAAAAACACTTCCAACTCTGGATTTTCTTACCTTGAGTCCATTTCACATTAATCACCATTACACACATCAATTCCAATACAATATTAAATAGTAACGGTGATAGTGGGCAACCTTGTTTCACTCCAGATCTTATTGGGAATGGTTGCAGTTTGTCTCCATTACATATGATGCTTACTGATGGTTTTACACACATCAATTCCAAAGGGAAAATATGGGATGAAATAGCAATTTCAGATCCCATAGACATTTTCTTAAAGCTGACATCAGGTCAGCTAAAAAATGCCTAAGAAAGTTTTTTTTTTTTTAAAGTATAATTTTTTAAGTTTCACCAAGGATTTTACAAGCATTTGTTGACTAGATAGTCCAAACAGCCCTATGAAATAGATAATATTACTTACTCTATCTTCATCTTACAGAAAAAGAAACTGAGGCTGAGAGACCTTGTGGTCAAGCTCAGTGTTGCTGGACTCTTAAATCTTTCCATTCTATTAACTTTTTCTTTTACTAAGAAACCAAAGGAATATGAAGAGTCACCTGCTAGAAAGCAGAAAACGAAGTTAATCTTATCTTATCTCTCTTCTGATTATCTCCATAGAAAGTATTAGACAAATAAATAGTAAAGAAAAATACCATGTTTATTCATTTTTTTCCTTTTTAATCCGGCAGTCACTTCTCACCTTCACCACCACATACATATTTACATGATTAAACTTGACAATATGAACCCTCAGGGAGCATATGCTACAATGTGCCAGCACCTTGGCTATTCCAAAACAGAAAGGAGTTTCAAAAAATGATTAAATAAATAAATGATGATTAAAAAGAAGTCATAGAAAACAAGAATGATAACTGCAATGTAGCTGGCAAGTGTTCAGTCTCCAGTAGAAGACCGCTAGTCTTCTACAATACACCTGAATCCAAAATTATGCATTTGCATTTGTTACTATTAAATAAAATCTTATTAAATTCAGTTTATTGTTATAGCTTGTCAAGAAATTTTTGAATTCTGACTTTGTCATATAAGTCATGAGCTATTGAATCTAGTTTCAGATCAACTACAAATATGATTGTCTCTGTCTTTATTCTAGATAAAGAGATTAAAATAGCACAGAACTAAGGATAGATTCCTGGAGTGCTTCACTCTTTAAAAGACCTTCCTAACTGTCATTGAACTGTTACTGACTGCTATCTAATCATGGATATTCAAGCAGTTCTAAATTCTCCAAGTTATCTTCTAACTTGTCTTGTCCATAAGGACAGCACAAGACATTGTCAAATCTTTACTGAAATCTAAGGCAGAGCTTGCACTGCATTTCACTAGTTCACCAATCCAGAAATCTTGTCCAAAAGAAACAAAGTTTGTTTTCTAATCTAAATCGCCACCATATAGACAAGAGTCCATAAGATCCTAAAAGGTTAAACATCTTCCTCAAGCTCACAGAGCTATGTAAAAAAAGACCTGAAACTACAAATCTGATCTTCAAGGTCCTAACTCCAAAGCTCTTCCTTCAACATTAGCCAATGTGACTTTCAGCATTTGAAGGACTGCATTAGAAGAATTTGGCTAAGCTGGAAAATGGGCTAGGAACAGAAGCTGTGAGCAGATGGGGACCATGTGCCTAGTCAACCTGTGAAAGGAACATTGCTACCTTTGGAAAACAAGAAAGCAACAGGGGTGCTGTCATAATGTGTGGTTCAGGTCAGCTATTACCATCTGTTCAATATAAGGTGATATTTTTCTCTTAATTCAGAGATGCTTGGGGATAATGGGATATGCAGTTACCTAATGACTAAGCACAGTCCTAGATTTCCATCAAAGAGGTTTTTCTCTCTGAACATTAGGAAAGGGGAAACCTTGTTTAAGTAGTTGCTTTGCTTTCATAGTTTTCTCAGGGAGCCCTTGTAAGGCAAGATCTCTTCCTTCTCTCTCCTTATCTAAGTAACATTGAGAATTGTCCTACACCCCTGCTCTTGCCACAGGCCAAACGTCTGATCCAGAATTACTGAGACAAGACACAAACAGTGAGGAAGGACTAGGCACTGTCCTTCCTAAAACTTGGTTCTAACTATGTCCTTCTGCTCAAGAAGCCTCAGTGACTCCCTACTGCCTCTAGAACAAACTACAAACTCCTCTATCATTACATTCATAATCTGTCTCATCTCTTTTCAGGCTAGTTACACTTACTTCATCTTCAATGACAAAAAGTGTTCAACTTATTGTTCTCTTTAGGAAACATTCCATCTCCTACCACCTTGTATCTTGCATAGGCTTTTTCCTATACTTGGAAAGTTCTACTGCCTCATCTCAGAATCTTCAGCTCCCTTCAGTCTTAGCTCGGGGCTAGCTCCTACACGAGATCTTTCTGAATTCCCACTGTTGTTCATCCCTTTCCCAATTGTTTTGTATACATCTCCTCTTTACTTTTCTTATTGCATGCATGCTGCATCTCCCGGCTTTTTGAAGGAAGAAACTGATTTTGTCAGTCTGCTGTTTGTTTGTCTCCCCAGCAATGGCATAGTGCCCGGAACATGGTAGGTGTTTCATAAATGCTTAATGAAATGAACTGAATGGGAAAGATGGAACAACCTCCCCATACCTGAGTTCGAATCCCACCTCAGACACTTACTAGCTGTATGACCCCAGACAAATTACATGACCTCTGTTTTTCTTAGTTTCTTCAACTATAAAATGGGGGGGAATAATATTTATCTCATAGGATTGTCCAAAGGATCAAATTAGATATTCGTAAAGTTCCTACTAACATAGTACCTGGCACAAAGTAGGCACTATATAAATGGTTATTTCCCCTCCTTTTCTGTCCCTTACCTGCTCCCCCCCCCCCCCCCCCCAAAAAAAAAAGATCTGGCACATTCCCCTACTATGGAAAGGGTTTTTAAGGATAGTTGGTCCCTAGATTCAGTATTTCATCTTTTGGTCCACTCCAAAGGAAAAGTGTAAGTTTGCCCAGACCACAAAGTCAAATGTCAGATGTCATTTGGAGGTCTTCCAAATGAGGCAATACATTGGGAAAGAGCTTTGTAACGTGAAGAACTATATAAATACAAATAATTATTATCATTCAGTATTGGACAGGAGGGTCAAGAGTGTGGAAAGGAACCTGGATTAGGAAAACAGAATTAAGAGGTTTGCAAAAACATATAAAGTTTGGGGAAGGAATGCATCTGTGAGAACATCTCACAAAGTGAGCCACCTCTCCACTCTTCAAGCCTGGCAAGTGCCACAAGAGCTGAGTCAGGCTCCCAGGTAAACTTTGCCCATTCTGATTTCAGTTGATCTTCTTTCTCAGCATTGGCACTTCAGGGTCACTGTTTAACTCATATTATTAAACTATAACCAGCCAACCTTTCTAATCTTTACTTGTCAACAACATACTCCAGCTTCAAAGGAGAACAATATAGTCTAATGGAAATAACACTGGTCAGGAGATGCTAGTTTGAGGTCTAAAACTGATGAATTGTATGACTGAAGGATAGGAATTTAACATTTCCCAAGTCTCAATAGTTTCATCTGAAAAAATGGCTATACATGTGTGTGTGTGTGTGTATATATATACAAACTTTTCTATTTGGCAAACATGTCGCATGATACCATCACCAATATCTTGAAAATATATTATAAAAGAATACTCAGGATGATAATGACAAGCAGAATTTGGTCTCTTCTTCAGTCAGGATGGATTAGGTTTGATGCTACTTTTTACTCACACAGCTCCAAAAAGGAGATGTAGTACCTCCATCTTTCCAGAAAGCAAATATTAAACTTTTAAAATCCCAAGATATTCAATCTACTGATAGGTCTAGAATTAGCATATTTAATTCCCAAC
This sequence comes from Sarcophilus harrisii, assembly GCF_902635505.1. Classification (NCBI taxonomy): domain Eukaryota; kingdom Metazoa; phylum Chordata; class Mammalia; order Dasyuromorphia; family Dasyuridae; genus Sarcophilus; species Sarcophilus harrisii. Next base: position 598,193,151 of record NC_045427.1, read on the forward strand.
TTTCACTGGTTTTTTTTTCTGGTAACTTCCAGGAACCATTGTTTATATTTAGTCCTCTAGAAAACTCCACCCTAATGACTAGGATCATTCTCAAGTAATCCCTGTGAATTTTCATTGGTCCTACTGCAGGGAATATAGACTTTGAAATACTCTCAGCATTGCTATACATGGTTACATTAAAAACAAACAAACAAACAAACAAAAAAAATAAACAAACCTGGGAAAGTACCTCATTGCATAGATGAAGGAATTGAGTCATTCCCAGAGAAGATAAACTTTAAGTCTTCAAGCTGAAGTCCCTTTTATTTCACTTTGGACAAACAGAACAAATACTTTTGGGCTATAAGGAATAGCATTATCGGTTAAACTCCATAGTTAGGACACCTGCCTGGGCTCTGAGTATTCTAAAAAGTTTTCTTGGGAAGCATTGCTAGCATGCTTGGAAGTCACTAAGAACTTGAGTACTTTTATCTTGAACACCACATGATCCTAACTAGAAACACTTTTCTTCCCAACTCTGTAGATATGACATTGATGCAAATCAGTATGTTTGTAATGGCAAATAAAGCTAAAAAATAGTAATAATAACAGCTTACCTTTATGTAGTGTTTTTCAAGTTTCCAGAGCACTTTCCTCATTCAGTCATGTAAATCTTATTATTTGTGCTTGGTCCACACCTGAGCATACTAGCCATTCTATGGGACAATAGCAGGTTTCCTTGAGCAGAATGGGAGCCAGGACTCTGCATTCCAACTGAGTTGTGGCTTATAAGACTAGAATTCCTCACAATCTAAAGAATGCAGAAGGAAGCATATCTCCCCTGAATGGCCCTTGGCCAAAAAGGCAGCCACTAGTCATGGTGCCAGGCACATGCATCCTGCCTAAATCAGTGGAGTCTGTGCTTAAGAACAAAAAGGGGCTTCTTTTTGTGAAAGTTGCAAAAGCAAACCTTAGAGTGATGTATAAATATTTAGGTATTATTATTTTTAGCAGCAACATTTGTGTGGATAAGTCACAATATCCCTGAATTTTCTTACTTTTAAAATGGACATATTTTTAACACTTCCCTCACTGAATTATTGTGAGACAATGACCATATAAATTCATTATTGCCCATCTTTTGAGAATAGACTTGAGTAGAGAGAAATATTCACAGGAGATTTCAATTAATTATTCTTTCCAGAAAATGCAATAATTCTTTTTAAGGTTACGAAAAAATTCAGGAGAAATTAGACATGTGTAAGAAAAGAAGGATGGAGAGACAAGAGGGAGTGAGAAGCTGTGGGGCCATGGACCAGGATTAAAGTCACAGAAAAAGAAGCAAGAATATAAAACTCATCAGTGTGAGGAATAGGGTATGGGGGAAGGATTCTAACAGAGCCAGGAAGCATTATAGTTGATTACACTCTATACTCAACTCCCAATCCATGAACCAGAAAATACATGAAATAGAAGAGAACAGAGAGAAGAACCAGACTTCCCTTGACAGAAATATCGGAATCCTCATTGCCAAAGGCAGTTAGCTGCCCAGCAATACCTAGAAGTTCTATAGTCATTCTCTACAGCTATGGGATCCCTATCTCTTCCTTTCTTTCCCTAGAAGAAAAGCATCCAAGGTTGTTCTGTCCTACTCTGAAGGCTCAGCTCAGAAAATAGGGAATAGGCCCTCAGGCCCCTCCACAATTATTTTGAGGTCAACTCTTTTTCTCTTCCCTGGAAACTTCCCAACTAATTATAGTGAAGCCATAAGGACTTAGAGTCAGACCCCTTTCCAATACTCAACTGCCAGGTTTCCCATCTACCTACCCAAGCCAAGCATTGTCCCAGAAAAAAAGAAAGTAACAAGTTACCTCAAACATGTAGCCAAATGACTGGGGAACAGGAAGAAAGATGTTCTCCCCTTCCATCTCAAGATGTACTTGTCTATGCCCCTGCCTACATGTGCCTAAGATAAAGAATAACATTCTCTCCCATGGCCTTGGCTTAGTTCCATCAAGTTGTACTTCCCTGAAGGAAGCATTTGGCCTGGATGAGATCTGACGCAGCAAAAGTTGAATTTGTTCTTCTTCCCAAACAAACCAACCCGATAACTTGGCTCTTGCCTCCCAGCACCATTCCTACTTTTCAGCATCCATAGGCACATCAATCCAATTCTGAAAATGAGGCAAAGCTCTTTGGAATATCAATATCCAGGAGGGGTTCCCAGGCAAGACCATGGAAGTATATGCTTAGGGAACCTTAAGATAATGGGCAAATTCCTACCTGTTTCTTCCTCTGAGAAAAGGCTATAACCACTTGCTTCTGGTTAAAGTACTTGGTGAATGAGACCCAAGTCACAAGTAACAGGACTGCAAGAAGGGATGATTCTGTCACTTCCTTTTCTACCTAAACTTAATTTGTGAACCAACATCATGCTCAATCCATGTTGACACTATGATCTCTCTATCTTTTGCAAAATGGGAGAGCCAATTAGTACAGAAGTCACAGTCTAACATCTCAACTAAGGCTATCTACCATTGCCATACACGTTACTCTCCACAAACCATCCCTTTAAGCAACACCTATTTTTCAAGACCTTGCTCTGCCCCCTCCTTTTTCCCTGAGCCTAGAGAACTATAGCTTCAGGGCAAACCTAAGACAAGTTGTTCTTCATGGCCTTTGAGCTCTCTCTTCTCAAACTTTTTTTTAGTATTTTTCCTGGCTTTCCCATAATATCATTAACATTTGAGCTGAAACAGACCCTAGAGATCATTCTAGTCCAACCTCTTCATTTTCAACAGGAAGCAACTAAAGTCCCAGAAATGTAAAGTGACTTGCCAATGTAACTCAAGACTGGAATAGGATCTCAGATTCTCATTTCATCGCTTTCTTCATTTCTCCATACTTCCATTTCTTTTGCATTTAACAATTCTACTTTGAATCACAGTAATTTGATTATAAGCCTTCCCTACCACTCTTCCAAAATTAGATTATAAATTCCTTGAGGGAAGAGCAAATTGATATGCTCAAAACAGTAGACATATCCCAAAGACATCCAAAAAAGGGAAAATTGTACAAAAATCTTTACAGCAACTCTTTTTTTTACGGAGGCTAAGAATTGCAAATCCAAAGGACATCCATCATTTGAGGAATGGCTAAAGGAGCTCTGGTATGTGATTGTAATAGAATATTATTCTGCTATAAGAAATGATAAATAGGATGATTTCAGAAAAACCAGGAAAGACCTATATGAACTGATGCATAATGAAGGGAAGACAACCAGGAGTATATAACACACAGCAACAGCAATATTTCTCAAAGAATTGACTTAGTTATTCTCAGCAACATAATGATCCAAGACAATCCCAAAGGATTAATAATGAACCGCACTATCTGCCTCCAGAGAAAGAACTGATATTGTTTGAATACAAATTGAAGCATGCGATTTTTCACTTTCTTTCATTTTTTCCTCTTATATGAGTCTTCTAGTAGAAAAATAACTAATATGGGAATGTTTTACACAATTGTACATGTATAACCAATATCTGATTGCTTATCATGGCAGGGGAAGGAGAATTTGGAACTCAATACTTTAAATAAAAGTGTTTAAAAAAAGAAACTCCCCCCCAAAAAATAAATAAAGAGCTGGTAATTATATAATGGGAAAAAAACAGTAGACCTCAAATTTGTAGCCAAGTGACTGGGGGGACACGGAGAAAGATGTTCTCTCTTTCCATCTCAAGATGTACTTATCTGTGCCCCTGCCTACATGTGCCTAAGACAAAGAATAACATGAAAAACATGGAATGGAATTTGAGGATACTCCTTACAAGTAGTTTTCAATATAATTCTTCCGGCTTTGTCTTACTTCACATTATTTTTGGATTACACTGGTCATTCAACACAACAGTCCTAAACACAGAAACTGTTAAAGTTGCTCACTTAGAGATAATCATGTAAGGAATAAGATTTCATTCTCTCAAAGTACTGCCCATATTGATGGTTTAACTTGATATTAAGGGTCTTGGAGTGGGAGCCATTGTCCCTAGGTTAGGTTGTTGACTGAATATAAAGTCAAATTCTGGGTGGTGCAGAGAGAGGGCAAAAAGAGGGATAAAATAGAGGAAATGTGGATTCAAGATTCTCTACTCCCAGATATATTTTCTTATGAGTGTTGTTTTTGAGGGTGAAGCAGTGTGCTACTTGTTCATACTGCAGAACTCAAGTGTATCCATTCAGGCTTTTTTGGGATTGCAAAATGAAAGCTTCATGTAGCATTGGTGGAGTAGCATCAAGTCACAGGCAAAGACGGGAGTAGGTCAGGCAAAGTCAGGATACCGATCAAAAACTCTTAATGACTGTCTTCTAGCAATGGCACCACCTGCACATGCTTTCAAACCTTCCTCCTTAATTAACAACAATAAACAAAGCAAAAGAAAAGATTCAAAATACCAAGACTCTTTGTCCTTCCAGATGGAGTAGCCAAAGTCCAACAATGGGTTAAAGCACAGTTTTAGCTGCTTAAAATAGGTGCGGCTGTTCCCTGAAGGTAGGGAGAAACATCTCGTTATAGCTGCCAAAATCATGCTGGGACAACTCAGATCTCTCCAAGCTGACTTAGTCGGTCTACAAGATAGTAAGGTTCAGGGAGAGTGTGTCCTTAGGGCACTTAGTAAATCAAGGGATGTCAAGACAAAGGAGACCTCCTGACCAAAATTTAGTAGGGAATGAATAGTAGATAAGAATGAATCACAAGAGTTGGTTAGGGGGCTTCACAGGCCATATCAACTCATATCTGAACAAGAATCTCTTAGATATACCCCAGCATGTAGTAGAATATACCGCAGCTCCCTATTTCACTTTGGGATAGCTCTAATTGCAAGGGGGCTTTTTCTGCCTAGCTCTTCTCTGCAAGGAGTCAATTTTTTTCTCCTAGAGCCAAGCAGAAGCGCAATCCTTCCATAAATTAGCCTTTTAAATACTTGAACAGAACTAACATGTTTCCTTTAAATTTCTTGTGCATGCTAACCATCCCTAATTTCTTCAGTTTTTTTTTTTCCTTTTCAGTCAGGGTCTTCAGTTCCCTCATCATACTTAAGTCACTCTTTTCTGGATAACCTTGCAGCTTGTGCTCAGAAGTGAACAGCACCATAAATGTTGCCTGATCCAGAGAACAGAACATAGTAGGACAATTATTACCTCTCATACTGGACACTACACAGCTAAGATTTAGAGTCTAAGGCTGCATTGGCTCTTTGTCTGGCATTTCACATAGTTAGTTTCCCCCCTGGACTGTTAGCTGCCTTTCTTTGTATCCCCAGCAGTTAGCACAGTACCTGGCACGTAGTGGGTACTTAATAAATTTTTAGGGATTGAGTAGTTCATGTTGAGTTTATAGCTTGCTAAAACTCCCAGAGAAGGAGTCCCTCTCTTCAAGTCACTGCTTGCCTTCATATGGAGGTAAAATTGGACGGGTGTTTGCAGCTTTAGAGTTATCAGGTTGCCCTCCCGACTTCACTCTTTTAGAGAATTAGGATTGGTCTAGTAATGGACAACTATGTCCACAAAACTCCGATAATCTGAGTCTCTTGGGCCAAACATGCCCAACTTCTCTTCCTACACAAATTCAATATAACCTGCCTCTTCTACATCCCCAAACCAACCAGTCTCTTTTCTCCCTTACCAAGGTGTGGTCATTGCCCCCTCCATGGCCTCGGGCCACTTCCAAGATAAACTAGTCCTTATTGTCGTGTCAAGCCGCCAAACCCACTGTCCTCAGAAGTGAAATCAAGGAGGAGAAACTTCGGGGCTAGGCTTGGGAGCTTTAGGAGGAAGAGAGCAGCACTCAAACCTACTTCAAGAGGTTCCGGAGGAGCCACAGCACCCCAGTCCCGCCACCCTGGCCTCAGTAGCCAAACATCACTGGCATTCCAAGCACTCGGTGGTAACCTCTTGGTCCGAAGGAAAGTGTTTATATACAGTGCAAAAGCAAACGGCGGGCAGACCCTGTCCTCAACGCCCCCCCTCTCTCCCCCGCCCCCCCCGCCCTCTTCCACCCCAAGAGGCGTGGTAGGTGAGAGAAAGCAGTTTGGGAACTATGCCTTAGGAACGCTAAGTGGCCTCCGAGGTCCTCAGCCAAGACTGACCTGGCACTGGGAGGCCAGGAGGGCAGAGAGGGCAGCACAGAAGCTGCCTGAGTGGAGAGAGCCGGATGCTCGCTGTCCGCAACCTGGGTCTCGGGACAGGGGCTGGGCTGAGGGCTCCCCCCTCCACCCCGGGGGCCCCCGGCTCAGATCTCAGCTCCCGGCAGAGCTGCCGAGGCGGTTAAAGTCCTGCAGGCAGAGAGAAAGGACAAAGAGAGAGCGAAAGAAGAGGACCGAAGCTCGAGAGAGTTCCGCGGCCCAGAGTGAGGCCGGGATTGAGTAAGTTAGGGGAAACAGCCGGCTTCTGCTTCTGCTCCAGCTCCGGCAAACCCACTTTTTTGGAGGCTGATGCAATCTCGGGGCCAGCCGGAGGAGGGGGCTCCCTGGCTGTCCTTCGACCTCCCCTCCCCTTCCTCTCCTGCGCTCCCCGCCCGTTCCCAAGGCGGGCAGGCGGAGCGTCCCGGCGTCCCGAGCCCCCAGACGAAGCGAGGACTAGACAGCGCCTGTCTGGGCACCTCAGGCGCGGGCATACTCGGGCTGTCTGGTTGTCCGACTGGCTGGCCGTCAGTCTGCCAGCCTGCCTGCCGGCACCGCCCACCCCCTCCACTCACGCGCCTCCCGAGGGGGCTAGCTGGGGGTCTGCCTGGCAGTCGGGCCACTCTGGGGGAGCCTCTGGCCTCCATCCATCTGCCCTTTCGTCCGTCAGTCCGTCAGTCCGGCGGAGCCTGCGTTACCTGGGCGGGTTGGCAGCGGCCTCGGTCCGGCTGAGGGCCGGCATCCCCAGCACTCTCCGCCAACTAGACCCCCGGCACTGCAGGACCAAACCGCCGCGGTCGCAGCCGCTACCCGGACCCTGCGGCCCGCCCCGTCAGCTCATTGGCTGCTTCTGCCGGTCCGCCCAGGTGAGAGCCGCCCCCGGGAGGAGGGGAAAGCCGAAGGAGGGGAGGAGGAAGAGGGAGGGAAAGAGAGGAAAAGGAGCGGAGAGATCGGGAAAGCCAGCGAGGGGAAAACCGTGGACTAGAAACTCGCCAACCACCTGAGGACCGCCCCTTAAAGGGCCCTCTGAGAGCACGCACGCCCGCTGCCTACTTCTAGTTCACCTGCTCAAGCCCCACGCCCAGTCGCTTCGGTGGCGTTAGTTACGGAGCTGATCAGCGCCAGAGCTTGCAGGTCTGTGCATCACAGCCCTGGAATGAGAGAACTGCAGAGTTTGCGAGAGAACTCCGCAGCCTATACCCATGCCTGGAAGAGCATCCCCTCCATAATTTCCGAACAAGTGGTCATCAAACTCCTGCTTGAAATCTTCCAAAGAGTTTGAACCCATGACTTCCCCAAGCAATCCATCCTACTTTGGAATAGCTCTAGTGGTTAAGAGCTATTCCTGGAACATACTTGCTAAGTTCCGGAAGCTTGTTATGGGAATTTTCTGAGTCGCTAGATACTGCAACCCAGATTCTAGTCTCAAGAATCCCACACTACAGAAAGTTCCTTCTTTCCTTCCTCTTTCCTTCCTTTCTTTTCCTCTCTTTTTCCCTTCCTCCCTCCCTCCCTCTCTCCCTCTCTCCCTCTCTCCTTCTGTCTTTCATTCCTTCCTTTCTTCTTTCCTTCCTTCCTTTTTCTTTCTTCTTTTTTCATTTGTATTTCCCTTTTCTTCTTTCTTGCTTTATTCCCTTCCTCCCTCCTTCCCTCTTTCTTTTGTGCTTTCTTTTAAAAATATCTACTTACAGAGTAGCTATGTCCTCTCCATGCATAGAAGTTATACACTGACATATCATTGAAGTATATTCAGAAAAACACTGGGAAATGAATGTAAACTGTTTGATTTTTGTTTTTCTCCCCGGGTTATTTTTTACCTTCTGAATCCAATTCTCCCTGAGCAACAAGAGAACTGTTTGGATCTGCACACATACATTGTATCTAGGATATACTACAACATATTCAACATATATAGGACTGCTTGCCATCTAGGGGTGGGGGTGGAGGGTGGGAGGGAAAAATCGGAACAGAAGTGAGTGCAAGGGATAATGTTGTAAAAAAAAAAATTACCCTGGCATGGGTTCTGTCAATAAAAAGTTACTATAATAAAAAAAAAAGTATATTCAGAATTTAACGTGTATTAAGTACCAACTAAGTCAATAGCTGACACAAATAGAAACTTATTAGCTGTGTGATCCTTAACCCCATCACTTAACCCGGTTTGCCTCAATAAGTTCCTTATCCATAAAAAGAGCAGGAGAAGGAAATGTCAAAGCACTTCAGTATCTTGGACAAGACCAAATGGGCTCAGAAAGAGTCAGAGGAGGTGGGGACCAATCAATAACAATGATGTGCAAAATATAATCTCTATACTTATGAATGTCTGGAACCTTGATCTTAGATTCATTAATGTGTGATATCTGAAACAATCAAGCAAAAATGACAGTGACATTATTTGGACACACTGAGAGTTGTAGCTTTTATGTTACATGTGGTAGGATGGAGTTGTATGCATATGAACATGCATTTGCACCAGAGTGAGTGTTATCTGCATGCTTTCATACATTGAGACCTTATATGTGTCTACTTGTGTGTGGCTTGTAGTGGAGGATATCAGGTGCCTGTGTATGGACGAATGTATATATACCACCTATAAAACTTCTGAGACATAATTTCCTTTATAATGACATGCAGGGGAAAGAACATTGGATTTTTGAGTCAGAAGGAAGACCTGGATTCAAATTCCAGCTCTGTTACTTTTGGAACTTTGGACAAATGTTTAACTTTATAAAAAGAAGAACTTGACTTAATGCCCAGTAAGATTTCTTTAAATTCTAGTAGACTAGAAACCTCTCCCTGTGTTTTCCTTCCTTTCCCTCCTTCTTCATCACTTCCACCAGCCTCCTTACTCCTCACAATACTTCTTCAATTTCTCTAGCCCCGGGGAACCTCATGGAGGATCCAAGGCCTTTCCATCTATTCTGCATGTATTTCTACTATATCAATTTATTTATTTGTTCCCTCCATCAGAATGTAAATTTCTTGAAGGCAGGGTACTTTTACCCCCTCCCTTTTTTTTTTTTTTTTTTTTTTGTATTTCTAGAACTTAGCTCAGAGCCTGTCACATAGTAATGACTAAATAAATGCTGGTTGATTGGTTGATTAATCTTAAGAGAATTGCAGAATGATGCACACAAAATGACATATCTTTGGATTCTTCTAGTCTGTCTCCCTCTTCCATGAGGTCAAGGATGATCCCTGGCAAATCACTTGCTCTTTTAGGGCCAGCCCTCAGCCCCAGTGACTGAAGTTTAACAGCAGAGCCACCATGACAACCAGATTATCTAAATTCATGTCTGTTGTTTCATATCTCTTAATATTCCTCCAATCTGCTTTTGAAAATGACCACTGGGCATCATAAAGGGACCAGGAAAGTTAGTTGGAGTAGGGAAACCAGGGCTGGGGAGAGGTAAGGACAGAATACTGCTAAGAGAAGAGGGACCTCCTCAGAATTCTAGACTCTTATTTAAGAAGAAATGACCCAGTACTAGCATCCCCAAATTTTGGCAACGGTTTCCAATATCTTCAGGCTATTTTGAAGTGCCCCAAAGCTAAAGGCTATAGCTACAACTGATTTGAAGAGGAAGCAGTTGTAAGACCATGGAGAGGGTCATAAGGGAGTTGGGGGGATTTATGGGGAGATATGGAGAGGAAAGAGTTATGGGGATGAAAGGACATTTATAGTGAATGGGCAATATGTGAAGGGGTTATTATTGGGATTGAAGGCCAGTGGTAAGAGGATATGTAGGTGAAATGAGGAGAGTGTACAATTAAGGATAATAGAGCAATTGTAAGAAAATTTTAGAGGTGGAGTTGATACAAGGCATAATGGGGAAGGCCTAATTATTAGGTTATGGGAGGAGATAAGTGATGAAAAAGTTTTAGGGGAATGTATAAGATTACACAATTACACAGGTTGATGGAGAGGAGGCAAAATTATAAGAGAAGGAAGAGTGAATGGGGAAGGGAATAAGCACTTATTAAATATCCACTATGTCCCAGGTAATGTACCAAGTGCTTTATAAATATTATTTCATTTGATAGAATAGTTATGGGAGATTTATAGATGTTGATGTGGGGAGGGTAAGTTCTGGAGGGTAATATATATTATTTGAAGAAGTTTAGAACAGTTAATCCTTTGTTTCTTACTTCATTATACAGTTTTTTCTTATCTTTAACTTTCTACTGGCAGTGTTGGCCTCCTAGGTCAAAGAATCTGGAATACCCAATACCTCTTGTTATGGGCCAGAACTCTGAAACAAGGATTCTTACAAGATGCTAACTCAGTGGAATTAATAAATACAATGGTTATCCAGTTTAGCATGGTGCTTAATAGTTCTCTAAATTCAGTATGATTGATTTAATCTTACAACAAATAATGGTTTCCTAGTAATATAATGATTGGTTTCTACTCAGTGTAGAGCATATAAGCTGAGACAAACTCAGCCAAGGTCAGAGCCAGATTCACTGAGAGACAGATTCATTCCATGGTCCACCTTTGTGGTGGCTGGAGGCTGAAGCACAAGCCCTTGGACTCAGATTCATTCATCCTGTCTCGCACCACTTTGGTGGCAGGGCTTTCCTTCTTAGCTTCTCCACTGAAACCAAGACTCTGGAAGGCCTTTAAAAAAGCTAGCCCGGGCCACCGGCAAGGAAACTAGACTGTGAAGGAGATAATAAAGGATCTGGACTTTAATACCTGGTTATTCTTGTGGTGATTACTGAATTGAAATGAAGGTTGCTCCCAAAACCTCCAGGAAACCAACTGAGAACATTACAGCCTCTGACCGGAACCAGCCCTGAGCTAGGGGGATGCTTCTCTTTTTTCCCAGCCAAGAATAGCCATGGCCTTGCCCCAGGCCAGATCCTATTACAAACACAGATCACATTTACTCTAGTTTTTTCAAATCATTATTTCCTTCCTGGTTTTCTCCCCCTGCCCCCACCTCCTTCTGGAGAAATTTGGACTGTGCTCCACGATTCCCAGGAGGAGGGGATCTCCCTCATCTCCACATACTCCCAGTCTAGGCTAAGGGAAAATATCCCTCAGTCCTACCTGCTTGGAATATGTGGGCCTGGCGAGATATTTCTCTGCCCTTCCCTCCCTCATCACTATAGTAATAAAGACAGGTCAGTTCTCAGACTGGGCAGTTCTAAAAACCTGTCCAAAATATGAGACTTTGTTTCATGACATTTTCCTGCTCACCATCTCACTTTACCAAGTTTTTTAAAGTTTACACTTAAGGTATAATCCAGAGACACTGTGACTGTTCCAGTCAAGTCTAAACAGGTATAACAGAAACCTAATTCTGTCATGACTACCTGCACTGGGTCACTGAGGAGGCTGTTTAATTTCAAGCATTCTTTATATCCCTCCCTCACATGGGCAGGAGGACCTAGTAAACCAGGAATCTCCTCTCTTTGCAAGAAAGGCTCTGGTTTATCCTTGCCCTTCCTTCTTTCTAAATTTCATCATTTCACTCAGAACAGAAGACTGAACATGTTTTTTCAGTCTTCCCTTCCTAGCACCAAAAATGAGCAGCCATTTTGGGGTCAGGTACATGCTTATATTCTCTCTTGGTATGTCAGAAAGCAAAAGCCAAACACAGACTGCCTAATTCATTCAGATTGATGTCTCATACTCCACATTTAATTTTCTAGAGTTCTCAAGAACCATTCTTGTTTCAAGTTCAGAATTTCAAGTGGCATACAGAACATATTTTTCTCTCTATTCTCCACTCCTCATTCTCTAAGTCTTCTGGCCACAGGACTACCCAACTTGTTCCAGGAACAAATCTATCCTTTCAAGCACTCTAGTCTAGATCAAAGCTTCTTAAACTGCAGGTCATAATCCCATATGGGGTCTTGCAACTGAATATGGGGGCCATGGAATGATGCTTTATTAATAGTAAATGTTTGATTTGTATAGCTATTTTGCATTCCTGTAGGCCCAGGACTTTGTACAAATTTCTCCAGAGAAAAGGGTAGAAAAAGTTTAAGAAGCTAGATTCTAATTGATTGAATACATGGATCATCTCCTTAGTGCCCTCAGGTATTTTGCCTTTTTTCTGAACTTACACACACATCTAGCCTACCACCTGGACAAGCATGTCTTTTTCTTGTCCCCTCTTCTTTATCTAACCAAACCTTACCCATCCTTTAAAAATTCAAAATCCATCATTCCTCCAAAACTTTCTCAGACTATTCCAAGATCTCCCTCTTTCTCTAAACTCACAAAACGCTAATGCATTATCTCTCTTCCTTAAATCATATACTGTCATTCTTTTTTTTTTCCCTCCATTTATTTATTTATTTTTTAATAACTTTTTATTGACAGAACCTATGCCAACGTAATTTTTTACATTATCCCTTGCACTCACTTCTGTTCCGATTTTTCCCCTCCCTCCCTCCACCCTCTCCCCTAGATGGCAAGCAGTCCTATACATGTTAAATAGGTTACAGTAGATCTTGGATACAATATATGTGTGCCGAACCGAACAGTTCTCTTGTTGCTCAAGGAGATATACTGTCATTCCTAATCACTTCTTACACAATTGTGTGTACTTGAGCTGTTATTTTTTTAAAATAGCTTTTTATTCACAAGTTATATGCATGGGTAATTTTACAGCATTAACAATTGCCAAACCTTTTGTTCCAATTTTTCCCCTCCTTCCCCCCACCTCTCCCCTAGATGGCAGGATGACCAATACATGTTAAATATATTAAAGTATAAATTAAATACAAAATAAGTATACATGGCCAAATTGTCATTTTGCTGTACAAAAAGAATCGGACTCTGAAATATTGTACAATTAGCCTGTGAAGGAAATCAAAAATGCAGGCGGGCAAAAATGTAGGGATTGGGAATTCAATGTAATTGTTCTTAGTCATCTCCCAGAATTCTTTCTGTGGGTGTAGCTGGTTCAGTTCATTACTGCTCCATTGGAACTGATTTGGTTCATCTCATTACTGAGGATGGCCAGGTCCATCAGAATTGATCATCATATAGTATTGTTGTTGAAGTATATAATGAACTCCTGGCTCTGCTCATTTCACTTAGCATCAGTTCATGTAAGTCTCTTCTTGAGCTGTTATTTTACAGTTGAGGAAACCAAGGCAAACAGAGGTTAAATAATTTGCCTAAATACATACAGTTTATAAATTATCAAGGTTGGATTTGAACTCAGATCATTTTAGGTTCAGGTCCAGTACTCTACCCACTTCACTATTTGGCTTCTCTTAGTAAGGATTTGAGGTGCGATTTTGCTCAGATTTTGCTGACTCCAAGTCTGTACTGCTATACCTGCTATGCCAATCTGACTTTCAATAAACTGTGACTCCCAGAGAACTTTCATCTGTTGTGAGTTTCATACAGTTTTCACTGGACAAGGATGATGATGGTAGTAATAATAATAATAATAATTACTGACTTGTATTTAGTTTAGTTTGTAGAAGTATTATCCTCATTTTCCAGATGAGAAAAATGAGGCTTAGAAGAGAAAAGTAATAAGCTAGCCAGTAAATGGTGGAAGCCCAAAGCTTTTGATACCCAAGTTAATGATCTTTCACTAAAGCTCTGTGCTAAAGAAAAGCCAAAAGCCCTGAGTGCAGAAGCTGAAAAGAGCATAAAAATAAGATATGGAAATATAGGGAATCATCTTAACTTGAGGAATCTGGATAAAAAAAATGAATTGTCCCAGTTTTCCCACATCCCCTCCAACAATCATCATTATTTTTTCCTGTCATCTTAGCCAATCTGACAGGTGTGTAGTGGTATCTTAGAGTTGTCTTAATTTGCATTTCTCTGTAATAATGACTTGGAGCATCTTTTCATATGACTAGAAATAGTTTCAATTTCTTCATCTGAGAATTGTCTGTTCATATCCTTTGACCATTTTTCAATTGGAGAATGGCTTGATTTTTTATAAATTAGAGTTAATTCTCTATATATTTTGGAAATGAGGCCTTTATCAGACCCTTTGACTGTAAAAATATTTTCCCAGTTTATTGCTTCCCTTCTAATCTTGTCTGCATTAGTTTTGTTTGTACAAAAACTTTTCAGTTTGGTATAATCGAAATTTTCTATTTTGTGATCAGTAATGATCTCTAGTTCTGCTTTGGTCATAAAGACCTTCCCCTTCCACAGGTCTGAGAGGTAAACTATCCTATGTTCCTCTAATTTATTAATAATTTCATTCTTTATGCCTAGGTCATGAACCCATTTTGACCTTATCTTGGTGTACGGCGTTAAGTATGGATCAATGCCTAGTTTCTGCCATATTAGTTTCCAATTTTCCCAGCAATTTTTATCAAACAGTAAGTTCTTATCCCAAAAGCTGGGATCTTTGGGTTTGTCAAAGACTAGGTTGCTATATTTGTTGACTGTTTTATCCCTTGAACCTAATCTATTCCACTGATCAACTAATCTATTCCTTAGCCAATACCAAATAGTTTTGGTAACTGCTGCTCTATAATATAATTTTAGATCTGGTACAGCTAAGCCACCATCATTTGATTTTTTTTTCATTAATTCCCTTGAAATTCTTGACCTTTTGTTTTTCCATATGAACTTTGTTGTTATTTTTTCTAGGTCATTAAAATAGTTTTTTGGGAGTCTGATTGGTATAGCGCTAAATAAATAGATTAGTTTAGGTAATATTGTCATCTTTATTATATTTGCTCGCCCTATCCAAGAGCATTTAATATTTTTCCAATTGGTTAGATCAGACTTAATTTGTGTGAAAAGTGGTCTGTAATTTTGCTCATAAAGTTTCTGATTTTCCCTTGGCAGATAGATTCCTAAATATTTTATATTATCAGTAGTTACTTTAAATGGAATTTCTCTTTGTAACTCTGACTGTTGGATTTTGTTAGTGATATATAAGAATGCTGATGACTTATGTGGGTTTATTTTATAACCAGCAACTTTGCTAAAGTTGTGGATTATTTCTAATAACTTTTTAGCAGAATCTCTGGGGTTCTCTAAGTATACCATCATGTCATCGGCAAAGAGTGATAATTTGGCTTCCTCATTGCCTATTCTTATTCCTTTAATCTCTTTTCTCAGCTCTTATTGCTATAGCTAGCGTTTCTAATACAATATTAAATAGTAACGGTGATAGTGGGCAACCTTGTTTCACTCCAGATCTTATTGGGAATGGTTGCAGTTTGTCTCCATTACATATGATGCTTACTGATGGTTTTAAATAGATGCTGCTGATTATTTTAAGGAAAAGTCCATTTATTCCTATACTCTCAAGTGTTTTTAATAGGAATGGATGTTGGATTTTATCAAATGCTTTTTCTGCATCTATTGAGATGATCATATGGTTTTTGTTAATTTGGTTATTAACATGGCCAATTATATTGATAGTTTTCCTAATATTGAACCAGCCCTGCATTCCTGGTATAAATCCTACTTGATCATAGTGTATTATCTTGGAGATGATTTTCTGTAGTCTTTTTGCTAATATCTTATTTAAGATTTTAGCATCAATATTCATTAGGGAGATTGGTTTTACCCACTATTCTCAAGCCTTAATCACCATCTCCCATTTTACTTCATAACCAGCATATGACTTCTCCTTGTACTTTAATGAGTTAAGCATAGTTCACTCATGTATTTAGTATTTTATTTTTCTCCAATATATGTAAAGACAATTTTTACTATTCCTTTTTAAAACTTTGAGTTCCAGATTCTCTCCCTTCCTTCCTCCCCACCTTACCCTTCCTATTGAGAATGCAAGCAATTTGCATATGTGATCTTGTAAAACATTTCCATAATAGTCATATTGTGAGAGAAAATATAGACTCCCTTCAAAGAAAACCCTTATGAAAAATAAAGTAAAAAGAAAGTATGTTTCTATCTATATTCAGACACTATCAGTTCTTTCTCTGGGAACTGATAGTATTTTTCATAAGTCCTTCAGAGTTGTCTTAGATCATTGTATTCCTAAGAATAGTTATGTTGTTCAGAGCTGGTCATCTTACGATATTGCTGTTACTTTGTACATAGTACACAGTACATTTCATTTTGTATCAGTTCATGGAAGTCAGGTTTTTCCTGAAAGCATTTTACTCATCATTTCTTTTAGCACGATAGTATTCCATTATAATCACATACAATTTATTCAGCTATTCCCCAGTTAATGGATATCTCCTGAATTTCTAGTTCTTTGCCCCCAGAAAAAAGCTGAGAGATATATTCTTTCTCTTTCTGTTTTTATCTTTCTGATGTACAGACAGTGGTATTGCTTGATCGAAGGATATGCATAGTTTTATGGCCTTTTGGGTATAATTCCAAATTGTACTACAGAATGCTTGTCAGTTCATAACACCACCAATAG
The DNA here is from genome assembly GCF_902635505.1 of Sarcophilus harrisii. Taxonomy (NCBI): domain Eukaryota; kingdom Metazoa; phylum Chordata; class Mammalia; order Dasyuromorphia; family Dasyuridae; genus Sarcophilus; species Sarcophilus harrisii. Next base: position 598,209,655 of record NC_045427.1, read on the forward strand.
TGCATTAATGTCTCATTTTTCCCACATCCCTTCCAACATTTGTCATTTTCTTTTTCTGTCCTATTAGTCAATCTAATTGGTATGTGATAGTGCTTAAAAATTATTTTAATTTGCATCTCTCTTATCACTAGTGAGGTAAAACATAGGACTATAACTAGCTATAATAGATAGCTATGATCATTTCTTCAACAAACTGTTCATATCTTTTGATCATTTATCAATTGAGGAATAGCTCCTATTTTTATAACTCTGACTCCATTTTCTATGTTTGAAAAACAAGGCCTTCATGAGTGAAATTTACTTCAAATATTTTTTCACAATTATTCTTGCTAACTACATTTTCCACATTTATTCTGTTTTCTCTCTCCTTTTATCCTGTCCATCCTCAAAAGTGTTTTGTTTCTGACTACTGCCTCCCTAATCTGCTCTCTCTTTTATTACCTTCCCAACCTTTTTTATTCTCCCCTTATTGCCCTTTCTTCCCCTCCGTGGTAAAAGCTTTTCCTTGCCTCTTTTATATGTGATAATTTTTCCCATACTACCTCCCCCCTTTCCTTTCTCTCCATACATTCCTTTCTTACCTCTTAATTTTATTTTTTTAGATATCATGCCTTCACATTCGACTAACACCTATGCCTTCTGTCTATATATACTCCTTCTAACTGCCCTAATAATGAGAAAGTTCTTATGAGTTACAAATTTCATCTTCCTCTGTAGGAATGTAAACAGTTTAACCTGATTAGGTCCTTCATCATTTCTCTTTCCTTGTGTACTTTTTTTATTTTCCCTTTTTTTTCCTTGTGTACTTTTCTTGTGAAGTTTCTCTTATTGAAAGTCAAATTTTCTATTCCATTCTATTCAGATATTCTATCCTAATCTTTTCTATCAAGAATGATGGAAAGTTCTTTATTTCATTGAATATCTATTTTTACCCATGAAGGATTATAGCCAGTTTTTCTGGATAGGTGATTCTTGGTTGTAATCCTAGCTCCTTTACCCTCTAGAATATCATATTCTTTATCCTTTAATTTAGACACTTCTAAATCTTGTGTTATCCTGTCTATGGCTTTACAATATTTAAACTGTTTCTTTCTGGGTGATTGAAATAATTTCTGTTTGATCCAGGAGCTCTGGAATGTGGCTGTAATATTTCTAGAAGTTTTCATTGTGGGATCTTTCAGGAGGTGATCATTGGGTTCTTTCAGTTTCTATTTTACCCTCTGGTTCTGGAATATCAGAGCAGTTTTCCATGACATCTTGAAAGAGGTTGTCTAGGTTCTTGTTTTAGCATGTCTTTTAGGTGGTTCAATATTTTAAAAATTATTTCTTCTATATATATTTTCTAGGTCAATATTCAGTGAGATATTTCAAGTTGTTTTCTTTTTTCTTTTCATTTTTGGTTTTGTTTTATTGTTTCTTGATTTCTTATAAAGTTATTAGCTTCCATTTGATTAGTTCTAATTTTTAAGGAATTATTTTCTTCAGTAAACTTTTATACCTCCTTTTCCATTTGTCCAATTCTACTTTTAAAGGAGTTATATTCTTCATTGGATATTTTTTTTCCAAACTTTTTACCAATCCTACTTTTTAAAGGAGTTTTTTCTTTTTTTTTTTCTTTTTCTTTTAAAAAAATTTTTTTTTTTATTATAGTAACTTTTTATTGACAGATAAAGGAGTTTTTTCTTCAGTGAATTAGCCTCTCTTTCCATTTGGCCAATTCTGCTTTTCAAGGCATTCTTCTCTCCATTGGCTTTTTTGTATTTCCTTTACCATTTAGCCTAGTATGTATATGTGTGTGTGTGTGTGTGTGTGTGTGTGTGTGTGTGTATATATATATATATATATATATATATATATATAATATACTTATATATTTTCTTTCCCTTTTTGTTTTTTTCTCTTTAGAATACAGACTTAGTAGTGGTGCTGCTTGATCAAGAGGTATACATAGTTTTGTGACCCTTTGAACATATTTCCAAATTGCTCTGCAGAATGGTTGAATGCCAGTATACAACTTCACCAACAGTGCATTACTGTTTTAATTTTCCCACATCCTCTCCACCATTTGTCATTTTCCTTTTCTTACATATCAGTCAATCTGATTGGTCAGTAGTGGTAGCTCAGAATTGTTTTAATTTGCATTTCTCTAATCAAGAGTGATTTAGAACACTTATTAATACTTCTGTAAATAGCTTTAATTTCTTCATCAGAAAACTGCCTGTCCATATCCTTTGGCCATTTATCAATTGGAAAATGATTTTTATTATTATAAATTCCACTCAGTTCTCTATATATTTAAGAAATGAGACCTTTATTAGAGATACTTGCTGTAAAGATGGTTTCCCAGATTTCTGTTTTTTTGGGTTTTTTTTTTTTTGGCTGCTTGTAATATTTTCTCCTTGAAGAATTTTGATCTAGATTTTGGAAGATGTAGAATTTGGTTATAATATTCCTTGAAGTTTTCATTTCAGTTTCTCTTTCAGGAGGAAATTAGTGAATTCTTTCAATTTTTATTTTACTCTATAGTAGCAAGACAGTTTTTTTTTTTTTTTTTTTGATAATTTCTTAAAATATGATGTCCAGGCTCTTTTTTTTATCATGGCTTTCAGTGGTCCAATAATTATTAAGTTATCTCTCTTGATCCATTCTAAGTCAGTTGTTTTTAATTTTTTCCACTTTTTTGATTTTCTTTCATTGTTTCTTGGTATCTCATAGAGTCACTTCCATTTGCCCAATTTTAATTTTTAAGGATTGACTTTCTTAAGTGAGCTTTTGTTCTTACTTTTTCATTTAGCCAATTCTACTTTTCAATGAATCTTTTCTTTATTGATTTTTTTGTGTATCTGGTGTGCTAGTGCTCTTTGCCCTAAAACTGAAACCCAGGACTACAATTCAGATCCGTGTATGGGCAATGCAACATAGTTCTGTCCCCCATGCCAACAAAGTTGTCTGACCCCTTTAATTTAAATTTAAATAATAAGCCCACAGATATGTGGGCTGAAAGGTCCAGAAACCACTTACTGATGTTACTGATTCAGTCATCCCAAAACCTACTCCTGGTATAACAAACTTTTCATGCCAATTTTCTAAGTTGTCTTGGGCTAGAAAATTGTTTCACTGTCTTTTGTGGATTTTTCTGCTCTAAAATTTGTTTGGTGACATAATTTAAAGAAGTGTGCATGGATGGGGAGGGTAGTTCAGCCTTTTCTCTGCTAAAAATGGTGGGGCTATAAATGGGCTCCACCCACCAAGGATGTCTTTTCTATTTGTGTTCTCAATCCTATTTGATCTCTTTACTGTATTTAACATTATTGATTAACATCCCACCGAGATCCCCCTTTCTATAAATTTTCTTAACTTTTGACTTCAATTAGATTATGTAATATAAATTTGTAGTGATATATTTCTACTATATTTAACATAGATTGAATTTTTTGCCATCTAGGGGAGGGGGGGGGAAAGGGGAGAAATTGGAAGGTTTTGTAAGGGTTAATGTTAAAAAATTATCCATGCATTCGTTTTGAAAATAAAAAGCTTTTTAATAAAAAAGAAGGAAAAAAGGGAAAAAATAAATTTGTAGTGGACCTAGTCAATATAGTTTCGTGGTTTTCTTTGACTTCTTTTTGGCTGTCCAATGGTAGGAGCAGACAGTAAGTGGTGACTGAGACTTGACACAGCAAGGAAACAAAAGACTTGAGAAAAGGTCTACACAAAAATAGAACCGAACTGATTCACTAAGGAGCCAAAATAATGGCAGAAAGAGAGTCACCATTGTGAGAGTTGCTATTGGGGTCCTGTCCTTCGTTGGGAGGACTTTGGTGTAAGAGCTTTCTGAGCCCTTTGGTGTCGGAGTTTCACTAACTCTTGCCCGGAGCATTGTCAGGAGAAAATCTAGGAGTGATAGCTTGGGGAAATGTAGGAGTGTGGGGAAATGTAGGAGTGTGGGGAAATCTAGGAATGATAGCTTGGGAAAATCTAGGAATGATAGGTTGGGGAAATCTAGGAGTGATAGTTTGGGGAAATCTAGGAATGATAGCTTGGGGAAATCTAGGAGTGATAGCTTGGGGAAATCTAGGAATGATAGGTTGGGGAAATCTAGGAGTGATAGTTTGGGGAAATCTAGGAATGATAGCTTGGGGAAATCTAGGAGTGATAGCTTGGGGAAAATCCTTGTCAGGATTGGAGGTCATTGGGAGCATGACGAACAGGTTTAGGTTATACAGAAGCAGAGGGAGAGGAGAAATATCACCAGATTCTGCCCAGACAAAGGGATTTCAGAGCTCCAAACACAGAAGAGCAATATTTATGGGCCAAGGACATGGGCATCTCGGAGTGTAGCCGAAGCAGGGCGGAGGAGCAGGGATATGTCAAGTTGATGAACTTTGAAGTTAGGTTATATGAGGGAGTTTCGGTTTCTTCATGGATTTGCAATCCTCTACAGGGTCACTGTGAGGGTCAGGTGAGTTTTTCCTGACCCCCCTTGTGGTGAATGCTTTCTCCCTCATCAAATGACCCAGTTAACCACTAGGGAGCGCTAATGACCAATTCCTGACCTTATTTAATAAAAAACGGTTGTTAAATAGTCCACTCTAGAGGCTATGTCCATCATCAACACCAGAGGGCGCGCCGAGGCAACTGCTAAAGTCTCTGACTCTCAGCTAGCTACCTCGCTTGTCCCCTTTTGTATGACCACAAATCTCCTTGGTTTCAGGGGTAATTAACTATTTTGTGTCATGGGCTTTTTTGGTCGTCTGAAAAAGCCTAAAAATCCCTTTTCCGACTAATGTTTATAAATATATAAAATTAAATATATGGTATTATAAAACCAATTAAACCAAAATTAAGTTATCAAATATATACGCAGTTTTACGTACATATATATATGTGTGTATGTATGTATATGTGCATATACCCCAAATTCATAGACCTCAGGCTAGGAAATCTTGGTTTAAGGCTTTGCGTATATATTCACTTGATCATTCTCTTGATCAATCTCTTTCCCCTCCCCCACAAATTCTGCGCCCACCCCCAACCCTGCTAAATTATAAAAGAGATTTTTCCCCAACAAATAACTGTAAATATGTGCATATATGCTTCCTAATTCACATCATTAGGAATAAAATATATACCTCAGGCTATTGAATAAATGCCAGCCATAACCTGAGAACTCCATCCTGTCACCATCTTCTCCTGTGGGGAATAGCAGATGTCCTCTCGCAGGGCTGTTGCATCCGCGGCATTACCTGCCTTACACCTCCAGCAGGGGGTGTGCGTGTGCGGGGTCTGGGTGGAAGGGGCTGCTGTAGGTGATGCTAGGACGGGCTAGGGTACCTTGGTCTGTCTTCTGTGGTTTGCACGTAGTCTTGATGGGAGTGGATCATGCGCTGAGTTCTGCCTCCAGGCAGCCTGTGTCCTCTCGGGTCTTGAGAAAAATCCAATTCCACTCATTTCTACCGATTCCAGTCTCCACTAGAGCTTTCTATTCAGGTCTCAGAGTGATGTGGACTGACAAGAAGAAGTCCATCTGGCTATTATCAGTTATAACCAATTCCCAGACTATCCGGATTTATTGGGAGGTAGAAGTCTTCCCACTATCCCTCAAACCTCGGTGCATCTTTAAATAACCTATGAGATATTGATTAGCACATCTTTAGACAGGTCTGGAACCTGGTCTGCTTTCTATTTGGCTCCTTGATCCCCCCCTCCCTCTGGGTTCCAGCCTTTCCTTCTCTGAGAGATCCCCAATGCTTATGGTGATCTTTGCTAGATCTTTTCAGGACCAAACCCAGTGCCTTCCCTCTTACGGAGTCTTTCTCCTTACTCTAACTAACTATGGTTCATCTGTTAAACTCCTCTAACTGCCAGACAGTAACATACTCGGGCCTCATGGCATTTTCCTTTAATGGATTCTTCCAAATTCCTTTTTTTTTCTAACTATAAGCTCTCCCAACTCATATTTGCTCCTCTTTATGCCTATTTTACCACTTATTTTTATTTGTGACCTCTTCTCCTAAATAAATCTTTCTTTTGACAAAGAGAATAGCCATTGTAAAATTGTTTCTTTAAAAAAAAAAAATAAGGTAATTGGAGTTAAGTAACTTACCCAGGGTCACAATTTTTTTATTTCTTTTTTTTTTTTTTTTTAATTTAGCCATTGTGAATCTGTCACATGTTTATTTTGAACTACATATTGCTACTCTGACTTCAACAAGAGTACTCAAAGCACTCCGAGGCCTTTCCTCAGTTTTCTGCTTTTCTCTCTAGTATTTAATAAATGGTTTTTCATCCATTCATTTATTCATTCACTTTGCTCATTTGCTCATCAAGGTAATTGAAAATAGTCTTGTGGGTCTTCCTAAAGGTGGTTAGGTATAGTTCTAGATTTCTTGATTCCCTCCTATTACGTATCTCCTAAGTAGTCTGTTTTTGCAGAGTGGTTGTTTCTACAAATGTATTTCACCTTAGTGCAGAGTTACAATTCTAAAAATCATGGCAGAGAAAATAGATTATTGAGGTACCTGAATGCAGTAGTATTGCTCCCATAGTTCCCTACTTCCTCTCCATCTGTTCTGAAAAGAAATTTCTAGTGTTTATGGACTGTTACAGAACCAGGGAAATAATACAATATATGTATACATATTTATACAGTTATCTTGTTGCACAAGAAAAATCAAATTTAAATATAAGGTTGAGAAGGAAAACAAAAATGCAATGCTTAATAATTTTTTAAGAAAGAGAGAGAGAGGGAGGAAGGGAGGGAGGGAGAAAGAGACAGAGAGATAGAAAGACAGACAGAAAGGGGGGAGAGAGACAGGCAGAGAGGGGAGAGGGAGAGATAGAGGGAGAGGTAGAGAGAGAGGGAGAGGTAGAGGGAGAGGGAGAGAGAGAGAGAGAGAAAGAACATTTTTGGTGGGATAGGCAGGTGATAGCTACTTCCTCCTCTCTGCTGCTACTTCCAGTAAAGTACTTGCAGCCTAAATTGGGAGCAGGGAAGACAAGACTTGTCCCAGAGATCTTCAGTGATGAAGTTGAAATTGAAGGACAGAACCTAGTCCAAGGCATTAGCTGTGGTGTTAGTGGTGTGAGAGACCGTCAGAGAGGGTGACAGAATTGCATTGGATTGTCTGCTGCTAGCTACTAGCAGCTATTTCCTTTAAAAGGGGGGAAAATCTCACCTGGCGAAGAGATGATTCCCTCACTTTCCACTTTTTTTCTCTTAATCTCTTCCCTAGATTTACACAGGTTTGGGAGGAGAATTAGGTGTTTTAAGAGAGGAGAGTGCTTGATAGTTGCTTGATATTTTATTATGTTTATTGACATTTTAATTTGTTGTGTTTATTATGTGTTAAAGCCATGTATTTTAATAAATCATGATCTACCAGAGTAGACCATGGTGTGTAATATAAATTTAGATGGCTGATTAGAGTGAAGGAAATTTCCATCATATAGGGCTGGGGCAGAGCCAAATAGGAATTTTCATGCCCCTAAATCATTTTTTGAATTGGAACCAGTACCTGCTACAACATAGAGTCCTCCAACTTCACTGTAGTTGGAGGGAGAGGTAAGCTAAGCATTTTCAGGCAAACCCCAAACTCTTGTCAGTAGGCACTAATAAAAACCTAAGAGTTCTCAGCCACTTCCATGGAAATCTACCAGGTATCCACTCCCAAGACTTTTCCATTCAAGTCAACATGCCCTCAAGCATTTATTAAATTCTTACTATATGTGCCAAATACTGTGCTAGAGATACTAAGTAAGGCAAAAATAGTCTCTGTTCTCAAATAGCTCAATCTATGGAGGGGAGACAACATGTCAACAGTTATGTACAAATCAGATATATACTAGATAATTGGAGATGTTCTTAGAGAGGAGACACCAGCATAAAGTGCACTGGGAAAAGCTCCTTGCAGAAAATGGAACTTTAGGCAAGATTTGAAGGAAGCCTTGGAAACCAGGAGACAGAATTCATGAAGAAGGAGAAAATCCCAGGTATTTGGAATAATCAGTGAAATGCATGGCAGTCAAGAGTGTGTGTGTGTGTGTGTGTGTGTGTGTGTGTGTGTGTGTGTGTGTAATCAGCCAGTGAGGGGTGGGGTTATGCTGGCACTTAGAGTCCTTTAGTTGATTAGTGTTTCTTAAGGTGGGGCAAGAGATAGACAATAATTTAGAGAAGAATAAAAGGGACAACTTGCTGTAGTAAAGGCCCATTTAAGTTAGATGACAAATTTAAGCTAATTTTGTTATTTTTGCTGAGTTGTTTTGGTCATATCTGAGTGTCCATGATCTTTTTGGGTTCTCTTGGCAAACATTCTCGCATGGTTTGCCATTTCCTTCTCCAACTCATTTTATAGATGAGGAAATTGAGGCAAAACAAGGTTACTTGCCTAGGGTCACACAGTTAGCAAGTATGAACTTAGAACCACCTAGCTGCTCTGGGATAAATGACAAACATCCCACGTAAAAAATGCTAATCTCTTTATGGGATCTAATCTCTTTAAGTTCTCAGTCAGTTATACCTGAGCAACATACAGGAATATGTTTTCATGAGGGCGTGTCTAATTGTACTAGGGCAGAAGATAAAGAGGATTAAAAAAATGAGGGTTTTAATCTTGTTCTTCATTAAGGTCATGGCCAAAGCCAGCTCTCTTTCTTTCTATTTGAAACATGCCTGATGCTGAAATTCAGATATCAAAGAAAATTTATCTCGGAGAAGTGCAGAGGAACTGGATGCTTCTGGCCAGAAGCTGGCTCCCCTTTCTTTTAGGAAGAGGGAACACTGGGTTCAGAAGCAAGACAAGCTTCATACTTTTAGTTTGTAGCAGTTCCCTTCCTTTAGAGAACTGATTGGTCAGTTCCCTTCCAGGTTACAGTCTTTTCTAATATGTCCATTTTATATTTGCCCTAAATATGTATAAGCATATCCCCTTTTCCCTTGTCATCTGTTCCATCTTCTATTAATGAGACTCTAATTTTATATGAGGTGTATCGGCTTATATGCATGAAGCTTATTAAGCAACTGTAATAAAGAAAAGCTTTCTCTAGGTCATTGTCTTAAGCTGGTTTAAGCCAGTTTCTAGCCTAAACTCCCTTTATCAGATTTTTGTAGCTAAATTAGTTTCTCCTTCTGAAAACTCATTGTTCAGTGCTACTTATTATCTCACATTACCTTGAAGCTTGTAACTTTCTTCTTGCAAATTTTCTAACTTTTCAATATTTCTTACACTTTCCATTTGTCCAAATTTGATTCATCTTTTGAGTCTAAGCTTAAGACCTGTTTCTTCCATGAAGCTTTCCTTCACCATCCCATTATTCATTATCCCTCCTTCTTTGACATCCTATACACCTCCTGTGTATATGAATCTGGTTTCCTCAAGCTGGACTGGGTGTTCCCTAAGGCCTTGGACCATGGTCTCTGCTTCATTTTTCTCCCGCTAGTTAGATCAAACCTGGCCTGGGAACAAGGAGGTCTCTTAACACAGACCTTGTGATTAATTCATATTAATCTTTTAACACTTTAGTGGACCTGAAATCGCATTAGTATGAATACATCCCCAAATCATACACTTCAAAACTCATGTCTTCCCATCCTGTACCCTTCTTCTTGTCCATGTCCTTTCATTAATCCTTCTTAAAGGAGATATACCTCAGATTAAAGACTTTCTAGGTCCTTAGATGTTATGAAGCACAACAGCACACAGACTCACCCTCACTCTTTACTTTTGTACATCATTGCCCCCCCCCTTTACTGATCATTTTTTTAACTAACAACTTTCAACACCATTTCCTGCATCTATACATTGCTTTATAGTTGAAAAAAGGTTTATATCTATTATCTAATTCAATCTTTACAACAATCCTAGAAGGTAGATAATGCAAGTTTTATTAGGGATAGAGAAAAGTGCCAGATCTATGATTTAGTGGTATTGGGAACTTCTAGGTGAGCAAATTCTTTCTACCAGTACAGGTTGGTACCTTTGTCCAAAAGTGTTGCTAAGAGCACTTCAAGTTTGTGACTCGCCCAGCATAAAGCCAATATGTATCAGGTATGGGATTTGAACCCAGAACTCTTGGCTTTGAGATTCCCTCATCCAGTATGATATGGAATTATAACTATTCCTATTTTATAGGAAGAGAAATAAAGACATAAGAAGCTGACTGATTTGCCCAAGTAAATGGCCGAGTCAGACCTTGAACCCAGACCTGAGGTCCTCTTACTAGTATACCACTAATGTGTGCCAGTTTTCCCATATCCCCTCCAACATTTATCATTATCTTTTCCTGTTATTTTAGCCACTCTGAGAGGTATGAAGTGATACCTCAGAATTGTTTTAATGTGCATTTCTCTAATCAATAATGATTTAGAGCATTTTTATATGATGATAGATGAATTTAATCATCTGATAATTTTTTGTTTACATCCTTTGATCACTTATCAATTAGGGAATGACTTGTATTCTTATTTGACATGATTCTTTATATATTTTAGAAATGAAGTCTTTATTAGAAACATTGATTGTAAATTTTTTTTTCCTAGTTTTGTGCTCCCCTTCTAATTGTGGCTGTATTGATTTAAGTTGGTGCATATTTTTCAAATTCTGCTCTTTGTGGATGGCTTTGGACTAAATGCATCATTTTATGTTATTACAGGAACTCCATGAGGTAAATATCACTTAAAAAGAAATCATCCTAACAGTCTATATAGGAAAAGTTGAATGGATGAAAATGCCTGTCATATAGATTATGACATATAGCCTACTCAATAAATTGTGTGTGTAAGACACACAAAGAAAACATATGCCTTAACTGCCTATCACATAGCCATCCCATGCACTGTAACTTGTGTGTTACATACTAAAAGATATACATATATGTACACATGATATACATTCATATGGATTGGAATGTATTCGGGAATATTGCATAATGTACCTTAGCATGCACTTTTTTTTGCATAGATTTCTTCTTATTAGTGTTGTTTGGTTGTGAATCTTGGAACATTACCCTGTCTGATAGTTAATATTAGAGATGATCCAAAAATCAATTGAGAAATGCATAGTAGATACAAGTAGATTACAGGACATTTCTATTTTTCTATATTGCTTATTATGTATGGGCAAAAAGTAGTAAGCAGGATATATGTATAAAATATATTATTGAAAAATAATCTAATCCTTTAATGAGATTGAAGGATAACAAATTAGTAACCCAAATACTTATAAAGTATTTTTAAAAGTTAGAAGGCAGATTTCCTGTGCAGGTTTTGTATAAAACATGGACCAAAAATAAAATAAAATAAATATAATTTTAAAAAATGCAGCCAAAAGTCACACATTACAGGGTAATTGTGTATGTTCTGATCTGTTCTGATAAAGAGAATACCCCCATCAGTGAAATCAAAGATCCATTGAAGTACAGAATTATTGTCATTTCCAGAAAGACTTGGATCCTACTTCTAATATTGGGAGACATCTCACATGGGAACCGATGTGTTTATCAGATTAGAAAATTGTTACCTTGAGAAGAACCAGTGAATATAGGCAAGAGAAATTAATAGGAGAGGAGGTGGTGATGGAAGGATGAGGGTAATGATGAGGAAAAAAATCCAGAGAAAAAAAATAAGGCATCCTTTAAAATGTCACCTTTTCCCCCCATAATTATTCAAAGAATTATCCTCTATTCCCTTCCCTATATCAATATCCATTCCATTTTTCTCAGGGAGAACACCTTCCTTGAATGTGTTAGTCAGATTAATATTTGATTGAAGTCTGCAAGACCAGAACTGGGAGATGGGAACCATTAAGCTGAAGTAGAGGACTGACTAATCTTCTGAGGAGATGTTCTTCCCTTGTGGTCAGCTCCCAAATAGCACTTCTTGTAGTTGCCCAAATTCAGGATTTCTCTCTTCCTATTAGAGTTAGGCCTTAAGATACTCACCATCCTTCCCTTAAGCTTTATGAGGAGTGAACAGTATCATCCAAATGTATTGTGATCTCCCTTTATTCTGGCAGTCTACTTAGTGCCTATAAATATGCCCACATCTCCCCCATCCCTCAAAACTTCTCACTTCATCTATCCATCCCCTCTAATTTTTTCCCACTTTAGCTCTACTGCCTTTTATGGCTAACTTTAAAAAGTTGTCTCTAATAGGGCTCCTCTGCTTCCTTTCTTCTTACCTGCTTCTTGATTCCCTATAGTCTGGCTTTTGATCTCATCAACAATTTTGATCAAAGTTGTTTTCAAAGTTAGTAATAATCTCTTAACTGATAGATTCAATGACCTTTTCTCAATCCTTAGCTTTAATTTTAACAGCATCCACCACTCTCCTTTCTTTGATACTCTCTCTTTAGGTTTTTAGGATACTACTCTCTCTTGGTTCTTCACCTTCCTATCTGACTGCTCCTTCCCAGTCTCCTTTGCTGGATCTTCATTCTTGGGTGTCCCATAGCACCCTGTTTCTGGCTTTTGAGCTGGTGCTTTCATTAGGTCCCAAGGATTCAATTATCATCTCTCTGCTGATGGGAAGAAGTGTTTCGCTACACTTCTGGTCTGCTGGAGGTCTAACTCAGACCTGTAAAATGGATCTCTTCATGTGAGCTGCTCCTGCTGCTGCTGCTGCTGCTGCTGCTGCTGCTGCTGATGCTGATGATGATGATGATGATGATGCTGATGCTGATGCTGATGATGATGCTGATGCTGATGCTGATGATGATGCTGATGCTGATGATGCTGCTGCTGCTGCTGCTGCTGCTGCTGCTGCTGCTGCTGATGATGATGATGATGATGATGGGTAGTTGCTGTTCTCTAACCTCTCTCCTCTTCCCTCTGCCTCCAATTTATTTCATTTCCAGCCCTCAAGCAACACCTGTGTTGTAAAGGCTGCTTTGCAACTCCTTCAGATTGTTATGATTCCCAGCTGTGGAGGCTCTAGGAGAATTGACCTGCCCCTTCACCTAAGCATGGTCCTTAACAAGGAAGGAAGAAAGGGAAAAAGGAAGGGAGGGAGGGAGGGGGGAAGGAAAGGAGGGAGAAAGGAAAAGAGGGAGGAAGAGAAAAAGAGAGGGAGGGAGGGAGAGAGAGAGAGGGAGAGAGGAAGGGGGAAAAAGAGGGAGAGAAAGTGGAAAGAAGGGAAAAATAATATACTTTGGTCTGTATTCAGATGACATCAGTTTTTTTCTCAGGAGGCAATTAGCATTTTTCATCATGAGTCCTTTGAGAGTGTCATGGAAGACATGTCTCAATATATTTCTATCTTCCCCATTACTGTCAAGGTACCACCTACTTCTTAAATACCCAGGTTCCTAATTAAGGTGTGTGGGAATTAAAATTATTCCACCTACAATAAGAGACTAAGACAAAGCTTCTGAGTCTATGACACTTTATTAAAGAAACTTTGTTCCCCTCCAATGAAGTGGACTTCAGATCTTTCTCATAATCTCCCTTAGGGCTATATTTTATAGAGTTATAGTTATGCTGAATATAGAACAGCAATTTTATTAGTTAACATATAATATGTAGACTAAAATATGAATACCAGCAGGGTCACAAATTATGTTAAACTTTCACAGTCAGTGACCTAAATGGTTATAAGATGATGATTTGCTCCTATTGGACAGATGATTGGTCCAGAGGTACAAAAAATATTTTGGGGGACTTTCCACGTAGCTATAAACTCTGCCACACTGGGCTTGGTCACCATCACAAGGTAAAACAAGGATGGAGGGCCTTTAGTTAACTAGGTTAGATTCTAAAGACTGAATGAGGTAGGTAGCATCGACCCAATTCTCCTGCATCAGAGGGAGGAGTCAGAGCAGAGGGCTAAACCTACAATCTATAAAACCAAGGAGGTAAAACCAATGTGTACCACCTCCTACCCTAAAGGCTGTATTACAAGAAACAGAGGGTGCAGAACTAGAGACACAGCAATTGTTGTTATCTGTCCAGTTAAGATCATTTCAGGAACATTATGATCAGTTATGGACACATTTTAGAGAGGGCAAATATAAGTTGGAGAGTTTTCAGGAAACAGTCAAGATAGAGAAGGGTCCCAAGATTATGCTATTGAAGGATCAGTTGAGGAGGGTAGAGGCAAGAAGGCAAAGCAGCAAGAAATATAGCAAGCTTCTCCATCCAAAAAAAGTCAAATTTCCAAACAAATATAGAAACTGCAATAGGATGAATCCCAATTGGGAAATTCAATGGAAAAAAGCACAAACATTAATTTTTTCCAGGTCAGCATAATGAGATGGATAGAGAGGTATCTCATGGGGTATGGGATTTGGCCAGGAGCTCAAAGAGGCTGAGAACTAGGGCAAGAGGAGGTCCCAGATCCAGCACAAAAGGGCTGAAAAGTGCATGGTACAGGAACAAGTGCCAGTTGGCAGTTCTGTTGTTTATTACTCATTTTCAAGTCATAGATCTAGGGCAGACTGAGGAGGGGACCTGCACATAAAGGGTACAGAGTAAGACTGTGTGCCTAAAGAGGAAAAAGTTCAGGAGCAAGTAGCAGTTGTGTGACATGGACACCAGGAATGAGTTGAGGATTTAATTTTAGCCCCTAATCCAGTCTGAAACCTGTAGTGAAATAACCAGGACAGACCAAATGGGAGCTTGCAGTTCAGTCACTCTTAACCAATAGAACTTTCCAGCTTGTCAGTATTGGCTGTTTGTATAGCAGCCTATTGAAATTCCAAAGGGGCTAGTCCACAGACCTGTTGTTCAGAACCAAATCCAGGTCAGAAACTTGCAGAGCTCAGACTAGAGAGACAGACTTTGCATAGAACAGACCTGTTTGGGGGTATATTTAAAGATTTTTTTTTGAACATTGAAAGGTTATCTTGTTAAAAGGGCTCTGAGATTCTAGAAACATTCTAACAATGTCCCAAGAATAACTCGCATTCCCACAGAGATTGCCCTAACAACAAAGACTGAAATAAAGAAGTAGACTGGAACAATGAGTGAACAAACAAAAAAGGAATCTCATCATAAAAATCTTTTCTAGTGACAGAGATACTCAAAACATGAACCTGGAAAGAGTGATTTCAAAATATCTACATGCAAAGACTCAAAGAAACCCACAGCATGAGCAGAAATTCAACTAGAATTTTTGGAAGAGCTGAAGTAAGAATTTAAAAAAATTTTTAAATGGTTTTCATAAATGACATGAGTTCTAGGAATAAAAATTGGAAAGAAATTAAAATTAATTAATTTAATTTGTTAAATCAAAAATTAAATTAATTAAAAAGAATTGGGAAGGGAGTTAAGAGATTGGCATAAAAAGTATAAAACATTGACCAAATAACAAACTCCATGAAAATTAGAATGAGCCAAATAAAAACTGATGACTTTATGAGACAAGAAATATTAAGATAAAGAAAAAAAACCCCAGAATATAAGGTATCTCATAGCAAAAACTGACCTAAAAAAGTTTGATGAGAAAAAAAAAAATTACCTAAATATTTTGACCAAAATAAGGGCCTAAAACATATTTTAAGAAATCCTATAAAAAACCTACCAGATTTTTAGAATCAGAGGGCAAAGTAGGATTCACTGGTCACTTTCTGAAAGAAATCCCAAAATGAAAACTAGGAACATTAGAACTAATTACTGTTCTTGTTCAGTTGTCTTATTTTTTGTGTGCGTGTGTGTGTAACCCCATTTAAGGTTTTCTTGGCAGAGACACTGGAGTAACTCACTATTTCCTTCTCTAGCTGATTCTAAAGATAAAGAAACTGAGAGAAACAGGTTTAAATGATTACCCAAAGTGACAATTTCTAAGACTGGGTTTGAACTTAGGAAGATGAGTTTTCCTGGCTCCAGGCCTACCCTCTATCCAGTGTGCTCCCAAGGGGAAAAAAACCTGCAAGTAGAAAGAATTCAAATACTGAAGAACCACAGTCAGTACCACATATAATTCATCAGTCACTAATGAGGTTGGGGTAGCAATTTCTAGTTCAAAATAAATATGTGATAAATTCACAACGGCCATTCTCTTTGGCGAAAGATTGATTTATTTAGGGAAAATGGGTTACAGACAAAAATGAATGAATACAATAGATACCAGGAATGGTAAATATGAAAGAATGGAAGCACATATGAAAGACAAATTCCAGTGGAAGTCATAATTACTCTGTAGAAAGGAAATACTCCCTGACACCTGGGTATGCCATTTACTAGCAGATTAGATCCATAGAGAAGTTTAACAGACTAACCAGTTAGCTAGAGAGAGGAGAGGAAAGACACTGTGAGGAGGAGAGAAGTAACCTCATATTGGGGTTAGTCCTGAAAAGAATTTAGCAAAGATCTTCACCATAAGCAGATTTTTATAGGGGAAATGCAGATCAAAGAGGAGGGGGAGTGCCAAGGAGTTCAGAGGGAGGGGGTTGAGCTGCCAGATGGAATGCACCTGGCAGACCATGTCCCAGACCTGTCTAAAGAGCTGCTAATCAATATCTCAAAGGTTGTTTAAAATGCACAGAGATGGGGGAATAGATAATGGAAGTTGACAAGGAATTCCATCCTCACAAACACGCCACATAAACAGGATAATCTGGGAATTGGTTATATCTATAATAGTCATTTGGACTTTTTCCTGACATGGGAAAAGACTGTTTACATCTGTCTTCACTCTTTTGTAGTGTTCTTTTGGTTCAGTTTTCTTGGGGTCTCTGGAGCAGCCTTCGTTTCAGTTCAGTAATCACCACAAGAACAGCCAGGTGTTAAAGTCCAAATCCTTTATTATCTCTTTGCTGATGCTGGGCAGCTTTCTGCAGAGCCTTTCAGTTTGGCCTTGGTCTTAGTGGGGGAAGTGGAGGAGGCCAGGTCAGCCACCAGGAAGATCGAATTGAATTTCTCCCCTTGGTTCTGAGAGCTTAAGCTCCTGCTCCAGTACTTTGTCTTCTCTGCCTCTGAGAGCTTCTCCTCTGTGGCTCTCAGTCCCCCTTTATATGCTCCAAACTGAGTGTAAACCAATCATTATATCACTAGGAAACCATTATTTGTTGCAAGATTAAATCAACCATACTGAACCATGCTAAACTAGATAACCATCGTCTCATCAATTCCACTTAGTACCTTGTAAGAATTCTTTGTTTCAAGTTCAGAGTTCAGGCCCATAAAATTTGCAAAAGAAATCTTTCAAAGGAGGGGAGGGATCATCCCTAAACAGAATGAGATTTAGGAGATTACGCAGAAGTTTTTGAGGCTATTTTGGAAGGCAAATCTAGAAATATTCATTGTACTTAACAAGTATAAAAGCTGTCCAGAAACTGGGAGTGAAATACAGTTGGGAGAGTGTTACAGAGATAAACTTAGACCAAGGGAGTACAATACAAATTGGTTACCAGAGCACAATAGTGGAGATGAGCATAGAATCAGTTTGTTCCTTGAATTGACCAAAATCTAGAAGAAAACAAACCTGACAAGCAGGGGTTAGGGACATTGCAAACAGTAAAGGAGTTACTTGGGTAACCAAAAATACATATGACAAAGTATTCAAAAGGACTTGGGCATTTAGGCATTGGGTAGAAAGGATAATAGGGTGTACTAATCTAAGCAAAAATCTTTTATCCCTCATTGACAGGCCTGTAGGGTAGGGCAGGGAGAACTTGAGAGAAAGCATTAAGAGTAGAGCTCTTATTCTTGGGAGATGAGATTAAAGGAGCAGGAAAAAAGCTTAAGAAATGTAGGAGAAAGCAATTCATCTGGTTTAAGTATGATCAATTTTCTCCACCTTCCATGAAGATTGAGGATGTTAGGTTGAGTGGAGATAATAATCAATTTTAGGCTCTTAGCCACAGTTTGAATTATTTGTGACATGAAGGCAAGTCATTCTGGAAAGAAATGGGCAACTCCCCAAAAAATGATCTTTTTTGGTAGAGACTGTTCTTGTGCTGGCCTGGCTCTTCCTTCTAAGGAATTTTCTCTGCATCAGGAGTAAAAACAGATTTAATTTCAGGATATATGACATCGGCAGAGAAACAAAATCTTAAGAGTTTGAGATCATAACTTGGCTTTCTGTTTGGATACATTAAAGGTGGGGTTTTCAGAGATCTCCACCTGGGATGGGACTTTAATCAAAAGTCCTTTGCCTATTTAGGATTAAAAGTGGGGTGAGTATAGAAGTCAAGCAAAGAGGGTAGCCAAGATCCCCATGAAGAAGATTGCTTTGGAGAGCTGAGGTAACATTTAACTTAAAAGTAATTTTCAGAAGGAAGGATTCCACCAGACTAATAGAGGCATCAAATCCTTCCTTCACAGGGATATGAGACTGGTCCTCTATTAAAAATAAGACTTTTGAAATAGAGAGATTAACCCAAACCTTTATGAGGCATAAGTGTAAAATCTCTTTTTGCCAATCTTTTCTATACAAGCATCCCTCCTCTGAACAAGTTTTAGAATGGGCATTTTCATAATGATAAATGCTGGAATGGATGTGAGAAAATTGGAACACTAATGCATTGTTGGTGGAATTGTGAATTGATCCAACTATTCTGGAGAGCAATTTGGAATTATGCCCAAAGGACTATAAAACTGTGCATACTTTTTATCCAGCAGTGTCTCTACTGGGGTTGTATCCCTAAGAAATTATAATAAAGAGGGGAAAAAAGAATTGGCACTTTTAAGAGCTACTGTTGCACAAAATATCAAACACTGGACATGTTTGATAATCCTACCAGATAGTTTCTCCTTGCTTGCTCACAAAAGACTAAAGGACATTCTTTGTAGTCAGGTATAGATCTAAGAAAAGTTTCCACCGGCTTGTCTCTGGGATTAGAAACTAACCTAAAGATGTTTTAAAACCATTCAGAGAAAAGGAAGAGTATATCTCCTCTCTTTTGTCAGGGTCTGTTGTAGAAATTGGGGGTATAAGAAGATCAGTGTAATAGATTATCAGTAAACCAACTTCCTATGATTTGACCTGTGCATATCAAATAAGTTATTTATAAGAAAACACACTTGTGCCACAGACACACAGGACAAACAGATATTAGGTTAAAAAGAAGTGACTTTTTGCATGGATATAACAGAGAACTCCAAGTTACATTTCTTAAAAAAAACTGCACTAAAATTCACTACTTTTAACTATTCTGTATAAGAATTGCAGATGGGACTCACAAACAATTGCATTAGTAGCTAAAATGTTCTTACATTTTGAAAGATTTAAACCCTTATACTTAATATATTTCTAATAAGATATATTTCTAATAAGAGGCAGATGACTAGGCTAAATATTCATTTATCCAATGATGGAAAACATTTACCTTATTGTATTACCTGATTATTGTACTGGGACCAAGTAGTTTTGCAAAGGAAGATGAGGTGCTTCCATTTAAGTTCCTTGCAAATAGTTCCTTAGGAAGGAACCCAATGGCTGAGGAAACATCTCAGGATTGAGTAAATACCTTGCCCCATATTCTACAACTTTCCCAAAGGGAGAGGATACTATGAGAGGAAAAGTGAGTGATCTTCATAAAGCCCATTTGCACCCAGCTACTCAAGGGCACAAGAATACCAGAAGTCTTGGACCTCCTGCAGAGCCAGATGTAAATGAAAGGAATTCAAAAGAAAACACTTGCCTGGTGTGACTCAAAGAGAATCCAGATCCACAAAGGGGACCTACTGGGTGAGACAGATTCTTAATGTCACAAAAGAATTCATTTATGCATGGGTTAGATTCTAAAGGAAGTCTTGCAAATTAGCTTCATATAAAATTTAGGGATTAACTAGTAGGTTAACAGGTGGTTTAAAAAAAAAGAGTTAAGGAAGATCATGATTTAGGACAAATAAGTTAGAATGTTTCTTTTGTTTGTTTTTTTATAGGAGACAAATAAGAAGCAACAGATAAAAGGTTTTAATTGTTCCACATTCCATAGCTAGACACAATTTTGAGTAGCTTCTGGGCTATGAACCATGGTAAAGTGGCAGAAAGCTTGGAATAGATATTCAAGAAAACAAAAGCATAGGGTAACAAGCAAGAAAAACTTGCTCAGAAAAACTGAGTTGTAATCCTATATAGGGAAAAAACAAACAAAATGACTTTTTAATGAAAAAGATCTTCCAAGAGTTACACAGAGAAACAAAACAAAATAAAAGATAAGCATAAAAAATCTTAAGGAACCAAAGATAGACTTCTTACTAAATTCTAATATGGGGAAGATGATGCATGTATCGTCTCTAAATTGTATCAACACCAAGGATTATAGAATCTAATTAGATAGAAGGTGTTCATTTTAAAAAATTGGAAAGCAAGATACAAAACAAATCCACATAAATTCTCAGCATGTTTAGACATCACCAACAAAATCCACCAGCAAGAGATACAAAAAGAAATTCCATTCAAAATAACTGTCGATAGCATAAAATATTTGGGAATCTATCTACCAAAGGAAAGTCAGGAATTATATGAGCAAAATCACAAAAAACTTTCCACACAAATAAAGTCAGATTTAAATAATTGGAAAAATATTAAGTACTCTTGGATAGGCCGAGCGAATATAATAAAGATGACAATACTCCCTAAACTAATCTATTTATTTAGTGCTATACCAATCAGACTCCCAAGAAAACATTTTAATGATCTAGAAAAAATAACAAAATTCATATGGAAGAACAAAAGGTCGAGAATCTCAATGGAATTAATAAAAAAAAAAATCAAATGAAGGTAGCCTAGCTGTACCCAATTCTGAAAGAATTTGAAACTGAAGGGGTATCTATCAATTGGAGAATGGCTATATAAATGTGATGAAATAATATTATGTCTTAAGATGAAGCTGATGATTTTAGAGCAATCTGGAAACTAATATGAATTTATACAAGGTAAAATGAGTAGACCTGAGAGAACAAATTGTACAATGACAACAATATTGTAAAGATGAAGGCAGGGGAGAAAGGGAAGGAAAAATGAGAGTAGAGTATGTGTGTTATGGAAATTTGTTTTGCTTGATTCTACATGTTTGAGTTTCATTTTTCTTTTTCAATGGGGATAGAGGTGGTAGGAGGTAAAGGAGGCAGATTTTTGATTAGGAAGAAATTTTTTAAATTAGTTGAAGAAATGGGAACTGGGGATGTTAAGTTCAAGAAAGAAAGGATTTAAGGGAGAGGTGGGAGTCATTTTCAAATATCTGAAGAAGCCTTATGTTAGATGTAGCAGATATCTTATTAGTTCTGTTATTTGCTCCAGCAGGAAGAAATAGGGACATTGGATATATTACAGAAAGGCAAATTTAGGTTTGTTATAAGAAAAAAAACCTCTTGACCATTATATTTTACAATAGAATGGGATGCCCTACTTTTTCCACCCCTCACTAAAAAATCTTCAAAGGTTGGTTAATCACTTATTGGGAATGCTGGAGAGGGGATTCTTATTTAAGTGTGATCTAAACTAGATGGCCTGTTTCTTTCAATTGTGTTAAGCTACCAAAATTATGATTTTGATCCTGTATGGGACATCAGTAGGAACTGTTACTGTATTACAGCCAGACATCTTTTAACCGACATCATCCTTCAGCATTTTTTCTTCCATCTACCAGATATTCTCCGACTGCCAGACTGACAGATTTTCACTTTCATTATGGCAAGTCTCCCCAAAGCTTACCAGAATCCCACTCCTTAGCACTAAAGGCCTTTTATAATCTGACCATAACAGATTAGTTTCTAGTACTTCTCATTAGGCAGCTAGGTGTTAAGATTTTTGGATTTGAAATCAAGAACTCATTCTTCACTAGCTCAAATCTGGTCTCAGAATTTACTAGTTGTGTTGACTCTGGAAAAGTTACTTTTTGCCTCAGTTTCATCTGTAAAATGAGCTGGAAAGGAAAATGGCAAACCAAACCTTTGCTAAGAAAATCCCAAAGGGGGTCATTAAATTGGACACAAATGAAATTACCGAAAAACAAACTTCTCCAGTCAACTATCCTGTTCTAGTACAACCCTCATTCTCATTTCTAGACCTTTCACTATTTTCTCTGATGCTTGGATCCTTTTACCTTTTAACTTATTCAAAATTTGGCTACCAAAACTCAATTAGATTTGACGATGAACTATTTGATATTTGGATATCTTTAGCTATTTTTTGCGACTGGGCAACTTACTTTCTCAATAGATTCTGCCAAGCAGAGAATTCCAATTCTGGGGGTCTAGGTAGCACAAAATAAAACTAGACTACAGTTTAATATAAGGACCTACTATAAAAGCAAAGTGCTGTGATGGGGTAAGGGTAGTTATGGTAGCAATATTTTGTTTATAAAAGCTTGCAGGAAAAAGCTACTTTCAAGAATCTATTGAGCTATCACCTGGAAGAGGGTTTAAACTTATCTGTCTCTGACAGATAGCTGTCAAGAGGCAATTTAACAATTCTTCCACAAAAATGGAATGAACTGATGTTCCCCTTCTTAGAGGTTTTCCAACAAAGGTCACTTATACCTAGTATGATGTGGTGGGATTTTTTTCAGGTGGGCCAAGAGGTATAGAATAGCAAGATCCAATTAGGGTGTTTTCCCTAACTTAATAAAAGCGTAATGAAGTCAAAACTTGGTATGAAATTTGAAAGAAAAAATTAACCGAGGTTTTAAGTTGGTTGGATTGGTTCTTCAATAGATTGTCTTAAATATTGTTTTCAATAGATTTCTGCTCCCAATTCTCAAAAACCAAAACCACAAAAGCCTCATTTAGGTGATAAAGGAAAGTTTAGACCAGGAATAATTGCATTTCACTATAGATATGAATCCAAGTTCCCTTCTGAATGCCCTCCACTCCCATCCCCACCTCCATCCTCCAACCCAGAGGATGGAATCAGACACAAAAGAGGTCCAGCAGTGCTTCAGCTCATGTTTATTGACAAGTGATGTACTCTACAGTCAAATACAGGACAACAGGAGTGTACGTTTCAGATTGAAATATTGGAAGTTCACTCACACAATGTGAGAAAGTTGAGGGTTGGGTCGTAGGCAAGGAGTGTGGTAAAGCCTGCTGCCTGGGACAGTGAGAAATTTCCTTTCTATTCTAGAATCCCTTCTGCAACTGGAGAAAAAAAGTGGCATATAATTGGAAGCTCCTTCCTCCCTGCCAAGGAGGAGTGTTTTTACTAGAGGACACTATTGCTAAATGATGACATTATTCATTTGGTTTTTAGCAGCTGGATTCAACTTCTATTTAATTTTTAACAAGTGAATGAAATCAAGAATCTTATTTACATGATTGAGGTGGAGAAAGGGTGGAGAGTTCCTCTGGTCAGAAAAGTAGAGGCTCAATATACATTGAGAACTTGTACTTAGAGGGACTGTGGCTAGTGTTTACTTAATGTGTGTAACATCTAGATCAATTTAAAACACAATACTGATGCATGTACTTTAATCCCATGTCAAGAATGGTCTGCGGTACCCCAAGCTAAGCCACAGCTGCTCTATCTTTACACACCACTAGGTGTGCTAAACTGATAATGATGTTTCTAGTTGCGGAGGAAGGAAGGTAAGTTTCTTTAAGAAGAGACTTTAATTGTGGGTTTTTTTTAGGACTGTTTTAGCTGTGTAAAGCCTCTACTAGCTAGGTACGGACAACACCAATAACAGCTGCAGATCTAATGGATGCAGGCAGGAGCAGGGAAGGGACTGTGCTGAAGTCACCCACAAGAACATCTTCATATTCTTTTATGGCACTGGCAGCACCCGCATAGTGTTGGTAAAGCCTGGACCTGGACGCCAACCATTTAGAACAATGACCACATCATCTTTCTTGAAAAAGCCTCGAGCTTTTCCTAAGAAAATGGATTAGAAAGAAAATATCATAAATTGAATTTCCAAAACTAAATCCCTTTCACTCTAGGTAGCC
This sequence comes from Sarcophilus harrisii, assembly GCF_902635505.1. Taxonomy (NCBI): domain Eukaryota; kingdom Metazoa; phylum Chordata; class Mammalia; order Dasyuromorphia; family Dasyuridae; genus Sarcophilus; species Sarcophilus harrisii. Next base: position 598,233,478 of record NC_045427.1, read on the forward strand.
TACTCAGATCCCAAAGTAAAACTGACACCCAAAGTTGGGGGGATCAGTCAAAACCAAAGAGCACACAGATGACCGTTTATTGGTATATAAAATATTCTAAACATAAACTTTTCTTTACAGGAACTCTACCTTAAATACAAAGCTAAAATTAGTTTTTAATTTCATCTTAAGTATATTTCTATTTACTACACTAAGGACAACAATCATGCCAATTATCTTGGTAACTCTGCATTCTAACTCTGCATTACAAGGAGAAATCCTAATCTTTTTACATACCAACTTTCATGGCTAAATTAACCCTGAGGTCCACATCTTCAGCCCATGATTCATGAACAGCATCTTTGCACAGCACAGGGAAGACACCTCGATAAAGATGGGCCTGACGTGCAGCCTGAGCACAACGAGTCACAGCTATGATGGGAGCCCTAGGACGGTACCTGGCCACCTGATGAGCAGACCTGGGAGAAGAAAAACTTAATTAGGGTCCTACGAATAAAACCAAGCTACCTCAATTTTCCCTCAGCAAGCATTACAATATTGATCTTGCTATTATCGATTTGAATACAGATTTTCCTTATCTCTAAATATTTTTATTTTAAATTTATTAAAGGGTTATTTTATTTATTTTATTAAAGACAGGGATGTTGCTTTTTCTCATCTCCCCTGACAGTACTGTATCCAATTCTGGGTACAAAGCATGTAGTAGTTCAAAACTGATCGACTATTTGAGCGTGGGAGTCAAAATTCTGTGTGCTAAACCAAGTGAATATCTGGCATCAGTATGGCAAAACCCAACCAACTCACCAAAATGATACCAGACTACCTAAGTAAAGGCAAATTGGCCCGGATGAGAAATGGGGCTGGTCAAATCTCCTATGTTGATCAACAGGATCAAGTCTATCTGGCAGGCACACTTTAAGCCTGGACAATATGGGGATACCAAGTTTCCAAAAAAAAATCCATGAATTTTCCTTACTCTACATTTATCTTTAGGTCTTTGAACTCAAAATAAGAAGTAATTTAAACTTTCTGTGAATCGGTCCATTTTGTGAGGCCATCCTAACCAAGCTCTTACTAAAGTTTAAGGTTGGGGAAGGGGGGAGGAGGAGAAGAAGAGTCCCAGGAAATGTCTCTTTCAATCCATATGATGAAAATGAAGGTTAACAGGAAAGTCCTCAGATGTTGTAAGCTACTGATATCTTTCTTCTGATCTTCCTGAAACTTTCCTCCTACAAACCAATGAATCAGTAATCAGGAGCAGGAGGAGGAGTGTTTAGAAGTAATCTTGGCTTCCCCCCAAGCCTGGAAAATGCATTTTCACAAGCAGCCTCATTCACCATACCCTTTCATCCTCATAGTTGCCAGGCAGAACCAACTATAACCTGCTGGGACACATGTGAATAGAACCCAATTGCTACAATTCAGCTTATTACTTCTTAAGATATGAACAGTCCTTTCGGGTAAGAAAAGATTGAAGTCATCGTTCTCATGCAGGGTTCACTGCCTGTATATAATGCCTATATAATATATGTATGTAAAAGAATATTTATCTTTACTCTCTGGTACCTCATTTAAGTTCTCTGCCAACATGGCATATATGGGATATAGTTGGTGCTACCCCCTCTATAACTGTCTGCAATCTATATAAATATATAGATCAACATAATAGATGCTTAAATGTGACCATTTCCACCCGTATTACATAGTTTACTTAATAAGATATTCAGTATCTTACCCTTTGTAATCTATTTTATGAAGAAGCACAAGTTTGTACAAGTATATCCAAGGGATCAAAGAGAATATGTGTCATAAGGTAGTTATGGTGACACTCAAGTTTATTTTTTTAAAAAAGTAGTCTTACTAGTCATGTATAGAAGCAATTCTAGTACCTTTCTAGGGCAGCTCCCTATTTTATGGGAATTTCTTTCCAATAGCACAATTGAAATTTGTAAGTAGTGGTAGAGAAGTTAAAGCTTTTTCTTCCAAGCAAGGACTGTCAACACAGCAAAGTGATTCCATCACTGCTCCTAAGCAGGCTCAGCAGTACTAGGCTAAATATAGCCTGTAAAGATGCAGGCATCAGTTAGGAGCACAGGGAGTGGCTAAAGTTGAAATCTCAGATTTAACAGCTAAAAATAGTTAAATAGCAAAGTTCAAGCTCTTCAACAAAGGTCAAATCTAACTTAACCATGGCTAGAATCTCAGTAAAAAAGGGAAGGCCCCAATCATATGATTGAAAGGAAAAACAAATTATCTTTACCTCCATGACACATTACAACACTGTGCTCTCTCCTGCGCCCCCTCAACCCTGCCCAGATTTTCTGACCTATTCTAGCCCTTAACAAGGGGCCAGAACCATCCTTCTTTGACTGAAATTTTGAATTTCTTAAAATTCAGGAATACTGAAGGCAAGAGAGACCAGTCTACCACATTATTTCATATTTCAAGACTACCTGTAGTCTGAAGTAGTGGGCCTGATTTCACCTTATCAGGTGAAAAAAGATTAGTCTTTAGTGAAGTGTACATTAGAAAACATTTTAAAAGTACAATTAAATTTTCAAAATTAATTTTAAGTATACAATTTGTTGTTCAGTTGTATCCGACTCTGTCCCCATTTAGGGTTTTCTTGTTCAAGATACGAGTGGTTTGCCATTTCCTTCTCCAGCTCATTTGACAGATGAGGAAACTGAGGCAAATGGGAAAAAGTAACTTGCTCAAAATCACACAGAAGTGTCTGAGGTCAAATCTGAATTCGGATCCTTCTGATTCCAGGAGTCATGCCCAATGCTCTATTGATTGTACCACCTAGCTTCCCTCAAGTATCTGTCAGTAGGCAGATACTCTCTGCCTGATAATAGGATATTTTAAAGGAAGAGAATGGAACCAATTATAATCATCAGTTTATCTGATGCTTTTATGTAAATAGTCATTTAAAACTATTTTAGGGGCAAGGATACAGTGTGTGTAATGTAAACAACAATAGCCATGAACAAACCCAGTGTTCTTTTCTCTGGACTATCATACTGCATTCCCATACATTGGTTTGTCATAAAATTGCTCAACACAGGCAATCTCTCAAATTGCCAAAAGGACAATCAAGTTTCAGCTTTTCAAACCTGTTGAGTTGAAGATCAGTCTTCCAAGGAAGCAGCTCAAATGTTATCTTACCTCCCATTCATTTGAGCTTGACTCTTAATAGGTTGGTTACCACACTTCTGAAATGCCTTGAGGATTTTGACCTCTATCCTTCCCCAAATGACCTGCCACCTCCTACCTTCCAGACTTGGTGAGGACGATAATGGCCCCACTGCAACACTTGAAAGAAGCCTCTACGGCACCCACGGCAGCAGCTTCAGTGGGATCCTTGGTTATAGGGGCTAGGCGGCGAAGCTCCTCAAACAACTGCGTGTGATAGATGGCGGCCTCTGCCTCTCGGGCAATCTATAAGAGCAATACCCATCCCGTCCAAGGGGACAGAAGAAGGGAGGGACAGACCACATCTTTGTCAGAGCTTCAGTGGCAGAGGATGGTAAACATGGTCACAGTGGTACAGCCCGTGAGAATTAGTGTTCTACATTCAAGGGGGCTCATATCTGGGTCCATAGAAGGGGCAATTATCAAAGACCAGCAGAACAAGCTCATATTGTGCCTGTGATATTGTTTCCTTTTACTGAGGAGATCAATAAATTGTCCTTTGGACCTACATCAAGAGATTCTTGCCCTACTTCAAACTCCTGACTTTTTGAAAAGCCATGGTCATCATTTTTGAAGACTTTCCTCTTAAGGAATAAAAAACTTGTTATCTATAGCTACTACCTTGCCCTTCGGGCCCTACCTGCCACTCTCCGTCAGAACTATCAAAGCTGCTGATAAACACTTATAAGAAGCCTCTACTGCACCCACTGCCATGGCATCTGCAGTGTCTGTGCATGTCGAGCAGCGGAGAAGTCCTTCAAAAAGGTGGCGGTGGTATGTGGCTGCTTCAGCCTCCCGAGCTATCTGTAAGCCAGAGGGGGATTGGGAGGGAGAAAGGAGACAAAGAAAGGAGGGGAGAACAAAGAGAACAAAAAAAGAAACCACAGAAGGAAAGACAGAATGAGTTAGAAAGGAGGACAATGCAATCTTGAGTTAATTGGCTAATTTGATTCTTAAAATTGCAAGAGGCAGAGTGGTAAAACTCATAAAACAGGAATAAAAATTTATTTTTCAAGGACTTCTTTGTTATAGGAAAACTTGGGTCTCAGTTGAATACCTTTCATTTTGTAGATTGATTTAGCCCAAGTCAAATTGTATTGGTTAGAAGTAGACAGGAAAAAAAATGGACACTTGGGCAGGAATTTGGTTTATTTCTCTCAAAACCAAGATATAGCCAGAGTATTGGCAACATAGAATGATTTCTTGCTGTTGTGAAAGTGTATACATTTATCAGAGATGTACTGAGTCCCAGGGCTTAGGTAAGTCTTTTTCTTTGTGGAAGGTTTTACCACATTGCCTTCAAGACAAAAGCATAGTTAAGAGGAACAGGATCTTTTTATATGGCTGTTTTGTTTGTTCCTTTCTAGGCACATGTACATATTCAGTTCTGGCTGGAAAGCCATTTTCTAGAATCTAGAAAACCAACAAATTATTAAATGTTAAATGATTCCATAAGGCTTGGCAAGTCTGATTTAATAAAGGCACAATCAGCTTTCAAAAAGACAATAAGGGGGGGTGAGGTGGAAAGTCTGCTTATTTCAATCATAAGTTACTAGGTAGGCAGACTCACAGATGTACTTCAGATTTTTTAGTATGAAGCAAACCAATAAACAACCATATAAAAAGTCAACTGTGGAGCCATTATGGTAGCAAAGAATGCAGAAGTTTAATATTCCATTTAACTTTAAATTCTTATCAAATGATTTAACAAGTCAAAGTATTGAATGAAAAAGAAGTTCTAGTTTAATTAATTGGCTGGATCAAGAATTAAAAAGTAAATTTTAGATTATATAGATTATAATGCTAATAATTAGAAAGATTTTAGGAAATGGAGAGAAAAAAGCATCAGTTATACTAATTTAATTGGTCATTGCAAGCAGAAGTATCAGAGAGTTATTAGATTGACAGGCTTCATTCTGCATGAAGAATGAAGCAAGAAATCCCCAAATCATGGAAGATAAATCCATGAATATCACTACACCTGGCATACCCTGAGTCCATAACTCATGTGTCATTAACCTTGAATAACTAGATAAGGAGAAAAAGTAATATTTAATGTTAAGTGAAAATTAACATTTACTCTGGAATTTCCCCCACTCCCTAACTTCTACAAGAAAGCTCAATTTCTAAATTAGCAGCTCATTTACATGTGAGTAAAGATACTTAGTAGTGTACTTCACACCCATAAAAGGAGCCCCAAATGATGTTATTAGCTTTTCCATTCTTTCTCCCTTTTTTCAAATCAGTGTGGAAAAAAACTCCTGCCTCACAAAATTCTTTATACTTATACTTATATGGAAAGCTTATCTTGTTGGCACCTAAAGCTTAAACCAAGGGTCTGATCAGCAGTTTTCCTCTTAAGATCTGGAGAGGTTCAATAACCCAAATTGTTAGAATTGGGCATAAAATTTGAAAAAATTACAAAAATGTTGCCTTTTAGGAGGTAAAAAGAGGTATTTGAAATTAGGCAAACTGTAGGGCAAACAAAACCCAATCTCAGAGTGGCACTTTGGAAAAAAAAAAAGCTTGTGAGCTACAGACAGTGAGGGATCACTACAATACACACCCCAAGGTATATTTTATCAAGTTTAGGTGAAAACTCAGGTTTAAGTAAGTAGTTGCTATTCTGAAACCAGTGCATGGTCAAGCCCATGAAAGCAACTGGCTACCAGATGGCATTATAGTTAAAGGTCTCAGAGGCAGACACCGTAACTGCCCTCTTAAGTTCATGAGAAAGTTCAATCAAATAACCAAAAAGCCTTTGTGGGAAGGAAAGTTAGAAAATTTGGATATTCTTCACTCCCACGTCTTCAGTCACTGCATCCTTCTTTACCACTAATATCTACACCAGGCCTGTGGCTAATCCCTCACCCCTCAACTGATGATCAGAATTGAATGAGACAAATATAATGTCCACCAGGAGGAAAGGAAGACCTGGCAATCTTAACATGACGCTGCTCATCATTAGCTGAGGGCAGGTATTTAGTTCTAAACCCTGAAATGGGAGATGAGGGCAGTGGGAAATTAGGAGTTTACTGGAGATTATACAGGTATGAAAACAGTATGGCCCAGGACAAGGCAGCTACTCTTGGAACCCCCCCAAAAAATAATAACCTACAGATTACAGTATCAAGGGGATAAAAGGAGGCAGCTAGGAAGCTGGAGATGAAGTTTGGTATTTAGTTTTGGCCTTTCCAAAAAAATAAAATAACTTCATATGCTTGGCTAAGTCTCTAAGGCAACCCTAGGTGTTCTGAAGACCTAGAAAATTAGCAGTAAGGAGCACTGAGTATACAGGACAGAAGTGAAGTTGGGCAGGAAATATGAATGGGAACAGGGCTGTGGAGAAGGAAAAAAAACACCCAAACATGGTGGTTGTTGGACTGGGATTGAGGTAGGAACCTATGTGAGCCTTTCCCTTGAGGAAGTGCCTCCCTCCCTCCCCCCCTTAGATTTGCTACTTTAGGCAATGGCCAAGTAAAGCTTCTATCTTCCCTTGCTCTGAAAAGGACAGGGCACACTCACCAAGTGTTGCATCCGCACAGCTTCTACTGGATAGTCTCCTTTGGCAGTCTCTCCAGACAGCATGATACAATCAGCTCCATCCAGAACAGCATTGGCTACATCACTACCTTCAGCACGTGTGGGGCGTGGCTTCTTAATCATGCTCTCAAGCATCTGAGGAAATACCAGAACAATAACTCCTGTCCTAGGTTTGCCTATCCCCAAACCCTTTCCCAAGTTTGAAATCTTTAAGAAAAGGGGGAGAAAAAGGAACATAATCGCTAAACAATGAAGGGTGGTACAACTTGGAAACTGGCAACAGTTACAGACCTGCCTACAGGACGGAGACTTAGTCATTTAACCAGTGACTTGTTCAAGATCAAACATCTAGCTTGTGTGGGAAAACAGGATTTGAAATCAGGCCTTATTGACACTAAAGATGGCTTTTTGTGCTATCCATACTGCTTCTCCCATGCTAAAGTTAAATTATTTCATCTGACTTCAATGTCTAGAATATAAGGAGACCAGAGCTAAGGCATCCTAAATGCAGGAGAAAGAGTAAATGGACTGAATCAAATAAAGTCAACCCAGACTCAAAACAGGTGCATAGTAGCTTGGTCTACTTTTTTAACTCAAAAAGTACTTCAGTTACAAACAATTTAGATCTGGGATGATCCAGACAACACCAAAAATGTATTATTGCTTTAAGAAAGCCTCAGAAGTTTAACCAAGTGTCTATGTCTAAGAATTATCACCAACACTGAAGGATGAGGGTTGAAAGGACAAAAAAGAAAAGGAAAATGAAAATACCTGAGTGGCACAAATAACAGGTTTCCCAACTCGATTACATCTTCCAATCATCATCTTCTGGGCAAGGAAGACTTTTTCTGCTGGGATCTCAATACCCAAGTCACCCCGAGCAACCATGATGCCATCACTGGCTTCCAAGATCTCATCAAATCTGAGATTAAAAGGGGGAAAGTATTTTTATAAAGTTATAAGGAAAATGTAAAGACACAGTGGAATGGAGACATGCTATAGCAACAACTGGGATTGTCAAAGAACTGTGGCTTCTTACTGATTTCACATAATTTTTCTCCCTTATGCTCCAATAGGAAAATAGTCTGATTTCTTTATAGTAGCTCTCTAATTTTGTTTCTAACGCTCATTTTTCAGAGCACCTTCCACTTTTTCTCTGCTGATTCTAAAGGTTATTTAATGATCGCCATTCTTTCTGACCAATACTTTGGTCTTACCATTATTCTGTCTATCCACTGTCCTGCTCAGAATGGCTCTTTTTGGCCATCAGGTGGTAAAACAGAAGAAACAATGACCTCACACCCATACTAAGTAGTTGTAAGTATCAATAGTTTATCAAAATGGCATAAGTTATCAACATAGCAGCTATTTGGAAAAGGTTAGCCGATTGAAACCAGATTTAAACTATGATTTCTTTTCTTCTGAAACAGATGTGGTCTAAGCTTTCTCTTATCTGTAAAAAAACTAGTGGATGGATACATACACACACACACACACACCACACTTCCCCCTCATCACTCTAGCATCAGCTCAGATTTGCGTTTCCTTTCAGCAGTGAATCTGGATTTGTACATTAAGCTTTTTGACTCATTTATGAGAAAAGGCAAGTCTTTGTCATATGGCAAGCTACAGTTTGGAGAGTGAATATAGGATGGAAGATGTGGTATTGTGGAAAGAACAATGAATTTGGAAGCAGAAAAAGAGTTCTGGCAGCTTAGTACCTATGTAATTTTGTGCAAGTTATCTAGGCCTTGGTTTCTTCATCTGAAGGAGGACTATGTTAGACCAGATACTTTCCAAGATCTCAAATTCTATGATCTCATTATGTCTAAATTAACTGGCTTCCATAAGTATGCTTGAAGTTCCTTGAACTAAAAGGAAAGTGAAGATAACCTTATCATTACTGTTCACTCCTAGGGAAATGGGGTAGAAGGATGATTAATGTTACAAAGGGTCACCATATTCACTCCCAAGTGCCTTCCCACCTCCAATATCAATAGAAGGGGTAATCAATAGTAAATTAGGGCAGGAAAAATTAGCATAATGAATGCTATTAATCCTAGGTGCAATTTATATATTTTCCCTAGAAGTAAAACAAATTTCTTTAGCTATATCATCCATTCTAAGCAAGCAAAGAAAAAAAGCTCTAGTATTAAACTTCCTCTGACAGGACCACCATTCCCCTAACTATTACTAACCATAGTTTTCCTAAGCATTCCTTTTTTCTCCTCACCTTCGGACTCCTTCATGGTTTTCAATCTTGCTGATGATCTTGATGTTCCTTCCTTTTTCTCCCAGGACCTCTCTGACTGCATGAACATCAGCAGCCTTTCGGATGAAAGATGCAAATATCATATCCACTCCTTGCTCTAATCCAAACTGTAGATCTTGGATATCCTTCTGAGATACAGCAGGCAAGTCTACAGCTGCCCCGGGAAGGTTCACACCCTTCTTGCTGCCCAGCATACCACCATTCTCCACTTCAGTTATAAGGAAATCCTGACCTATCAATCAATCAATAAACCTTCATTAAATATCTATTACATGCTGGTGCTGTGGAAATAAAAGATAAAGTAAAATGGTCCTTGCCAAGAGTCTATCAGGGAGAGGCAACATGTACACATAAAAAGTAAATACAATGCACTATGTCAACAAGGAGTACAATAGGAAGTTCTCAATCTGAATCTACCCCAAATCTAGTCAGCTTGCTTATATTCTTCTTTAAATCAAATCAAGTCTAGCAACTGAATGATAAGATTTTATTTTGTTACTGTTCCCAATTATGAAAACACATCATTTATAATAATTTGGCACAAAGACTGATACCTTTTATGGGAAAGCTACTCCTTCAGATTCTCTATATGTCAAAAAGCAAAGATGGATATCCCACAGAAGTAGAAAAGTTATGAGGCTAGCTGAGATCAAGTTATACCCAATGGCTTTTTGAAAAAGAAAATAGAGGAAAGCATAAATACAGGACAAATTTCATACTGCTCAAAAGGGTTTCCCAACATACTCAGATCTTAGTTATTTTGGAAGTGTTTTGCAACAGACCCAAGCTCTACACAAAAGCATACCTTTTTCCTTCACAAGAAGAGAAATGAGCCCATCGTCCACAAAGATTTTGCCACCAACGTCCACTACCTTGCAAATGTTTTTGTAGTCTACCCACAGGATATTTTCATCACATTTCTCCATATAGGCATTATCCAAAGTTACTTTGAGTGTATTGCCCTTCTTTAGCTCCACTTCAGCCGTGCCACTCTAAATATGTTGGAGAAAGAGATTTAGTAGTCTGTTCATTAATGAGTTCATTGTAGTGAATAACCCAGGCTCTCCCCCCAGATAGGGAACAATGCTTAGAAGCTAGACACTTATAAATTATAGAGCACAAATATCACCGAGGTTTACAAATGTTTTAAGACACAGGTACTACTATGCGACCAGAAAATTTAAAAGGCTTCTTCTTTCTCCCCCTCCCCCCTCTCTGTCTCTCAAAGATTGATTACTCATGACAGAAAAATAAACTCTACTGAAGCCCATTTCACCCTGCCTCCACATCTCTGGCTACATACACCCTTGATGAGTCCAGTCCGGATTTCTGGTCCTTTGGTGTCCAAGGCTATAGCAATGGGACGGTAATAAACAGGATCAGAAGTAAAGTTTTCTGTAGCTGTGCGCACATTTTTGATAGTTTCTGCATGGTACTAGGAAAGATTTAAAAAATACAAACACAATTAATATAAATTATTCTTTAGCTTTCATGCCTTCCCACCTGTCCCCATCTTACTTTTGGATCACATGATCTAAAGGCTGTGATTATTTTAGAGTATATCTCTCAAGAATTAAGTGCTTAGTATAGGACACGTTGTTACTGCCTCTCAATCCTTTTCCAGGCTGGATTTTGAAAGGGGGATTAAAAAACAAACACAGAGCAAACTCATGGCATAAGAGATAGAGGTAGGGAGGAGGGAGACTAGTATCAAAGTAATATAAACCTGGGTTTCTGAGTAACAAGGGAGTCAATCCCCCATCCCATTTTTCCAAAATTGTATATGTTTAAGATTTTTACTCACTAACTTCTGAATGTGTCCTTTTATATCCTCTATCCCTTTTATTTGAACTTTAATTAGAAAGGAACTCAGAGAGACAAGATAAAAGGTTAGAAAAGTCTCAAGAGAATGGAATCAAAAGAAAACTGACAAATGTATTTTTCCACCTGCTATCTTTCACTATTAATATTCATGAAAACTTCAATGACTGGATTTAAGGACCAAATACAATATGTTACCATATATGTGATCAGAATATGTTATTCCTTAATTTAAAATTTAAAAGGCGGGTGGGGGGGGGAGGGACTTCAATGTCTGCTCAGAAGAGGACTGAAAACTGGCACAGCTCAATGTGTGCTTCTTGGCCTTTATATTCTGTTGCCTAGTGCCAGGCCTTTGGCAGAGAGTCAAACAAACTATAAAAGGAACTTGAGACAGCAGGTGCAAAATTTCCACATTCAATCACTCTAACCTCAGCAAAAGCCTTTTGATTTAAAACCTAAGTCTCCTTATATTGAGAAGATATTTTAATTTTTACAAAATGAGCAACCAGAGTTTTAGATTCTTAAACATTAATTTAGACTCTAGCTCCATCTCTATCCATCTATTTTAGCTCCTACACTCTACATGTAAGATATATGCTAAGACAAAAATCAAAATGTTAGGAGCAAGGATCTAAGCCTCAGTAAAGTCATACCAAAGTAACTTTGCTAAGTAGTATGGTCTATTCCTTTTAAAGACTTCATCCAATTTGTGTGTGTGCTCGTAATCTGTGACAGCTTCTCAACCTCCATCACTTGAAGTTCTTGCTTATGACCTTTACAAAGCCAGATGCTTACCAGGCCACAAACTGTTTATGGAATGACCCCACAATTAAAAGCCTCCTATTTCTAGATTGGAGGAGCACTCTTTCCTGGTTTCATTTCTTGTTATCTTATTCTTAGCTTGAACTTAATACCATCTTCCAAATGCCAGAGGGTGGATGTGCAGAACTCACAGGTCAGCATGATTCTGCTGATCAAGGAGTTCAGCAAAGTAAAGGAGAGAAAGGGGAAAATTGAGTTTGCTTAAGCTGCTCTAAGTCTTAGGGATATTCAAAAGTTATGCCATTTAAAATGGGTTCTGGGTACTCCATGAACATCAGCTCAAAATATAGGTACATTGAATGTGCACCATTGTTTATTTCACTGTCTAAAAACATTTCAGAGAAGGTCAACTCTCTGCTAGGAAAGAAACTACAAGAGGGTTTTAGTACAAAAGAATCTGGATACCCAGTATCAAACAATGGTCTTAATGGTCTTTTTTTTTAATATCCAGTACCAAAGATGAGAAAAGATGGAAAGGCTATGAATTGGTCTACTCATTTCAGAAAACATTTTGTAATTTTTTCTAAGTGATTAAACTCTTCATATTCAATAACCCAATTACTGAGTAGATGCCCCAAGGGTATCAATGAAAGAAGGATCTCAATACCAAATTATTCATAGCTATTTTTTAATATAAATAATGAAATGAAAATATAGGTACCAAATACTGAGAAACAGGTGAACAAAATTAGTCTATGTAGGAATTGGAATACTGCCATTCAGTAAGAAATAAGGACTATTAAAGAATTCAGAGAAAAATGGGTAGACCATATGAACTGCTACAAAGCAGAAACCAGAAACTCTGAAACCAGAAACCCAAGTTCTAGTCCTGAATTGGCCATTTATAACTCCCACTTTCCATTGCTACAGGTTAGTGAGGAATCCCTTCATTGGAATTACTTTCCCTTTGCTTCTGTGTTCACACTTATTTGCATATTATACTTTAATATATACATTATAATATGAAGCATGGGAGCCATATTTGTCTTTTAATATACTCAGCATTTAGCAGTTTAAATGCTTGTAGATTCACAACAAGAAATATGTACTTAATCTACACCAAGAGGAATGCTATACTGAACACTAAAAGAACCCTACACATTCAATTCTTAATTGTAATAATGAACTTTGGTCCCCCCAAAAATAATGAACCACATCTCACACTTCTCAGCAGAATGAGGGCAGAATACTGTATAAACTTGTCAGATTTAGTCATTGAATCAGTTGTTTTAATTTCTTTAATTTAATTTCTTTGTTAACTGGGAAGGTTTAACAGAAAAGCAAGAAAAAAGGATCACCTAGAAAAGTCTCATCTTTATATTAATCATATTTTTCTTCTTTTTAAAAAAGATCTTTTGGATTAAATGAGCAACAGGAAGAGACTATTCCCACACTCATCTCCCCACTCCTGCTGGGACGGCTTACCTCATGAGTTCCATGGGAGAAATTTAGACGGGCCACATTCATTCCAGCTGCTATCATTTCTTTTAGCTTGTCCACAGATCGGGAGGCTGGGCCTAAGTGACAAAACCATGAATAACAGCTATATATAAAAGTCACATTTCATGAAGCTTTAAACTTTGACATTTCTAAACTTTCTATTTTGTTTTCTTTGCCTCCCAAACTCTCATTCCCTCCCCCCCCCTCCCCCCCCCCCCCCCCCCCCCCCCCCCCCCCCACTGCCACTTTGTATCCTGTTTAATTAGGACCAGAAGCGCTGGATGAGGTTTGGTTGAAAACTCTAGGACTAAAAGTCAATTCCTTGGCTCTAGATCCAGTGTTCTATTATATTCTGCACCATGTCTTGGTCCAAGCCATCTGTTGTACATAATGTGCTTCTTTTTTCCAGGACCTTTAAGAAAAGTGACTTGGAAAGGACAGTCTAGGGGCTGCCCTTCCTACTTAATCCTCAGGGGAAGAATAAATCCATCACTTCCAATATCAGTATTCTAGATCAAATTCTTCCAAGTTCCCTTTTATTTTCACCAGGTATTTAAAACAAATTCCTTGTAAATCAGATTTGAAACTCAAATAGAGTTTGGAAAAATCTCTTCCACTTAATATACGCCCTCCAAACCTCCCTTGTGGCAAAGAAGGCTCTGAGAGCCTGCAGCACCTGTGTTATTGCCATAGAACTGGGAATTACATTCACTCACCAATGGTGCAGATGATTCCAGTGTTTCGGGCAACGGTGGGCTCCGAATCGATATCCAAACGACACATATGTTCCAGAAAGGTGTCGGCCATGGCAGCAAACAGCTGCTGGTTCTGAATAGTTGTGCATGCTAATTCACTGGCTGTTTTGCTCACCTCCATGGTGCTGAGTCATAAGACAGCAGAACAGAAAAGTAATGAGAAAAGAACCCAGGCACCAGATCCTACAGCCTAACAAGTACAGGATTAATAAAATGTTTGGCATGACACCTTTCTGCAAAGCCAAAAAAAAAATTGTTTAATGGCTATACCATTCTTTCCAATTTGACCCAGTAAAAATTGGCCTCTGTAGGTTATACACTCTGCTTTTAAAAATGGATTTTACATGCACTTTTAACAAGGAACACAAATGCTTACCCTGGCTTTTTTTTTTCTTTTTTTAATTTTTTAAATTTTTAAATTTTCTTTTTTCTTTTTTTTAATTTTCATCTGTGTGCAACTTTTCTAAAAATAGAGGCTAGAAATCAACTCTCATTCTCCTTTAGTTTCCTAGAGGAAAAAGAAAAATCTTCCGGTAGTCTAACTGCTAGCATTGGCAGTCCTAGCTACCCTTTTGGCAGCATAACTCACTGTCACAGCTCATTAATTGACTTAGGTTCATTGCACTCCCTGACCTTTATTTTTCTTCATTACAACCAAGCAATCCTGTTGGGTAAGAGTTAATTACAGACAAAAAGCAGGCTGTTAAGATACCGTGGAAGTTTTATACTCGAATCCTTTTTAGCATGTAAGTAGAATTTCTCTGAGAGAGCAGGCTGACATGGATTTACTTAGTAGAGTATATATATGATCTCCAACAATCATTCTGCCTACCTTAATTTCTACAGAGATGCAAGTTTCTCAGACTCAAGACATTTATTCTAAATAAATTACATATAAAACTCACAATCACCCTGAGAGATATATACTATATACTATTATTGTTGCTACAGAATGAGGCAAAAGGCAAACTGTTTACAAGTGCATTTGAACTCGGGTCTTCCCGATTCCAGATTTGTATTGTATCCACTGTACCACCTGTATGACTTAATAGTGATAACCTTTTCCCTCCCAATATTAACAAGGCTGAATTTTATGCCCTGTTGTTTAGACACTGTGTACAGGTCCTTCAAGGCCCCCACACCTGACTGATTACCAGACCTGCTCTAGATATACTAAAGCTAGATAAATCTGGCTGCTTTGCCCATCTTTGTCACCTCTATCTCTCCCAAAAATTTCAAAATGTGGACTGGGACATTAGAATCCTAGTCTGGGCCTTTATTCTTGATGAAGTTTGTTAAAATAGATTTTTCTTTTGTATGCAGTCCCAATTTCATCCCTGAATGCACCTAGGATGTTTTTGCACAGTTGGATACCCTGCCAACTCTGATATTCATTTTTCTTCCTCTAGCAAATAAACCAGTGCTTCATTGAACACATGTGCATTCAAGGCACATTCTGAACTCCCTGCAATATCTGCTGTAGAAATTAATTTATGTGACTAACTTCTGGATGAAATTCAATTTCATTTTTCTTTCAATTATGTTTAAATAATTCAAAGTTGCTTTACTTGTTTGTCATGCAATTATCATTATCAACTTCTACTAGGAGGACCAGTCTTTCAGCTCTGAACCATTCAGAGGAGGAAGACTGATACATGTATATGTAAATATATGTAACTATATAGTGGGTGATGTGGAGTTACACTTTTTTCCTCCCAGAGAATGAATCAGAAGAGATCTCAGATAATCCAGTCTACTTTGTATCTATAGCATCAAGAAACTGAATCATAGAGCCTCACTTCAAGACCATTCTCCCACTACATCCTGAGGCATCCCATTCCAGTTTGGGATACCTCTAAATATCATTAAGTTTTCCCATAACATCAAGTACAAATTTGCCTCTGTATAGCTCCTGCCTAGGAAGCCTTTCAAAATACTTCCAAGAAATCTAGTTATATCCTTACCAGAGTCTTTTTTCCAAGCGAAATATTCCCAGCCTCTTTATTCTGCTAGCTGAACTCATTCCATTTTATAAATATCATTCTTAAAATGTGGCATGCTTAAGTGATCATAATACTTCTGATGTGGCTTGACACCAGGCAGAAGACAGCAAGATGCTCCTTCCTTTAATAGCCTCTCATTTAATGTAGCTTCTATAAAGATAGTTTGGAATCCTGATTGTCACTCAGCTATTGTTTAAAAGAGGGTAAAGTCTCAGGAAAGGGAGAAGACAGTAACAGTAACATTGAATCACCAAAATGGAAGAGATTGAGCAACAGTATATGTAATTTTGACTATTATAGTAACAGAAATCCTTGATAATGTCTGCTCTTGGATTGAAATGGTCATAAGTTAACTCTTTTTTTTCATCATTAAACATTAATAGATTTTGACTAACTCGATAATTCAAGACTAGTTTCTCAGCAGAGAAATAAAAGCTGTATATGTAGATCTGAGAGGGAAGTTGATCTCTGATGAAGCTATTTTCTGAAGACAACAGTCCTTAAAACATTAACTCTTTATTTTCAAAAGACTGTAACTATTTACTTGCTTCCAAATGAGCAAGTTTCTTCCTTGTTATGCTTTTTAATGTTTTTTGAGGGCATTTGTACTACCCAGCTTTCTCCTTCCCTTTCTCCACCCTGTCATTATATGTGTCTCTACCTGTCTACCTATCACTTTCCTGGATTTCTAGCTCACTTTATTGCAGTTCACAGTATGCAGGAAGATTTGTGCCAACTTTGTATTGAACACGTCTATCTCCCCATTTTCCCAAACAGCACGTGATTATATTGCTTCAGTGTCACATTTTGATAATTTTTTGCAATATTTAAAAATTGTTATGTCTATTAATGGTGATCAGTGATTTATATATATATAATATATATATATATATATATATATTATATATATGGTATTGTAATTGTGTGTGGGCACAATGAACCACACCTATATAAGATAGAGCTTAATGGATAAATGTTATGTATGTTCTGACTGCACTACTGAAGAGCTTCTTATCTCTTTCCTCTTATAGGGCCTCCTTATTCCCCAAGATGCAAAAATATTGAAATTAGACCAGTTAATAACCATACAATGAACTCTTAACTGTTCAAGTGATATTGCCGTCTTATTTTAAGTAATATTTTTTCAAGACTACCTTTCACACCCCCCCTCCCAACTCAAAATTATAAACTAATTGCTTTTTTCTTCCCAGAGATGATGTAAGGAAAGCTTTTGATAAATGTTCAAATACAATATGTGTCATGATTATAGTAATGATCCCAGCTAACCTATGAAAAACCACCTCCATATAAGAGCCAAGGAGTATAGGAGAAAGAAGGGAAAAGGAGGGGGAGGAATGAGGGAAGAGAAACTAGATAATCTCAAAGCTTTTACTTCAAATCCTATTAAAGAGAAGGCAATGATGACCCCATTATTTTCATCCAAATCCTTTTTGAAAGGGTCACTAAGCTAATGATTGATCAATGAGTGTTTTAGTTTAGACAACAATTCTGTCTCTCATGCTATTCTTGTGGAAAGAATAAAAGAAGTACTATAATGTGACCTTGGACATGTTTGAATGATCAAGACCACCTTGAGGAGGTGTCTCCCTCCCTGCACTGTCCCAGGTATGTTTGTGGTCTTACGCCATTTACATTTTTTTTTAAATCAGTGACTTGAATAAAGCCAGAGATGTCATGCTTGTCAAAATTCCCAAGGAATCAAAGATCCTATGTCAGAACATTATTCTGAATCAACCAAGATTTAATGAGTTCATGAGGTCACCTTTTAAATTTGATTATAAGAAAGGAATAGCCAGGCAGCAGGAGACAACCCTGGTGGTTGTAGGGAGCTATATTGCTCAATGAACCCAGCATTAAGCTCAATGTAACATGATAATGAAGATAGCAAAGGATTACATAGCATAAGCAGAAAAGAGCCCTGATTACTCAAGACTAAGAATTACTAAGACTAAGAAGACTAGGGAAGAATTCGTGCAGAAGGTGAAATTTGAAGCATTTTACAAAAATTCTGATTAAGAAATAAGGAGATAGAATTCCAGGTAGAAAGAAAATGTGAAAACTCCTAGAGCAAGTTGGAGTGTCTTATGCAACAGGAAGGTCAGGAGCTCCTGAATATTACTGGATTACTGGAGAACATGCAACATGACTTATATGGAAATATTTTCTATAACTTCACATGTGCCTTCAATGGTAGGCAGATGTGAGGAAGGGAAAAAACAAATGTAAAAAACTTGTATGTAAAAAATAAATCAATTAACATATAGTTATCCAAAAGTGAAATAGCAATTTTCTAGATGTATCATTGCTCCCCCTCGCCCCCAACCTATAGATAGGTCTTCAAGGAAAGGCTAAATGACCATTCAATGTGTTGTAAACATGATTGTATTTCTAGTATAAATTGGCTTATGCAGATATTGATATTCCTTTCAACTGTGAAATGCAATTCTGTGAATGGCCTGTTCTGGTACCTTATCTCCATAGATGTAATTAGCCTACCAGAATACTTCTGTAGTACAGAGGCAAGATTACTAAAGGAATCCTTTAGTATCATCAGGACCACACATCTGAGATAAGTAATTTCAAATCTTACAATTTTCCCCTTAGGTTTGAGATGACTAATATCTAGACTATATTTAAAAGATCAACTCCATGCTGCCTCCTCCCCCAAAAAAATCCCAAAAAAACTCCATATTGTTTGGATCCTTGCATGTTACTTGGACAAAAAAATAACCTATGTATAGTAGTGGCTTCATATGTGTATGCAAGGAAACAAATGGATACCTGTAATCTTTTGAAACTGTCTTACTGTTTTCACTTAAATTTGATGATTCATTTAAATTTGACGATTCAAACTGGAAACTAAATGCTGAAGAGTAGAAGGAACCTTGACCTGAAGGGCTGTGAAAAGATTGAAGCAATATCTTAGTTTCTGAAATGCATTAAATGTCAGATATTAAGATGAGGAAATTGTCTTACCAATTGAGTGGTCCATGGACTGCAAAAACAGCTATCTCTAGGGTATTAAAAAACTGAAGTGATTATTGCCTTGCCACCAAATATTCTGGTCACCTTTTATCTATCCCTTATCCCAATTATCAGATGTAGCAGGAGGAAGTCATAACACCAACTGATTAAAAGCCATACATATACTTTCCAAGAGTAAAGAGTAAAACTGTTTACCTACCAAAATTATGCCTGCAACCCTTTTGTGATATTTCCATCAGCTCTTTTGTTTCTTTGTCCTTCATGGGTCTAGCCATTTCTAAGTACATTTCTAAAGTACTTAATTCCATTAGTGCTATCAGTGTTTTAACTAATATCAAGTAGTGATTTGATCCTGCCAGGAGTGGCCTAGATAAGTAAATTTTTTAAAAAGCACCTCAGTAATTCAACTTATTCCTTAACCTTTCTTTTGTTTAGTCTTTCCAAATTCTTATGCTGTGGGGAAAAAGAATACAAGGAGAAACTCTTCCAGAATCTTGATCTCCACCCCAGGGATCAAGAGAACTGTCAACAAATGATTTTCTTAAGATCATAAAGTTTCTCATTTGAGTATTACTATAATAGTTTCTTAAATCAGGACTGGACAAATCCTATAAATTATTTCATCATAGGAATCAAACTTCACCTAGTTTTTTTTTTTAAGCACCATAGAAAAATATACCACTCTAATCCACATTTACCATTACCATAATATATATACAATGCTACACCCCAGTGCCAGCCTAATCAAGAGAGGTATGATTTTCATCCTATTATATTTTAGTTTATAGGTGAAAAGAACCTTAAGAAGTCTAGAAGTGAAACAACTTTCCCAATAGAGGAAAAATTAATGCCAGAATTAACATAGGTTTTCTAGCTGCCATTTCTGTGCTCTCCACTTCTCTCCCCATATCATTAGAGCTACTTTAAATAAGTCAGTTTCAATCTCCCTTACAGCCTATCCAACTTTATTTTTCACTATTCTTTAATTCTAACCCATAATAATACTCTCCATTACTACTTTTAACTACTTTTAAAACACACCTACAAGCTTTTTGTCACTTTGAGATCTATATCCACAATGGCTTTTCCCCTCCCCAGGATCTATCTTAATCAGTATTTGAACTCTTTCAGTTCTCATCTCTCTTGAAACCTTCAAGCTCTCTAGACTTTTAGTGATGTTCAGTAAAGCTAGAAAGGACTCCTTTCCCCCAAATGCTTGCAATACTTATAACTGATTGCAAAGTATTTTAGCATGGTTATTTTAGCACTGATTTAGCATGGTACTAAATATTGCAAGCATTGTGTATTAGCAGATTAAAATCCAAAAAATGAATTGCCTGATGTGTCTATAGCCTAGGGTATGGTTTTTTTAAGTAATTAACTAGCCTTTTGTGTTTCTAAAACCACATTCCTCCTGCCCTCCACTCCTATACCCTGGTCTCATCCAGTCTTGTGGAAAGCCAGAGATAGGCAATATCAGAAAGATTCTCTCTGTAGTTTACTTCCCCTTTCCTATTACCAGGCAAGCTTCAGAGTAGCTTCCTACCAGCACATGCAGCATGGCTTATCAGGTAGCTGACTCATTGAACCCTCCTCAAGAGGCAAAGACATGCACAATCCACCTCTGGTTATTAGTTATCCAACTTTTCCATATATACTGGCAAAGAATCTTTCCTGATACTGATGCCCTAGTCCCAAGCCTTTGCCATTGTAGCAGGATCTTCCTGAAAGCCATAGGGAAGACACCTTTGTGAAAAGATTTTTTTTCATTAGAGTCAGTTTTTATCATATTCAGTTTTGTTATTTTAATCCACAACATATCAAGAATGGGACTGGTTAAATCAGGAGTATGACAAAAAGGTCCTTAACAATTTTAATCAGCTGTCCATCAACTAATTTGCCTCAAAACTCCAAGAACCAAGTTCAGAACTCTTCAGGAAAGGAGTAGAAAAGAAATTGGGGGGAGAGAGAGGGGAAGGAAGAGAAAGCCAAGATTCTTTCTTAATCCTTGCCGATTCAGAAACAAATTGAGGAATATTTATTATATGATATGGAATTACTTAGTCAAAAAAAAAAAAAAAAAAAGCAAATTCCTCCTCTTAAGAATATACAGCCTTCAAGATTTCTGAATTTGTGAAGAGCCAATAAAAAAATCACTTGCTACTTTCTTACTACAGCAAAGGAAAAAACCCCCCAAAAACCCCAACCCCCTAACAAAAAACCCCAAATTCAAACATTATATAAATTACTCAGTCTAGGCTACAAGATTTATCATTTGAATGCTGTTCAGAACTGTCATTTCTTTCTCATGACTCATTCTCATCCTACACATTTAAGGTTTGCAGATTTAGAAAACTGGAAGGAAAAAAGAAAAAAGGTCATCTTGTTCAATCCTTATTTTATAGGTAAGGAAACAGAGGCCCAAAGAGGTTGAGATTTGAAAAAAATTATGTTTCCCCTGTTCTCAGACACAAATAATATTTGTTTACATTAGGCAAGAATAAAATTTTAAATTATAGACATTTTGACTAATATGGAAATGTTTTATTTGATTGCACATGTATAACATGTCAAATTACTTATCATTGGGGAAGGGGAAGGAAGGATAGAACTTGTAATTCAAAACTTAAAAAAGAATGTTAAAAATTGGGTTTACATGTAGTTGGGGGAAAATAAAATATTTAAAATTGATCCTGCATTATTCTGTAAATTCATCAAAAACTTGAAAGGTAGACTTCGTGTTAAGCGAATTATTTATTCTAACTCAATTTCACTAAGACCCAAATTCTTCATCAATCCACATACCTGACTAATTTCCAACTTGGCATAAAATCTTTAATTAAAGCTAAAAGGGTTCTATACTCAGTAAATCAGTTTCCCTTTCCCTTCTGGAAGATGTTATAGGCAGAAATTCTATGATTTTCTTTTTCTTGCCTATTACTGGTATTGGTATAAAAAGAATTCCCAAAGCATCACATTTTTTATAGGAAAAGATACTCAAGAAAAAAAATTTACATTTATTATACTATAGTGGATACCAAAGAGTCAGGATGACACATCCTTTCAGAAGCGCAAGGCACAGCATGGCCTAGTAGAAAGTGTGCCAGATTTGTAATAATTGGAAAACTTATGAATTTCAGGTCCAAAGGAATTTACAACCTGTCTGTATCATCAGATTCACTTAGCCTCAGTTCTTTATCTGTAAAAGGGAAGTTGAAGTGGTGACATCCAACGTCTTTTCTGGCTATTATCTTAAAGGGATGAAAGCAGAATTTGAATCAGAAACCAGAAATATTCAGCAATAGAATCGAACTGCTCTGAATTTTAGTCAGAAAGTTTTGACAAAAGATAAACTGTAGGTATATAATGCAGATTTTCCTTACTAATCTTAAACAGGAACCAGTTTTAGTCTAGAAGTGTTTTACAGAGACTATTCTAAAGAGTGGGAAACTACATTTATCTGAAATATGAAGGCTAAATCATCTGAAAATGCATCATCTTTAATTCTGTAATCCCCACCAAATTCCATTTTAACAAATGTCGTCATCTAGTTTCTGCTTGAAGATTTCTGATCAAGAATATTAGGACCATTATTATTCCCAAAGCAACTTCATTTCTGGACAGCTCCAATCAGTTTTTACTTAATGTGGTACTGCATGTGGTACTCAGAAATGAGCCTGTAATCCTGATTTGAAACACAGATCCTTGTTCATTGTCTGCTCAAGCCTTTCACAATATGGTTCCAACCTGTCTTTCTAAACATATTTCATATTACTTCCCCTTTCACATAATCTGCCTACTTGCACGATTCATTTTTTCCATTTACTACCTATCTCTTGCCTTTAGCACAGGATGTCCTACATGCCTGGAAAGCTCTTCCCTCCCCTCCAGTGCCTTAAGGAATTCCTAGTCTTTTAAAGCTCAGCACAAATACATCTTCTCTTACCTGATCTTTTACTTTCTGCCTCCATGAAATATTTTTATATTTTTATGCTTGCCCCAGTGGAATGTGAGCATCTAGAGGGCAAGGACTATTTCTTTCCTGTTCTTTGAGCCTTGAACAGTGCTTGGCATATTGTAAATATTTAATAAACTCTTGTCTAATTTTTATTAGATATCTGGTTAGTATATATATATATATATATATATATAACTGATATATATATATACTGATCAGTCATGTATATATGATATACATATCAGTTTGAATAACAAATTTACAGTTTTCTCTCCAATTCCCATTGCTTCTGGTTTTGCTTTGATTCCAAATAAACAAAAGAACCCTAAGATGGTCTCTGAATCTTATCCTTCCCAGTTATTTCAAATGCTTTTTATATGACAAGAGCTCAAAAGGCACTATCCTAGTTACCTAAATCTTATGTCTTTTCAAACTGATGTTTAGAACCAAACACATTATCATACCCTCATTAGGGTCTTATCAAGGCAAAATACAGATTAAAAAATCACTAATTTAAAAAAAGTGAATAGTAGTAAAATAAGCAACTGCCGAGTTGGACATTCTGGTACTATGGTACTTGGTACAGGTACTATGATACTTGGAAATAAAAACACAAATAGAACTACCTTCCTCTTCCTTTCCCATGGTCCTTATGTCATGGGTAACATACAACAGGGCTAAGTTGTCTTCTTCCTCTTTTCTTTCTCATTCCCCTCTCCCACTTTTGATCTGACTTATTGTACATCATGACAAATGTGGAAAAATGTGGAAAAAAGAATGGCATGTGTTTAACCTATATTGGATTACTTTCTGTCTAAGGGAGAGGTGAGGAAGGAGGGAGAAAAAATTGAATTGGAATTTTGTAAGGGTGTTGAAAACTACCTTTGAATGTATTTTGAAAAACAAAAAGCTATTTAAAAAAATCTTTTAGACTGTTAAGCTTGAGGTCGGTGGCTGTCTTCTGAACTAAGAACTTTTTAAATTTATATTTTATATATAAATTTTTATATATATATTTTAATATTTTTAAATTTATATTTTAAATAATAAGACTTTATTTAAAAATGTTTTTGGGCCTTGTAATTTGCCAACCACTGCTTTTGGGGAGCCATATGTGACATAGCTCTCTGGTTCCTCAACTGCCTACTCCCCTTCCTAAAACATAAGTCATATAAACAGTCACAAAATAAAATTTTAAGCAAAAACAGAAATTTCAGGAAAGGTGAAGACATATCTATACTGATCTGGAATACTTTGGTATCCCTGTAAATTGATTTGCCCCAGAATGCCTATGCTGTTAAAAATTGACCTACCCTCCAATCCAATAAAGTTATTTATTCTTTCTGGAAATCAGGCCACCATTCATCATAGCCAGTCCACTACATGAGTCTTTAAAACCATGCCCAACTGGCAGTGGAATCAATCTGCCTTCTAGCTCCACCAAGCAGATGGTTTACCATTCATTTAAAGCCTCTGCAGATCAGCTGCCCTTTTTTCCCCTCTCATTAAATTCTTCCTGGATTGTTTGGCTTCCTGTATTTGCTGGCCACTGGTAGGTACTACAGTCTCCCTACGTGCCATTCAGCACACCACACTGCAGTTCTGCTGCCAAAAATAACCATTCAAAGCTGCTCAGCCCTCTCCTCTCATTGGGAGGCAAAATTCAGCAACCTGTTGTTTCAGGATTAAACTCAGAAAGTCACTATACCTTTTCTAAAGACATTTAAACTAAGCGGAAACATTCCTTTCTCACACCCTAAATAGGCTTATTTAAGGGACTCATGAACCAAAGGAAAAATTTGAAAGAAGCATTTTCTATTTCTATGTTTATCCAACTCTCCTCAGTTCAGCCAAATATACCCCGATTTTCTTTCAGGAGAGATTAAAGTAAAATTAAAATTGAAGCAGGTTGTTAGTCGAACTTTGCATAGGTATTTTCCCCCTATGGATCTCATCTAATTTGCTTCATTTTCTTGTTTAGAAATTAATGTAGTCATGGGGCAGCTAGATTGCACAGCTGTTAGAGTACTGGCTCTGAATTCAAATCTACCCTCATACATTTAATACTAGCTGTGTGACCCTGGATAAGTCATTTAACCCCAATTGACTCAAAAAGATGGGGAGTGGGAAGGAGAGTGAGGGAGAAAGAGAGAAAGAAGAAATTATTGTAGTTAAAGGCTCTCTCCTTGGACCCCATTTAATGCTATGAGTAATTAGGGGGTGTTGACAATTTAATACAAGGTATGGATTTTTGTCTTACCATGTCATACCACAGGTCATACCATGCACTTTTCCTGTATCACTGTATTTACTTTAATGCAATAATCAAATTGGAGAATGTGTTGGAAGAAATGTTGGTCAAACCATCCTTATAGTAATAAACTAAATAACATAATTTATCCCAAGTCCTTCAATTCCATCTCTTTTCTTTTCCAGTTGGATTATTGGATGTAAAAAAAACACCCTTAAATCTTAAATCTTAAATCTTAAATCTAAATCTAAAATTAAATCTAAAATCTTAAGTTTCAGTTTCCCCAAATGAATTGGGGAAATGAAGATGATTTGTACTGCCTGCTTCACATGGTAAGAAAGCATGGTAAGTTCACATGGTAATTTTAACCAGAAGGGGCAAAATGGTCTGCTGGTTTACTAATGATTTCACTACTTAGAAAGGAATCTGGAACCTAAAATAGAGATTGGATTTAGTTAAGATGACAATTTTACTTCAAGAAGTGATTTGGGGAAGCTTCTAAATAGGCAAGGGCAATACAAATTTCCTCACTCACCCAACAAAAAAGAATGCTCTCTCAAAAGCTGTTATCTTGAAAGGCTGAGACATCTTGGAAAACTTTACTGCAGCTCAAAATTTTTTCAAAATTATCACTTTCCTCTGAAGTAACTATTTCATCACCTCTGGTGATTGTGATATAGAACAAAACCTTTGCAACCAACAGTGCACCAGGGAGTCATCAGACCCACCTTTTTTGGTGCCCTAGGGAACAGAGACACACCCTTGGATGCCAGAAGGGTCTAGGACTCCACAATTCTAATTTTAGCTGTAGAGAGCAAAGTTATTTACTCAGTTTATCTACTAGCAGATGTATTACATGTTATAGAAGCAGGCAAAACGAAATCAATTCAAACATTTATTTAGTAACCTAGCATATTTAACTGGGATACCTCAAAGAAAACTACTCTGGATCTCAAAGAGTTCACATTTTATTGTATAAAGAAAACTACACATAAAATAATAATTTACCATACCATAGACAAATACACAGAATTGGTAAAAGGAGGGAGTATGGAGAGGGGTAAAATTCACTTTTGCCAGTTTAAGTGAAACAATAATTGTGGCAACATAATATTAAGAGAAAAAACTCTTGCTGATTTATGTTCTACCCGAACCCAATAGATGCTTGTCTCAATGGAATTTGCATAGATATTTTCCAAAATTATTAGTTGCCTGGTAAACAATGCATGCCTCAGGAGAGGCAAGTCTTTCTTTCTGAGGTCCCCTGGAGTTTCCAGGAGACATTAGTTAATTGAAAACACCAAAAATTTTTATTCCACAGAAATTTAAATCCAACAAGCATTTATCAAGCATTTCCATGCCAGGCTAAATTCAGTCTGTGCCCACAAGGAGCTTATAATCGCAAAGAAAGTGAGTTCAAGCTTGAATTTTTGCCCTAAATCAAAAAGATAAAACAAACTTCCTCCAAGTCTTCATTAGTTAACATAAAACATTTGTAAGTTTCAGTTCTGAGCAACATCAGATCTAATTTTCTATAATGCACTCAGGGAAATAGTGATGCTCATTAATTACTACTATACTGGACATCATCTACCAGGAAGAATCATCATATATTCCCATATCTGCAGTTTTAGTGCAAAGTAAAATATAAAAAATTATGGTATTTAACTTCTCTGACCCACTATGTTATTCTGTGACAACAGAAATAGGCATTCAGTGGTTATGCACATTATCATCTTCCTCTCGGATGTTAATCCCCATCCCA
Source organism: Sarcophilus harrisii (assembly GCF_902635505.1). Lineage (NCBI taxonomy): Eukaryota > Metazoa > Chordata > Mammalia > Dasyuromorphia > Dasyuridae > Sarcophilus > Sarcophilus harrisii. Next base: position 598,260,312 of record NC_045427.1, read on the forward strand.
AATGCCCAAATGAAGCATGTTAGTCTCAGCACTAAATAAACATATTCAATGAAAATGATGTATGAGAAAGTAAAAAGATTGTGGGAAAGTATGTCTGAGATAGATAAGTGACAACCTTCTCTCACAACTTTCTTACTCTCCTAAATCCAGGAGGAGTTAACCTTCTGCATCATGCGGTGGAAGAGTAATGCATAAAATATGAGTAACAGTTCCTAAGGCAGCCAGTCAGCAGTAGGCAGTCACTGAGTTACCAGAAGCTACGTGCATGGGAGACAGGGAGAGATGGAGAAGTCTGGTCCAGCCAACTTTTACTCAAGCACTATGTAAAAGCCCTATTGTCTGACTTCAGGGGAAGATCCCAAGACCTACATCTTCACGGAGCTGCCTTTTTCCTCTTTCCAGAAGCACTTACCTAAAGAGAGGGTAAAATACAGACCAAACTAAGCCTCAGATTCTGAGGACTCAATGTCTTTATCCCCAGAGATCAAAAGCTGAGCAAAACAGGAAATTATGAAAAATTTTAAAGAAAAAAAAAGTGCTAAGAAAACACACCCAACCTTCCTTCTCTTTACTACAGGAAAGGATTATGTAATTGTACTTTATTAAATTGCCTGCAATAATCAGGGTCAATTCTCTTTTCATCTCCTCCCATCCCAAACTTTTAACTTTTACCAGGACATGTTTTCTTTATATGGGTGTAATAATAGCACAGGGTAGAGTTAGGGAAGGGGAGAAAAGAAGCCTCACAATCACAAATTCAAAAGGATCCCCAAACTACTACTGTAATGTGATGGTTGTTAAAACCTAAAAAGAAGAAAAGGGGAAAGTTCTGATCTTTGCCACCACTGAAAGTAAGGAAAGTATTGTAGAGGGTGGAGAAGGATCCAGTAACTGTCCATGAGAAGGCCAAGGATAAGGGTTAAATGAAAAGCTGAAATGGAAAAAGCATGCCCTGGATGAGCATGCTTGGAAGGAGAGGAGAGCATTAACTAGGAGTGCCTGGGGAAGGATAAAAGTGGAAAGGACATCAAAAGTTGGGAGGGGATGGAATGGGGAAGGTGAAGAGCATGCACCAAGAGAGCACAGAAGGGGGAGGGGGAAGGGTAAGCACCAAGAGCGTTGGGAGGGGGAATGAATGGGGGAGGGGGAGAGGAGAAAGCACGTAGCAAAATGGGGGAATGGGGGGGAAGAGCACGTACAACTGGGACAACTAGGAGGGAGAAAGTATGGGGGAGGGGAAGAGCACTATAAGAGCTGGGTGGGGGATGAGCACGCACAAAGAGTTAGGAGGGGGGAGGAATGGGGGAGGGGAAGAGCACGTACTAAGACAGCTGGGAAGGAGAAAGAATGGGGGAGGGGAAGAACACTGTACTAAGCAAGAAAGCTGGGAGGGGGTCGAGTATGCACCAAGAAAGCTAGGAGGGGGGGAGGAATGGGGGAGGGGGAGAACACGTACCAAGAGAGCTAGGAGAGGGAAGGAAGGGGGGAGGGGGAGAACACGTACGAAGAGAGCTGGGAGGATGAGCATGCATCAAGTGAGCTGGAAGGGAAATGAGCGTGCACCAAGAGAGCTGGGAGGGGAATGAAATGGGAAAGAGCATATAGTAAGAGAGTTCCGAGGCTAAAAAAAAGGAGAGGAAGGAGAGCAAGCATCAAAGAGTAGGTATGGAGATGAGATGGGGGAAGAGGAGAGGACACACGAGAAGAGCATAGAAAGGGATAAAAAGGGAGATGAGACACATTAAAGTAATTGGAAAGAAGGGGTAAAGAGCCGCACTAGGAAGTAAGAGAAAAATCAAGAAGAGGAAGAATACATATTCTAGAAGAGATGGAGTGGATGAAGTGATGAGATGAGGAATCATGGAGGTAAAGAAATACACAAGAGCTGGAGACGGATGAAACAGGGTGGGAGATGGACTGAAAAGAAATTAGGAGTAGCAGAAAAGGTGTGAGGGAGAACGTAGGGTACAGGGGATGTAGAGAGTTGCCCAGCTTCCCCCGGATAGGTGAGTGTAGGCTGAGACAAAGAAGAGATTGCAATAAGGACCTCACCTTCCAGCGCAAGATGTCCCTTCCAAGGAGCTCTCAAGCGACGATGTCCCTCGCTCCGAAGCGACGTTCTTCTGCCGCTTTCTAAAGCTGCAGTCTCAAGGTGATCCCACTGCCGCAGCACCACTGCAGATCCATACGCAATCCCCGCCCCCGTAACCCTCCCCCTCTCTGTCTCCCATCCACCCTTCCTGTTGTCGCTGCCCAGTACGTCTTCAATCTTCTTTTGGTTGCGTCCCCTAACTAGGCGAGACCGAGACGGGGGGGAGGGCGAAAAGGAGTGGCTCTTTCCCTGAGGGATTAAATTTTCTGGCGGAGGGACATGTTGCAGATCGAATACAATAATGTCCCCGTCGGCCAATGAGGAAGGTCCTTGGGTTGCGGAACCAGTTCTTGGCCAGCTAGGGGTGGCCCTGCCCTATACCCGCAGACCCTTCCAGTTGTACTGATTTAGATTACAGCCTGCGGTAGATTGGATAAGGAGGAGAAGATCCTTTACTTTCAGTCCCTCCAGTCACCTTTCCTGCAAGTGCATACTATTTCCCTTCTTCCAAAACTACAAATTCTATAGTGTAGGGTCACCACATCTCTCCCCTGCAGCTCCATCAGCAATGATGACTTTCGCGGCTTAACACCCTGGGCTCCGATCATCCCCACCCCATCCTCCTTCCCACTGAGCAGTTTATAAAGGGCATAGTTTTGCAACTCGCTTCTTTTCTTTCTCCAACTATCCCCTCCTTCATTTTAATTTGGGACTTCTGGAATCTGGTTATGTGGACTTTTCCTCCCATTCACATCTTCGCTATCACGCTTCCGCTTGCTCCCATGTCCCAGGCAAGAATTCTCTCCTCTGCAGCTTGGAGCCCTATACGGGGGGGACAGGATGTGACGGAAGAGGTGGGGTGGACAATGACTAAGCAGGCAGTTAGATGGGCATCTGAGGTCCACGTGTGATTCTTTAAGTATGGACACATTCTAAATTCCAGTAGGTGGATTTTTCGGCATTATCGAATCTTACCCTGAGACTCACTCTGATATTTTTACTCTGCCGTCAATCTCTGTACCTCCCCGAGTATTCGATCCCCTCCCTATAATCCAAAGCAGATCTGTCTGTGCCTACGCAGAGATGTGAGACTGCAATCCTAGAAACTTGAGGATATTCATTCTTTGATATAAGAAAGTGGGCCGGAATGGAGATGGGGAATTGCCAATCTCCAGGAGATTGGAGGTTGTAAACAAAAAATTATCCTAGAGGGCGGAAGAGGGCAACTGGAGAAATCTACTTGGTCCCTATCTTATTGATTAGTATGCTATACCTTTGACAATTTGATGAAACCCATATATCCGCTTTCTCACTTCTATATATTTTAAGGAAATGCTGAATTTCAGTTAAGAGTATTTCACATACTTCATGAAATCTACTTGTAGACCCCCGATTAAGAATTCTATCTGTATCAGCCTGGATTGAAAAATTCTGAATAGTTTTGGAAGGAAGACTACAACAGAAAAATCCAGATCATTGTGTCTATACTTAAGAAATGTTGTGTGTGGGGGGGGGGTGGTCGGGAAAGGGTCTGATCCGATATCCAAAGGAGAGATTGAAAATCCATACAAGTATCAAGAAAACAAAGGGGATAGTAATGACAATATTTATAACATTTTCCAAGGATCTTCAGACCTTGTTTGGGGATATTTTACACTTCATGTCCATACATGAGTCACACGTGGGTCTCAGATACCCATCTGTCTGCCTGCTTAATCACTGTCCTCCTACCCCCTACTGTCACATCCTGTCCCCCTCATAGGGCTCCAAGCTGCAAAGGAGGAGGGAATTCTTGCCTGGGATCTAGGAAGAAGGGAAACAGTGATGGTGAAGGCGGGAAAAATCTAGAGGCCATTGTCTCTATACTAAAGAATAAACATTGTTAGGAGGTTTGAAAAAAGTAGAATTAGAAGCAGATCTGAGATCTTAGGTCCAGTTATGCAGGAGCCAGATAATCCATGCAACTGTTAAGACCAAGAAAAAAACAAAGAGGATAGACAATGGCGATATTTTTAGCACTTCTCAGGACTTTAAGACCTTGTTTTTGGGTAAGTATTTTACAGATGAAGAAACAAATTTAGAGAGATTATAAATGACTTGCTTAGGACTTCAGTGTCAGAGTATGGATTTCAACATACCATCTTCTGTCACCACTGTTAAGGCTAATTCTTTGTCACTTTTCATCCCCAGGTCACAAATGGAACTGAAAGGGCTGGAAGCAATCAACTATATATGTGAAAGTAGTAACTATTTGTAGATCAAATGAGATTGAATGAAACAATATATGTAAAGCATTCTGCAAAACTTAAAGTGATACAATTTATATCTATTTTTGATATGATTACATGTATCCTGAGTTTTACATGTATATTCTGAGTTTTGCTTCCTTAATAAGGAGTCATTCAGTCTTTGTATTACCCTGCTAATTCTCCCATACCATTTCACCCCTCCTTTCCCTCCCTCCCATACACATCTGTTTATATCTGATAAAAATCAATTGGGGAAGAACTGAAATGTAATGACACATTCCCTTTGGCTGAACTGGACCTGTCCTAATTGTCTTTATTTGTTTGCAAAAGTTATCAGTAAAAAATGGCTCCATCTTGAATCCTTGCTTATCTTATGTGATCAGCCCATCAATATAAGTACCTTCACAGACTTTTAATATAATCTTGTTAATTCTTTATCCCTCGTTTAACCTCCTTAATCAGGATAAAATCAGTTTTATCATTATTATTATCATATCAAATGAAATAATAATTGTAAAATATTTACCACATTGCTTGGCTTATAGTAAAGCTATGTAAAATAGTTAGCTATTGTTATTATTGTTGTTATTAATTATTCACTTACTATACTACAAGCTGGCTCTTTCAAATTTATTACTCTAATGGATTCTCAGTGTAAGGAAGTTAGCTGCTTTCCTTAAGAGTTTTTAATACATCAAAGGAAGTAAAAAAGAATAAATCCTGAAAAAAAGGCATTAACCCAAATATAGTTCATTCCCCTAATCCAGTAGAATCTATCCAATTTAATGTGTTTATAATATTTAATGAAGACAGCAATCAACAATTGAATAAACAATACTTAGAATCAAAAGCAGAACTCTGGCATTATACTGTAATCTTGGCTTTGTTGGCAACAATAAAGCTGAGACTTAGCTGCTCTCAGGAAAGAATGGCTTACATGAGACAGTTTCAGAATTAGGCTTCAGGAGCTACACAGAATCAGGAAGTATTTAGAGCCACTCTGCCCTGCCTTTGAGGCTACAGCCACCCTGCCCTGCCTTTGGGGCTAGTGTATTTTAGTCTAACTGGCACACCTTTGTGGCATTACCTATGAGAAAGTGGAAAGAGGAAGAAAGGGTAGGTTTTTAAAGACTTGCAATGACTTGACTTTAGTGATCTCATATTTCTCCTGTTTTCTTTTCTTGTGTGATATTCACTGCCTATGCCTCCCAAAGGACAGGAATTTAAGAGCTTCTGTGGCTTTTGTGTTAACCCTGTAAGCTCTACCTTCTACAAGAAAACTTTCCTGATTTCCTCATCTGCTACTGCCCTCCTTTTCAATATTACCTTGTATTTATTTTGATTCACTCCCCCCAAATATATACATGGTATCTTCCTCACAGATGTAAACTTACTGAGAGCAAAGAGCCTACCATTTGTCTTGGTATCTCTATTACCTGGTACATTTATTAAACACGATGGGTATTTAATAAATGCTTTGTAATTCATTGATTAATCTTATGTAGCCTATAAGATCTGACAAAGAAATTTAGGAGATCTTTTCTTGAACTTCCTAATCCCTTTGAGGCAATTGGAATTGTGACTTGCCCAAGGTCACACAGTCAGGAAGTGTTAAGTGTCTGAGATCACATTTGAATTCAGGTCCTCCTGACTTCAGAGCTAGTGCTCTAACCACTGTGCCACCTAGCTGCCCCCTCTAATCCTAATTCTTAAATGCTATCTAGCTAGATTTAAGATAGCTCAATTTGCTGCCTCAATTTTCCTACTTGTGCCTTCATAGAACAAGAAAACATACCTTAGTGCATGCTTGCTTATGGAAATGTATGCACATGTGTACATATATTCCTAATGCTATTAACCAACACACATATACCAACTTTTAAACTTCTGGTTCTCTGATCCAAGATGCCTTCTGTGATCCCAATGAATTGAGTATTTGGGGATCTCAGTAAAGACTTGTTTATGTTGAATTAAAATACTCTTGGGCCAGGAGAGTTAGTCATGTGATGATTAGGCCTCCTTTCTCTCCTCTCTGACCCTTAGTGTCCCTTCACTCTCTCCCATGTATGCTTTCTAGTTGAGGAATCATAAGATCTTAGAGCTGGAAAAGCCCTCCGAAATTATTTAATCCTCCTCCTCCTTTCATAAATAAGGAGAGATAGTCTTGTTCATAGTTGAATTGCTAGTCAGTGGCAGAATCTGAATCCCAAACCAAATTTTCTGATTCCTTGCCTTGTGTTTATTCTACCATGCCATAAGATACTACTAATTTTGACTAAAACATCTGATATCAGTCAAGTTTGTCTTAAGGATTTCTTATCACCCCCACCCCTTGCTAAACTCATCTCTAATACTCAGAATCCTTATTAAGTGCCCCTCCCAATTAATTACTAGTCCTGTTGCTACCCTCTTAGAGCTCTTCTAATTGATAATGAGCTAATGGATGCATGTATTTGTTCATTCATCTAATAAAGCTTAACAAAAACACTAGAGATGTCTTAACCTAAGGACAGAATTTCTGACCCTATGGTAGGTGGATGTGGGAGATAATTGAGGCTGGGAAAACTAAAAACAAAAAAACACCAAACCAGATACCTTTTTATATAAGCAGAAGAATGCCTGCTTCCCCTTCTATCTCCTTCCTTCCTGAACCAGATTCTCTGGTTCATCAGGGTCTCACTTTGCCTCCCTAGGTATTTCACTATATTTTAAGCAAACCTAGACCTGAAGGTCCCAGTTCCTCAATTTCAGATTCCCTTGAGGGGAAAAGAACCCCAGGTCCTTGAAAATGATTTAGCTCGGTGAAAAGGAGGCTCCTTGACCCACCCTCAAGTCTTACTGAGTCATCCTCATTCTATTCTATTGTTCCTGAATGGAAAACTACTGGGGAGGAGAATGACTGTGGTGAGAGCTGCTCCCCAACCCAATTCTCCTCCCATTCTTCATTATCATATTTGAATTGTGGGAAGAAGGAGGCCTAAAAAGAGGATAGGAAGAGTGTGTAAAAAGTCAGGGTCCTTTCAGTCTCATTCTGCTGTAAGGGTTACAGTGTTTGCTTAAGTACAATTAGTCCAAGTTTTGGAGTTTATGGTTGTAATGACATCACATTTTCCTATTTTGCTAATGCCAGGGGTCATAGCTAAAGAAATAGTCATTGGTAACAATTTATCTTGAGCCCTAAATCTGGAGTGTCTAAAATGACTTCAAGTCTTATAACACCATAAATTCACAGTAGTGACCTATTTCCTTAGCTTTCTCTACTTTGCTCTCTATCTTTATCTCTAAACTACTTCTATCTCTAAACTACTTCAACCATACAAAGAGTAGTCACACCTTAGCACTTTTCCCTACCTCTAATCAATTTGCCCTAAATGCCAGAATACCTAGTTATATTTTTTTCTAGGATATTGGTAATGATGTTGCAAAATGATCCCAAAGATCTTTCTTAATCCCCAAATTATCCTACTGGTCTTCCCTCTCCCTATATAATAGAACTCTTTAACTCAGAACTTCATTACCAGCATTCAATTACCCAGAAATTTGCCTCAATGACTTCAATTTTTGTATTAGGAAATCAAGAGTTCCTCAGTTGATAAGTGATCATAAGATATAGATAAATTGAAATAATTACAAATTATCAATAATCACAAAAAAGGTCACTTTAAGTAATTAATAAACAAATGCAAATTAAAACAACTCTGAGGTTTAACCTCTGACATTTCAAGGTAGCAAAAATAAGTTGTAACTACTTAATGTTGGAGGAATTGGGGAAAACAGGCATATTAATAGACTCTTACTGGAATTATGAATTGACCCAATTATTCTGGAAAACAATTTGGAACTATGCTAGAAAAATCAATAAACTATCCATGACCTTTGATTTATTAATGCTTTTTCTAACAATATACACTCATTTATGCTAATATATTCATAAGAGCAATTTTTTGATAACAAAAAAACCTTTATAGTCTGTGTGCTCTCTATATCTGTAGTTATTTACAGAAATATCTAGCCATATTTAAAGCTTGATATCAATTATTTCATGCCTCTATCTATATATTAATCAGATCAATCTCCTTGCCCAAGAAGCTTCAATGTCTTCCTATAGCCACTCTTGCCACTTGATATTTAAAACCCGATGTGGTTCTAAGCTGTTTTTCCAGACATATTTCACTTTACTTGCTATCACAATGCTCTATGTTTAGGCCAGTTTGGCCCACTTTTTCTGATCAAGATATTTCTTTGCCCACCTCTACCTTTGGACCGGTTATCCTCAGTGACAGAAGAATTGTCTCTTTTTATCATTGCTTATAGGAATTCCTAATCATTCAAGGCTAAAGTGCCCCTCCTACTGATTTTTTCCTCTGATATTCACAGTTGCTTTCACTTCCTCCTACTCTACTACTATTCTGAAATTACTTTGTAATTACTTTATATATTTTGTATTGCCTAATCTGGGTACATGTTGTTTTCTTTCAGGAGAATTTCAGATCCTCTACTGTTTTCATTTTATCTCTGTATTCCCAGAGCCTTGGACAATATATGTCTTCTAGATGATTAAAAAAAAGGCTTTTTTAAATTGAGTAGTTAGACAAATTGTAGCACATGGCATGGACAGTGTGGTTCAGTGGAAATTGCACTCAACTTTGAGTCATCGTACTTAATTCTTACTTTTCTCTCATTTACTTGATACCTATATAACTTTGGCAAGTGAATTAACCTTTTAGGGCTTTAGCTTCTTCATTTGTTGTGTCAAAATTCCCTTTTAATGTTATGACCCAGTTTCTTTTAATGTCAAGACCCAGTTTCTCCAATTTTCCTATTTAGTTATTCTGCCTCAGGTTATAACCTTTCCCTCTAATGTTTGATGAGATAAAGGTCTACCTCAGTTGCTCTGCCCCAAAACCCCAGGCTATAATCATTCCCTCTTAAATGGTTGATGAGATAAAGATTTTATATCTTTAGGTTATAGACATTCCTTCTTAATGTTTGAAGGATAAAGGTTTATCCATTTTAGATGTCATTAGAATTATCAGTAACCACCCTCCATTGTGTCATCCTAGGGGTCTCCCCCAATTAGGATGGATCTTCTAGAGTGGTAGATGGGAAATTCTTTTGAGGCAAGGGGAAATAGATTAACAGATGAGAAGGCCAAGGGAGCTAGAGACCAGGAGATTTCTCATATAATGGCCTTGATACCTGTCAAGGTCCTTGATTTCTTCCTAATCTACCCTCTCCCAGTTTTACCCAGAAGGAAAAAGAGAAGGCCTCCACTCTCTGAGCAGTTGAGAACTCAGAAGGAGGGCTCTTACCTGATTCCAGAGAGGTACTGACCAAAGCAAGTATGAGGCAGGTCCTTCAGCAATTGCACCAGGGCAGTCACTGGGATGTCCAAAACCTGTGTGATGCTGTGCTGACAAGATATGTTTCCCCTGGCCTATATACTATGGCCTGACAACTGGTGGATGGCTGTCTTGATTGTCGAAGGACTAACAAGGCTAAATGCCAGATCCCAAAAGGGGGATGTGCTCCAGGAATCGGACCATTCTAAAGCATTCAGGTGGACTTCACTGAGCTGCCACCAGTGGGTCGCCTCAAATACTTGCTGGTCATAGTGGACCATCTGACCTCATGGATGCAGGCATTCCCCTCATGCCGAGCAACTGCCTCCCCAGTAAGGTCTTATTAGAACAAATTATTCTGAGATATGGAGTAGTGGAGAGGGTAGACTCGGATCAGGGGACACATTTTTCTGCCCAAATATTGCAGAATCTGACTGGGGTCTTAGAAATCACTTGGGATCGCCACACCCCTTGGCATCCTCCTTCTTCTGAGAAAGTAGAAAGGATGAATCAAGAAATAAAACAGCAGCTGACTAAATTATCTTTAGAGACCCAACTACCTTGGACTAAATATCTTCCTCTTGCTGTGGTCAGAATCAGAACCAAGCCACATAGAGATAGAGGGCTTTCACCTTATGAATTATTGTATGGTCATCCTCTCCAGGCTTGCCCTCTGAGTACTTCAGGGCTGGACTCTTTGAGAGGATAGTCTCGTGCAGCTCTGGGATCATTGGTCCCAGTATTTCTCTCCATTTAATAAACTATTGAATTGGTCTCTAATCTGTCTTTCTCAGTTTCTCTGGCATATACATTTGTATTGAACTAGACTTCTAAGTCCCCTTTTCATTCTAGATCTCTGCTATAAACTCTACACACTTAGAAAAATTAGAGGCTTATGTACAAAATACATAACCACTTTTAGGCAGAGACTATTATATTTTTGTTTTTGTATCTCCAGAACCTAGTACAATGGCTGGAATATAGTAGATGTTTTATTTTTGTTTGTTGGTTAATTATTGATGATCTCAATGTAATGAAATATAGTTGTATCATAAGTAATGAGGAATATGAAAAATTTAAAGAAATATGTGGCTTGTATGATCTGAGAGTATGAAGCTAGAAGAACCAGGGGGACAACAAATGCTATGCCACAAACATTATGATAATGTAAATGAAAACAATAAAAGGCAATCAATTCTGCTTAATTGTAATAACTAAATTCACAGTTTGAGAGCTTCAGATATCACTAACTTCTTTCAACAGAGAAGTAAGATTTGTTCTTGTTTATGAATTTTGTTTAGAAGCTTTTTCTTGAGTTAGAGCAAAGGTTCAATGAAAGGGCCAGCATGAAGGTGGAGATAAAAGGGAAATGACTGTCCTTAAAGCAAAGGGCATCAATGTAACTGATCAGTTACAGCATGATACACTGTACATTGACCCCAAGATGATGATTATTATTTTGGTCTTTTTTAAGAAAAAGGACAAATAACATCAATGTAACTTTTTTGGGGGGAGGAAAGAAATCAAGGACTAGAAAATTTAAATAAAATGAATAGGTAGAGAACCGAGAATTATAACCCTTCTTCCCTTAGGTAAAATAGCCCAGAGACTGGTTAGGCATAATGATAGAGTTGAGATTCTATAACTGAGATAGGGGGCAGCTTTCAGTCAGTCAACATTTATTGTTGGCCTGGAGTAAAAGTGTCTGCGCACACACACACACACACACACACACACACACACAACACACACACATATATATGGCCCAGGGATCAATCAGGTACTGAAAGAAGGAAGAAATTATGAAAGCATTCTCTGCTAGATCTTCTAATAATCTGATATAACCCCAATATACATACTATGTGATATCTACCTCAATGTGAAGGGAGACCTAGGCAAGGATGAAGAAAATTTTATTGGAAAATATGGCTCAGATTTGAGAAACAAAAGGGGCCAAAGATGGTAGATAATTCAGAAGACTTATACCTGAATTTCAAGAATACTTTCTTCCAGAAGAGATGTTAAAGATAGGAATACCAACAATACTGCAAAAAAAAATTTTTTTTTTAATTATATTTTAACAGGAAATAGTTTTTTATTGATGTGAAAGGAATTTCAGAATCATCTGTATATAGTCAGGCTATATACTAATTAGAACAAAGGTCAAAATAATATCAAAGTAGACAAACACTAAAGATAAAACACTATGAATAATTGAAATAGTCTTATTCTTCTGACCTATTCCAAATTATTCAATAATGTTGAAAAATAGGAAATGTGAAAAAGCAAAAATATTTAACCTTTTATCCCAATGAGGGCAGCATATAAACCAACAAACACTGTAGTTAAGAGCAACACTGTTTTAGAATGTCAAACCATTTGTAAATTAACATGGAGAAGAATGGCAGATTATAAGCAATATCCCTATATAAAAATGAAAATTAGTGGAAACAAAAAGTAGTCTGTAGAAAATTTGGCATGAAACTCAATTTATATGTCCCTCCACACCCAACAATCACAGATAAAATTGCCAGGATGAAAGCAAATGGACATAAAATGGAATAAACAATTCATGGTTTCTATTATCTAAGAGTATTATTCTGGTTAATATGCCGAGATGGCTTGGGATTGGCATAAAAAAAAAAAAACCTTGAATTTAAATCAAATTTAAATCAAATCTCACTTAGAACTATGTGACTGAATAAATCTCTTAACTGCTATTTATCTCTCTTTGCTTATACGAAGAGAGGAAAATAATACTACCTATATATCAAAGTTGTAGTAAGAATACAATATTTGCAAAGTTCTTTACAAATCTTTAAATGCTATATAAATGCTAGTTATTATCTCTATAAAAGATACATGAATGTGATCTATAATCTTGATGAAAATAACAGAAAGGAACAGATTTTCCCAGTCTGTATAGCAGATATAATTTAAAAATGTAATCTAAAATTTTGTTCCTTTAAAACTGTGGTTTTTAATATCATTATTTCTCCCCATCCCACTCCCATTCCAGTTTTGAACATTTGTAACAAAGCAAAGCAACTGATATAGTGTTGATTTATGCAACATTTTGCTTTTGCAAATTCACTCTCTGCCCCACCCAACTGTTGAGAAAAGGGAAATATGAAGATGTTTCATTATCTGTTTTTTAGAGTTGTTTCAGTTGCTCAGTCTTCATCATTTAAGTTTCTAATCTTTTCATTTATATTGTTCTAGGTCATCATGTATACAGTCCTAGTTCTTTTTATTCTGCTCTTACTATTTGATATAAATCTTACTGTTTTTCTGAATTCCTTATATTTGTTATTTCTTACTATGTAAAAATGTTTCAATACATTGCAGTATTGCAACTTGCAGCTTGTTCAGACATTGCCCAATCAGTGGCCACTTTGTTTCCAGTTCTTTGTTACTAAATATTTGTAACTCTGAATATTTTGTTTCTGTCTTTTGACTTCCTTGGGATACATGACTTGTAGTGGGATTGGAAGTTCAAAAGTATACAGTGTAGTTTCTTTAGCAAACCAAATTTCTATTGTTACATAACTTATTAAAAGATAAAGGCAGTTTCAGATCCCACTCAATGTTTTTTCAGTTACATGAAATGTTTGATTTGATAGAATAAAACATGCTTGAAGATATTAACAAGAAATATCTCATATATATTTAAAGATAAAATAAAAGTCCTTGGTAAATGTAACCATAGAGATAACTCTTTTCAACAACAAATTATTGCCATGTGAGGTATAAGATAGGTACACAAATATACATACATACATCCACCATCCTCATCCCCCAGGTGATCAGCATGTATTAAATCAGGACAAATGGAAACCGGATTCTCTATACATGCTGAGGTACTTCAGATGTTCTTGTGTGGAGGTGACAGTGTGCTGCCTTCACCAAGACCCAAAATATAACATGATTCTTCACTGAAAACACCGTAAAGGAAAAACTACATGGATTCATATATACACATACACACACACACATATATATATCTCGGCAAACGCATCCATCTTGGCAGTATTGTATGACTGTAAATTTTTGAAATACATTGATCTCAAGAGGAAATAAAGTTGAAGGCAGCATGATGGGAAGCTGCAGCATATTTTCAATGATGCTCTGTATTTAAGCCATCGAGGAAAAGTGTCATTCGGAAAAGGAGGTGGGCCCAGGGAGAAGAGATGGTTAGCCCAAATAAGGACTCCAAATAAGCCCACAAAAAGTAAAATAAAAAAAGAAGCGAGCGTCAGAACACGGAATGGATCCTTTGCAAGGATGCATGGGGTCAGGCAGGGGAAGGCAGGGAGGGGCCGGGTTCTGCTCGCGTGGATGAGGCCCCAGACCCACGGGAGCACCCCCGATCCCGGGAGAGGTGCTCGCGCCGCCACACCTTGTCCCGTGAGCACCTCCCAGACACCGCTGGGTACAAAGCGGTGAGCTCAGGATCCGGTGGGGGACTCGGATTCGAGCCTGGCACAATTCCATCCTCTTCCTCGTCTCTTGAGTGGGGGCAATACTTGCACTACCCTAAAGCACGGGGTCGCAGCGTGGAAAACGTTGCGCCACCTGCAATTGCCCCACATAAAGATAGGAAGCCGGTTGTCATTTACGCCTCGTTGCCGAGGGAAGCGCAGGTTCGCAGCAGGCACGAGAGCTCCGTGGGAGCGGGGCCCGCGCCGTGGGCCTGTCCCGCAGGCTGCGCGTGCGCGGTGGGGATGAGAGGGAGGGAGGCACGAGGCGGGAAGCTCTGCCTGGCCAGTAAGACTAGCGGAGGGGTGTCGGAGAGCTAAGGGGGCACCGGCCCTCCCCCAGCCTGCCGCGGGGCCGGCACAGATGCCCAAACCGGGGCTGGCGGGATGGTATTCTGCGCGCGCGCGCCGGCCCAAAGCTTCCTCTCAGCCCCCTCACCCGAACAGGCGGGGCCCGGCTCCGAGAAGTCCGTCCCTCTAGTGCCACGAGGAGAAGGACTTCACGCAGCCGGATAGGGCTCCCGCCCAGCCACGCGCGGCCTCGCGCCAGCCCTGACCTTTCCCGAAGCGGGCCCACGTGACCCGAGCGTAGCCGCCGAGAGCATGCGCAAAGCGGCCCTGCCCGGCCCGGCCCGGCCCGGCCCGGCGCGCCTGTGACAGGAACAACGAAGCGAGGGAGGGAGGCCGTGGGGAGGGAGAGCGGAAGAGTTGGAGCGCGGGGACTTTCCTGGCCGCCGGCCGCCCTCGTTGCCGCCGCGGCCTCTGCGGTCTCCCCGCCCCGCCCCGCCCTCGGTTCTGCCCCCCTCCCCCCACGCCTGGAGCCGGAGCTGAGGAGGAGGGGGCGGGGAGGGCCGAGCCGGGCCGGGCCGAGGCGCCGTTGCTTTCCCGCCCCCTCTCCCGGGGAGCTCCCAGCCTCCGGGCCCCCGCATCCCCGAGCCCTCTGTCTTCCGGGAGCTGTGGCGAGGCCAAGGCCCGCGATCGTCGGGAGCGAGCCAGTGGTGAGCGCGCGCCGGGGAGGAGGGGGGGGAGGGCCTTCCCGGGGTTGCCATGGAGACCGGGAGAGGACGATGGAGACGGGACGAACGTGTGTGTGTGTCTGTCTGTCTGTCTGTCTGTGTCGGGTGCGGGGGCATGAGGCTGGAGACCCCGGGTGCTGGGGAGGGGGCCAGAGAGGTGGTGCGGGAGCTCACGGGAGGCGATGGGTTTGCCGCTGCCTCCTCTCCCAGAAGGGGCTTCTTCCCATCCCTATTTTTGCTCAGCACCTGCCTCGGGCTCTTTCTCCTGCGGGAGGCCTTGTTGTGACCCCTGCACCGATTGGAGAGCCGTGGGTCTGTGTGGCACCCTTTCTGTGTGCTTCTCTCATTCTGACTTTTGTCATATTTAGTGTAGTGGGAAAAAATAACAAGATTTGGAGTCGGGGACCTGGGTTCGAATCTCAGATCTGCCACCTGCTTCTCCGGTGACCTTGGGCAAGTTAACTATGAAATAATGGGGCTGGACCAGACGACCTCTGGGTTTTTGTTTTTTGTCTCTGTTTCTGTGTGTCTCCTTCCCCCTTTTGTATACATACTTGTCTCTTCCTTCTTCTGAGTTATACACTCTTTGGGGACAGAGACTGACATTTTAAATCTTTGCCTCTAAGTATTGTAAAGCCTTGTTGTGAATTGAATCCAGAGAAGTCCAAATCAGAGTAGTTTTTGTCCACTCTAAGGAGGTCTTTCTTTCGACTTGTCAGGAACAGGAAGAATATTTCTAAGATGTACAATGGATATAAGCAGATGAGCACCACCCCTGACTCCTGGGAACCCAAGGCAGCCTGAGATTGCATTTATCCCTTTCCCGGAGAAATCTTGAAACATTCTGTACAGTTGTCTTACCCTGAAAGGAAAAGCAACAGTACTGATGGCAGAAGCTGGTCCTGAACCTATAGGGATGGCTTCTACAAGATAACATAAATAAAGTACTTTACAAACCTGTCAATACCTAGTTAGGTATTATTCTAGAGTCTGATAATAGGAAAATAGTGATAGATGCCTTACAAGTATATTATTTTGTATGGTGCTTTGATGTTACTTAATGTCCTCAGTGCAGGTACTTTACCGCGTTAGGAAGGGACTTGGAGCACAAAACTGAAGATATTAGGGTCTCATATATGATTAAAAACATATATATGTATATACACAAGAGTGAAACTTGCTTACTTCCCTTCTCTCCACATATCTTATTTTCCAGGTTTACCTTGGTGTTGATATGATGTGAGTTCCCATCTTCACCTGAATAATTTTTTTGTTCTTTCACATAGTCAGTGTTTAATAAGTACCCTCTCTCTCCCCTCCCTCTCTCCCTTTGCTTCTCTTTCCCTCCCTCCCCTCCCTCTCTCCTTTTCTTCTTCCCTTCCTCCCTCCTTCCTTTTTTCTCCTCAATCCCTTTCTCTCCTCCCTCCCATTCCTTTGTCCTTTCCTCCCTCCCTCATTGTCCTTTGCTTTTTCTAGTTCTAGGTTCTTTCCTTTTGATCATTATGGTATACTGAGTTTTTCCTTTTTTCTTGGGGGGAATTGCCCTATTAGTAGTTTAACATTCCTCTCCCCCTCTCCCCCCAATTTTTGTTGAAGTTTAAACCAGTTTAAAAATCATATATAGAACTTCACATATAGATTGTTTGGACATAGATTTTATTTTACTTTAACAAAAGTCCCGATTGTTTCTGGGATTTTTGTTTTGTTTTGTTTTGTATTTGTAAGGTGGTTGTAAGGATCAAATGATAAAAGCCTACACAATATGCCTAGCGTATTGAAGGCACTATATAAATGCTTATTTATTTCCTCAGTTCTTTAGTGTATATTTTTTTCTTTTTAGTTTTCAGGATTCTTATAATTAACTTGTAATATTCTAGAGACTTAGACATCATCCTGACCTACCCAAGGCTTGTTAAATGTGTATGTGTGTATATGTATCCACACGCAAACATATACACACATTCCTTCTTTTAAGTATCTCCCTGGAAGACCCATGCTGTGTTATAGCCTGAAATTTGGGCCTGATAAAACATAACTCCAAAAAATGGAGGTAGTCATTTAATGTATACTTTACATATTAAAAAAGAAATATGGAGAAAAAAATCTTTAAGCCAAATGAAACTCTAATGGTAGCATTTCAGACAAGGATGATTTGGGAAGTATTGGGTCAGGGGAGACCTTTCTGATATTTCATGTTGTAAATATCATAGATGGCCCACTTCATCAAGACATTATTTAGATATAGTCTATATTTACATTTAATTGTAGTTTATAGTTTAAAAAGTATTTTTACATATATTATTTCCTGGTTACACTACAGATAGAAGAAATATAGGGTGAGCTGTTTTCCATGGTAGAGGACATATGTTTTTGGTAGCTTTTGAAGTTGATTCAGAAGGTCCTTTATTATATAGAATATACTTAACACATTATTACTCTATATTAAGGCAAGTTCTATCATCACTTTTCTGTTGAGGCCTCTAAATATTAAAAAAAAAAAATGGATGGCTTCTGCTCTAGATAGAGTTTTAACAGGACTGAAGCTAGTTGATCCATCAACTCCTTGAGGCCTTTTGGGGTAGGGGAGTAATATATGAGCCATAGAGGATCTCTACATTGGCATCTTAGGAGTACGTCTTTTGAGGGTATTTATAGGAATTACGGTTGAATCCTCTGTTGTTTGAGAGGAGCAGCTTCTTTTTTTTATTTATTATACCTTTTATTTACAAGATACATGCATGAGTAATTTTTCAGCATTGACAGTTGTAAAACCTTTTGTTCCAATTTTTCCCCTCCTTCCCTCCACCCTCTCCCCCAGATGGCAGGTAGACCAATACATATTAAATATGTTAAAGTATATGTTAAATACAATATATGTATACATATCAATACAGTTATTTTGCTGCACAAAAAGAATTGGACTTTAAAATAATATACAATTAACCTGTGAAGGAAATAAAAAATGCCAGCAGACAAAAACAGAGGGATTGGAGATGCTATGTAGTGGTTCACACTCATTTCCCAAAGTTCTTTCGCTGAATGTAGCTGGTTCTATTCATTATTGAACAAATGGAACTGGTTTGGTTTATCTCATTGTTGAAGAGAGCTACGTCCATCAGAATTGATCATAATATTGTATTGTTGTTGAAGTATATAATGATCTCCTGGTCCTGCTCATTTCACTCAGCATCAGTTCATGTAAGTCTCTCCAGGCCTCTCTGAAATCATCCTGCTGGTCATTTCTTACAGAACAATAATATTCCGTAACATTCATAGACCACAATTTATTCAGCCATTCCCCAATTGATGGGCATCCACTCAGTTTCCAGTTTCTGGCCACTACAAAGAGGGCTGCCACAAACGTTTTGGCACATACAGGTCCCTTTCCCTTCTTTAAGATTGAGGAGCATCTTCTTAGGTAGGTTTAGAATACTTTTTTGACCTGATCCTTTCATGTTCATCAAAGAATGTCCAATGTGATTAGGGCCAGAGTAAATTAAATTATTGAGAGGTTCATGGCATTGTTAATACTTATGTGGGAAGAGATGTGAAACACCAATCTTGCAGTTAGTTGTGAAGTGACTATAGGTTTTAGGATAGAGACAGTAAAGTTGCAAGGAAATCTCAGGATATGTTGATTGAGGGATTAGAGTAATAAGGTTGACATTGGCCCTTCCTATTTTCTTCCCTCTCTCCCCTCCATCCTGCCCCTGCTTTTGAGTTAGTCATGAAGGACAATGATTCTTTATGTCTCAGCATTTAGTATCTAGGCTTATGGAGCTGAAAGTGATATTGACCTAGTAGAGGCTACTTATGACCTTTTCCCTGCCTTTTAAACTCAAAGAGTCTATAATGTTTTTCACTTTTATAGCATTTTATCTTCTACAAAAGGATTTTCTATCCATTGGTAAGTTCTGTTTGCATGTATATTAGTATATCTGTGGGTGTACATGTTGATATGCATACATATGAATGTGCTTATACATGTACATTTATAAAGGAGCTTGTATGTTTATATTTATATATGCCTGCTTATGTTGATCTTGCTTATGTTGATGCATGTTGGATGTAACCAACCATTGTCTCCCTCCTTTAGGACAGTAACTTGATTATCACGGTAACGCAAGAGCCCATTAAACCTGGCAGATATCCAGTCAGTCTCTGATAACATTCCTTCCCCTTCCTTGTATGGTCTTCTGGATGTCCATCTTGCTGACCTCAGTTGGTGGCATGGAGGGGCATTGCCTAATGCTGACCGGGAAATGTGTGTGAGCCACTGACCCAATGGTGAGGAATTGCTTTTATGATGCAGATGCATAGACACCTGTCATGGAGGTTTAATTTCTACAGCTAAATTTTTGGGGATATACTGTGGAAGAGTAGGTACTGGGTAGGCCTGTTACTTTTTTCTTATCCTCTCCTTTGGCCAGGTCTGAAGGTAGAGGGTGGGGGAAGATAGCAGGTAGGGTGGGACGTGGGAGAGACTTTAAGAACTAGGTTGGGGGTAAGAATGTTTAACTTAAGAGGAGCCACAGGAGAGAATGGGAAAGATGAGGCAAGACAGAAGCATTAGGGAAGGGATTTAATTAATTTGGTTGGGGGAATAGAGAATCTAAGGCAGGGATCTCAAACTTTTTAAATAGGGGGCCAGTTCACTGTCCCTCGGACTGTTGGAGGGCCAGACTATAGTAAAAACAAAAACTTTGTTTAAATAAAGAAAACTTCATAGCCCTGGGTAAGGGGAATAAACGTCCTTAATTGCTGCATCTGGCCCACAGGCCATAGTTTGAGGACCTCTGAAAAGAATGTCTGTGGGAATCTAGGGAGCCTGGATATCAACCTCAGAAAAAGAGATCTGTTGTTGCTCTCCTCCCCCTCTCCCCCGCCCCACCTCTCCAATTCCTATTCCCCCTTCTTCCCCTTGGCTCAGTTTTTTTTTAAACAACCTAGGAACTCTACTGTATGGGTCTCTCATTCCTGCACTCTCTCTTGCCCAAGTATGCTTGTTCTTCATTCTAGGACATTAAAAGCCAGTACTGGACTGATGATGATTCAGATGGGGACAATGAGTCAGAGGAATTCCTTTATGGAGTACAGGTGAAGATCTACTTTAGGATAACCCATGGCTGAAAATTGTGACTATAGTTATATCTAAAAACCGTAATGATCCCAGACTCAGAACATGGGGATGTGGTCATGTTCTCTCCAACTCAGGCCTGCTGTAGAAGAGTTGGGACAGTCCCTATGGAGGTAGTCATGTATAGTTGTATGTAGAAGTAATCAATCTGTGTTTTGCCAGCCACTTCTCTTACTAGTCACTAACAATAGAGCTTATTGATCATCCTGCTACCAATTCCTAAAAATTATCATTGCTCTGAATAGAGTCTAAAGCATAGGAGTGGTAGAGACTTTCCTTATACAGAGCCTACTTGAATTGTTTTCTGTGTTTTTCAGCATAAATTCTATATTCTCACCCCTTCCACTAGTTTGCTCCAGGGTTATCCAGAGAGATATAGTTAAAACCAAAGCCATGATCTAAGGCTGGGAGGGGAAATCAGAGATTCTTAAAATGCATGACGCTTGGACTCAAAGAAGAATTAATACTTCTTATTATGGGTATGGGTATCCTGGGTTACCCAGTATCTGTTGATAAAGTCCCTCAAGTGGTATGCCATATTTATCCTTTATGATCTAAATTGTGAAGCTACTTATTCTTGTCCCTGGAGTTATCTTTTGTTTATTCTTCCTTATTGTCCCTTTGTATGTCACCCATTTAGGGAAGCTGTGCAGCAGATTTATATCGACATCCACAGCTTGATGCTGACATTGAAGCCGTGAAAGAGATCTATAGTGAGAACTCAGTGTCCATCAGGTGGGCTGAGTGGGGTTGGAAGGACTCTTTTCTTCAAATAATTCCCGTAGAATAGATTCTTAACTATTTTGTTTAGATTTTTAGTTGGTTTTTTTTTGATGTTATGGACCCCTTTGGTATTCTAATGAAACCTGTAGACCCTTTCTTAGAATGTTTTTAAATGCATAAAATTTGTAGTACTGTAAAGGAAAGCAATTATGTTGAAATGAAAATGCAATTTTTCCCCCATCCAAATTCATAGATTGCTTGAAACCTAGCCATAGATCTCTTGTGATTCCGTAGATCCTGGGGTAAAAACTCCTGCCCTGGAAGAAGTCATCATCAAATGAGTGACTTGGGGTAGAGAACCCAGATTAATCTTTACTCTCTTCTGCCCCTCTTGCCATCTGCATTAGTTTCTTAGGCCAACACCTTCCCTGTCCCCCAACTTTTCATCTTGCCCCAACCACTCCTAGATTCTTACTTCTAGCCATATATGCTTCTGCAGAGAATATGGAACCATTGATGATGTGGACATTGACCTCCACATCAACATCAGCTTCCTTGATGTAAGTGATGGTGATTTTTGTTCAGAGCATGTTGAGAAACATTCCCAAGCTGAGTAGGGGAAAAGGGGAGGGCCGTGTTATCTATGTATTCCCTTCATAGTATGTTTTTTAGGCTCTCTCATTCCTTAGACTATAAGCAGATAATGATTGGTATGGCCACGTGCCTGCATTTGAATTTAAACATGTGCATGTGTGGCAGATATCAAGTTTATTTGAGTATATGTTTATGTAGGTATACATACCCCTTCCATAGCCATCACCTTCTGTTGTCATGAGCAAGGTTGTGATCCAAGCAACCTTCTACCCTTTTCCCCCAGGAGGAAGTCTCCACGGCTTGGAAGGTTCTTCGGACAGAACCCATTGTGTTGAGGCTACGGTTCTCACTCTCTCAGTACCTCGATGGACCTGGTAAAAGTGGCTATTGGGACTTGATTGGGTGGGGTCAGGCAACATTTTTGTGTGTACAGCATTCCCTTCCTTTCTTTAGATCTTGAAATAACTAAAACAGGAGAGAGAATCTCTTAGGTTTTTCCGCCATCCTACCTTTTTTGTCTTAGTTCTCTTATTCTCAACTCCTTGGCTGGTCTCTTTTGGGATTAAATAATTCATAGCCTTTGTTCTAAATGTATTCCCTTCACTCTCTATTGTCTAAAGGCCTTTGAAGCAATTTTGCTTAAGTAACTGAGAAAATCCTTTTTATTTAGTTGTGTCTTAAGAACCTTCTCACAACTCTATACTTTTCCATTCCTTCCCACTTAATGGCACTTGATATGTTCTTGGGAACTAAAAACCATGTGGATACAGTTTTCAATATTGTTCTTTGCAGAACCATCAATTGAGGTTTTCCAGCCATCCAATAAAGAAGGGTTCGGGCTGGGTCTTCAGTTGAAAAAGTAAGAATTCTGACCTTTTCTAGTTATTACAAGACAGGAGGGGGGTGAATGGACAGTCAGATGAGCAGATGTACATATGTGTGGATGGTTGGGCAGATAGGTTTTTGACCAAAGATTTCCTTCTGAGAGATAACCAGGGCTGAGAAGATATTGACTATTTATTCATTCTTGAAGCCAGTGGGAATTGCTGGGATTTTGCAGTAGTTAGGCTTGATTGCATCTCAGTTGCATTGATTGGGATCCCAGTAGGGAATGTTGATCTCTTTATTCAAAGGGTCTATCTTGGATCATTTCAAGGTACTTGATGTGGTCCTCACAGATTCTTTTTCTTTGACTTTGTCCTTAGTTATTTGAAATATATCACAATCTTAGAGGTCAAATGATTGATATGCCAATTGTTGGTTTTTCCTTGGAGAGGTGACCAGAGAGAATAGATAAGGAAAGAGACGTGAGCAAATTTTGTTATATTATTCTCTTTCCTTGACTTTTCAGCAAAATTCATGCTTTTCCCCCCATCTTTATTTATATCCATATTATTCATATTGACACTAAATAATCCCTTCTGGGCTATGTTTTACTTCTACTCTCATTAATATATAGGGTATGAACTACCAGTCTGCAGATGCCTTATGTAGGAAAATCCCCGGGGTCTCTAACAGTATAGCCTCCTAATAATCGATCCCATTGGGTAGATGCTACCAGTCTTGGGGCCACTAGGAGAGAGTCCCTTTCTTTTCTACTGAGGACTCAGTAAAAGGCATATTTTCTGTGTACCACTTGTGTTAAGATCATGAGTCTTCTGCTAGAGTTGACCTTGAACTGGAAATCCAGGTGTGATTAATTTGTGGTGTTCATTCAGTCCTTGATCATCCCTTTTCTATTGAGTCTGTTGAAAACTGCTCTTTCTTTTCTCCTGAGGATCCTTGGAATGTTCACATCCCAACAATGGAAGCATCTCAGCAACGACTTCCTGAAGACCCAGCAAGAGAAGCGGCACAGTTGGTTCAAGGCAAGCGGTACCATCAAGAAATTTCGAGCAGGCCTCAGCATTTTTTCACCTATTCCCAAGTGAGTATAGGTCTGGAAGCGCCAGCCCTCCTCTACTTTTTCTTATTCTACTTTCATTTTTCCTACATCTTTTCATGATCCTTATTTTGTGGATTTATGCATTCCACCCCCCCCCCCTTTTTTTTTTTTTTTTTTTTTATGCTATAAATCAATAAACAAAATATACTAAGCATCTACCACATGCTAGACACTGCTAACTACTGGGTGATATACAAAAAAATGAAACAAGCTTTGTTCTCATGGAGCTTATATTTTGACTTATCCACTATCTCCAGGAGCTATTCTATTTCCTTCCCTCTGTCTTGTTCTTTCACCTCCATCTGACACATTACCCTTCTATCCCTTATGTCCTATTCCTCCTACTTCTCACCTCTAGTCTCCATTACTCTTTCTTCTGATCCTGTCAATTACCCTTTTTTATCCCCTTGATCCTAGGGAATAGGTATTCAACCCCATTCCCTTATATGACCCTTATCTTTTATTCTTGAGCATAATAACCACTCAATTTGAGTTGACTGAGTATCCCATTACTTGTTCTCAAGCACATGTTTCTGTTGCTGATACTTTCTGGATGCCCAGAAACCAAGTGTTCTCCAGGTGCTTATGAAATGACTATTAAGGGAATAAATAGGTAAATCTTGGTATCATGTTCAATATAGTACCCTAGTCTTACTCTCAGTAAAATTAAGGACTTAACCCTTTGGGATGCAAACATTTTGCACCTACAGTATAGATATTTCTTTGTGTACCTTGCAGATAGTAGGCAGTATTGACTGAATAAATGCAACAGGTGTTGCACACTAGAAATCTCCTAGTCTCCTTTGGCTAGCTAGGGCAGGACATTTATTACAGAGACATAGAAGTGGGTCTCTTCTGGTCTTGGTCTTCTAGTGTTAGACATGTGAATGTATATAGTCAAGTAAGTCAAAGATATTTGTGAGACATAAATATGATTGTCTCAGACTTAACTGAGACTCTTGTTCAGGCTTTGGGATTTTGGCCATGCTAAACTTTGTCTTAAACTTGGGTCCCTATTCTCTGTCTTTCTTCTGGAGTTCAGGCAGGTCCCTGTTGTATTACTTTACTCTTTGCTTCCTTTCTCTAGGTCCCCCAGTTTCCCCATTATCCAGGACTCCATGCTGAAGGGCAAACTGGGAGTGCCAGAGCTGCGTGTTGGGCGCCTCATGAACCGTTCTATATCTTGTACTATGAAGAACCCCAAAGTAGAAGTGTTTGGCTACCCTCCCAGCCCCCAGGCAGGTCTCCCCTGCCCCCAGCACGTGGGCCTCCCTCCCCCAGCACGGACCTCTCCCTTGGTACATGGTCTGGGGAGGAATTGGTTGGGGGGGGGGGGGTGGAATTCCACCAACAAGGAATGGTGGAAATGGGAAGACTAGCTCCAGGGATTAAGGCTTTAGATTTCCATGGCTTTGGCCTACATAAATATCTGCTGAAGTGCTATCAGTTATTGAATGATGTAGGTTGAGGGTTCAGAGGATTGAAGGGAGGGGGATGTATTTACATGGAGATTGAATAATAGGTTAAATTTTTCTTGCTCATTGATTTCACTTTAGTAGATTCCCATAGTGCCAGACCATTAGGTAGAAAAGACAGACCTTTTGAGGGGTGGTGATATAAAATAGGTTAGCACTATTTCGTGGCTGAAGTAAAGCTTCTTAGTCAGTGGCTTCTGTTTTCTACCTTTTCCTTCCAGGAAGAGGAACAAAGGTGATCATATCACCTTTTCTACCAGAGCTATTAAACAAATACCTAAAGGCTCTAGACTGTCAAGTTTGGAATTTTTTTCTCTTATCTTAGAATTGTCTAGATTTGAACTTGGCTATGGGCCTGATGCTCTAAGGAGAGTTTTGTGGGGTTAGAGTAAGTATTGTAGGCTGCGGAAAGCACTTACAGGGACCTTCTCTTTCCTTGTCAGGTCAGTGGTCACTGCAAGAACATTCCCACCCTGGAATATGGATTTCTTGTCCAGGTAAACAAGCTTGGGCCCCATCTAAATCTCTTCATATACTTCTTATTGTTGGATTAATTTTTTTCTACCACATTTGAACTGCATATTCCATCATTTGATTAACTGTCTTATATATCCCTCTATCCCACCATACCTCCTTCTCTCTTTATCTTTTGCACTTGGGTTTTTAGGATATGAAAAAGAAGGCATGATTCTTGCCCTCAGTGTGACAAAACTCACACATGAAACAATTAGAAAGTAATACAAGCTTAGTATATGACTTATTGCCCTCTAGTAGCTTTCCTTTACCAAAGACCATCATTACTTGCCATGTACTTTTTTTTTTTCCAATTTGTCCTTTTGAATTTTCTTGGTTCCATGCCTTTGCTCACACTAGTCCCTTTATTTGGAATTCTCTGCTTACCAATTTCTTCCCATTAAAATTTTACTTATTTTTCAAGTTTAGATGCCATTTCCTCATCATGGAAATCAGCTTGAAAAGCTCTCATGCTCTTCTGCAATATTCCTAACACTGCCCAAACTTAATTCCAAGTACTGCTTTCTTCTGTTATAAATGTGAGCTATTATGCCCATACTAAAGTCTTAGTGATTATTCATGATAATATCAAGGTTATATCAGTGGACTGCAAGCTTTGTCAGGTCCTTCCAAGCTGGAAGAGCTTCAAGAATGTGCTTCAGGATGAATTAGTATCTGTTAGCCTTTCAGAAACCAGCAGAATTTAGAGATTCTCATCACTAGAAGACTTGTCATCAGCCTATAATTTTTTTTAATCACAGCAATTCATGAAGACCTTTTAGTAATGCATGAAGTTATGCTCCTTATTGATGGTAGAAATATCATAGATCTGTGGGTGCAAATAGTGAATTTACATAGGGTTTTAGTGTTAATAAAATACTTTTCTTCATGTTAGTCCATTTGAATTTTACAGTGACCTTATTAAATAGATTGTAGTAATAACAACAACAATAGAGTGGCATTTATATAGTGCTTTTAAGATTTGCAAAAGCATTTTACAAACATCTCATTTTATTCTCACAACAATCCTGTGAGGTAGATGCTGTTATTATCCTCATGTTACAGATAAGGGAATTGAGGCAGAGAGAAGTTAGGGGACTTGTCACATAGCTATTGAGGGTCAGAGGTCACATTTTAAAACATTTATTTCCAATCTCAGGTCCATTGCCCTTTCTGCCTTGCCACCGAGCTGCAAATATATCACTTCCATTTTACTTCTGAGGAAATTGAGGCTCAGAGAAGCAAAATCATTTGTCCAAGATAATAAGTAGTAAAGCCTAAACTCTCATTTTCATCTTCTTTCTGCTGCATTATATTGTTTTCCCTACTAGATTGTACATATGATGGCCACCCAAAGAAAAAACACTGGGAAATGAATGTAAACTGTTTGCATTTTTGTTTTTCTTCCCGCGTTATTTCTACCTTCTAAATCCAATTCTTCCTGTGCAACAAGAAAATTGTTTGGATCTGCACACATACATTGAATATATATTCAACATATCTAGGACTGCTTGCCATCTAGGGGAGGGGGTGGAGGGTGGGAGGGAAAAATCGGAACAGAAGTGAGTACAAGGGATAATGTTGTAAAAAAATTACCCTGGCATGGATTCTGTCAATAAAAAGTAACTAAAAAAAAAAAAAAAAAAAAAAAAAAGGATCAACTGATGGAAAAACAAATTGGCTTTTCCCCATGAAAATGAACTAGGCTTCTAGGAATACAGAAGTATTTTGGACAATTAATTCTGCACTTATTTGCCCTGAATATTAGCCCCTATGTGCTGAGATGGGGTAGTGTAGG
Organism: Sarcophilus harrisii; assembly: GCF_902635505.1. Classification (NCBI taxonomy): domain Eukaryota; kingdom Metazoa; phylum Chordata; class Mammalia; order Dasyuromorphia; family Dasyuridae; genus Sarcophilus; species Sarcophilus harrisii. The sequence continues at coordinate 598,287,674 of NC_045427.1, forward strand.
AAACAGGAAAGAAGAGAAACAATCTTTTTCAGATTGTTTCCCAAACCTAAATGTATGGGTAGGTGTGCAGACTTATAACTACAGGAGGGCATCTCATAGTGCCTTGGCAAGATGTGGCTCTACTCCTTTTATCTTGCAGATTATGAAGTATGCAGAACAGAGGATTCCAACGCTGAATGAGTACTGTGTAGTGTGTGATGAGCAGCATGTCTTCCAGAATGGATCTATGCTTAAGGTATAATCTCTATAATTCCCCTATCTGTACCCTTCTCCTTGGACAAATATTGAAAGTAGAACTCCTGATAAACATATTTCTTTTCCTGGAGCCCTACCTCAAGGACTTTAGGATTTGGGAATATAGTCTCTAGAGAAACTTGGATGAGCCCATCCTGGAGCTGTCACATTTTCTTTATATTGTCTCTCTATTCCTGCCTGAGCCTATTATTCATTGGAGGAGCTAGTTTGTCCAGACTTTTAATGGGATCTAAATTGGGATTTGTTTTTATGAATCTGGGCCTTAAATTGTATTGTAGTAGACATCTTATGCCCTTTAATAGCATTCCTTCCAAGTTGTGACTGATTATTAATTTAAATAAGACTACTCACTTATTGATTGCTTTGTTGCTGATGGTTAAAAGAATCCCAGATTCTTTAGTCTCCTTTAATTTAGTCTTCCCTCTCTGTCTTACCCATCCATTACTTCCTTAGCCAGCTGTTTGTACTCGAGAGCTCTGTGTCTTCTCCTTCTACACACTGGGAGTTATGTCTGGAGCTGCAGAGGAGGTGGCCACAGGAGCAGAGGTAGGAAAGAGTGGAATAGGTGGGGACAGATTCAGATAAAGAATAACAAAAGACACTGAACCTTCAAAAAGTAGAGGAGAGCAGAATGGAATATGATTCTCAATATTGAAAAGTTTCCTCATGTTATCTGGCTCTCTGTTCTCCCTTCTACTAAGGTGGTGGACCTGCTGGTGGCTATGTGCCGGGCAGCATTAGAATCTCCAAGAAAAAGCATCATCTTTGAGCCTTACCCCTCTGTTGTGGATCCCAGTGACCCCAAAACTCTCGCCTTTAATCCTAAGGTAAATGTGACTGGGAACAAGAGGAGAAGAAGGGCAGGGGACATAGGACAATGGGATTGAAGGATCGTGAACCATAGAGATGGGAAGCATGGGAGATTCCTTGTCCCAGAGGATGGAAGGAAACGTGTTGTAGAGGGTCTTGGAGCCTAATGTGGGCGATCAGGGTGTAAGGATCTGAGGATAGAAGGAATTTTTGCCTTTTATTTTGAAGATACGACAACTAAGGGAGCCTAGTAGCTAGAACTACTTGGGGAGCTATTTGGGGATAGTGAGAAAGAAGGTTTGGCTTCTTTATTATCAAGAGAATAGGCAAATAGGTAAGTGTAAGAGACTGTTCCTTTCATATATTCTTGTTATGGGGGAAGTCTTGTGATTTGAGGTCCAGATCCCACTGTGGAAATGATTTGACTTGAACTACAGGTCTTCCTTAGCTACTTCTACTGTGAACAGCCTGAATGTTTTCCCAATATCAGGTTTTTCTCTTTAAATTAATCAATTACAGTGTATAAATTATACATATATGGGTGTGTGTGTGTGTGTGTGTGTATATATATATATATTTTTTTTTTTTTTTTTTTTTTGCTGAGGCACTTGGGGTTAAGTGACTTGCCCAGGGTCACACAGCTAGGAAGCGTTAAGTATCTGAGGTTAGATTTGAACTTGGATCCTCCTGACTTCAGGCTGGGAGGCTATCCACTGTGCCACCTAGTTGCCCCATATATGGGCATATTATTATAAATGTCTTGCAAAGAAATATAATTTTTATTTATATAGTTTTTTGAAGAGGTAGTATGGTGTAATGTAAAGAATTTAGATTTGAATTTGGATCAAAAAACCCAAATTTAAAATCTTTTTTACATACTACTACTTACCTAATTTTAAGCAAGGCCTCTTAATTTTCTAGGCTTTAGTTTCCTCATCTCTGAAACTGTGGAGATTAGATTAAATGACCTTTGAGATCTCTTTTAGCTCTAAATCTATGAAACTGTTATGTCAGAAGTATCTTATATGTAGGCATTCAGTTTTGGGAATAAGGAGAAGAGAATTTAAACACCTTCCTTGCTCTTAAAGAACTTAAATATAGTTGAGACTTTTCCTTTCCAACAATTGGTTCTCTTTTTTTCCCCCCACATGGTGGCTCTTCACTTTTCCTTGACTTTCACAGAAGAAGAACTATGAGCGACTTCAGAAAGCTCTGGACAGTGTTATGTCCATCCGGGAGATGACCCAGGTATATGCCTGTTCCTTTGACTGTTTACATGCATCATTGTTTTGTACTGTTTTCATTTAGCTCCTGCCATCAACTTGCCTTTCCTTGATTTTTGCCTTACTGACTCTATTGCAACTTTTCTTAAGTTTTATAATTTCCTTTGCCTCAAAGTCCTATATGTTCTTTATTTTTTCATACTCTAGGAGTATTCAGGATAGCGAATGGAAGGATGGAATTATCCTGTGAGCATTTAGGGTGAATGAAGAGTATTTTGCAGGTTGGGATAGAGGGAAGAGGTTTAAGTAGATAAAAGGCCTAGCCTCTTTCCTCATGCCTCTGGCAACAGCATCTTCAGGAAGCACAGGGAAGCTTCTGCCCTGAAGTTACTCCTCTTCACATACTCTATACCTTTCTGCTTCATATCTGTTCCTTCCTTTCTGTGACTCCTTGCTTAGATATTTGGAGATTAATTTTTATTCATGTTACATATGCCCCTTCTTGCAAATAAATCCAGAATATATTAGGAAGCATATATTTAAAATGAGATTCAATTTAGTTTTCATTTATATACATGTCAGGGTCACCTTATTACATAAAAGTAATGCTCTAAGGAGCATCTGTGTGTTTTATATGTGTTTAGCTATTTTTCATACATATAGCTTATCTTTATATTTGGGCTAATGGTTTTCTTAGAATATTGATCATATCTGGTAATACAGTGTGTTAGATAAAGCATGGGATCTAGAATCAGGAAACCTGGATTCCATTTCTGCCTTGATAGTTATTAATTGTCTGACTCAAGGAATGTCGTTTAATTTCAATCTCATTTTCTTAATTTGTAAGATGAAGAGGATAATGTAAGGTTATGAGAAAATTTCTTTATAAATAAGCCTTTGAGTAACATAATATATTTTATCTATCATTTAATATTTCTCCTTGTCTTTGAGTCAGTCTCAGGGACCTGCCTATAGAAAACTGAAATTCACTGGTGGAAAGTGTTTCTTTTTTCCTTGGGAGTTAATCTTGCGGATATTGTTTCTGTAGGGTTCATATCTGGAAATCAAGAAACAGATGGACAAACTGGATCCTTTGGCCCACCCTCTCCTGCAGTGGTATGGATGCAGTGACCACTCCCTCCTGGGGGGTACGAAAGCAGAGACCACTCCCTTTTTTGGGGGGGATGGATGTAATGGCCATTTCCTTTCTTCTGTGTTTGGGTTTGGATATGGATGAAGATCACTTTTCCTTCCTGATTCAACAAAAATATTTACTTTGTTTTCTTCTGAGAATGAATAGCTCCTACTTTGCAGAAATAATATCTTTATCTTCATTTGATTTACAAAAATTTAGCTCCTACAAGGAATTTACATACTTCTTTAAGTTCTCACAGGTTTTCAGTGGATATCTGAAACTAATGTACATAGTAGGTGTTTTAAGTACTTGTTACACATAGAAATAAACACTCCTTACTACATATATTTAAAATTCCCACATACTTGTAGAGGTTTATATCTCCTCCCTTCCCTTCCTTCTCATCACAGAGGGTCTGTTCTCCCAATTGGGCCTCTTCCCCAAATAATGGGTGTGAAGTAGGGGAGTCAGGCTGATACTCTTCCTTCCCTTTTAAAATAGGGCCTGCAAATTAAAGTGCTCTCAAGTTTCATCACTCAGAACTGCTTGGGGAAAATTGTACATCCCCAAAGCCTAGGAACTGCTTCCTAGGCTGTGCTTACGGTTACTTAATATTTTCCCCTAATTTCCCTCTTTTTTTCTGTTCTTCTGCTTAGAAGTAGCATAATTTAGTAAAACAGAAGTTTCTCCCTTGATCATAAAGAGACTTTTATCTGGTGCTGCTTTGACAAGACAGATCAGAAACAGTCAAATGACATTTAACTCAGGAAACTATTCTTCAGAAATTCTTGATATGCTTGATATCAACCATCTGTGTGCTTTTATCTGACTCCTTTTCCAATTTGGCCCTCCTTAGAATTTTTTTTAAAAATCTGTTTTGTCTGTTTAGTTTTCTCTTTCTCTTGGTCTAGTCTAGACGGTTGTTCTGTCTTGTGGCCAATAAAGGAACAGGCTAATTTATCTAGTTCTTTGGTCTTCTTTCTGGGCTAAATTATTTATTTAGTAAACATCCATTGAACATCTGTTATGTGGAAGACATTTAGACTGAATGAAGCAGAATGGTACCTAAAGCCTTGGGCTTCTCACTCTGAGACCTAGGTATAAAAGGTTTCCAAGGCTGACTAAAGGCTCCCCCCTTATACTCCCCTATCTTGGACTTTATCTTTTTATCCAATCCCTTTTTCTTGTGCTCTCCTTAACCTTGCCCCATTTGTCAGTCTTTCATTCATTATTAGCGCCTTGGTTTATAACTCTTAGTCTCTTGACTTATAACTTCCTTTTACACGTGGAGTATTTGAGTATTGCCATTCATAATAGTTAAATTAGTTGTGGACCTAGCAAATAGCTTCACTGTGATTGAATAGCACCTCCAAATACTGCTATTTACATGCATTAAACTTGGTTACAGTACTTGAATTTCTAGATGATCTTTTGCTTGGGTACCTTTCCCTATTAATTTTAGAGAGAATACCTCCTTTAACTCTTATGTTTAGGTTGGTCCAGACTCCATGCTTGTTCCATGCTCTTTCCTTCATCTCTATTTTTCCTCAGGATTATCTCCAGCAACAGATCACATATTGTCAAGCTACCTCTCAGCAGGGTAAGTGTCCCCTGACCTCCTCCAAATTCTTTGGAACCCTATAAGTTATTTGAGAGATGGGATAGGGAGTTGAAGGCCAGGGAGGTTTGGTTTTTGTTGCTGACCCTAGTAGCTCCAGGCTTAGTTGACAGTCTGTTGTGTCCCATATTGACCATCTTGGTGCTTCAACATATATTGATCCTATGGGAATCAGTCTATGCTCCTGGCTTGTTTACTTCTTGGCTCCATCACTCCTCCCTCCCTGATCTCAATCTCTGCTCTGTCTCCCCTGAATACCCCCCACCCCGGGCAGCAGCTGAAGTTCATGCACACCTCTCACCAGTTCCTCCTGCTGAGCAGCCCCCCTGCTAAGGAGGCCCGGTTTCGGACGGCTAAGAAACTCTACGGCAGCACCTTCGCCTTCCAGTGAGGGAGAGGAAGTAGGGGCTGGGGAGGATTGGGGAGGGAAGGAACGGGGGAGCATTTGTCCCCTGGGATTATGGATGTCAGGGTTCTGTTTATATATGTATATGTTCTGTACATGTGATTCACAAAATAGATAATCAAACTGTCATCAGGTGTTTTGTATGTGCAAAGAACTATATTATCTTGGTAGATAATACAAGGCATAATATATGATCCTTATTCTCAAAGAGTTTTTAGTCTAATTGAGAATATATGAGAATAAATAGCTCTAATGCTATAAAATTTGGGTTTAAATGAGTGCTGTAGACAATGCTGGAAGAGATTGCTGAAGACCGAGATAGGGAATGGGACTTAATCTAAACCTTAAAAATATTGCTTGGATTTATATAGGCATAGAAGAGGAGTGAAGTCATCACAGTAGACTGGAACTATTTGAGTAAAAACATAGAAGCAGAAACTTGTCAAATTTGTTTCAAGGTCAGTGAGTGAGAAAATCAGTCTAGCTGGACCAAGAAGTTCTCTTGGGAATAGTAGTAGAAAATAAGACTGAAAAAGTAAGATTGGAGACAGTGTTGAAGAACTTTAAATTCCTTAAGCTAAGTAGTTTGGACTTGCCGATGGTGATAGAGAACCATTGAAAATTTTTGATAGAAATAATAACTTAAAAGGGAGAATTAGTGTAGTATGCAAAATGGATTTGGAAAAGGGAGAGACTGAAGACTGAGAGAACAATTAAGAAACTATTATGAGTAATAAAGTGGACCTGGATTAGGATAGAGTTGTGGGAATAAAAAGGAGATTGCAGAAGGCCGAGGGAAGGATTTGGGGGTATTTAAAAGAATGGAGTTAAAGATAACTTAGAGATTTTGATCCTTGGGTGACAGGGAGAATGATGGTACCATTATTAGAAGTAGAGAAATCAAGATAGCAAATCATAGATTGAGAACTCGAAGGGACTTTTGAGGTCACTGAGTTCAACCCCTTAATTGTATAGATGAATTAAGTGACTTCATCAAGATTAACCGGGTAGTAATTGATAAGAGGTCCATACTCAGGGTCTTTGATCTAGCATTTTCCCTGTATACCATATTGCATTTGATTTAAGCCCCATGAGATTCAGGTGATAATAGGAGATTAGAATGGAAATGTCTAGCAGATAGTGGGGCATATGAGTCTGAGCTGGAATCTGAAAAATAAATTTTAGAGTCATGCATAAGAGGTGCTAATTGAAACCATAATAATAGGTGAATTTTTCTGTGAGTACATATGAATCTTTCCATCTCTTTGTGGGTCGGAGAGGGTGGATGGCATTATTAGGTCTTGGGGGCTGTTTCCAGGATCTCACAATTCTGGCGGTTTGTGTCCTCTATTCCTGCCTTCCAGTGGGTCCCACATTGAAAATTGGCATTCTATTCTGCGCAATGGTCTAGTCAATGCATCCTACACTAAACTCCAGGTAAGAGCAGGGCCCTTTTCCTCCTCCTCTACCATCCTTACTTTGTAGTAGTGGGAAATTCTACAGCATTCTCCTTTCTGTTCCTACTAATTTCCAAACTGAAGCCTTGGAACCCTAATTTTTCTTGATGCTTCACCATATCTATCCAAGGGATTTAGGAGATCAAGATCATATAGAGACTATAGCTGGTAAAGACTCAGTTCTAAGGAGAATATGTTGGGGAAATCCATATATTAAGAATATTACTGTACTCTAAACTTGGGGATTGATGAGCTCAACTTCTGTAGTAGGTGACAGAATTCTTAAATGATAGAACTTTTCCCTGTATGCTTATTATCTCATGTTGACTGGTCAAATCTCTACTCCCAGCAACTCTGGGAAATGGTTACAGAGAATCTGTTTCTTCTTTTTTCACCTTCTCCAACCCTGGCCTTACTTCTTCATAGCATCCTGTATCCACAGTAGGAACATGGACTGACTTAGTGGTTTCATTTGCTCCATTCTTGTCCCTTAAAACATGGAAGGGTTAACCCAATTAATTCATGATCAAAGCAGGTGACTGTAAGCCTGGAATTGGTTAGGAGAAAGACAGAAGGACAAATAGGAAGACAGCTCCTCTACAACTATGTTAGGAGGTCCACTCCCTCTTGGAGTCATTGGGAGGGGGGTGGGGCAGTTTATGTTGCTCACCCTAGTGTTTCCCTGCAAGCTGCATGGAGCAGCGTATGGCAAAGGCATCTACCTGAGCCCCATCTCCAGTATTTCCTTTGGATACTCAGGTAAGTAGTCTGTCTCTTTCTGTGGCTGCCTAAGCTTTGTTCACATGTCTGTTTCACTTTCATAGACATATGGTCTGTGGTGTCATCCTGCTTACTTTACTCCATGGATATACAATCTGTCATCTATTCTCTCTATAGGCACTTGATCTGTTATCTGTTTTTTCTAAATGTAGATCCTGTCCTTCCCAATGAATCCATTCTTAGAACGACTCTGCCTTCAACCCCTTTTGATCCTAAGGCAGGGAAATGCTGAACAGGCTCAGCTTTGAAAGAGTGTGGGTGGGGAACTGAATGAGCTTTTCTCCTGAAGCCCTGTTCCTAGAGACATATTATTGATAACAGTATATCTCTGGTTTTTTTGCCAGGTAGGGCAGATTTCAGCAATACTTATGTCATGATGTTATATGGTTTCTTTCACCTTTTTGCTGCCACCCAAGAGCAGGGTCACATATCCCTTTACTTTATTTCTTGTATATCTTCATTATTGCCATATTCTCTCAGGTTATGACTAAGTGCAAAATCCCTCTCTTCCATACATGAAAAATGATTAGGGCATAGATTCTATCCATTTAGGCAGTCTCAAATATAAGAAGAGATATAGAGTCCAGTTGTGTTCAGTTGAGGAGATAAATCTTATTTGTGATCCCTTGTTTCTGGATTTTTTTGTCTCCTAGTTCATTTCCTTCTCAGACCAGTTCCTCTTCTATATAGTTGTCTCCGAGAAGTATATTTTATATCTAGTCCTGCCTGTAGTTCAACCTCATCTGCTTTCTGTCCAGGCTCTCTGGATCTTAGTATTGGTTCCTAGTATTACAGCTATAACATTGAGATTATGTTAATTTATGGAGAGTTGCAGGAAAGAATTATTCACTGCCCTTCAGCCTCCCACTCCCCCTATCAGTACTGTTGCACACAAGCAAAAGTTTGATTATGTTTGCCACAGATGACTTATATGAGAATATGTTCATTTGCCTAAATCAAAATATTTGTTATCTGCATATCTTCCTTCCCTCCATCTTCTCAGTCTTTATTCTATTTCTTAGATAGCTCAAAGCCTATTTGGTTCCTCATCTACTGTAGGAAGAGTGTTAATGGAGCTTTTGTTGATCTAGTCATTGTTATGAAGGCAAATGCTACAGATCAGAAGTTAGGGAAATATGAATTGATATGGAGTTAGAATAGAAATGGAATAGAAATGGCACAGAACCATACATGGGTCTGTGCTTTTCCATCTGTAGCTATGTTCATTTCTTTTGGGGAACTTGTAACAGTTCCTGTCCCAAAATCAAAATGTTAAACAAAATGGCCTTTCATATTTCATATGGTTCATATCGTATCCCCTGATAAATTGATTGGGGAAACTGGCAGGAACATCATAGATTTGAGACATATGAATAGTACAGGTGGAATGGTTTAGGATAAAAGGTGGAATGGCTTGTCTCACAGAGATTACTACTAAGACTCCCTGTAAGGATCAAGTGAGCATGTTTTATGTTTTTTGTAACTCTGGGGTCCATAGTTGGCAAAGGCTTAAAAGACTGTGCTTATTTTTTTTCTAGTAGAATCAAACTTGGAATTTGAATAACTGGTTCATTATTTACTACCCCTGTAGAGTTTGGGTGTTAATTGTGACTAGACTTTTGTCATTGTGCATCTCGTGGACAGTGTTTTCCAGGCTCAGGGTGGATTTTGAGATTTGGAGTTAAGGTCTTAATATAACAAAGGTCAGAGGATGATGAAAGATGATTAAGTTAGAGGAGAGAGAAGGTAGAAGTGTATATCTGTCCAGCAGGACAATTACATCAGCACCCACAGCATCTTAGTCTAGTCATTGAGATTTCTGTTGTATTAGGCTCTACTTGGGTTATGATTACATCATGGGTCAGGCATCTTGGTAAGAGTGGGAGAGACAGAGATGAGATTTTTATTTGTCCTTATAGCCTTTTCAGTTGGCCAAGGATTGGCCTGTGGAGGTTGAAGTTAGTTATATGATAACTTAATTTCTCATCTGAAAAATGAGGAGTACTTGTAGTATCTATCTCACAGGGTTGTTGCAAGGATCAAATGAGAAAAAAATTTATATGTATATGTGTGTATATATACATATATATGTATACACACACACACACATATATATGAGTTCATAAGCCTTACAATTCTGTTAGCTGTTAATATACCAAAAAATTGTAACACAACTCTGCCTTTCCCTGAGGCTATGACTCTTGCCAAGTTTAAGTCAGAGGTAGAGCAAATTCTGCTGGAATGACTAAAGAGTTTAAGGGTAGGGTTCCAGTAATTCCTAATAAATATGATCTATTTTAGTGGCGCCTTTTCCATTCCTGCCCTTCTTCATGGACCCTGACAGCCTGTAGCAAGAACCTTTCATATCTCCTTTTCTTTTTTCCTCTTTTTTTTTTTTTTTTTTTTTTAAACTTTTCAGGCAGCTCAAAGACAGTTGGGTCCTTTTCCCATAGATTTGGACTCCATCTCCAGGGGGAATACTCAGATATACAGACCACTTGGGATTCTTGGACAAACATTGGGATGCTCAGCGAAGGATGGTCTTGGGTGGCACAATATTTGGGAAAAGTCGGGGAAGGCCTTCTGAATGGAGTGTTAATTTACATTTCACAATCTCTTACATGGGACTGGACTTCTTGCTTCTTTTGGGTGTTGCTGGTCAAATCTGACATTGCCATATCCTGTAACCAGAGATACTTCTTTCCATCCTATGATCAGAATGACTATCTTTGTTCCTTCTGTTCTTGAGCTTGCTCCCTCATCTCACTCAACCCTAACACTTGATACTCTGAAATTCATGTTCCATTTCATTCTCTCACTCATCTTATCTTGGGTTGATTTTATCTGATCTATTGGCCTGTGGCAGGAATGGGAAAAGGACAGCATAGGATGCCTTCTAAGGATGAGCTAGTCCAGAGATACAACCGGATGAACACCATCCCTCAGGTAATCTTCTAGAAATTTACAGGGGCCAAAGTGGGATGCCTTGGGCTGTAGGGGACTGGATAGTGAACAAATTCACTTCATTTCAGTATTTATAGGATTATAGGATTATACTGGCAGAGGTAATATACCGTATTATACCGTAGAGGTAATCTGTTCCAACTCCTTCATTTTACAGATGAGGAAACTGAGACCTTGAAAGGTCATAAGGAAGTAATTACTGTCTCTGTGATTCTAAATCCTATGCTTTATCCATTATACTGTAATTCTGGAGCCTACAACATCTAATATTCCCAGTCAACCTTCCATACGTGTGCTGACAGGACTGAGCCTACTTAGTTTTCAAGATCAGACAAAATTATAATTTACAAGTGATATAGTTGTAGATAGATAGGCAAAGACTTCAGTTATTTCAGGTTTGAGGAAATAAGTATATGGAGGACAAATGGTGGTTATCTTGTGGGCAATATGATGAGTTAGTTGTTCCATCAAATGTAAAGGCTGGAAGTAGAGTAGGTTATGTGGAGAGTACAGTTCTAGCCTTGAAAAATTAGTGCTTTGTCTTTGAGTCCTTAGCACCTAGCACTTAATAAAACTTACTAAGTTGAATTGGATTATGGAAACACATAGTATATTCCAAGAACACAAGACAGCAGGCATATGAATAAAACTCGACAAGCTATATTGTGCATTTGCTTATTTAGGCAATGTAAAATGTACACATGCTTATCCACCTAGGTTTTTGTTTATGGGTTAAAAAGGTAGTAGTGGGGAGAAGGAGTTATTGGAGGAAGGGTGATTTCAGTCCTAGATTGATTTAGTGTAACTGTCATTCCTGGTGGTGCTGTTCTTTCCTCCCAGAGAAAGCTTTCCAGGTCACCCAGCTCTGTTCATAATTTCTTCCTGTTTTACAGACCCGATCCATCCAGTCCCGCTTCCTTCAGAGTCGAAATCTGAATTGTATAGCACTATGTGAAGGTGAGTGAGTGTATCCCGCTCTAAGTTTTCCCCAAACCTTGTTCATTTTGGTCACAGGTAAAGACTTTGAGCAGTTCTGGGGAATCATACTAAGTTGAGGAGTGTGTTTTGTCTTTCATGATATTTTTCTTTTATGTTTTCCTCCTTACTCCTTCTTATTTACTTACATGCCTTCTTGGGTATGACTAGATCATGACCCATGAGCATTTCGTGTCTGATTCACAGTCCCTTTTCCCACAGTAATCACATCCAAGGACCTCCAGAAACATGGGAACATCTGGGTGTGCCCTGTGTCTGACCATGTCTGTACACGGTTCTTCTTTGTGTGAGTTGGAGAGGGTAAACCAGGGAGTTTATGGAGGGAATAGGGTTTTGGATAGAAGGAAACTGCTGCTTGGAAAATCTTTTTTATGATCAAGGATTTGGATCTGAAGGAACCTGCCTTAGGGTGGTCAACATTACATGGAAGGGGTAGTACAGAGAGAAAACTGGTCTGCTGGGAGGACTCCAACATTTCCCTGGATTTCTTCCTCATCAAATTAGAGAATAATACATTTCTTTTGGGAGGAGAAATAGAGTGGGGAGAGACCTGTAAGGCAGGGTGTCTCACATGTTCTATCCTTCCCGTCACACAGAACTTCACAGTTCCACTCCCTCATGCTCACATACTTCTCTCCTATCTTGCTTATATTCATTCTGATTCATTCTCACTGTTCCCTTTCTGACAGATACGAGGATGGTCAAGTAGGTGATGCCAACATTAACACTCAGGACCCCAAAATCCAGAAGGAAATCATGCGTGTGATCGGAACTCAGGTTTACACAAACTGAGGGGGCCCTGGCCCTCATAGCCCTCTTGTTCCCTTCCCTGACATGAAGGAAGGACCAACCCCTCTCACTGTGGGACCCAGGAGGCCATTCCAAGGAGCCAGAGGAGCTGTCCCAAAGGGGCATGCAAGGAAAAAAGGAGAGAAATAGCCCATGGGAGAAATTAGCCTGGGATCCATTCCACATCTGGACAGCCCAGTCTAACCCCACCTCCCCTCTTACCCCCTGTATTTCCCTATTGACTTCACCTTGTTTGTAAATAAACCAATAAAATGGAAGGTGCTGTGGATTGGATGTTGTCCATGTGGTCTGCCTGGAATAGACACTTGGCCAAGTGTTCACTTTAGGGCAGACAACCATTCTCAAAGAAAGTGGTATTTTTTTTGGTTAGTGAGGGTATTGAAATACATCTCTTCTCCCACACTTTCCTCTTTGAGCCAGTTTATTCCTGGGAAAGGGGAAAGGGAAAAGGGAAAAGGGAGGTATTATTTTGGCTCCAGGGGCAGGAGAGAAGGAACTTTTGAGCCTGTTCCCTAGCCAATGGTCATACTGCTGAGAGTTGCCAGGCCAAATGTTGAGAGGTCACATTATTCTCATTCCCTCCTTTTCCCTCCCAATGGACAGTCTTTCAGCTCAGGATCCAGTGCAGTCCACAAATGTGTCTATAATCCAGGGAGAAAGATGAGAGTTCCTTCCCTGTGGAATTGTATCTGACCTCTGTTTCATCCAGATCCTCCACCTCCTTTCTCCAGATACACACCTGATATAAGTTTTGAGGAAAGTAAGAGAAATCATTTATGAGGAGGGATGCAGGTTAAAAGCTTTTCAGGTTCTTTCTCTTCCCCATCAGAAGTCAGAGTTACAGATAGGAGTCAGTTGGGCACATGGTAGATTGTCATGTTAAATTTTTTTTTTTTTTTTTTTTTGGCAAGGCAATTGGGGTTAATTGACTTGCCCAGGATCACGCAGATAATAATGTTAAGTGTCTGAGGCTGGATTTGAATTCAGATCCTCTGCATCATACTACTTTTCTCTTTGGTCACATTATTTTTGACAAAAATAATCATAATTCTTATCAGGGACAGTTTTCAAACTGGAAAAGGTAGGACAAATAAATTATACTCATGTAGGTGAGGTAATAAAAGCACTTTACTTAAAATTAGTTGTGTTCTATCCCAAATGAGATGTAATCTCAGAAATATTGTCATTAATTTTTAAAAAGTTATATAAAATATGGGATACTAGAAAAAAATGGATGTCACCATTTTAGAAAATGGGTGGATTGAAGGGCATTAAGCTTAATGTCAACCACAAGTTAGATGAGATAATTAAACAGGAAATTTTAAATAGAAGTGATTACTAGGAACTAGTTAAGGGTCAGTCTCACCAAATAGTTTTTCCTACTGAGTTACAGGTTTAGTTAGTAGATTGATGTAACAGACTTGCATTTCTCAAACTTCCATGGTTTCTGCTATTTTATTCCATGTGTTTTAAGGGAGTCTAAGACTATCTTGAAGCTTATGAAAGCTGTTGGTAGTGGGTATGCAGAGAAGAATTCTCAGGAAGCAAAGGAAATCTTGGTTTCTGAGCTATTGGCTAGAAGATAACTGAGAAGGGTATTTTGATTTTTGGACCACATTTAAATAGGAATGACATACTTTTGGATGCAGATTTAGTGCAACCAACAAAAGTTGGTAAGGATGTCTCTTAGTCTTACAAATCTAATTAAAAGTTTTAAAATGAAATGGGAGAGAGGGGAAAAACTGCCTGTATGTACCCACAAGATTTAATAGAAACTATGCTAGAGGAAGGAAAATAGAGGCACCTAGAAATCCATAAGAGGCAAAACCCCAAAGAATGGATCCAGTAATAAAATTAATGATCTTGGGTGTCTGTATAAATATATGTGCAAAATATGAGAAGGGCGGTACAGATGTTATAGATGTGAAAGTAACTTTATAGGGAATTTCAGAATTTGTGACTGAGGAAGCTAGAAATAGTCTGACATGAATCTTCTCTGTAGTGTAGTGCACTATGGAGTGTGCAGTGACAAATGTGCAGACTCCATTAATTTGCTCAAATGGGATCTTTCCACATGGAGGAGGTTGGGGAGATGGCTTCTGAGAATCATGAAAATGGTTAAAGGAAGAACCTTGGCGAGACTGTGGAAGCCGCTTGGACAATCTGTAACTGATTCCAGTTGGCTGGCCATATGGGTGGGTGGAACCTTTTTAATTTGGTTTCACAGCTAGAACTGACAGCATCCTTTAAAAAGCTGAAGTCGGCTTCAGTCATCTCATCTCATCACTGCATTTGCATCTTGTGGAGCAACGGGACTCCTTTACTTACACTAACTATGCTGTTAAGCTAAAGGTTTCATGGCCTTCTTCCCTTTCTGAGACTTATAGGGCCCTTGAGAAACAGGGTATCTTTAGCCTTTCAATTTTTTCTTTTCTATTTTAGGAACAAGGAAGTGATGTCTCCAATTTAGTGGGGAGAGCAAGTCATAGGAATCTGGGTGTTGGAACTCAAGGCTGATGGTTGCCATCAGATCAAAATTGATATTCTCACGTGTAAAAAATGATTTTTTGAATTGCTTTCTTGACCCATGTCAATGAAAATTGAAACAGATTCAACATTGATGACACCTTTAGATGTAGACTTGGTGGGATCAATTCTATGTAGAAACTGAGCTAAATTTTGACTCCATTCTCCCAAAGACTGAAATGAGATAGGAGGAAACTTACCCTGTGAAAGTACTGGGAACATTTTTGTACATTTGTTCTTGCCATATCTGTGAACCAATATTTCTTTGTAAAAGACAATCCATGTCAAGTGACTAAATGGACTAAATGTCCCCCAGAAGGGGAAGAAGGCCATGTAGTTTTTCCTTAACAGGAAACTGTAAGTAAAGGATATAGGGACATAGGACATAGTTATGACCTCAACAAATGGAAGATTTAGTTGCTGAGATACATGGTAGCATATCTTATCATCATATGGTAGAAAATGCATTATAAACTGGAACCCTGAGTGGTGATGTAACCAAGCCTGCCTTTGGGAGAGAGAATCAGAGTTTGCCATGTTAGAACTATATTGTAGTACAAGTACAAGTTTCTAAGGGTTTAAGAAAAGAATAGGATACTACAGACTAAAATTACGGAGACGGAGAGAGACAGAATTAGCAGCTACATCCTGCTTTAAGACTGATCTGTAGTATTAGGAAGGATGGAAATGGAGCTCCAGTGGGGAGAGGGTGGTGATGGTGAGAAAATGCCCTCATACTTAGGACAAGATGAAGAAAACCCAGTGTCAGTAGTGCTTTACATATGTCATCTCACTTGATTCTCGTGACAACTCAGAGTATTACTGTCCTCATTTTACGGATGAGCAAACAGACTGAGAAATCTGAGTTGAGTGATTTGCCCAAGGTCACACAGCTAGTTAATGTTCCAATCCAGATCTTCCTGACTCTATGTCCAGCACTTTGTCTGTTATGCTACCTAGGAGCCAATGACAGCCAATGTAATTTTAGGATGCATTAAGAAAGGCAAAGTATTCAGTAGTGGTATCAAACTCAAAAGAAACAGGGCCCACTCAACTGTAATAAAGATCTCTGCAGGTCAAATATTGACTTAGGAAACCACATATTAAAATTATGTTTTATTGAATTTTTACTTATTTTAAAAGTTTTTCCCAATTATTACAATCTGGTTTGGATTACACAGGGGAGTGTTGTGGTCACATGGGCTTCGAAGCTGTATGTTTGATACCTTTAGTAGGCAGGATTAGGGAAGTTCTCCTGTTTTCCACCCTTGACAGATCGATCACATCTTGCGTTCAGTGGATCAATATGATCCAGAGGATAGCAACTGTGCTAATGAAGGGCCTTAGAATCATGCCATATGCAAACTTAGGGGAAACATGAGGACTATTAAAGTCTTATTTCAGGTATTATTTCTTGGATGGGATTGCTTATACTTGTTCTGCCTGGCTCTAGACAGAAATCAGAGCAATGGGTCAGAGGAAGATTTAGGCTCGACAGAAGGAAAAATTTTCTAAGAGCTTTTCAGGGGGGGAATGGGCTGCTTAGGAAGGTATTCTTCATTGAATGTCTTCAAGTTAGATGTCTTCAAACAAATATTGCGTTATATCAGGGAGTTCTGTTCAAGCACAAATTGTGTTCAGTGGCTTCTGAAGTTCCTTCTTATAGATCCCATAGAACTCGGTTTGATTTGAGGAGAAACTGGGGAACTACTGACATTGAGCTTTCTTTATCTTGAGAAGGCTATTCGATGTTCACCCCTCTGCCTGCTGCATAACCATTTCCATCCCTCTCATCCTTCAGCTTCATCTCTGTCTGCCTTATCCCACTGCCCTGTTTTTCATCATATTGTATCTACCTGTTCTTCATTTGTCTCCCCTTATGTGTTCAATATCTACTATCATCACAACCTCCACCACCGATCTGATCCCCTCTTTTTAATTTTCCTTAGAGTATGTCTAACACACACATCCTCAGTTACTTCTTGTCATATTGTGTGTGATATATTCACTATGGATTTCCCTCTAACCCCCACCATCATAGACACCTTCTAGGACTTCCTTTTACATTGTAAGATACTCCATCCTCCTTATCTCCCCACTCATTGTGTGGTTTATACTGTGTGTTCCTCTCATATCATGTCTCCACAATTCAAAATTGTACCCTTACACTTTGACTTATCCCCCAGCATCTTATATCTTGTGTCTGATATGTGGGCCACAATCTTCATGTTGTGTCACTTGGCTTTCTGTTTTCCTTTGTAATTTCCCAAATGGCTTTTTACCCCAGTGTCCCCCTGGACCAATACTTATGGATTCTCAAAATGTATTTCACAGCTGTTCTGTGACCAGATTGGTTTGGAAAACTCTGTTTTAGATACAAAAGAAAGGGATAGGTAATATACTAGATGAATCGAGATTCAAAATTATCTTGGCAGGAAAGATACTTAGAAGATGGGAATATTTGTTAAAAGCAGTATTTGGGACACTGCAGATACTTGTAGGCATCTGAAATTTGCTTAGGAACACTTTTCTTGTGAGGGGCATGTGGGGCTAGAAGAAATTCTGGGTGCATAGTCAGCCTGCAGTTATTTTTAATATGTTTTATTATAGTCTTTTTACTTCTTTGGTCATGAGTCAAGATTATATATGTGTAAAATAATATTAGTGGGATGTAATTCTAGGGCCAAACTGGCAAGATAAAATTTAACAGGGATAGATGTTAAAAAATCCCCCCACCAAAAAACAGTTGTAAAAATACAAAATGGGAGCAGCCTTGGCTTTGTACCAGGTCCTTTGAAAAAAGTCCTGACCTCTTTTGTCTCCTGAAAACTTAATGTGAAATAACTGTGATACAGCTAAGGAGGTAGACTGCAATAAATAAAAAAAATTGTGTGCAGATGATTGTGGGAGCTGTCTTACTGGTCAGACTATATTTGGAGCACAGTATTCAGTTATGATCATTCTACTTGTTAAGAGAAATTGATAAAATTGTGCCATGTAAAGAATGGGTGGAGAGTTAGGAATATGTCTGGAGGAGAAAAGTCTTATGAGGGTACATAATAAAAGTCTTCAAATATTTGCAGGATTATTATAGTATGGAAGGAGTAGACTTTTCCTGCTTCAGAGGACAGTACCAGGACCAGTGGGTAAAAGTTACAGGGAAGGATATATTTACCCTATCATGAAGACCTTTTTTAATTTCTAGAGCTGTCCAACAATGCATGAGGCTTGAGGGATAATTAATTTCTCTTCCCTGGAGGTTTAGAGCTAGAGAGGACTTTAGAGATCATCACTTCCAATTCTGATATTTTATACATAAAGAATTTGAAACCTAGAGAAGTGAAATATGTTTATGCAGTGATCAAAGGGTATAGAAATGAATCCTATGTTGTTGAGTGGGAAGTCAGATCACTTGGAAGTTGTGGATGGATTTGTGGACCATAGTGTGTTTGAGAAATAGTGCTTGGTGCACTCTCCACTCACCTTCTTATGGCTGGAGACAGTCCCTCTTTTCTGTTCTCTGCAATTCTGCTATTGTTGATTACCCCAAAAGTTTTCTGAAGTGGAGTCTTTGATCCCTGCCCTCCATCATCCTCACCGGTACATCAAAATTTTTATTTGTGTAGAGACCAAGGAGAGAGAACAGGCTGTGAATATGAGTTTTGAGATTTTATTTCCAAAATGAACTAGGACCCAGCATAAAAGATAAAAGATGGAATCTCAGTTTTGAGTACTATCCTGCTTACTTCCTAGTTGTTGGACAAGAAACTCTTCTCCTTCATTTCCCTCTTCTCAGTGATGAAGGAGCAGCAAGGACAGGAGGACCCTTTCCCCCCCTCTCCCTTCAATAGTACAGATCTAAACTCCTTTTGGATCCTTTAGTTTCCAAAGAAATTGGAGTTGTAGATTTTATTTTTCCTGTAAAAGAGAGGGTAAATCCAACTTTTCTCAGCTCTAGGCAATAACCCAAGATAACCCTGGTTTCTGCCTTTTTGCCCACCTTCCTTCCCTAGGCTGGCCAGCAAACCCAGGGAAAGCTTGTTGGTGTTTACAAAAGCCCCTTGAGGTAGGGGATCCAGATGCCATTCCTGTAGGCAGGTACCAGAGTCCTTGGTGTCCTGGGACATCTATCTATTTCTTTCTGAGGCTATGAATAGGAATTCCCAGGTTGGGGAGTAGGGACTGAGAGGTTGGAATGTCCTACCCTTCTTGTCCCCGAGCTGGATTCCTCTGATGGACTGGATTAGGTTGAGCTGGGAGATAAGGGCAGGGGTGTTTGGTCTCTGTCTCCTATTGATCAGCAGTAATGGAAGGTTTCACATGACTTTACAGATCCCTGGGCAGATGGGTCTCACTTTGTCTTAAGATTTTGTGTGTGTACCCTTGTGTGTTTTTGTCTTTATATGAATACATTGTGCATACTTATATGCCAGAACTGACCCTGGCAAAATTGTGAAGACATAGGATTTGTGTTGGTGCCTGGTATCCTTATTTCTTGGTGGCTCCTCTTCTTCCCTAACTCTGTCAGCAAGTAGGGTCCTCCTATTGTTACCCACCCTCCTATCTAGAAAATCCACTCACACTCAATAATAAATGATTGATAACAACTTAAAAAGTATGGTCCACCTCCTCCCACCCACCCAGCTTTCCTTGGGAATTTTTACAGGATTAAAACCTTCAACTACTGGAGCAAAGATGAGGAAGATAATTTTTTTTATGTGTGTTTGGGTGGTTGGAAGTAGACTGCCTTCCTGGTCCCCAAAGTTACACTGGTTACCTGGACATGTGTGCCTTTCTATATGTATGCAGGCAGGTCTGTGCACTTGAATGCTTATGAACTGCATCCTCCCTGTTGACCTCAATCCCTGGCAAAGTTCTAGAATGGATTGTTTAGTACGCGGTTTATGAGCACTTTGACAATCAAGCAGTCATCACTAGGAGTCAGCATAGATTCACTAAGAACAAATCATACCAGACTGACAATTTCCTTTTTTTTTTTTTTTTTTTTTTAAACTGTTTCTAGACTGGTATAATCAGGGAAATACCATCAGTATAGTGCATCTACATTTCAGCAAGGCATTTGACAAAGTTTTTTGAGATATATTTGTGGACAGTTGCACTTTTAGGTAGATTTCTGGTTGGATGAACAACTAACTATAACCAAAATTACTGGTCAATGGATAAGTATCAATTTGCAAAGGAACATGCCTTCTGTCCAGTTTGACATTTTTATCCAAGACCTGACTGAATACAAAGAAGGCATTTTAATCAAGTTTCCAGATGAAATGAACCTATACAATGTATGACAGAATCAATAAAAAGATCTCTACAGGCTAGAATGTTGGGCCCAAATTAAGATTACATTTGTTGACATAAATGCAAGGTCCTGCAAAGTTCTGTTTTTACTAATGTGGGGGGGGGTGTGTCTAGCTGTTTATGTAAAAAAGATTTGAAAGTGGTATGGGTTAACAAGAGAGCAAATAATGATTATCTCTTAGGTAGACTGAAAGCATGGGCCTAGAATAAAAAAAAGGGATCTTAAGAAGATCTTTCAATACAACTCTTTCTAATGGTGTGGTTTATTTACCTGGTTATCAAAAGCTCCTTTGTACCCCTGCCCAAGAATGATGATCTTTGTTTATCTGGCAAACAAGGTTGTATCTCTGACCATGTCTTTTGCTTCTACCCCAGCCTGGGGACATTCCAATACTAAGCAGGCAGATTTCCCATTCTTAGATAAGAGATGAGGCCAAAAGAGAGGGCTGAAGCTAGAATAAGCTTGCTTCCATTTATCATGCAGGGACTCGTCCCTGGCCACCTGGTCTCATTTGCATGGACCAGGTGGGACATGACAGGGGCTTTGCATGGGCTATAAATTCAATATGTCAATAATGACTGCCAAAAAAGCTAGTGTGATCTCAAGTTACATCTGAGTTCAGATTGTCTAATGTTGAAAACAGAAGTGATCATCTTTCTGTACTTGTGCTTGGTCAGACCAAATCTGGAATACTGTGTTTAGTTATAGATGTTACATTTTAAGAGAAATATTAACAAGCTGGAGCTTGTCCTGAGTGGGTTATCTTGGTAAAGGAATTTAAAATTAAGTTATAGGAGGAATGGTTAAAGGAACTGGAGATGGTTAGCCTGAAGAAGAGGTTTTGGGGTAGAGGCGACATGATTTCAATGATTCTAGTTTATCCATATGTATGAGCAAGTGCATTGTCCTTTACTTTCCCTAATTTTATTCCAGCTTTGATTTTGTAGTGATTTCCTCCTGCCCTGAGGAAAATCATGACCACAGTGCAGGTGGAAAAAGGGGGAAAATCTATTAAAAATGATTATGAAAGAAATTGGAGATTCTGGGGTTCCATATATCCTCCCTAAATAGTCCTTGGGTTGTCCCCTGCTCTCTCCTCTGGGCCATGTGCCCTACCCTGTTCTCCCATTTTAGGGCCCAATTAGAGATGGGGCATTTGTACAGACTCAGTATTCCAAGCCAAACAAGGTTATGAATGAAATCTCATTTCCCGTAACAGTGACAATGGTGATAACAGGGGGAAGGAAGGGACTGAGGTGAAGGTTGTGGGATCCAGCATTATGGAGAAACTATAGAGGGGTTGTGCATGTATGTGTATGTAAGGGAGAGAGACAGAGAAAGACAGAGACAGACAAAGAGAAAAGGGAAAAAGAGAAAGATAACAGAGAGAGCTGGATAATTTTTTTTTTTTTTTTGGCAGAAAAAAATTGTATTTTTGGTGGAAAAAGGGAAAGATTTTTGAAGAAAAGTCCAGGGTCCATAGGTAAGGGAAAATAAGCTTTAGCTTTTGTAACTTGGGAGAATGGGGGAAGGGAACCCTGGGGATGCTTCTCCTCCAAAGGCCCCTCTGTTCTCTCAATCAGGCTTCTCTGTGCTTGACGTGACATCTACACTGCCAGTTGTCCAGCCCTGTCAACATTTGGGATCAGAAGGATCTCGCGTCCTGACACCTCGGCTGTCAGACTAAGCAGACTGCCTTGGGGGCTCCATTTCAGGGGGAACTAGCTCTAGCAGGCAAAGCTCAGTGTTCAGAATGCCAGATGGCCCGGGAGAGCGGAGTATCCTTCTAGGGAAGAGGCTGCACTGGGGCTAAATATACTCCCATGAAAGCGCCCACTCCAAGTCAGCGGACAGTAGCACCTGTCGTACATAAGCTGTATACTATGTCCCACTTCGGTAAGCGGACAGACAGCACCACACGTATAGGCAGACAGATGGCACTCACTGTACATAAGCTGCAGACTACACTGCTCTAGAGAAGGGACAGATGGCACAGCTGCATATAAGCTATATACCACGCCTGCTGCATGTAAGCATACAGTGCACTGCCATATATAAGCAAACAAATGGCACCTGCTGCATACTGCAACTCACTGTATAAAAGCACCATAGAGAAGCACCCATGAGACACTGTTGCATAGGAGAGGTGCCTTTTTTTTTTTTAGAGGAATGAAAAAGTATTTTGTCAAAACATTTATTTCCTTTATGGATTCATGTAATCTGGCACTCCCATTTTGAAATAACCTAAATAATGAAAATTATATTTTCCTACCCGTCAAGATACATGGTATAGAACCTTACTTGCCAGAGGTGCATCCCTTCTCACACATTCTGAGCCTATATGACAGGTGGGCAAACTGAGGGCCAGAGAGAAGAGCTGCCAGGAGTAAATTAAGGCCAAAGGAGGGAAGTGAGACACTCAGGAGGCAGAGCTGCAGTCCTCAGATGGGATTGGGCAAGATGCTTCATGGCCCAGCTTAAGACTGTGGCTTATTTTTTGGTCCTAGGAGAGAAGAGATGGCCCAGAAGCTGGGTTTAAATCCTGCCTTGTTACTTGTGTGAGCATGGGCTTCACCCTTCTGAGCTTCAACTTTGCCACCTAAAAAGGAGGGTGGGAGCTATGATCTCGAAGGTAAGTTAGCATTAAAACTTTCATTAGAGCAATAGTAGAAGAACAAAAACATTACTTAAACTAAGCAAAGCTTGAGACCTGCTTGCCAGATATTCCTGGTCAAATCCTCCTTGCCATCTCATTCTTATTTCCCTACCTTAGCTGAGGAGGGGATTTAGTGAGTGATCTGGAATCAGAGAAGGAATAAACTTTGTTAAATCAGGAAACTTTCATATGATAAGGGAATGACTAAGAAGAGCCTTCCGAATTCTCCCCATCCCCTGCACTTTTATTTCTCCCATAGTCAGTGAGTCAGAGCAGCAGATGACGGAGGAACTGAGGTTGCCACTTGGACCACCTTTGGACTCACCTAGGCCTGGACAAATATCCATCTTTGACCAGCTAGATTCTGTACTTTCTAACAATACAGCAAATTCTCCTTTTTATTTTTAATTTTTAAAAAGTCACATTTCTGGGCCCTGTAGTAGAGGAGTTGGAACTGAAGTGCCTGGGGTGGTGGGGGGAGGGAGGGAGTGGAAACCTTCAGATATTAACCTGCTTAAGGATTAGGGAGCTTTCCCAACTGTGCTTCTTTTCAGGTTCTATTAGATTAGAAACTCTTTCACAATATTATTAACTCTGACAGTCAGGAGTGGGTCTTCTCTTTGCCTCTCCCTCAGTGCCTAGGACAGTGCTCTGCCCATAGCCGATATTAATAGATATTCAGTAAATGTTTGTTGACTTAAATTGGAATCAAAGTGTTGTCCGTCCCTCCCTCCAGCCAGTTCTCCCTTTCTCACAATGTGCCAGGCAGGCTAGGGGTAATAGTCTATGGGTGAGGTTAAAGTCATTATAGAATTACTGAGTAATGGGAGTAGCACTAAGAAGGATATGTAAGCTCAAAGCATAAGCATAAAAGAAGGAATTATTACTGGTGCACACCACAAAACTGGGTCAGCTCCCTTTACCCAGAAGGCAAAGGCCATGTTGCCAATCTGGCTATTGGTGCCAGTCTGGCTATAAATGCCAAGTGGAAGAAACAAGGGGTAGCCCAGTTTAGGATCCCAGGCTTGTGTTCATATGAGTCATGAAGCAGGGTCCTGAGGAGTCAGGAAGCTGGGACTTGGGGTCCAGGGCTCAGGGAATAGAAAGGGTCCATTTACTGGGCTTTGGAGGGTTATTGGGGTGAGGGGTTGACACTGCATTTGTGGGAGAGTCACTGTTACCATGGCTCCTCTATCACTTGCACACAAGTCCAATGTCCTTTATTTCACATAAAAAGTGAGGGGCAAAAAGGGGAGGGGGTAACCAGGGAATGAAATACTCAGCAGAAAGTTTCCCTCAGCCTCCCCTTTCCCAGGCCCCTTCAGCTCTCCTACTACCCATAGGCCTTTGGGGGTGAGGGAGGTTCCACCTTCCCCCTCTCCCAGAGCCATCCTTGTCTGTGGTTTTTTCAATGCAGCTTTTCTGAGATTCTGTACTTGACCTTGTTTTGTTTCTCTTTTTGTTTTGTTTTTGAAAATTAATTTATTTATATAGATATATTTTTTCTTAAAAAGCAATAGTCCTTTGGTCCCTAAACTCTAAGGAATGATATGACTGAAAGAAGTAAGTCCTGTTTCCCCAATAAGGGGAAGACAGGTAAGCCAGAGGGCCAGCGGGCCCCTCTCCCGCCTTCCTTTCCCTGCCTTTCCCCACGCTCATGAGGGCTAGATCGATCTTAATACTTATCTCTTTCTAGACGTTCAACATCTTGTCAGCCTGGGTTCTTTCCATCCAGATGTGGAGAGACTCACTTAAAAAAACAAACCCCAAACAATCGAAAAATAAAACAAAGACATCGGCCTTAGCCCCTCTCACTGGCTTTGGTTTAGATCCTTTTCCTCCTGCAAGACTGGGCAGGAGGATACCTGCTCCATCGGTCCTGGCAAAACCTCCTCCAGCACTACTGGGCAGCAAGTGCTCCAAGCTGTCTCTTCCCAACAGCTCTGGCTGGCTCAAGGAAGCCCAAGGACTCTTGGGTCACTGGCCTCCATGAAGGCTTGCTTGGTTCCATGGGTTCAGTTCTGTTGCCTCTTGGTCTTCATGTTTTTGTTGTTGGTTGTTTTGTTTGTAAGAAAGAAAGCAAAAATCAATTCATAGTTAAAAAAAGGCCCTACCACACAATTAGGCCGACACACACTCTCTCTCTCTCTCTCAATTGCTCTCCTCTCTCTCTCTCTCTCTCTTGAGTGCAGCCAGGACAGGAGCTTCCTCCTCTTCCTCCAGCGTGATATGTTGCAAAGAAAGAGAGTTACAAGTTTGGATACTGTACGTGGGAAAAGGGGGACACTCTTCGTACAGGGCAGGGCTTCCAGCCTACAACAGAACAAAGGTCAGAGGAAAGTTAGTGGGGAAGAGGGGCAAGGCCATGGCTCCTAGAAAACGCTGTAGGGAAGAGTTGGAAGGCTGGGGATGGGTGGGTATAGGGCAGCAAATGCTAATTTCAGGTCCAAATTTCACTAGTTCTTTTTTCCCAATCCCTGGAATTGCATCTCCATTTCTTTCACCAAAAAGAAGGATGCTCCTTGCCTTAGCTAGGTTCAAGGTTGACATCCTGGAGAAGTGGGAGAAAGGTAGGAAGGGAAATGGGAGGGAGAGAGGCATGAGTATGAATGCTGAGGTGTGACTATAATTCTTTCCTAGATTAGAAATTCAGAAATCCCTGCAAGAGAGAGAAAGGGAAGGTAGACATTGGAGAGCAGGAAATTGAATGTTACAATCCACTGAAGATCCAAGAATCTCTATCTTGTAAGAATTTGAGCTTTCACGTTAACTTTGAAGCTTTTAGAAATTGAGCTCAAATTGTTGTTTTTAAAATTTTTGTTTTTTTGTTTGGGGTGGGGGAGAGCTTTCATCTCTTGACTCTTCATTAGCTATCTCCCATGTCTGGAATTCTCTGTGTCCCTATTTTGCCTCTTGGCTTCCCTTGCCTCCTTTAAGACTCAGCTTAAATCCCACCTTCTGCAAAAGACCTTTTCAATTCTTCCTGTTAGTTCCTTCCCTCTATTCTGTGTATGTGTGCATACACACACACACACACACACACACACACACATATATATATATATATATATATATATATTATGCTTTTTTTTCCCCTAAAGCAATTGGGATTACGGGACTTGTCCAGGGTCACATAGCTAGGAAGTGTTAAGTGTCTGAGTCCAAATTTGAACTCAGGTCCTCCTGACTTCAGGGCTGACACTCTATTTATTGCACCAACTAGCTGCCCCTATACTGTATATTTCGTATATGTATATATATATATATATATATATATATATATATATATATATTACTGTATATATAAAAATATGTGTATGTGATATGTATGCATGCATATATATGTATATATATATATATATATATATACACACACATTTGTATGTTTTGTCCCTTATTAGAATGTGAGCTTTTCCAAGAATAAGGACTTTGCCTTTCCACTGTATCCCTTGTGCTTAGCAGAGAATCTGACATATAGTAAGCACTTAAAAAAAACAAACAAACCAACAAAACAACTTGTTGACTGACTCTTGTTAATGTGCATGTTTGGATTTTCCCTTTCTGTTTAACCCATCTATTCTATGACTAGTATTAGCAGTAAAAATCCTTAGAAAAGCCAAACAGATTTTGTGTTTACATGGCAATATGTAAAACATGTACCAGATCCAAAGTTGGGCTGGCAATGAACAACCCCCAATTACTAGCATGTGGTCGTGCCCAAGGATTCTGAGTTTTGTGGGGGAAGAATGGGTAGAGTGAGTCTGTCAGTAAAGGCATATATTTCTAGCTATCTCAGGGGTCTGATTCCTGAATTCGCATAAAATCATTATAGTCATGTCTTGCTGACTCACTATCACATTCCCCTTAGTCACTGTTCCAAAGCTCTTCCTGAAAGCCCTGCCTTTCCTTTTCTCTTTTAATCTCAATAGATACCTTACCTGGATTGCTAAAAAAATTGAGACCATCTAATATTCCCTCCCTCAGCTTCTAGGACACAAAAATTCTCTTCCCTTCTAATTTAAGAGGAAGATGAGAGCCTCCTTCTTACCAAGATTACCTCTTTTATCTGGACATGATCTCATTGTCCTCCCATCCGTTTGGAGACCTTATTCCATCCATGATGTTATTTCTTTTGAACATCATCTATCTCTCCACTTTATGGGTCCACTCTTCTTTGTCTGTAAATGTACTCAAGTCTTCTCAATCTCCAATGAAAAAATCCTTATTGTGATTTTGCTACCTTCTAGAGCTGCTGTCCAATCTCTCCCATTTTTCATGTTTAACTTTATACAAAAAGTAGTTTATGTTGATTGCCTCTATTTCTTTATATTCACTCAGTTCTCAGTTTCTTGTAACCTTACTTTTGCTACTAAATCTCCACTGATAATACTCTCAAAGACGACCACTGATAACCTAATCCAATGCTCTTTTCTTTGTTTGTATCCTCCCCAATGTAGCCCCAGTCTTTGACACTGCTGACTGTTTTATTCTTAATCTTATTTTCATTGTTAATTTCTCTGATGATGTACCAGCCTGGTTGACCTCCTTCCTCTCTAACTGTTCCTTCTGTTTCATTGTTACTTTCCCTGATATTCCTTAAATAGAAATGTTTCTCCAAATTCTGTCCTTGGCTTTTTTCTTTCATTTTATGTGCTTTCCTTTAGCAATCTCATCCACTATTATGGTTTCAGTTATCTTTTCTATATTTATGACTTGGCAGCTAGGTGGTGCAGTGTTTAGAGGGCCGGATCTGTAAGATTTATCTTTCTAAGATTTAGGAAGATTTACCTTCCTAAATTCAAATCTGACTTCAGATACTTACTGGATGACCCTGGGCAAATCACTTAATCCTGTTTGCCTCAGTCTCCTTCTCTGTAAAATGAGCTGGAGAAAGAAATGGCAAACCACCCCAATATCTTTGTAAGAAAACTCTGGATAGGATCAGAAAGAGTCAAATATGACTTAAAAATGACTTTACAGCAACTTCATGACTCTTCAAACTTTATATTTAACCACTGTCTGAGCTTCAAACACCTATTTCACTTGTGTACTAGATTTTTCTACTTGTTTTGTTAATGTTTTGACAATATCTTGATAATAAAGTCACCATGTCCAAAATGAACCTTATTATTTTCTCCTTTAAACAGTTCTTTCTGACTTCCCTATTTCTATTCATAGCCTCACCACATTCCCAGTTACCCAGGATCAAAACCTGCATCTTTAATCCCCCTTCTTTTTTTTTTTATGTCCTCATCTAGTCAGTTGCCAAGTCTTGTCAGTTCTTCTTCCTTCACCTAATTTTATTTTTATCCCATACACCTCAGGCAACAGGGTTCTTCTATCCTTTCTTCAATTCTTTGCCTGTAATATACTTTAAGGGGAAAAAAAAAAGCTCTTTTTGTTTTTCTTAGTATTCATTCATTGCCAGTCATTTCTGTTTCCTCTTTTTCTGGTTTGTAGTATCCTAGATGTTAATTATAAGACCTTGCCACTTTGTATTCAGATCCCTTTATCTATCCTTCCTTTTTTCTTTTATGTAAAACTAAAAAAAACCTTAAAAACAAAACAAACAAAAACCTCCCTGAGCAACTACCTTAGTCTTTTCAGACAGGTTCCCATTACTTGTTGATCTGGAATCACATTTGTATAGTCAGAATTTTGATTGTGAGATCTTTCCTAAGCCAACTTTCCCCATAGAAACTTAGAAGATGAGGTTCAATCTATGCTTTCTTTGAGTTCTATGAAATCCCCACTTCCCAAATCTAAGACATCCATGAGGCAGTACCTGGTTTTTCCTTCATTATCTATTATAAATTTTAAGATTGTATGCTCCAAACTTTTGAAAAATCAAATTATCTCTGATAATCACAGATTTATCTGCTCCTCTGCTTTTAGGAGAGAATAGGCTCTAGCAGATGTATTGATAGAATTTTTCATCACAATTATATCATGGTAACTTGAAGAAATGATAGAACTGTGAGAGAAGGGGGACAACCAGATAGTACAGCAACAGAGAAATCAAGAATGAAAATAGGATTAAGAACAAGACAGTCAACAATGTCAAAAGCTGGAGGTGGATTAAAGGACACATACAAAGAAAAGAGCATTAGATTAGATTGACATTGACCAAAGGTGATCAATCTGATTATATCTGGTTACAGATGTTAGAAGGCAAACTATACAATGCCTATTGTTCTTTTCTTTTCCAACTAAAGATGATCTTCAGACTTGGAACAAAAATAGTGGCATTTAACAGGGCACTGGAGTTCATAATTAGTGTAAAAGTAAACCAAAAAGTAAAAGAATAACAAACTGACCCTGACCTCAAGGAGTTCAAGTTGCTAAATTTGGTTGAACTACAACCCCGATTCTGAGGTGTGATTGCTGAGCTGCTGTTGGTGTCTTTTGACAAAATAGAGAGAATAGGAGAGAGGTCCTAGGTTTGGAGATGGATGAATGTTGTCTCAGTTTTCAAAAAGGAGAAGATGGATTCTTCAAATTATAGGCCAATGGGTTTGTTTTTATTTCCTGCTAAAATTTTGTCCCTGAATAAGGGATGGTTTGTGAGGGAGATCAGAATGGGTTTATCAAGAATAAGTCATGCCAGATTAATTTCATCTCCTTTTTGGACAGATAAATAAGATAGATCTCGGGAAATATGTAAACAGTCTATAGGTAAATTTTAATAAGATATTTGACAAAATCTTTCATGATATACTTGCAGATGATGCAGAGATTTGGGATGGGGATAGAGATGGATAATTTTATGTATAGTTTATACATATTTAGAACGTGTCAAATCACTAGAAGCAAAGAGTTTTGATAAATAGATACATGTCATCTTGAAGAGGGGCATCTGGATCTCTCCTAGGCCCTATTCGGTCAAATATTTTTTCAATGATCTGAATGAAGGCATTAATGCTATGCTTATCAAATTAAGTGATATTTAATAAGGAAAAAAATAAACTCACCAAAACTGGCTCCAAAAGTTAGTTATAGAAGTACAGGATGGGGGAAATATATTGGGGTGATAAATCATGTGAGAAAACATGCGGCTTTTAATGGACTAGAATTCGTGTTACTTGGCAGCCCAAAAAACTAATATGATCTTAAGTTGCATTTAGAAATGTATTACCTAGAATGGAGGAAATGATAGTTCCTCTATCTCTGTCCTTGTCCTATCACAGCTATAGTATTGAGTGGTTCTGGGTGTCCCATTTTGGGAAGAACTTTGACAAGGTAGAATATATATAGAAGAGTGAAACCAGTATTGTTATAAGCTTTGAAAACTTGCCATTGGGTGGAGGAATGGGATTTGTTTATCCTGGAGAATAAAAGACTTAGAGCTGGAACAATTTGAAGAGCAAATTAGTTCCCTATCATTATAAGCCATTGTGGATTTTGTAGAAAGGATCCTTGATCAGAATGGGGTTCAGATGAATGATTTCTGAGATCCATTCCAGCTCTGAGATAACTACAATTCTAGTTCAAAAATTTCACTAATGTGGATACTCTTACCACTGAGGCAGCTCACAGTCCCTTCATCTTTAGTAGACATTGGATATTTCATGAATTATTTTATTCAAAAGATACTTGTCCAGGGTCACACAGCTAGGAAGTGTTAAGTGTCTGAGTCCAAATTTGAACTCAGGTCCTCCTGACTTCAGGGCTGACACTCTATTTATTGCA
Source organism: Sarcophilus harrisii (assembly GCF_902635505.1). Taxonomy (NCBI): domain Eukaryota; kingdom Metazoa; phylum Chordata; class Mammalia; order Dasyuromorphia; family Dasyuridae; genus Sarcophilus; species Sarcophilus harrisii. The sequence goes on from NC_045427.1 coordinate 598,318,316, forward strand.
CCAACTAGCTGCCCCTATACTGTATATTTCACCTTTTGAGTGCTTTGGGCCCTGCCAACTCTGAGATTCTGTATTTTGTGACCTATGAAAATATGCTGGATCTAGAGGGAAGATGGAAGCTTTACCTTTAGACCATGGTAGTTACTGTGCCCCTTAAGAAAGGCCCTAATGTTCAGAACCAGGCAGTGTCCTACAGGGGTTCTGAATCATTAATGAGACTTAGTCTTTTATCTACAAAGGATCCCACAGTACACAGCACAGACCTCTCAATTCAGCAGGGAACTTTGTAGATCAGTCTTGGTTTCCAAATCTCTCAGCCACTCATTGATTATGAGATCTTCAGGAAATAAGGAAGCACATGTGGGGGCAGAAAAGTAGGGTAGGGAATTAAAAACTGTCGTTTAATATGGAATGATGTTTTGTGGGTTGATGAACAGAGTGAAGACAATAATTCCAACCTGTTTATCTTGATTAGTGAATGTAACAGATCAATTGGTGCTCCAAGGTATTATTTTCTATTTCACATTTTCTTGGGAGTGAGGGTAATATATGGTGGTGAATTGAATCTTAAACTCAAGTGAAGTTTATGAGACATAAAGTGAGGCAATGAGTAAAGATATCTTTTAAATAATAGGAGAATGGTTCTAGAGGTTGAAAGTAGATTGATCCAAGATTTGAAGTAGTCCAACTTTTTCAACTTGTCAATGACTATTCATAGGGTTTCTTGTCCTTGAGACAATGGTAAATTAGTCACAGAGTTTAAGATATTGCCCTTCAGAGAGCTATAGGGATGATGGGAATGGCCAAGGTAATCCTGATAATTTCCTCAAGAGGCAACTATTACAATGATCTCATGTAGCATCTTGGCATTACTTTGAACCTGTGATCCCTAGAAGTCCAGAGTTCCACCCACATGGTGATTAGACAATCCACCTTATATATAATTAAGCTTTTGTTACATAGGCAGATCCTCTTTGAATGAGTCACTGGCTGGGTGGAGGAGTACTATTGTGAACAGAGGTACAAAGATCTTTTGGAAAAAGTTTCCTCCAGGTGTTAGAGTAATACCAGCTGGAAGGAGAGTTGGCAGCTGGGACAGGGGCCGCTGGTCTCCTAGAGAATGGCTCTAATCATGACTGAAAATGTTGAGGTTTACCATGAAGGGCCAGCATGGTTCTATGTAAATTAGGACAAAACTTAATTTATTCTTGAACTTGGCAAAAGCCAACCACAGTTCTCTAGTGGAATGCCTTTAGATATCTCAGGAAGCCTGTCAAGGCTGCTTATGTATGCTTATGTGTGAATAGGAAGCAATACCTTAGAAGTGTTAGGATATAGATCCTTGATGGCAGCAAGAGTCTTCTCCCTTCCTCCCACTGCATAGCAGCATCCCCCTAGTACAGATCCATTTTTGACTCCAGACAGCCCATGAGAGGCTTCAGGAATCCTGGCTCTGCTTTTTTTTTTTTTTTTTTTTTTTTTTTTTGTATTGTTGCTTAGTAATAATCAGTTCTGGCACAAGTGCTCACGGGAATTGTGGATCAGTTAACCAGACGCATTGTGTGCAGTATGGGGTAAGTCAGAAAATCATCAAGTAAACTACTATTGTGTATTCCATCAAGTCGTGAAAATAAAATTTATAGATGTTAAAAAGCCACTGGGGGCATTCAACAATCCAAATGGTTGGACAGACAGTACACTGCACATTGATGTTATTTAGAAGGCTATTTTCTATTCATTGCCCCATTAATCTTTACCAGGGTCATAGGTTCCCTGAAAATCCAATTTGTTGAACAGGGCAAGTATGGGCTATTTGATCCAGGAGGTTAGAAATCAGAGGTAGGGAAGAACAATTTTGAACCATTATAACAAAAGCATTTTTTCCTTAATAGGAGAGCCTAAGCAGAGGCTAAAGACTAGGTAAACAATTATGTATGTATTTAGGACTCTTTGGAGATTCTAGTTCTTTTACCTTGTTAAGATAGTATTGCTAGAGTACTGGAAGAGGGTTCCTTGGGATCCCATTAACAATATGGTCCAATATCGGTAAGAGAACAACATGTCTCCTTTAACTATGTTAAAGTTATGTTTCAATAATCTTTGCACTAGAGTAGAAATTTCAAATTGGGACCTAATGATTAGGGACAACTCATTCCTTCCTTGAAATATATTTTTATAGTAGTGTAGTTAAATTTGATTAGAACTCCAACCAATGTTTGGAGCTGTGTTGTTCCAATAACTTGATCTCCAATAAAACAAGAAAATAGGAAAGACCACATATAACAAGAGACATGGTGAAGACTTCTGTATTGTTTCCTACTCAATAAGGATTTAGGTTTATGCTTAATTGGTCAGGACCATTATGATAATTTATCATTTTTCTTTCTGAAAACTAGGTGGGATGAAGGAAGATTTCAGGAATGTCTATCAAAGGGAGTGAGGAAGGTGGCAATGTAAGTCATATAAAGTCTCAGAGGTGCTTGAAAGAGCAGGAACTCTAGCACCAAGGGTAAGAGAAAAAAATCGACTTATGGAGAGACTGAATGATAGGCCCAAGGGAACGTGGGTCCAAAAGAGGGTCTACTCTGTGTAGATGAGACGTAAGCATTTTTCACCATCTTTGGTATTAGTTGGTGAGTCAACTGGCTCAGCAATGTCTAGGCAGTCCGTGGTACAGGAATAGCCTTCTTAGTTTTTTAATAAGTTATGTGATTGGGATGAATTGTGACTAGCATCCCCTCTGATGCATGGGTTCCTCAGCATGAATGGTGACTGAGTCATTGGGGGATTCAATGCTACAGCAGGCTGAGCTGGAAGCAAAACTGAATCTTGATACAGAATTGATATATTGGTGGATGTCCATCATTAGAGTATGAAAGTAGTTCTCTATGGACCAATTTGTCTCAAATGGCATCAACTGGCGCCTCTAAAGAGTAGTTAGTGAGGGTCACTCACTTCAAAGTACAATAAATTCTCAGTCTAAGTATCCTGAAGATTCTGGAGTATTCTACTACTGGGAACTGATGATTGTTAGGGCCATGAAAAATCTGAAAAGAATTTTTGAATAAAACACAACAGGAAGCAGGGAGCTATTCTCAGGAGAGATATAGAGTAGTTTTCAGTGATCAGTAGAACCTAAATGAAATTTCAGGAAGGCCACCTTTACTAACCACTTTAAATGGGATGCTTAAGGAAAAGTCCATTAGCACCCTTGTTTTAGTGAGAAAGCTGAGGAACTTCACAAGTTGGTCAAAGAACTTTTCTAATAGAAGCATTCTGTTAAATGAAGATGACTAAGTTTCTAACTGTTCCCAGAACCCTTTGGTTTCCTCTCAAAAGCAGATGATTGTTTCCAGGAATATGGCATCCTCCAGAGCCTGGGATAATAGGAGCTGCTATTGAAAGGGAACATTTTGGTTTTGTGAACAGATTTTGCTTCAAAGTCAGTACAGATCCCCTCTGGATGTTTTTCATTGCTTGGAATAACGAAGTCTTGGAGAATGGAGAATTACAATAATATCCTGGCCTGTGCCAGGCTGAGGTAGGGTGTTAAGGAAAGTATACTAAGTCTACTAAATAGTGGCTTGATCTTGGAGCAATGCTAGCTCACAATCCAGCAAGGAATGACAGGCAAATGCCAGAGAGCTTCAGGTAAAGGACAAAGCATCAGGATAGGTTGCTTATTGGGAGAGAAGGGAATACTTTGCAGCTAACAGGTGAACAACATAAAATAGGGTAATAGGGTAATACTTAAATTTAAGAAACAACATAAAATGCTACTGTGCAAGGTAGCAAGGTTCCATTCAGGGAGAGGAAAACAGCTGGAGGCATCAGTAACTGAGGGACATCTAAAACCAGAAGTTCAAGTAGAAACCATTTCTAAGGGAGGAAAGCCAAAGCAGGATCTGATGGAGGAGCAGGTAAAGATGACATTTGATCACACCCACGGCTAAAGTCACACCCACCTTCCTATGAGTTGCAGATGATGCTGACACAAGACTGGTGAGAACTCGGATTCCATCAAGGATTCAGCTGAGGATGGTCTGATCCCAGCCAAGACCTCATTGAGGCTGGGCTTCCCAGGATTAAGAAGAACTTGTTTATTTGACACAGTGAACTTTGCCCTTTGATGGAGGAATAGTTTGGATGGAAGATACTGTCTTCCCCTCTTCTGGGATGGACAAGGCAGCACACACTGGTTCTCTAAGTAAAGACCTTTAGGGCAGAGAAGCCCTATTGCAGGTGCTCCCTAGGAGGGAGGTGGCTCAAGAGGACCACTGAAGGGTCTGGTTCTAATGAGCTGAAATCTATTCTCTATTCATATTTTCTCAGTCAAATTGCTTTACTTCTGCCTGAGTCTTTACTTTTGTGAGTCAGGGCTCTCAGGCTATGAAGGGGCTTAATATATCTCTGATTTTCTTTCATTGCTTAGAAACTTCAGATATGAGAAACAAGTGTGGAGAGAGATAGTGGGAAAGCTTGGCTGGGACAGACCCAGGACTTTGGGCCACTCTGGTTCTGGTGGATTTCTGGTGCTTGGAGAGTGACCTATACAGCTGGAGATACAGGTACTGTTCCAGGGTCCCTTAGGGAAAACCACATTTTAGCTTACTGCCGTTGAAAGGGCTCCAAGTGGAATCAACATCAGAACACTTCAAGAACCACAATATACTATTAAATCATCCTTATCACACAGGACATCGAATGCAGGCATACATTGTCACATTACAACACAAGAAAGAATGGTAAGTTTGGAAAGAAGACAAGAAGAAGGGGGAAGAGTGGGAAGAAGTAGGAGAGGAGGGAAGGAAAGAGAAAAGATGAAAAAAGAAGAGAAAGAGAAAGATGAGGAGGAAGGATAAGAGAAGAAAATATAAGAGAATATATGGAGAAGAGGAAGAAATGGAGGAAGAAGAGGGGGGAAGAAAAGAAGGAAGGTTGGAACTGAAGAGGAGGAAGAGGGGGAGGAAAAAGAAGAGGAAGCAAAGTTCAAAGTCACAACTAATCAAGACAGATCAACCAACACTCCAATAACTCTCCACCATGGGCACTAAGTACGGCACTCCACAATCCCCCAAGAGAAAGACCCCTAAGAGGTGGGGGTGGGGTAGAGAACTGAGAGCACAAGATTGAGGACTTAAAGGCACATCATGCAACGACCTCACAACTGGCCACATGACGTCATCAGTGGACAGATGACACCATGCTTAAGTGACTTACAGTTTCAGGTTATTTGGGGAGGGATAGGGTATTTTGGGGTCTCCCATAACAGCTAGAAAGCCACTGAGGGACCATCTGGTCTGGTGGGTGGTGAATGGGTTGGAAAAACAAAACATAAAGAGAAGAAGAGTTGGTTTGATGGCCTTTTCTCATTCTAAAGAATGTTCACTCTATCTTAAAAATTTTTTTTTTAAACCAGATATTCCCACCCACTGTAGCTCTTAAAATTGGCCTTTCCATCTCTGGACCTAACTCATCCAACCTCCCAATACAGAAGGGACTAGACTGATGGATATTATTAGAACATTTGTATCCATTTAACACAAATTCAGAGCTCTTTTCTAGCGGGAGAGGTGGCTTGGACCTTCCCGACAAGTGCTGAGATGTTATTTCTTATCATTCCCTGCCTGGGATTCAACTGACTAGAGCCTCCATCATAGGATTCCCTTTCCTACAAATCTCCAGGCCCTACTTAAATATCGGGCTGTGTCAAAATGTACGGCTGGTGTGGCTGGAACCAATACTGGCTTCTGAGGAGGACTGGGCACTCTGCTGACTTAGGGTGATGGTGACTCTAGTCCAAGGTTGTTTGGGGATCTAGGAGGTAGTTTGGTACTTCAGGAACTCAAAGAGACAGGGCTTCTAGGAAAATGGTCTCATCCCCCTGAGGACTATTCCCCCCTTCCTGGTTTTGTCAAAAACCGGTAAGGTCCCATTCAGCCCACGTTAGCCTAAACTGACAAGATCTGATCATGATTTCAGACTTGGGGACTCTAGTTCAGAAATGGGGGTGAGCCAGATGACAAGGCAGCACCAGCCAGGACACTATCTGACCTGCAGTGAGGGTGGCTTTAGACACCTGCCTCCTGCCCCTGACCTTGCCCATCTCACCTGTCTGTAGTCAGTCACGGCTGGGTCAGTAGGGCCGGTTGGCATCCTTTGGCCGCTTCAGCTGAACCTTGAGCCGCTTCATGCCAATCTGAAAGCCATTCATGGCCTGGATGGCCGTCTGCGCACTGGCTGGATTGTCGAAGCTAACGAACCCTGAGGAGTGGGGAGGCAGATGATAGTCATTTCCACCTCTTTAACTCTCTATGTCTTCACCCCACAAGAAAGCCCCTGTCATTTTCCCATAAGTCCCTAAGCCTCAAAGCTACTCTTTTCCCTTCCACAAAACTTCATAGTTCATAATCTCATATCCCTTTCTTCCAGCCTTACAATCTCATAGGTGGTTTTTTTAATTTCTTTTTTCCAATTATATTCAAAAACAATTTTTAGCAATTTTGTTTAGTTTCCAATTAACTTTTTTATTTTTTATTATTATTAAAGCTTTTTATTTTAAAAACCTATGCATAGATTATTTTCAACATTCACCCCGGCAAAATTCTATGTTCCAAATTTTTCTCCTTCTTTCCCCACGTGGCAGTAATCCAATATATGTTAAACATGTGTAATTCTTCTATACATATTTTCACAATTATCATGCTTAGCATTTATTTTTTAAACCTGATAAATGTTTCTAAACCATCCTTCTTTTCTCCAATAATACTTCAGTATGGGTCCCTAATGCCCAAATTTTATGAAAGAATAGTTCTTGAGTGGAAGGAGGGAAAAAGACAGAGACAGAGAAAGACAGAGACAGAGAGAGAGAGAGAGAAAGAGAGAGAGAGAGAGAGAGAGAGCTCATGTAGAGCCAGGTTTACTTTATCCTGCAGGTCTTGGTTCAGTAATGCCTTTCCCTGGACTGGTTCATTGATTGGGATGGAAGATTGGGATTGTCAGGGGGCAGGTGTCTAAAGCCACCCTCACTGCAGGTCAATAGTGCCTTGGCTGGTGCTGCTTTGTCAGTTGGCTCACCCCCATTTCTTATACCAAATAAGACTTCAAAGGAGAATTTGGTGACTGGAGTCTATTTTTCCTCAGTGTTCCATCCTGCACTGATCTATCTAGTTCCTCCTTGAATGCTCTTTCCTCTTCTTATCTTTTTTCCCATTCCTGATTTTTCTCCAGGAAGACCACCATAGTCTCAGTTCTTCTAACCCTTAGACTTAGCTATTATCAGAGTACAATTATACCCACAGAACTTCTACTTTCCAAATGGTTTCAGGAGTACTTGCAGGTTTTTGCGAGCCAGGGTTGCCCATATTTAGGTTAATACATAAAAAGACTTGGAGAGTATTCATCATCCTTGCTTTGTTATCAGATTTCCTCTTAGAAGAACTTGCTTTATCTAAGTTCCAGGCTCCTAAACCATGGTCTGTCCCAGTCATAGGTATTTTGAAATCCTGTACTATTGTCTTCACTTACAGGGTGCTTGTTTGCTTAGGACCTCTGATCACTGAGAGCTTGTAGTGTGCCAGTCCTGGTTCTAGGTCTCTCTTAGGTGAATTGAATGCACCTTTACCTAATTTGAGCTCTTATTTATGATGTAGTTCTAAAGAACCTCAACACTGGCCAGCAATTCAGAATTCATCTTATCACAGGCATACCTGAATAGGATTTCTCCCTAAAACATCCCTGATAAGGGAGTGTCCAATTTTCACTGGAAAACTGTCATGTTTGGAAGCAGTCTCTTCCATTTTAGGACAGCTCAAATTTCAAGAAGTTCCTCAGATTACAAATTTTAAAAATTCATTTAAAAGTTTATGGCCTTCAGTTCTAATGATCTTATGATGGAGAGAGCCATCTACATCCACTCAGTGGGAATTGAATGTGGATCACAATATAACATCCTCACTCTTTTTGTTGTTGTTCGCTTGGATTTTGTTTTCTTACTCATTTACTTTCTTTTTTGGATCTGATTTCTCTTGGGGAGCAAGAGAATTATATAAATATGTTTACGCACATTGAATTTAACATATATTTTAACATGTTTAACATATATTGAATTGCTTGCCATCTAGGGGAAGAGATGGGGGTAGGAGGGGAAAATTTGAAACACAAGGCTATGCAAGGGTCAATATGTCAATTAAATATGTTTTGAAAATAAAAGCTTTATTAAAAAAAAAAAAAGAAAGGTTATGGGCTCAGGAGGAGGGGTCACACATTGTCTTGGGACGGGGGTGTCGTGGTCAAGGGACTTGGCCTTTGCATCAGAGGTAACGGGGTGTGAGGGCACTGGACACTGGTGTCAGGGCTCCTGAGGTCGGAGCTGGGGATCCCCGAGGTCGCAGGCTCAGAGGATCAAAGATCAAGGAATAGGAAACTCACCAAAGCATTTGCTCTGGTTCGTGGCACGGTCTACAAAGACTTTGGCAGAGATGACAGTGCCGAAAGGCAGGAACATCTGCATGAGCTCGGCGTCCCCGAACTCTTGGGGCAGGTGATAGATGAAGAGGTTACAGCCTTCAGGACCTGGTGACAGAGGGAAGGGCGCATCAGTGGGGAAACCTCCCTTGGGGACCCTCCAGAACAAGGGAGGTAAGAATTTGTTTGGGGACCTGGGAGAGGGTTGGGTGCTTCGGGAACTCAAAGGGACCGGGCTTCTAAGAGCATGGTCCCATCCCCTCCTGCTGGTTTGTCAGACCCCATCCAGCCACATTAGCCTACACTGACAGGATGCGATCCTCGCTTCAGACTTGGGGACAAGGCGTCGCCTCCCCTGTCCCCACACGGGCGGGAGGAGGACGAGGGGGGCTGGACGCCCGCCTCGGGCTGGGTCAGGGAGTCCCCTGGCTCTGGCCCGTCCTTGCTTACCTTCTCTCTGCTGCTGAGGCAGGATCGGGGGCTGGGGGGGGAAGGCTGTGTTCACAGGGGCATAGGCGGCTGGGTACGCTGCTGGAGACAGAGGAAAGGAGGTTGGGGGCTGGGAGCTCCTTCCCCGGGACTCCCCGCTCTTTTGCTTAGGACTTCTCAGCACAGACGGGTCATTTCGGGTTTCTATCTAGAAATTCTGCCTGTGCAGGGCCGTCTCTCGCACGAAGCTGAGCGCTCCCGGGGGGTGAGGGCTCCGCATTTAGGGCAGAACCGGGGGCGCCGCGGAGGGGGGCTGTCCGGCCGGCGGAGACCCCAGCGGCTCCTCTGGCCTCCCCTCGCTATCCCCCCCCAGCCCCGCCTGGAGGAAGGAGAGAAGACCGCGAGGAGTCCGGAGCAAGGCCTGCTGGGGGGGGGGGGGGGGGGGGAGTGTCTGCCACACCGGGCTCTGAGCTGGCGGGAGACAGAGACAGACGGGGGCACCCAGGGGCACGGGCCGAGAGAAACGCCGAGCGCGAGGGAGGAAGCGCCTTCCCCCGAGCGGCGGGCAGCGGGCGGCAGCGCTCCCCCGCGGAGGCTCCTCCCCGGTCCTGGCCTGGGGCCTCGGGCCGGGCGCGGCGCCGAGGGCGGGGGAGGGAGCCCACCTGGGTAGGGGTGGAGACCGCTGGTGTAGAGGGTGTCCGAGGTTGGCTGCCCATTGGTCTGGGGGGTGAGGGGACTGAATCCATTCACCCCCATGGGAGCGGCCATGCTGGGGACAGTGCCGGTGCCGAGGCCTGGCGGCGTGCTCGTACCTAGGGGCCACAGGGAAGCCGAGTCAGGCCTTTGCCCCCGACGGGGCGGGCAGCGGCTCCGGGAAAAGAGCAGGGCTAGCCCCGCCTCCAGGGGGTGGAGCCTATCAGGGAGGAGGTTCCCTGGGGGCGGAGCCCCGGATGAGAGGATGGGAGGGAAGGAAGGGGGCGTGAGGTGACGCAAGAGCCTCGAAGCCTAGCCTTTCTGCCTGGTCTTGGAGAGGGGCCTGGTCTCTGACAGGGACCCGGCCTCTGAGAGCGGCCCGGCCTCTGAGAGCGGCTGGTCTCGGAGAGGGCCCGGTCTCTGACAGGGACCTGGCCTCTGAGAGCGGCCCGGCCTCTGAGAGCAGCTGGTCTCGGAGAGGGCCCGGTCTCTGACAGGGGCCCAGCCTCTGACAGGGGCCCGGCCTCTGGGAGGGCCCAGCCTATGAGAGCGGCCCAGTCTCGGAGAGGGGCCGGTCTCTGACAGGGGCCGGCCTCTGGGAGGGCCCGGCCTCTGAGAGTGGCTGGTCTCGGAGAGGGGCCCGGTCTCTGACAGGGGCCCGGCCTCTGAGAGCAGCCCGGCCTCTGACAGGGGCCCGGCCTCAGAGAGGGGCCAGTCTCTGAGAGCAGCCCAGTCTCTGAGAGCGGCTGGTCTCGGAGAGGGGCCCGGTCTCTGACAGGGGCCCGGCCTCTGGGAGGGCTCGGCCTCTGAGAGTGGCTGGTCTCTGGGAGGGGGCTGGTCTCTGAGAGGGGCCCGGACTCTGAGAGGGGCCTGGTCTCTGAGAGGGGCCCGGACTCTGAGAGGGGCCTGGTCTCTGGGAGGGGGCTGGTCTCTGAGAGCGGCTGGTCTCTGACAGGGGCCCGGCCTCGGAGAGGGCCCGGCCTCTGAGAGCGGCCCAGTCTCGGAGAGGGGCCTGGCTGATGGAGGGCAGCGCCCAGGGGCGCTGACTAAGTCACCATCCTTTCCCGGCCCCGCCCCAGGCGTCCCTCTGCCCCGGCCGGGGGCGCAGGGCAGCGGGGACCCGTACCTGATGAGGGCGTCACGGGGGTGGCGATGAGCCCGCTGACGTTGAAGGCGGCCATCTGCTGCATCTGGGCGGCGGCGATGGCCGCCATGGGGTTGAGGCACGTTCCTTGGGCTGCCATCAGAGCTGCCTGCTGCTGCATTATCTTGAAGATGCAAAGACGCCGTTGCAGGGAGGAGAGGGCCGAGAAGGGCAGGAGAGGGAGAAGAGAGGGGGGAGAGAAAGGGTGGGTCACGCGGATTCGGCCGAAAGCGGAAGGGTGCCCGAGGGGCCGCACGAATCCCCCAGAGCCTCGGGTTCCCGCGGGAGTTCTCGCAGGCAAAGGCGCTACTCGGTGAGAGCGAGGAGCAAAGGCTCCCGTCGGTGCCTGGGGGAAAGGAGGGATCCGGTCGGGGGCTGCGGGGTAGGAGGGGGCTCTCCTACCGCTTGCGTGTACACTCCGCAGGCTCCGAACTGCACAGTCATTGGGTGAAAGATGCCCAGCTGCCCGGCCATCTGGTGCATCCTCCTGAGTGTCCTCTCCTTGTCCGTGTCCGCAAACTTCACCACGAGGCTGGAGGAGGCTCCCTGAGAAGGGGAGGATGGAGGCAGCCATTGTAGGACCCCTGCTCTCCTCTATTCCCCAAATTTGTAACTATATCTATTTTCTGGGAGAAACTGAGGCAGAGTGACTTAAGAGTGGATCCATAATTCGGGAGGCAGGTTTACCAAGGAAGACCATGGGAAAGTTGAATGGGGGCAAAAAATGGATCCCGTGTGTGTGTGTGGTGGGGGTCGTCTCTGGACAATCGCCTTCCTCCCTTGGTCCCCCCAGGACTAATCCTCACCGGCATAGTCTGGCTGCCATGCAGGCTGTTGATGGCAGCCTGGGCTTCTGCGTGGCTCCCGAATTTCACAAAAGCACAGCCTAGAGCAAGATAAAAGTTGAAGTTCAGTTAAATTGTGGGACACAGATAGTGGTTGGGGGTTAGAGCCTCATCATCAAACCACCTGATGATGATTTTCAGGATGAAAATTGGGATGTTGTTGGGTCAGGGTCAGGATTATAGGGTCAGCTTAGAGCACAGGATCCAGACCCAATCTATTGGGTCAGTCTGGGGCCAAGGGGCTGTGTGATGGTACAGTCAGATAGAGGTCATGAGGTTCAGGAGAGGATTAGGTTGGGATGGGGGACCATGGGAGTAGGATGGGGTTTCAGGGTTAGGATGAGGTTATAGGGTCAAGGTTGGGATCAGCACAGAGTAATGGGCCCACACCTTTGCTAGTTCCATCAGGGCCCCGGAGGATGGTACACTCCTCAATCTGGCCAAAAGGCTCAAACAGCCGCCGGACATCCTCCTCGCTCTGCTGCTTCCCCAGCATCCCCACGAAGAGCTTCCTGTCTTCTGAAGGCAAGCCCCATGTGGTGACCCTAGGGCTGAGTCCCACCTACCTAGCCCTTCTCATGAATCCTAGCCTTGGCTACAAAGTCCAAATTCCCCACTTCTCTTACTCTTCCAGGGACCCTGGGGCCAATGAAGGTCCCCTTCTAGCCTGCAGCCCAGCTTCTTCCCATGCAGCCCACAAAGCAGGGCCTGAATGATGGAACCCTTTGTCCAACACCGAGCCCTGGTCCCAGTCGCTGACCTACCATTCCCCTCGCTGAACGCCCTTCACTGAATGCCCCTCTCCCTGTCTTCCTAGTTTCTATCAGTAACACAGAGATTGCATTTCCCTCATTAAGCCTCTTCCACCCAGCTCCTAAACTCTTCTTGAAGTTCTCAGTTGAACCCTGCCCCTAACTCTTAAGCATCCATTTCCATCACTAAGACCCTAACACCAAGTTCCCTGTCCCTAACACTGATCCTATTTTACACCAGCCTAGTATGAGAGCAGAGTCACTGCCTTATTAAAATTATGCATCCTTCTTCGGGCCTGGCAGGATGCCCAGCATGTGTTTGCTAAATTAAATCCCAGAGACCTTTTTCCTTGGCTCTGAGTCTCCATCCATCGTTCCTATGCCTGGGATGGAAGTAACTTCCTCTGCTAGTGTGTTGAGGGCTTTGAATCCACCCATATAATGACCTTGAAGTTGCCCAATCCCTAGGGTGACCCCTACCTTTCCCTAAGTGCCCTTGGTCACTCCCCTAGCACAAGGCAGTTTCCAGACAAGGTGGAGTGTGGAGGGGATAAAGGGAGGAAGGCCCATGAGAAACCTTCATTTGTAAAGGAAGAAGGCCATCAAGGGGAGAAAGCGCAATGTAAGACGGTAAGGCAAGATGGACAACATCAGCTCTTGCAGGACGACGTAGGGCTAGAACCTGAAGCTCTTCGATCTAAATGAGGTTATGAGTCGACTCATTTGAGATTCCCTTTGAATCTCTTACCAGACTGTTTGTATGTTTTGATGGCCCTTTCTCCTCCGGTTTGGCTGCCCTGACAGCGATCTATCTACCAGTTATTGTTCACAACAAAACGAAATGTTTCAAGGGGCTGAAGATTCTAAGGTTAAGAGGAAATGCTGGTGGCTGATAGTGGTTTTCCAGCCTGTGGAAATAGAAGGCAGGCAGACTAGGTTCTGGGGTCCAAGAGAGAAAAGTACCCCGGCCCATCAGAGTGGAGCAGACCCTTGATGCAGCCTGTAAAGGCCAGGGCTTTTTTTTTTGTAGGGCTTGAGAAGGTCACCACTTATAACAGATGCAGGACAGAGATAGTTTCTCCCTAGGCTCCATATTTTTTCGACCAGCAGACTATTGGGAGTCATTTTTGAGGTGGGCAGAGCTCTAGGCATGGGTTTTCTCATGATTGGAGGATTTCCCTCTGATCATGCTCCCTCTTTGGTCTTACCTAAACCCTCATCCTCTGACCCTCTACTTTGTTCCTCAAGGTCCCACCCAGACTGGAGAAAGTGTAGCATCTAACAGGGGCTCATGTGGTTTTCTTAGTGGTCAGTGCTAAAGTTCAAGGTCCTCAGGGTGGGCTGAGTCTACCCCTACTTTAGTGTAGGGTGAGGAGGGACAGAATGAGTTGATGGGGGAGGGAACAAAGACCACATTGTTCATCAAAGCAGTGTTGACCAACAATACATGTTGACTCAGATCAGATAGGTTAAGAGTAAAATATGTAGATAACCATCCTCTATCTCAGTGAAGGCATATTTCTTCAAGGCTCATGTCTCCTTCCAAACACCTGTTTTTCACATCTAAAGGAATTCTATTTTTTTTTAAGGGGTGATTTAATTTATAAAGGGAACTTCCAATGAGGAAATTCCTTCCAAAGTAGACTATCAAGAGATCTATATCTTATTGTCTTACAGCAAGAATTCTTCATTTGGGGTCCATGGACTCCTGACAGATTCCAGAGATGGGAAACAGATCAGATCTTTATTTTTGTTTTTACTAACCTTTAACTGAAATTTAGAATTTCTTTTAATTATTTAAAAACATTATTCTGATAAAGTTTCACCAGATTGTCCAAGAAGTTCATGGGACAAAAAAAAATTTAAGAATCCCTGTCTTAAAGAGTTTCCCAAGACATCGAGAAATTAATTAAAATAACCTTGTTGAAGGTCATAGCATTGGGATATGTTAGAGACAGGACAAGAATCATGTCTTCTTATCTCTAAGGCTGTTCCCTACTATTCCACACTGCTTTTTTTAAGGGGAGTAGCAATTGGGTTAAGAGACTTGTCCAAGGTCACACAGCTAATAAGTATCTGAGGGAGGTGCTTTTGACTCCAGAGCCATTACTCTATCCACTGTACCACCTTGCTGGTCTCTACTATTCCACCCCACCTTTCAATATCCATCATTGGATCTAGATTTAGAGCCTGAATGAGACCCAGAGAATGTATATTCTCTTCCTGCTTTTCTTCCCTTGCTCCCCAAGTTGCAAATGAAGGACTTGAAAATAATATTATCAGGTAACCCTGGGAAGGCAATCTAAACCAAAATTAGTGAAATGTTATACAGTCCCAGGTTGAGTTTTAGAATTATGAGAAGGTGTAAGTTCCTGCCATTCTGAGCAGCACCTAGAGAGCCTGACCTTGCTCTGGGAAGAGCATCCTTCCTTCTTCTGTCTCTCTTCCCAGAGTCTGCATAAAATTGGTGTAGAGGACAGACCCCTGGGAAGCTGAGATGGCTGACACAGTCAGGTCCACACAGGATCAGGGGCCTCCCTCATGGGAAAGTTGAGGTTCGGGCTTCCCCAAAAGACGCTCTTATGCTTTTCTGAGGTGTCTGTCTCTTCCCCCCCCCCCCCCCCCCCCCCCATTCCTGACCTCAGGGACATCCTAGTGGAAGCCAACAAGTCCCAGACCTCTATTTCTACCTTTACTGGGCACACAGATCCTGGACTGGGTGTCAGAGGGAAGGTTCTTCTTTCCCCTATTTCCCACCCCTCACCCCCCCCCAATCCCAGGGTATGGGAAAGGGCAACGCGCTACCTCCTCGGCCTTCACTGTCAGCAGGCTTCACCTGGATAGGGCGGTTCATCTGAAAAACAAAAGATGAACACATCCAGTTAGGAAAAGAGCCCTATTTCCCAAGAACCCTTAGCAGAGCCCAGCCCCTCAGCCACTGACCCATGAGGAATCCAGTGCTCCTTCCTGATCCTTCAGCATCCCTGGACCCTTCTGGCCTGGACCCTTCAGGCTGGCTGAAACCTGGGCCTGAATAATCCCAGTGGATTCCTGTTGTCTTTAAGATAAAGCTTTGATTCCCTTGGCATTTAAAAAACTTTTAATCATCTGGCTACAGCCTACATTTCCAGGCTTATAATACAGTATGTCTTTCATACACCCTATAGGTCAGCTAAACTAGTCTACTTGTTGTTCTTCATATACATTCCATCCCATCTAATATTCTCCTTATCTCAACTTCAGAATGGGGGTGGTAGGGACAAACTCTGACCCTCTCCAACTTCCTACCCTATATACTTTAGGACTTAGTGACCCAAAAGCTTCTTCCTTAGATTGAATGTCCTGTCCCACCCCAAAAAGGCCCCCTGAGGGGTTGCTTTAAAGATTTCCCACCAAGGCTGCTGAAGCTGGAGCAGGGTTATGAGTTGAATGGAGTTGACTGATACCAGATAGTCTCTGCTGAATGTCCAATAAAGGGAATATGTAGCAAAGGCCGGAGTTGAAAATCAGCATAGAGGTTTCCCAAAGGAAGGGACGTGAGATTTAGTTCCTCACCCATATCCTGGATAAAACATTGATTAGGGATATGATGGCTATACATTTTCTTTGGTCCAACTCCAGGATCTTGTAGGAAGTCTGGTAATCTGGATTTATATAGAGAATCTATAGAATGCTTTCTTCATCACCCTGCAAGGTAGGCAATGCAGATACTGCTGTCCTCATTTTATGGATGTGAAAACTGAGGCTTCAAAATGTTCTACCATGTTACTTCCCTTCTCTAGAAGTTACAGTGGCTTCTATTTCTTTAGGGACATTTTTTTGCATTCAAAACCTGCATAATCTGGCTTCATGGCATCTGGCTGACAAGGTAACCTTTTCAGACTTCCTATGTAGTATTCCCCCTTTTACTTATTTATTTTTTTGGTTGAGGCAATTGGGATTAAATGACTTGTCCAGGGTCATACAACTAGCAAATTTCTGAGGCTTTATTTGAACTCAGATCTTCCTGACTCCACTGTTAGCTCCCTCACACAATGTTCCTCTTTTTGAAATACCACAGCCTGTATCTCAGCTACATTAGTCTACTTGTAGTTCTTTACAACATCCCCTTTCCCATTTTCATTTCTGCATAGGCTGCCCACATGCCTAGAATATTCTTCCTTTTTACATCTGTTTCTTGAAATCTGTACCTTTCTTCAAGGCTCTTCTCATGGTTCACCTCCTACTGGAGGCATTTCTTAATTTCTCCCCTTCCTTTGAACCCCCTTCTTCATTTTTAGATTTTTTGACCCATTTGAAATTACTTCACATGTATTCTGTATTTCCTTATCTGACTTAACTTGTGTATATGAGGTTTCCCTCGTATAACTTCTTGAGAGCAAGGACTGTGTTTTCCCATTACCTGGCACAAAGCAGGCACTTAATGCTCAATGAATGACTGAATGATTGAATAAAATGACTCTCCTAAGACTG
Organism: Sarcophilus harrisii; assembly: GCF_902635505.1. Taxonomy (NCBI): domain Eukaryota; kingdom Metazoa; phylum Chordata; class Mammalia; order Dasyuromorphia; family Dasyuridae; genus Sarcophilus; species Sarcophilus harrisii. The sequence continues at coordinate 598,335,118 of NC_045427.1, forward strand.
AAGGTGAGAGCCAGGGCTTGAATCCAGGTTCTGATCAATGTGTCTACTTCCTCAGTACTTTGATCCAGGGAAGATGGTGCCTTGAACCATAAACATGAAGATGTTGGCCACTGGTAAGATACTCTCCCCATCATAAATTAATAAATTGGCTTTCTGGCTTACAAATCTGTTTACTGTGAATTTGTCTAGCACAAATCAATTCTGTAGCATCTCGTGGCTTTTGGGCGAACTAATGAAATTGAGTTTCTGAACTGTGACAATTTCATTGTGATCATTCCTTTAATCCACAGACAGGCGGCAGGAGCTGTCTGCTCGTGAGATAGATTTAATATGTTTGCATGTAGTACAAGGAGTTCTTGGCCCTCAGAGAGAAGGACCAGGTTGTATTCTTTCTGAGAGTATGGACGAACTGGGAGAACTGAAAGAGACAACAAAATGATGAGGATTTGGGGACATTGCAGGACAGGTCCAACTGGACAACTTTCACATTGCAGAAGGACCATAGAGTGTGAGAGGTGGAGGGGATCTCAGAGGTCCAGTTGGCTTGAATACTTCTAACAGTGGAGAGCTCGTGTATCTTTCAAGGAAATCCACCAAACTATTGGGAAATTTTAATTATTAAGAAGCTCTTCCTAATAGTGAACCAATATTTGCTTTCCTTAAAATATTCACCCAATTCTATTCTTCTCAGCCAAGCAGAATACATCTAATTCAATTCCCACTTTTCTGATAATTAAAAACAGTGAACATGTTCTCTTCTTCAGGTTATATATCTCCAGTTACAATAATTGGTAGTGTGGTTTCCAAGCTCCTTCTACATCCTGGCCAACTTCTAAATAACACAATTTGTTGATTTATCTCTTAGAACTAATCTAACATTCACATGTGGTTGGAGTAAAATGAGACTTGTCTTGGAAATTACATTTCTTCCTATATGTCCTTATTTCAGATGTTATGCTTTTACTACAGGTCAGTTATTAAATGTCTACAGTCTAAGAAAAAATGAGAATCTGAAGGAAGCAGGACACCCAAATAACTGTTAGAGAAGAACCACTTTTTTCTTTATATAATGTTTATTATGAACCTAATTACACATTGAATGAAGCTATACTAAATTTTTTTTTTTTAGCAAAAACAATATTGACTTAGCTATTTTTTCCCCTTAATATTCTATTTTGGAATACCTGCTCCTTAGGTAACAAATAAGCTTTCATCTGAAACCTTTCCTTTTCCCACTCCTTCTAACTTCTTATAGTCCCTAAGTCCTGATTCCTGACACAGCTTCCATGGGCACCTTTTTCAACAATGCTTATATTCTTCATTCAAAACCTCCTCCCCCCAACCTTCTACTAGTTGTGGTGGAAGAGTTGGAATACTTTTTGTTCCCCATTGCCATTTCTAGGATTTTTCTCTACCACCATCACTTGGTAGCTTTTTTTTCCTTAGAGGTTTATTTCAATCCATCTTTGTCACCCAATTGAGGTTCTGGTGACTGTCTAACCAAACTCCAGTTCATTTTCCTTCTTCCCTTTTTTACTAAATGATGTCTGGATCACAAATGTTTTCTCTTCCCTCTTTCTCTCTTCCTGCTTTTAAAATACTAAGGGAATTCAATATACATTTTGATATTCTCTCAAGTACCCTAAAATCCTAGTTCCTCAACTTGAATCATTTCCATGAGTTATTCTCAATCTCAAATACACACAGATGCACTACTTCTATATTCAGGAGCTCTGAAATTCCTTTAATCGATTGCAGTCTGCCATTCAACCTCCATGTCTGTTTTTCAACTCCAAAACAGGTTCAATTGTTCTCCCCATGACCTCTAACCTTTAAAGCTTCAGTTCTTTCCCAAGCCATTATTCCTGGGCTGGCTATATTCTCCTTCGTTCTCCATCTTGATCTCTTGGAAAATAAGTTCAACTTATTCTGTCCTCTACTCTTGAGTCTCTTGTCCCCTTTATCTCTTATAGATTTTGCCCGTTAAGCCTCTTCCCTAGATTATTCCCACCATCTGCTGCTTTTTCTTCTGCTTACACCTTGCTAAATGAAGATGGAGAAAAAAATCATGAAACTGTGCTAAATCTACTACAAATTTAAGTTACATAATCTCAACTGGGCTCTTGCTCCTGCAAAGTAATATTTGTTATACCGCCTTAATTGACTAACTATTCAATTTATTACAGTAGGTTTTCCAGACTTTTTCAATCTTTCTCAAACTTCTCATGGCTCTCCTTTTAACCCATTCTCTCAGTTGAGAACCATCCTTTATATTTTGCTGAAAAAAAAAAAATGAGGCCATGAGTAGAAATTCTTAATTTTTTTCTCCTCCTCATTTTACCCAGATGCTTTTTGCCACTATTTCCTTCAATCCTGTCTTATATGAAGAGGGGGCCTTTTCCTTGCCAAGACAAACCCTTTATATGCCTAAGTGATACAAGTTGATATTTTAAACTCAATTTTATTTTATGTGATCACAGTCTGCCATTCTATCTCCATCTCTGTTTTGCAACCCAAAACATGTTCATTGTTCTTCCCATGACCACTAATCTTTTAATTTCTCAATTCTTTCTGTATTTACAATGTATTGTATTCTGTGTTTACAATGTATCTACAATGGAAATGATTTTTTTTTTCCTCCAAACTTTCCTATACTGTACAGGATAGCATGGTTATCTTCCCAGCTACTCAACTATGTACTTTGTGATCCAATGGCATTGACCTCCTTGCTGGTCTTGATATGTAGCACTCCACCTTCTGATTCAAGGCTTTTTTACTGATTATCCTCATGCCTGGAACTTTCTCATCCTCCTGCTTCTTTCTTTGTTTTTAATTAAATAATAACCTTATTGTATGTTTAAAATTCTTTTTAGGCAATGGGGACTAAGTGACTTGAGTCAGAGGCTGGATTTGAACGTAGGTCCTCCTGACTCCAGGACAGGTGTCTTATTCACTACATCACCTACTTGTCCCCTCTCCTTCCTTATCTCTTTCCCCCAACTTCCCTTCAAGTTCTACCTTGTGTGAAAAGGTTTTTTTCCTATGACCTTTAATCATTAGGCTTTCTCCTTTAAGGTTATCCCCTGTTTATCCTATATACATTCTGTTTTTACATAGTTGTTTGTATGTTGACCCGTTCATTAGACTGTGAGCACCTTGAGAATAGAGGCTGCCTTTTATCTTTTGTGAACTTGACTAACAGTGGCTGTTTAATAAGTACTAAATCGAAGAAAAAATAACTAGAAAATTACTGACCAACTTTTCTTAGTTTAATTGCCCAAATTAATCTGCGTATTAATTTTCTAGTTTTTTTTCAATTTGTATTATTTTTTATTGTCTTTGCATATTTTTTATTCTTAATATTTAAAATGTCCCCAAAGTCTTAGTGTCATTTAAAGCTTTAATAGCTTTTGGGATTCTCTGTAATGATGTTTATCTGTATATGATGTTTATTAGTCTAATGTTCCATTGCTTAAATATTGGTCACAGAATCCCTAATTGTTGGAGTAGATTATTTCTAGTCTCCCTTCATTAAAAAGAGTTAGCTCCACTTTTTCTTTAAACAAATAATTCTTTTTTAATTACATGTGTCCTTTTACTGAGGACACAGAATGGAGTTAAGAATAGTGCCATAGATAAAATATTTAATCTGTATTTCTTTGATGAATAGTGAGATTGAACATATTTCTATTGGTTATTTTTCATTTGTATTTCTTCATTTGTAAATTGCCCATTCATGTCTTTTAAGAAATGGGGATTGCCTTCATAGATTTATATAACTTTCTTATAAATTTATATAATTTCCTTATGAATCAGAATAAAAAAAGTAAATAGTGGATATATTTATGCCTCATAATTTTTGCCTTAATCAATAACTTTTGGGTTTTTTTTTTAGTCATTTCTAAATTGTTTCTGTTGTATAACTAGTTGATTGAGTTCACTTAAAAATACAATCAAATTTCTTGAATTTCTCTCCAGTGATTTATTTGTTCAACAAATAATTTATTATCTTCCTCTAAAGGTAAGACAAACGTTATTTCATATCATTTTAACCTTTAAAAATGATTAATTCATGGATACAGACAAATTTTACTGTATTCTGTTATATAGAGTTAATCAATTTTCACCAAATTTCTATCCAATTTTTCTAATACTTATGATAATTATTTCTTTTTCCACAGATTTACCCAAATGCTTAACTTTTGTTTAATTAAATCTCTTTTTGGGATTCCCATTGCCTATTTTGTTTATTTTGTTGTCCAGTACCAGATGATGTTGATAATTATCATTTTTATTATGTTTTAAAGTGTGATAAGGCAAATTTCGTTTGTAAGGTCAAAACATCTTGATATGTTTGCTTGTTTTTTTTGCTTTTTTAAATTTGGATTTCAGCATCATTTTATCAAGTTTTATAAAGTGAACCATTGGGGATTTTGCTTGGCATTGAATTAAATCAATAAACTAATTTTAGGGGTATGGGTAGTTTTACTGTGTTCAACTGTACTGTTTTTTCACATGGACTATGGCTTCAGTTCAGGTTTTATTTTATTTATATCAATAATGTTTCTAATATTATGTTAATAAGAGCACATGTGTGCCTTGAGAAGTCAGTATTCAAAGATCTGATGTTTTGGTTATTAATGTAAGGCAGTATAAGCATGCCATAATGGAAGAAAATCAGCTTTGGAATCGTCAAGACCTATATGGATTATCTCCATGACCTTTCTCCTTCTCCCCCCAATACATAATGAGTATATGACTCTAGGCAAGTCACTATACCTCTCTCCATCTATTTCATTACTTGTAAAATGAATATAATGATAGTATTTACCTCACAGGTTTGTGAGGATCAATGAAATAATATATGTAAAATAATTTACAAGCCACAAATTACTTCCATAAATGTTAACTATAGTAAAATAAAACTAAGAATATATTATTAAAATTATAGTACAATAGTATTATTTATAGATAAAACTTCTCACTGCCTCAAAGTAACTCTTTTAAGAGTATAATTCATGGATGAATTGTAGGTTTCTATCTGTTGAAAGTATTTTCACAACAGGAGCTCCCTACACCATACACCAATGAAATAAAAAGTATATACTTAAAAGAAATTTAATATTTTTGCACTGATAATCATTATTTAGAATAAATGTTTAGAATTATAATTCAGAATTCAAAAAATTTATCTTTTCATATTTCCATTTTAATCCTATAAATTATTCCTTTATTTGTAGACATTTTAACCATGTTTTTGTAATTTATGTATAATTTAAATTATAATTTTAATTTAGTATTTTCCATTATCTGAAAATGCAGTGGGCAGAGTTTCTTCCTCTTTCAGCTATCAAGTGCTGCTTTTTGCTCAAGCATATTACTGACTTTTATTTCAAGTTCTTCTGTAACTTAGGAGAAAATTATGTCCTCTAACCTTGTTTAGCAAATTCTACTAACTTTTGATTTCTTTGCTTAATTGATCTTATTTTTATAATGGTTAATAATGAGATTAACCATCATGTGGAAGTTTTTCTTATACTTCTTTGTATTGCTATAAATTTCTATAAATATAACTGTCATCTTTTTTGGGGACCTATAAGTTTAATGTTTAGATGAGAGTTTTGCTCTTTATTCTTCCATCTTTGCCTATCCCTATTGTGTTCTGGTTTGACTTTAATTCTATTTGACAGTTCCCTTGCACACAGTAGGTGCTTAATAAATGTTTGTAGAACAGTGCATCCATATTCTTACTTTTCCCCATTACCTGGATTTAGGAATTGGAAGGCACCTCAGCAGCCTTCTGTTCCCAGCTAATGCTTGAAAGCAGGAGCAAAGGTGTAAGACAATGAGATGGAGAGAGACAGGAGGAGTCAGTAACCATGAAGCCTCAGTGAGTTTTAAAATTCAGTCAGGTTTCTCTTTGATGCCTGATGTGACAGTCACTATTATAGAAGCAGATAATTTATTTTAATCAATTGATTATTACTTGCCACGTCTTGGCTCCTTAAAAATTACACTAAAATGCTGCCTTTAACATAAGATGTAATGTAAAAAGCTTTTGTAATTTGTTCTATTCTGGAGCAGAGTTATTTGCTCAAATAAGAAGGGAAGAATGGAAAAACTAGGAGGTAGAAACCTTCTGACTCCAATCTCTCTACCTCTGACTGTAGGGATCTTTCCTTTGTGGACTCTTGGAGATTGAATGAATTCAATTTAACAATCATTTAAAATTACTATATAACCATGTATGCTATTTGTAATGGTTAATTCTGGAGTTGCCTCTCCCCCAGTTTCTTTGAATATAGCTTCTACATTCTGTCCCTGTTTGATGTCTTCTAAATTACCAATTATTCTGAAGTTTGATTTTCTGGTTCCATCCTTGAGATCAGTTTTTTAATCCCCGGCGCTGTTAACAGTTGCCTTTTTAATTTTGTTATGCCTTAGTATTATTTTCACTTAGTTTTCAGTATCTACCATCAAAGTTCCAATTCTTTGATTCCCCTCTCCCTGCTTTTTCTTGTTGCCTCCAGTGTTTTTATTCCCTCTGTATTGCCTTTTGTTTTCATTATTAATTTTTTTTATTATTTCTTCCTAAGTTTTTAGGAGCTGAAATTCATACTTTCATTTCCTTTTAGGTATCTTTCATCTATTGAAGATTATTCTGTGATATATCTTGAGATGCTGTGGATGCTATTATTGGCTTTTTCCTATATTGTAGATTTTTTTTATTATATCATTTTCCCCTTCAATTTATTCATTGTCCCACAGATATATTTTATGTTTTCTTATTTAGAGATTTCTTTTTTAAGTGTGGAGGGATGAATCTCAATGGTATTTGAAGAAGTGATTGAAGGAGTTGTCCTTTGATTCTTACAACAACTCTTTGTGGTATTCCTATATCCCTCTTTTATAGATGAAGGAACTGAGGTTGAGAGAGGTTAAGGGACTTATTGACGGTTATATAGCTAAGAAGTATTTGAGTCAGGATTCAAACTCAAGTTTTCCCAATTCCAAGTTCACATCTATATTTGCTATATCCATGTCATTCTTCCTTTTTCTTGCCCCATTTGTCAGATGAACAACACAATTTGCTGCTGAGTTTGTGTTTCAGGCTCTCTTCTCTCTTACACTTTCTTCTATATCTTGTTGAGCTCATCCAGTAAGTTCAATTGTCATTTCTATGGCTCCAGATTTATACATTCAACCTACATCTCTCTCCTGAACTCTAGCCCCTCATCTTTTATTTCCTGTTGGATGTTTCAAACTGGACATTCTATAGGCATTTCAAACTCAGCAGGTTCCAAATTTATTACCTCCCCCCTAAGTCTACTTCTTCTAACTTCTACATTTCTGTTGACAGAGTGGTCATTTTTCCAATCACTCAGGTTCAGAGCCTTAGAATTATCCTCGGATCTTCACTGTCTTCTGGACTATTGCAATCATTTGTCTTTCCCTTCTCCAAAACATGCTCTTCACAGATGCCAAAATGATATCTAACTTTGTGATATCTTTGCTCAAGAAGTTGTAGTGGTTTCATATTGCCTATAAGATAAAACACTAACTCCCAACTTTGACATTTAAAAAGTCCTTCACAATTTGGCTCTCATCCATCTTTCCAGGTTGACTTCATATTCCTTTTTCTCTTCACGCCTCCATCTTCCCATCTGCCTCTTGAAACTTTGACATTTCTTTCAAGGCTCAGCTAAAATGATACTTCCTTCAGAAGACTTAAAAAATGTCCCTAGTTGTTAGTGCCTCCAACCATCTTGTATTTTTTTGCATGTGTTTACTTATGTATGAAGATGTTGCATATACCAGCAAAATATAAGCTCCTTAAGGGAAAGAACTGGTTCATTTTTGTCTTTGTATTCTGAATTTTTCTCTACATATAGCAGACATGTTATAAATGCCTGCTGATAGCTCATTTTAGTTCAGGTTATTCAATTTAGGGGTAGGGAACTGGAATAGTTGATTTCGAAGGTCCTTTTCAACTCCAATATTCTACCAACCTATGAATGTTAAGAGAAAGGAAAAACCCAAGAAAGAGAAATGAAAAGGAAAATCCCACAGGATGCAAGCTCTGGGATTGCCTGAGCTCTAATCTAAGTAGGCCTCAGGCACTTTTGGCAAATTTAGTTCCTTGGCTCTGGGAAGATTTTCTGAATCCATTCCTGGGGTGTGGTTTATTCCTCTGGATTATTTTGTCTGTAAATTCTTACTCTGAAACTCCCATTTTAGTGCTCTGGGAGGTTTCTTCTTTCAGTCCATGTCAGGTATTTTGGTGACATACAGAATTGTCTGAGACATTATGTTGTTCAGATCATTCACATGTTAGCCAATGTTTACCTTAATTTTTTTTTTTTTTTTTTTGTCCTATGGGAGGAAGTACTTTTCTCAAACTAAATCAATTCTGACTTAAATCCAATTTACTAACAAGTCAAGGCATCATGCTCATGATGTCATTGGTCCTCTTCCAGAATGAAGGAGGAACAACAATCATTATCTTAAACTTAACAATATCATTAAGGAGAACCCTAACTCTAACTCTTACTTTAATGTCAATTTTAATATGTGTCTTTGGGAGTTGTAGGAAACTCTACCTCAAGCCATTCTTGTCCCAGTCCTTGAAATGACGAATGGTTTCCTGAAATCATCCTCTTTCTTCTTTTTCATGCTTTTTGGGAGGCAGGGTGGTACCAAGGAAATGACATTGTTTTTGGTCCTCCCAGCTACCAGGGACTTCATCTGAGATTATTACCTTTCATCTACTCTGTATAGATTTTGTAGTTATTTATGCCTTGTTTCCTCCATTAGATATGAGTTCCTTGAGGGCAGGAATAATGTTTTTGTCTTTCTTTGTATTTCTGTCTAGTGCTAAGCATACTGCCTGGTGTAAAGTATGTGCTTAAAAATGCTTGTTCACTAACTGACCCAAGGCCCAAATTCTGCTTGTGATGTTTTATATCTTTGTGACCTTGAGCAAGTTAGTTCAACTGTAAAATTCTCTCATATGTAAAACTGGACTAGATGGACTCTGAGGTTTCTTCCAGTTTCAGATTTGTAATCCAACGATCTTCTTCTCTCTTTTCCTTTCCTCTCCATGTTAGACCCCTAGTAAGGTCTGTTCACTGCCTTTAGCAGTGTAGCAGGAGCAACTGTAGTAGATTCAGTGGACAGTCACCAGAGGAGTTTCAGGGCTAGAGTAATTTGGGGAAGGGGAAGGAGAAGATAGTGACTTGTTGTAAGAGATGAGGAAGCATGAGGACCAAGGGAGGGGAAAGGGAAGGAAATGTTAGTTCCCAAAAGCAAGAATTCTAGATTAAATCTTCTTGATTTGAAGCTGGAAGGAGCAAATTTTTAGTGAATTTTACTGACATCTCCTGGCATAGAGTAACTGTTGCCTTAATTCCTTAAGAGGCTACATAGGTTTGAAAGTAAATGAGATCAGGGAAGAGTTTGTATTTTGAGCTAATGTATGATGAATCATGGAAGAAAGTTTTTACAGTTTTGAGAGGCTTGAGTGGAGGGGACACATCTTTGATCAATTAATCATTTTCCAAGGCTTCCTTAAGCACCAGGGATGAAGAATAGAAGTGATATAGAGCTAAAAAGTGGAACTGGTGGATTTACCTCTAGAAAATAGGAAGAGCCATGAAAATAATAATTCCATTGTCATAGCCCTTTAAATATGTAGAAACTTCACATATATTATTTCATTTATGAAATATGAGGTAGATATTATAGTTTTCCCAAACTATATATATAGGAGAAAGTTGAAGCTGAGACTGGTTAAGTGACTTATTGAGGGTCAATCAATCAATCACTAACCATTTTAGTAAGCACCTACTATATTATAGGCATGATGCAAGCAATTGGGAATTGATCACTGGATCAAGGGAAACCAGAGTAGCCTAAGCCAAGGGTGAATCAGCAAGGGCCAATCAGGAAGAACCAGAAAGATTTTTCCCTGAATTTACGAATGAAGCTGGGCTCCTCACCAGTGAAGACATAAAATCTTGGCCTGGGGTGTTGGGAAGGACCAAAGTATATAGAAAAGGCTCCTTCTAATTGAGCAAGTCAGCAGAAAGGCAAAGAACCTGTCTTTTCAAGCCTTAGATGAGGAAATGGCTTTCTGAAATGAGAGCAAATCAGTGGGACCTTATGAACCACATAATTATAATAACTTCCATTTATATAGCACTTTGCAGTTTGCAGTTTAGCATGGCAACTAGAGGCAGACAGATTAGGTGATTTACTCATAGTAATTACAACTATTCAGTACCTGAAGCTGGATTTGAATTCAGCTCTTTATAACTCCAAGTGCAGAGCTCTATTCACCACACTGCCTAGGTGACTTCAAAACTGATAATTTCCTTCCAAGATCCTGATATAACTGGGGGATGTGGTTGCTGTGATCTTTGGGAACTGTAGAGATTAAAAGAGGTACCATGGTACTAGAGATTAATGAACATTGCCCCAACTTTCATAAAGGGGAAGAGGGTAAATACTTCATAACTATAGGCTAGTGAGCCTGATCTGTAAATTTTAGGTAAAGCCCTAGAATGGATTATAAATGGGGTGCTTTGTGAGCATTTAAAAAGTTTAAACAGCAATTATTGCTTCCCATAATTTCATCAAGAAGAAACCATTTCAGATTAATTTCATATACTTTTCAACAGTTATTACAATAGTAGAGCTATTTACAGCAAAGCATTTTGTAAAATCTGTTATATTGATGACTAAGGTGGTAGGATATGGATTGTATGAATAGGATAGATAGAAGAATTTGGCTAAGGTAGGGGTGTGTGGATTGGATGATGGGAGGGATAGGAGGACTTGGCTAAAATAGGGGTGTTTAGATTGGATGATAGAATGGATAAAAGTATTTGCCTAAGGTAGGGGTGTATGGATTGGATGATGGGATGGATAGAAGGATTTGGAACCGAAATCAAAAAGGGTTGATTTATAAACTGATCAGTTTGGAGGGAGGTTTCCAGTGAAGTGTCTCAAGACTCCACCCTGGCCTTTATTTTAGTCAACAGTGATATCAGTGACTTGAGGCTTGGCACAGATGGTATGCTGACTAAATTCCTAGCAAAATTCCAGATAACACAAATCTGAGAGGAACATTTGCAGTTTTAGGGTAGATTAGATTAGGGTAGAGATTAGATAGATAGGGTAGTCATTTGCAGTTTATCTAAAAACCTATACTTGGGCACTATACAGTGCTGGGGAAATATAGCTGGGAAGCCTTTCGTGTATAAGAATCTGGAAATTTCAGGCCACTGAAAGCTCCCATTTTAAGAGCAGATCTGGAATGGTGTAGCGGGTACCTTGGTGTGGAAACTTCCCCCACCAATGATAGTCAATAACTCTGCTGTAATTTATTGTCTTAGAGAATTATCCAGGGAGCAGAGATTAAGTGACTCATCTGAAGTCATGCAGCTAGTGTGTGACCTGTCAGATTCAGGAATTAAACCCAGGTCTCCCTGGCTGTAAGGTCCGCCCTCTCTATCTACTACATCAAGCCACCTCTCAAGCTCAGAATGAGTCAGCATTGTCATGTGGCAGCCAAAGAGCTAAAGTTTTCTTAGGCTACAGGATAAAAGAACAGGAGGCAATAGGCCTGTGTATTCTGCCCTGGGCAGACCACACCTAGAGTACCGTGTCTAGTTCTGGGGTCTGTATATATTAAGAATGACATTGCCAATCTGTCCAGAGGATGGTGTTAGGAAGGACTGAAGTATTTAGAATGGTGAGGTGTCTGGAAACCAGGCCATAATATAATTAGTTGAAGGCTCTGCAAGTATTTAGTTATAGAAAGAAGATTAATATGGGGACTTGAGAGCTATCTTCAAATATCTGAGGGGCTGCTGCATGGAAGAAAGAATAGATCTGCTTTGCTTGGCTACAGAGAGTAAAGTTGAGTGCCAGTTATAAGGAAGCAACTCTAATAGAATGAAAAGCATTAGAAAAAATAACTACAGCTGTTCAGAAATGAAATGGATTGTCTTAGTTGATAGTTGCCTATCAATGGTGATCTTCAAGTATATATGATAGAAGTGGGATTCATGTTTTTATTACATAGGCTAAATAATTTCTGAAATCTCTTCCTATTACGGAGTCTGTGGGCTCCAAGTCCTGTCTTATTTTAGTCATGGGGACTAATATGTGGGAAGGGGAACATTGAGCTAGAACTGGAGCATCAGCAACTTTGTCTGCATTATATACCGGGGCTTAGAACTGCTAAATTAATGGGTCTGCTGCACCTTGATTGCTGAAGCTAGAATCAGACCTTGAGAGCACTGTCCGACAGTTGGGGCACTGGCTGTGCTGCAGTTGAATATTGAGGAAGCACCTTACCCATGAATCCATTTATTCATTCATTCAACAACTATATATGGAGTACTACTCTCTGCAGGGCACAGGGCCAGGAGCTGGGAAAAAGTTTAGATGAGCCATAGATTCTATTCTCAAATAGCTTGCATTTCATATCTTGAAGTTTTCTGGTTGTGTGTCCAAAGTTCAGTATTTTATTCCATTGAATTTTGTATCTTTTGCCTTGGGGCAGCAAGCTAAGGATGGAGGGAAAGGGAAGAGTTAGCAGATAGCAAGTGGCTTTTCCTGAGAAGGTAGGATGTCTCTCTTTACAGGCCTGCAAAGTAAGTCCAACTTATCTCCCCCATTAAGGAAAGGACCAAAGTTGTTGCGTTTGGAGAGGAGACCAAAAGCTTTCAAAGGGATGCAGTGTGTGTGTGTGTGTGTGTGTGTGTGTGTGTGTAACTCCTAGTTTTATTTAATGCTGAAAGATCACCCTCTCTGTTCTTTGCTAGGCTGCAGCCACACCCAACCATATGGAAAGAGGTGGGAAGAGGGGTATGTTTTTCTGCAGGTGTTCACCTTCCCCTTTTCCCTCTCCAAATGCACCGTTTCTGCACCAATCCCTGCCCACCCCCTCTTCCTCTAGCTCTACAATTATGCTGGTTGTCAGGACAACAAGCAGCTTCCTTATTACCATAGTGACAGGCCATGTGCTATGGGGTAACCATGGCAATGCCCTGGCAGTCACAGATGAGCAATTTACTTTGGAACCAAATAAGTGGTGGGGGTGGGCAGGGAAAAATGATTCTGATCCAAACAAAACAAAAAAAAAAAAAAAAAAAGAAAGACCTGACCACAATCCCCAAAGGCAACCACATAATAATGCACCTATGATACATGTATGTAGAAACACATACATGCAATTCATAGGTATAGACAGCTGGCTTATACGAAGATACACTGGAATATCTGATTATGTAGTGATATCTTCATTCTGTGCCGTCCCCCCCCAAAAAATCCTTCTCAACACACACCTGCTGGGGGTTAATCTGTCCTCCAACTCCAAATGCCATATGGATACTTGACCAATAGCATTTCTTACCTCCTCATCCTTGACCCATCATCTCACATCATCACTAATTATCTCTGACCTGTTACCTACACTGATATACCCAGTGTCTGAGAACACTATCAAAACTGGCAAGGATGCACTTTACTTCCAACCTCACCCACACCATTAATCCCAGAGAGATCTTACTCATCTACAACCTGTCATGAACGTACCTTGAATCTGTTTGTGCTAATCAGTTCATTCTTAATTTTTGTGGTGGAAATAGGGAAGCTACGACTAAATTATGAAGAAATGAGGGGGTAATGGTCACTTTTCTCATCTCTAAACTAGTTAAGACCATGGTAGCCTTAAGTCACAGCCCTGCCTTTTATCTTAAGGTTTTGCTCAATATCTCCCATTTATCTTAGTCTTACCCTTCCCAAAGGAGGGTATGGAAAGGGAAGGGGAGCTATAAAATTCCCTCCATGTATTCTTTCTAATTAATTGTTTGATTAGAGGATTGGGTAAGGATGTGGGAATGAAAACTCAGTATATGGGGAAAAACCATATTGTAGTGGACAAGAGACTGGGTTTGGGGTCAGAGAACCTAGGTTTAAATGGCAATTCTGCTGTTTATTAGCAGGAGAGCAAGTCACTTCACCTCCCCAAGTCTCAGTTTCCTCATTTGTAAAATCATCTGGGAACAAATGTTCTCTGTAGTTCTTTATAACTTGAAATTCTTTGATCCTATTCTTTTATAATTAGAGGGGTATAAGGAGAAAAAGATAAGTAAAAAATAAGTAAAAAAGAAAATGATAAGTAAATTGAGTCTAAAAAGGAGAGGGAGATAAAGGGAGAGACAAAGAGAGAGACAGAGACAGAGAAAGACCGACAGAGACACACATACACACAGAAACATACAGAGGAACATAGAGAGAGAGAGAGACAGAGAAAGAACGACAGACAGGCAGAGAGACACCCATAAAAATAGCGAGATAAAGCTAGGGACAAGGAGGTAGAGACAGAGCTATAGAGACAAAGAGAAAAAAAAAAGAGACAGAAAAACTGATAGGGACATACACACAGAGAGAACAGATGGAAACAGGCAGAAACAGACAAGAGATAAAGATATGATAGAGAAAATAGAAGGGAAGGGAAAGGCATCCCCAGCAGTGGCCTTAGAATATTTAGATTCTGTCTGGAGGACATTAGTGAGTGGGATGGTGATAGCATGGATAGCTCAGGGATGAGAAAGAGAGGAGAAGGAACTCTCAGGTGGGAGCAAAGGTGTAGCCAGTAAGGATGATAAAAGGGAGAGACTGGTCAACAGTGATGAAGCCTATGAATTTAAAAATAATCACTGAAAGTTTCTTTCTGGAGGGACAGTTACCACTGTAGAGCTATATTCATTTATTTCAATAAATTGATTACCAGTTGCTAAATGTTGTTGTCTTCTTGAAATTGAATTTAAATGCAAACTTTAAAAAGCCTTTCTGTACTGGAACAGATGAAATTGAGTTATTTGTTCAAGTGAAGATAAGAATTGAAATACCAGGAGGTAGAAACCTTCTGACTTCAACCCACTTGGCAGTGCCTTCTATTCTCATAAAAATGGGTAACTCATCTTGCTCAAGTTAATTGGAGCCATTTTCTAAAACAACCAATTTTCAATATTCGAGCCTTTAGAACAGGGGGAAAATGAGTGTTGTATTGTTTCGAGGGCATGACCTGATTCTTTTAAGGGAAAATTCCTTAACAATGAGAGTCAGCTTAAAGTGCAATGGGTGGTCTCAGGAGGTAGCAAATTCCCTGTTACTAGAGGTGACAGTGACATAAAGGATGACCTCTTATAAAGAATATTGTAGAAGAGATTCATACTAAAGTAATAATAATAACTGACATTTGTATAGCACTTTAAAGTTTGTAAAATTTTTAACATACATTACCTCATTTGAGCTGGGAAGCAAGCACTGCTGGTATTAATATCTCCATTTTACAGATTAGGAAAGTAAGGTTTATGAAGGTTAAAGGATTGACCCCTTGTCACACAGGTAGAAAATGTTAAAAGAGGGTTTAACTCACATATTCTTGATTTCAAATTCATCACTCTTATCTGCAATTTCATGACTAGATGGCTGTTCAAGCCCCTTCCAACACTGAGAGCTTCTGTGGTTCTGATTTTGTCATTTTAATATAGCATCTGAACACAAATTCGGGTGCTTTTCAGAAATTAACCAAATGGAATACAAAGGCTTAATTTAACTTAGCCTATCTCATTTGAAAATATTTGAGGGACTCTGAAATGGATCACAGAAAGAATACATAGTTAATGTTTTCTTTAATACAGGTGATAACCTATTTTAAGGAATTAGGAATGTACTTTGTTATATAACGGCAGAGATCTGTGGAGGTGAAAATTGATTTGTGCATTCCCCAGGATGCAAAGGCAACTAATAATTTCTGAAAAGACCTTGGGGAAAAATTACCTCTAGTCCGTAGAACTCAGTTTCCTGAGCTGTAAAATAGTGGGTTGGACTGGATGATCTTTCAGGTCTCTTCTAGCTTAAGATTCTATGATGCTCTGACAAGCTTACAGCCACCCCTTCTGGGAGCAGCAGTTTCCATGGTAACTTCCTCACACATTAGGTCCGTCTCCAGGGAGACAAAGAATGTCTCTTTGGGAGAGTGACTAAGACAGTGAGATTGGGAGGGTGGCGATGGAACTGTTCCCCATCTGTTCTCTCACTTCAACACCTTTTCTGGGGTACACCTGTCAGGAGGAAGAAAACCTATTATTCTGACAACCCCTTAGAACTCCACCTGCTACTATACTCCCTGCCTCCTATATGTGACAAACATCACTAGGAGAGTGAATAAAGGTACCCACAGGTGTCTGACATGGAAAAATATATTTGCATCAGTATGTATTACTAGGTGCTTCCTCCATTTGGTCTATCACATGTACTCCAGGAAAATCTCTAGGATATTCAAGAAATCTCTTTATTTTACATTGATTTAAGATTAGAGACAGAGACTGACCCCACCCAGCTTGGGGCTTAGAACCTAAAAAGCCATCTTCCACCTATTAATATTACCCAGCACTACTTCCTTTGGTCTCTTCAAGTCTTTTTGATTGAAGAATGACCAAATGCAAACTTATTTAACCTTTCGAATTTAGTCAGTGACTAGATTGTATCTTGCTTTTCACATCTCATCTGATCATTTACCTGGGTCATTCTACTCCTTCTCCTCCCATCTCCTTTCTACAAATCTTGCTGAGAGCACAATAACAAAATCAATAGTACCCTTGCTTTTGGAAATGATGCTCAATTAATTGATTGCTGTATAGATCAATTAACCATCCTTAGAATGCCTCCTCTCTACTATTTCCTTATAGTATATGAAATACTAGGAGGTAAAAGCCCTTTGATTTCAAACCACTCGGCATGGCCTTATGTTCACATAAAAATGGATAGTTCATCTTTGCTGTAGTTAATTTGATATAATAATATGTTGTCTCTTCCTATTAGAATAGTCTTTTTTTGGGTAACTGTGTCCTCTGTGCTTAGCATAATATCTGACACTAAAAATGTCTTTTCATTTATTCAATACTAAACTCAAGCCTAATTAGACACCCAATTTCTTTGAATGCTAGAGTAACTTTTGGACTGCTTCCCCCCACCCCCACCTTAAATTCTGTCACTATTGAACTGTCGACCTGTTTTTTTCATATCTAGGCAAGCTTCCTGACTCACGTTTCCACTTGCATTAGTGACGCTGGCAACTGATCCTCATAATCTATACAAACTATCTCTTGCTTATGGAAACTCATGAATTGAGATTTTTTTTTTTTCTGCAGATTGTCCCTTTCTGAAGAAACTTAGGGTGGATCATGGTAGGCTCCTAGGTATAATTTCTAGTTGGTTTTTCTCCTAGAACCATATATATATATGGTTTTTCCTATTCATGTTATGCTCTCTATTGGGAAACCTAGTGTTATTGCTGTTGTTCAAGGTTATTATCCTCATGCTGTTTTGCAGGAAAAAAACACCTATGTTATCCAAATTTTTAAATTTCACTTAATGATTATTGGTATTATTGAAGTTGTTCTTTTTGATTTGATATTTCTTATAGTTTCATTCAATTTATAATCTTTCTAATTTTGGATTTTCCAAATACAGGCTTTTATAACTTTGTGATCTTTTGTTATATTCTAAAATTAATATATAGTAGTATTAAGGTATTGGTTCAGATTTCAATTTAAAACATAAATCAAAATTTTAATACAAAATAGAATAAAGCATTTTTTATTTTAAAAAACTGATATATTCATTTCCATATGTGCTATGCTTTTTTTTTTTTCTTTAACATTGTAACTCACAGAGAAAGGTCTCCAAAGTTTTTCAAGTCTCAAGGGGTTTAATTCGTCATTACTTGGCCTCCTTCCAGTTATACATATTCTTTTTGAAGAGGAGGAATGAACATTGAGTTTAGGACTAGAATCCTCAGTAGAGATGAAGGGAAGAGGAGAAATGGAACTTATGAAATGCCTTATCTAGTGGAAGAAACGAAGCTCCCTGCCTATTGTGATCCCCAGGTCTCTTGTTGGAGCTTCTGATCTGATGAAGGAAGATCTGAGGTTGTCTGGAGTCTGAATGGACAAACAAATCCACTGAGTTTTCAGATAGAGGTCTTCTCTATCTTGAGGTTTTGCCCAGAGCTGTCTTGCCTCTTGCATTGTCCATTTAAATAGCTCTTGAGAGGACACATTACCCCAGTTTTAGTTTGCCACACTGAATGTAATGACAATTCAGGGAAGATGCTTTAGAATAACATTTCCCAAGTGACTAGATTTCTCTCCTTGGCGCTGTAGTTATTAAATGTTATTGATTCTTTGGGCCTGGCTGATGGGCACAAATGTCAGGTTGGCTTTGGGGGTGGGAAAAGGTCAATAAAGGATTCCCTGCAGTTACTATTGCTTGCTCACTCCCTCTCCCTCTGCTTTTCCCTCTCTCTCAGCCTCTCTCTCTTTCTGTCTCTCTCTGTTTTTGTCTTGTCTCTGTCTCTCTGTGTCTGTCTGTCTCTGTCTCTTCTGCTGTAATTCACTTTGCATTATTTCATAACCGGTCTTTACAGAAAATCTTCTGTATTCCTTAGTCTTGTTTATCTTAATTGTATTCTAGCATTTCATTACATTCATGTGCTACAATTTATTTAGCTATCCTATTGTTGATCATGGAGACAGTTTTCATTTTTTAAAATTACATACAAAGCTGCTATGATAATTCCTAAACAGATAACTCTTTAAAAAACATTTTCAGGGTGTATTTCTAATAGTGTAATTATTGGGTCAAATGGGTATGATGATTTATTTTAAACATTTTTTTTTTAAATTTTGAGTTTCAAATTCCCTCCCTCATTCCAGTCAAGGGTGCTTATTTTTAAAATTTTTTTGTGTTCTACTAGATTGTTCTCAAAAAAGATTCTACAAGTTGGCAGTTCTATCAAATGCAGATCTTTTCTGACGCCACTGCTTAAAGTAAGCTAAAGATGCATCTACTTTTTAGGTTCTTAATACTCCAAACCAAACCAAATAAAATAACCTAGGACATGGCCAAATTTTATGACTTCTTAGGGCACAGAAGTACAGTCTTATTCTAAAGGGAATATGGTCCTGGGATCCTGGTTTCCTCCCTCCTAACTTCTATGGCCCTGTAGTTGGTTAATATAATGAGTGGGATCAGTGGGCCTTAGGAGGATTGTGTAAGCTCATTGGACTTATTTTTCAGAATGCACTTGTAGGTAACACAACTCATGGAAGGAGAAAGCAGGGGATCCTGTTACAGTGGGTTGTTTGTGACTGAACTATCTGCTGTCATTCTGGAGCAGAAGGAGGTGGTTTCAGTCACTTTTATTATGAGAAAAAGAAATGGAGATGGGACTGATACTCTGACAGCACAAGGAAGAGAGGAGATTATCTGGGAAAATCTAACACCCGCCTTCTTCATGTATGTTTAGAGAGAAGGGTGCGGCACCAGGCTTAGTTGCTATTTCCTGACCACTCTGGAAGGATGGGCAATAATGAAGGGTCAGGGTCAGGCAGCTGTTCAGTATGACAGGGTGAGAAGTCAATTTGGAAGGAAAGAAACACACATTTATTAAGTGCCTACTGTGTGCTGGGCACTGTGTTAAATATTTTACAATTATCTCTTTTGATCCTCATAACATCCCTGGAAGATAGCTACTGTTATCACCTCTCATTTTATAATGAAGGAAACTGGGGCAGACAGCAATTAAGTGAAGAGGGAAGTGATCTAGAAGAATACAGGGTTTTTTTTTTTTTTTTTTTTTTTTTTTTCTCAGTTATATTCTCACCTTCTGCTTACTCAAAGTGAATGCTTTGGTAATCTTATTTTTCTTGATGTCTTCTGCTTTTCTATCACATCTTTCCCCTATTCTTACCCAGTGAGCCATTCCTTATAATAAATATTTAGAAAGAAAAAAAGCAGTTTAGCAAAACGAATGAAAACATCAGCTATATCTGACATGGACTTAAATTCCACACTTGAAGCTCCCATCTCTTTGATGAAAGGAGAGAGGTGTCAATCCCCTTCCTAGCTACGTGATTTCTATGTTGCTCCGCTCTCCCTTCTCCCAGGATCATAGAAACATTGCTAGAATCCTATCCCATCCCCCTCCTTCTAGATTCACTATTTTGATCGTCATCAGAGATATCAGCAGGAAGACACAGATTTTCATTCAGAACCCTCATTCTGCCAGTTCCTAGTTGTGGGCTAATCACACTCCTCCCTCTCTGACTCTCAGTTTCCTTATCTATAGAGACATTGATTTTAGTTCTAAATTCGATGTCAGATATTTGGCACCCACAGCATGAGGGTGGGTGAGAGACAGGGTGTGACTAGGAGTGGTTCCAGGAGTACTGGGATGTGTGGAGTGGGAAGAGGCAATCTGTGGGTTGTCATTGTCTCTGCCTGAAGTGCTAGAGATGCTCATTCCCAGGATTTCCAAAGTTTACTTCCTGGACCCACACAGTCCCCCACCCACAATTGTACCTTCTCATTTTTATGCATCCTCTCTCCCTAAATTGTGGCAATAGTGAAGAAGAACACAGATCAGTACAGGGAAGAGGAGCCAAGACAGACAGGGGAGAGCTTCTTGCAATTCTGGGGAGCCTCTGCCTGTGGCACAAAGTGCCTTTGGCGCATAAGCATCTGGGCTGAGCTTTTAGAAATTCTTCTTCACCCCCCCTCCCCAATTAGAATGTTTTTCTTTCTCTCTCTTTCTGCTTTCAGGTAAAGGAAAATAGAGTCCTGCTTGATTATACATATATGAAATCATATTTACAAGACACTTCAGAGGACATTTAGTCCAACCTGTACCTGAATAAGAATCCCTGGGACAACATACCTGACAAGTGGTCATCCACTCTTTCCCTAAAGGTCTCCAGTGATGGAGAACCACTGTCCTTTGAAAGCTCACTGATCCACTTTGGGATAATTCTGATTTTTAGGAGGGTTTTCCTTACACCAAGTTTAAATGTATCTTTCTGCAACTTCTGCTCATTTTCTTCACACTATTCTTTGAGGCCAAGCAGAAAAAGCAGAATCCAGGAATTTTCAATCCTTTTTGTGTGTTATGGATCCTTTGGACGTCCAATGAATCCTACAGAGCCCTTTTCAGAATAATGTTTTTAAATGCATAACGTAAAATATGTAGAATTATGAAAGAATCAAATTACAATGAAATACAGTTATCAAAATATTTTTTTAAAACCCAGTTTAAAAGTCTCTGGTCTAATCTTTCATCCACTTGACAGTTTTCAACTCTTTTATGACAAATCAGGTCATCAAGTTTTTTTTCTTTTTTAGGCTAAACATCCCCATCTGCTTTAACCAGTAATCATATGGCAAGATCCTAAGGTAGTTCCCTCCTCTGTTTAGTTTGGGCTTCTAATTTTAAAGAATGCAATTCATTATTCCTTTCCTTTTTATTTCATTAATGTATGCTTTTAGGAACATAATTTTCTTCTGGGGATTTCTTTAGTGTCATATTAAAATTTTTGGTATTTCCTTATTGTCATTGTTTTTCATATAATTATTGTTTTTGTCATTTATTCTTTGGCTTTCATAGATGTTATTTAGTTTTCCAATATCCTTTTAAAAATGTGGTATTCAGATTTGAATCTATCACTCCAAATATTTAACTGGAATGTAGTATAGCAGGACTAGTGTCTTTGTACCACAAACTGTGCCACTTTTAGTACATCCCAAATTGTACTACCATTTTATGGTATCATATTATACAATTGACTTATTGAGAATATAGTGTGGAGAAAAAAATCAAGACCTTTTCCAGTTGAAATATTGTCTAAGCACAACTCCCTCATTTTATAATTATGAAGGGTTTTTTTTTTAAGTTCATAGGATCATAGTTCCAAAGTTGAAAGAATCCCTAGAGACCAATTTATTCTAATGTGCCTTTTTTTTCACTTGAGAAAACTAAATAAAGCCCAGGAAGATTAAGTGACTTGAAAGGTCATGCAGTTAGTAAATGTCAAAAAAGAGGATTTGAACCAAGGTTCTCTGAATCCAGTACTGGTGGTCTTTCCCTCATGCATCACTGCCTGCTTTGAACTTAAATGTAAGATTTTATCCCTATTAAATTTCATTTTAGGATCACAGATTGAGAGCTGGAATGAGCCTTAGAATTCTTATTAGATTCAGCTCAACATTCTGCCTTGTCAAGACCTTTTAAAATCCCGTGTCTGTCATCCAAATTCATTAGCTATCTCTTCCAGTTTTGTGTCATTTGCAAATTTTATAAGCTTTACTTTGTCCAAGTTATTGAGAAAAAATGTCAACCAGCACAAAGCCAAGTACAAATCTCTAGGAATACTCCACTGGAAACTTCATTTGAAGCTGACATTGAATTTAACTATTTCCAAAGTCATCAAAATATACTATTGTTTAACCTTTATCTATTCATATTTTCCAAAGAATAAGAGGAAAAACTTGGACATGTATTTTGCTAAAATCTATCTTAAACATATTTATGACACTCCGTGACCTACAGTTTGAATAGCTTTTCAAAAAAGATACAATGTTAGCCTAATATTCATTATTCTAGAAGTAGACAAGCTGGTTCATGATGATTACTGTTTCCATTTCTAGATGTTCACTAACCATCCCTTCAATAACACATTCTAGAATTTTGCTTGGAATCAAAGCCAAGCTCGCTGGCTTATATTTGACAACTCTGTTTTCTTCCCTTTTCCTGAAAACTGAGACAGTATTTGCTATTTTCCAATCAAGGACAAAGAGGAAAAATAAGTTGGAAACCTAAAGGTCAATGGATCTGGTAAATAAAACTAAAGCTGTTAAAAACTGATAGACTTTTAGATTACAAAAAATAGAAAAAAGTAAAATCAACAAAATAAAAAACAAACAAGGTAAAATCACAAGAAAGTCTGAAGAAAAAAAATGATTAGAACCTGCCAACATAATTGAGAACACAAAAGAAATAAAGAAATACCTTCAAAAGTATGAAATATCTAAATTAACAGAACAAAATGAGAGATCTTAAAGGATACAACCTCAGAAAAGGAAGTAGAATTAGCTATAAAGAAACTTACAAAGAAAAAAAAAACTCTCCTGGTCCTGATAAATTAGAGAAAATTTATAATAGAGAATCTAATCATTTAAAGAACAATACAAATGCTATACAAGTTAATAAAGCATCCTACCATACTTTTTTATGAATCAAATGTAATCATAAAATCTAAACTAGGGAGGGATAAAGCAAGAAGAACTATATGTCAAAATCATTAATTTTTAGAGACTACTACTCTAGATAATAACACAGCTGGATAGATTTGAAACTGGTGGAATGTCCTGACCCCCCAAAAAATGTCATCAGTGTGCTAATACATTATCAATTTTTGCTAAAGCTTCATGTAGAACTGAGAATACAATTTATCAGTAAAAAAGTTTGAATACATATTCCCAGTATATGGATATTTGTTTATTTATAACTTGTATACATTTACTATTAGAGAAACAATTGTGAGTAGAAATTAAAAATGAATGAGATAAAGATGAATAATATTTGATCCTGGAACCACCAGAGCTTATAACATAACCATGCTATAGTTATACCTGTGCTTTAAGAAAATTACTTTCCCACATTTTTACATTCAAAGACTCTGATAAAGGCCTCATTTCTCTATGGAGAACTGACTCAAATTTATAAGAATTCAAGTCATTCTCCAATTGATAAATGGTCAAAGAATGTGAACAGACAATTTTCAGATGAAGAAATTGAAACTATTTCTAATCATATGAAAAGGTGCTTCAAATCACTATTGATCAGAGAAATGCAAATTAAGACAACTCTGAGATACCACTACACACCTGTCAGATTGGCTAAGATGACAGGAAAAGATAATGACGAATGTTGGCGGGGATGTGGGAAAAGTGGGACACTGATGCATTGTTGGTGGAACTGTGAATAGATGCAACCATTCTGGAGAGCAATTTAGAACTATGCTAAAAAAAGTTATTATACTTTTCATACCCTTTGACCCAGTAATGTTTGTACTGGGCTTATATCCCAAAGAGATCAGAAAAAAGAGAAAAGGACCCAAATGTGCAAAAATATTTGTGGCAGCCCTTTTTATAGTGGCAAGAAACTGGAAACTGAGTGGATGCCCATCAGTTAGAGAATGTCTGAATAAATTATGGTATATGGATGTTATGGAATATTATTGTTCTCTCATCAAGAAAGACCTAGCGATGTTAAGTGATGTTAAGTGACATCATGAACTGATGTTAAGTGAAATGAGCAGTACCAGATCATTGTATATGGCAACAACAAGACTATATGATGATCAATTCTGATGGACATTGTTCTCTTCAATAATGAGATGATTCAAATCAGTTCCAATTGTTCAGTGATGAAGAGAGCCATCTATACCCAGAAAGAATCATGGGAACTGAGTGTGGACAACAACATAGCATTTTCACTCTTTCTGTTATTGTTTACTTGCATTTTGTTTTGCTTTTCTCTTTTTTTGTGTGGCAAGATAATTGTATAAATATGTATACATATATTGGATTTAACATAAAAAAAAATATTTTCCCAGTAGGAGATGTATTCGAGAGGGGAAGAGACTTGAACTGGGGAGACCATTTAGGAAGCTACTGAAGTAGTTCATGTGGGAGGTGATGAGGATCTAGATTTGGGTAAGACTATGTGAGGAAAGAGAGGTAAATACAAGTGATACTATGGAAGTAGAAGCAATATGTCCTGGCATGACTGTAAAATTTACAATTTGATCAACACCAGATTTGTGAAACTGGTGGCACTTTTGGTAGTAATAAGGAAATTTTTTAAGAAGTGTTTTTTTTTTTTTTTTTGGGGGGGGTAGAGATCATGTAATGAAATCTGTGATAAATAAATGAATGAATGAAACACACTTATTAAGTCCTTGCTGAACTCAAGAAGTATACATTTCAATAATGAAGATAACACCCAAAATGGTAAGTGGAACAAAGGAATATTTAATTGATCACAACTTATCATATACCTGTTCATCCTGTACCACTTGATCTGTCCTCCATAAAGGGAAAAAATGGGAGAAGATATGGCTCTTTTATTCACTGATAGGACCTGCTACAGTCATAAGATGACCTGCAGGACAAAGATGATTAGGATATGCTATGGGGGAATGGCTGAATGTTTTCCCATTGGCACTGTGGCTGGGTGGCAGTTTAGTTATGACTGCCTGAGTGGTTTATCCAATTTGAAAGGAAGGAGCCAGGATCCTGTAAATTTCAAGAATGAACTGAAGTAGGACAGAGATAAGAGATCAAGGCAGATATGATTGTTTTTGATTATTATAGGCTAGTGGGAGAAAGGGTGAGATGTGAACCATCATCCCATTCTCTGATTAATTGATCACACACCCTTTAGAAGCAGGCCCTCGTTCCTACTTTGAAGAACATTAATCTAGACATTATTTCTACAACTTATTCACAAAGATTACATGAAAGACTTTGTCTGAGTATATGTATACTGAGTATATCTGAGTATATGTTTATAGAAGTCTCCTGATCTACCAGTTTTGTAATTCTGTCAGAAAAGAAAATAAAGTTAGCTTGGTATGATGTGTTTGTTCCTGATGAAGTCATGCTGATTCTTAGTGATCAACATTTTCCTTTATAGATATTTATAAGCCATCTTTTTAATAATGTTTTCTAGAATTTTGCCAGGAATTGAAGTCAATTTCCCTGGCTTACGAATTGCAGATGATGTGATCTATTATTTTTTAAAAAATTGAGCATTGAAGCAGCTACATGGCATAGTAGATAGAACAGCAGCCCTGAAGTCAGGAGGATCTGAATTCAAATCTAACCTCAGACACTTAACACTTCCTTGCTGTGTGACCTTGGGCAAGTCATTTAACCCCAATTGCCTCAGCCAAAAAAAAAAAAAAAATAGAGCATTTGTCCTTTTCATGTCCTTTGGCACATCCCAGGTTCCCCACCAGTTTTCAAAGATCATTGACACTGGCTCAGCAAACAACAAGCATGTCACCAAGGATTCTTCATGTAAGTGGAATGTGAAGAGGAAGGACTATTGAATAACATGGTTAATAGAGCAGGAACAGAGATACTTGTAAAAATGGCTACTTCTTTGAGAAGTTTTAAGCAATCAAGGAATCATGGTTGGTAAGACTCAGTCAGTCAGCCAGTTGGATTCAGAATCCCTAGATATGAATTAGATTTTTATTAGAGGCAGCTAAGTGGCTCCAGTGTTAGAACACTGGATTTGCATATGAAAAAGGTGCTCCAAATCATTATCAGAGAAATGCAAATTAAGACAACTCTGAGATACCACTACACATTTCTCAGATTGGCTAAGATGACAGGAAAAGATAATGATGAATGCTGGAGGGGATGTGGGAAAAGTGGGACACTAATGCATTGTTGGTGGAATTGTGAATACATCCAGCCATTCTGGAGAGCAGTTTGGAACTATGCTCAAAAACTTATCAAACTGTGCATACTCTTTGATCCAGCAGTGTTACTACTGGGCTTATATCCCAAAGAGAACTTAAAGAAGGGAAAAGGACCTGCATGTGCCAAAATGTTTGTGGCAGCCCTCTTTGTAGTGGCAAGAAACTGGAAACTGAGTGGATGCCCATCAGTTGGAGAATGTCTGAATAAGTTATGGTATATGAATGTTATGGAATATTATTGTTCTGTAAGAAATGACCAGCAGGAGGATTTCACAGAGGCCTGGAGAGACTTACATGAACTGACGCTGAGTGAAGTGAGCAGAACTTGGAGATCATTATACACGGCAACAAGACCATGCAACGATCAATTGTGATGGACATGACTCTCTTCAACAATGAGATGATTCAAACTAGTTCCAATTGTTCAGTAATGAAGAGAATCAGCTACACCCAGAAAGAGAACTATGGGAAATGAGTGTGGATCACAACATAACATTTCCCATCTTTCTGTTATTGTGTGCTTGCATTTTTGTTTTTCTTCTCAGGTTTTTTTTCCCCCTTTCTTTCTAGATTCCATTTTTCTTGTGTAGCAAGATAACTGTATAAATATGTACACATATATTGGATTTAACATATATTTTAACATTTAACATGTATTGGACTACCTGTAATTTAGGGGATGGTGTGGGGAGAAGGAGAGGAAAAGTAGGAACAGAAGGTCCTGCAAGGGTCAATGTTTAAAAATTACCCATGCATATGTTTTATAAGTAAAAAGCTATTAAAAAAAAGAACACTGGACTTGGAATGAAGAAGACCTGAATTTGAATCTTATCTTGGACATTTACTTGCTGCATGACCATGTGGAAGTCACTTAACCTTTATTTGCCTTAATTTCTTTATTTGTAAAATGAAGATAATAATAGTACCTATCTCTCTGTATTATTGTGAGGCTCAAATGAAATACTATTTGTAAAGCACTTTGCAAGCATTGAAGTGTGACTTTTATGCTAGTTATTATTATTTGAGCTGTGGTAGGCAGATCATTTGTATTTTTTTAACATCAAATTCTTATATATAATATAGATAATAATACTTGCCTTCTTATTTGGTGAGATAATACACATAATGTACATAAAGTACTTCATAACCCTGATATAATACTTAAGTGTGGGATAATAATGATAGTAAATAATATACTCATCACTAGTCAAATTTTAGGTTATCTAGGGCCCCAGGTGGAAGAGTTTCAACTAACACAGGCTAATGGGAGAACAGATTGAGGTAGAAGCAAGACCTACTCCTCCCCCCCCCAACATCTGGTAAGGGATTGGATAATAGAGCAGCTCACTCATCATCATAGCTTCTCCAACTCTAGAAGAAGTTTGGTTGAAAGGAAATTCTCAAAGAAGGTGAGAAGAGTTGGCTGGTGTAATCATCTATCTGGTTGTTTTTTTATTTCATCTACATTTTTTGTGGGGGGCTCTTTCACTAGGAGAATATGACAATTATTGTAATGATTTACTTTACCAAAGCTGGAGAAAGAAATGGCAAACCACTCCAGCATCTTTGCCAAGAAAAACCTAAATGGATTCATGAAGTGTTGGACACAACTAAAATGACTGAAACACAACTTTACCAAAACGGGTGAGGAGAAGCTGAAAACTACTTTAGAATCAGTAGCTCAGAAACTCAGAAAGTTTGTGATTATATTTTGAATTGCCTTTAATTGTTTTGGGGTTTTTTTTTTGAACATTTATTTTTTTCAGTTAACAAGCACTTATGTTTTCTTCCTTCCTTATCCTCCTCCTCCAAAGGAAAAAAAAAGGGAGAAAAACAAAACCTTGTAGCAATTATGCATCATCAAGCAAAACAAATCCCCTCCTCCCTGGTGTGAAGTCCAAAAGAATATATCTTCATTGATATTCTGCATCTTTAACACCTTTAATTATGAACATATATTCTTGGTTCTAATTTACTGGGGAATCATAATGGTAACATGCATATGCAATCACCTGTTAGAAGGTAGAAAATTTCCAGTTTCTCTCTTTAGTTCCCAGAAGAACTGCTCTGACCCTTTGACTGTTTTGGCTAAAGTGTGCTTGTCAAGTGAACTTTTCTCTCATGAGGAAAAGGAAGGAGGAATGCTTTCAGTCAGCTTCCCCCTTTGAGAGGGCATCTCTAGCTGAGAGACAGCTATGAAACTCCACCTTTGCTCCCATGAATAGTATCCATATTGCCCTTTGGCATCATAGGAGTCTTAAATTAAAAAAACACATTGATTAAATATTAACTATATGCAAGGTGCTATAGTGTTTTGAGATGCAGCAGGGTAAAGTGGCTAGAGGGCCAGCCCATCTCGCTCTCAGAAGATACATGTTCCTTCAGAGCAGGCAGATGAATTGAAGACATATCTAATTCCTCTTACTGGCTACTGGTTGGAGACAGAATTGGGTTCAAGTTTGGCCTTGAAAGATCATGATATCACCTGATTTCTCAGTCCACCTCCCCCCCATCCCAAATCCTTAAAAATATACAATCTTTACACATAAAAAGAGTTCCCTACACCAATGAAATTACAAATCAAGCTTCTCCCTTCCCTCCTCAAAGTATAAATTACTGTGCTATGCATTGGGTACAATAGAAAAGAAAAAAAAAACAGTTCTTGAACTTAGGGAGCTTAGGTTCTAACAAGGTTGGAGAGAACAAGGAGAGAAACACTGTCAACTGTTGCTCTAATGAAGGCTATTGGTCCTGAGTTTTTCAGTGTCCATTCCCTGGGAATACAGGACTTAATCACCATGCCTCTAATACTCGTAACAATTTTCTCAACAATATTTCTAATGCATAATATTATTTTTCTAACATGCTTGTAAATAGAAAGAAAGAGGGTCTCAAATCCTGATCCCCTTGTGCCCTACTGGAAAAACCATAGCTGGGATGATGCAATAATCTACTTGGTTCACTATTTTAACCATACTACTTGCTACCATTTAACTATAATCCGCAAGTTTAATTTTGCTCCAGACACTGGGACCAACCTTTTCCCTAGGTAGGCAGAATATAAAACTGTCTCTATGTTTGCTTCCTCTTCTTCTCTGAATATTATTACCATACTAACATGAAGAAAATGGTTAAAGAGGAAATCCCATTTCTAGGTGGTGGATGAGAAGAGTAACAAGATCCTTCACAGTCACTTTAGAAGAGGAAATGCTTGCTACCCATATCAGAAGATGACTTTTGTGAGGTAACTTGTGAGTCTAGATAATACTATAGGATAGTGGCTCTCAAATTATGGTCTGAGAACATATAGGAGTCCCCAGATCTTTTCAGGGGATCTGTGAGATCAAAAATATTTTGATAATAATATTTTCATTTCTAATATGGTAAATGTTTAGAAAGCTCATATAAACAGAAGATTTTTGGGGGGTCTTCAATAATTTTCAAGAATATAAAGATGTCTTGAGATCAAAAAGTTAATGAATTGTTAATACAGGAGATAGTTGAAACTGTCCTGATCAAGGAAGGAAACTGTTCAAGATCCAAAAATTCCCTTTGGAAATGCAGCAATGGGACCTAGGCAGGAAGGTAGAACTTGGTTCCAGGGGAAGCCTCTCATAAGTTCTGGAGTATGAAAGGAACCAAATATGTTTTAGGAAAGCTTTAAGTCCCCCTGACATTCTGAAGTACTTGTTTTCAGGAACTATTCCCTGTAGAGATTTTGAACAGTAAGGGGGAAAATGGTCAGACAATTGAGGGAGAAGAGAGCATACCATACTTGTTGCAGTTGTTAGAAGACAAAATTGATTAGAACCACACTTCTTAGGGAAGTTTTCCTCATTACAACTGGCAGAAGAGGAATCCATAGACAGTGTTCATTATGGCCCACATGGAACTTGACAGGTGGCCTGAAGGATTTTATAAATACAGAGAGGCAGCCAAGGAGAATGGTCATCTAATGTTGGACTAGATATTAAAGCAGGTATTTGTCACTGAGGATAATTGGTAAATGTATCAGCAATCTTTACTGAAAAGGAGGTGTAGTTGAAGGGCCTTCCTAAGTCTCACTTAAAGCTGGAACAGAAAGAACACATGAAAGCAAGAGCTGCACTGAGTGACCTGAAGCAGCTGTCATGCCTCTTGGGAGAGGACCTGTGGGATACAGACTTTGCAGCTGTAGGTGATTAACTCTTAAGCAGGAAATGGAATGGGCTCCAGGGATCTTGAATCTAATCCCTCTGTTACTTCTTCAATGGAAATTGAACATGAATACCTTCTGAATCCTGTGGATTCTCAATTCTCTCTTCTCTTCCCCTAACCCAGTAGGATTTCCATTACTTTCCTATGAATTTTACCTCATGTCAAGGCTTCAAAAGTGGTAGATGCAACCTAACAGATCAATCATTCCTCTACTAGGTCAAGAGACAAAGGAGATATTGAGAAATTTGAAGAGGCAGTCTTTCCTCTTCCTTCCAAGGCAACAGTGCTGAAGGGACAGCTCCCTTTGGTTGGTTGATATAGACCAACAGCAGTTTGTAGGGGAAGGCTACATGAGGTAAGGGTTACCTATGGCAGAAGAGTGAGATTTTAAAAGGTACCTATTCAGGCATTGTCTAAGCTCTCAAAAAAATTCTGACCTTTAGTTACAGCATTGTTCTTTCTATGTTTTGTGTATGCTTGCATATCCATGTGTATTTTGTCATGAGTTCTTGACATGTCCAACATATTCAGGACGTAGCAAGTGGAGAGGGCACTGTATTTGGAGTCAGGAAGACTTTGTTCAAATACTGTTTGAAAGATTTATTGTCTATATCCATGTCACTTTAAATCTCTTATGCCACAGTTAAAATGAGGGAGTGAACTAGATGGTTTTTTAAGTTCCTACCAGCTTTAAAACTATGATCCTGTGGCCACAAATGATCTGTGACTCAAATCATGACCAAATTTTTCTGTGTCTTTTTCTTTTTATCAATTTAATGTTTTTTCATAATTGTCTAGCTGGAGGAAAAACAGCTGGTAAAAAAAAAGCTGTTTGTGGGAATATTATAGAATATAAGACAACCATATTGCACCTCAATGGGCTGGTAAAAAGTTTTGTCAGAACCCATAGGACAAAATAGAGGCAAAATGAAATGATAGGAGAGTTTTATCATGTTTACTCCATTGCTTTTCTCCATAGCTCTTTGAAAAGGTCCTGACTCCCAGGTTAGGAACCATCAGGTGGTGTTTGAATAAAGGATCAAAACTTTTATTGTAGCTACAGTGTTGTGTATCAGGTGAAAAAATATAGAAACTGAATTTGTGCTGGATATTTCTTCTCCATTTGGTAGAAACAAGGCAATGTGCTATGGGATAGTGGTTAGTGAACTAGCTTAAAAGCCAGAAAGACCTGGATTCATATCCTTCATTGGACACATATTCACTATGTGACTCTAGGCAAATCGCTTAACCTCCTAGTATTCTGGCAATTCTCTAAGTTTATAGGGGAAGGCTACATGATTGTAGGTGCTGTCTTATTTTGGTAGAAGGAGCTTTCTCAATTGGAAATTCTTTCCAGTGAAATCACAGATCTCTTATCCCTTGGGAGAAACAAGATCTGGTTTAAGAGCTTCCAGATCTTGGGACTAACAGGAAGGAACCTTAGTAGTGTCATGAGTATATCTATGAGCAAATCAAGTGAAAGTTGCAGCATGAACTTGAGTCTCTGAAGATAAAGGCACCTTTTTGCTAGGATAGAGTTAGAAGCTTCTCTCTGGGAAAGATAAACTGACTCATTTATAAAATAGATGTGGATCCCATCTAGATATTTGCATTTTCTTAAAGTGATTATGTTTTATAAAACGTTGTTCCTGGCTCTACACATTCATTTATTTTTCTTCTAAATTATTTCCTCCAATCACTCTTAACCATTTCATGATATACTGCTACCCAAACAACTAAGTATCAGATTTTTGTATGGACCTTAGGAGGTTAAGGGAAATTATTAAATCTGATGCCCATTCCATTCCCAGATGCGTGATCTACTGGAGTGATCAGTGTCTCCTTAGGCTATTTCTACTTATGATTATATAAAGGATAACTGGCAAAGGAGCAGATTCTTGAGGCTGGGTCAAACACTATTTTTGTTGTCTCTAAGACTGGCATTAATTTATGATTCTTCCCTTTAGATTGTTTATTAAGCATTGAAGACTGGCACATCCCTCAATTTGTTGATTGGACTGGAAAATTTGTAGTTGTTTGTGTGTATATATATATATATATATATATATATATATATATAGATGACATTGCTGTTTTTGGTCCAGATAGAGAATTGCATCTGGGACATCTCCAATCTGTCCTCAGGGTGATACAATATGTAGGATTAACAATGAAGTGTCAATTCAGGTTACTAAAAGTGGTGTGCTTAGATGATCTCTTCTCTCTGCTCCCCACCCTTGATCCCACCAGTTCTGATCTATGGAATGTATGGTTCTCATACCTAGACAGGAAGGGTTATAGTTAAAGAAACAAGTCTAGATATTGTTGAGATTAGTAAGGTACTCTGGGAAATTGTACCCTAGTCTCACTTTTGGCTGACTAATTAACAATATGCTAGATAAGTATCTGAAGTCTTATAACTCCAACTGCTAATAATCTTCAATAGACTGAAATAAACTCCTCTTAGAAGACAGTCTTAGTTGCCTTGGAATTGTGTGATAGTTGCACTGGAAGGGAGACTTTAAAGATAACCTAGTCTCTAAAGGACCTATGGCAGAGGAAAGGAAATGGTTTCTTCTAGATAAGACAAATTAGTGGCAGAATTGGTATCAGTAATTTACAAAACATTCCCTTATTACTACCCTTTGGGGTGAGTAGCAAGTATTTTTATTTCTGTTTTGTAGACTGAAAAATAGGGATTAAGTGATTTATAAACTGGAAGAAACTATAGATCTCTGTGGAGTCAGAAAATTTGGCAACAAATCTCAACTTTGCTACATATTACTTGTATAATCCTTAGGAAAGCAAAAAATCTTTTCTGTGCCTCAGTTTTCTTCTAAAGTTCTTTGCAGTTTTAAATCTATAATCCTATGAAGTGGGAAAAGTTATGTTGGTCAACTATCCTTTTGTTGAACTTACTTCCTGTGATTTCCTGGGCCAAAATACTCTTCTCTGACCACTACTCCCCTGTGTGTGTTGTTTCCTATTACTGGGATCCTTAACTTTGGGTCCGCAGACCCCCAAGAAATATATGGATATATTCTAAGAAATCCATTCAAATAGCAAAGAAAGGACATTCCCCCAATATAATTAGTTTCCTTTGATATCTTATGTATTTTATGTTATACATTTAAAAACATTATTCTAAATATATAATAGCTTTTTTTGTAGTGGCAAAGAGAAGCTAGAGGGAAGAATGCTCAATACTTGGGGAGTGGCTGAACAAATTATGGCATATGTATGTAATGGAATACTATTTTGCTGTAAGAATTTATGAAAAAAGGTGATTTTAGACAAAATTGGGAAAACTTGTATAACTGATGAAGAGTGAAAAGACTCGTAAGAACAATTTATAACAATAAAACTGTAAAAAATGAACAATTTTGAAAGACTTAAGATCTCTGATCAACTCAATGATAACCATGATTTCAGAAAACCAGTGATAAAAATGTTGCCCATCTCATAAGAAAGAGGTGATACAGAAAAAGGTATACACACACACACACACACACACACATATTTTGCACATGATCAATATGAGACTTTGTTTTGCATCACTAGGCATATTTTTATGAGTGATTTTTTTAATAATGGGGAGGGGTGGTGTGAAGGAGAAAAAAATAAATGTTTGGATATTGAAAAAATTACAAATAAAAAAGCAATGTGTCTCATTTTTATATTTATATCTTCAATGCTTAGAACAGTGATTGTTGATCTAGTCGATCATTTACTCTCCCATTTACCGGGGAGAAACCTAAAATTCAGTGAGGGGAAGAGATTTGTTCAAAGTTCTGCTGTTGGCATGGGGATCCAGTTTTTTTTGCTCATTTCTCTTTGGGGCTATTTAACCTTCCACTACATCAGACTACTTCTTAATATTATATTAAGAGATTTGTTATTAGTATGAAGGTGATTTAGGACAATGAAACAGCCAAGGGGAAACCCTAAGGGGTTGGTATATTCTTAATGGATGGTTGTGATGGTGAGCATGCTCATTCAAGAAGAATCATATCTGGGGATGATGATGAGTGGAATCTAATAGGTAGAGAGTCAGGATTGACTATGGATATTGACTCCTTCCTGCCTTGGCCTCCCCTTTTATGATAAAATATGACTCCCTAGAAAAGCATATAGCTCTTTGATGAGTACCTTCATGTTACTCATCTCTTGGATGGGGCTGGGGAGGACTGGAATTTGCCAAACAAGGGAGCTGCGAGATCTTGACCATCAGAGGGAAGAGCTCTTCATGAGAAAGTAGGTATAGTTTAAGGCTACAGAGAATAGGGCCCTCAAGATCAGTTTAAAAACTTCTGTTATAGATATAGCTGATATTTATAAAGCTCTATGGCCCAGAAACCACTGGTCACCTGATATATCCCAGTCTTATTGGAAGATCCATCTCTCCATTTTTATGTCTCTCCAAGATTAGCTTGACAATCATCCTGATTACCTCTATGTATCTCTGGCTTCTTTTAAGTCAGTTGGTAAGACTCATATTGGTCATGATCCAGCAATATTATCACCTTAAGAGGAGGTCATTAGATCTCCTGTTTCTAGAATTCAGAACTCCCTATGAAACAAAAGGTTCTCAAAAACCCAGTCTACCAACAGACTACAATTGGTATAGACTACCAGACTTCTCAAAAAAATCACAGCTAGAAGGGATTCTTGGTTCTTTTCTTTTTCTCAGGAGCAGTTAGTTAACACTGACTGCTAGGTTTCCCTACATGGAACACAGTCATTTATGCAACCTTTTAGAATTCTCTTCCCAGAATTCTCATGGTTTTACTGGAACACACAAAGTTCCCTGTTGTTTCAGAATATTTATTTGAAGCCCTTCTTAGAATCAATCAGTCCCTTTTTCCTAAGGTCCTTGATACCACAATGCACTTGGTTATCCTACTTAACTGAATCAATCTCACTGCTTTTTTTTTTTTAACTGATTCCTTCCCTGCAGCTTATAAACATGCTCATATCTCCTCTAACCTAAAAAAGCCCTCACTCGATCTTTTCCCCAACTTACTCTTATAGTATATTTCTATTTTCTGGCTAAACTCTATCTATAATAAGCTCCTCTACTTCTATTTCTTTTCTTCCCAAATTTGCCAATGGTTTTAAGTGCCAAATGCAATAGTCTTTCCTTGGTCCTCATTATTCTTGACCTCTCTGCAGCCTTTGATAGTGTTGATCACTCTCTTCTTCTGGATATTCTCTTCTCTCTAGTTTTTTGGGACACAACTCTATCCTTGTTCTTTCTTCTCCTACCTATCAGACCAATTCTTCTTAATCTCCTTTGTTGAGGTCTCATCCAGGTCATATCCATTAACTGCAGGTGTCATACAGGGCTTTGTCTTGGATCCTCTACTCTTTTTATACTACTTCATTTGGTGATTTAATCAACTCCAAAAGATTTAATGATTATCTCTAAACCGATCTAATCTCTCTGCTGACCTCCAGTTTCATATGTCTAGCTATGTTTCAAATATATTGAAATGGATGACTCGGAAACATTTTAAACTCAACATAGCCGAAATTGAATTCATTATCTTTTCCCCTAAACTTTATTCTTTTTTTTTTGTTTGTTTTGGTTTTTAAAAAATAATTGTTAACTTTTTTATTGACAGTACATATGCATGGGTAATTTTTTACAACATTATCCCTTGCACTCACTTCTGTTCCGATTTTTCCTTTCCCTCCCTCCATCCCCTCCCCTGGATGGCAAGCAGTCTTATACATGTTAAATATGCCTAAATTTTACTCTTGAGGGTACTACTATCTTCTCAATCCCATAAGCTCACAAACTAGATGTCATCTTCGACTCCTCACTATATCTCTCCCCTTCTCCCAAGCTGTTGCCACACCCTATCTATAAGTTGCTTCTTACTTCAATCCATCCTTTATTTAGCCACCAAAGTGATTTATATAAAGTACAGGTCCAACCATGTCACCCTCCCCTTATTCAATAAACCCAATTATTCCCCATTATCACTAGGATAAAATTTTCTAACATTTAAAGCTCTTCACTAATCTTGTACCTCCTCTTTTCCAATCTTCTAATATCTTACTCTTTTGTTATATACTCTTCAGTTCAGTGATAATGACCTTATTAATAATGCTCTACCAAAAACATATCCATATTTCAGTTCTGGACATGTCTCTAGGTATCACCCATGCTTGGCATATTTTTCTCATCTCTACCTACAAGCTTTTTTAAGCTCCAACTAAAATTTTGTGTTCTCTAGAAAGCCTCTCTCACACCTCTTTTACTACTGCCTACTCTCTTTTATTTTCTGGTTTTTTTTTTTTCAGTATATGGCTTGTTTGAAGGTATTTGTTTGCTTGTTGTTTTCCCCATTAGATTGTTGTCTCATTGAAGGCAGAACTTGTTTTTTTGCTAGCACTTAGCATAGTATCTGGGATGTAGTAGACACTCAATAAATGTTTATTAATGGACAATTGACTGAGACTCAGTGGCACACTGGAGCGTGGCAGACTGGGCTGACATAGTTGATGTTGTTTTTAATTGTTTTTCTTTGATTTAAAGAAAAAAAGTATTTATTTTAGTACCTACATGTCAGGAACCAAATAATGGAGAAGCATTCTGATAGAGTGAAACAATAGGGAAATGATAGTGATGTAAAAAACCACAACATATAAAATGTATAAAGCTCTTTATGAGGGCTAAAGTTTTCATCTAAGTATTCACAATTACTAAATGGCAGATCTAGAACTTGAACCTAGATATTCTAAGTTCAGTGCACTGGATTTTTCCATTACAGCAAATTTTAAGAAAATAAACACCAATGTCAATCTAACCTCTGGGTAGACTATAAACAGAACCTCTCAAAGTCCCTTCTAAAATTCAATAGTGAAATATACAACCACTAGGGAAATAGTTGTCTTTTTAAAAGTGAGAAAATTGTTTGGGGAAGGTAACAGAGAAGCAATAGATAGAACAACCAAAATGTAGCAGGAAATGAATTAATGGGGAAGAAAATATTAGAACAAGTAGTTGCTTGGGAGTTGGAGGGGGGAGGGAGAGATAGCACCTGGAAAGTCTGTGAAATGACTCTTTGGTGCTGGCTATCCACCTATCAATCAACAACAGGTATTTCTTGAGTTTTCCTGAGAGTCTTATTATAGATATCATGAAGAATGAAAGAAGAGAAAATATGATCCCTTGAGGATTTATAGTCTAATTAGAGAGATAAAAACTAAGACATGACATGTGAGAGAATTAGAGAACAATAGAAGATAGAAAATGATGAGGTGTTAGATTGTATGGCTCAGATCCAAAATGCTGTAGGTCAGAGAGAGGAGACATAATTGAGGTCTAGAGAGTTGAGGGAACGCTCCATGGAAGAGGTGGAATTTTACCAGTATGTATAGGCAAAGTCAAAGGGGGAAGTCATTCCATTAGAGGTACAATATTGATGTAGAGGAATTGGTCTGAAACCAATCTAGAAATCCTAGAATAATAATCACAGAAAATGAAAGGCAGAGAAGGAGATGTTTAACTGTTAAGAAGTGGCCACCCTCAGCAACCCCCCTTTATAAAGTGTGAATAAGTTTCTTTAATTAATTGGAAGGCAAATTTGGCTGTTGGATGGGAAAAGATTGACTACCTTGCCAGGTGACCCCTAAAAATCAAACAATTCCAGATTAAGACTGTTCTGGTAATTATGGATCTGAATGTAGGATGTGGTTATGTGGTTTGTATGTGTGTTGTATATGTGTGTATGTGTGCATGTGCATATACATGTGTGCACCTGTGAGCAAATACAATGAGGATATGATGGACTTGGCTAGTGGGATAAATATAGAGAAGTAGAGGGAGATGAGGTTGGATTGAGAAGCTCTGACACATTTTAGAGTTGGAAGAGATTTTAGAAATAATCTAAATTCCCATTGGTTGCAGGAATCTCTTCTATAATATTTCTGATAGGTGGTCATTCAACTTCTATTTGAACACTTCCAAGCAACAGAGAATTTACTATTTTGTGCAATAGCAATACATTTTTTTTTTTTGTTGAGCTCAAATCTGTCTCCTTTTAACGTCTACCTTTCAGTCTTTTTTCTGCCTTCTGGAGCTACACAGAATAAGTCTAATCTTTTGTCCAAATGACAGTCCTTCAACTATTTGAGACTAATGGGCATGTTTCTGCCTAAGTTTTCTCTTCTCCAATCTAAATGCCACTAGTTCCTTTATATAATATCTTTTATGACATGTTTTCCAAACCAACAAATAATGGTGATGAATGTTGGAAGAGATGTGGGAAAACTGGGATACTAATTCATTGTTGGTGGAGTTGTGAAATGACCCAATAATTCTGGAGAGCAATTTTGAACTATGCCCAAAGGACTATAGAATTGTGCATATCCTTTGATTCAGCAGTATTACTCTTGGGTCTATATCATGGGAGAGGGAAAAGGACTGACGAATGCAAAGATATTTATTGCAACTCTTTTTTGTAGGAGCAGAGGATTAGAAATCTGGTGGATGCCCATCAGAATGGCTAGAAGGGTTATGGTATATGAAAGCAGTAGAATATTATGGTTCTATAAGAAATGATGAGCAGCAGACCTGTGGAAGAGGAAGGACTTTATGACCAAAGCAGAATTAGAGATCATTACTGATCACAAAATAGAAAATTTCGATTATACCAAACTGAAAAGTTTTTGTACAAACAAAACTAATGCAGACAAGATTAGAAGGGAAGCAATAAACTGGGAAAATATTTTTACAGTCAAAGGTTCTGATAAAGGCCTCATTTCCAAAATATATAGAGAATTAACTATAATTCATAAAAAATCAAGCCATTCTCCAGTTGAAAAATGGTCAAAGGATATGAACAGACAATTCTCAGATGAAGAAATTGAAACTATTTCTAGTCATATGAAAAGATGCTCCAAGTCATTATTAATCAGAGAAATGAAAATTAAGACAACTCTAAGATACCACTACACACCTGTCAGATTGGCTAAGATGACAGGAAAAAATAATGATGATTGTTGGGGGATGCGGGAAAACTGGGACATTGATGCATTGTTGGTGGAGTTGTGAACGAATCCAACCATTTTGGAGAGTAGTTTGGAACTATGCTCAAAAAGTTATCAAACTGTGCATACCCTTTGATCCAGCAGTGTTACTACTGGGATTATATCCCAAAGAGATTATAAAGAAGGGAAAGGGACCTGTATGTGCACGAATGTTTGTGGCAGCCCTTTTTGTAGTGGCTAGAAACTGGAAACTGAATGGATGTCCATCAGTTGGAGAATGGCTGAATAAATTGTGGTATATGAATATTATGGAATATTACTGTTCTGTAAGAAATGACCAACAGGATGATTTCAGAAAGGCCTGGAGAGACTTACACGAACTGATGCTGAGTGAAATGAGCAGGACCAGGAGATCATTATATACTTCAACAACAATATTATATGATGACCAGTTCTGATGGACCTGGCCATCCTCAGCAACGAGATCAACCAAATCATTTCCAATGGAGCAGTAATGAACTGAACCAGCTACGCCCAGAGAAAGAACTCTGGGAGATGACTAAAAACTATTACATTGAATTCCCAATCCCTATATCTATGCCCACCTGCATTTTTGATTTCCTTCACAAGCTAATTGTACAATATTTCAAAGTCTGATTCTTTTTGTACAGCAAAATAACGTTTGGTCATGTATACTTATTGTGTATCTAATTTATATTTTAATATATTTAACATCTACTGGTCATCCTGCCATCTAGGGGAGGGGGTGGGGGGGTAAGAGGTGAAAAATTGGAACAAGAGGTTTGGCAATTGTTAATGCTGTAAAGTTACCCATGCATATAACCTGTAAATAAAAGGCTATTAAATTAAAAAAAAAAAAAGAAATGATGAGCAGGCTGATTTCAGAAAAGTCTTGAAAGACTTGCATGAACTGATGCTGAATGAAGTAAGCAGAATCAAGAGAACATTGTGCACAGCAACAGCAAGATTATGTGATGATCAACTCTGATGGACTTGGCACTTCTCAATAGTTTGATGATTTAAGACAGTTCTAATAGACTTGAGATGGAAAATGCAGCGGTATCCAGAGAGAAAACTATAGAGACTGAATGTGGATTGAAGCATAGCACTTTCACCTTTGTTTGTTTACTTTCTTGTGTTTTTTTTTCCCTTTTGGCTTTATTTTTTTTCACAACATGACAAATGTGAAATGTGTTTAAAAGGATTGCACATATTTAACATATTTTAGATTGCTTGCTATCATAGGAGGTGGACGGGTAAACGAGGGCTGGAGAAAAATTTGGAACATATAATTAAAAAAAAAAGAATGTTGAAAACTATCTTTACATGTATTTGTACCTATAAATACACGTACATGTGTTTAGAATGTAAAAAATTAATATTGCATCCAGAATTGGGTATGTTATTATAGATGTGATCTGGTGAATATAGAACACAATAGGACTCATTTGATATTACATTATATTTCTATAAATGCAGTCTGAGACAATACTCACTTTCCCCCTCTTCCCCAACATCACACTATTGGTCCTCGTTGAGTCTGTAATTAATTAAGCCTTTAGGTATCTTTCACAGGAATCATTATTAAATCAGATCACCTCCCTCCCCAGCTTGCCTATTTTTAAAAACATAAATGTAGTACCTTACATTTATCTTTGTTAATTTTCATATAAATTTTAGTACAGAGTTTTAGCCTATCGAGATCTTTTTGAATTTTTTATTTTTTGTCATCCAATGCAATGTTTTATCTAAATTTATCCTGAAATTTTGAGCTATCATTCATTAATATCATTACTTAAAAATATTGAATTGCATAGGAACAAATACAAAGAGTGAGGACATGCTGCTAGGCTCTATCTTCAGTTAGGGATCATTAATCAGTGAGACAAGTATTTATTAAATGCTTATGCAAGGCACTAGGGACACAAGACCATGATGGCTTCCTATATATAACATTCAACACTTTCTGGATATGGCTAAATGGATAAATCCTTCAATTGGTCTATGACATCCTCAATATGGGCATTCCCTCCAGTGATGAAGATTGCAACTCTTCCATGTCTTTTTATGGTTCATGTCTTCTCATAAATTTACCCAATGTGATCAGGGCTTTCCTCAAATTTTCTTGACATCGCAAAAATACCTAATAAGAAACTTGG
Source organism: Sarcophilus harrisii (assembly GCF_902635505.1). NCBI lineage: Eukaryota > Metazoa > Chordata > Mammalia > Dasyuromorphia > Dasyuridae > Sarcophilus > Sarcophilus harrisii. The sequence continues at coordinate 598,376,906 of NC_045427.1, forward strand.
TATTTCTATCATTTATGAGATAACATATGTAAACCTTTCCCCCCCCACCTTAAAGGGATATATCATCAACATGGGAAAAAGGGATATATCATCATCATCATTTTCTTCTTCCTCCTTCTTCTCCTCCTTTGCTCTTATGTCACCAGCCTGTTTTATTTTTGATTACACATAATTTGATGATATATTGCATACCACCTCTCTCTGTGTATATATACATTCCTTACTTGAAATATGTTATAGTGTGTTTGCACCTACCATTTTCTATATATTGACCTTTGGAAGATTTGCAACTTCAGTTTTTCGGAGATGCTGGTGTTCCATACTTAAAGTCATAAAAGATCATCGGGAGAATACTAACATTAAAAAGATGGAGCTTGTTGTAGAGAGATTCTTGAGGTCATTAAAAGAATGCTATGTCTTTTCCAATTTAAGGTTGGACCCATCTTATTGTGCACTTGCAATAACTATTCAATGTATATATGTATATATACATGTACATGTTCATATACATATATATTACAGAGACACATTTATATAACATTTATACACATGTACATACACAGATATATTTATACACATAAGTACACAAATAGGTCATAGATTGTTCAACCAACTATATAACATACTTTGGGCAGTATGCATTCTTCATTTATTTTGTTTCTTATGAGTGGATAGTCAGAGCAACCTCATTTGTCTAATTATACATTATATTTCAGAGGCTCTGTAGTTTTTTCAGCTTGATACAATCTACAAATAGGAGCAACTAGAGGACCTCATCATTTATAGGCAATCCCTATTTGTCTTTAACTTTGTGTTGAATCTTCTTTACAACAATGGCAAGCACCTTTGATGAATGTATGCATTTGTTTTACTGGGACTTACCCTAGTATACAGCACCACTGGCACCTAATAAATGGCCTGACTTGCTTTGCTTTATTCCTTGCTTTGAATTAATATCCGGAGGGTTGATGAATAAGTTTATTGTGTTGTTACATCTTTTAAGGAATATTCAACCAGCTACAAATCCATCTAACCATATTATATGTGCCATATGACTGAACTTTAAGGATATAACAAGAGAATTTGTTTTAAAAAATCTTGTTGAACTATACTATATGATGACCAATTCTGATGGACGTGGCCCTCTTCAACAATGAGATGAACCAAATCAGTTCCAATAGAATAGTAATGAACTGAACCAGCTACATCCAGCAAAAAAACTCTGGGAGATGACTATGAATCACTACATAGAATTCCCAATCCCTCTATTTTTGTTCATCTGCATTTTTGATTTCCTTCACAGGATAATAGTACACTATTTCAAAGTCTGATTTTTTTGTACCGCAAAATAACTCTTTGGACATGTATACTAATATTGTATTTAACTTATACTTTAACATATTTAACCCCCATCTGGGGGAAGGGGTGGGGGGAAGGAGGGGAAAAGTTGGAACAAAAGGTTTTGCAATTGTCAGTGCTGAAAAATTATCCATGCATATATCTTGTAAATAAAAAGCTATAATAAAAAAAATCTTGAAATAAAAACAATTTATAGCATTTTCCATATTTACTAATCTAGTAGTCTTATTAAAAAGGTAAGGATATAGGTTTAATATGATTCATTCTGAATGAATCCATGCTGGATCCTAGTGGTTTTCCAAGTCTTCATAAATCACTTGGTTCTCTTTAGAATTTTGTCAGGTATTGATGTTAATCTATTATTTCCTTCTTTGGAAAAGTGAAGGGCTTGCCCATATCTCATCTTCAGGAACTTGTTTAAGTCTCCATGACTTATTTATCCCAGTGGTTCTGTAATCATCTTTATAAATTTTTCTAGTAACCTGGAATGTAATTAATTTAAATCTGGAGATCTCAATTCATTTGAAGTACTAAATGTCCCTTTGCAATCTCATCTATCTTGGGCTTCAATTTTTTTTAACCATCCTTGTCCTATTTTTTTCTAAACTAAAGATAATTCTTCTTATGGAAAATATAAGAACAAACTTATCTATTAACTTGGTAGTATAAGGCACATAGTGCTAGATTTGGAATAAGTGGGTTCAAATTCCATTTTGTGACTCTGTGACTATAGACAAATCATTTAACCTCTTATCATTTCAGACAATTTTTAAAGATTTATCTTCTAAATTAGAAACAGGATATTATCTGTCATTGAAATTAATGTGTCTGATAACATTATAGGGAAGATGTATGAACTAATGCAAAGTGAAGTGCATAGAATCATGAAAACAAAACACACAGTAATTGCAACAATTTAAATGGACAAAAAATTTAAAGCAATGTTGTGTAATCATAACAATCAAGCTAGGACCAGAAGAAGAAATGAGAAAATGAGGTTTTTCCCCTTTCTTTGTAGAGGTTGCAGTCTATAGCTGTGGAACATTGAATAAACTATTATATTCTGTTGATGAATTCTGTTTATTGAATTGCTTTTTGTCTCTTAAAAATTTTTATAAGGAATGGCTTTTGGGTAGGCAAGGGGAAAATGTAAAATAAATGATATTAATCGATACAATTTTAAAGAATATATTACACTATTTACATAAAACCTTCAAACAGAAGTTCTTCCCTTTAAAACAAAAGCCTCCTTTTATTGTCCTTACCCAAAATTCAGGTACTCCCTTTACATTTTTCTCTACAGAAGAAGTCTATATATTAATTTTTAAAAATATTTGTTGGGGGAAGGGTACTGGGAAGGGATTGGGGAGGAGGAAAGACTGTTATCCCTGTCTTAGTTATGGCTCTACCTCCCCAGACACAAGATACCACAGGGGAGTGTGGAAATTAAGCGCACTTCACTAATAGAAAAATAATGCTATAGATTCAGAGCTAGAAGGGACTTTAGAAACCCTTTTTTTTTTTTTTTACAGAAAAGGTAAGACAAGTCATATAAGTCACAGAGAGCAGAGGTGGTATTCTAAGCTGGGATCCTTTGACCCCAGTATCTAACACTCTTTCCAACACACCACAGATGCCAGGCACTTGTTATGCGACCTTGGGCAGGTTGCCACCCCGGCAGAGTGGCCCTGTAACCCCAGAAGACTGAAGTCTGTAGCAGAATAAATCCTCATATCCTCAGACTGAAGATTCTCCTCTGGGTAGAGGCAAGCCATCATTATTAATTAGCCCCAGGGTGGGAGGGGTGGAGATTGTAGTGTTAATTACTCTCTCGCCTCAGGGGAAGGAGCTCCAGGCAGAGTAAAAGCCTGAGGCTAATATCTTGTGGCACCTGTCCTAGGGAGGAAAAGGAAGAAGGAGAAGAGAAGAGAGAGAAGAGAGGAGAGAAGAGGAGAGCAGGGCTAGGAAGAAAAAGAAACAGACAGAAATAGAGACACCAGAGAGACAAAGAGATAGAGAGGCAGAAATAGAAGTAAAGGAGACAGAGAGAAAAGGAAAAGAGAGGAACAGAGAGAAATAGACCCAGAAGCAGGGCAGATAGAGATACACAAAGAGAAAGAGAGCAACAGAAAATAGAAAAATAAGAGAAAAGGAAGAGAGAGAATAAAAGCTAGAAACAGAGTAAGAGAATTTCAGAGAAATATTGACATAGATGTATTGTCAGAGAGGGAAGAGAGACAAAAGAGAAAATAAAAGCCAAAAAGAGAGAGACAAAGAGCTTCAGAGTGGGAGAGCCTGGCTAGAGGCCCCTTACTGACTGTCAACCTGGCTCTGGACCCTTGTTCCCTGAATTAATTAATCACAAACAGTGTGATTTACCTTTTATATCAGAGTAAAATCAGATTGAAGAATTTAAGGGGCAGAGGCAGCTCAGGCAATCAGAGATCCATCTGGCCAAGCTGCCCGTCATCTAGGAACTGAAAGAACTAACTAGAATCTTTGATCCTACTGTTGGTTTTTCCCTTTGCATCTCACCCTCGAGGAGTATCTTGACCAACTCTCCAGCCTCCAGTCATCACACAGTGACACAGGCTTTATGAGATGTGATAAGTAGAGAGATGAGAAGATTTTTGTTTGGATTATTGCTATGGCCTATTTGATTTTCCTACCTTCAACCTCTTCCCATTCCCCAATCCATCTTTAACACAACCCATTAAAGTGAATTTTCTAAAGCACAGAGCTAATCACTTTATCCCTACCCCCAACTTCAATGATTTCCTATTATTTTAGGAAAAAAGAGAAACTCTTCTATTTGTCTTTCAAAGCTTTTCTCAACCTAATCCAAAGGTGTCCACAACATGACTCCTACCTTTCCAGTCTTCTCATAAATAACATCTCTATAGGCACTCTGCAATCCAATTATACTGGCCTTTTTTTTTTTTTGCTAATCTTCACACACAACTCTATCTTTCACCTCTGTGTCTTTGTATTGACTGTTCCTCATATCTAGAAACATTTCTTCCTCTTGGAATCCCTGATTTTCTTCAAAGTTCAGCTTGACTGACCTTGTATAGGAAGTCTTTCCTATTCCCCTTCCCCTTTCCTAAATTACTTCAAACATATAAATTGTCTTTTCTATTAGAATATAAGCTGCTGGGGGCAGGTAGGTGGAGCAGTGAATAGAGTACGAACCCTGAAGTCAGGAGGACCTGAGTTCAAAATTGACCTCAAATACTTAATACTTCCTAGCTTGTGACTTTGGGCAAGTCACTTAACCCCAATTGCCTCAGGGGAAAAAAAAGAATATAAAATGTTTATGGGAGAATGGTACTATTTTATATTTGTTTTTGTAGTTTCTGTTAAAACATCATAGGAAGACATGTGACAAAACCTTGTTAAAATGATCAAAAATATCTTTTCTACTGGCTCTGTATGGAACCTATAATTCCACTTTAAATATACTCTACAATTATATATATATATGGAAAAGAATCTGTGGGGAAAAATAAGAAATATTGAGGTGTCTCTTTATTATCCTGATTTTTTGCTATCTTCCCTAGAGTTTGATGACTATTCTTTGGTCCTCAAGGATATTATCCCCTTCTCTCCTCTTTTCCAAACTCTTCCTCCTTTCCTTCCCTTTGTATTCCACACCCCATTCCCCTTCCTTGCTTTTCTCCAGCACAATCCCTTGGTCTTAATTTCTGTTCTGGATCAAATTTCCATAAGTCCTTGGACCCTGAATCAAAGATCAATTTCTGTTCCTTCCCAGCTAACCTAAATTCTAATTCAACAGTAAGACATCACAGCCCTGAATTTCCTCATGTTTACTCTGCTGTAAATGCCCTTCCTCCATCGCCTATTAAATTCCTACTTCTCTTTTAAAGTGCACCTCAAATTTCATTTTCTCTAGGAAGCTTTGCCTGTATCTCCCTGGTCGGCATTTACTTTTCACTCTTGGTCCTCCCTTAGCATCTTGCTTACGTCTTTATAATAAATGTATAATTTTGTATTATAGTTAACAGTAGATTATGTTTTTCAATAGACTATAAGCTCTAAATAAATATGGATACTATCACTCCTATCTAAACTATTAACAGTGCTCTGTGCATAGTAGGTGCTAAATACACATTTGTTAAACTAGATTAAGTTTAACTGAATAACTCCTTGAGCTTATTTTGTATTTGTCAAAGAATCTTCATGATCATTTTTGTCTCATTAGATAAAACCTTGTGAAATAGATAATAGGCATTATCATACTCAATTGACAATGGAGAAATTGAGTCCCAGGACATTTAAGTAAATGTTTTAAGATCACAATTTGGTTATTATGGATAATAACAATGACAATAATTGCAACCAATAATATTGCACACAGAGTGCTCATATAGCTCCATCTAGTTAGCAACAACTCAGTGATGTAAGTAATGAAAGTTGTATTGCTATCCAGCTAGATAGTGTTGACCTAAGTTTGGGGACTACCAGCCTAGATTGTAATACCTTCGTAATGTTATGGTCTCATCATTTTCCATAGCTTCTTCTCTTATAATTAAGAGACCTTTTCTAGAAGTAAGAGAAACCAGGAACCATTCTGGACTCAGTTTTCTTTACTTTTTAACTTAGATCCCCCCTTATTATGTGTTTCTGAGGAGTTATGAGCTCTAGCTCAACTAGTAATGGGAAAAGATTTGAGTTATAAGTAGAGGAGTAATAGTTGTAGAAGTAGAGGCTAGAGATTTTACCAGGAAACCTCAGTATTTGGAATCTTGGCTTGGTGACTGAAGAATAGAGGGGAAGGATCATATAGCTCACAATAACTTTAGAGGCTTATTTGAGTTATCACTGTTAGTTGCTCTTCTCAAAAACTTTTTATGATTCCTCATCATCTATTAGACAAAGTCTAAACTCCTCTGCTTAACTTTCAGAATTTTCCACAAAATTCCCTATGTATTTATCTATTCATAACTCCATCTACCCCCTGAGAAAGAATTTCTACTCCTGAAAGACCTATCTCTTTGCATTCAGGTACAATACATGCTATTCTTATACCCACTGGCATTACTTTGCTTATTCTACTCTCTTCATGTAGGATGCTAATCATTCTCAATCTGTACAAATACTACAAATTATTTAGGGTCCATAGAAAATTTTACAGCTTCCATGAAGTTTCTCTTGGCCACCCTGGACCATAGTTTCTTTAGGCCCCCCAAAATCTCTTCAGCACTTAAAGTACATGATTAAAAAAAATCTGCGTTGAATTTTGTTCTGTCTTATATTCTTATTTAATTATTTCATTTGTAAGAGCTTTGTCTCCTTAAGGAGATTTTGAGTTCTTTGTGGGCAGAGACTATATTTTCTTTTTGTTTTCCCTAGAGCACACAGTTCCTTACTAGTACACAGCTGAAGATAGAATAGGAACTGAGAAAGACTGATTCATAGTTGATGGAGTAATAGAAAGCATGTTTGACTTGTAGTCAGGAGTCCTGGGTTAAATATTGATTCTGCAACTTGTCCATGTGACCATAGGCAATTCATTTCATTTCTCTGGAGTTAAGTTTTCTCATCTGGCAAATGAAAAGGTTGTACTAGATGAGATGTCAAATCCCTTCTAATTTTAAATCCTATGATCCATTTTCATTGCCAGTTTAGAGACTGGAGGGAGATTCTTACTGAGGAGTGGCTAGGACAGATGATCAATTTTCATAAGGTTAGATTTGCCACTCTGGCTACTAGGGTGTAGAATTTATCTCCCCATGACTCCATCAGTGGGAATAACTAAGCAGATGGGATCTTCTCCCTAATAGAACCTGAGGAAATACTTAACTCTCCAGGATCCTGAGGAACCTGAATCCCTCTGCATTTAGTATTGTCCTAATTCTTTCCCTTACTATTTGATTATAAGTTCTTTAAGAGTAGGTTCAGAATCTTGTGGTAGAATGAAAGATGAAATGAGTGAGGAAACAAAGGTTCAGTGTTCCTAGCATATTGATTTATTAAGTAACACCTGCCAATTGCTTAACAAAATGGGAGTAGTTCTCCTCAGCTTTGGCTTAGCCCTCTAATTCAGGGGAAGACAGACTTTTATAAATAAAAAACAATTAATCAAAGTTCATTAACGAATAGGAAACAATTAACCAGGATACAATTGTTATTCATAGTGTATTGCCCAACCTTCCCCCGCAAAGAGTAGGTTACTTAATAGATATTTGTTGAATTGAAATGATTGACTATATGTCATGGTAGCTTGGCGTCATCCACAGAATTGGAAAGGTGTGGTGAGTGCTGTCAAGTTCACTATGAAAAATGTAGTTCTAGAGGTTTGGATCTAATCTATCACGTGTATATTAGTAGGTGATTAATGTATTTTGTTTTTGAATTGTGTTCTCTTGGGAAAGTTTCTTAACCTTTCAAAGAGTCATTTTTCTAATCTGTAAAATATCCTTTTTGACTTAAAGAGTGATTTCTTTTTGATTGGAGACATTATTTCATCAAGTTAGCTCAGTAACTCATCTGTAACTTCTAGTAACAGAAAGTTTTCAGGAGGCAATGAAAATTATTTGATTTGTAAGTAATTGACTTGCTTATAGCCACAGAGTCAGCATCTTAGTTATCTTTTACATATAGGATTTGAAACCATATTTTCCATAAATCAAGACTGTTTTTCTATACAATAGGTCATGCTACTTCATGGAAGGTGTTTATTAAAACCAAATGAGACTATGAGTTCACATATTTAGAGTTGGCGAGGAAATTAGAGATGATCAAGTTGGCATCTTTATTTTGCAGATGAGGAAACCAACTCCCAAAGGACTTAAGTGATCTTTCCAATGTCCCAGAAATAGTTGGTAGAAAAATCATGATTTGAACCAAGGTCCTCTGACTCCAAATCCAGTGCTGTTCCCACTGCCCCAAACTCATGGATTGCCATACAAATGAATGGATACTGTGAGTATCCAATCCTCCTTTCAAAAACAGCAGCATAGAAACTGTAATAGCCTTCTACCTTCCTCAGTCTTTTTATCCCTAATGCAAAAGATGATGTAGAGTGGGCTTTCCTAGAATCTTTCAAAGATCTAGAGAAACATTGGTTTAAAGTGTAAGGAGCACAATTACATGAGAAAATGTAAACAAAAAAATATGTATCATGAAAAAAATGAGTACCTTAAAACAAGAAAATGTAAAGCTCCTTAATCTTTTATCTTATATAAACAAAGGGGAAAAACAGACCAGAAGAAAAGTGAGATCATAAAATAGTGAAAAGAACATTGGTGGGAAATGAATCAAGAGATTTCAATATAAAGTCTACTGCCTTGTATTTGTGTGACTTTGGGCAAATCACTTCTCTGAGCCTTAGTTTTCTCATTTAAAAAATGAGGGAGTTGGACCAGGTATTCTGTTAAGCTTCTTTTTAGCTCTAAATCCTCTGATATTATCCCTTCTGTTAATTAGAAGAGACTTCAGAGGCAATCTAGTTTAATCCATGTATGAGAAAATTCCCTTTTTTCAATACCTTTAAAATCATCCAACCTTTGCTTAAAAATCTCCAGTAATGGGGAACTTCCTAATACCTATAGCAGATCATTCTACTTTGGGACAGCTCTTCCTTGGACCAATATTTGCTATATCTGTCTCTGCAACTTAGACACATTACACCTAGTTCTACTCTCTGAGTCCAAACAGGACAATGGTAATCCTTTTTTTTCACATAATGGCCCTTTTTTCCCTTGCCTGTCTTTTTTTTTTCTTCTTTGCCTGTGCTAGATAAATATTGCCAATTCATTCCAATGAACCTCATAAAATATGCTCACTCATCCATTCAACATCCTTTTCTTCCTCTTGTGTAGATTTATTACCCATATATTTCCTAAAATGTAAAAATCATAACTCTAAATGTGGCTCACTAAGTATAGAGTGTATCAGAACTATTAACTCTCTTTTCTTCCTTCATCCCTATAAACTTTTTAAATACTTCTTTCATTCTTTCCAGTCTTACAGAATAAGGTGACTCTGCTTATTCTCAAAGCTAACCCTCTATTTTATGACCTTAATCTGATTCTCTCATCTCCTCAATGACTTTGTCCATTAATCATTCCATTTCTGTTTGCTATACAGCATCATTTCTTCCTCTATACTAGTTCCTTCTCTTCAATTTGCAAACATGCATCTGGTCTCCACCATTCTTAAAAAATCAAAATAAAATTCATTGACTCTGCTTCTCCCAAGGTCTAGGATCCTATTTCTCTTCCTTTTTTAAACTACCAAACTTATAGAAAAAAATATTCTGTTCATGTCCTCTTCATCCAGTCACTTTATGATCAGATAAGTCAACTTTATGCCTATCAATTCTTGTAGTAACTCCTAAGGAAGTCATGTCATACTGCTGACTCACAATGAGTTTTCAATGTACTAGAAATTCTAGGACATTTTCACGGGAAATGTCACCTTGCCATGGCTTCCTCCTCCCCACATCCTATGTGTTTATGAAGTTGAATTTTTGATTCTAAATTTAGAATTTTACACTTATCCCTATTAAATATCATTTTATTTGATTAGATTTTGTTTCCTCTTTGAATTCTGATTTTTATCTTATGTGCTGGTTATCTTTCCTAATTTCCCATCATCCGAAAATTTGAGGCAGCTAGATGGCACATTGGCTAGAGATCTAGACCTGAAGTTGGGATGACTAGAGTTAAATGACTTTAGCATCTCTCAGCTGCGTGATTTTGGATATCACTTAATCTTTGTCTGCTTCAATTTATTCAAACATAAAATGGGGAGAATAGTATCTACTTTGTAGTGTTGTTGAGATAATCAAATGATATATTTGTAAAGCATTTAGTACTGCATTTGGCATATAGCTGGCACTGAATAATTGCTTATTCCTTTTCTTTAGCAAAGTCTCAATCCAAGTCAGATATTAATTCAGCTGTCCATGGTACTGATCATATTCCCTTGATCTAGTGAAGCACAGAGGACAGATCCCTGGGGCACTCCATTAGAATTTTCCTTGAAGTTGACATTGATCCATCAATAATTACTCTTTTAGGATTGGCTATTCAATCAGTTTCATCTAACTGTACTTCCACCTATATAAGATTTATTTCTATTATTATTAAATAGCTCTAGAGACAAATACTTTGCAGAAGTATAAATCTAATAATCAAAGCTAAGACAAGTCCATTTCATTGGAACAACCCTCTCATTCGTGGATATGCACTGTCAGAGTAAAATGACCAGTATGTGTAAACCCACAGGGGTTTCCACAAATGTTTCATGTATACAAATGGACACTGGTGAGGTGAACATAATGGACGGTTGAGCTCTCCAATACTTACATGCCTTTGAAATAACATATGATAAATTAGAGTAAGTTAAGTTGTAAAATACTTGGGAGGAATCATTTAATCATTAAATTTTCAGCATTCACCAGAAAGCCCTGGTGAACTTGAATGTAAAGCACTGGTTTCGGCACATGCCTGGTATGGTGGAAATCCTGGAGTGGAGTGAGAGTTCTAGTACATTAGAGATCTAGGTTTGACTCTGAGCTTTGACCCTCATTCGGTATGTAAGCTTGGGCAACTTCATCTGTAAAATGGGGGTAATAATAATTGCATTATTCTTACAGGGTTTTGTGAGAATCAAATGAGAGAATGTGTATACAATGCTTTGCAACCATAAAGTACTATATAAATATGAATTATTATTATGACCTACCATTCAGTACAGATGCTCTTCGATTTCATTTTACTTTTTAAATGATTTCTTCCTGGCAGGCATCCTCACTTCATTAAGAGCTGGTTAAACTCCCCATCAGTGTTTTCCAAGGCTTTGCTTAGCTAACTTCTTTCTCTATTTTCCTGCCTTTATCAAAGGAGACACCCCAAGCAGACAATTAGTTTTTCTATTGCCTAGCCAAAAGACCCATGAATGGGATATTGCTAATGGTGACAAGATAATTCCCAGGGATTCAAGACATTAGGAAAAGGAGGAAGGAAGACTCAGAAAGGTGAGTGGGAAAGCAAAAAAGGAAATCCAGATAGTCTCTCTTATACACAAATAACCCCAGCTGCCCCCCATCTCCCGACTTACTGCTGCCACAACCACACTCACACACATTTTCTGATAGTTAAAGTTGTCCACATTAAGGAAAGGTTACTTCATGAAGTGATGAGCTTCCCCAAAATGAAAGTGTTCAAGAAGAGAATAGATGACTACCTTTCAAGGAATGCTTTAGAAAAGATCTAATGATTTAAGACTCATTATGACTTGAAATACACTATTCTAGAGGGAATTTTTAGGAGATATATTGGGGTGGTAGAAATGACAACACCTGGAAACTTATTAGATATGTTGCCTTAAGGTGATAAATCTGAAATACTTAAGAGAATAGTGGTGTTATCAATAGGCTAAGGGGGAGGGGGAATATGAATTCTGTTTTAGATATGCTGAGTGCCAAAAAGGCATCCAAGTAGGGATAATTAAGCAGAAGTTTGAAATCTGTGACTGAACCTCTGAGATGCTGGGGACAAATATCTAGAATTCATTTATATATAGGTGATCAATGAAAGCATGGAAATAGTTTTGATCAGAAGTAGAAAGATCCCAGAGGAAAAAAGGGTAGAGAACTTGAGGACATTTTTGAGGGAATTCACCTTTTAGCAGCAGGAGACAGAAGCAGAATCATCAGGGAAATTGAAGAAGATTCAGAGTATGGTGTCACTAGAAGCCAAGGAAAACAAGGATAAAAGGAATGGGAGAAGAGTTGTATGTTTCAGAGAGATCAAGGAAGATGATTTTAAAAAGTCATTGATTTTGGCTACCCAGGAGATATCTGGAGATAAAAATAAGAAAAAATGAGAAGTGACTGGAAAAAGAGGACATGAGCAGAATATTTTTTTGTAAGTTAGGTAGTAAAAAAAAAGAGAGAGAAATAGGATCCTAGATCTCGGGAGAAGCAGAGTCAATGAATTTTGTTTTGATTTTTTAAGAATGGTGGAGACCAGACCATGTTTGCTAATTGAAGAGAAGGAACTAGTAGAGAGGAAGAAATGATGCTGTGTGACACACAGAGAGGGAATGATTAATGGAACAAAGTCATGGAGGAGATGAGAGGATCAGATTAAGGTCATAAGATAGAGGATTAGCTTTGAGAATAAACAGAGTCACCTTATTCTCTAAGACTGGGAAGAATGAGAGAAGTATTTTAAAAGTTTATAGGGATGAAGGAAGAAAAGTTTAGAATGCTGAACTTTTCATACATAAGAATCTACCTTGACTCAGACTGACTTTCAAGACCCTTTACAATTTAACTCTAACTTCCTCATCCTGTCTGTTCTCCCATTACTCTCTCTTAGGACTTCTTAAACTTTTTTTTCACTTGTGACCTGTTCTTTGGGGCCAGGAAGAACAAATCTAAGCCTACTTCCAATAAAATACTTGCAAACAACCATTATGTTCCCTTCCTCAATCCCCTATCCCCACTAAGACTTCTCTTGATACAATCTTGAGATATTTCTGCCTGAGAAATTTTTATGTGACCTCTTACATATGTATATAGATTTATAAAATAGGCATACAAATCAAACATTTACTGATAATAAATCATTTTGTGACTCACATTCAGTTATGAGACCCTATATGAGTTTATAAATCACAGTTTAAGAAGATGGGCCCTAACAGATATTCTGTACTCCCAGAAAGCTGGTCATCTCATTTTTCTATGAACTCACCATGCTGAATTACTACTTTTCTGCCTTTACTGTTTCTCCTTTCTTAAATTTCCATTTCCCTTTCCACCATCAAAATCCTTCAATATTCAGGTCAAGTGTCATGTCTACTAAAAATTCTTCTATATTCCATTTTTCTTCTCTATTCTTTGATGATTATCAGAATATGAAATGGCATATATTACCTTAAATAATTCTCTAATAACTTTATATTCTCTATTTTCAACTAAACTATAGCTTTTCTAAAGACCTCCCTTCTCCTTTTTAATCTTCTCTTCAGAGCAAGTTTTAAGTGTAGACAGAATCATAAAGTAGAAAGGGAGTTCAGAGACTAGTCCAACTTATATCTGAAAAAGAATTATTTCTATGAAAATTCTTGTTATAGTTATCTAGTCATTGCTCAGTGATGTCCAGTTTGGGGGAACTGATGACAATTTGGAGCAGCCCATTCTACTTCATGAGAGTTCAAATTATTAGGCAGTTTTTTCTTACAAAATCTAAATTCACCTCTTCTAACTTTTGCCCATTGTGCCTAGTTCTGTTTTCTGGGACCAGGTAGAACAAATCTAATCCTTCTTCCAATCAAATACTTGCAGATGACCATTATTCTTCATTTCTCAATCCCCCTTCAATCCCTACTAAGACTTTTATTGATATAATCTTAAATCATTTCAACTTCCTGGCTGCTTTTTTTTTACTTCTCAAAATGTGTCTTAGAAGTGAACAGGATTATCATCTCCCTAGTCCTGGACACTATGCCTTTCTCTATGCAGCCAAAGATTACATTCACATTTTCTCCCTGCCATCTTCCTGGTGGGCAGAAGCCAGATCTGAATGATATTCATAGGATCCCCAGTAATAATGCTTAATTTGAGTTGGTCGCACTATAGTAGATGAAACTTTTGTGTTAAAGATATTACAGAAATGTGTTGTTAGGGTAGAAAATATCTTGGTTATGTGACAAGAAAAAGTTTAAATTTGGGAGATTTTTAGGTCATTGGGAGTAGAGGATAGAACTTTCTGGGAGTGTTTTCTTGATCCTTTTCTGCTAAGGGCTTGGCCCCCCAAAACTGTATAGCTTCCTAAGTCTGACCTGGGTAATATGGAGTAGAGTTTGATCTGATTATCTTCTGTCACTGACTGCTGTCATGAACAGAAAGTACAAAGAGCAAAAGGGTCCATCTGGACTCAATGTCTCTGAGAACTGTGAGTCCTCATGCTCCAGAAACCCCAGCTTTGAGCCTCAGCAGCTATGTCTGTCAAATAGCAAAAGCTGACAATCAGGCATCCCCGAGCTAAGTTAGTTGAGCTGTCCAAGATTATCTCAGGCCACAGGTGAACAGCTAGAAAGAGAAGGCAAAGGAGTGACAGGCTTCTGACTCTGGAGGAAGGACTGCTCTGAAATCAGGAAGGTAAGCCCTGGTATAGATAAAGGAGTCCCTGAATATCAAACTGAACTGCCTGCTCCCCTCCTCTTCACCTAGGAGGCACTTCTATGAAAGCAATGGGAAGTCCATACTACCCATAGACTCCTATATAGGCACCTGTACATTTCAGCCATTCTCTTGCCCATCTATTTAGGACATCATCTCTCCACCAAAATACACACACACACACACACACACACACACACACACACACACACACAAGTTTATATATATATATAAATATATATATAAACTTATGAAGTTTATAAATACACATTCTCTCTCATACTAGCAACACACATGTCCCTCAGATTCACTTATCTTTTCACACCCATTGCCCTAAAGTGTCTTCAACATGTTCAAAGTCTGTATGTAAGCTGATGAATATATATAGTTCATGATGTCACCTTCCAGATAAACTTAAATCTGAAGGTTATACATAAGATTGGCCATGACAATAGCTGGAGAAATGCCTTGGGCTAGGAGACTTCTCAGGGATCAGGTGCTTCCCTCCTTCCTTCCTCCCCATGTTTAATTTTTGATTTCCTAGGGCATGGCTTAGTACAGCTTCTGCCTGTTCCCATGACTTCCCTCTGGCCAAGCTTGGGAAAGATTGATAGCCCACACCATTTACTCTGCACGCTGGCAGAGCCATCGATTTTTATTTAGGAGAATAATTAAATATTTATTTTCACTTTGTTAAGCTCAGAAGGTTGAAACCCAGATAAATCCAAGTAGAGTGGAATCCAAAGGGAATCAATGCTATATTTTGGCCCTGGAGAACAGAGGCCTTCAGGTCTGCATAGCTTTATTGGGGAGGTGGTGTCTTTTAAGGTAGACACAGTAAGATTCTGTGTTTTCTTGTGTTTTTGAGATAAAGTTTGGGTTTCAGATTTCTTGAGATACAAAGGTAAAGAGCTTCTGTTGCACTCAGGACTCTAGATGTAAGTTTCTTGGTGGATACTGGAAAGTGACTTGACAAACTTTAGACTAAAGAATTTGAACTTACTTTGGTAGACAATAAATATTCATTGAAACTATTGACTTTTAGGTCTTAGCCCTAACTGAGAGTCCCTCAGCTCAGATTGTAAGAGTGCTGACATGTTATTTATGATCTTGAAAAGGAGAATCATAAGGATGCATCTATCAAGCTTACCCCTCCTCTCATGCCTCCCCAAATCATGAATATTAGAACCAGAAGACAACTTAAATGCTTTAGAGTTCATCTAAGTTCTAGATTAGGAAATTGAGTCCTTGGCTGTGATTTTCCTAAGGTCATAAAGCTAATTAGAGGCAGAGCTAAGGCTCAAATCAGGTCTTTTAATGTCAGCTTCTTGGCTCTTTCCATTACTGCATGCCAAGTTGCCCCCAAATCTACATTAACTGCTTCCTGCATAGGACCCATTTTCTTGGAGCTTCAGGATACAGTAGAAATTGCTTTTGGCAAAAGATCAAGTTCCTAACACAATGGATAGTGGTGACAGTAAGGAATCTTAAAAGAAGCTTAGTTCTCACTACTGGACCCCTCCCCTCTGCCTATATCTTCATTCACTGGGAGTTATTTATTGCTTTGCAGTGGACATCCTTTCCTAACTCTAAATCCATGGGGTTCTTTATTGCTTTATTAACCATTAAAGTTCTCTGTAACCCAGCCAGAACTACACTTCTCCACTCCCATCCTGGGGTCCCTAAAGATGAAAAGAAGCTATAGTTTATGCTGATATCACCAAGTGTCCTTTTTAGGTTCCAATCATGTGACAATGCAAAGAACAATAGATACAGAATCAGGTTCGAATCTTGATTCTGCATCTTGCTATTTGTGTGGTCTTGGCTAAGTCCCTTACCTTTTTAAGGTTTTCTCATTTCTAAAATGAGGAGGTTGGACTATATGACCTCTAAGATTCCTTCTTGTTCTGAATCTATGATACTAGAGTAGTCTTAGGATCAGAGCCAGAGATGGTTTTTGAGCCTCATTGCACTTCTCACAGATCACATGAATACCTATGTTCTCTATGTCAGGTCAATTCTGTGATGAAGATTCTTTTTTGACCTCTGTTTCCTTTTAAGCAAAGTCCAAACTCTTAGCCTGACATTCAAGGCTTCTACAAGTATGGGAGGAATGAACCCTAACAGATAAGGCACGATAAATTTATTTAAAATATTTTACCTCTCTAGATCTGAGGTTTTTTATTATTAAAACTAGAGATTTAGATTTCAAAGTTCCTTTCCATTCTAAAATTTGAACATCTTTCAAACCTTATTTCTTACACTTCTCTTATACACCTTTTATTTCAGTTTGGCTAATCCGTTCATTATATCCTCATGAGGATATAATTTGCATTTTTCTTCATGATACTTAATAAACTTGAAATGTCCTTTCCTTATCTTCCTTTCCATCCAGTTCCTACAACATTCTTCAAGATCTACATCCCCTTGGAAGCTTACCTCCCCTATTCCAGGTTACATTGACCTCTTTTTGTTCTGACTTCCTATAATATTACTGTTTTAAATCGCTGAACAATCATAGAATTATCTACTTTGAGGTACAATGAAAATCAGAGGTAATCTAGTCCAACTCTTTTATTTTGTTGTTAAGGAAACTGAGGTCATGAGTTAAGTGGCTCACAGATAGTGCGTGACACTTAACAAATTTTTGCTGAACCATTACATATATGTTTTGTTTTTCTGACAAGATCATAAGCCCTCTGAAGAAGTGGATCACATCTTCTCTTCTGGTTTCCCAATCAGTGGCTAGCCCATGGCTGGGGATACAACAAATAAGTAAATGATACAATTCATTCTGGAGGAAACATCATCTGAGAGAGAAGGCACATATTAGGGAGAAGACAGGAATATAAATTCCTGAACTTAGCATCAGCAACTCTGGTATATGAATGTTTCATGGAGCTAGAGCCAGACTTCCTGGAATCTAGTATTCAATTACCATCCCTACTTGAAGGGAATATGCTTATCCCAGACTCATTAGTTTTCTACACTTATCCCTAGTATAATAGAAAGGATATGAGATTGGAGGCAAGAGGGCATAGATTCAAATTTAGTTTCTCCAGATGTAAAATGATGGGCTCCGAGGTTTCTCTTACTTCTAGACTGATGATCATAGTTCTGCCACTTTTTATTTGTGTGACTGTAGGTAAGTCACTTTAACTCTCTGAGGTTTGGTTTCTTAATATTTCAAATGAAGAATTTGGAAGCATCTCTAAGGTACTTTCCAGCACTAGATCTTGATTCCATGATTCTTCTCCTTCTTCCAGTTATCTTTCAGTGTGAATCAGTCAGTTTCCTGATCTCCACAAACGAGATGCCTAATTTGGTGATGAGGAACATTATTTCCCTGCTACCTGAAACCTGGGTCATTCTCTGTATTTTGTTTAATGTATGTTCAATGGTTGACGAAATCAGGACCAGTCACCAATAAAACACACAAGCACTGCCTTCCACAAAGAAGGCATCCATCATTCTTCAGACTGTAGCTAAGGGACATTCACTTTCACTAAGAAAAGCAAATTGTGATGGGATGTCAAACAAGGTTGGAAGGGTGGGGAATATAGCCAGGGGAACTCTCATTTGAGCAGATTCTAAGGCCCCAATCAGATCTGCACATCTACCCACCAGGTGATTCTTCCAGGGGAACATAAAATTTTGGATCTAAGCCCTAAGATTCTGAAGGTCTTCTTCTCCTTCCTACTCCCAAACCCAAGCCAAGGTAAACAAATGTCAACTTTCATCCTTTCTACTTCACTTTTTCTCTTCCCTCCATCTCCCATCCTTCTTGTCCCAGCTGCTGTTTTATCACCAGGAAATCAGAAAGTATTTGATTTTTTATTTTATAGATATTTAGGCCACTAGGTCTGAGAAGTCTCTGATGTAGAGTTTCCTAACCTGGGGTGAATGAAGTGTTTAAAATTATTGTTGATAACAGTATTTCAGTATAATTGGTTTCCTTTCCTTCCCTTGTAATTCTATGCATTTTATTGTATGCATTTGTCATTATGAGATAGGGTCTATAGGCTTTACCAAATTGTTAAAAAGGTTTCATGATACAAAAAAGGCAAAGAACCCCTGATCTGAAGAATGAAAGCCAAGCACACACACCATCTCCAGATTCTCAGAAGAGACCAATATATCCTTTCCCATTACCCTGCCTTTATCTCCATCTTGACTCACAACAAGTCCTGAGCCTTCTCAAGGCTCATGCATCATCTACACCCAAGAGTTCAAAGATGGGGACATTTCTACCCTCAAGTAATTGCCTCTTTGACTCTCTACTTCCCTCTTCCATCCCAAAATTATTTATGACTTACCCCTGGCAGGGTCTTTTGCTCATGCAGTGCACTTTGGGCTTTGAGGGCTGAGTCCCGGGCGCAATATGTGAGGAAGGCACAGCCTGTGGAGGAAAGGAGCATGTCAGGGAACATAGAGTGTTTTCCTTCTCCCCCTCCCCCTCCTACAGATGCCTCTGTGAAAACCCTAGTTCCTATTATCTTCCCAGGCTTGTAGAGTTACATTTGTCTTCAACACTTCTATCACACCACAGAGGAGATCTGATCCTCCAGGACATCTGAATACATTCAGTCTAATCAGCTTCCTCTAGCAGTTAGAGGCACTTTGTCACTAAATGTTATGTCTCTTAAACAAAAGGCCACCTACTTTAGCAAGCCTTCCTTGATGCTGCATATCCACTTAAGATATTACAGTGATTGGTCCTTCATTTGTCTCATATTGCTCTTTCTTGTGCACTCAACATTCCTTGTTAAACTGTCTCCATACCCTTAAGTTCAGAATGCTCTCTCACTTCACCTCAGCCTCTTAGACTTAACTCCTTTCAAGGATCACTTCAAGTGCTTCTTCTTCTTCCTTTCACTTTTGTTCCTGTATCCCCAGTACCTATCATAGAACCTGACACAGAGAAGGCACTTAATAAAGGCTTGTTGAATTGAACTGAATCTCCAGGTATCTTCCTAAGGATATCAGTTGCATGCAGTTCTTCCACTTCAAAACCCACCTTTTCCTCTCATATCTTGACCTTGCTATAACATATTTATAAATGTGCATATTCATTATATGTATACCCAGCATCTTCACAAATATAGATATTCAAATAGGGGTTAAATAACCCAAAACTATTAGTGCCCCTAACACCAACTCCTGATTATCAAGTCTCTCTCCTTTATGACATATTTTATTGAAGATCACAAGGTTTGTCACTCAAGTTAATTTCTCAAACTAAGTTTTATTTCCTCTCACCTTTATCTTCAGTAGCCTTTCCTACTGCTAGTCTCCTACTGCGAGTCCTACTTCTTAGACTAGGGGGTTTACTCAGGTAGCCAGTCCCAACTTAGAGTCTGCCCTTCCCTATTTCTCCATACCTCCCCTTTTCTTCCAATATTTGCAGTTCAAGTAGCTGAACATAGAGATTTTGAAGAGGAAAGTTGGATATCTGGAAGTTCTGTGATGATGGACCCCAGAAGGATCATCATGCTTGCTTTCTCACCAATACCTTATACATAAATCTTAAAATTTGCTGAAATCCCCCTGCTTTCTGGGCCACTCACTTTATTGCTATTAAAGCTTCATTTTCATATCTGCGAATCCTCCATAACACATCACTGCCTCCCTAATAAATAATTGTTCCATTTTTGTGTCTTCTGAGATTCTTCTAATGATGATCCAACTCCATTATCAGACTTGATTCCCAAGAGTGGCAATTAAGTGAGGGGAAGTGAAGACTAGGGAGAGCAAAAGGGGCAGCTGATGGAAAAACAGAGAATAGAAAGAGGAAGGTGGAGGTTGGCTGGAGAAACCTCTGAAACTATGGTTGAGGAAATCTCCAGTCTGAGATTGCCACTGGCAAAAGAATGATTACTTTTCTGAGAAAGAATATAGATAATTGTCTCCTAACCTCACTTCCAATCACTCTTAATTTCCTTTTACCTCCTCCTTTCCCTATTCTTTCTTTTCCTGAAACAAGTTAGTGTTCAGAAGTAGCCACTCTAAGGCTTATCTGTTGGATTAATTAATCAACAAGCATTTATTAAGCTATTATACCAATCCCTGTCTGAGGATAACATGAGAGGCAAAAATAATGCATCTACTCTTAAGAAGCTCACATCTTAATGTGGAAGATCATGTATAAATACCTATATACATACAAGATAAATACAAAGATATATAGCAGTAAGGCACTAGAAGAAATAGAAATGGAGTAAGAAAAAGTCTTCTGTAGAACATGGAACTTGAAATGGGTCTTGAAGAAAGCCAGGGAAGCTGAGAGGTGGCGATGAGAAAAGAAGGAACTGGCATGAGACGCTAATGAAAAGCATGGAGTTGGGAGATGGAGAGCTTCCAGTAGGCCAGATCATCAAGTACATGGAAGAGAGCAAAGTGCAAAAAGATTCAAAATAGGAAGACTTTGAAGGGCTTAAAATGTCAAACTAAGGACTTTTTATTCCATCCTGGGGATACTGAGGAGCCACTGAAGCTTAGTGAGTATGGGAGGAGGAAGTGACATGGCTAAACCTATGCTTTAGAAAAATCATTTGGGCAGCTGAAGGATGTGAAGAATAGATTGGGTGTGGGAGAATTAAGGCAGGGAATCCAATTAGGAGGGTATTTAAATAGGCATCAGGGACATGTGAAATAAAGGCTTATATTGGACTAAGTAGTTATATGAATGGAGAGAAGGGAACATATGCAACATATGTAATGAAAGTGGAAAAAAACAAGATTTGACAACACTAAAGAAAACTTGAGGCAGCTAGGCAATGCACTGGGGTGCCCTATCTAGGAACAGAAAGACCTTCGTTCAAATCCTGCCTAGTTGCGTGACCCTGGGCAAGTCTTTGGAAAATGTAAAATCATTTTTATATGTGGTGCGCATCAAGCTAAGTGTCAAGGAACAGGTGGCATGTGAGTTGGGTCTTAAAGGAAAGGAGGGACTTTACAGGTAGAAACTGGGCCAGGATCAGTTCTGCATATGAGAGAGAATATGAACAAAGCTAAAGAAATGAGAGAGGGCAGGATAAGGATGAGGGATGGTAAATAATCTACTTTGAATACAGAATTTATGAAAGAGAATAGTAAAAGGCTCAAGAGGTAGATTGGAACTAAATTATGGAAGGCTTTGAATGCCAGAGTTAGGGCTTCATTGTTTATTCAGTAGGCAATAGGAAATTATTGAAGATTTGAGAATTGATATAATTATAGTGGTACATTAAGAATATTAACCAGGTTGGAAAATAGGTTTGCAAAAATCTATCTCAGAGGATTGGAGTAATGATAAAATGAGATAATATTTGTAAAGCAGTTTATAAACTTTAAATGCTAGTGATTCTTATTTTCATTATTGTTAAAACAGATTAGATATATAGAATGGAGGAGAGTAAGGAATTAAGACTGAGGTTGCAAGTGACTATAGGATGATAGTACCCATACAGTAATAGAAAAATTGGAAATAGAGGAAAGTTTGAAGACAAAAATAATGAATTCTAGCTTCACTATTGGGCGAAAACTTTTAGGAAAATCCTAAAGCAATCTGACAGAAATTAGGTTTAGATCACTTTATACCATATACTGCTATCATAATAACTGAGGAATATCCTAAAAGTTAACTTGCAAACATTGTAGCTATGAGCATGTTAATTTTTGTTTTGTTAGTTTCAATGGATTTATGAAGTAGATATAAAACAACACATCACAAACAAATTAGAAGAGTAGAGAAACAAATGATTTTTGAATATATAAATGGGGCAGAGTTTGTAATGAAATGAGACACAGAGAGAATCACAGAAAATAAAATGGACAGTATTGATTACATAAAATTAAAGTTTTTTTTTCCCACAAAAACCTAACAGTTAAGATTATAAGATAAAAAGGTAACTGACGAAAAGAATCTTTGTATCAATTTTATCTGATAAAGTTTTGATTTCTAAGATAGATAAGGAACTGATTCAAATTTATAAGAATAACATATATCCCTTAATTGATGATTTATCATGAAGAGATGTAAACTCAGTTTTCAAGGAAAGAAATCCAAATTATCAAAAGCTATGTGAGAAAAAAAGTTCCAAATCACTAATAAATGTAAATCAAAGCAACATTGAATTTCTACCTCACACTCAGATTTACAAAGTTGGCCAAAAATGAAAATTGCCAAATGTTTGAGGAACTGGGGGGGAATATAAGTACATCAACAGATCTGTGAATTGGTCCAACCATTTTGGAAAGCCATTTGGAATTATGCCCCTAAATGTATTAAATTTTGCATATTCTTGACCCAGAATAAACATTACTAGGTCTATATTCCCAAAGAGATCAAAGTAAGAGGAAAAGGAGCCATATGTATAAAAATATTTATAGTGGTGCTTTTTATGCTGGTAAAGACCTGGTGGTTAAGAAGATTTTTTTTTTGTCAATAGCTAAACAAATTATAGCACATGAACATAAAAGAATGTTATTGTACCATAAGAAACAGTTAAAAAGAGGGTTTTAGGAAAACCTGAAAAGATTGAAGTGAGCAGAACTAGAAGAAAAATTTGTAATAAAGCAAGTGCATAAAATGAATGACTTTGAAAGACTTAGGAATTCTGATATGAACACAATGACTTCTCATAGTCCAAGAGTGATGAGACTCTTGTCTACTGATGCTGAGTGAAATGAGCATTGTAATGGAGTCAATATGTAGAATAAAACACATGTTTTTGTTTAGAAGGGTTTTTTCTTTCTTGACTATTCATATTTGATATGAGTTTATTTCTTTTTTCATTGAGGTGATGGGAAAAAGAAAAAAATAAAACTGAAATAAACTGAATATAAAAAATAAACTGAAAATAAATTAAAAAAGAAAGATAATGAGTTCTGTTTTGCATATTCTGACTTTGAGATAATTTTAAGATATTTAATTCACAATGTCCAAAAGACTACTGGTAATAAGGGACTCAACCATCTCATATCTGTGGAAAGGATTTAAGCATTTTCCTATTTCACTCTACATTCAGAAGGCACCTAAAAATTGATCAGACTTTTGATTTATTTGGAGTACAGAGGGCTTGATGAACTTCTCTACCAATATAGACTGGCACCTTCTCTTTAACTTAGTTTTTTTTTTTTAAATTTTAGAGCAGTGAGAGTTTAAGAAATTTGTTTAGTCACATAGCCAATGTATTTCAGAAGTGGAACTTGAATGTAGGTCTTCTTGATGCTAAGATCAACACTTTATTCTTCATTTCAGGTTGCTTCTCTTGATTAAACTTCCTAATGCAGAACTATTTATATCATCATTTGAATTTATTTTGTCTTTCTTTGAATCTTTAGTGCTGGCATATAATAAATGCTTTATAAATGTTTATTGACTGAGTGCATATAAGTACCTATCATACACAGAGATTTTTAAAATAGCATTTTATGTTTCTGCTAATTACATGTATAAACATTTTCCAACATTATTTAATTTTAAATTTGGGTTCCAAATTCTTTCCCTCTCTTAATTCCCTCCCCTCTCTCTGAGATGGTAAGCAATCTGATATGGATTATATATGTGTAAATATCATACACAAAATATTTTGCTAGACTCTAGAGATAGATTTGATATGTGTTCTGCCCTTAGTATGCAATCTAATGGATCTGGGGGAGGCAAATCTACAAGTAATCATGGATAAACTTCATGGGGGAGGTGACATCTGAGTTGCAAGGACTTGTACAGATGGAAATTGAGTTGGGATCAGTTCTATGTATGTTAAAGCATGAAAAGGCTAAAGAGATGAGGGGAAAGAATAAAGATTGGGGAAGAAGAGTAATCAATTTTGACTAGAACACAAAACATCTTAAAGAGACTAGTAAAACACTGGATAGGCAGATTGAACTCATATTGTGGAAAGCCTTGAATGCCAAGAGTTAAAACTTTATATTTTATTCTGTAGATAATAGGAAGTCACTGATGATTTGTGAATAGAAGAGTGATAATTATAATGGTGCATTATGAATGTTAATTAAGTAGTAATAATAGCACACTAGGATGTGCAGACATAGGAGAATAGTGACTCTAGTCATAGTTCCAGAGTAGTCATTTACAGGCCAGAGTACAATCCAGGAAAGCAGTGACCACGCTTTTTCTTTTTTTCTTTTCTTTTTTTTAGTTTGAGAGCTATGTATTTTTTTTTTTTATTTAATAGCCTTTTATTTACAGGATATATACATGGGTAACTTTACAGCATTAACAATTGCCAAACCTCTTGTTCCAATTTTTCACCTCTTACCCCCCCCCCCCCTCCCCTAGATGGCAGGATGACCAGTAGATGTTAAATATATTAAAATATAAATTAGATACACAAAAAATATACATGACCAAAACGTTATTTTGCTGTACAAAAAGAAACAGACTCTGAAATATTGTACAATTAGCTTGTGAAGGAAATCAAAAATGCAGGTGTGCATAAATATAGGGATTGGGAATTCAATGTAATGGTTTTTAGTCATCTCCCAGAGTTCTTTTTCTGGGCATAGCTAGTTCAGTTCATTACTGCTCCATTAGAAATGATTTGGTTGATCTCGTTGCTGAGGATGGCCTGGTCCATCAGAACTGGTCATCATATAGTATTGTTGTTGAAGTATATAATGATCTCCTGGTCCTGCTCATTTCACTCAGCATCAGTTCGTGTAAGTCTCTCCAGGCCTTTCTGAAATTATCCTGTTGGTCATTTCTTACAGAACAGTAATATTCCATAATTTTCATATACCACAATTTATTCAACCATTCTCCAACTGATGGACATCCCTTCAGTTTCCAGTTTTTAGCCACTACAAAAAGGGCTGCCACAAACATTCGTGCACATACAGGTCCCTTTCCCTTCTTTATAATCTCTTTGGGATATAATCCCAGCAGTAACACTGCTGGATCAAAGGGTATGCACAGTTTGATAACTTTTTGAGCATAGTTCCAGACTACTCTCCAAAATGGTTGGATTCGTTCACAGCTCCACCAACAATGCATCAATGTCCCAGTTTTCCCGCATCCCCTCCAACAATCATCATTATTTTTTCCTGTCATCTTAGCCAATCTGACAGGTGTGTAGGACCACGCTTTTTCTTAAAGCAAACAACCTTAGAAGAACTGAAAATTAATAGATGCTCCTGAGCTAACACTGAAAACAGCAGCATGAAAAACCTGACATCCCCTCCACCTCAGGAGCAGAGTCCAAATTTAACATAAAGTAAAATCAATGGCCTGGGGAAATGAGAAAACTACAAAAATAAATGGCTAGATAATAGAAAGTTACATGGAAGATCAAAATATAAATTCAGAATAAGACAACAAACTCAAAGCAGAAATACCCAAAGCCTCAAAGAAAAATGTGAATTGGTCTCAGACCCCTCTCCCCCAAATTCCTAGAAGAGCCAGAAAGCTTTTTTAAAAATCAGGGAGGTAGAGGAAAAATTGCGAAAATAAGTGAGAGTAATGTAAGAAAATCATAAAAAAGAGCCAATGATTTAGTAAAGCAGATACATAAAATACTGAAAACAGAAAAAGCCGAAAAGTAAAAGAGAAACAAAAATTCACTGATTAAGACAAGTCCTTAAAAAATAGAATTGGCCAAATGGAAAAGAAAATACAAAAGCTAAGTGAAGAAAATAATTTCTTAAAAATTAGAATTGGGCAAGTGGAAGGTAATGTTTCCATGGGACACTAAGAAACAATGAAACAAAATTGAAAGAATGAAAAAATAGAAAAAACAATTGACCTGGAAAATAGATCAAGGAGAAATCATTTAAGAATTACAGAATTGGGGCAGCTAGGTGGCTCAGTGGATAGAGCACCAACCCTGAAGTCAGGAGGACCTGAGTTCAAATCTAGTCTCCAATACTTAACAACTTCCTAGCTGTGAGACCCGGGGCAAGTCACTTAACCTCAATTGCCTCAGGGGAAAATAAGAATAACTGAACTATTTGAAAACCATGATTTTTAAAAGATCCTAGACATCACATTTTAAGAAATAATCATGAACTGGAAACTGAGTGGATACCCATCAATTGGAGAATGGCTGAATAAATTGTGGTATATGATTATTATGGAATATTAATGTTCTGTAAGAAATGACCAGCAGGATGATTTCAGAAAGAACTGGAGAGACTTACATGAACTGATGATGAGTGAAGCGAGCAGGGCCAAGAGATCATTATATACTTCAACAACAATACTATATGATGATCAATTCTGATGGACGTGGCCCTCTTCAACAATGAGATGAACCAAATCAGTTCCAATAGAGCAGTAATGAACTGAACCAGCTACACCCAGGGACAGAACTCTGGGAAATGACTATGAACCACTACATAGAATTCCCAATCCCTCTATTTTTATCTGCCTGCATTTTTTATTTCCTTCACAGGCTAATTGTACCCTATTTCAAAGTCCAACTCTTTTTATACAGCAAAATAACTGTTTGGACATGTATACATATATTGTATTTAACTTATACTTTAACATATTTAACATGTATTGGTCAACCTGCCATCTGGGGGAAGGGGTCGGGGGAAGGAGGGAAAAAGTTGGAACAAAAGGATTTGCAAATCCTGATTCAGCAAATGCTGAAAAATTACCCATGAATATATCTTGTAAATAAAAAGCTATAAAAAAAGAAATAATCGTGAAAACCTCCCTGATATCCTAGAACCAGAAGATAAAATGGAAATTAAAAGAATCCACCAATCATTTGAAAGAAGACTTCAAATGAAATGTCTCAGAAATATTTTAACCCAATTCCATAACTTTCAGGTCAAAAAATATTTTAAGCAATCAGAAAGAAACAATTCATATATTGTGAAGCTACAGTCAGGACCACGCAAGATTTACCAGCTTCTCCATTAAAGGATTGGAGTACTTGGTATAAGCTATTCCAGAGGACAAAGGAGCTAGGATTACAACCAAGAGTCACCTACCCAGCAAAATTTTATCCAGGAGAAAAACAGATATTTAATGAAATAGAAAACATTCAAGCATTTCTAAGGAAAGACCAGAGCTGAATAGAAAATATGACTTTCAAATACAAAACAAGAGAAGCATATAAAAGTAAAGAGGAAAGAGAAATTATAAGAAATTCGATAAGGTCAAAGTGTTTGCATTCTTATATGGGAAGATGATACCCATAACTCCTAAGAACTTTCTCATTATTGGAGCAATTAGAAGGAATATACATAGACAGAGGACAGAGGTATGAGTTGGCTATGATGGAATGATATCTACAAAAAACAAAATTAAGGGGTGAGAAAGAGGGATGCAATGAAATAAGAGGAAAGGAAGAGGTAAAATAGGGTAAATTGTCTCATAAAAAAGCATGAAATAGCTTTCATAGTAAAGTGAAAAAAGAAGGGTTGTGGCAGACAAGGCTTGATTCTTACTCTCAAAGAGGAAATAATATACATACTCAATTGGGAATAAAAATCTATCTTACCCTATATGGAAATAGAAGAGGAAAGGCATAGAAGGAGAGCAGAGCTAATAGAAGAGAGGATAGATTGGGAGAAAAGTGATCAGAAGCAAAACACTTCTGAGGAAGGGTAGGATAAAAGGAGAGAGAGAAGGATAAATGAGGGGAAATAGGTTGAAGAGAAATATACAATAATCATAATTATGAAAAAATTTACAGCAAATTTCTCTGATAAAGTTCTTGACTCTCAAATATATAGAAATGGAGTCAATGTTATAAGAATACAAATCATTCCCAAACTGATAGATGGTCAAAAGTTTTCATATTAAGAAATTAAAGCTATTATAAACATATGAAAAAATGTTCTAAATTATTATTGATTAGAGAAATATAAATTAAAACAACTCGGAAGTACCACATTATACCTATCAAATGGGCTAATATGGCAGAAAAGAAAAATGATAAATGTTGGAGGTGATGTGGGAAAATTAGGACACTAAAACATTGTTAATGGAGTTGTGAATTGATCCAACCATTCTGGAGAGCAATTTGGAACTATGCCCAAAGGGCTATAAAACCAGGCATATCCCTGAGCCAGCAAAACCACTCGTAGGTCTATATCCTAAAGAGATTTTTTTTTTTTTAAAGGGAAATGATTTTATGTGTGCAAAAGTATTTATAGCAACTTTTTTCATGGTGGCAACGAATTAGAAACTGAAGGGATGCTAATCAAACCAGGAATGGCTGAATAAATTGTGATTATGTGATTACAATAAAATACAATTGTAAATAAGAAATTATGAGCTCTTAGAAAAACTTGAAGGGCTTAGATAAATTGATGCAAAGTGAAGCAGCAGAACCAGGAGAACAGTGTACAGAGTAACAGCAATATTGTATGATGATTGATTTTAAATGATTTAGATATTCTCTGCAATACAATAATCCAAGACAATTCTGAAGAACTGATAATGAAAAATGTTATTCATCTCCAGAGAAAGAACTGATGAAATATGAATGCAGATTGAAACATTTTTTTATTAAAGCTTTTTATTTCCAAAACATATGCATGGATAATTTTTCATCACTGATTCTTGCAAAACTTTGTGTTCCAATTTTCCCCACCTTCCCCCCATCCTTTCCCCTGGATGGCAAGTAATTCAATATATGAAGCATATTTTTAAAAAATCCTTTCTTTTTAAAATCTGTTTTCTTTTATAACATGACTAATATGAAAATATATTTTATTATAACTTATATAACATATAACCTATGTCAAATTTCTTGTCTTCTCAATAGGGAGGGAGGGAGAGAATTTGGAACTCAACATTTTAAAAAATGAATTTTAAAATAGCTTTTACATATAATTGAAAAAAATAAGTTTTTTTTTTTTTTTGTAAAGGAATATTTACTTGCAAATATGAACATAGCAAGAGCAAAAGTTACAGTCATTCCCTCCTCCCATCAACATTTGAAGAGAGAGTCTCCTCACGCCCCAAGGAAGGGGGGCTTGAATGCAAGACAGCATTTGTCCCACCAAATTAATTTCCAAATGCAGAAAATCTAAAGGCTGGATGAGTCATCATCTCAACTGCTAGTTTGGGTCAAGCAAGTTACTTGGGACTTTAACTCTTTTTTTTTTTTTTTTTTTTAAAAGAGCATACGTACTTGTTATATATTCCATAGTGAAGATTCCTTTTGTGTATAGGTCGAATTGGATCGATACTGACATTCCTCTCAACTCAAATTATGTGATTCTTTGAAGGATCAAAGAAAAATCTAAGGTTATAACTTTGAAGCTTGAGAGATTAAGGAAAATGGTATCACCACCAACACAAATAGAGAAGATGGGGGAGGGCAATTTTTAAAAATGGGAATGATGAATTTAGTTTAGACGTGTTGAGTTTGAGATATCAGTGGGACATCCAAGTAGAGATGTCCAATGAATAGGCTTTTTTTTGGGGGGGAGGGTGCTTTTCTTTTTTTTAAAAGTTACACATACATTCATTTTTACATATTTCTATATGAATCATGTTGGGAGAGAAAAATTGGAGCAAAAAGGAAAAACTAGAAAAACCAGGGGAAAAAAGTGAAAATAGTATGCTTTGATAGTTCTTTCTGTGGATGTAGATGGCATTTTTCCAACCAAAGTTTATTGGGATTGCTTTGGATCACTGAATTGCTGAGAAAAGCCAAATCTATCATAGTTGATCTCACAATTTTGCTTTTGTTGTGTTATAATGTTTCCCTAGTTCTGCTTGTTTCATTCAGCATCAGTTCATGTAAATCTTTCCAAGCCTTTCTAAAATAATCCTGTTCATTATTTCTTTATAGAATGATAACATTCCATTACTTTCACATACCATACCTTTATAAGTAGGCTTCAATTCAGGGTCAGAGCTCTGAGAGGGTGGGGTTGGAGTTACAGATTTAAATGTCAAGAGCATAGAGATGATAATCAAAGGCCTGGGAGAGAAGTAGATCAGCAATGGTCAAAATATAAAGAGAAAAGAAAGTTCCTGGAAAGAACCTTGGAGAATACCATACTTAAGGGATGAAAAAAGGATATGGAACCATCAAAAAGAAAGTGAGGAAGTAATCAGAGAAGTAGAACGAGAACCATTATAATTTAGTATTCAAAAATCAGAGAGAGGAGAAGTGTCAAAAAGAAGGGGGTAGATTACAATGCCATATATTTCAGAGAAGGGAAGGAAA
The DNA here is from genome assembly GCF_902635505.1 of Sarcophilus harrisii. NCBI lineage: Eukaryota > Metazoa > Chordata > Mammalia > Dasyuromorphia > Dasyuridae > Sarcophilus > Sarcophilus harrisii. The sequence continues at coordinate 598,407,569 of NC_045427.1, forward strand.
ATGAGGACAAAAAAATCCACTTGATTTAGTGATAAAGTATAGTAGTACACTTAAGGAAAGCAGTTTTAGAATAGTGAGGAAACTATAAAGAATAGAGTGAGGTAACTAGGTAGCATAGTGAATAGAGTACTACTCCTGAAGTCAGGAGGATGTGAGTTCAAATCTGACCCCAGACACTTAATACTTCTAACTGTGTAACCCTAGGCAAGTCACTTAACCCCAATTGCCTCAGCAAAAAATAAATAATGGAGTGAATGAGTACTGAAGTAGGGGGAGAGAATCTGCCATTCTCAAGGAATGGATGATTAGGTCTATTTTTTTATTCTTCTCCTGAGGATATTTCACTTCCTTTCTTAATTTCTGTAGAGTGTGTGTGATGGATATACATGTATGTAACTACTCATGATAATGTGAGTGTGCTTACATTTTTGTCTATAAGTGACTTTGTCAGATAAATGGAAAGAGGTCCACTTGGACCAGGGAGAAGAGATCATAGGATTATAGAATAAAAGATGAATGAATTGTCAACATTTCTTGGATCTTGCTATTAACTTCTTTGTCAAAGAAAACCTCTCTATCATTTACAGGTTCTCTAGTCTCTTCCAAAGTCTGGACTTCAGTTTCCTTAACTCATGAGAGGGCTAAATTAGACGATCTTTAAAGTACCTTTTATAGCTTTAATATTTTAAGACTAGGAATTATGAAACCATTTTTTTTTAGATAAGAAAAATTAGGTTTATTATGAAACCATTTTAGGTTAAGGGTAGCTAGATGGGACAGTGGTTAAAAGGTTGGGCTTGGAGTCTTAATATTTGTAAAAAGTGCTCAGCATAGGGCTTGGTGGATAGCAGACATTATATAAATGCTTATTTATCACCCCCACCACCACCACAAACTTTCCCATATTTGAAAATGTGTAAGAGAAAGTTCAATTGTATATTTCTTCAGCTGTGTATGCACAATTGTACTCTATATGAATGCATATGAAGATATTTGTGTGTCTGTGATTTCATATATATCTCTCAGTCAACAAGCATTTAGTAAGTGTCTACTATATGCCAGACACTGTGATAAGCATCATATGTGAGTATGTGTAGTGTTCATCTTTGATGTTGTGTGTTTACAGATATTAGAGAATTTCCATCATTTCCCTTTCTGTTTTGTTCACATTGAAGTGAAAAGAGCAGGTGCTGATATTCTCCCTCCTTGCTCTCCATTCACATCTACCTCTCTTTGTTCTGGTTTTAGATGTTTTCCTTCACTTTCTTCACTATCTCTGCTCTGTTAACCAGATCTGTTCCAGAGACTAAATGTCAGAATTTTCATTCTGGAATCAAGTTGCAGCAGCTAGAGGTGATAAGGTTAAGTTTTCCTCCTCTCACTGCATTTTTTCTACTTCCATGATAGGACAGAATCTTTCTGACAATGAAAAATGGAGTCTAGGTTGGGATTGGAGATCTGCTGGATATCCTGTGGCAGGTTCTGGGAAAGGCAGATGGAAGGATAGCAATCAGGCATTCTCAGGTGAGGTCTGGCTTTCTTGGATCTGCTTCCCTACATTTTATCCTAAAGAATGGCCACTCAAGCTAGGGAACTCAATATTTAGAAAATGAATTAGGAAGTTACCTCGAAGGTTCTTTTTCTTCCCAGGTTCAACTTAGTCACATCATTTTCTCAATGATGTCCCAAAAATAGCCTGATCCTGTCATCCTTGACACTTGAAGTGTGGGGTCTCCATTTTCCTTTTTCCATGATCTATGGAGTCACATGTTGACCCTTTTAAAGTGATATTAACAACAGCAAACAACTTCCTTTTAGGAAAAGCTAAATATTTAATGAATGAAATTGACATGAATGCATTTTTAATATTGGCACAATTAAAACTGCTGGATGATTAAGTATTAATGACTCTAAATAAGTGCAATCAGGTCAACTTCAAACAGAATGAACTCAGTGGTGGGAGGTGAGAGATAAGGGCAGTTCTGAGCAGAACTAATAAACAAGTCAAATATATATGAACCATCAGCAACAATCTAACTTGATGTTTGTTTAACAATCTTTGGACATAGTAGTGCTTATTTATTTCATTCAGCCAAGGATTGAGGGGAAAATCATTAGTATGTCTGACTTTTTTCAATCATGGGGAAGAAAATGGAAACTCTCAAATTGAATCTTGCAGATTGAATAATATCAAATGATATTGTTTGTTCTGATTTTCAGAAATACAATTTACCATTTCAGATCAAAATATTACTTCTTCTCTTTAAGACAGAGTGTAATGGCACAGGGATCCCTTGATGTGCTCATTCTCCAAGGGTCTACCCATGGCCTTCTCTCTTCCTGTACAAAGGACTTTGATATTGGAAATTCTAGTTCTGAACCCCAGATCTTAGTAGGCATTTCTACACAGATGTTTCACCAGCACCTCTAATTCAAAATGTCTATAACTTTATGTTTTCCCCCCTAAAATCTGATTTTTCCTTCTGGTTTTAAAAATTTCTGCCTGTGTCATTTACCCCATTTCCTAAGCTCAAAGCATTTGGTTTTCAATTCTTCCATTGTCTCATATCTCATATCTATTCAGTTACCAAAGTCTGTCAATTCTACTCTTGAAATATTCATCCTTTCTTCTTCCTCCTACTGTCATTATGTAGAAGAGGCCCTTTTTACCATTCATGCAAACCTGTTAACAATAGATTTCTCACATGTCTTCTTCCCTCTGCTACACAATCTATCCTTCATATAGCTGCCAGAATTATATTTCTAAATGATAAATCTATTTGATCGTGTTGTTTTCTGTTCAAAATTTTCAGTGGCTCCTCATTGCTTTTTGGGTAAAGTTCATAATCTGCCTGACATTCAAAATCTGTCAGAGTCAGCATCACCTTATCTTTCTAGTCATTTCATTATTAAATTACTTCCCTACATCAATTTAGTGCTCTAGACAAATTGTACCCCTTTCTGGCTACTGAACGTACTGTATGCTTTCAAGCCCACCAAGTTTTATTCATGTTTCAAGTGAATGAAATATGCTTTTTTCCCCGTCTTCTCCTAATGGTTCTTACCCATATTTTAAGATCTAATTCGAAACTGCCTCCTCCATGAAGATTGCTGTGATCCCTCTGTATTAGGAATGACTTTCACTGTTTGGCTTTTCACTACATCTCTCTAATGCACTAGTTACATAATATTTTACTGTATAATCATGTGTGTTAAAGAACTATAAACTTTATGAGGGCAGAGACCTTATTTAAATTTTGTGTTTTTGTTGGTATTTGGCTAAGTTCTTTATTGGAAATAAAGATATTTACTGGAAGTAGGTATTGTTTGTTGAGTGAGTGAATTGTTAATTAAAAGAATCTTAAAACTTTGGGAGCCTTAGAAGTCATCTAGTTGAAAACTTTCAGTTTCCAGATGAAGAAAATGAGGTCCAGAAAAAAAAAAAAAAAAGATGTGCCTGAGACTACACAGCTCTTAATAAGAGTAATAACTGACATTCACATAGTCTTTTGCCAGTCTTCAAAATGCTTTTCATATCAAATATGAAAAATGAGTAAAAGCCCAATTCACCTTTAATGAGTTTAGTTTTCCTGAGAAAGATAGGCAATAGATTATGATTTCCATTTTATAGGTGAGAAAATTTGAGACTCAGAGAGAAGTTACACACTCAAAATGATATGGCTAAGAAGTGGTCAAACCAATGCCAGAGTCCAAATATCCTCACTCCTAGGCTTATTTTCTTTTGCTATACCATGATGCCTTCCTTATATAACCATTTTACTTCAGGAGCTAAGTGAAAATTAATAAGGATTTTGGTTCTTGAAAGATGAGGATTTCAAGAATGAATGAGTCTCTCAGGCAAGATCTTCCCAGACAAAGCTCCCCTGGCATCAATCAGTTTGACCAATGAACTTTAGGTCCGATACTATTTGAATCCCTAGTCCTAATCAAATGTGTATTAGCTGCCTCCATGATCATGATCTCAGATATCAGAAAAAGGTTCAGTGGCCCCTTCAACATTTTAAAAGCAAAGGGTCTTTCCTATGGATGGTTGAAAGCATATTTTGATTGAAGCAAGCTCTTGAATTTAAGTTTCATCAGGAGTTTCAGACATTAAGTTCCCTTTTGGAAAAGAAGGCTGTGTGTGTGTGTGAGACGGAGACAGAGATAGACAGGTGGATTCATAAGACAGATAGCCAGACAGTCAGTTAAGGAAGCAGACCAATAGATAGATATATAGTGAGTCAGCCAGAAACACAAGCTGGAAGTACTGCTAGATAGAAAGATAATTGGACATATTGAAAAATGGATAGAAAGATAGCCAAATGGAAGAGACTTAGATGGAGAAATAGATGGATAGAGGGAAATAGGAATGGATTGGCAAAAAGAATTAAATGGATTGATAAATGAAAACTGATAAGTATGGATGAATGGAGGGAAGGAAGGAGAGTGGGAGAGAAGAAAGAAGGGATGGATGGACAGGAAGATAGGCAGAGGGTCATATAGCTATATGGTGGCTTTTAGAAGGAATTTGGCTTGGATGAGGAGGGGCTTGTCCTATTGCACAGTATTATTATTTTTTCTTTGGAACCTAGGGCAGCCCAGAAAGGGAAAGGAAGTTGCTTCCTTGGGAGAAAAGGAAAGTGAGAGAGAGATGCCCCTTTCCTGAAATCACTGCTACTTTTCAGGAGTCTTCCCACTAAGGGAAGCTCTCCTCCCAAAGAGAAGATGTCTAAATGCAGCAAGGGGAGGGCGTAGAGTAGGGGGCTCTGACATATGACTTCTATATCAATCAAAGATTCCTTTGCTCTTGGCTCAACTATCACCTTGGGCCTCTTTTCTCTTGGGCTTTTCAGAGGAAAATAACTCATAAAACATTACCCCTTTAACATGTTGTCTGAAGAAAATGATTAAGAAGCGTTATGGGTTCCCTCCCACAGTAACGACAGAACTCAAAGGCTGCAGATGCAACAACATGCCTCCCAGGTTCTGGCCCCTCACTCTTCTGTTCCAGTGCTGCGCTGGCTTCTCGTACTTGTTTCCTCTCACTTCCCTGGGCAGACTTTCCCCCTGGATGTAAACAAGCCACCTCCCTCCCTCCCACATACCCCACCCAGATGAAGGGGTGTGGCCAGCAAGACAGCCCCAGCCCCCTCTCCAGCCCATTCCAGCTGAGTTCCCAGGAGTCTGGTGATGGGTCAGGGAAGGAGCTGGGGGGTGGGGGAGGAAATGGCATGAGGGGTGACAGGCATTTGGGCAGGTGTCTGAAGACACAGGCGATCCGATTCCTCTTATAAACTCACCCCCTTTCTCAATCAAAACCACTCAGGCTAACTCCTTCCACTTTTCCCGGCCCCAAATCCAGCCTCAGGATGAGTTTCTGAAGGAAGTGGGGGAGGGGAGAGGGAGAATCTGGGAGAGATAAAGAGGATTTAGAAGGTGCAGAGGGAGGAGCAAGGGGGTGCAGGGAAAAAAGCACAAGGGGAATAGAGAAGGGAGGACTGGGTGAGAAGATAAAAGGAAATATGAGGGAGTGAAGTAGGCTTAAGGGAAGCTGGGGGCAGTTGATAGAGTTGGGAATAAGAAAGCAGTAAGGCGTGGAGTGGCAGATTAGTGTTCCAAACTGGAGTCTGAGGATATTGGGCAAAGGGCAAAGGAGTATGTATGGGTCCTAAAAGGGGATTGGAACTTAGAGTAAAAAAAACTGGGCGCTGGGAAGCAAAGGGTTAGGTTAGGCCCCATAAATCTCAAAGTGGGAGCCTTGGGTTTTGGAAGTTGTCATCATCATATTTTGTTTGAAAGGGAAGTTTAGGGCCTGGATTGAAGGAATTGGAGTTGGGGTCTGAGAACGAAAGAAACTGTCTCAAATTGAAGTTCAAAGATACTAGGGGAATGGTTTGTACTTGGATATCAAAACAGGGTTTGGGGGGTTCAGAAGGAAGGGCTACGATACTAAGTAATGGAGATGCAGAGGATATTAGGAGCTGAGATGGGAAAAGGCTGGGGTTGGAGACGAGCGAGATCCAGAGGGGCATAGAATGGGGAAAGTGGGGTTGAGTACGGGCTTCTGGATTTAGGGAACCCAGTAAAAGGGTATCAGCAGAGCTTCTGTGGGCTTTTGGACTCCAAAGTGGAGGGTGCAGGCAAGATTGGGAGAGCCTCGAGGGCTCCAGGGCCTGAAGGGACAGGGGAATGGGGCAGCGGGATCACGTGTAGGGGTGTCCGGCGTGTGGGGGACAGGTTCTGGAGCGGGTGTGACTCGAGGACCGGAGTGGGAAGTTGAGGGGTTTGGGGGGTGGATGTCCGGCATCTGGAGCGGAGGGTAGGCGGGGTAGCGAGGGATCTGGAGTTGGGATAGGCTGATGCGAGGGGCTCCAGAATGAGTGGGGGTCCCTTTCGGCAGCCCACCTTTGTGCACACCCGTGAACCTGTCCTTCAGCACCGTCAGCTCGTAGATTTTGCCGAACTCCTCAAACAGGGGCTTGAGATCCTTCTCGTCCAGGTTCCGGGGAATCTGCCCCACAAACAGCTTGATGGCGTCGTGGTCCTTCATGGGGATCACGGGGCCGGGGCCGTGCCCAGGGCTGAGCCCGGTCATCCTGCCCGAGCCCCCGCCGCCGCCGCCGCCGCCGCTGTCCGTGGTGCTGAAGCCGGGGCCGGGGCCGGCTGGCGGCGCCGATACTCCGTTGGGCACCGCGGCCATGTCCCCCCTCCCCCCTCCCCGACCCCGCCCCCCACCCCCCCAGCTGCCCGGGGGCCACACGCCCGCCCACCGGGTCCTGCTGCCCTCGCTGCGGGGGGCGGGGGGGCCAGAGGAAAAGGGGGGCGGGTCCCGCTGTGTTCGCTTTCTCTCTCTCTGTCTCCTTTCCTCCTCTCCCCCAGCTCCCTTCCCGAGCTCTCTCCGAGCCCCCCTCTCCTCCCTCTTCTCGCTCGCTCGCTCTTAGTCCTCCCCGCCTCCTCCCTCCTCCCTCCTCCCCCCACCCCCCTCCCTCAGCAGCTGCCGCTGCCACAGTGCCTGATGACGTCAACCTGCTGGCCCCGGACCCTACGCAAGCGATTAGCATAATGAGGGAGCGCCGTCCAATCAGAAGGGAAGCTAGCAGGGGCCAGGTCCAGGGCGGGCGGGGGAGGCGGGTGGGGAGGTGGCGAAGAGCAGGGCTGGGGAGGGGAGCATCCCGGGCGCACGCTTGCTATGGCAACAGAAGCGCGGGGCGGGGGAGCAGCTGGGTGGGCGAGAGCGAGCCCGCCGGGATGCTTGAGTGTGTGTCGGGAGGGTGCGCGGGCGGGCCTGTGCCGCTGGCGGGCGAGAAGGGGGCACAGCAGGTGGCCATGGGGCGGCCCCCGTCGGCATGCTGTCTGACGGCGGCGGAACCCCGCCCTGCCCCCTTGTCACACAGATCCGTCTCCGGGCCCGGACCCCCGAGCCCGAGGCTGCCCTGCGAGGCGGGCGCTGCCCGCACACGGGCACCTGCTTCTGCTTCCTGCGTGCTCGCGTGCCTCCGGGCATCCACCTCCTCGCGCTCCCGCTCACCTGTGGGCCTCCGTTCCCAGATCGTGAAACCTCGCAACCAGATTGAATGTTAGCCCAAGGAGTTTGGGTCAGAGTGGATGGAAGCTGGGAAACCCTAACAAATCAGGAAGAAGAGGCCGTCTGCGGGGGCCGTCTCCCCCGGGACAGGGGCACGGTCCGGGCCAGGAGGAAGAGGGCGGAACCTTAGGGCCGATGAGAGCTCAGACAAGGAGGGGATGGGTAGAGGACTAGGGTGGGCCGTGCTCCTTCCGGACGCCCCTCGTACACAGTCAGATATGTGCCTGAAAAAGCTCGCACTCTCGACCCTTCAACAGATATCGCTCCGGTTCTCTGGGGAGAAGAGGAAGAGCACATACGTGCGCAGGGAAATTTCCCAACTGGCTCCACACCCTAACCCCGCACTTCTCTGTCTCCGAACCCATTAGCAGAGGTAACAGCAAGGGCTGAGAACTGCGAGGGGAAAGGCTGCCCTTGGGATCTGGGGTTTTGGAGGCAGAAGGTGGAAAGGCGGCGGCGCTGTCGGAGGGTAACCTAGAAGGTTACCTTTCCTCTTCTCTCTCCTCCATTGTAGAGAAACTAGGGGAGGGGCAAAGGAAGCAATGTGGGGACTTTCTTCAGAAATGGGGTTGGGAGAGTCAGGAGTTGTATGAAGGGGTTTTTTGAGAAACCAACACCAGGAGTTCCACTGTCATCCCAAACACACACAGGCCCCCCCTACATGCCACTTGAGGACATGTGCATTCACGCAGCTAACTCCATTCCCGTACAGATGCACCTGAATTTTTAAAGTATCCCTTGTGTTAACAGTCCCATTGACAGGAATAGATAGAAATTCTGGCATCTGCCAGGATCTGCTGATTAGGGCAGACAGAACTCCAAGTGAGAAATGGAGGCAAAGGAAAAAAGGTGAAAGAATAGACTGGGTTGCTATGGAGAAGGCGGTGAGGCTCTTAACTTCTAAAGGGAAGCAAGAACATGTCAAATGATTTTTGGTGGCTGCACACAAACCTTTCTTTGTACTCATTCCAATGTCTGGCATGTAGTAAGTGTTTAATAAATGCTTGTTTACTGATTTCCTGAAAAAAAAAAAACCCACATATATCACACATAAACAGATACCTATACACAGATATCATCGTAGTACTATGTTCAGACACTCACTCATAGGTGTATGAATAGATATTAGAATTCACATTCTATATAGATGAAAGGCCTTGATGTCATATAAAAACTGATTAAAGGAACTAGTTATGTTTAAACTAGGGAATTCTCAGGGGGAACATGACAGCCGGACTAAAAGTATTTTAAGGCTGTTTTGTGGAGGTTTGATTAGACTCATTCTTTTAGCTCAAGAGGACAGAACCAGGAGCAAAAAGTGGAAGTTGCAAAGAAGTAAATTTATATTTGGTGTCAGGAAAACTAATAATTAGAGTAGGGGTCCTCAAACTTTTAAATAGGGGGGTCAGTTCACTGTCCCTCAGACTGTTGGAGGGCCAGGCTATAGTAAAAACAAAATTTTTGTTTTGTGGGCTTTTAAATAAAGAAACTTCATAGCCCTGGGTGAGGGGGATAAACGTCCTCAGCTGCCGCATCTGGCCGTGGGCCATAGTTTGAGCACCCTTCTCTAATTATTAGAGAGATCATGATATGAATAGTCTGCCTCAAAAGATTGGGAATCTTCTTTCCTCATTAGTCTTCAAGAAGAAATTGTATGACCATTTGCAACATATGTAGTAGTGAGGATTCATTTAGGACACTGTTTAGACTAGGTTATTACAAGTTTCATATTCTATAATTCTGTGCCTTTATAACTGTTCACATGAGAGAATGCATGTCATTAACATTATATGCATTGTGATTTATATAAAGAGAGGCTATCCTGAACCCTATCAGTAGATCATGGGCTTGTGAGCTGTGTTTCTAATCCTAGCAATAGGCTATACTGAGTCCTTGGTATTCTTTCAGTCTCTTTGAGGGGAAGAAGAAAGGACTGAGGAAGATGAGACTGACCTATTATCAGATCCTAAGGTAACTAGGCTTATAGACTGCATGACTCTCTTAGGACCTTCTACTTTGAGAATTAGCTCTGGCCTCCACATCTAGAGATGAGAGAAATTAGTCTGAATCTGGAAGAGATTAGGTTGTGTGTACCCATTATCCATAAAATTGGGAGCTCCAGATAGCTGCTCTGTGACACTGTAAGGGAAGAATACATCTGTTCCCCAAGCTTCTGGAGTCCTTGACTAGTTAGTTGTTCATTCTATTTAGCCCATTTCTCACTCTCTTATTAAGGAATTTCCTGAGAAAGTTGAAGTTTGTCCCAATAATCACATCTGGGGTGTAAAAAGAAGATTCAGTGGAACATTAAGGCAAAATGCTTGAAAAAAATTACATCATTTATGGGAGAAGAGTTGGCCCAGATAGATCACAGGATAAATTGAGATACATTGTAGAAGGCGCCCTTGGATAATCCTGGAAAGTAGGATCCTACAGAGTCAAGGCTCCCTAAAGAAGAGAAAGCAGTATATAGTAAGTTATGGGATAGAGATGGGCAGGATAGCAGCATAGGGCCAGAGGACCTGGATTTAATCCTGTCATTGATGCTTAATACCTGGTTCACTATGGGCAAGTCACACAAGCTCCCAAGGCTTAGTTTCTTTATCTGTAAAATGAGAGGGTTGGATCAGTCAACCTCTGAGGTCTCCCTTAGCTCTAAATCCTTAAACCTGTGGTCTACTTTCTTAAGCTATGTGTAAAGCATCTTGGATTTCACGATTAGGGGTAGACTGCCCTGTCTTTTTGCAAAGTTCTCTCTTCTAAGCCCACCACATCTTTACTCCTTTGTGCCCACCCACCACTCTATTCCAATTCTTCATCTACACCCTCCCATCTATTGTCTTTCCCCTTCTTCCTTCAAAAACAGAAAAAAAAAAAAATCAACGTCCCCAGCTGCTAGGATGGGTGCTAGAAGCACCACACAATCCTAGATTTAGACATGAAGTGGACCTCAGTTGTTCCTATCTCATCTCTTCCTACTCCTTCATTTTACATATCAGTAGAATGAGTCCCTGGGAGGTTATATAACTTGCAGGAGGTAATTTAGATAATAAATGATGCAGGATTAGAGTTTAGGCCCTTCAAATTCAGAGCTCTGTCCACTGGATTACTGTTCCATAATGAGATATGTAGATTTCATTGTTAATCATATAAATTGCGTAGGTGGATATAATGTTATAAAAATAGTTCACATTTATATATTGTTTTTAAAAAGTTTACAAATCATTTTATATGTTATCTTATTTGATCTTCACATAATCCTATGATGTATTTCATATCATTACTACCATTTTACAGATATGGAAACTGAGGCTTAGAGATGTTAATTGACTTTTTGAGTATCAAACATTTAAATAGAGCTAAAATGGGATTTAAATCCATTTCTTTATGACTCTGACTCTGTTGCTTTGAATATCTTTTTCATCTGAAGAGACAGAAAGGAGAGCACAGAAGGGAATTTTTACTAAATTTGTTCCCTATACATAGCTTTTTTTTTTTTTTTTTTTTTTTTTTTTTTGGTCTTTCTGACTTTCAGAGCTAATCTCCATGGGATTGTATCATCGCTCTCAATTGTCCATCTTCCCTGGATCTCAATTTGAACAGCCTCAATTTAGATTGTGTGTCAGGAACCATGTTTGTCTATCACTGTTGTGCTGTTCTTGTTATAACTATATATCTGACATTCACTTGAGAGGCTACGCAATGATCACTGGAAACCAAAGTATCCCCTTAAGGTGAAAATGTATCATTGACCTCCCTGTCCCTTTTACCACTAACCTTGAGTGTGTGACTTTGCAGGAGACCAGGTGACCACATGGTCCTTTTTGGGTAAGACCATGTCACTGGAACTATGCCTTTTTGTATGTGTGTAATGAGTGGGATTCATAATTCATGACTGTTGAGAGGTCATATGTCAGTCCTAGATATAGTCTGGAATCTTTCAGGAGACTTAAGTTTGAATCCTGCTCCTGCTTCTTCCAAGTTGTGTCATCATGGCAACACATTTCACCTCTCGGAGCCTCAGTTTCCTCATCAGTAAAATAGGAATGGAAATTCATATAAGGTTATTATGAAGAAGGTACTTCTGTAGTTCTTAAAGTACTTCTGTAAGGCTTAAAGCTCAATAGGAACATGAATCATTTTTTCTCTTGATGTGTTTCTATAGGCTCCCATGACAGAGGGGATGATGAGTTGGTAAATTATTAATTTACTAAAGATATGTAGCTGGAGTGCCAAACTTCACTCAAAAACTTGCAGTCATTCAGATTGGCTGAGGTTTGAGGCAGGTTTCAAAAGCTAATCATTGAATTCTATGCAGGATGCCAGGTTAGGGTAAGTTCAGTGGTATCATGGGGTATTCTGGATAATTGCTTTAGATAATTTGGTAGCTACCTTCCCTTGAGAAGCTTTTGAATCAGGAAATTAAGGCAAGGCTTTTGAGAGGGACCTGATGATTTAATGTCGCTATCTTAGACTAGCTTTGGTAAGAGATAAAACCATCCATGGTGATGTGGGTAGATTTTTATATGGTTTCAATTTCTTATAATTCTATAGAAACATTTTTGTAAAATTGTACTTTCATCAGGAATTCAAGAACACTCAACAATCTATACTTTCAGTAGCATAGGGGACTTCTGGAGTGGAAATACATTCTCTTATACAGATAGCAACGGGCCTATGATTTTGTAGATAACCTGTTTATACTTTAAGGTACATAGAGCTTGTGACTTGCCCAAGTTCATATAGCTGACATATGTCAGATAGGGGATTTGAATCTAAGCATTCCTGATAAAGGTACAGTGGATTGAGTGCTAGGCCTGTAGTCAAGAAGAGATGAGCCTCAGACACTAATTAGCTATGTGACCCTAGCAAGTCACTTAACCCTTTTAACCTCAGTTTCCTCATCTATAAAACTCTCCAGAACACCTCATGATGCCATTGAACTTACTCTAACCTGGCATAGAATCATTGATCAGTTTTTTTTAAAGAAATGGCAAATCACTGCAGTGTCTTGCCTAGAAAATCCCAAATGGGGTCAGGAAAAGTCAGACATGACTGAAAAACTACTCAAAACAACAATTCTTGATTAAAAATCAGATACTCAATCCACTATGCCAAGTTGTTTCCTTCTTATGAATAAACCCCACTTGGAGTAAAAAGAAAAAAAAATCTGGGCTTGCATCTCATTCCTGGAACTAATTGAATAATATAGGGCAAATCCATAACAAGTTCTAAGCCTCAGTTAAACTATCTGTAAAATGAAAATAATAATGATTATATATTTTCTGCCTCACAGGTTTGAAGGGAGGAAAGTATTCTGTCAGTCTTAAATGTGAGCTGCCTGCTTAGGAGGAATAGATGCTTAGAGTGATAAGCATCTCATGCTGTTGGTGAGGCAAATTTGAAGTTAACATTAGGGATCAACAGGGTGTAGGCAGAACTCAATAAAGAGAGTTTCTCATTAGTGAAGTGATTAGACAATTGAGTATTATAGAATCCAGGATTCACTTATTTACACATTAGTTAAAAAGCCTTTTTTCACATTTACAAATGAAACTAGATACCTTTCAGTTTCTGAAATCTGAGAATTGAGGGCCAAGCTAGGATTGTTCCAAATGTGTCTCTGTGCCTCTGTATCTATGTGATCACGTATATCTGTCTGCAAATCCACCTAGTGTCCTTTTGCTTTCCCACACATATCCATCAAATGCTCCTTTCTTCATTGCCTCCAATAAGCCATCCAATTCACTGACTTGAATTTCCCAATAGATTGAACTAAATTCAACAAATGTTTATTGGCAGATAGCCTAATTGAATGTCTTTCCTCTTTACCCTGGTCAGCTCTTGGCTCTCAATTATTTCAGGCTGCAGAAGTGATGACTGGAATCAGCAGAAGTGATCAACAGAACCCAAACTCAGAGTGGCTTCATCTTGAATTCCATGAAGGAACATGATGCTCTGGTCAGCTGGTGGCTAGGAAAAGCAGGATTCACTAAGAAAGAAGGAAAGTTGATTCCCCTTGGTTAAGTGATCTCCCTTTTCCTGAGATTGTTCCTGGACAGCACCAAAAGGGTGATCTTAGGAAAAACCTGCTCAGCTCTGTCTTCAATAACCTTCGTGCGCTCCTTCTTGTCCCATTGCTGGGCAGTGGAAGTAGCTTCTGCCTTATGATTGGATAATTTTTAAAACTAGAGAAGGTTGAAGTCAGTTGAACAAGCAATTTAACTGTAAATTCTGTTAACCCCTCTCTTGATGCAGTAGATTGATTCAGCACCTGTTTGCTGTTAAACATGCCTCCAAATACCCAAATCTCCCTCATCCTTAAAATACTTTCACTAGATCCTATTAGTTCCTTAAACTTTCTTCCTATATATTATTTCTCTTTCTCAATCAAACTCCTAAAAAATTGTGTGTACATTGTTTCCACTTCCTCTCTTCTCACTTATTTCTCAACCCTTTACAATCTAGCTTCTAACCTCATCACTTGATTAAAACCGCTTTTCCTAATGCTACCAATGATTGTGAAATGTGATTTTTTTTTCCAGTTCTTATCCTTTACTTTTCTGATACATTCAACAAAGGGGGCCATCTCCAGTTAGCTTGACCTACGTCTTGCCACTGGACTCTGATGACTCTGGAGGAAGTAGTGAGTCTGATGACTTTGTACAGTTCTACCTCACTTAAATACAATTCACTTGCAAGTCAAGATATCAAGACATCATCTGTGATTGATCCTCTTCCAAAATGAAGCATGAACAACAACAGCATTCAACATATACTTTTGGATGTTCTCTCCTCTCTAAGCTTTCATGATACAAGTCTCTTCTGATTTTCCCCAACCTGTCTAACCATTTCTCAGTATCCTTTGTTGGTTTATCATCTGTATCTCTCTTATTTACGTTCTATCCTAGGTGCCCAATACTTCTCTCTCTCTAGCTTCCTCTATGCTGAGGATTCATGAGTCTATATATCAAGTCCCAGTTTCCCTGACTCCTCATTCTATATCACCAATTTTGGACATTTCTCTGAATGTCCTGGAAATATCCTGAACGCAACCTGACCAAAATAGATCTCATCCCACTAAGTCTATCCCCTTCCAAACTTGCTTATTTCTGTCAAAGGCAGAAATGCTAAGTCCATAATTTTGGCATTATGTTTGACTCCTCATTTTTCCTCATTGCATATATGCATTTACTTGTCAAATCTTGCTTTTCTTGCATTCAACTCTTTCTCTTTACTCACTTGGCTACCCTCTTAGTTCAGGACCCTATCATATTCTGCCTAGATTGTTGAAATGATTTCTTAACTGATCTCTTTGCCAAAATTTCTCCCTACACTGCTACCAATGTGAGTTCCTTTAGCATAGATCTGATCTACTCACTAAATTCTAATGTTTCTCTGTTGCCTCTCAAATAAGATATGGACTCTGATGTTTAGTTTTTTAAAACCTTCCTGACCTTGCTCCAGTGTTTCCTCCCAGAATTACTGTACTTTATTCCCCTTCCTACAACGAGATATAGCCAAACTAGTCTTTTTATCTGTTTCTTGTATATAACCTTCCATTTTTCATCTCCATACCTTTGCATTAGCTGCCTCACATGCCTGAATGGGTTTCCTCTTCACTCCTGTCTTACAGAATCTTTCTATTCTTTGAAAATGCAGCACAAGCACCACCATCTATATGAAATCTTTTCTCATTTCCCTCAATTGTTAGTGCTCTCCCTCTTATAATCTTTCATATTTGACTATTTTTCATTTTTTTCTTTCTCATTATTCTGCATGTACTTATATGTGTACTTGAGATTTTCTCGTTATTAGGCAAGATTTTTTTTTTTTTTTGGTGAGGCAATTGGGGTTAAGTGACTTGCCCAGGGTCACACAGCTAGTTAATATTAAATGTCTGAGGCCAAATTTGAACTCAGGTTCTCCAGACTTCAGAGCTGGTGCTCTATCCACTGTGCCATCATGTTGCCCCTATTATGCAAGATTCTTTAGGGTAGACAATATATTTGCATCCCCAGATTCTAGGACAATGCCTGGTAGTATAGTAGGTGCTTATTAAGTACTTGATTTGAGATTAAATATTGTGATTTCTATTTGGAGTTTCTTGCACAACAAATCTAGATTTTTGTCACCTCTGTATTTGTTTATGCTTTGAGTATGTTACTAAGAACCTTGATGCTGTATTGACTTTAAGATCTTCTGACTCTATATTTTATACTTTTGCAATCTTTATGATTGCAAATGTGTTTATTAATTAGGTGAAAGCTGAACAATAATATCCCAGCTTAGAATAGGACATGATTCTCATCCCCAAGAAATTTAGAGATCATAGCTCAGATGGAAAGAATCTATGTCAAGGCTATGTGTTTTTTTTAATCTTTATTTTCCCCAGTTACATATAAAAACGTATTTGTTTAATATGATTTACATATTTAATTTATTTATAAACTAAAATCTCTTGGAATCATAGAATTTTAGTGTTGGAAGGGACTGCAAATTATATAATACAGTTCATGATTATTATCCTTCATCCTTGAAGAGGACCAAAATGATATCATTATATTGGAGTCAAGGTACACTGTGCCTGATTATGGTTAATCAGACCAAGATGAGCTCAGAAAACACTACCACAGGTTGGGCACAAATCGTCCATGTGAACATTTGAATTAAGATATTTCTAAATGTGCACATCTCACATTTCTTTTGAGCTACTTTAATTATGCTTTGCTTATAGAACATAGAACTTCTCTTTGTCAGTGTCTCCTATGCTGCATAATTCACTCTAAAGTTCTTTAGAGAGATCTTGAGAGTGTTCTTGTACTGCTTCTTCTAACCTCCATGTGAGTGCTTTCTTTGATTTCCAGCTCATCAGAGTTATGCTCTTTGCATTAGAGTTTGAATGCAGTTTAGTTTGAGAAATGACCTCAGTGTCTAGTATCTTATCCTGCCAGGTGATTTTCAGAATCTTCCTAAGACAATTCCAATGGAAATGATTCAGTTTCCTGGCCTGGTGCTGGTAAACTGTTCAGGTTTCACAGACATACTCATCACAAAAACTTTGTAGATATTCAGTTTGGTAGGCAGCCTAATACCTCTTTTCTCTAACACTTCCTTTTGGAGCCTCCCAAACAGTGAGCAAGCTCTAGCAGTCATCCTCATCTATGTGTTCATCAACCTCAACTACGTGGATATTCCTGGAAAGTATACTGACAAGGAAACTGAACTTGTCCAAAGCACTCAGTATTTCTCCATTTGCTGTAACCAATGGTTTCACATACGGTTGGCGTGGTGATGGCTAGTGAAAAACCTGCTTTTTCTTGCTGTTAATTGCTTGGTCAAAATTAGCACAAACAGCAGAAAATAGATTCATTCTACATTGCATCCTCAGCCTCAGAGGTACATTGAGTATATAGTCATCTGTAAATAAAAAAATCATGCTCCAACTTTCCCTTCACTTTAGTCTTAGATTTTAGCTTTTTCAAGTTAAATAATTTACTATCAGTGTGGTAGCTGACCTCGAGAAGACTTTTGCTTATGTTTAAATAAAAATCTGTTTTCTTCATCATACCTCCTATTAATCCTAGTTCTGTTCTCCAGGAATCAAGTGGAGTAAGGCTAATGCTTTTATTATAGCAAGGCAAGTCTTTATGACACTGCAAAAACTCCTCTTATCCATTTCTTCAACTGACCCTAATGGGTCTCCTCATCATCCTGTTCACTGTCTTGAGGATATGCTGTAATGAATTAATACTTTGATATTCCAATACATATCTGATCCCATGGATATATGCATTATTTCCACAGTACAGACTATAGTTTTTACATACCATCTCATTATATTCAATCCTTCTTTATCTCTTTCCATAAATTTAATCAAGGATCTACCAAAAATGATAGAGGACTTCTAGGATTTCAACTTTTTGTAAATATCAGTGCAATACTTGTGCTGTCTATTTATTATCTCTTGTCCTGGAAACATGACCAGCTTATCTTTTCTATCCACTTATACCATTGATTATGTCTCCTGTGCTGCCTCCCCTGTGAAAGTTATTATTGGTAATATCCTGTATCCTACTCACCTTACATGTTTCCATTAATGTTTGGGTTATATGTAATATTGATTTTCTGGAGATTAAGGTGTTCAATGCTTTGCAAGTATATAATATTATCAGGAGAATACATGAGTTTAAAAAGTAGGCTTTTGTGGCAAGGAAAAAATTATGTGGATGTAGAGAAAATGTAAACAAAGATAGGTAGTGGATGATGATCCTATGTCAGGGTATCGTAAAAGTGGTATTAAAAATGCCATAGCTCAGAATGAAGTCAGACTGTTAAGGAAGGATGAATATAATTTTAAAAGATTTGAAGATTTTAAAAGATGTAATTAGGGAAAATAAAATATTCAAAATAGGGATAGGACTAATCCTTGGAGTGACCAGGATAGTGACAATGAATCACTAGTGATAAAACTTATTTGTTATTTTCCTTCTGTTTTTTCTGCCAAGGAAATGATCTCTGGATCGGAAAGGGCAGTACAAAAATGGCCTAATAAAGGAATGCTATCTAAGATAACTTAGAAGATAATAAGAAAGCCCTTAGAGATGCCCTTGATGAGTAGATTTGTTAAACCCAAATGATCTATATCCTTGAGTACTGAACAAACTGGTAGATAGGACTGCCAAGTAATTGTCAGGAAACTTTAAAAGATCATATAGATTCAAATATAAAGAGAGAAGGTACTTTACCAAACTGTTTATATGAGACAAATGTGTTCCTGATAACCAAACCATGGAGAGACAAAAGAGAGAAAGACAATTATAAATCAAAATTATTAATGGATTTTGATGCAAACAAATAACATTTTGAGAGAATTTAGAAATATATAAAAAATATTCAGCATGCTCAAATTTGATTTATGCTAGGGATGCAGAAATAGTTCACTATTAGAAAATGGTTTCACATAATTAAACATAAAAATAGCTTAAATAACCATATGATTATGTTAATAGATGGATAAAAATATTCCACAAAATACATAACTCATTTCTGTTAAAATAGGAATGTAAAAGTAATTCCTTAATATAATGAAAAAATGCTTATCTAAAACCAAGAACAAGCATTATTTGTCATGCAGAATTGCTGGAAGTTGGAAGTAAATTCATGGGTGAAGGAAGAATGATCCCTCTTAACTATTATTTGACATAGTCTTCCTAATGCTAACTATAGTAAAAGATAAGTGAAAAAAATTAAGGGAATAAGCATTGGCAAAGTGGAGACATTTTTATTCCTACTTTTAGATAATATGTTGATTTACTTAGAAGATCCTATATCATCAAAATAGAAACTAATAGGGATTTAGCTTTAGCAAAGTATCAGAACACCTCAAAACCAATCAGTTAACAAAAGTTAGGAGAAAAAGATAAATTCTTTTGAAAAAAATTATAATGTAAAGGCAAAATATCTCTTGGAGTTAATTTACCAAGGCATATGGGTCTTACATAAATGTAGTTTTTAACCACTGTTTACAGGAAAAAAAAGACCTTCAGTGTTTATGGCTGGTTCATGCTAATTTAATAACAAATATGATAATACTACCTAATATTCAGGTCTAGCACTGTTTTAGTCAAACTCAACAGCTACATTATAGACCCATGAAATAAAAACAATATTCATATGAGAGGGAAAATTTTTCAACAACTCTAGGGGAAATAATGAAATAAAGCAGGCACAAAAAAGAATTAAAAAGACTAGAAAAGCAGTAAATTGAAATACATGACTACAACAGCCTAGTTTTTCATAAATCCAGTAACATAAAATAGTGGGGAAGAATTACTAGGAAAACTCGATGACAGTTTGGTAGAAAATAGCTTTATATTAACACTTTATTCCATGTATCATGATTCATAAGAAACAAATAAAGATGTAAATATAAAAGGCCATAAACAGAATGGAAAACCATATCTTTCAAAACTCTTTTAAGGGAAAATCTTATAACCACATAAAGGATAAAAGAGATTATGAAAAACAGAGACACAATTTCAGTTATGTAATGTCAAAAAGTTTTCACATGAATAAAATCAATATAACTGGAAAAGAAAGAAAAGATTGACTTGGGAAAAAAAAAATCTTTGTATCAAACATCTTTGTATACAAAATCTACAGGTAATTGATGTAAACCTTAAGAATTTTCCCAGTAGATAACTGATCAAAGGATATGAGCAGTTTGTAAAAACAAAACAAAATAAAAACAAAGAGAGAAATGAAAACATTCCTTTGAAAACTGCTCCAGTAATTGAGTAATTGAGTAATATCTCAAAATTATTTTAATTTCAGGAGAAATGAAAATTAAAATAATTTTGAGATATTACTTCACACCTATCAAGTTGGAAATATGGTAGAAATATGAAAATTGTAAATGTGGGAGAAACTGTGGGGAGGAAGGCATACTAATACACTGTCAGTAGAGCTGTGAATTGGTCCAACTGTTCTCAAAAATGGTTTGGAATTTTGTGAGAAAAATTACTAAACAATCCCTATCCTTTGATCCAGAGACTCTGGTACTGGGTTTATACCACAAAGAAGGTAATGATAGAAAATTTTTACATGTACCAAAGCACTCATAGCAGCACTATTTTTCATAGTAAAAACATTAGAAACAAATTTTGTGGTTCATTATTTAAGAATAGGTGAATTAAACTGTAGTATGTGAATGCAATGGAATATTATTATGCTAACTTACAGTTATAAGAAAATTTATATAAACATTTATATCGAAAGTTAAGATTTACAAAGCATTTTAGATGCATTATTTCATTTGAATTTCATAAAAGTCCTGTGAGGTAGGCTACATGTACATAACCCCATTTTATAGATGAGGATAAGAGAGATCAAGTGACTTGGTTAATATCATAAAGGTTATAAATGTGAAAGTTGGGATTTGAATTTGGGTCTTTTTAATTCTAAGTCTAGCAACCTATTTATTTTGACATGTCTCACTATAATAAGAGTAATAATATAAAGAATGACAAATATGATGAATTCAGAGAAGCATGGGAAAACTTATTTGAACTGATAAAATGAAAAAACTGGACAACATGCAGTGATTTAAAAACAGACACATATACATACACACATCCCAGGATTTTGAGTTTATTGGCCCAGGGAACTCTCAATGAAGAAATTGCCCCGCCAATCAATGTAGATCTATCTACTTGGTCTACAACTTTCAGAATCCAAGAATTTCCTGGAGAAGATTGTTGACTTACAGGAAGGATTTGAACCCAAGCATCCTAATTCTGCAAGGTTTGAGCTACAGACTTATTTCTCCCACAATGATTACAGCAATATAATGGAAGACAATATTGAAAGCAATAAGAATTTAGTCAAATACAGTGGTCAATGTTGTTTCTAAATGACTGAGGTTAAAATAGATTTTCTTCCTTTGGTTGATACTTGAGCCCTCCCAAATCAAAGCTGCCAACTCCAATCCAACAGAGGCACATTATCTTCTTGATGATGACTCTTATCAAGCTGTGGCTTGATAGAACTTTGCCACAATAGTTGGCTCACTGGCTTCCAGTTATTTCATAAACTAATTGTATTCTTACTCTATTCAACTTTGAAACCATTGATCCTACAACTGAAGGTGGCAAATGAGGACTTGTGGTGGCTGGTCTGCTCCGGACCAACACTATGAATGTGTTTATGGTAACATATGATGGGTATATTTATTAGTGAGCGATTGACTTGTCAAAGTAAAATTTGTGAAATACATTTAAAAGTACATATTTTAGTAGAGAATAGGGAAGGGGGAATGTACTGATTTTTTTAAAAAGGAATTTCTGACAAAATATTAAACTAAATGGTCAAAGTGATGGTTAATAAACATTTAGCAATGATCACAAAATGTCAGAAAGACATCATTAAGTACACATCATAGTGGAATTTTATTCCTTTTTTAAAAAGTTGGTTTACTAAACTGGTAGATCAGATATAATTTACTTAGATTTTGGAAAAGTAATTTACAAAGTCTTTCATATTATTCTTATGTAAAATATGGAGAGAGTTCAATGATAGCATGATTGGGGAGATTCAGAGTTGCTAGAATGGCTTTATCTAAAAAGCAGTCATTAACAATTTGACTATTAACAATTGATTATCCAGAAGAGGCTCTTAAGTGTGGAGTTTCAGAGATCTGTGCTTGGTCCTCTGATTTTTAACATTTTTTTTTAATCAATGGCTTGGGATAAAGGTACAGAATGGCTTATTAAATATAGAAATTAGCCTAACATCATATTAGTAATAAGTGTTTGAGGCTAAATTTGAATCCAGGTCTTCTCTACTAAACCACCTAGCTGCCAACCCAATAAAATAAGGTTAACTTTTATAGGAATGAATATAAAATCTTATATGTGGGGTTAAAAAAAATCCAACTTGGCAAATCCAAGTGAAGTAGCAATTTGTCCAAAAAAGATCTGGAGGTTTTAGTGAACAGAATAAGAGTTTAATATGACTCAACTTTGTGTGACATAGCAATTGATAAAGCTATTTGATCTTAGGTTGTTTTAGAAGAAGTAGCCTATTAAAGACGGAAGATCATAGAACCAATAAGCCTTGTCTTTGTTAGACTTTGCTTGGAGTATTGTGTTTTATTTGAGGTGTCATTGTTTAGGGCAGATACTGGAAAACTATAGAGTATCTTGAAAAGAGCAACAACCATTTTGAAAGACTTTGAGATCATGTCATACAAGAATCAAATAAAGCAACTGGAGATATTGAGAAGAAAAGACTGAACAGAAAGGGAACATAATAGTTGTCTTCAAGTATTTGATAGGTTATAACAAAGGACAGGGATGACTTCTCTGCTTGGTTACAGAAGACAAAACTAGGAGAAATGGCTGGAAGTTGGCAAGAGGCAATTTAATCTTAGTCAAAGGCAAAACATCCCAATAACTAGAACTATCTAAAAGTGAAACAAGCTTCCTCAGGAGGTAGTGGGTTCTCTTTCCTGTAAATATTCAAAGAAAACCTGCATTACCATTTGCTTGATTCATAACAGAGAAAACTTATTTAAGTATGGATTTGACTAAATACCCTGTGAGATTCCTCCCTATTTTGAAGTGCTGTAATTTCCCAACTGGGATAAAATCCACCTTTTTTTTCTTCAATGTTCTTCTGTAGTGCCATACAAAGCATATGTGCTTTCTTGTTTTGTTCAGTTGTTTAATTATGTCTGACTCTTTGTGATCCCATAGACTATAGCACACCAGGCTAATTTTAATACTATCCATAGGTTTTTATTAACAATGATAATGGAGTGGTTTGATATTTCTTTTTCCAGTGGATCATCTTTTGTCAGAATTCTCCAGTGTGACCTGTCCATCTTGGGTTACCTTGTATGGCACAGCTCAGAGTTTCATTGAACTACACAAACTCCTCCACCATGACAAAGGGTGACTCAGGAAGGGGCAGTGATCTTGACCTGCCCATTCAATCACATCTCATAATCTAGACAATATTCATTCTTTATCCTCTTGTTTTTGCCCCATTGTGGATTGGTAGGCTGATATCTTTCGAGTCATCATAAATCCCATCGAAATGGCCTGGTTGTATTTTAAGGTTTGATGCAATTAGCATGCTATCTGCAAAAAGGAGCATCTGAGGAACCTCACTATCTATTTGAAATCATTCTTCCATTAAGACTTCATCTTTTCTCCATGATTCTCCCAAACACCTTGAGCAAGCATCTGTTTTCCTGTTTTACACTCTATTTGATATTTATAACCAGAGGAGATTATTGTGTAAGGTAACTTCTAGGGTTCTATCTATTAAGATCTTCTTTATGATATTATCATAAACGCAGAATATGCTTTGTTAGAGGAGAGCTGTTATGTCTTTATCAAGTTGATTGTCAAAAAATAGTTATATCCTGTGTTCTCTACACCTCTCAATCAATTGTGTAGCTGCAAAGATGTGATCTGCTATGGAACATCATATGTGAAAGCCACTCTGCTCCGTTCTAATATTTTCATCAAGAAAATCTTCCATATGCATAAGGATAATTCTCATAAAGACTTTTTAGAGATGAGAAAGCCAGCATATGGGTTCGTAGTTGCTGATGTCTTCTCAGTTGCCTTTTTTGGGTAATAGTACCATCTGTGATATTTTTCATTTCGGGGGAATGCTTATCAAAATTCCATATGACATTAAGTAGAAAGAGATAGCTAACACATTGGATGACAAAATCAGGATCCAAATATAACTTGACAGTCTAGAACAATGAGCTAAAATGAGTAAAATGAAATCTAATAGGGACAAATGTGAAGTCTTATACTTGGATTAAAAAAAAATAACCTGCATAAGTACAGAATTGGAGTATCTAAAAAATAGTTCATGTGAAAAATGTCCAGGGGTTTCAGTTGACCCTAAGAGTCATGTGAAGCCATGGGGTGACATAAGAGCCCCTACAGCTAATGTAATCTTAGGTTACATTAAAAAAAATGTAGTGGATAAAATGAGGGAAGTCATGAATTGTTCTCTCTTCTGGTCAAATCACATACAGAGGCTATGGTCCACTAAGCTCTAGTTCTGGGGGCCATATATTAGGAGATTGTTATAAGCGAGCAGAATGTTGAAGGGATTAGAGGGTCTTGCTATATACAGAAGGACTGATTCTAGGAAATGATGATGTTTACCCATGAGAAGAGGAGATAAAATCACAGTTTGTAAGTATTTGAAGACCTCTCATATGAAGAGAAATTTGGTCTGTTTGCTTGGCCTTAGAAGGTGCCATGGATGGAAGTAGCAGAAAAGCAGATATCAGATATCAGAAAACACTTTTTGTCAGTGGAGCAATGGCTGCCTCTTGCAGACAATGAAATCATCTTCAAGATGGTTTCAGCCTTTGAACTCATATGGCACAGCTGGGGATAGAGGCAGTTGTGGCTATTTGAACTAATGCTTCATATCCTTGATAAAGGAAACTTCTTATCCTGTACCTGAACCACTGGCCTAAGTTAGACATGACCCAGAACAACTTCCTAATAGTTAAGCAGCCCTGAAATGTAATGGTCTGCCTTGGGTAGTAGTAGAAGGTTCTCCTTCACTGGAGAGTTTTACACGGCTGCTGGAGGGACATTTTCGGTGAATTTTTAAAGTAGAGTAGACTTTATTCAGAAATAGTTCTGGAAAAGTGATTCTTTAGTGTCTTTAAAATTATGTTCTCTCCTGCAGAGATTACTTTATATATTTGGCTCTGTATTTATTTAGTTAGGTTTTGGATCAATATGGGAGCTGATCAGGAAGGCTTGGGTTCAGATCCTGTTTCTGACATCCCAATTTGTGGGACCCTGAAAAATTAATTGCTTATTGAACTGAGGGATCTCTGTGAGACTGTTAGTTGCAGTGAAGGGATTGTGTTGCATTGTTAGAGGAAGTTTCCTCACCTGAATGCTCCTTGTACTAATAAAATCAGAGGCCTAATCCTTATCCCTATCTTGTTAATATTTTTGTTAGTATTTTCTTCTCACGCTTATTAATATCCCTTGTAAAATGTGGGAGCTTAAACTGGACACAATACTCCAGATGGGGTCTAAGACAGAATATAGGAAAAATACCAGTTCTCTTGCTCAAAACATTATTTTTATTAATGTAGCTTAAGCTCACAAAAGCCTATGCTTTTTTTGGCTGTTATATCATACATTTGGCTTATAGTGAATTAACAGACCAATGGAAAGCTTAAATCTTTTTTGTTACATAAAATGCCTTCTAGCCACATTTACCTTCTTCCCTATCTCTGCCCCAACCCCCTTTTTCTGTCCAATTCTGTACTTATGTGGTAGATTTAAAACACAGCAACAACAACCACTAAAGGAAGGACTTTCCATTTTCTCTTTATTAAATTTCATCTTAGATTTTTTAGTCCACTGTTTCAGTCTGTTACATTTTTCTTGGATCCTAATTTTGTCATTCGATTTATTAATTCTCCTTGCCAGTTTTCTGGCATTAAAAATTTTATTAAATATTGAATATTTTTATTCAAATCATTGACTAACATGCTTAAAATACCCAGGACAAGGACAGATTTTGGGGGTATTCCACTAGAGACATCCCTCCAAGATTACAATGTTCAATTAATTACCATTCTTTGGATCCTGTCCTTCAACCAGTTCTATGTCCATCTAATTTGATTATCACACAGTCCTTATCTCTCCATCTTTTCCACTAAGATATCATTGAAGGAATTTGGCAAAATGCTTTGCTAAAATCCATATATACTCTGTCCTTGTCATTCTTTTGATCTTCATAATCTTGACAAAAGACAATGCACATCATTTATCATACAGTGTTTAATTTTTTTTAAACTGCTATGTTTGATCTTCACATTGCCTTTATTTAAAATATATATATATATATATATATATCTTCCTTTATTCCACTTAGGGAGCCATTTCTTATAATAAACAATACAGATGAAAGTAGTTCAGAAAAACCAATCAACACATCAGTCTTAGCATATGCAACATTCCATACCTAGTCTTTTGTCTTTTTAAAGAAAAGAGGGAGGTATATGTTCTCAACTCTTGTCTAGGCCAGGCTCCTTGGTCTTTGTAATTGCATAGAATTCAAGTGTCTGGAATTTTTTTTTTTTTTTGCTTGTTTCTCCCTATTTACATTGTTGTAATAATTATGAACATTGTTTTCTAGTTCTGTTTATTTTGCTCTGTATCAGTTCATGTACGTCTTCCCCTTCTTCTTAAAATTCTTCATATTCATTATTTTTTGTAGGACATATTCCATTATGTTCATGTACTATCATTTATTTTATTGGTAATTATTTATTTATCTACCCATTTCCCAATCAATGGCATCTATTTTCTTTCCAGTTTTTAATGCAAAAAGTATTGCTACTAATATTTTGATACATATGAGACATTTCTTTCTGTCTTTTAGCTCCTTAGGTTTTATGGAATTTCTTATTATTAATAATTCTAGTTTGGCTATTAGAGATCACCATCTTTCCTTCTGAGTTATTGCAAAATGTGCCTTTAGTAATCCATCCTAAAATTTTATTAGAATATCAAGTTCATGGTTTCTAGTTATAAAGAAAAAAAAAAACCTCTTTCTCTCTTTGAAAATTTTCAGGAGTTTGTTTTATTCTTATCAATGAAACCTACAATTTTTTTCCATACCCAGGAGTGTAATTTTTGTGGGCCAAGTGACTTGTGCTCAGAGAAAGCAAAAAGAGGATCTCAGAATAATTTTATTTGTCTTGAATTTTGATCGCCTATAAAGCATTTTTGTTATATTCTTTTTGAGCCTAATGATCAATCTCTGATGAGAAAACAAACAAAATTGGAATTGAGTATTTCTATATTCTCTTCATTATTCATTATCATATTCCTATCCTTCTCTGACAGGAAGGGTTCCTTCCTTGATCTTCCTGTCTTGATTCCAACAAAATAAAAAAAAACAAAACAAAACAAAACAGAATGAAACCCAACATTTTTATTGTTAGAATTTATGGTAAACTAGCTCATATTGGGCCTTATCTTTCTTTTCACATGCTTTACAAAAATGCTTTTATAAGACACTCTTGGTTATTGTCTCAAATGAGATTGGTTCTGTTCATCTGTCCAAGCTGGTTCTCTATTCTGGTTTCTGATAATGTTACCATCATTCTATCCCAAACTGGAAGTTCTACTTTCATTATGTTTTTGACATTCATCCTGTTCCATTGGTCAGTATTATAATTTATGCCTTCATACATTACCTCTTGCCTGAACTTTCACAGTAATCTTCTAATTGGGGTAGACTCCTTGATTTCCATTTTTTGCCTTCCAATCTATCTCAGGCTTCTATTCTCAAATTAATCCTCCTTAAATATCACTTTAATCAGACACTAGTAGAACTAACTCCCATTGCATCAAAAAGGGTGGAGCTAAATGTAAAATGATGAATAAATTCAAGATAATTTACATTTGGCTTTGGAGTACCCTGATTCATTGTCTTTTTGATTATGTTGGTTTAATTTACATTTGCTTAATTTTAAGAGAAGTATGTCCAAAAGAAGGTGACCAGGGTAACTAAGGGACTGCCAAGCATGGTATATAAAGAGCAGATGAAAGATTTGGGGATGTTAGGCTTGGAGAAGAGAATATTAATTAAGAAAGGATATACAGACATCTTCAGTTATTTGGAAGTCTGTCATGTCGTGAAGGGATTAACACTTTTTCTGCTTGCCTTAGAGGGCAGAACCTGGAACAAAGGATTGAAATTGTCAAGAGGCAACTTGAGGCTATTATGTCAGGAAAAATTTCCTAACAATCAGAGCTGTCCAAAAACTTAATGAATGGGCTGCTTTGAGGGTTAGTGGGTCCCCTACCCCCAACACATGCACTTGGAGGTCTTCAAGCAGAATCAGAATGACCACTTGGCTCGTGAGTAGACAGGAAGGAAGATTCATAGAGTCAGAAATTACAAGATAAGAAGATGCATTCTGCCCTTGAGACTTAATGGCATGAAACAGCTAGAAAACAATTTTAAAGGGACATAAAATCAAGTGGGAGATATTGTGGTCCAGGCTGTATCACTAAATGCTACAGAAATTCATGAAAGATTTCCATGGGATAAGATTAATAGGGAAAGCTTTATAGAATAGATGAGTCTTAAGGAAGAGGAGGGAAAAAGAAGGGAAGAGGGCAATGAAGTTAGTGTCGATTTAAAGCTTGGCAATTTGTGACCCCCCTCCCCCTTCAAACCTGAAAAACAGAAAACTAGGGTTTCTTTGGGCTGTCTATGTCCCCTCACCTCAGGGTGAAAAAGGTATCATTCTGAACTCAATTACTTCTGGGGAAATTAGAGCCATTATTTTTTCATTCACTCCAATTAGGCTTTATTAAACTTTAACTTATTAAATATTTCATCCTAAACTATGGAAATACACTGCTGCTGACCCTGGTAATACTTGATGTTGCTTCCTAGCTTTCAGCGTCCTA
Source organism: Sarcophilus harrisii (assembly GCF_902635505.1). Taxonomy (NCBI): domain Eukaryota; kingdom Metazoa; phylum Chordata; class Mammalia; order Dasyuromorphia; family Dasyuridae; genus Sarcophilus; species Sarcophilus harrisii. The sequence goes on from NC_045427.1 coordinate 598,436,156, forward strand.
TGGCAGAACATCTCCCAGAAACAGAATTTTAAGGATCCATTCCTCCCTCCTTTTGCCACCTCTTTCTCACTCCCTACCAGGGGCCATAAAAATCATCCAAACTGTGTCTGCTAATCTGAGGGTGAGCAACAAAGATTTCTCAAGGCATCTCTCTTTATGTCTCTGCCTTTTCCCTATTCTTATAGGACCCTTTTAGCTTTTCAAATACCCCTTACCTGTCCAACTATTGTATAACTTCAGTGCTTTCTCCTACCCTGCATTATAGGTTTGAAATACACTGCCTAGCATCTTAATCACTAAATTATTGCATTTAAAAACCAGACCTCACTCCCAAACTCTACCTGGAATATTTAGATATCATGTTACATCTTCTGGTTTTGAATTAAACTTCACAACAATTCCCTCCATTATTTTCTTAATTATGCCTTTAACACTTTTCCTTCTCAAGAACAATGGCACATGTACAAAGGCAGCTGGGTAGCACAATGGATAGAGTGCCAGCCCTGGAGTCAGGAGGACTCATCTTCATGAGTTCAAATCTGGCTTCAGACACTTCCTACCTGGGCACATCATTTAACCCTGTTTTGCTTCAGTTTCCACACCTGGAAAGTGAGCTAGAGAAGCAAAAGGCAAACCATTCTAGTATCTCTGGCAAGAAAATGCCAAATAGGATCACAAAGAGTTGGACATGACTGAACAACAACAACATTAAAGTTGGGGAGGGGACCCTGCATCGTGGGCCCTTTTGTGAGGGTATTGGATGGAACAGTAGACAGAGAGTTCTGAGCTCCTGGAGATGGATCTGATTGACTGGGGAGGTAACACTGTTTTGTATCTCTTCCCCCTTTCCATTCATAAAAATTTCTTTTACCCCAAAATCATACAGCCCCTTCTTGGGATGTTGAAGTGCTCTTTACTGTATAATCATAGACAACTTACCTTCTCTGACTTCAATTTCATTGTCTATAAACTATTATGAGACAGTACCTGTGATTTCATTGCTTTAGAGAGATCCCTCTACCCATATATGTCAGTATTCACTCCACAACTTATAATTTTGGAGAGCTTTTGAGGTTATTTAGCAGTTAAATGACTTATTCAGAATTACAGTTGCATCTAGATGTTCCTGACTTCCAGGATAGCCCTGGATGCCTATGACCAGCAGAAGGGAAATCTGATGGCATAGGGCTTATTTTAGAAAGACCTGGTTCAAGTCCCCTTCTGACATGGACTAAATGACCCTGGGCAAATTACTAACCACTCCATGTTCTAGCTAGTTCTAAAAAACAATACATTTTTAAGTGGGCCAGTCTGCTTTGGTGAACTGACTTTCCTCTCCAAGAGTTTCCTATATAATGAAATTATAGGTCTTTGGGGACAAAAAAAAAATCTGTAGTACATACCTATCTTCCTGGGTTTTTGTGATATTCAAATGAAATATCATTGTGTTTATATGCAGTTATTATTATTGTTGCTGTCTAAAAGTTACTTTATAAGTTCCAAGTGGAATCATGTAATACCAAAAATTTCCCAGCAATTATAAAGACTAACTCTCCTCAGATAGGAGACATGATAGAGCAGTGTGAGAATGAAATTTGGCCTAGAATCATGGCCTTTGCAGCTAAATACCTGTGTGCCTGCATGTAATAGACACTTTAGTCTATAAGGGATTTTGTTGATATGGTCCGTTATGTGTGTCTGTTTCCAGCTTTGGGCTCTATGCTCTGGGCAGATGGCTGATCCAGCACTTGGTTTTAATCCAAGATTTCCTTCTCAGTCAATAAGGTTCCCCATGTAAATTGGGCAGATGGGAACAGATGCTGCCTGTTGCTCCTGAGATCACAGTATCTCCCTCTCTCCAGGTGGTAGGGTTGGGCATTTGGCAGTCCATGCAGTCATAGGGTCTGTACTTGGGGTCCCCCTCCTCTCCTTTAGAATATTACCCCCAGGAGAAGGGATGGACCCACAGGACCTTTGGCCAGGTTAAATGCCAAAGGATTGTTTAGGCAGAATTTTAATGGGATATAAATTTTAATGGGGGACTTGGAGCCAATGAGCTCTCACTCAAGTTATGGGGAGTTGTGCTTAGAGTTAATATGGTGGGGGGGAAAGGACCAAAGGCCTTTATCAAAGCAGGGACCTGTGGGAGACCAAAAAGGGAAGAAGAAGAAGAAGAAGGGGTAGCTGCTAGGAAGGGATGGAAAAGGGGCAGCTCTAGGAACTGCCATCTGGGAGCCCATCCCCAAGACTGACTTATTGATAAGACCCTGACCTATCTAGGCTGCTGTAGGGAAAGAGAGGACAGATTTACCAGCTTTGACCAAGATTTGCCTTCTTTATCCTTATCTTTCTTTCTCCATTGTAATAAGATTGTTTTAACTAAGAGAAACCAATATATACAATTTACTCACTTCCCTCCTTGATTTTAGCAATGGGCCTTCCCAGCTTAGTGTAACCAACTCTAAACATGCCTTTCTCCTTCCCTTCTGAAGGGCAGCCCTAGACTAGTTCAGCTTCTACTTTTTTTTTTTTTTTTTTTTTTACAATTCCCCTCAAGCCCTCAGTCTAGACTCAGTGTCTTGGAACCAGGGACAAATAATTTATTTCTTTTAACCCTTTAGGGACTCTTATTTATAAAGACTTGGTTTATGTGGATCAATAATAAATTCAAATTGGCAGTACTCTGATTTCTGCCTGTTTAGTCAACTTCCTATCTGTAAAATGGGAATAATAATAATAATAATATATATATATATGTATACACAAACACACATATATATTTCCCTTCAAAGAGCTTTGAGAATCAAATGAAGAAATCTACACGAAATGCTTTGTAAACTTTAAAGTGATGTATAAATGTTAGTTTTTATTGCTATTAATCAATAGAAGCCTCTTCTGCATCAAGCTGGGGTAAGCCATGTGTGTAACTTTGTCCATGTGTATTCATATGTGGCTTTGTCAAGATCTATAACTGTGTTCTTGTACCACTGCTGTGCCCTGTTGTGGCCAGTGTTTGGGGGCTACCTCCAGGGCTGGAAGACCATGGGTTTTCCTGGGGAAAATGTTTCTTTTCCAATGGGAGTGCTTTCCTTAAAAAAAAAAAAAAAAAAAAAAATACAGTTTCTCTGGATCTGTCTGACCTTGAAGTGTTTCCAAGGCAAGGAAAGACTAGTGATTTTATATGAAAAACATAAATCAATGTACACAAAGAAGCACCAGCTAATTGACTACAACCTCAAAGGTAATTTGTACTGAACTGAAGTTTTGAGGTTCTAATTCCTCCTATTCTTATATCAAGTTGTTTCTTCCCTTCTTTGCATCTCTAATCTCACTTTTGACATTTAAGGGTCTGGGAAAAAAATAATAATGGACTTTTAGACAAACATTATCCTTTTCTTTGACTCTGCGTTTTCTAATTTCTTTTAACACATTGCCTGCTCTCCAACACTCATAGAGACACACCCAGAGGCAGTACATGAGTCAGGTTATGTAACAGGCTTGGTGTTTGGCCTGCCTCCCTTTTTCTACAGCTTCAGGGTCTCTGGGCTGGACCAGGCAGCCAGCCAACAGCTTTGGCCTCCTGCCTGGCCAAGGAGCCTAGATCCACTCGCCCAACTGGCCCACATGGGGTGAACTTAGAAGGGGGCAGCTAGACAGGGCATCTTCCAGGACACTCCCAAGAGTCAGACATAGGAGGAAGTGAATGATAAATGTGGACAGCTACATCTCTTTTCCAGGTCTTCCATGGGATGCTTCTGTTTACTTTGAATCGACCAGCAAGCACTTATCAATCGCCTCCTATATGCCAGTCCCTTGGTACACAAATACAGTGCCATACCTTCTACCAAGCAAATGTAAGGAGATAAGGCTCCCGCCTTCCATCTAGGTGCCCGGGAGCTAAGAACGGTCTCAATTGTCTCCTGTGCAATTACCCCCGAACACACCCCCACGCACCTGCACCACACAGAAGTAGCCATAGACACTCACAGGGAGCCACATACACATACAGGACTTGCTCACCACCGTGGGAAAGGGACCGAGGGCCACCTCAGCTTCTCAAGGTCCGTCATCCGCCCACCCAGGAGCATCTCTCAAGTCCCTCCATTGTCTCTCCCCGCCCCTGCCCCCTCCTAGCCCCTTCAGCACCCAGATGCCACCTGCTGCAGTTGCCAATCTGAGGGACCCCCGACATCCCCGGTCAGTCACTCAGCACCCTCCCCTTTCACTGCTGAGGCCCGAATTCCTGACCCCAGCCCGCGAACCTCTATTCCCCAAGGACTCTCTTGGCCGAAGGACTGTCCCCTTCCCCTCCCTCCTGCTGTCCCCTCTCCCCTTCCCCCCAGCCCCGTCCCCATCCCCGGCGAGGCGGGGGAGGAGCTGGGCCCCAGGAATGAATGTCAGGGCTGGGGGAAGGGTGGAGAGTGAGCGGGGGAGAGGGAATATGTGGGGGCGCAGTTTGACGCAGGAGACATTTCGCTTTGTGGACTCGGGGACTCAAACAGCCAAGCAAAGACCCCTCCCCTCTTAGAACACTGGGGTACCAGCCAATGGAGGAGCTGGGGCGGGGCCACAACCACACCCACCTGTAGCCAGTCACCCTGTCTTCCCTCCCCAGGTCCATCCTCTCCCCCGTCCATCCTCTCCCCCTTTCCCTGGGTGTCTGGTGGTCGCGCCCCTTCCCCGACGAGCCCAGACTTACCTACCAGGGAGATGCTCTCAGGAGCTGGCCTGGGCTTGAGCCGGAGTGGAGGACGGGGCACTACTACCTGGAAAGCTGCTGCTGCTGCAGGGGCGAAGGCAGAGGGGAGCAGAGGGGAGAGCTCTACGTCGTGGCCGTGGGCAGGGCTAAGGGGAGGCGGGGAAAGGGGGGGCTACACCCTAGTGGACACCCTCAGTGTCCACCTCGAATTATCCGAACACGACACCTCTTTTGAGCAAGCCTCTCACCTCCCCTGCGTCTCTTCAGCTCCTGATATCTCAGAGCATCCCCTTCTTACTCATGAGTATCCCGTGTCTCCCGAGTAGCCTCTCCACCCCCATTCCCTTCATTCCCAACCTTTCACCTTTCGGAGCTCTCCCCCACCTTCCAGAGGACCTCCTCCCTCCCCAGAGTGTTCTCACCTCTTACCTCCCAGGGCACTTCCCGCACCCTTCAGCATCAGCACCCTTCACTCCCTACCAGCCCCTTTCTTTTCCATACTCATTTTTAATCCCTCCCTACATCTCTTTTTCCCCTCATTTTTGAGGCCTTCTTCCCGACATGCTCCTTTCTCTGACAGCTTCAGACGCTGGCAAATGGAGTGGTGAGGGGGGAGGGGATCAGCTTTGAAGCTTTCCACAGTTCAGTCCCCACTTCTGCAGTGAGACAGAGACACAGACAGAGACAGCAGGAAAGACAGAAACAGAGAGACACAGATGCAAAGAGAGAGACAGAGCCACAGACACACATATAGACATACAGACATACAGACATAAGTGAGAGACATACAGAGAGACAGAGATAGACACAGGGAGAGAGACACACACAGAGATACAGAGACAGAATTTGCGTGAAGAGACGGGAAGATATCTTGTGACTTCAGATTGCCTGCCGAGAGACCCCAAAATATATCGGAGAGAAAAGGGTGAACCCCATGCTTTCATGGACATCATCAAAATTCAACTGTCTTTTTTTTTTTTTTTTTTTTTTTTTAATTCAGTCTTTTAATTGGACTTTGGACTCAAAACCCGGCACCTGTGGCCACAGCCTTTTTAAAAGAGGCAAAGCAAAGACCTAATTTCAATCCAATATTTTATTAAATACCTAGAGGCTACTGCATGTGTCCAGTACCAAAGACAGAAAGAAATCTTTGTCCTAGAGGAGTTTACAATCAGCTGGTGGGAGGAGAGGGAGAATTTGTATTCATAGATGAGCAATAGCTATCCTTATCTGTGAGTGATAAGTGATAGTGGTGGGAACAAAAATGAAATGCAAGAAAAATGTTGCAGGAAGATTTGAGAAGGGAAAAGATAGTTTCATTGGGAAGAATCTGGGAGTAATGGAGGTCTGCAGGATCAAGAAAATACCTAGCTAATTTCTGCCAACTCCTTATGTTCTCCTTGCTAAATTCAACTTTCCTGAGATATCTCCTGTGACTAAATGAACATGCAGACAGGAAAGTGCTTCATCTTTCGTGGTTCTCCTTTTTTCTCTCAAAACTCCAGACTTCACATCATGGAAAACTTCTAGTCTTGATGTTTTGGAAAGAGCTGCCAGATTTCCTCTTCTCTTCATAGCGAAATCTTAACGTTGCTGAGTCTCTTTATGCTCAACTGTACCCCTTTTTATAGGGTTGTCTTGAAAAAATATGAGATATGTATTCTAATTTGTAAAACTAGTAATGTAAAAATGTACATATATACAATTAAACATATATTTTTCCCCCAGTTCCTGGGGCTTTTTCAGGCTTCAGAGATAGCATGGTTATTAAAACGTTCCTTTTCTAACTTCTCAGGACCAATAAATAGAAAAATCTGCTTCCCTGGGGCCAAATCCAGAAACTTTTAAAAAGTTCAAAAGAAAAATGGGGCAGAGAAACTAAGATTAAAAAAAAAAAAAAAAAAAAAAAAAAGCAAAACAAAACCAAAAAATTAAACTACTATACAAGGAGAAATTATTGAAAGCTCAGCCCTGAATCAATTCTTTCCCCCCCCCCCCCCACCTATTTTACAAATGAGGTCACTTACAGTGACATGCCTAAAGTCAAATGTGATTCTAAAGCCAACAAGATTGCCAATAGGCCATATGGTCATCTACCCTGATTAGGTCATCTTATTGTCAAATGAGTTAATGAAAAAAGCACATAGGATAGGGTATTCCCTTCGCTTCTCCCCTTTCTGATCCCAGAGCTATTTGACATTAGCTTTCAGTTGGTCAGGGTAATGACCATAGAGTTGTTACGTCTTTGATCCCTCCTGGATGTTTCTGTGGTTGGTAAAAAGTCTTTTGCTCTGATTTTTTTCTATACTTTCCAATTTGTTTTTAGCTTTTCTATAGGGAATCCCTTCCCATCCCCAGCCTCTTTTCCTATTTCAAACTCTTGCTTTCTTTTGACTGCTAACTGAGTTCCTGTTTCCTGTCTGAGGGACATTTCCAACTCTCAGCTCATTTTCTCAGGATCATGAAAACTCAGACTAGAAAGGCTCTCAAAAGTCACACTTGAACAAGAATGTCTTTTACAGCATGTCAACAACCTAGGTCATGTTGCTTCTCTAGAGAACCTTTGAAGAGAAGACACCCACTATCCCCAGAAGGATGCCATTCCACTTTGAGGCAGTTACAATTATATTTGTCTCTACAATTTTAACTTATTCCTAGTTTTGTCTCCGAGGGCCAAGTAGAACAAGTTGTATCCTTCAAATATTTAAACACACCTTTCCTCAAGTTTTCTTTAGGTTAAGCATTCTCAGTGCTTTCCATTGTTTCTTGTATGACATGGTTTTCAATTCCTTTATCTATTGGTCACAGTCTTCTGGATATGTTCTATGTGGTTAATATCCTTCCTATCATATCATTGCCTCTCCATTTCTTACCAACTAATATAGCAAGATTACCATCCTTCTCACTTTGCACAACTGACTTCTCAAACCAGTCTAGGATAGTAATAGCTTTTTGGATTGTTGTCTGTTATGTTGAGCTTGTTGTAGTCCATTAAAACCGAATAAAGTTGTCTAACCATACCTCCCATCACCTGTATTTAGAAAATTGATTATTTGAGCTCAAGCATGGGACTTTACATTTATACTGATTAAAATTCTTTTTAAATTAGAGGGTTTTTATTAACACTTTTATTTTCTCTTCCTCCTATCTCTCATTCCATTGGGAAAAGAAAAAAGAAAAGCAAATTGTTGTAACAAAAAAAAATTCCCTTATTGGCCATGCAAAAAAGTATATACATGTGTGTACATACATAGGATGTTTATGTACACACAGCTTTGTGTCTATACATAAATGTACACATAGATTTATGTATATACATATGCATACATATGTGTATGTATTTGCAAACTGAATCACCTTTTAGGTGATAGCATATTTCAATATCAGTCCTTTGGAATCATTGATGGTTATTGCATTGATTACAGTTCTCAGTTTCCCTAATTATCCTGACCCAGTCCTGACTCAGTTTCCCTGCTTTTCTGTCCTGCAAAACCTCCCCTCCCTCTTTATCAGAATATTTGATAAGGATAAAATGTCTTATATTTTAGAATATCAGAAAGCCTTTCCCCATCCCAAGCTATCAGAATGTCAGATACTATCTTATCAAGATGCCTCTCCCCATGTCCGGAGTGTCTCCCCCTATTACATCCCCCTCTCTAGAGGCTCCCCCACCCTGTCAGAGTCCCGTTCCCACTCTCAGTACCCTGACTTTGTCCCTGCCTCTCTCTACTCATGTATCTGAACCATGTGTATATAGGTCATTGAGAACTCTGATTGTTGGCTGGATTCTTGGAGACAATAGTCTTATTCAGCCCTGGGACCAAACCATGGATCCATCTGATCCCAGCATATCTCTCTATTTAATAAATTATTAAATACTCTCTAAACTTTATTTTGCTCAGTTCCTCCTGCATTACAGTAGTTCAAACTTTCAAAATTGTCTTCATAGTATTATTGTTATTGCATAAATTGCTCTCCCAATTCTGCTCATTTTATTCTTCATCATGTTGTAAAAGTCTTCAAAATTATTTATTTTAATAATTATGATGTTATATATTGGTTCTGCTTATTTTATTCTGCATCAATTTATACAAGTCTTTTTGTGAATGAATTAATCGATTTCCTTATTCCTTACAGAACAAAAATATCTCATGATATTCACATACTACAGTTTGCTAAGTCATTCTCCAACTGATGGATATCATTTTAATTTTCATGTTTTTGACATCACAAAACAAGCTACTATAAATATTTTTGTATATATAAGACTTTTTCTTCTTTCTTTGAACCTTTTTTTTTTTTTTTTTTTTTTTTTTTTTTTTTTTTTTTTAGGGCATAGGTTTAGCAGTAGTTTAGCTCTATCCTTATTATATTTCTTCACATTCAGTTTGGCCCCTCATTATTGCTTGGTCTTCTATCCAAATCACTGATTGAATATATTTACAGCATAGGACTGGGGACTTTATCTATAACATTCCAAGTCAACATTGACCCACCAAAAACTTCCTTTGGTCCAATCATTCAATCAGTTTAAACTCCACACAATTGTACTATCATATAGGCATAGTATTCCATCTGTCCACAAAGAAAGCATGAGTTTTTTTTTTTCATAACAGAAATCAGAGGAACATGGAATTTAGAGGTCATTTGGACATCAGAGATCATTTTTTCATTAATAAATGAACAAAGTGAGGATTATGTTATTTTAGTTACTTACCCAAACTAACAAACAGTAAGTAGAAGGAACAAGATTCAAACTCAAGTTTTGTGTCTTTCTATCTAGCACCATATGATTGACATCTTCTGAGTCCAATAAATGACCAAGTCCAAAGGCTGAAATTCTAACCCTAATTCTATTTTTGCCATTACTCCAGATTCTCATGAAAATTTCAACAATCATGCATTTCTAGGGAAGGAATGGAATTTTTCCTAAATCATATCATTGCATTTAAAATGATAGATCCCTAGGCTGGAGTGTAGGTATTTAGCCTTCTCTTCTGTTTGAAGAGAATGATTTACTTTGTGGTCTCCTGCTGTCATCATCAGTACTTCACTAAAGATATAGAAATCATAGAGCTAGAAGGGGAGGACATCTAATCCAAACCTCTCATTTGACAGCCACCCCGTGGGGAGAGAGGAGTGTCATTTAAGTCCAAAATTCTTATCTAACAGTTAAGAAACTGAAGCCCAGACAAATGAATTTAACCGAAAAGCTCACTTAGCTAGTAAATAACTGAGGGAGAAATTGAATCCAGATCCTTTGAATTCAGATCCAGTGGTATTTCTGTTTATAACAGCAATTCTCAATTTCTTTCCTCCCCATACAATATTTGTCACAAACAATTGGGGCAGAAGAGTTCAGAGACTTGGGCATAGGAACATAATTAAAAGCATAAATTCCATACCATTCAGAGTATGTCTAGTGGGAAACACTCTGTGAGAGCACCTACCTTCATCATAAAGTGCCAGGGTGAGGGATTAGGTACTTTGCAGAGGTAGTGCCTTTTGAAAACAAAGGAAGATTGCTCAAATTGTTTCCTTGCCTTTCTCTCCCCCATCCTCCATCCCAAATCTCCTCCTTCCCATTCAGGTATCATGCTCATTACTCATTTCCTCCTCCATAACATTACTCATAATGTCGGTTGCCCTCCTCCACTCCAGTGCATTTTCCACCATCTCTATTCCAAATTCTATTCATTCTTCAAGGGCCAACTCAGATCTACCTCCCCCATACTGTCATCCTACACCATTCCTTCCTATAGGGATCTCTTCCTTCTAGCAGCTCTTATTGTACAAAATGCATTTAGTGATTTGCTTGTCACTTATTGAATTGTTATGCCACAGTTCTCTTTAACTGTTCTGACTTGGTTTCCCCTGAACTAGTTTCCTTTGTCTCAGTTTCCTTAGCTGTTCTGTTAAATCCCCTTAGTCGTAAAAACCCACTCTAGTCCATTAAGACTGGGGACCGTTTACTCTAAGGTTATATATTGCTAGCAAGATAAACAAGAGAGCAGAACTCCTGACCCTCCCCTGTCCTCAAGAATTTACAATACCCCTCTAAAATATTCCAAGATACCTCACTGACATCTTTATCTCTGGGTATTCAGACATCCTGTCTCTGGGCTTATAGGAGTTATGGTCTCCCCCCAACCTGACAGAAGCCTTCCCGCTTTTTGGGGGGGAGGTCTTTGTCTCTAGGGTTATTTAAAGGAAGAGGCCGCTCTTATTCGGGGCTGCTTCATTCTTTGAGATGACAGCCCTGGGACCAACATGGATTCCTTGGTCCCAGTATATCTTTATCTCTCTCTGACTGGATAATTTGAGACGAGAGTCCTGTCCAGTCAATTATACTCTCCAATTAATAAACTATTGAAAACTCTCTAATCCCTCTCCTGCCTCAGTTTCTCCGGCATTACAGAATAATTCAATAGTCAAAAAGAGCTAGTAAAGGTGTTGTCTCCATTAAACCAGAATGTGATTCCTTCATGCCTTTAGTAAATGATCCTGGGAAAAATTCGTCACCTGGTGGCCAGCCTTCTCCTTTTGAGTTTGTCATCAGATGACAAGTGTATGAAATCCATTAATGGGCCTGAAAGCCCTTTCCAGCCTTGTAGGACCTTCTAGAGCTTATACTTAGATAGTATCACCTTCAAGAGCCCAGGGTCATCCCTATTCCATGAAGAGACATCATAGGAGGACTTTTAATAGAGGTATTTACTACATATTTGTAGGTAGGCATAGGAAATAGGAACTAGGTCTGTGATTTCAATGATAAATAGAACTGATCTTTGAGGGAACTGCCTTTATCAGTGCAGGTGAGCACTTACCTTTTTTTTTTTTTTTTTTTGCAATTTGTAGCCAAAGAGGGTTTGTCTAGAGAGATTAAGTGGCTCCCCATGATACACACTCAGAGCTCACACACTAGAGCTTCTTGATTTTCAGGATAGCTCTACTGGTACAAACTGCTATTTCTCTCATATTCATAATATATCTTCCCAACTAGGCTGTGTTCATCTGGAAGGTGAAGACCTTTTTTCTGTCTCCTCCACAGGGTAGCCAATCATAGGAAGATTAAGCAAAAACACAACGACTGTTCCAGGAGGGGAATCCCCCATGGAAAAGTCCTGCTTGAAAAACAGGAATTTTCTTTTTACCCCCAAGATCAGAGACTGGAGGTTCTGATTTGGAAATAGAAGGTTCAGATGTTCATACACCTCCCCTTTTCTCCTCGAAGTCCCATAGCTGGGGTTTTGCTATATATTGCTAAGGAGGGAACTGGAGGTCCATATTTTCCCATGATGAGGATTGTTGGGATCTGGGATTTAGAAGGCAGAGGAATGAATACATTCATACACACACTAATTCACGGGTGCTCACTGCTAAATGTTTAACATCTCTGCACCCAATGGAATCTAGTCTAGGGCACAGTTCTCTCCTGTTTCCAGCCAAACATAAAAAGAGTCTGGGGGGGGGGGCGTTAATACCATCTGTGAAAATTGGGTTTTTGGAGGGATAGGGATGGCAGGAGGTTGTCAAACAAGCAGAAAAGTACTCCTTTTACTACCTAATTCTCATTTTGAAAAGTGAGAGATGGAGAGAAACCTAGGGACTAAGACAAATAAGAAAAATGAACAGAAGTGGATAAGTGGGGCCATGGGTGAAGAGGAGGGAAAGACAGAGACCGACATAGACATAGGAAAAAGAGATGTAAAGGCCATAAGAGAAAAGGACAATCTATTTAACCTGGCCATCCTAAAGCAAGGAAAAGGCATGAGGCCCAAAGCAAAGACTGAAAGACCACTTGGTGAGGATGTTGAAAAAGTCACCTTTGGGCATGGGCTGGCCTGAATGACCCCTGGCACCCCTTTAATCTCAAGAATTGTATACTTGGCTCTAGGGGACAGTAAATGTCGCCCTGGCTTCCTGATCTTTATCCTCCTCCAGCCTCAAACACATGCTTGATTAATCAATGAGCATTTATTAAATGCCCACTGATGTGATAGGCATTGTGCCAAGTGATGGGTTTCAATTAGAATTCTGGTTCTAGAGTCAGGAAGATCAGAGTTCAAATCCAACCTCAGATACTTATTAATTATGTGACCCTGGGCATGTCACTTAACTCTGTCTGCCTCAGTTTCCTCAACTGCAAATGAGGAAAATCTCCCTCATAAGGTTGCTGTTAGGATAAAATGAGATAAGATTGTAAAGTGCTTAGAACAATGCCTGGCACGTGGTGTTTAAAAACATTTATTCCCTTCCACCTGTCTACACTCACAGAGCTTACATTCTAATGGAAGAGACAAAAAATACACATATAAGTAAACAGTGAATAAATAGAAACATACAAGATCACGAGGAAGACATCTGCAGTTGGAGGAATTAAAAAAAAAGCTTAATTATTGAATATGGTGCTAGAACAGCTTTTTAGAGAAGAGAAGAATTTAATAGATAAAAGCAAGGAGAGACTGAATTCCAGAAATGAAGGGGTCACAAGGACAAGGAGACTGGAGATCATATGTGTTGAATAAGGGACAGTGAAGGTTAGTGTCTCTAGATCATAGTATGGAGGGAGGAATCATGGAGAAGATCAGAAAGTTAGTTTGAAGTCTGGTTGTAAAGGGCTTTAAAAGTCAAACAAAGAAGTTTATATATAACTCTAGAGACAATAAGGAATTACAAGAATTGAGCTGGGGGGGGGACATGGTCAGATCTAGCTTGCATTCGGTGTATGAAGGAAGCATTGGAATGGTGAGAGGCTGGAGGTACGGAAACTAAGCAGGATTTGCTGCCATTATCCAGGAGAGAGATGATAAGGGTCTGAGCCTGAGTCAAGGCTATGTGAGCAGAGAGAGTTGGATCAGAGAGATGTTGAAGACAGAAATGGCAAGTTCTGGAAACTGATTGGATAGTTGCAGTGAAGGAGAGTATTAAGACAAAACGAGGAGACTTTAAGAATGGTGGTGTCTTTGAAATAAGGAAATTTGGAAGAGTTTTAGACAAGTTGAATTTATGCTGTCTCTGGGACATCTAGACTGATATCTCCAAGGGCATCTGGTGCTTCAGGACTGAAGTTCAGAGAGGATATAGGGAAGGAAGTTTTGAAATAATTTGTGGGACAGAGTGAGACAGAGAATCTCCCATTAGGGAGAAAAAGGATAAAATAGGATAAACTCTACTGTTTGGCTTGAAAGCCCTTCACAACATGGTCCCAACCTCTGTTTCTTGGATCATTCTATATTTTCCTTTTCTCACAGACCATAGTCCAGGTGAACTAACTTTCTTAACTGTTCTTCACAGATGGCACTCTATCATTTCACTCTATTTCTTGTTTTTTCTCTGGCCATTCCTCAGACCTGAAATGTACTCTTTCTTTACTTCTGCCTCACAGAGTCCCTCTGTAGCTCACTCTCCAAGTCCTACCTTTTAAAGGAAGCCCTTTTTGATCCCCTCACTGATAATGTCTCCTCTCACAAACTGCCTGCAGTTGTTTTGTATGTATTCTGCCTTGCTTCTAGCCCACCATGTCTAGTATAAGTATGTGGTCCTTAGAAGTATCTTGTTATGTGTGATCCTTATGCAAAACTTTGAAGGAAATCCTAAACCTAATTGTAAAAGTTCAGTTCCTCTAAGAACCTCCTTCAGGGAGGAACCCTGAATACCCTATTTTAGAGAAGATGATAATTGAAAGGCTCAATGGTTTCACTCTTCCTATTTAAGTGAAAATAGAGTACAGTTTTTCTTTTATATATATATATATATATATATATATATATATATATATACTTCCTATATACTAAGATGAACACTACTGGGATTATGTCTCCAGTATTTGATCTTGATTTCTGTCAAAGTGAATATTAGAGATCTTCAAATGAAGGGCATATGAGTCCATTGGAGAATGTCCTCCAGAAGATTCTAGTTTAAGGGCATGTTGGTTTCATGACCTCCGAGGTCTCATCCAAATGGGAGATTCCATGATTCAGATTCTGAATATATCAAAAGAACACAAGTACTCGTCATGATACAGAACAAACATTGTCAGCCCACTTTAGGAACTTCAATCCACTTCCATAACCTAAGACAATCTTTTTTTTTTTTTTTTAATACACTGGTCTTCCTCTCCTACTCCTCTCCTACTACTCCAATGAACTACTAAGGGTATTAGTTTGCTGAAAATGTTTACCTTCTAGAAACAGTGATAGGATTAGGGAATACGTTAAAGGAATAAGTTTTTATTAAACACCTACCTATGTGCTTGATACTGTGCTTTACAAACATTATCTCATTTTGACCAGGGTGAGAAAACTCTTTGGAGACAGTGGTTAGTGATGACAGGGGAAGAAAAAGAGCAAGTGGGTTATTTATGGAATCCAAAAAGAAAACAAAGGTAACACAGTAACTTTTGTCTGGGCTTAGGATCCCAAAACTGTATTGGTCAGAAAACTATGGGCCCCTTCCTCAAATCCCTCAATGCGACCACAGAGCTTCCTGTTTCTGAAGGTGAAAGGCCTGAGTAGTAATCCATCAGTTAATCAGCTCTGATTCTTTCATACTTGCTTGTTATGAGCTTACAGGTTTCATTGTAGCTAAATTTAGGGTGTAGTCTGGAGATAGGGCAAGGGAGGTGTCATTGGGTTAACTAAGGCCTTTTCTGGCAGTTCCTTTCTCCCGCTACCTTTTTTTCTTTTTAAAGAAATCCATCACCTTTTTGAAGGATAAGACCCTACATTACAGTACAGCTTTTCAAATACTAGCCCTTGGCTTGGAGGATATCACACAATCATAAATTTAGAAATAGGAGAGACCTTAGAAGTCATCCAGTTTTACTCTAGCTAAACTCTAGCTCAAGGTATTTCGCCCACTAACTTTTTGTTCCCCAAATCTGCTTGGCTCTCTGAGCTCTGAGATCTGCTGTACTTATTAGACTATTGCAGGTTCTCTTTTTTCTGCCATTTCCTATTTCCTTTCTTGCTTAGGGTTCCACACATATACAATATTTTGGGGGGAGGAAAGGGTGTTATTCACAAGGACACATATGTGTACATACACCCACCTATCCACTATATATATATATTTGGATGGGGCTCTAAGAAACTGAGAAAGTGTAATGTACACAAGGAAACAAATTGGTGTTTAGTAGACAGTATCCAGATTTACGTAACTGTTCCTAGATGAATTATTTGGGCCTAGCCCTGCATTGTCTCCATGATTTACTAAGCTCAGAATCCCTTCTCTGAGACTTGATATACCCCTTCTGGCCTACTTGAGAATGACACTTTGCTCTGATTCCAGGGGCCTCTGAACATGTCCATGTAGATGGTACCATTATTCTCCCAGGTATCTCCATCATATTCTCCCATATATCTCCATCATATTTGATTCTGGTCTTCTAGACTTATAGCTGGAGGGACCTTAGGGGCCATTTAGTCCAACCCCCTTTACAGATGAGGAACCGGAGATTGGAGTGGATAATGACTTGCTTAACATCATGTTGGAGATAAATGGTAGAGTTAGAATTTAAATTTAGATTCTTGGTGGCCATCTTGAATGCTCTTTCCAAAATGATCATCTACTATTGACTCTATCTCGAGAGTCTCCCATCTCTCCCTCCTCTCCATTCCCACTGCAAACATCTTGTCTAGGCCCTCAGGGAGCCCATGTGTCCTGGCACTCTCCAAGCCTCCTCCAGCTCTTGCCTTCAGTCCTGTCTACATATTTTTAATCCCAAGCTATTATTGGCACTTCTACTTTCCCACGGAAAGATTGTCTTTTATCATATCTCTTTCTGTCTCAGCATAGCCTTGCATTTTGTTTCATTTATGAATAGGCAAATTAGTTCAGTTCACAAAAGATCATTATAGAGTTATCATTTTCAAGGACCCAGAGAACAAAATGTGGAAGGGAGAAGATCTATTTTGGATCATATTCTGCCAGATTCTGCGGTGGGAATGATCTTGCAATTTCATTTTTACTTTTAAGACATTTTTACAAATACATTTTCATCCCAACTTTTATTGACACATAAGTATTTATTTATATGGACAAGAACTAAAGGCAATATAAACAACACAAAAATATAAATAATCCCAAATCCCAACAATGCCCTTTCCCCCCCAAAAGAACCCCTCAATTAAACAAAATAATATGAAAAAGTGATTTCAAGAGAATGTAAATATTGCTTCATTTTTTCTAGTTGGGTTGTTTACTTTTCATTCTGTTTTTAATGCTGATTAGAATGGAGGCCTAGAACGGTTCTCTTAACGAAGTGGTTTGTTGTTGCTATTCAGTTGTTCCAATTTCAGCCATGTCCTTGAGTTTTCTTAGCAGATATTATTAGAGGGATTTGCCATTTCCTTCTCCAGCCCATTTACAAAGGAGAAAATGAGACAAATAGGATTATGTAACTTGCTAAGGGCTTGGAGATTGGATTTGAATTTTAGGAGATGAGTAGTTTAATTTATTAAGCACCTACTATGTGCCAGGATTTGTGCTAAGTATCTCCTTTTTAAAAAAGTTTATTTATTTTTAATACATACTGTTTTACGAATTATGTTGGGAGAGAAAAATCAGAGCAAACAGGAAAAACCATGGGAGAGATTAAAAAAAACAAACAAACAGAATTCAGTCTCCTTAGATCTTTCTCAGTCAGATGACATTTTCTGTCCAAAGCCTATTGGGATTCTTTTGAATCACTGAATTGAGAAGAACCATGACTTTCATTGTTGATCATTTTATGCTAAGTATCTTAAGGGATACAAAGAAAGACCAAAAGAATCCCTGTTCTCAAGGAGATCACAGTCTAATGGGGAAGACTAATAGCTATGTATAAACAAACAATAGTCAAGATAAGTTAAAGAAAATCACAGTGGAAAGGCCCTTGACTAATTTGTGTTCAATCAGCTGGGAGTTAGTCCTGTCAAGGGAGAAAAAGAAGAGGGAAGGGAGAATTCCAGCCATCAATTTCACAGCTTCATCTCCAATCCTTCCCATTCCTATGTATCTTCCTGAGATAGTTTTCAGTAATCAGATAAATTCCTCAAGGCCACAACAATGGCAATGGTGGAGCCTTTAAAATGATGGATAATTAGAGCTGCTGATAATGGATTTCTGCTTGGGCCATTTGTATGTCTTTAGTTTGCTTTTCAGGAGCATCTCAGTAAACATGTCAACAGTGGTCTCAGTGACTTCCATCTCCTTATCTCTCCCGAAATTAAGTCAGTGTACTGGTTTTGTCATTCAGGTATGTGAAGGATTTTCTCCCAGGATTGCAGGAAGACATCAAAAAGGTTGTGAAGCTAGGAAATTGTTGACCATTAATTCCTGATCGTGGAGCATTCCTTGTCTCCTGGGGGGGGCTGGGAAGGGTGAGTATAATGCATTAAAATGAAAAAAGAAGTAATTTTACACAGGTTTATAGACAGAGCTAGGAGAGACCTTAGAGATCACCCCCACCCCTTTTATACATGAGGAAACAAAGCCAGAGAGATTTTGTAGAGTAAGCTAGATGGCACTTGTCCATGGCAAATCACAACCCCTGTTTACCTCAGTTTCTTTATCTGTAAAATAGGAATAATAATAGTACCTACTTTCTAGCATCATAGTGAAGAACAAATGAGATAATTTTTGTAAAGTGCTTAGCTCAGTGTCTGGCACATAGTAGACACTTAAATGCTTGCTAGCTTTTTTCTTTCCAAGGTGACACAACTGGAAAGTATGGCAGGACTAGAATTTTAATCTAGGTCCTTTGTTTCTAAATTCAGATCAAAGATACTTTTATTGACCCAGCACTTTTAGCTGATAATAGCTGAAGGGAAGGGTGTATTGGTAAATGTTTAACAACTAGTTATCTAAAAAAATAATCAAATGCCACTTTTATGTTTAATATGCCTTACTAGTATTTTTCTCCATCATTTCTTCAATTTTAGACAATCAACAAAGCAATAAATAAAGCTCCGATTTGTAGGTGATTGCAATTTATGAGATGTAAATGCTCATACTGAAAAAAATCTTCAATTAGGTGGCTCTCTCAGGACTGTCCAAGCCGGCTCCAGCACAGCCTTGGTTTTAGGTTCTTTCCTCTTCTTTCTGATCAAGAGTAATTTATACTCTAATAAAGAACTTTTAGAGACTCCTACCTCCCCCCCCCCAAAAAAAAAAAAAATCCTCCAACCCTCCCAAACTCCCCCTCTCAAAATAAGTAATTAGTGGTGGAATTTCAGGCAGTGCAAAGGCAGGTAGGGCTATTTTGGTTGTTTTTTATTCTACCTACTTGTAGAGCTACTTCTGATGGGCTGGAGCATTTACAAGTGAGCAAAGACACCAAGGGGCCTTATCTTATCTTCCCTTAAGTCTTAGTAAGGGGCAGAGCCAGGATTAGAGCCCAAGTATGAGTTTAGGGATCTTCCCACTGAACCACCTAGCATTCTCACTGACTCCATCCCCACCTTTAGTCCCTCCCGCCACTCCTTGTAGGTGTTTCTTAGTTTATTTATTAACATTTATTGAAAGTGTCTCCTCTAGATAAGGGACCTGCACATTTCTCTGTATGCTTGGCTGCTTGTATGCATCGGTGCTTTGATCAAACTCTTTCCAGACTGTTTAGTTTTCATTTGTCATAGCGTACAACTTGCCAGGAATGATGTGAGAGCCAGATAGGAATCAGTGAGGGTTTTTGAAATTAAAAAAATATATATTGTAGTCATTAACACAGAATGTACAATACTCTTTGGGTACATGAAAAGGAAATTGGATTTAGAAGTGATGGTTCCCGGCATCGGGCATTTTCTCTGCTTTCCTCACTACTGAGGATACGTGGGCTCCTCTCACATGGAAGCTATTCCGATAGTGAGCGCTTCAGGAGGCCCCCTGCCCTTGCCCACCCAGCCGGAGCCTCTCTCCTCCTGGACCTCTCTAGATCTCTAACCACTGGCTCTGAAGATGAGCGGCTCTGAGACGTCCAGAGCTGCGGGGAGATCCTTGTTCTCAGGGGCTTTCTCCCTTCCCAGAGTGGACCCGGATGGTGACATGCCCAGGGGTGGGGATGGAGCGGGGGAGTATGAAAGCACATGGAGGCGGGGATCTTTGGGGTTGGGGGGGGACCCCGAGGCTTGTGGATTCTCCTTGGCTTTTAAGCAAAGGTCGGAGGCCTGCTTGTCAGGGTCTTGCCATCTGCACCTCCGAAATCTGGCGACTCCCAAATATCCGGCTCCCATCCCGTCACTTTCATGTTCCTTCTAAGAGAAGAAAGAACAGCCTAAGCTGCCCATCCCCTGGCCCCTATAATGGGGCTGTGGGATGTCTGGAGCAGCACTGCCCCCTCCTGGCTGCCCTTCAGAAGGCAGATAAGCATAAGGGAACTCAGATTAATGGGAAAATCTAGGGTCCTGATCCCGATGCTCGCCCCCGACATACGGGCTGGGAATCAAGAGCAATCCCTTTGGAGATAGTCCCTTTCCCCTGCCTGCAGCCAGCCCCGTTGGGCTGGGGATTGGAAGGGGGCTTTTCTGTCTTCAGGCCCAAGGGATCTGATCCATTTCTAGCTTTCACGCCCCTTTGTGCTCAGGCCTGTCAGTGAAGCAGCATTAATTAGGCACCACCTGTGCCAGGCACACGGCTAAGCACTGCCGTCATAACGGTAAAAAGCAGCCTCTGCCGTGAGTCTAATGCGGGGGACAGCAGGTAAATGGCTGCACAAACAGGAGACGTTGGGAGAGAAACCTCGGGGAGAAGGCACTAGGGAGCTTGGCAGGGACTTGTCGGGGGAGAAGCCACGACCTGCAGGAAGCCAGGAGGCAGAGTTGAGGGAGAGAATTCCAATGAGGGATCCCCAGATAGGAGACAACTGCCTCTACAAACCTGGCCTGGAAAGTGCCTTTCCCCAGGTCTCAGAGGGGCAAGGCAAGGATTCTGACCCAGGCATTCCCCAATCCTCTTCCATGGGAAGCCCTTCAAATACAAGGGGGAGGCAAGGATTCTGACCTAAGCATTTCCTAATCCCCTTCCATGGGAAGCCCTTCAAATAAAAGGGGGAAGGCAAGGATTCTGACCCAGAATTCCTAATTCCCTTCTATGGAAAGTCCTTCAAATACAAGACAGTTAGTCTGGTCCCTCCAACCAAAGGTTGGAGACAAGTGAGTATGTGGAAGAGGGAGGGGGAAGCCTGGGAAAGCTCTTAAAAGTCTTCTTAGTCTTGGGAGTTACCTGTCCATCTGGAGGTATTCTCCCTGGCTTGAACAGTCAAACGGACCCTGCAGTTGGGGTCTCTTCTCAGAAATTATCGCCTTTAAAGTGCCTGGAGATTTTATGGCATCCTGGGAAGGCAGAGGATCAGCACCAACTACTACTTTGCAAAGGGGAACAGGGAGAACAGAATGGTATCTCTGGCCAGGGTCATTCCAAAGGTTCCAACCTGAGAATGATGGAAGATTCAGGCCGGGCAGATGCTGCCCCCCAGCCGCCGAAGGAGGAATCGCTTTCTTTGCCCTCCCTACCATTCATTAGGCACTCCATAGCCAGCAGCTCAAGGTGGTTTATCTTTTTGAACAAGGGTTTCCCATCTCATCTATGCTGGTCTCTCTCTAGAGGCCAAATGCTGCATCTTTCCTCTTCTTTCCAAGCCCAGGCCCATTAAAAGTCTTCACTAAAAGCCTTATACTTGGGCATCCCACGACAGAGGAGAGTTTAATATTCTATCACCCAAAATACGGGGTGCCCCAGTGCCTTGCACTGGAAAGTCAAGAAAAGTAAGTCTCTGCTTTCAAGATTAGACTTTATACTAGAGTCGTCACATTTTAACTTGGCTGAGACAAATTCCAAAACTGGAATCTTACCAGATGTTCAGACCTTAGGTCTGTACCTCTCTATCAAAGATAACTTGCATTTTCAAAAGGTTTAATCTTTAATGGTAAAACTGGAGGCATTCTGATAGGCAGGTGGCCAAGATTTCTTTTAGTTGGAGTGTTATCTGTTTTACTGGGTTGTCAGGCAAGCCCTAGGCTTGTGGGTTGTGGGCACGTCTGCCACAGCATGCATCAGGGACACACTTGAGGTCCTGTGGTTCTTCAGGAGCCTGGGACTCTTTAACCATTGTCCCTTCCTCTCTCTAGAGGTTACCCAGAGCTCTAGAAAAAAGAATGTCAAGAAAGGAGAGCTGACTGGTCATCCTGCCATCTAGGGGAGGGGGTGGGGTAAGAGGTGAAAAATTGGAACAAGAGGTTTGGCAATTGTTAATGCTGTAAAGTTACCCATGTATAAATCCTGTAAATAAAAGGCTATTAAATTTAAAAAAAAAAAAAAAAAAAAAAAAAAGAAAGGAGAGCTGGATCCAAGACCTATTAAAGACCCTGGGAAGAAGTTCCTTTGCCTCAGGGGTTAGCCTTTGGACAATAATAGGAAGTCAGTACAAAGACTAGGTAGGGGATTGCTAAAGTTCAGGAGAATTTATTCCGAGAATCAAACTGCTCAAATGCAAGTACTATTAAATGCTTTCCTGGGATTGGAGGAGAAATAGCTGGAACTGCTGCTGTCTTGACTGGAGTTACGATGATCGATTGGTGAGTCAGTCACAGTTGTGGGCTCACAAAAGCAGTTTGTCACAAAATTCTTTATTGGACTTGAATCACAGCACAATCTCCAGTCCCCTCCCCACCAGGGGGTCCCCAGGGATGCACGTGGAGGTTTGCCCACCACTTGGGTTAAGCTAGAGAGCCAGCCTGACATGACCCAAGTTTCCTGAGTGATCAACACTTGTAGGGTGAGTTCAAGGATGATTTTGCTCCATTCTATGGAAATATTCATGCTCACAGTAGCCTACATAGAGAGGCTGGGCTTGGATACCTCGTCTGTAAGAAGACAAAAAGGAGAAAACAGGTCATGGGAAGGAGGGGACAGAGCTAGGGATGGGGAGGAACTGACAGAAAATCACTTATGTGCCTATGGGTAAAAGCCTGGGGAACCTAAAACAGTTCCTGTCCTCAAAAAACTCACATTCTACTGTTGGATACAACATGTACACAAAGAAAGAGCAAGGTAATTTTAGGACTGATTGAGCCCTATCTAGGGCCAGAGGTCTTAGGCTGAGGATGGAAACAAGCCGAAGATCCTCAGAGCTCCAGCTTAGGGAGGCCCAGGAAATGGGAAGGTGTGGGCTCACAACCAGGGCTTTGGGATGGAGAGGTCAGGGGTTACGCCATGGACAACCTCAGACTAGCCTGAGTCATTCCCTACATCTCTGGGCACTACAAGTCTCAGCTTTGAGCAGGAGGGTACCTCCTGAGCTGGGGGCCACAGATTCTAATGGCTTGGTGGTCTAAAATATCATCTAGTCTAATCATCTTGTTTCATTTGGTGGGAAACAGGCTCAGGGACGAGTTAAGTGCTCATAATCACAGCATTTGAATTGGACCCTCCAATCTTACTCCTAACCTAGTGAGCTTTCTACAATGATCATGTCTGGCGAGGTGTGCAATCAATCCGGGAGAGAACAAATTATTGTGGTCTAGCTCTTGGCTTTAAGGAACCTCCTTCCTTCTGCAAAAATTCTTAGAAACAGCCAAACTTAACAATGTTTGATGAGAAGGACTGCATAGACTGCAAAAAGGCTCTGAGGAGTTTGGGTACTATGTCTAATCCACATCATTGGACTGAAGCCAAAGTTAAAAAGGCAAATTTACAAATATCATCTTCCCAATCCCACAATAATTTGCCTTTGTGAAAGCTCAAAATACCAATCTAGGGCACAATCGCTGCCCCTCCTACCTGAGCAGCTCACACCGGAAGTGGGCCAGTCGGTTATACGCCAAATCCAAGTCCCTCACGGACTGGCTGCTCCAAAGCCTCTCTGCCACGGCTCCTCCCCTGGGCCTGGATGGGGACACAGAGCCAGCCCCTGGTCAGATTTCTTATTTGGGCTGGGAGGACGTGATTGGAGCAGGAAAGGGGTGAATGGATGTGCCCAGGAGAGTGCTGAGGATGAGAGTCTTATGGCTGAACCACTAGCATACTGTGACCTAGACGTGGTTATTTCATCTAACGAGTCCTGCCCTCTCTCTCTCAAAGAAGAAGACAGCAATTGTGAAAAGGGTCTTGGAGGAAATGGCATACTGGGGTTTTAGAGGATCGTGGAGAGGGACATCAGAAGCCATCTCACTATACGGATGAGGAAACCGAGATGAAGGGAATTAAGTGAGTTGCCAAGATCAGATAGCCAGAGGTGGGATTTGAACCTAGATCTCCTGTTTTCAGAACCCACGGCATTTCTCCCCTCTTGGGGTCACAGCACAGGCAGGGATGAGAGAGGTAGAACATGGCTTTGGGGTCGGCAGCAGGTAGCTGTAGCTGAGTGCAGGCTAAGTGAGCATGAGACATGATGCCCCAGACTTTGGGAGTGGCAGGGAAAAGCAAAGGGCACCGAGTGCCCAGGGCCTGACCTTTGGCAAATGATTTATGCCCTTGGCACCCTGTTTTTATGGAAAAAATGAGGTGCACTCTCTATCTTACTACCAGCCCTGGATGAGACTAGCACGAGAGAGATTATACAAACTGAAGGAATCATGAGGCTAACACTTGGTATGGCCATTGGGCCAGAAGATGAGGGGAGGAGGAAAAAAATATCCGGAGGGCACCAGAAATAACTCTGGGTCAGCGTAGGCCAGTTGGAAGCCATGACTTCTGCTGGACTCCATCTCTCTCCTGCCTTGTTTGCCAGCTGCTCTTTACTAACTTCATTATTTTCCTCCCTTCCTCTGACCAGTTTTGCTCCTCCCTGCTGCTTACCAGAGTCTGGGGGTCAGATTTGTCTCGTCCACGTATTCGCCCCACATGCAGGCTTCGCCCCCAATCACCAGAGACTTCTGCTCAGGGCTGCCTGCGGGAACACAAGCTCGGTCATGAAGGCAATGCCAGGGACTCAGGACAAGCCCAGCAGGAGGAAGTGTTATTTAACAGCTCCAAACATCAGGGCATGATGAAAAGATGTATTTGTGGGCAGCTCCAAGAATGACTGAAGATTTTACTTCCTAAACTCCTTTCAGGACCAAACCCTCTAAACGTCCCAATTCCAAGGAACGCCACAGAGAAAGAGGGGCCTACGTCCTCCCTTCCACACCCTCAAACCTTTAAAGTCCAGGGGGTCCACCATGTAGATTTCCTGCCAGTCCTGCCCGTAGGAGATGCGGTTCAGGTACCAGGGCGCAGACAACAAAGCACGGAACCCTGCCTTGGTGACATTCTGCATCTCCAAGGCGTATGGGAAAGGGCTCCTTTCTTTCCAGACATGCACCACGGTGTCTGGGTTCAGCTGGTGACAAGGAACAAAATAAGACAAGTTAGGAGTGAAGGTTGCCCACTGCTAGGGGAAAGGGCCTCAGCACTTTCACCAGAGCTAATGGCCTCACACGGGCTAAACCTTTCAAAAGAACGGGGACCTATTCAATGTTCTTGTTGTCCCTATCTCTACCCCTCTTTGTAGAACCACAAGAAGGGGTCGTGTTTGAGCACCTCCAAAGGCCCGAGTTCCAGGGTACCCTGGGCCTCTGCCAGCCGACAGAGAGGATAGGGCATCTTTTGTTTCCAAATCTCAGACCCAGGGTCACTGAAGCACTCCTTCTTATCCTCCCAGTGCTGAGGGGCCCCTATCTACTGGCCTGGGGATGGAGGAGAGAGGCGGGAATATAGAAGGCACTTGACTCTGAATCATATTTTTTTGTCCCTCTTCCTGTCTAGAACCCCACTTTAAAACTTGGGCAGGGGTGTGTGGGGAAGGAAGGCAGGTGGTGGTGGTGGTGGTGGTGGTGTTCTAAGAAACAAAACTAAAGGACAAAGAGCCAGGCCAACTGCACCCAGAACAATAGAGCTGGGAATAAGCCAAAGGGTGCACCCCTACCATGGGGCAGCCCAAATGTCCAAGTGTTTCCAAATGCTCCGGGAGATAGGTGGCCATCTTTCTGGGCTAAACAGAGAATGTTAGCCAGCCCTTTGTTCTAACACCATGTAAGAATAATAATAACAATAATAACAATAGTAACTCATATCTAGTGTTTTAAATGTTATCTTATTTGATGCTCACAACAATCCTGTGAGGCAGGTGCTAAAATTATCACCCAAATTTCACTAATGAGAAAATAGAAGATGAATGGGTAAGTGGCTTGCTCAGAGTCACACAGCTAGAAGTGTCTGAGGTTGGATTTGAATTCAGATGTGCCTGAACCCAAGTGCAGAATTCAACTCAATTCACTGCATCACTTAGTGATCTCTGAAGATATCGGAAACCTTGGTGTCAGTTGCAAGAAGCAAAGCCCAGCAGCTCTGAGAGGCTCTGCAAGGACAGAAAGTCCTTCAAGTTGGGAAGGAGTAGATGGAAAAGGAGGCAGAAATGCTGTTCCACTTCTCTGAAATCCAAGGTTTAGGTTGAATGGAATCTCACCTGTGCAAAAACCCTAGGAGAAAGTAAGTGGGGCAGATTCCTTCATGGGAAAGCCTTCTCTTTGACCCATTAAAAATGAAATCTAAGGCATCTGGGGAAAATCAGCCCTGTAGTGGTAGTACTGGAATGGAAACCAAGGCCTGCTCTCTGCAGAGCCTTTGGGGCTCCTAGTGCTCCTGGGGAGCAGCAAGGGGCATGGAGGGTTGGAATGACCGGACCACCGACACCTGCCCAAGGTTCATAAGATCAAGACAGCAAACTGTTCCTTCTTTCTCCTTCACAATACTTCTCTTACCTTCACATTATTGTCAAACACCTCCTGCCACACCATGTAGCCCTTTCTATAGGAAGACACAATGTTCAGTAGCCTGAGGAAGAGAAAAATCAGCAAACCCAATTGGAAGCTGCAACAGGTGAAGAACAGGCCAGAATCCTGGGGATGGCTGGAGTTCCCCTGATACCCAGCATTCTGGGATTTCATTTTTGGACAATGGAGGAAAAGGTCTCCTATGAAATCCCAGCTATGCAACTTTCTCTCCTTGCTTCAGGCGAGGCCAATAATGTGCTGGAGTGGAAGAGGAAACTGCTTGGGAAGATGGTGAGAGGCAGAGCTTTAGTGGATGGGGGAGCAGTGAAAGTAGCAGGATTTCTCATTTTCAACTGGCTAAAGACTAGAGGGTAGAGGGAGCCTGGAAAATGTAATTTACATTAGGAGACACTATATATTTCAAAGTAAAGGATGGTACTACACAGGGTGTAGGAGGGTCCCAGACCATTCTCCCCTGGTCCCATATTCCAATTTCCTATTCAGGTAAACATATCCCCATCCTTACTTTTGAATGTAGAAAGATTCCAATTTCTCAAAGCGGTCAAAACCTCTTTTCTTCATGAAGGCCTTAATATCTGGATTAGATCGCCTGCAAGAAAGAAGACTAATTTCTCCCACTCTTACATATCCAGGACTTCAGAACCTTGGGAAGACAGGGAACAGTCACCTAATTTCCTGCTATTTCTCTCTCCAGTCTGAAAGAGAACCAAAAAGCCACTGCTAGCCCTGGAGTGAAGACTGTAGGAGAGTTACGTCCTGGTTTTGTGCCGAAAGCCTTTGACCAACCTTTGTCAGCACAGCATTTAAGATCTTCTCGAATAGGACTTCAGCCAACCTTCCCAGCTTTCCCTGGCTTCCACAAGGGAGGACCAGATGCTGTTAAAAGACTGAAGAGACCTCAGACTGTCTAGTCCCACTCCCTCTTTTAAAGATGAAGCAAATAAAACCCTGGGAGATGGTGACTTGCCCAGTGGTATATGAGTATTATGTGGCTGATCTGAGATTCAAGCCTAGATCTTCAGACTCTCAAGCTATTTCTCAGTAATGTTCATGCCTTCTTTTACTTTTTTTCAGAGTTCAATAAATCTGAAATGCCTATCTCCTACCACCATCCAAATTCTACTTCCCCTGCAAGGCCCTATTTGAAATCTCTTCCTCAGAACTTTTCCTGACTTTGCTTTCCAACTAGTGTCCTCCTTTCTTGGTTCTCTTAAATCCTATAACATTGTTTTGAAATGTGCAATAGCTTCTGTTAGATCTTTTACCTCAACTATACCAATAATAGATCTTTTTTGCCCTTTTTTGGTTAGCAAAGAATTAGGAACAGGAGAAGGAAGCTTCATTAATGCCTTGCTTGATGTCTTTTGCTCTAAGATTTGTAGAAGGTAGAAGAGGACTGAGACAAAGGGAGATTAGAGCAAAATGATGGTACTGGATTGGGGAAGAGTATAAGGCTGAATAGATAGTTTAGGTAGGGAGCATAATCAGGCAGGAGGAAAGAGAAGAAAAGCTGTGAAATTATTAATCCACCTTCTCTTTTGTATGACTCTATAGGACTAGAGACTTTGGTTTTGAATGGTCAAGGAATTCCAACATTTCAACTCTCCTCAATCCCTGGTCTACAGACACACACAGACACACACAGACACACAGACACACACACTTCCCCCTTCCCCCTCCAAGAACTCCAGATTCTTGACTGACTTACTAAATTAAAAGGGAAATGGGGATGAACTGAGGGCTCCTACCAACATGTGAAATCAACCTCATCCCCTCCAAGGTGAAGGTAAAAGTCTGGGAAAACTGAGCTGATCTCCTGGAAGAATGAAGCCATGAACTCATAGGTGCTGTTGAGGATGGGATTTACTGGGCCAAAAGTGCCAGAAGGAGTGCTGCCTGAGTAGCAAGGAGTCAGCAGTCCAGGAATACCTAGTTCAAGAGAGATACATACACAGTCACACAGAAATAATCACCTGCCCACAGAAATAGACCTAGTACCAGGTCTAGCCTGAGAATAGCTCTACTGATCAACGATTTGGGGCTGTATTGCAATAACTTATTTCTACCTTAAGCAGGAAATCAGAATTTATTTAGGACTTACATTATGGGGCACTGAATTCACCTGTTGCTGCTTTCCAAATAAGATGTTTGTAAAGTGCTAAGCCTGGTGCCCAGCTCATAGTAGGTGCTTGATACATGATTATTCATTTTCCTTTTTCCTTCCTAAGAGGTCCAAATCTATTGGGTTCTTAGAAAAGAGTTTTAGGATATAGTCTAGCCTCCATAGCTTCTCTTTTGCGAACCCATGAGACTTTGTTTCTTTAATTCTGAAAGGGATCAAAGCTTCAGTTAAGTAAGGAAATCCAAGTGGGCTTTACTAGCAGCATCAGGAGACTTTTATTGGCCCAAATCCAAATAAATTTCAATTTTTTTTCCCTATCCTGAATTCTTTTGCACTTCCAATTTCCCAAGTGGAAAAAAGCATCAGGAAAATCTGTTATTCCTAAGAAGAAAAACTGAAGTGCAGTATATTTTTGTCTATGGGTTACATGTTAAAGAGATACTGTCAAGGGAAGACCTGAAAAGAAGATACTGGCTTCCTTCTGATTTTCCTCCTTCTCTTTCTTACCTTTTCCCCAAGACAAAGTGTGCCCAGGTGTGTCAAATTCTGATATGACTCTGATGCCTCGCATTCGGGCATATTCAATAACCTTCTTTACATCCCCAATTGTATAGATGTGAGTGGCAGAGTTGTAGGATCCCTGAAAGACACAAACAGTCCCTTCTCATACTCTCACCAGTAGAGGAAGATGAACTCCCAATATTCAGCACATAGGCTTAGTCCATCCTCACTGTAACTGCCTGAGCAGCACAAGCTGGACAGGATCATGGGGTCTTCCCCAGGTTTTGTACTCAACACAAGAATGCCAGATAGGACAATAGAGAAGAGTCACTGGTTAGTGACAAAATCAATTAAAATAATATCTCACATCCTTATTGTTCCTGATCTTTTTCAAAGTGCTTATTTTTCTTGGCTCTCACATTTCTGTGAGGTGAGCAAGAATTATTGGTACCATTAAAAACATAAGGAAACTGATAATCAGAAAAATGAAATGTAGTCCAAAGACACAGAGAACTTGAAGGTGCAGTGCAGTCCTTTTCCCACTAATCAAAGCTACAGGTGGCTCTTATGTGGTCCCTGTTCCCACTAACAGCACCCAGCAAAGAAGCCAGGTGCTTCCCACTCACAATTTTAGAGAGACCAGGAAAAAACATACATACCTTTCTGCTAAGCTCAGGGAAAGTCATACTCTCATATGGAAATGAAGGGTCATCAACTATGTGCCAGTGGAAAACGTTGAATTTGTTATATGCCATGCCATCCTGGAGGGCAGAACATACATAAACTTATCCTTTCCTTCCATGTTAAGATTCAAGACACACAAATATCCCAAGATAATGCCCCTCTAGTCCCCCTAAAGTTGGAGGGAAGTGTGAAAATACAGCTTCTTGCCGCTCGATTCCAGTACTTCATGTTTCTAGGGCCCTCTCTTTTATGGTCAAAGCATGTGGCTTTATGACTTTGTAACACTGAAATAAGTACCATCTAAAGGAGACTTGGAAAGAATCAGCTTGGCCCAAATGGATAAAGAGAACAGTTTCTTCTATACATGAAAACCCAACCAAAATCCAGTCAGTCAAGTAGATACTTTTGTCAGGATCAGAGTCTTAAGTTCTGATTGATCTCAAACTTGACTCTTTCTCCTCAATGATCTGAACATGGAGCCTAATGGGCACCGAAGTCTGAATTTTGTCCTTTCTTTCCTCTGGAGTTTTCCAGGTAGGTCACCTCTTTGGGACTAGTGAAGAATCATAAAATAGAATGTCTTAGGAAGGGGTGTTAAAGCTTGCCACAGTAAATCCTTGGGGTCCTGAAGTGGAGAATCATAATTTCATACCAGTGTCTCCAGGATGCTCTGCAGTGGGAGGTAATGACGAGACGTGTCCAGCAGTAAGCCTCGGTGAGGGAATCGAGGAAAGTCTACAACTTCAGTCTGCTTGACATAGAACTGAGCAGAACAAACATGAAAGTTTAGTCAATGACACTCATTCCCTATTCCCAAAGTCTAAGAAGAGACCCAGGGTCTAAGAATTTTGTTGACAGTGGCTAAATAAAAAACCCCTTTTGGATGACAGCACATCCCTGATCTTCCTGGGCTTTCCATGGTCCCTCTAACAGACTGATTCACTTTGTGGTGCTTTCTATTTCCAGCGCTTAGTATAGGGCTTGGCACATAATAGGAACTTAATGTTCATTGGCTGACTATCTCATAATTACTAATATCTGCAATTTTCCAGGATATCCATGGGGCCCCAAAACCTACGTCCTGTGAACCATCTCTGAGGAACAATCACTACAAAGCTACACCCTGCACTCAAAGGCCACATGCAAAAAAGCTGATTCACTAAGTTTTAACTTTTCACTCTATTAAAAAAAATTATATAAAATTTATTTTGTTCAATTACATGTAAACAAAATTTTTATACTTTTTTGGGGAGAGGGAGGAGGAGTTTAAGTGACTTGTCCAGCGTTACATAGTTAGTGTCACAGGTCTGAAGCTAGATTTGAACTCAGGTCCTTGTGACTCCAAGGCTGGTGCTCTAACTTAATTTTCAATTCCAAATTCTTTTCTTTCTTGAGAAAGCAAGCAACTTGATGCAGGTTATACAAAAAGTACCATCATGCAAAATGGCACTCTAGTTTTAAAATTTATATTTGAATGCTTTCATTTCTATTTTCTTTAGCTGACTTATTGTGGTCTAGGGTACAGGTGAACTCTAGTTATTTTATGCAACCTCATTCTATCAAACCAGGGAACCTTAAGTCACAATCCAACCACATCCCCAATCTTTGTATTTCCTCCCAAATTCTAGCTAGCCAGGAATGTCTTATACCACTTTTGACATCCAGAGAGAACTTATGACAACAAAAAAGGCATTATATTGTAAACTTCCTTCAGTCACTTGGGACACACACTCACCATGCCCTCTGCGGATCTCCAAATGAGCTGGCTAAAAGTCTCTAGGCCTGTGGAGAACCAGAGGGGCAGGGTGAGGTCTGGGGGAAGTGAGGGAAGAAACTGCCCCAATCTAAAATGATGCCCGGTGGTTGCAGGGTATTATGTGTGAGCAAAAAAAGCGAGATAGGCAAGATCAATGCTCATTTTTCCTTGAAAATTCAGGGAGAAAGAGAATTCAAGAAGCATTTCTAATGCATTTTGGGGACATTTGGTTGATCCATAGTGAGATAATTGAGAAAAGTTAACTGAAACAAGAGACATCTATCCATTCCTTTTATCTACTTTTTCTTTGTCAGACACCATCTGTCACGGAATGCTTGTTCAGGGGGACAGGACACTGGGAAGGTCTCAAATAAGCCCCAGCTCTTGCCTGGGACCACTTCCTTCTGCAGATCTGGTAGCCAGCTAAAGAGGTGAGAGGCCTAGTGTTATTTTCCTTAGCCTGCAAGTCTGGCCACCTTAGAAAGTTTTGTATTGCCTGGAATCTCTGTAAGTTCCCAGATCTGAGGTCTTAGTGAAGAAAGAAGAGGGCAGCTAAGGGAAAGAAGGCAATCAAAAACTGCTTCTTTGGGGAACTAAAAGGATAGATTTTTAGAGCTAAAAGGGATCCTTGTGAAAATCTGCAGCAACTTAAGAACCTTCCAATCCTTAGCAAACCTTAGAGTATATATATATAAAACTGACTATAATGATTAGGAACTATATGAATTCTTCACCTCTTTATCTCCCATAATGCCTAGTGTCAGATCTTGCATCTAAATAGGAAAGTGACAAATAAATATACATATACATTGAATGATTCCGAGTTAAGATCACTTAGTTTCTCTAATGCCACAGATTTAGAAGTCTTGTTTTTTAATATATATATATATATATATATATATATACACACACATTTTTTTTTCAAATCAACTAAAAAAGATGTCTGTTTCTCACCCAGAGATTTAAGAAGAATCATATCAGACGCATTATAAAGCCCAGTTTCTCCAAGCCATAGGAGGTAAGCCCCCAGGTAGCTTCTTGTAAAGGGAATTTCTTCCTGGCACCCTGAGAAAACACTGGATTCAGTGTTAGTAGGCTCATTCTGTGCTTCCAGACTGGCATAGTCATGGCTAGTTTCAGTTTCCTAATCCATAAAAAGGAGGTAATAATGCTGGCCCTACTGAACTGTATGTGCTCTGGAACCTCATATAAATGGCTTTTCATCATCTCACCATTAC
Source organism: Sarcophilus harrisii (assembly GCF_902635505.1). Taxonomy (NCBI): domain Eukaryota; kingdom Metazoa; phylum Chordata; class Mammalia; order Dasyuromorphia; family Dasyuridae; genus Sarcophilus; species Sarcophilus harrisii. Next base: position 598,468,905 of record NC_045427.1, read on the forward strand.
TAAGGCTTCCTCCATCCAAACAATCCTCAATTGTTTCCATAAAAGGCTATTCTAGAAGAGAAACCGCTACTAACTATGGTGTCTGATTTTTGTACACAGAGGGACACATCTCAACAGAAAGGAAACCTGTGGATATCTCATTTGGTTCCCTGAGGAGAGCTGGCTCATCTGCTTTACTTTTAAGAGGCCTTAATTTCAAAGCCTCCCAACACCAGACCTAGCAGTCAGGTTTAGAGAAACTCCATTAGAACAAATCAATGAAAAATCTATGTCATCTAATCCCTCATCCTCCCACCTCATGTGAGCCCCTGTACCATTACCTCTGAGAGCTCCCCAGACAGTATGAGCTTTCAGGATGAACTGTTGATCACTGAGGGTCAAGGTGTCTGAAATGAAAACAAAAAAAGTCTGCAGGGTTAGGGCTTGAAAAAAGTGAACTTTGTACCCCAGTCTTAATTGAAAATAAAACCAGTTTTGTTTTTCAAGGTGAAGCTTCTAGTGCTGGCAGTTATGGACCAGCATGTTGGGTTCTGGGAACTTTTGCTGGGGCAAGGTAGGATCATAGCATTTGGGAAACATATCTGCCACAACAGTTTCAGATAGCCTCGGGAGAGTAAGTGGCAGAGGTGTATATGTGTGTAATTTTGGGCTCTACTATAATTTCCATTATCTTTGCCAAGTTCTGATGCTTAATAATTCCTTAAATTTCCTTTGTGGACACACAGGTTCCTACTAAACCTCATCATGGAATATCAAAAGGCTTTAATATTATAATAGATGACAGGGGTTGAGAATGTGCTCTCATGCTATCTCCAATCACCTCCCTGTTCCCACTTTTCCAATTCACTTCTCCTTCACCCACAGGGTGCAGTTTAAAGGGAGATCAAGTCTTTTTGCTTAATTTAGGAACTGAAAACACTCCTAAGGCTCAGAGGCATTTTATAGACTTTGCCATTACTTACAAAAAGTAATTTCATTTGGGTGAGCCTGAAACTCTCTGCTACAGTTCTTCTGCATAGGAAGACTAAGTCTAAACCTCATGTAGCATCTAAGTCCACTACCTGTTGGTTCTTTGGTATTTAAGGCTATGAGCATGTGGCATGAACCTTTGAAGACTGTAAGGATATACTCTGTTCCCTGTCCTGTCCCTGCTGTGGCACCTCTAGTGCTTTGAGAGCTTCTTGGTGAATGGCTAGCTGGTTCAATAGTTGGAGAAATCCTTTAGGGGCAGGGCTGAGCTGTCAAGCTTTCACATTCACAAGAAAGATCTGTAACCCAAAGATGTGCTTACAATTCTCCACAGAATTCATTTCTGGAAACTGGTCACATCCAGGGACATTCACAAAGACTTCCAAAGAATTCTTCACTGTTTGCTTCAGTCCTGCAAGGAGAGAAGAAATTCGGGAATCTCACTTCCACCATATAGCATATATAATAGGAAGGGTATTTGGGGCCATCTTTTTTTTTTTTTGCTGAGGCAATTGGGGTTAAGTGACTTGCCAAGAGTCACACAAGAGGTCATCTAATTTAATACCCTCATTTTTTTATATATGAGGAAATATGAGGTTCAGGGAGATTAAGAGACCTGCCCAGACACACATTGTTCAGTAAGGAACTCATGTTCCTCCAATAAAAGGGCAGCACCAAGTCTTGGACCATGCTTACTCTTCACTGAACAGATGTATGTACTTATTCTTTTTATTCTGTTAGCCATGTAGTCTTTACATATACCCAGAGATTCATTAAGTATTTTGTGGACTTTAAAGCACTTAAACAAATGTCAATTATTATGATATTAATTCACATGTGGGTCTGGATGGAAACTTCTCTAGCAGGAGTCTTATCTGTTTTGTTGTGACTAGCTCAGACCGGTAAGCCTCTGGTTTGTCAATGGGATTCCCCAGTCAAGAAACTCTTAAGTGTTGATTCTACCCCATAGTGGTGAAGTTGTATGTGATGTTTGTTTCTTATACTGTCTTTATTGTACTGCATTTGTTGACTGTGTATTACTTTTGTGTTATAAAGTTTCTCTTCCCCTGTCTTGTTTGAATCAAAATTCTAAGCAGTAATAAACTTTTATCACCGACCCCCTTTTAAGTCTATGCCTGTTGAATGCAAATTCCGAACCTAGATTAACCTTATAAATTCTTCCCCCCAAATAGATTTTAAAGTCTTGCTTCTAATACTACTGTTAGTCATGATTTATATATATTTATATATTGCTTTTTCTTGTATCTTTGGAAAAAAATCTGTTTGTTAATGAGTTTCTTGTGCATTCATATTGTATGATTTTGACAATTTTTTTTTCTTGAAATTGGAATAATTCCTCTTTTTATTTTCAGAATTTCATTTGTGAGGCAGGACATATATCCCTGTACATAACACCTAGAGATTATTTTCTTTACTAAATTTTAATCCAAGATGGAATCCCTACCTTTCTTTTCTCTGACCTCTCTGAAATTGGCTTTCTCCAAATCTAACTAGAATCTTGCTTGTCTATCACAAATCCTAAAATTGAACGGTCATTTCCCCATGTTGCTTTCATCATTTCCATTCCAACAAGCAATTTTTCCTTGATGAGATCATGTCCATAGTAGGAATTCTCTTTGGTGCGTTCACTATCTTTTGAAGGATGAAATTATTACTAGGCAAATAGTGAATTTGGTTAACTGGTTTCCCATCACATATTATATCACACTTCCATTTTTGGTTTATGATTTGTTTTCCCAAACTCTTTAAGCAGCTCTTTCTATTGAGGGGTTGTCAAGATGGTACATTACTTCTGTTTCTGCTTTTGCTGAGCTTCCCTTTTCTAGTTTCCAGATTTCTTCACATAAGGTTCACAGATTAAGAGCAGCATAGGGCCTCATAATAAAAATGACTGCATCTGCTCTCAGGAAGTTATAGTAGCAGGGGTGGGGTTGAAGACATACATACACACATACATACATATATATATAAAGTTTATGGTGACACGAGTGGGATTTAAAAGATACATACATATGAATTTCTAGTGGCAGGGGTGGGGTTGAAGAGATTCATACATATACACACACACATATAAATAAATACAGGATATCTGATAAAAAGAATTTTACTCAGAAGATGGTAGGAAAAGGATTTTGCCTGCATTTGCCATGCCCCATTTAACTACAAGAGTAAACAGTGCTACCTTATGTTATTAATTTGAAAAAACAGTGAATCTGAAGTCAGAGGGTCTGTGTTTCATTCCTGGCTCTATAGCTAACAGTGGACAACTTTTGGGGGCTTTAATTTCTTCAGTTGTAAAATACAATTACTTGTATAGCCCTTTATATATAGAGTTGTCGTGAGGACCAAAAAAGAATACAATAAGGTGTTTTGTAAATGGTAAACTACAAGATAAATGTTAGCACTTGTTATTATTTTTTCATGGTTTTGTGGAACCAACTAAATAAAATAGTGTTGTAGAAGATAATTAGTCCCACACCAATCATATTACAGAAACCAGAGAAAGAAAGATACTGCCTAAAGCAAATTTAGACAGCTTGGGGTGGCTAAGAGACAAAGGGTAAAGACCTGACACAACAAGCCATTTTTGGCTCCCAGAAATCTTTGGGTAGTAGATGGCTAATGAAGAAGGATGTGTGGAGTTTCATTGAAATGGTAGAGCACCATAATATAGAATGGAATAGATTAAGCCACAGGAAAGCATATAAGGAATCAGGCAGTACAAGGACAATGGGAAGTTGAGTCAAGTATCACACTCATGAAATGCTTAATCTCTAATTTAAGATATAACTGGAGGTGATGGCTCAGAGGAATATGGATATGTTTCTTTAGTAAAACAAAATATTATCCCTCTTCTCTCAACTACTCTCTTTTACTATCTTTTACAATCCATCTTCCCTGGGGAAAAGATGCTAAATTCAAAATAGCATATGGAAGGTAGAAAACATATGATTGGAGAGGAAGCCTTGGGATTCGACTTCTAAATCTCTCTACTTCTCCAAGAGCTTGGAGAATATAACCAATAAGAGGATAGCAGGATATGGATGACATCCAGAAACAGAATAGCCAAGGGCCAGTGGTACTTCTTTTTCCTTTGTAATCTAGAATTAGCTGGGTGGAACACTGACTAAATGGGTTCTTGTGGGTACCACTGATAAGAAAATTGGACTACACGTTAGCCTCTTAGTGAACTATTTGTATAAGTGATAAATATCAAATTGTATTTTTAACATTTCTACCACAGTAATTTTCTTTGATTATATGGAAACTTTACAACTTCCTTCCTTCCTTCTTCCTTCCTTTATTCTCTCTTTCTTTTCTTCCTTCCTTCCTTCCTTCTCAGAAAATTGGGTTAAGTGACTTGCCTAGGGTCCACACAGCTAGGAAGTATTAAGTGTCTGAAGCTGCATTTGAACTCAGCTCCTCCTGACTTCAGGGCTGGTGCTCTATCCACTGCGCCACCTAGCTGCCCTTACAATGTCTTTCTGAGGAAGATGTATTTCTTTTTGTCTCAATAACTGTTTGCAAGAAATTGCCATTTCATGAAATAACTTTCATCTGGGATTGACAAGAGTGGCAAACTCATAAGTCAGAAGAGTAAAGAACAAAGACAAACTAGAGGGTGGACTGGTTTCAGAGGATTGTCTAACCTATTACAACATTATTTATTTCTTACTTAGGGTGATACTTGGTCATCGTGTTTTTTTTTTTTTTTTTGAGATAATACCTTAATGATATGCAATTGCTTTGATTAACTACTTGTATTTTACTTGAAAATTATTGAAATCTTTTTTTTCTTGGCTGATCCAATTAAATTTTTGCAGAAATATACAACTGCTTTTGCAAGGCTAGGAGAAAACTAATATAAGAATTATATTCAAAAGGAAAATGAGTAGAAAAGTCATAGCAATATATTATACTGGAAAAAGTGCTGACCCTGGAATCCAAACAGACTCATGTGAATCTCTGCTTCTGCTATGTATTACCTCGTGACCTTGGAAAAAATCTTGTCTTTGGGTTGTAATCTGTACATTTGTATAATTAGGGATTTAAGAATTTTCAAGATCCCTTTTGTGATGACCACGTTAGCACACTGGAAAAGTGAAAGTCCTTGATCTTTATTCTTTGTGGAGGTGAACGGATTGGAATTGTCTCAGGAATACGGCCAGCAGTGACTCTGGTTTTCTTACTCCACCCACCAACTCCTCCACCCAATCTCCTATACAACAGGTCAAGCCTGCAGTGTAGTGGGCAGGGCCATTCTTTTTCCAAGCATATACATATATTGTCCAATTGGTAATTGGCTATAAGTGCTCTGACCTCAGTGCATCTGCTCAGTTTTCAGCCCATTACACCTTTGGGCACTATTATGACTTTATGATTTTTCTAGTGAACTGTTTGCTTCAATGTCTTCATTATTCTCATTAAAATCAGTTTTCACGGTTTTCTGATAAACAAGTAACAATAAATGAGATGGATAGCATAGGAAGTGAAGAAAGCTTTTAACTTCATTTTATTTCCTGTGTGGCTAGGAAGGATACAATGTAGCATTTCACCATTAACTAACTTTTCCATCTCCAGTTATCTGGGTGAACTATGGAAAGGGGAAAAACTGTAATTCGAAGAAATACTATTCAATCTTAAGACCAGGCAAACATTTATCTAGTGCCTGTTTTCCCCTCTCAACTACAAATTATGCTACTTGGCAAACTTATCAAAATGTATCTTATCTGCTTCTATGTTATATTTTTTCACTGGGGGCTAAGAGGTCAAAGGGAAGAGGAATATGTGTAGACTAAGTGGTTAGTTGTATAAATTCCATTTTATTTAAAATTGATCTAGTAGGTTCTTAATGTTTTAATTTTTATATCTCAAAAAGTTAATGTTCTCTTGACCTTATTACAAAGTCTCTTTTGAACCCCATTACCTTTAATACCTTTGATCAGTTTCAAATTAGTTGTGTGTTTAATTTTAGTAATGTTACCTGTAAAATTTTATGGTTCATATTTACTTTAATAATAGTTAATTATTAGGAGTTGTAAAATAGCATTTTTTTTCTCTATATTCATAAATGTCACCTCTCTAAACAAGGTCCTGGGTAGGGTTCTGACACTAGAAATTTAGATATTCAACATAAGCGTTAAGATGCCAGCTCTTTATACTACTACTTTCTCTGTCAAACTAACACCTCTTCATTCAAAGTAATGTCATGGATGGCTGCTGGAATAATATTCTATAAACATAATAATTAGGGAAAATGATGGATATAATGGTGGATAGTAGGAGTCTGAGAGACATGAGTTCAAATCTTGCTCCAGATGGTACTAGCACAGAGAGGTATACTTAAACTTTCCAAATTTCACTTTTCTCATTTGCAAATTAGGGAGAACACCTAACAGGGTGATTATGAGGATCAAAAGAAAAAAAAAAGTATATGTAAAATACTTTGCAAACTTTAAAATAGCATTTAAATACTGGCCATTATAATTAATAGTAATTTCTGCCTAATACTGCCAGCCCTCATCTTACCTCTCTTACTTGGTTCCCTCATCTTTTTCTTCCCCATTTCACCATTATCCGACACAGCAGCCCACACTAACAAGTCAATTTGTTGGCCCATTGCTCAAACTACTTTCTACCTTTTCATGTCCATTGCTTCCTCAAGAAGCAGATCAAAATTCCCTTTCTCCAAGTAGTCTTTACTTAATTATTTGGCTTGGAGTAATTAGGACTTCAACTCACACCAGTCTGCAGTTTCATTGCAAATGCTTTGTATTTATTTGGATATGCTGTTTTGTAATAATTTTAATACCATTTTTCTAACTTTTCTTCTCAATAAGATTTAAAGTTTTTCCAAGCAGAGGGGCCCTGTCTTCTGGATACACAGTAAATGTTCAGCAAGTATCCTGATGTCTTAGCCATAACACTGTTCTCAGGTTCCATGCTGGGTAAAACCTTCCCAGAGAAATATTTTGCTTGTCAAGTACTTCGGTATCAAAAAACTCCTAGATACACCTGTCAATTCTTTTCTACAGCAAGTTGGCCCATGGAGGTTCCACTACTGAATGCCAACCTGAGCTACAAATTGGAAAAGATCTCTTGTTCACAGTGAGCTGATTACAAAATAGCTTGGGGCTCAGTAGGGTAAAGCCATGCTTTTAAAAGTTCTTCAGCAAGGCATGTATCTGGCTTATATTAACATTACATTATATAACATTATATTAACTCCTTGGCTAAGGCAACCACAGGCATAACTTAGGACCAACGAGCAAGGAAGACACGGGCGCTTGGAGCTTGACCAATAATTAAGGGTCTCCCAAAAGTCACTTGTCCCCCAAAGTTTTTTGGTCAAATGATTTGGCTTCTACTTGGGACAAAGTAGCCTGGAAAGTACACCCCTGAGGGGATGGCTGAGTTTGGGTAGCGCCCGTCTTTCTGGTCAGAGGACATAGGGAAGGGAGGGAAGAAGCAGAAAATACAACTTTGGAGGTTGATCCTGAAGGTTAGGTGCTGGAAAGGGAGGCAGAAGAGGACGCAAAACCCTAGGTCTACTAATTCAGTTTCAATTGAATAATGATGGACAGAAGCAGCTACACCCAAAGAAAAAACACTGGGAAATGACTGTAAACTGTTTGCATTTTTGTTTTTCTTCCCGGGTTATTTTTACCTTCTGAATCCAATTCTCCCTGTGCAACAAGAGAACTGTTTGGATCTGCAAACATACATTGTATCTAGGATATACTATGACATATTCAACATATATAGGACTGCGTGCCATCTAGGGGAGGGGGTGGAGAGTGGGAGGGAAAAATCGGAACAGAAGTGAGTGCAAGGGATAATGTAAAAAAATTACCCTGGCATGGGTTCTGTCAATAAAAAGTTACTATAAAAACAAAACAAAACCCTAGGTCTACAAGAGAAAGGATTTCTGGGATGGGTGTGTATGGAATGGAAAGATAAGGTAAAGAACTTCCAGGAGTGTTTAAATTCTTTTTCTGTATTTTATTATTCATTATTTCTATGTCTCTGACCTGCATAGGTATGTTGTGTGGTAACCAAGATTTATTAAACATTAGCTATATTTACTTAACCTGAAACCATGACATTTATTACTATTCAAGATCAATATTTAGACTATTAGTTGAATGCTGTTAGCTTAGTAATCTAAATTTTGAACGTCTGTTGGCACCCATATCTAACATTCAATTAAGGGTAGAGGGCACCTATTTTCTTAATGCTCCCCAATCTATGATGCAATCCTTTGTAGCCAAACCTATAAAAACTCTATCTTTCCTAAATCTTTAGCCCTTCTACCGTGAGCTTTCTCTCTTTCCCTCCTCCTCCCACCCTCATCTGTAAAATGAGAAAAATAATGGCCCATTAATGGCCATTAAATAAATTAAATTAATTAAATAAATTAATTAAATAAAATAATGGCCATGGAGGGTGGAATTGCTCATTCTCATGAGAATCTAATAACTTTTCTGCTTTTTTACTTCGAGAAGTCTCTGAGTGTCATTTTTGGATAGAACTCCTATCCACTCACAGATGCATTCGTGCTAGAGCCTGTAAGTAGGGTGGGACGTGTTTGGCGGAACCAAACAGACTGAAAGCTCCCACAGGGACGGTCTCTGGTTCCTTTTATATATCCCCATATTTATCACACAGTATCGAATATCTGATAAATGCTTAATAAATACTTTCAGACGACCTGTATCGGATACCTGAAGCTGGAGGGACTAGCGGGCTGGGGCGCTGACGGAGGGGAAGGGGCAAGGGTCCCCCGGCTCACCTGGGTGGTGGCGGGAGAGCCAGGGCCCGGGCCCGAAGATGATGCCGAGGTAGCGGACAAAGGCTTGGTCGAGCACCGAGCAGCCTAACTGCACTGCCGAGGAGTTGGAGTACTGGAAGCGGAAGAGAATGGGTTTCAAGGCGAAAGTCACGTTGGGGGACACGGAGATCTTCTGCGGCCATGGCCAGACGTAGGCCTCGGGCTGCGCGGCCAGCGTGCGGACAGCCAGCAGGGGCAGCAGCAGCAGCAGTAGCGGCGGCGGCAGGACCCCCGCTTGCCCCGGCCCGGGCATCGCGGAGCAGGAGCCCACCGGGAGAGGGAGAGTCCGGGAGACACTGGGGTACCTGGGCCTTTGGGTCATCCGCCAGGAGCTGGGAGAGTCACATGAGCTCCCAGGTCAGATGACTCCCCGGCAAGCTTCGCCACGGGATTGGATGCTCCTGGATGACTGCGACTACGCGCTGCCTGAAGCCCTGCCCCTCAGTCTCGAACTGGAGGTGGGGAATTCTCCTCGCTTGCTTATCTTGTACTTTTCTTAAGAAATAGTTTAGTTCCTCATCACGTGAGCCCGATCTTTGCATTGAAGCTGATACCCAGGACTATCAGTATATGGCATCTGGCCATGAACTTAACCTTGTTATCATGGTAAAGTGACCCCAAATGGGGCGAAGAAGAGTTGAGCATGATTTAACAACAATAACAAAATGTACTTAATAGATACAAATTTTATTTGTTTATATCTATCTCTCTACTATGTATCGGGCACCGTGCTAGGAACTAGGGACACAAAACCAAATGTGAGACGCTCCTTGCGCTTACAATCTGCGACCAGAAATTTTACGACCATATGGTGAATTCTTTTTTTGGTTCCAACGGCTCGAGGAGTAGAGACGAAAAGACCTGCTTTAACCGAGAGAGTGACATGGATCTTCTGAAGTATTGCGATTATCGCATCCCCATACATGGTCTTGTGTCTGTGGTCCAAAGACATAAGCACTGGCTTGGAGCATTTTTTTTTTTTTATTATTATAACTTTTTATTGACAGAACCCAGGCCTGGGTAATTTTTTTAACATTATCCCTTGCACTTACTTCTGTTCCGATTTTTCCCCTCCCTCCCTTCATCCCCTCCCCCAGATGGCAAGCAGTTGGAGTAATTTTTAATCTGAACTAGATTATATATATACAAACTTCTTCCCCGTGTCTTGTGAAGGAAGTGGATTAAAAAGGAGTTTTTAGTGCTGGTAGTCATTACCCTGTGAAGCAATGAATTTTACTAGTGAAGTGAAACAATCACAATCTTTGCTGTTGTTCAGTCATTTTTCATTTGTGCTCTTCCTGACTCCATTTGGGGTTTTCTTGAGCAGAGATACTGGAATGGTTTGGAGTGAATGCTCTGGATACCCCATGAAATCATGCTCCCAACCAATGATTTAGCAATGAGAGGAAAGAATTTTGGGGTAAGAGCATCCCCAGAATACAAAGACTGCTAGACAGACAAGAAAATTCTGGAGAGTAGGAATGGAGAAAGAAAGGAATGGCACAGAATTCCTGCTTATTGATTAATTGGTAACGCTGAACCTCCCTAAACCAATAGAATGACTCAGATTCTGGGCACATGATCCATCATTGGACTTATAGCTTTAGCCTTTTCTACTTGGTTGTATCTACCAGGAGGCATAGCCCAGGATCATTCTTATGGCTTAATGGTGTCAAAGAGTCCCCTGAATTTGTCTTTTTGAATTTCCATATTTTCCAGAAATACTGGATCCAGAATATCCAAGAGGCCCTGATGTGTTAAGATTGTAGTCTCCTCAAACTGCAACCATTCCCAATAAGATCTGGAGTGAAACAAGGTTGCCCACTATCACCGTTACTATTTAATATTGTATTAGAAACGCTAGCTATAGCAATAAGAGCTGAGAAAGAGATTAAAGGAATAAGAATAGGCAACGAGGAAGCCAAATTATCACTCTTTGCCGATGACATGATGGTATACTTAGAGAACCCCAGAGATTCTGCTAAAAAGTTATTAGAAATAATCCACAACTTTAGCAAAGTTGCTGGTTATAAAATAAACCCACATAAGTCATCAGCATTCTTATATATCACTAACAAAATCCAACAGTCAGTTACAAAGAGAAATTCCATTTAAAGTTACTACTGATAATATAAAATATTTAGGAATCTATCTGCCAAGGGAAAATCAGAAACTTTATGAGCAAAATTACAGACCACTTTTCACACAAATTAAGTCTGATCTAACCAATTGGAAAAATATTAAATGCTCTTGGATAGGGCGAGCAAATATAATAAAGATGACAATATTACCTAAACTAATCTATTTATTTAGCGCTATACCAATCAGACTCCCAAAAAACTATTTTAATGACCTAGAAAAAATAACAACAAAGTTCATATGGAAAAACAAAAGGTCAAGAATTTCAAGGGAATTAATGAAAAAAAAATCAAATGATGGTGGCTTAGCTGTACCAGATCTAAAATTATATTATAGAGCAGCAGTTACCAAAACTATTTGGTATTGGCTAAGGAATAGATTAGTTGATCAGTGGAATAGATTAGGTTCAAGGGATAAAACAGTCAACAAATATAGCAACCTAGTCTTTGACAAACCCAAAGATCCCAGCTTTTGGGATAAGAACTTACTGTTTGATAAAAATTGCTGGGAAAATTGGAAACTAATATGGCAGAAACTAGGCATTGATCCATACTTAACGCCGTACACCAAGATAAGGTCAAAATGGGTTCATGACCTAGGCATAAAGAATGAAATTATTAATAAATTAGAGGAACATAGGATAGTTTACCTCTCAGACCTGTGGAAGGGGAAGGTCTTTATGACCAAAGCAGAACTAGAGATCATTACTGATCACAAAATAGAAAATTTCGATTATACCAAACTGAAAAGTTTTTGTACAAACAAAACTAATGCAGACAAGATTAGAAGGGAAGCAATAAACTGGGAAAATATTTTTACAGTCAAAGGTTCTGATAAAGGCCTCATTTCCAAAATATATAGAGAATTAACTCTAATTTATAAAAAATCAAGCCATTCTCCAATTGAAAAATGGTCAAAGGATATGAACAGACAATTCTCAGATGAAGAAATTGAAACTATTTCTAGTCATATGAAAAGATGCTCCAAGTCATTATTAATCAGAGAAATGCAAATTAAGACAACTCTAAGATACCACTACACACCTGTCAGATTGGCTAAGATGACAGGAAAAAATAATGATGATTGTTGGAGGGGATGCGGGAAAACTGGGACATTGATGCATTGTTGGTGGAGTTGTGAACGAATCCAACCATTTTGGAGAGTAGTTTGGAACTATGCTCAAAAAGTTATCAAACTGTGCATACCCTTTGATCCAGCAGTGTTACTACTGGGATTATATCCCAAAGAGATTATAAAGAAGGGAAAGGGACCTGTATGTGCACGAATGTTTGTGGCAGCCCTTTTTGTAGTGGCTAGAAACTGGAAACTGAATGGATGTCCATCAGTTGGAGAATGGCTGAATAAATTGTGGTATATGAAAATTATGGAATATTACTGTTCTGTAAGAAATGACCAACAGGATGATTTCAGAAAGGCCTGGAGAGACTTACACGAACTGATGCTGAGTGAAATGAGCAGGACCAGGAGATCATTATATACTTCAACAACAATACTAGATGATGACCAGTTCTGATGGATCAGGCCATCCTCAGCAACGAGATCAACCAAATCATTTCTAATGGAGCAGTAATGAACTGAACTAGCTATACCCAGAAAAAGAACTCTGGGAGATGACTAAAAACCATTACATTGAATTCCCAGTCCCTATATTTATGCACACCTGCATCTTTGATTTCCTTCACAAGCTAATTGTACAATAATTCAGAGTCTGATTCTTTTTGTACAGCAAAATAATGTTTTGGTCATGTATACTTATTGTGTATCTAAGTTATATTTTAATATATTTAACATCTACTGGTCATCCTGCCATTTAGGGGAGGGGGTGGGGGGGGGTAAGAGGTGAAAAATTGGAACAAGAGGTTTGGCAATTGTTAATGCTGTAAAGTTACCCAAGTATATATCCTGTAAATTAAAGGCTATTAAAGAAAAAAAAAAAAAGAAAGAAAAAAAAAAAAAAGATTGTAGTCTCCTTTGGGCTATCATAATTTGTTATTTGCACCCCAACCTGGACTCCCTGTGTGTCCTTGGGAGTCAAAACAGATGTCAATCAGTCCATACCAGACTGAAAACTACTGGTGCAGCTGGAACCTGGGTAGATAAGCAGTTCCCATAGTCCAGCAGTTCCCACGGGAAAAGAATGCAGCTTTTGCCATCTTCCTTATTCATGATTTCTCCTCACTTTTGGCAGCAAGTTCTTTCTCCATCCTTACTGCCCTTTTGCTCCTGTCATACTACCCCCATTTAGGAGGGGATTGCCATTTCTCCTCTCTTCTTTGTCATAATCTCTTAAACATGAAAGCTTCTGTTTGGATTGTGAACTCTCTGCACTTGCATAGGATTCCATATACATGTTTATTTCTCCAAAAAACAAAACAAAACAGTTTTTCACATTTGTTTCATAGAATTGTGATTTCCTATTAATAACGGGACATTAGAGTAGTTAGTAGTAGAATATTGCTTGCTACTATTAATATTTTACACTTTATAACTTATCAAATGATTTCACATTTATTATCTTACTTGATGCTCAATCTTGTGAGGAAGTCTGGGCCATTATTTTTCTCATTTTACAGATGATGAAACAGACTAAGCCAGATGATTTTTCCAAGGTAACAAAATTAATGAACCATCAAAGTGGCACTTAACACAGTTCTTAATGATAAAGTCATTATAAACATAGAAAGTTAATCTGCTTCAGACAAACCTGGGATATTGCTGAAAATCTTTGCCAATGGTCCATTTGCATCACTGTTTAAATCCAGTCCGATATTTTGGTCACTGCTAGCATTTCCAAATTTTCATTGCTTTTGGGGATGGCCAATAACATAGCCAATAACAGTGGTCTCATGTCCTAAGGGCTGTTCTTCAGGGCTCCGATCAGACTTCTTGAGTTTTATTATCATCTCTCTGCAGGTGATACTAAAGTTTCTTGGAGCCTCAAATGAGAGTTGGGTGAATTAGATGGACACTAAAGGTAGATGAGCAGTCCTGAAAGAGCTTGCGGCAAGTCCTCACACCAGAGATGTTCCTGAATAGCCCATACACTCCAGTGTCCTAATTGGTCTTACTGCCTTAAGTCTCTACTCCAATCCATTCTCCACAAAGCAACCAAAACAAATTCATTAAGGACAAATATTATCCGTCACTCCTCTAAGCACTAATCTCCAGTAACTCCCTATTGCCTCTAGGATAAAATAAAAATTCCTTTTTGGGGGCTTCTAAAGCTCTGTACAGCTTTGTGCCAATCTGTCTTTCCAGCCTCATTTTATATTACCCTCCTTCCTATATTTTTTGATCAGACAGATGTTTTCTATTCCTCCATGTCCCATCTTCATGCTTTTGTGCTAGCAGTTGCCCATGCCTAGAATGTACTCCTTCCTAATTTCTGCTTCATAGAATCATTTTTCTTCAAAATATAACCCAGACGAGGCAGCTAGATGGCCCAGTGGATAGAACTGTGATGTCAGGAGGACCCAAGTTCAAATGTGACCTCAAACCCTTAACACTTCCTTGCTATATGACCCTGGGCAAGTCACTTAACCCCAATTATCTCAGCAAAAAAACAAAAACAAAAACAAAAACCCAAAAAACCCCAAATATATATATAAAACCCAAGTGCCATCTCCTCTTTCCTAATGTCTCCAAATGCTACTGATCTCCTCCCCAATTACTTCTATTTATTCTCTCTCTCTCTCTGCATATATATATATATATATATATATATGTACATATATATATACACACATATATGTAATAAATACACACACACACACACACACACACACACACATACACACTAGAAAAACACTAGGAGCAACTGAGGACCCAACCAGAGGACTTGAGGATAGGGATAGATTCTAATCATTGGGATCCAGAAGTGTAATTGGCTGCCTTGAGGTATTGAGTGCCCACCCATTGGGGGGTCTGCCTGGGGGGAGATATATTGTAGGAGAGGTTCTTGTTAAGTTATAAGTTGGACTCCATGACCTCTGAAATCCTTCTAATAGGAGAGACTGTGCTTATGTGATTCTGGTGGATTGAAAGAATAAATTTCAAAGGAGTCACGAGAAGTCCAACTTAGCATGAGGCTGTCAGTTCTGCCTAGAAACTAAGGAGAAGGGGGGAGGAAACAAGAATTTTCTTTTTTAACCATGTACTATGAGCCAGACATTGTACTAAGTGCTTTACAAGCATTATGTTATTTGGAAGGCAAAAGCAGGTAGACTCAGAACTGTTTATGAATTTTTAAAAATAATCTCTCTGTACTTTTAAAAAAAATATGAGGCAAGGAATGAGAAGAATTTCTGGAATTAAGGAAGTGCCTTATAAAATGGCTTGGGAGATCAGGAGGATAAAGGTTTATAGACTATTACTGGTAATAGATAGTAACCTTTGGATGGTAAATGTGGGAGCATGAACTAAGGATTGGATACTTGAGTTCTATTAGCTTAAGGTAATGTCCTTGTGTGCATGGTCCTGGAGAGGGAAGAGAGAACTTTCACCCATGCTCTCGGCTCTGCCCCCAGACAGGTTCCGTATCAGTTAGAAGATGCAATGGCAGGCCCTGAGCCAACCACAAAAGAGCTAATGGGACCCAAAGTCCTGACCTTCCACACTCCTCAGGTTCAGAAGGTTAAAGGAGATCTCTCCTACCAGAAGGTAGAAGGCCCTTTGGAGAAGGTGCTGGCTTTGAGGGGAAGTTGAAATTGGGCAGAGGCTGATAAAGGTTGGGTTGCTCTGATGATTATTTTTTTCCTCATAAGAGACAATTTTTACCTTCGTCATGGAAGAAGGGGGTGGCTGAAGGTTTGTAAGAGACAAACATTCATGGGAGGCCTTGGGATCCTGGAGTTGCATAGGTTTCTGAGAAGGGCCCTGTTCTGTAGGATGTAGGAGCTGTGTCTTGATGGGGGTATGTGGAGGTGGGGGGAGGTTGATTTTATTTGAGTGGAGGGATGAGTCATTCTCAATGATGTTCATTCCACAGCCAGTTCTACCTGCCCAAAACCACTGGGTTGCCTTGTTGTCCCCATGGCAACAGCAGCACTTCATGAAGCAGACCCATCTTTATATCCGCACATGCTGTACCGGACTGTGTGCGTTTACTTTAGTCTTGCTCCTTTGCATCTCTCCAATGCCTTGGGTGACGTTCCTTCTGGCCAAGAATGGCCTTGAGCTCCACGCGGGACTCTGGACCCTGTGTGAACACCACCTCTGCTGGAGCCACGTGCCCAGCCCACCCTGTGAGTTTTCCCCAGAGTTTTCTCTGGCCCCTAACCCAACACCTCAATCAATTCCCAATAACACCAAAGCCCTTCTTTCCTTACCCACCTCATTGCCCCTTCTAACATTTTCCAGTTCCTTCTCCCCAATGTCCAGCATTTTTCTTCTTCAGATTGCAAAAATGGCCAAATTTATCCTAGAAGGCAGCATGGTGCAGTGAATGGAGTGATTGATATTGTGTAAGGAAGACCTGGATTCAAATGGCTAGTGACATACTGATGCCCCTTAGGCTTTCTGGGTCTCAATTTCCTGAGGAGGAGGATGGAATTGATGATTTCTGAAGATCCTTCCAAGCTGTAAATCTATTATCTCTTTTCCCGTATGTTCCTTCTGCTCCTCTAGAATAATCCCTGCTGCCTTTCAGGTAATTAGGGACTAAATTTTTTTTTTTCCTGTTTTGATCTCTTCTCACCTGCTATTAGGAAAGGATCTGACATCAACTATTTATGAGTTGTAAAGTAATGAGACTGGTTTGTTGAAGTTCATGCTTTTCAAGAATAAGCTTTTTTGATGCTTTTTATTTTGGATATTTTTTTTTGGATATACCTACCCCCTTAATAAGCTCTCCCTTATCGCAAAGAAAAACCGAGGGACACAGTGATAATATTTGACAATGGATAGTTCCCCATCTGTTTGGAAAAAGGAGGAAAGTGGTTCCTCATCCTTTTTTTGGGTCAAATTGGCCCTTAGACTTACTTGGCTTTCAACTTTATATTAGTGTTATTATCAGCTACATTATTGTAGTGATTTGGTAGACTTCTTTAATTATGTTTGCTTCACTTTGCATCCATTCATATCAATTTTTCTATGTTTCTTTCAATTCCTCATATGTGTTATTTCTTATGACACTAATATTCCTTTATGTTCGCAGATCACAGTTTATTCATCTATTGCCTAACTGATGGACACTCCATTTGTTTTCAGTTTTTTACAGCAGGGATGTGTCACAATATATTCTTACTTCTGTAAGGAATACTTTCAAAGTTGAAAATCCCTTGATTATATTTGTCATTGGCATATATGAAAATAAACTTCTCTTTTGATTAAACTTATTTTAACTTTAACTTTGTCTGAGACCAGTGATTATTACCCCCACTTTTTTTCTATAACAAATTCTACTAATCATTGTTGTTTTATATCTCTTATTTTCTATTTCTGTGACTCCTCTGCTTTACTCTTACTAGATATTTTGCCTAGCTATTACTTAACCTCCCCCAATTCTATCTCAAGAATCCCTCCCTCATCTTTCCCCTCTAATGCTTTCCCACCTCTTTATCTCATTCTCATTAATCTACAATCCCTTCTGTACCCTTCTTATTCTATTTCTCCCTCTTATTTCTTAATAAATGTAGAAGACTTTTATACATATGTGCACATTGTATTGTTCCTTCTTTAACTTATTCCTTATGTGAATAGTATTCCAGAACTACCATCCCTCCTCCCCCATCCAATTCTTCTGTGTCAGTTCTTGCTTTTCTATCTCATTCATATAACCTAATTAATCATTCTTTTTACCTTTTCCTACATGGTTTTGCTTTTTAGAATTATATCATATTCAGTCTGTCCCAATCTTTCTTTTGAACTACCCACTTGCTAATGGCAATCTTAGACATATGGCTTATATTTCCATGTATAAAACAAACAGTTTGTCCTTACTGAGTCCTTCGAAATTAATCTTTGATGTATGCCTTATATTTCTCTTGGATCTTGTATTTCAAATATTCTATTAAGTTCAAATCTTTTTGCCATGTAATCCTGAAAATCTGGCAGTTCATTGAATTTCCTTAAATTATTATTATTATTTTTTTTTTGCTTAGGTTCATCCTTAACTTTGCTGGGTTTGAATTTTTTTCCATAATCTTAATTCTTTTGCTTTTCAATATATAATGTTCCAAGATCTAAAGTCTTTTAATGTAGCCACTGCTCAGTCTTGTATGATTCTGTCATATTAGAATTTTTTTCCTTTCTTTCTTGATCTGAGGATTGAAGTTTAATTATGATATTCCTTTAAGTTTTTCTCACAGTGCCTGGTGGATTTTTTCTGTTTCTACTTTCTCACTCTTGTTCTAACACTTTAGGATTTTTTTTTTTTTTTTTTTTTTTTTTGGTGAGGTAAATGGGGTTAAGTAACTTGCCTGAGGTCACATAGCTAGTAAGTGTTAAATGTCTGAAGCTGGATTTGAACTCAGATCCTCCTGACTTCTGAGTTGGTCCTCTATCTATTGCATCTAGCTGCCCCCAACAATTTTCTTTAATTATTTCTTATACTATTATTTCAAGATTCTTTTTTTTAGTAGTAGCTTTCAGGCAGTCAAATTATTCTTTTTTTTATTTTTATTTCTCCTCTTGATATGTCTACAGATTTGTTTTTCTTATGAGATGTCTCATATATTCTTCTATTAAAAAAGTTTTTTTTTTTTGTACTTTTACATTTTGTTTTTATTCTTTCTTGGTCTCACAACTTCACTGGTTCTTCTTGCCCAATTCTAATTTTCTTCCTTAAGATTCTGGATTTCCTTTTTTTAGTTGGTTGACTTTTTTTTTTACATAAATCTTGCTTTTCTTGGATTGTTTACATGTATATTATATGCATATAATGTATCTGTATGTATATAATATATTATGTATGTATATGTGTATATGTATACATGTGTTTGTATACATAGGGGGGAGGTGAAAGTTCTTGAGGCTGGGGTGGAGGCTGTTGTCCATCCCATCTAAGCCCAGGGCTTACAGATTTCTGTTTCAGAGGAATTCACCTGGGGGTGTTTATAGTTCATTCACATGGGCCAAACTCTGGTCCTGATACCTTTCTTCTAAGAGATGCTGTCTGTCCCAGAAGGACTTCTGTTTTGCTCTAATTCTAACTTGTTTTGGCCACTTTGTTTGCCCTGAGGTACAATTTTGTCTTGTTTGTGGGGGAAATCTGGAGAGTTTAGAATGTTATGACCTATTTCACCACCATCAAAGAGTAGTCTTGAGCTCCATCCCTTGTGCTTCATCTTCACATGGACATACCACTGAATTTCCAGATAGCAAGATGATCCAATGGTTTAGATTTCTTGGTGTGGAGTCAGGATGACCTGTTTAAATCTTGCCTCAGACCCTCATGAGCTATTTGATCCCTGGCAAGGCACTTACCCTTCATGTACTTCATTCAGTTTCCTCATATATAAAAGAGGGAATTGGTCTTAATGGTCTCTAAAATCTTTTTCAGCTCTAATCCCATGATCTTAAATTCATTATATCCCAAACTAAGCTAATTTCTCTTTTAAAATCCATTCTTTCTTTCCCCTACTCTAGTTCTATTGATGGGATCCTCATTCATTATTTCCAGGGATCAGGTTCAAAGTGATACTCCTCACTCCTGACCCCCATTTCTCTATTTTTATTGCTAAAAGGAATCAATTCTACCTTCATAATTCTTCTTACATTTCTCTTTCCTCTTCCACACCCACTCTCTCCCTCCTTTTTTAGATCCTTATCACATTGTAATAATCTCCAGAGTGGTTCTCCTGCTTCCAGTCTCTTCTCTTTCTAATCTATCCTTCATAGTCTTGCTAAAGTTATCTCTTTAATGTTTTGATTACCCAACTGCCTCTCAAGTCTAACATTCAGTGTCCTTTGCAAGCTGTTTTCTTTCCAAGGGCTCATCCTAATTACATTCCTCTATTTCATCTACTCTGTTATAGATGAACTGGCTCCTCACCATTCCCTAGCTTCTTCCACCTTCATTTATCTCGGCATGCATCCTTAGATCTTTCTTCTGTTAAGGCCCAATTCAGATGTCACTTTTCAAAATTAAATTTTAGTTTTTCAATGATCAAACACCTATTTTTTTTTTCTCCTTTCTACCCTTTCCTCTTTGGGGTTTATGTCTTGGGAATTCCTTGGAATCACAGCAATTCTTTTTCTTTTCTTGTATACTGATTATTTCAGCAATGTGCTCCAGAAAACTCTGTTGGTATTGTTGGGAGCTTTGTAGGCTGAGTCTGAAATCCTAGCTCCTCTAGGTGATTTCTCCTCTGCACTCCTTGTTAAGGGACCAGGTGCAAAACCTGCTTTTTCTGCCCCCTACTCCCATGCTAGGGAATTGCTGAGTCTTTTCTAGAAACCCCTTTAGGAGATCCCCGCCCCTGCTCTCCAATTTCCCACCCTTGCTGTTGGCCTGGGCCCTTGGTTGAGACTCTGCTGACCTAACTCAGGGCTCTGGAAACCGAGTCTTAACCTGCCTCTATCCCTCAAATTCTGTTACAGAATAATTTCTGTCCTGGTCACTTATCTGTAGATGGAATTTATGAACTGAGACTATTAAGATGTTCCACTGTGATTTTTCCTTTTTATTTCCTAATCACTTCTCAACATGGCATTCTTCTTAGATTGTTATTGAACCAGTTGTGGGGGAATCTAGACTATACTGTTTATTGCTTCCTATTCTGACATCTTGGCTTGGTCAAACTCAAATGCCATTTCCTTCATAAAACCTTCCCTGATCCCCATGTTAATCGTAATCCCTCCTTCCTTAGGTGACAAAAGAGATATTACATTTCTTACTTAGGCACTCGTGCATCTAGTAGTTATATTTCACATGGGGCAAATTCTGGTCCTGATACCTTTCTTCTAAGACATGTTCTGTGATTGTCCCAGAGGACTCTTGTTTTATCCCAACTCTTTCTTGTTTTTACTACTCTAACCTTCCCTTCCCCCCCAATTAGAGTGTATGATACTTGAGGGCAGGGCAAAGATTGCATTGTTTTTCATTCATTTATCCCTAGAATCTACATGTTTTGAATTAAATTTTATGACTCACAAAAAAGATAGTCTGGAGGTTGACTTTCTCACTATGACAATGCTTCCAGCTCACAGTAGAATATGTCTGAAACAATTTAGAAATGAAATTACCCAGTTTGGTTACACTTCATCACCAAAGCTGGTGCTTCCTTATTTAGGGACATTTCCAAAAATTAAATTCATGCTTAGAATATTAGTGACTCTAGGAGTATCATATCAAAAAGTTTCTGGATCTGAAGGTGGTTACCAAATAGAGTTAATTCCCCAAATATTTAAACCATGGCAGCCTAATTGGAGCATGTTGTGGCCAGCTAGTTCCAGCCAAGGTCAATTCTTGTGGAGGACCAGTTTTACTCTGTCAGGCTCCCTGAAATGCCAGTCTCCTTACTTTATAGCTACCCTCACATGCTTTAATGTGAGCCTGTTATTAGACTGCTTCCCCTCCCAGAAGTATGCATGCTTTTATAGTTTTCTCTCATTGTGAGTGAAAGGAAAGCACCATTCTCCATTACTGGAATTTTAGGCATTAATGAGCATTGATGAGAATGCTGGAGAACTTTGGTGATGTTCCTGAGTTCACACCTTGTAGTGGCTATTTATTCTGGCTTGGAATCGAGCTAGTCCTGCCCTTGTCCTCCTTAGCCTTTCTCATCCCTGGCCCCTACACATCTTTGGGGCAGGAGTTAGAGGGCTGTCTCCTGCCTCCTGTCCCCAGTCCCCAGCCTGGCTTCTTGCTTTCTGCTTTACTCTGTAGACTACCTCCAGATCTCCAGGATCTTTTTCCTCCTCTCTGCCCTCTCTGCCTTCATTCTCCTCGGCTGGGTCCTCAACTCCTGCCGGCATGGGAAAGAGCCCACTGCTCATTTGGATCGAGAGGTGGCCATCCTCTCTTTAATTTCAGGTACAGACCCATGCCAGTGGGCTAAGTCTCTGGCAAAACTGTGAAGTCCTCAATGAATTTTGGCCCTTTTTTCTGTGCCCCTCTTTTCCACAATTGCCTTTTCTAGGTCCCAGGTCCCCCTTACAACCTCATTCACAAATTATTTAGCCCTGGCTCAGAGCAGGAAGCATTGGAATGGCAAAATAGGATTCTGGGGAGGACAATGTTCCTTCCAAAAAAAAAGAAATTTAATGGTGAAATCTCAGACTCCAGGTAGGCCATTTCTGGTCATAGTGCAAGCAGGAAAGTTTTCTGGAGATAACAAATGTAAGAGAAGAAGCCCTGGGCTATGTTGTAGTTGTAACTTTGCTATAAATAATCCAGGCAAGTCCCTCAGCTCCTCCTGACCTCAGTTTTGAATGTTGAACTAGATAATTTCTGTGGTCCCTCCCCACACTGACAATCCATAATTCTATCATGCCAGAGATTTGTCCTGCCCCATTATAAGAATCCCTTCCATCTGTAACGTGTTTTAACTCCCCAAATCTCTTTAAAAGAGACAGACCATGAGACAAGGAGAGTAGGTTCTGCTGCCCTCAGGTGGGAGCTGGGTAAGGGAGGTCTAAAAAGAACAGATGACTTATCCAAGGCCACACAGCCAGTATATTGCAGAGAGCTGGCCTTGGCTCCCAGATCTGGTCATCTCCAAGTCCATTGCCACTGCCATGCCTTCTGGTCCCCTTGAGTTTCTCCACATAGCCAACCCCTATCAAGGGACACAGACATTGGGCTGGAGGTGGGGGGCAGGAGGAAGGGGTGAGAGATGGCTGGACAGTAGCTCCAAAGGGTAATCCTTGTGCTCTCCTTCCAGGAACCAGTCTGTTTTTCTGCCTTGTGCTTTTTCTGATGCAAGTCAAAAAGTACACTACCTACAAGATGGGGTCATCTTACCTGTGGATCTTCCACTTTAACTGGTGGGGTAGCTTCTTATACATAGTGGCTGGTGAGTTAAAGCTGAAGTGAAGGGGCAAAAGGAGAGCAAAGGGAAACCCTTCTGGGGAGGGTTAGCACGCAGTGGCAGCCTGGGAGGTCACTGCCTTAGAGGCAAAGTGTCCTGGCCTTAGCACAGGCACTTTGGTGACCTTCTGGACTTCAGTTTTCTCCTCGCTCAGATGATGGGGATGCACTAAATGCTTAACCCTATATCCCCTGTCCTGAGGGATAGTCTTGCTCTGGGTGTCCCCTGTGCAAGGAGAAAAAAATTCTGTGATTCTCAAGTCCTTTGTATCATGCTAATAAATGATCCTTTACAAAAACAGGTATAGATCCCAAGCGACCATTTTATATAACAGGAAACAGAGTTTCAACAGAGTTCAACAGAGTTTATCAGTATTTCATCTTTAGATCCTGCAAACTGGGCACACAATTCCCATAAATGAAAAAAATTTCATGGCAACAAAGCAGTCCCTTTACTTCACCTATAACTAATATTGAATGCAACCCACCATGTGAACCTTGCACCGACTTTTCTCTCTCTCTCTCTTTTTTTTTTTAGGAGTCATCTCCTTTTTTAACTACAAAACCTTTGGGGTTTTGCCCTCTGACACGGATGCCAATGAAATTCTCCTAACGAGGAGAAGATTAGGAATTAATCCAAAGATGTGGCCAACATCAGCAAGAGAAGAGGAAGAGCCAGAATCAGAGATGGTTGTAGACCCAATAGTGGAATTAGAGTCCATAGTACCCTCTTTGGATAATAAGAATATCACAAAGCCACCAAAATAAATAGGAATAGGAAAATACAATTCTAGTTTACCTTAGAGATAGGACTTAAGGGTGGAGGAATGGGGCTAAGATGTGAGAGATACTCTATTCTCTTTACAACTGGGGCTGTTTGGAAGGATGATTGTATTAGAAATAACTCCGAGGTCACAAAGAAAGATCCTGCTCCAGATTGTAACCCACTGAAAAAGATAACATTAATGTTTATGAAATAGCATTTGTATTGCCTAAGGTAACTATAATTCATTGGTCACTTATTAGAGAAAAAATCATCCCAAAGATAAAATGTTCAGGGCCATGAATAGTGGAGACTGGTAATAGATATGGAATGAGCACCAAGAAATTTCAAGAGATGCTAATGGTCATAATATAGGTTGCATAGGGAGGAAAAGTATGTAGGTATGGTTGTCTGGGAATACTCGTTTCTTCCTACTGGTCCTCAGAGACAGAACTCATTTAAGGGAGACAGGAAAGTATAGTCCTAGAATCCCAGCTAAGTAAGGTTAGTTCTCATCTTCCTTTATGACTTTTTAAATATTAAATTTAAAATTTTTTTAAAATACCAAAACAAAAATAAAATGATGTGACTTTCTGAATTTCCAGCACATAAAAATAAGATCTTCTATGAAAAATTGAATTTTCTTGTGTGACTATGGACAAAACACTTAATATTTTAAATCCCTCAAAGAAAACGAGATTGATCCCTACCCTCTTTCAATTCAGCAATCTTTTATGAAGGGCCTCTTATGTATAACATAACCAACCCTGGAGAGAGGGGAAGAATATTGATTATAAAAGGCTCGAGATTTCTTGATATTTGTATTATAGGAAGTCTTTCATTATGGAGCTGTGGTTTATGATTTTCTGGTTTTCCATTTTTAATCTTGCATGGAGCCTCCACCTAGAAGGGAAGTTTGTTGGGGGCCATGTTCTGAACCTGTTCACTCTTTGCTGCCTTTGACCATGTGTCTGCCAGTTGAGCAGATCTACCCCTATAACAGGAGCATCTGCAAAAACATACCGCACAGATTTAATCTATATTGGAGCAGTGTATTCACATATTTTCCTACCTCTATCCACACATACCTCCACACATCTGATCTTGGAACCTGCCAGACTTAGGGGCAATTGTGAAAGCTGAGAGTTGCTGACAACCACCCAGTCCCAGTCCTCAATAGTTAACAATCACAGGGGGAATCAGTGTGCAAATAAATGTATTTACATGAGATACATATAGAGAGATGGAAGGTAATCTAAAAGAGAAGCACTCCTATTTGGAGGGAACTCGGTATGATTTCTTCAGAAGATAGGATATGATCTCAATTCTGAAAGAGTCCTCAGTCTAAACTTCATAGATGTGTGTGGGCTCAAACAGCACTTAGGATCATAGATAAGATCCTATCACCTTTATTACACTACCATGGGTAACTGGGAAACAGTCCAGTTCTATATATGGCTCACTCCTCAACTAACTCTTGGGCTTAAAGATCTCTAAGCATAGACTTGGAAATGGGGAAAGCAGATATCTTGTTTTCCACAAGCCACAATAATGATTCTGTAAAGGAGATCCACCTCTCAAGTGACAAAGTCAGGAATTTTTCTAACAAAAAGGAAAAGCTGTGAAGACGTCTCTGGACCTGCTATCCCATCACTTCAATCTGGCCAATTGGATAATTGTCGCATCTTATCTAGTTGTCCTGAAGACTTGGTTAGCTGTAGAAGATATTCTTGAAATACATATCACTGGGAATAGATTTCCTCCTTTCCTCTTTCCCTACTGCATACACTGAGTTAAACATTCATTCTGAGTCTTTTGTAGTGAAATGTAGGAACTCAGCTAGAGTCCTCAGCTGCAGCAAGTGGACCTAATTTAGAAAACAAAACATATAAGTAAATATAAATTACATAAAATAATTTTAAGAGGGAGTGAACATTAACAAGGCTGATAGGGAAAGGTTGCCAGCAGACTTAGCACTGAGCTGTACTTTGTAGGAAGGTGGGATTCTAAGAGAAGGCAAGGAGGGAGTGCATCTAGACATAGAGACAGATTTATGCCAAGTCACAGAGACTCAAGGTAGAATGTCATATACAGAGAAATAGAGAGCGAGTGAGTTGGATTAAAACTGAGAGTGTGTGAAGGAGAGTAACATGGAATAAAAGGGGAAAGATAAATGAGAACTATATTTATATAGAGGGATTTAAATGCTATGCTGAAGGTTTTGTATTTGAATCTACAGGTAACAGTGAGCCACTGAAGACTTTAGGGGAGTGACATTTATCTTATCCTGTTTGTGCCTAGGTTAAAGTAGAGCAAATGAGGTCATCCCTGATAGTCAGATGCTTCCAAATCACCTACTCAAACATGTCTAGGATTTTAAAAGTTTTTTCCTTCCTCCTGAATTTGGTAAATCAAGAGAAATAGACCTATTTTTCTCTACTGGATATCTGGGAAAGCATTCTGGAGTAATTTAAATAACTATGCCCACAAATTTTGAGAAATTGGCATGTTTTGTCATGCTTCTAGATCAGTGGAAAGTGATCATATAGGGAAGAAACATCATTCAGGATCTAGGCTAAAGAGGTATCGGAAATGTTAAAGAGAGGATTTTCAAGTATGGGTTGGACTAGATGGTCCCTGAGATTCCCCTTGTTTTGAATTGAGTCTTAATCTGGTAGTTTAGAATTAATATTAGAACAAAAATGGATACTCCTAAGTCATTCAATAGTTAGCAAAAAGATTTAGCAGCAGACTATTCAAGATAACCACTGAGAAAACCTGTATTTGATTCAGCTTAGTTAAGCTTTCTTATCTGCATTCAGACCATAATCTACCAGCCAAACCTTAGAGATGACCTACTCCAAGTCCTCTTATTTTTTCCTACTGCTCCTGATTTTGCACCATCATCATATCCTTCTATATTTACCCTCTCCCATGAGGGGAGTGGAGAAGGCATATGCTTCAAATTCTCCAAAGCCATTGGTCAGAGCATGGGATGCCATTTTATAGTCTGCCTTACCCATTCCCTAGGGTGACACTGACACTTAGGTTTCTTTCTCTTTTTCAGGACACTAACTTCCCTGCCAAATAACCACTTCATATCCATACAGACACACAAAAGCTGCTACAGAAAATCCTAGATTTTATTATTTTTCTTCTATGCCTTTTAGATGCTGACATCCTCTGAGACAAACTCAGGAATACCCACACGTCCACTGCATAAAACATCTCTTTAGCAGAAGGAACAGAAGGGAAACACTCACTGAATTGATAATATGCCATTTATGGGGATAGAGAGAAAAACTCTGATTCATTTTATCCCTATTGGGCAGAGGATTAAGAACAGGGGTCCAAGGGTCACATTAATAAAGAATCAGGACTGACTTGTGCAGCCAGAATAAAATGAATCTATCTTTCACTGGAGAGGGAGGAGAAAAAAAAGGGCTTTAAATTAGAGTTATTTCTTCAGTCCTGGGAATTCACTCGACTTTTATAGAGATAACATCATTGGAAAGTCAGGGTCATGTCTGATGCTTAGAGGCAGATGTTGCCAAGAAACAAACGAGAGAATTGTCAATAAAAACTATTTAGGTGGATTGGACCCAGAGGAAGCTAAAAAATTCTTGGCTGTTCTTAAAACATGCATGTATCTGCGTGGCATTGCAGCAAATTGAGAGAATTCTTTGCTGTTATTGTCTTTTACTAGATCCTCGCAGTTTGACTCCAAGCCCTAGAGAATGCAGGTTTTTATCCTGCTTTTGCTTTCCACAGATTTCTGTCTCTAGACCTTCAGCTCCATAACCCATATCCTAGCTACAGATGTTACCTAATTTATATGATGCTTCAGACTTTTTTCAGAATGGGAACTTTGTGGTTGTGTCATTCCACAATCACAGAATTGGAGAATTGAAAGGAACCTCGGTGGCCATCTAGTACACAATCTGATACACAAAAAGAATCTCACTATAACATAATTGGTCAAATGCTTGTCCAGCTTATTTTGGAAGACCTCTGAGGAGGGATCACTGCTCACTTTTCAAGATCTCACAGTTCACCTGGTTAGCTCTGGTTGTTAGAAAGCTTTTCAAGGCTAAATTGACTTTTTTCAATCCACTCATTGCAGCTGGTTTTGATCTTGGGATGAAAGAATGCACTTGATACTTCTTCTACTTTCTGTCCTCTTTCAAAACAAGTAGGGTTCTACCATCGAAACCCATCCAATTATAGCTCTGGTCACTGACTATTGTGCATTAGAATGGCAGGAATCCCAGCATGGGATTTTCCATTGCATATTGCAACATATCTATGTAGGTGTTTCTATATAGGTATATAGGTCACAGAGTATTGACACACATAGAAATTAAGTGACTTTTCTGGAGTTGTCTAGTTAGTAAGGACAGGTGATAGGATTTGACCCATGGTGTTTTTGACTCCATGCCCAGGACATTATCCACTGTGCCATGTTGCTTTTGGTCATGACATGGGAGTAACTCCTATTATCACTTCTTGCACTTATAGAATAGTAATGGACTTTGACTCCTATATCTGATACAAGGCTATATTGTGTTCTAAGTTCATGAAATAAATATACATACACATATATCTTATTGAATCATCACAACACATAGTGTACACTATTCTCAATATATTAAGGACAATGACAATGATATAAAGAACAGAGACCAGTTTTTATCCCCCTATTTCATGTTGTCTTTCATGAAATAGGGGCATCATAATGTAATGTGCCTAGAAATGCTTCATCATTTGTAGTCATAATCATTTATATAGTTACATACTTTCTTTTCAGGCTGCGTTATTTTTAAAATTGATTTTTCAAACAATATCTCATTTAATTATTGTAATAATCTTGTGAGGATCAAGGTAAAGTGGGAATTATTATCCCTGTTCTACAGATGGGGAAGATGAAGCCCAGGAAAAATGATGGGTATGCTCAGAGTTTGGGTGCTTGGGCAATGTGGTTATTTTGTTGCTCAGATAGCATTATGTACAGTAATCCCCAAAAAGGAATAAACTCTGGAACTAATCCTGGATCATTTCTGTATCATATTACTGAAACATTGAGTCCTTTAAGATTTATGGAGTACAGTAAGTACTTTGATAATTGTATTATGTAGAAGGAAAAAAGTTCATAATTATCATGCAATAACATACTTCTGTTGTCTCTATCAATTTCACATGCTCCCAATGAGTTATCCTAATTGAGGTGAGCCCTAAAAGAGAGGTAGGGAGATAGTATGGCATGAGCATTGGACTGGGCATTTGGAAACCCATTTTTTAGGTCCTATTTTTCCAGGGAGATTCCACATCACTCCAGTTCTTACTGATCTCCCTCTTCTCTGGATCCTGGACCTGTTTTGGCAATCTAGGAAAGTCTATGGATCCAGATGCCCAAGGAGACCCTGGCCTTTAGTGGTCTTGATCAATATCTTGCCACTGGACTGGATGGCTGCAAAGTAGAAAGGGAGACTGGTGACTTTGCACAGACCTCCCTCACTTAAATCAAATTCACTTGCAAATCATGGCATAACTTTCCTGAAGTCATGGTTCTCTTTGAGAATGGAGGGCAGACACAACAATGCACCCACTCTCAAAATGATATTTTTAGAAACATAAAATATGTAGAATTGTAAAGGAAATCAATTATTTGAAATGCAGTTACCAAAATATTGGGAAAAACAACAACCCCAAAACCAAGTTTCCATATTCTAGATTAAAAACTCCTGACACAGGCCAAATACCTGATTTGACTGATGAGGAAACTGATATCAAGAGAATTGAAGTGACTTCCCACATATACTAATCTGGATATATAATAGAATTTGTAGCCCAGCATTAGGAGCTGGTTATTTGAGAACTGTTTCTTGTTAGCCAATTCCTAAAGAGGAGGTATTTTTCTGTCCTTAGAATGGCAACATTATTTTGATCAGTCTCTAGAGAGATTATTTTATTGGTCTTTCTTTGGAAAGTTGGTACTTTATTGGTCTGTCTCTGCAGTCTTGGGCCTGGTACAGCAAGGTTTTTCTGGGGGGTGTTCGCAGTTTGTGCTGTCTTAAAAAAGAAAACACTCCTCCCCCAAATCCATTTTTGGAATCATAAAAATGTTTAAAAATATTACAGCACTTAAAGAAAGAAAACAGGTATTGTTCTAGGATTTATTAATTACCATTACAATCCAAATAAGAAGATTGAAGTGTAAACAAAAAAGATACTCATATTGCTCTATGCTCATAAAATAGAGTCCAGGGATGATAGCACATTTTGTTTCTATTCCTAGAATGGCTGAGAATAAGGGATCTCTTTAGGGTCTCCAAG
The DNA here is from genome assembly GCF_902635505.1 of Sarcophilus harrisii. Classification (NCBI taxonomy): domain Eukaryota; kingdom Metazoa; phylum Chordata; class Mammalia; order Dasyuromorphia; family Dasyuridae; genus Sarcophilus; species Sarcophilus harrisii. Next base: position 598,498,953 of record NC_045427.1, read on the forward strand.
AGGCAGAAGTGCTAAAAGTGATAGGTTATTTTGAACCAGTAGGTTGAGCCCTTACAAATGGGGACCACCAAGTTGCCTAAGTCAAGGAGAGCTCTTATAGGATGGAAACAGGTCAGGAGTGGAAATCAGACCATTTGGTTACCACATTTACCTCCTGGATGAGATACGTAGACCTGGACTAAAAAAAAAATAAACAATCTCCACTCTGAAAAAAGATATACAAAAGATTAACATAGAAAGAGGCATGTAAAGCTGAAAAGAAAAAAAAAGATGAAAAATACAACCATGATATAAAATTTAAAATGAATTGTATTATGACAAATATAAAACTGAAGAGAAGGAATTTGAGAATAGTGAACAAAAAATAAAATAATCTTTAGCAATAAAGTTATTTCATATTAAGATTAAACTCTAAAATAAAGCTATTTCCAAGTACAGATTTTGAATGAATTCACCAAAGTAGTTTTGATTTCCAGACCTATTCTGGCCTTGCTTCTAATTTCACTTTTAGCTCCCATTTTATTTTACAGAAAATATAGTTTGCAGATTTCTTTGCCATTTTCCATCTAGTCTTGAGTTCTGTGTTTGTAGAAGGTCCCGCTCCCACTCTTGCCTCTCTTTTCTTTTATTACTCTTTTGTTCTCTCTCTTACCCCACCACTTAACAATATTTTATTTTTTCTAATTACATATAAAGATAGTTTTCAATATTCATTTTTGTAAGATTTTGAATTCCAACTTTTTTTCCTTTCTTACCCTTTCCCCATGACAGCAAGTAATCAGATATAGGTTATACATATAAAATCCTTTTAAACATAATTTCACATTGATCATGTTGTGAAAGAAGAATCAGAACAAAAGGAAAAAACCAAAAGAAAAGAAAACAAAAAACAACAAATAAAGTGAAAAATAGTATGCTACAATCTTCATTCAGACTCCACAGTTCTTTCTAGTGGATATGGATAGCAACTTCCATTCACAAATCTTTGGAACTGTCTTGGGTCATTGCACTGCTCAGATGAGCTAAGTATCAAAGTTGAGCATTATACAATGTTGCTCTTACTGTACAATGTTCTGCTCCCTTCACTCAGCATTAGTTTATGTAACTCTTTCCAGGCTTTTCTGAAATCTACCTACTCATCATTTCTTTCTTTTCCTTCCTTCCTTCCTTCCTTCCTTCCTTCCTTCCTTCCTTCCTTCCTTCCTTCCTTCCTTCCTTCCTTCCTTCCTTCCTTCTTTCCTTTCTTCCTTCTTTTCTTTCTTTCTTTCTTTCTTTCTTTCTTTCTTTCTTTCTTTCTTTCTTTCTTTCTTTCTTTCTTTCTTTCTTTCTTTCTTTCTTTCTTTCTTTCTTCTTTCCTAAGGCATTTGGGGATAAGTGACTTGCCCAGGGTCACACAGCTTGCTCATCATTTCTTATAGCATAATAGTATTCTATCACATTCCTCTACCTCAACTTGTTCAGCCATTCCTCAATTGATGGACATCTTCACAATCTCCAAATCTTTGCTGCTCTAAATATTTTTGTACATGTAAGTTCTTTTACCTTTTTAAAAATGTTCTTTTTGGGATACTAATAGTGGTATTACTGGTTCAAAAGGAACTCACTCTTTTGTATCCTCTGTACCTCATCTAGTGCTTTGCACACATTAAGTGCTTATTAAATGTTTCTTGATGTAGAAATTATAACTTCAGGGCAGAGAATGTGTCTGTAACTTGGATTTCTAGCCAAGCCTGGACAATTTTGCATGAAATTCTCTTGAGTGATGGAAAGATACTGAATTCTCCCTGTATATGAGGGGCAGAGTTGGTGAGAGAGCTTTGGACAGGAGAAATTTTCTTTATTCTTTCAAGTAAAAGAGAAACCCTGACTTCATGCAATGGAAAATTTCCCATAGTTTTTAGGGAGACAATATGGACATCAAGGACATACTGAAGAGCTGGCTTCCTCTATATGTTTGAAGGCGTGTCTTTCTCTTTCATCTCCCTGAAGTCAGTTCTAAAGGGAGGTGGGACCATTTATCTGTCTGTTGACCAGACTGTCTTTGTCTATCTGTCTTTTCTATTTTATTTTATTCTATTCTATGTCTTTTTTATTCAAAACTCTTATGCTAATTCCACCATTCTCTATAATACTGTGTCAACATTCTCTCAACCACTTAGGAGAATTTTATTTAAAATATTCGAGGTTTGGTAGGAAAACATGGTTATATGTCTTCAAAATTTTAAATCCTTAGTTCATAGCAGAAGACTCTATACCTACTAGATACTTAATAATTGGTTTTTTTTTTTTTTTTTTTTGCATTGAATTAAGTGAAGGAATGTCACTTCCTTGTTCAAAATCTTTAAGCGATTCTCTATTACCTACAAGATAAAATGGAATCTGCCTGATCTGGCCTACCATGTGGCTTCAACCTGCTTCCCATCTTATTTATGAGTACTCCTTTTCATTTCTGTTCTAGTCAAACTAGACTAGTAGCAGTTGTCTGAATTTGACCCACATCTCTATGCACTTGTGCAAGTTTCCAGCCTCTACATTATTATGGACAAGTTATTTCTCCTTTCCAAACTCTGAAATGATTATTTTGCAAAATGAAAAGGTTGAACTCGGTGATCTTAAAAGCTCCTTCCAGCTTTAAGTTCTATGATGCCCTGTTTTCCTTCTTGAGGAACCCTGAAGCCAATGGCCCTCATCACTTTCTACTTGCCTCCTTCAAATTTCTTTGGGGATCTCTGGTTGAAGTAGTTTGCTGGGAGGAGGGACACCCCTCTTCATAGTTGGGATATTCCAGGAAGCAATAAGCACTCACATGAAAATAGCTCCAGTTCCTCTCCTTAATCCACAGCCTATCCTTTTATCCGATGGTATCAGCCAGCAAGGAGGGAGGGGGAAGGGAAGCTGCAAGAGCTGGCCTGAAAGAACTGTGAGTTCAAGGGATGGGAGCGACCTGGGGGAAGATACGTTAGGGGAAAAAGGCCCCTCTGTTCCAGCTTGAGTCTGGGAGTCTGGAGCCATGTGGGTGGCCATGGGAGTGCTCTGGTGTTTGGCTCTCAAGGAGCTTCCCCAGGCGCTTGGCTCCTGTCCTTCCCAGTGTACCTGTAGCCTGCATAGCCTCAGCGATGGCACCAAAAACAGGTAAGTGGAATGCTCAGGCGCTGCTCCAATATCTAACTTGCCTTCAGTTCTCAGAATGGGGGCTCTGTGTCTGGGAAGAGATGGACTAGAGGGGCCCCTCCTTTCTTGGTTGTGTTCCTTTTACCGAGTAGGTTTGCATAGAGATAGGTTCAAGATTTGGCTCCGTTTAGTTCTGTTGTGACCTTGGGCAAATGACTTAATCACTCTGGTTCTCATTCTCCTCATTCATAAAACAAAGGGGTTAGGCTCTTAAGTTTCCAAGCTCCCTTGTAGCTCTAAATCCTATAATCTTTGATTTCATGTGGGAGACCCTAACACCTTTTTTTAGGTGATAATCATTTCATGGTGATCAACTGAGATATTATTTGTTAAGCACTTAGCACAGTGCCTGGCATATAGAAAGTGCCTGATAAATGCTTGTTCCCTCCCACTCCCATCTGGGTGATCAAGGATATAAGATCAAGGCCCCTGGACCTGAGCAAAAATGGGGCTCTGATTAGAACACAGCAAAGCAGGAGGATCTTTTCTTTCCCCTTTGCTAGGGGAACAGTCTTTCCTTCTCTTCTCTCCCCACCGTGAGCATCCTTAGCTTATGAAGGAACTACTATCTTGGGTACCATAGAAAAATCTCTATATTTTCAGAAGACTCCAATAAATACAGTCCATGGAGAGAACAGATGAAGCAATCAGGAAGAAATATTCTGAGAGGAACATTCCACATAGTCCGGAGACCTGAGATTGTATTTTAACATGTATCAACGACTCAAGCAAGGAAAATAAAGGGAATATCATAAATCATAGATGTCAAGATTCAGGAGCTATATCTGAGGTTGATCTGTCCAGTCTCTCACCCATTCAGTCCATAGAGTAATCTACTGTACAGTAGTTTTCTGAACAGATGGCCAGTTAGCCTCTGCTTAAATGCTTCCCGTGATTGAGAGCCCACTCAGGAGGCAGCCTGCTCCATTTTTGGACAATTCTATTTCTCAGCTTCAATTTTGCTAATACCCCCATTTTTGCTATGACTGTAATCATTTCCTTTAATTAAATGTTTGCTAGAACATCACAAATAAAGCTTTGGTATTCTTATTGACTGCAGCAGAGAAGCAGACTATTTCTCCTTCTCCCCCCAATATCCTGGAATCTCTGTCTTCCTGTTGATTTGAGTGGGCACATAGTGCTGTTTGCCTAAAGATAGAAAATTGCTAGTTATGCTCTGATGATAGCAATTCTTACTGCTTATTCATAAATGTGTCCTTTGGAACTAATTTGCTTTAGGGAAATTATTGGAAAGGCTAGGAAACCCCTAGTATCCTCTCTTTTCAAAGTCCTGGAAATTACCAGGGAGGGGAACTAAAGGAAGGGGGGGTGGGTGGGAATTGTAGCTGTGATGTTGAGATTCTTCCCAGCATGGACTGGAAAAGGCCAGGGAAAGGCACATAGCTGGTTACTTACAAGAAACCTTTGATTCATTTGCTGCAAAGGGTTAGTTACAATGAGCAAGTGTGAACCCTTGGAGGATCCAAGAAGCTGCAGCTCTTGAGCATTCATATTTACATAGAAAACTTAAAATGAGCTAGCCATGTCAAATATTTTTTAATTCTTATTTTATAGATAAATAAAACAAGGCTGAAAGCTACTAAATAATTTGCTCATAGTCACAGAGTGAGCTGAAGGAATTGGGACTAAGTCTAGTTTGGAGCCCAGTTTTTTTCCATTATACTTTGGTGTTTTGGAGAAGTGTGACTGAGACATTTCCTTCATGGAATTTTACCATTATAGAATTTTATATGTGGAAGATTTTAGTTTGATGCAATTCAATCCAACCAACATGTATTTAGTATAGGTGCAAATCACTATGCTGAAGACAATAAATAAAGAAAAATGGAATAGCCCCTGCCCTCAAGTTGTTTATAGTCTTCTGATGACAGGGAGTTGCAATCTGGATACAGATAAGTAAATACAATGTGCTTATAAAACGGTTTCAAGGGAAGAAACTATTAGCTAAGGATATCAAGAAAAATTTTGAAGGAAATTTGGGCTGAGAGGGGGAAGTGAGGAGAAAGAACATTCTAAATTCAAAGGAACTATTTTGTACAAAGGTGCTCAGGAAGATGGAGTGTTATATATGGAGAATAGTTAATAGGCCAATTTGATAAGAACTAAGACTACATGAAAGAGAGTGCTGTACTAGAGCGAGCTCAAACTGTTTCCAAGGAATACATTTAAAAAATTGGCAAATACTATACATCATGGTTTGGTTTATTTTATTTTTTTTTATTTCTAGACTTAAGAAAGTAATGAAGGAAATGTTAATTCAGATTAAATTTAAAAGATGCAAATATTATCCCCTCCTTTTGAGAGATGGTTGTTAAGCATTTACTAACACATCCCTGAAAGTACTTAAAGCAAGACAGGAAAGGAAGGTGAATAAACCTTACATAGGATTTTAAATGTCTTGGAGATAATTTTTAAGTAGGGAAATGATGTGGTCAGATCTTTGCTAATGGAATATTCATTTAGACGTGTTGAGTTTGACTAAGGGATGTCTAGCTAGAGATGTTCAACAGGCAATTGATAATGAGAGATTGGAGTTGAGAGTTTAGAATTGAATATATTTATCTGGGAATTATTTGAGATGATGATTAGCTCCATTGAAGATGTTGAGATGGCCAAGGGAGAAGAGGTAAAGAGAAAACAGAACTTTGGGAGAAACCTCCACTTAGTATATGAGAGGATGATAATCCAACCAAGAAGACTAAGAAAGAGTAGTGGGCAGATGGAACAAGAGCCAAGAAAGAGAAGTGTCATGGATACCAGAGGTAAAGAGTATTTCTAGAAGATGGGAGTGTGGTCAACATAAATCACTAAGTTCAACGCCTTTTTTTTTTTTTTTTTTTATAGAGGAGTGAATTAAGACCCAGAAAAATAAACAGGTAATTATTGCCAGAGCCAAAATTACAATCTGGGTCTACTCCTAGCTGGATTTTATGTTTTCATAACAAAAGCTAAGACATGGAAATCTACAATATGTATATGAGCATAATGACTCTTGAGCATTATACAGTTGATGGAAGATTGAAAAGTGACAAGGCTGCAATTTAGGAAAGTATCTAAGGGAGAAAGCACAGAGAATAGTGATAGCTTCAGGATTGTAACCTACAATGGTTTCTCTTTCTTTGGTATTCCTGTAGGATACCTTATCTGTTCTACTTACTTAACATTTAGCATAGTGGAAGCTGTTTAGATGTTATCTTAGCATTATTCAACTTTTCATGCATACATCTTAGACAAATTCATTTCTAACTTCATTCAATAAAACTTATTTACTGTGTATACAATATATATACAACCCAGATCTTGCTCTTAAGGACTGAGGTGAAAATCTTGACGTACTTGATCAGACTGTCCATGAACTGCTTTGGATCAACATATTTTATTTTATTATTTTTTCCAGGTGAAAGATTTTAATCATAGTTAATTAAGAAAATAAAAATCAATGCCATTTGATACAGTATTTTGCATACGATAGGAACTCAATAAATATTTATATCTCACTCATCCTGAACTCCAGTAATTCTTTAAAAAAAAAAACAAAACCAATAGTTTTTTTTTTCCAATTACATGTAAAGATATTTTTCAGCATTTATTTTGGTAAAATTTTGAGTTCCATTATTTTCTCCTTCCCTCCTTCCTCCTAAAAAAACAAGCAATCTGATCTAGATCATACATGTACAATCATTTTAAATATATTTTCATATCATCATGTTGGGAAAGAAAAATCAGAACCAAAGGGAAAAAATCATGAGAAAAAGAAGCATACAAAAAAAGATGAAAATAATATTCTTCGATATCTACATTCAGTCTCCATAGTTCTCTCTCTGCATGTGGATGGCATTTCCCATCCTAAATCTATTTGAATTGTCTTGGATCACTGCATTGCTGAGAAGAGTTTTCATAATTGCTCATTACATACTCTTGCTGTTACTGTGCATAATGATCTCCTGATACTGCTCACTTCACTCAGCATCAGTTCATGTAAGTCTGTCGAGGCTTTTCTCAAATCAGCCTTGTGCCAATATGTTTTAGATCTGGTCAGCATTCAAAAGAAAATGACCAGGATACAATGAAAGGATTGGCCAAAGGAGATGGCGATGCTTGTGTGGAAGAAGGGGAGTTAGGGATGACATCATAGCTGTCTTCAAGTATTTGGAGGCTCCCATGTGGAAAAGGGATTTAGTTTATTCTGTTTGGCCCTAGGGGGCTGAACTGAGAACAGTGGTCAGATATGGCAGAGAGGCAGATCTAAGATAAATGATAGGAAGAGTTTCCAGTATTTGGAACTATTCAAAAGTGGAATGGTCTCCTCTGGAGGTGGTGACTTCTCCTCGGGAGGTTGTCAAGTTAAGATTTTTTGAAGGTTGCTGGAGGAAGGCTTCCTGTACAGGTGAGATTTGGACAAGATAGATGTCCTTAGATGACCTTTATACCTCTGAGACTCTGTGATTCTATTAGTTCTAGAGGGACTATTTGCTCCTTGAGGGAAGGATTTTTATGCTATTTATTTGACTCCTACCCATTTACCAAATGGTAAGTGCTTATAATTTGTGGAGTTTATTGAATGGCTGAGACTATTTATACTTGTACAGACTTTTTATGAGAAAAACAAATGAGTTTTGGTACAAAGTATTGGAAGCTGGAGGCAATAGTATATGGAATTAGGATGGCATATGAAACTAAATGGCACAGGATCACCACTAAATCTTGGTATTTTGGCCTTCTCTTTCATATCTGACCCAGGGTGGTCATATGCAACGACCCCGAGATGACCCTCCCTCCCATGATGATCCCATCGGACACCTCCAAGCTCCGTATAGAGAAGACAGCAATCAGGAGAGTGCCAGGGGATACCCTCCAGCAGCTCACTCGCCTCGAGTACCTGTGGCTGCCCTATAACTCCCTGACCAGCATCAGCTCTGTCATGCTGCGGGGCCTGCGGAGCCTCCGAGAGCTGCGCCTGCCTGGGAATCACTTGGTATCCTTCCCCTGGGGAGCTCTGGGGGATACTCCCCAGCTGTGTCTGCTCGATCTGCATGGGAACCGCCTCTCGGCTGTGTCTGCAGAAGCTGCCCGCTATGTAAGGAACCTCACCTTCCTGGACCTCTCCAGCAACCAACTGATGCGTCTCCCCCAGCAGCTCCTCACCACCTGGTCTCACCTGCAGGCTGGTCCTTTTTCCCCCAGTGATAACTCCAAGATCATCCTGGGTAAGAAGTCGAGGCTATCTGGCTCAGCTCCTGAGAATAACATTCAGAGGCTCTTGGGGCTTTTCAAACACATGAACGCATAGGAAAACACACTGTGCTTGGTAGGCCCTTGATAAATACCTGTCAAATGAACAAACTCAGGTAGCTCTTTCTTAATCAGTCCGCTGGCATATCTGTATTAAGCTCTATCATTGAATGACCAGGTGCTTCGGGGGATGCCGGCAGAGCACCCAACAAAATCCCTGCTCATACAATTTAGAATAAGAAAAAGTCTTCCAGGTCTCAGGCTTCCTAACTTACAGTAGGTCATTAACTCTTTTGACAGCTGGGTGAAGTTAAATGCTGTTAAATGTATAGCATAAAATACACAATATTACAAAGCAAAACAGCTGCATTGAAATATAGTCATCACCTTTTTTTTTTTTTTTAAAGTTCACAAATCTCAGGTTAAGACCCTCTGACTTAGACCAAAGCCTTCACTTTTCCGAGGAAGAACTTGAGTCCCAGAGTGGTTAAGCGAGTCATAACAGCTATTTAACAGATCACAGGAACTTTGACTTGAGATGTTTTTCTCACTATATCACGTCATCTCTTGGAAAGCATCCCTCTCATTCACAGGCTTATGGGATTTAGAATTAGAAGGGCTTGCAGAAATGATTTAGTCTGATTCCTTTATTTTGACAAGTGAGCCTCAGAAATAACTGGCCTGTCCAAGGTCACACCAGTGGTATATTTACTGTCTGTGCAGGGCTCATATTTCAACCTAGGTTCCCTTACTCTCAAACCAGTAGCCTTTCTATTATAGTACTATCAGAGATTCAATCTTAGAGGGCTTCAATCTAGTTAGAGAACATGGAATCTCATAGGTGCTATCTCTTTTCTCTTCCTTTCTTCCTTCCTTTCCTTCCCTCCCCCCTCTTTCTTTCTCTCTCTTCTCTCTCTCTCTCTCTCTCTCTCTCTCTCTCTCTCTCTTCTTTCTCTTTCTTTCTTTCTTTCTTTCTTTCTTTCTTTCTTTCTTTCTTTCTTTCTTCCTTCCTTCCTTCCTTCCTTCCTTCCTTCCTTCCTTCCTTCCTCCTTCCCTTCCTTTTCCCTCCCTCCCTCCTTTCTCCCTCCCTCCCTCCTTTCTCCCTCCCTCCCTCCTTTCTCCCTCTCTCCCTCCTTTCTCCTTCCCTCCCTCCTTTCTCTCTCCCTCCCTCCTTCCCTTCCTTCCTTCCTTCTTCCTTCCTTCCTTCCTTCCTTCCTTCCTTCCTTCCTTCCTTCCTTCCTTCCTTCCTTCCTTCCTTCCTCCTTCCCTCCCTCCATCTCTTTCTCTCTTTTTTTCTTTTAATTCCTTTCTTCCTTTCTGAAGGCAGGTGGGATTAAGTGACTTGCCAGGGTCACACATCTAGGATGTGTTAAGTGGCCAGATTTACATTCAGGTCCTCCTGACTCCAAGGCTGGTGTTCTAGCCACTGTGCCACCTAACTGCTCCAAGAACCTATTAATAAGTGTTAAATTAATTTAGGGAGCTTGAATCACCTGTGCTGGAGGTATTTGGAGGAAGGAGATTATAGTTTGGGCTGAAGTAACCAGGAAAGAAAGAAGTGTCAAAGAACATGTTGAAAAGATTGATCTAGGTCACAAGCTCTAGCTTGTGACCTAGATCAGGACTTCTTAAACTTTTCCCACTTGTGACCCCTTTTTACCTGAGAAATTTTTACACCTCTCTGGGTATATAGGTATATAAAATGGTCATATTCATCAAACATTTACTGGAAATAATCACAATTTCACAACTCCTACATTCAGTTCCGATACCCCATATGGAAATTGCAAACCACAATTTAAGAAGTTGGGACCTAGAGGTTGGATCTATGGATATGATATGATCCTTAGATTTAGGAAATACTAGGCTGCACCTTTAATGCTGCTGAATGCAACAAGCTTTCATAATGGAAGACACAGATCAGCCTTGAGTGGTTTAGGGGTAGGATTTGCAGAAATGACTTTGTGATAGAAAATGCCAAACAGAAAGATAAGTGTAGCTCCTTTTAATAGCTTGATTTAGACCCACGATTCTGTAGTCATTATGACTTTTCTTATCACTAGTTCTCAGTCTGGAATGTTAGTTTACACCCTCTCACAGGGTTTAAAGACCAGCTTTGCCACTTATTACCTTTGTGACCCTGGTTGATTACTTTACCCATTTTTACTTCAGTTTTCTCTCCTTGCTTGGGTCAGTTTGAGCACAAAAGTATTAGGGAAGAATGTTGGTTCTTTTCAGTCACTTCTTGTTTCTGTGTTTGGCCTAGTTAGCTCAGTGACTTAGACCATGATATTTGTAAAATCATAGTTCCATGAAGAGTCACCTCTGGACAATGGTGAAAAGGTGATATGTGAGATCCCTGGTTGGCAGAGGAGCAGTTGACCCAGGGAAACCATTGGCAAGAGAGCCAACTGAGGTTATTTTAGTCATTGATAGATGAGCTCTCACTTATGTCCTATCAGCCTCTAACACCAACTACCTTCATGAAGGCGAAACATTCCCCACTACTCATTTTCTCTAGAACTCTTTAGTTAGGATGCTGCCATATCAAGATTCTTTTCCTTCTTAAGTCTACTTATAATGTCAATTTTAATTTGATTTCCTCCAAGAATAAAAGTTTGTGCTGTGAAGGTTTGGGTTGATGGGTTGAAGGTAGAGTGATGTATGTGTCTATGTGCCAACACATACTAATAAAGCTTAAAACTTCATTCTTTATAATATTCTATGTAATAATAATATATTCACATGTGATATAATTATGTGTATAATTATATAGAATTTACATTGTTATTTATACATGCACATATGTACATGTTTTATATATTTATACACACATATTCCACAGACTGGAATCAACCCTAATCTCATATGGCCATTTAACAAACATATTCTCTCTCTCTCTCTCTCTCTCTTTTTGCTGAGACAATTGGGGTTAAGTAATTTGCCCGGGATCACACAATTAGGAAGTGTTAAGTGTCTGAGACCTGATCTGAACTCGGGTCCTCCTGACTTCAGAGGTGGTGCTCTGTCTACTGCATCACCTAACTGCCCTTAAACAAATATATTCTCTTGGGAGGAAGAATGTGGATGGTTTGGTACCATCCTAGATGGAGATGGAGAAACACTTAAAAGGTCAAATTCTCTCATTGTGCACTTTGGGTCAAGTGTCTCATAGAATAAAGAATACATAGATACGATGACTAGAGCACTGCATTTGGAGTCAGACTTTGAGTCCCATTTACTTGCAGTTATGTGGTCACAAGAAAGCCACTTACACTCAATTGCATTTACTTCCCAGCAAGTTTTGTGAAGTTTAAGTGGGATAATGTACATAAAGTGTATTTCAAATCTCAAGAAATTCTATATAAATGTCAATTACTACAACAATGACTTCTTTTCCTCCTCTTCTTCTCCCTCCTTTTCCTCTTCCTCCTAAAATGCTTGGAGCTTAATTCAAGGCTCAAAAAGGTGACTATGACTCCTTGAGGTCCTCACCTTTCAAGAGTGTGTTGAAGCAAGATTTTGCAATGATCAATTCTGATGGATATGGCTCTTTTCAACAATGAGATGATTCAGGCCAGTTCCAATGGTCTTGTGATAAAGAGAGCCATCTGCACTCAGAGAGAGGACTGTGAGAACTGAGTGTGGATCACAACATAGTATTTGCACCTTTTTTGTTGTTGTTCTTTTGCATTTTGTTTTCTTTCTCATTTTTCCCTTTTTGATCTGATTTTTCTTGTGCAGCATGATATTTCTGGAAATATGTATAGAAGAATTGCACATGTTTACCATGGATTACTTGCCTTCTAGGGGAGGGGGTGGGGGAAAGGAGGGAACACATTTAGAACACAAGGTTTGTAAGGATGAATGTTGAAAATTAAAAATGTTGAAAAATTAAAATAAATCAAAGCTTTAATTATTTTAAAAAGTGTGTTGAATGAAGAGTATAGGAGTAAACACATCAGGAAGGTGGAAAGAAGATGGAATGTTCATTTAGTTTTCTCTTTCCAGGTCTGCAGGATAACCCTTGGGTGTGTGACTGTAGCTTGTATGAAATGGTCCAGATAATAAACTTCCCAACTCCAAATATGGCCTTCATTGATCCAAGACTGAAGTGTTCTAGTCCTTGGACCCTGGCTGGAGTTGCCTTCAGCCAACTGGAACTCAAGAAGTGCCAGCGTCCTGAGGTTTACACTTCAGTGGCCAAGGTCAAGACCCTTCTGGGCAGCACTGTGTTCCTGCGCTGTGGGGCCACTGGGATACCCAGTCCAGAGCTTAGCTGGAAGAGAGCTGATGGGCATCAGCTCAATGGAACAGGTAAGTTACAATTGCCAGGTGACTCCATGTTCACAGACCTCTAGCTTTGGAAAGTGATAGTGCTCGGGGGATGAATTTTAGTAAGGATCAAGTTTGCCAATTAGGGAAATATAACCTTGTGCTATGTAACCTTATGGAGCTGAGAAGGGTTTCTTCCCAGAAACCATATGGGCTTCATGAATTATGACCCAGATGTTGGGTCTGAGGTGGTGACATCTGTTTAAGTATATCTCTGAGCCAATGTAAATGGTGAGAATGACAAGAAAAGGTTGACTTTATAATAACGATAATTAAAAATTTTTTTTATATTTGCATAGCTTGATAGTTTACAACACATTGTATTCTTATTCAAGATATATGGAGTGGGTAGTACTATTCTGAATTTATTAATGAAGTAATGGAGGCTCAGAGAGCTTAAATAACTTGGTCAGGGTCACTTGGAGAGTGAAGGGCAGAGCTGGGGCTAGCGTGTAAGCCTTCTGACCCCTATTGGTCTTTCCTTTCTCCCCTCCAGCTCATTCATACCTTAGGTAGGTACTGAGCGTTCTGTTTTTCATGTTCACTTTCTCAGGACACATGATGTCACCGAGGGGTATCAGAGATGGATCTCACTAGCAATAATCCAGATTGCTCTTGAATTATTTCCCCTGCAGAGTGAGCAAAGATCAAAATGTCTTAATGTTCTGTGGATGTCCTATATATGTTTTTCTTTCTGCCTCTTTTTTTTCAGTACATCAAGAAACCTCTAGTGATGGTATGAGCTGGTCTCTTCTGGGCTTGCCCGAAGTATCCTACCATGACTCTGGAGAGTATGTCTGCAAAGCCAAAAATTTTTTGGGGGCCACTGAAGCATTTGTCTCCCTCATCATCACTGAAGCCCAGACCACGGCTGAGCCCCAGGGGCCCACGACCAGGAGGTGGCTAGGGAAGGCTGAGGGAGCAGAAGCTGCGGTGTACAATGAGCTAGTGGCAAGGTACGCCTCCACTACTTCGGGTCTGTCTTCCGTGGTGGCCAGGCCCACGCTCCCCAGCTATGAGAAGAATCCTGCTCTCCAACATTTCCACATGAACGCCCTAGGAGAACTCCCCATGGGGAACCTGGGGGCCGAGCAGGCTGATCGGGCCAAAGACCCGCCATCGAGTCAGCTGGAACCAACCCAGATGGTGAAATCAGTTAAGGTAGTGGGGGACACTTACCACAGTGTGACCTTGGTGTGGAAAGCCCCCCAGGCTGCAAATACCACCGTGTTCAGTATACTCTATGCCATCTTTGGGGAAAAGGATATGAGGAGGGTCAATGTAGACCCTGGGAAAACCAAAATCACCATTGAGGGTCTTATGCCCAAAACCAAGTATGTAGCTTGTGTCTGTGTACGTGGCCTGGTCCCCAAGAAGGAGCAGTGTATTATTTTCTCCACAAATGAGGTGGTTGATGCTGAAGGCACCCAGAGACTCATCAACATTGTGGTGATCAGCATAGCGGGGATTATTGCCGTGCCCCTGACTCTTCTTGTCTGTTGTGGATCCCTAAAGAGGCGTTATCAGAAATTCCGGCTGAGGAAGAATGAGGAGACCCAGGGTTCCTATGTCACGTTTGAGAGACTGGGTCCCGGTGAGGATGCCGTGGAGGACTCAGCGAGGGACAGCCCCGAGGAAGGAGATAGGCTGCTCTCATCACGCTCTAGCGTGGATTCACCTGCAGCATCCAAGGTAGAAGGCCCAGCCAATGAGTACTTCTGCTAGGAGAAGCTCCGGGGCTCCCTGGTGGCTTACACAAACACTCCTATGCATACACTTGTGTTTACAGACTCACACCCAACTATTCATCCCATCCAAATAAGCAGCACTTACATACCGTGGTACTTTTCTTTGCTTCCCGTCTCACCTTTACTTCATGTGCTCACACACAAATTCCACTTGTTGTACTCACTGAGTATTTTTCCTTGCAGATCATCTTTTAAGTTCCAACAGATCCCAAGAGGTTTTGGTAAAGCTCATGAGAAACTAACTTGACTTGGAGAATATTAAGTCTAGAGAGGACCTTGGGAGGATATTAAATCTACCCTCTGGCCTTACAACCGACTCACATTAAGTTTTAGATAACAATTTCTTTTTTTTAAAGAAAATTCCACAGTCTCCCTTGTTGGCCCTCTCCAGTGTTTACAAGGGCATTTTCAGTGTAAACAAATGCTCTCTGATGTCTAATCTGAATCCAACATGCGTGGCACTGTAAGCCCATTTCTTCTTGCATCTGCCTTGGAGATGGAGAACAGCTGATTGCAACTTTCAGTCTAATAACTCTTATATCTGCTGGCATGAGTGAGCCTGATATCCATTAGGTTAGCCACCCTCCAAGCTCAGCTGCAAGGCTCGTGGTTTCCATGTGACTTGGAGTGGTGGTTCACTGATGGCAAAGTAATTCATAAGCTCACCTCACACAGAAGTGACCTTGTACTAGTTATACAGACTAATGTGCTGTGTGAGACAAGCCCAGGGCAGAGCCTTTGCGCGACACCCAGGAAAATGATCAGACATCTGGGGAAACCAAAGAAGCCATTCTTTATTCTTAAGTGTCAAATAAAGCCACTTTATGCAGGACATTGAACCTTCTGCTGAGGTTAATGATTCTTTATTTGAATAGTACTTTTCAATAAACAAGGCTCCTTCATCAGCATTAAATTTTTTGATCTTTATAACACCCTTGAATATTTTTTAGCCAAAACAGGTATTCTTACTCCTCAGGGAAGTTAATTGACTTATCATTTGTCAATATGGCTAGGACTAAGAAGAGCTAAGACTAGGGCCCAGACATTTTTGCACTCATTTCTGCTCTCTTTCCTGACAGGATATATTGTCGTATATCTCCATCAAAGAATGACAAAGTAATAGCCAGTCAAATGGTTTGGGTGAGGTCAGGAAATATTCATGTGTGATGGTCAACCTAATGTGTTCTGCACGGTCAATTAGTCTCTTGATGTGCTTTTGGAAAGGAGGTTTATTTTAATGATTGAACATAGCGGTTGTTTTAACTCCTAGCATTCACATTGATTGGTGTGAGTGTAGTGGGAAAGGAGGCCATGTGCTGGTTTGAGGCTGATTTCTTGGGAGGAAAAGAGAGAGAGAGAGAGAGAGAGAGAGAGAGAGAGAGACAGAGAGAGAGAGAGAGAGACACAGAGAGAGAGAGAGACAGAGAGAGAGACAGAGTATAGAGACACAGAGAGAGAGAGACAGAGACAGCAACAGAGATACAGAGACAGAAACAGAGAGACAGACAGACAGAAAGAGAGAGAGCAAGAGTGCATTGTTTTTGATGAAGCCTTGGAGAGGACTTTAGGAAAAGGATTTCCCCAAGTGGTCTAAGAACAGTTGGGTTATAGACAGGGGTAGAGTATTTTCTGAGCTAATCCAATACAAGTATTTATTAAATGTCAACTATGTGCAAGGCACTGTGCTAAACACAGGGATACAAAGATACCTCTTACCTTTGAGAAGGTAAATTAGTGAACTTAGGTCTAAGGAGAATTGCATAAAAGGCAAAATGCTACTTCCTTTTTAGAATTAAAAAATTAAACAAAAAAAATAGATAAAAAATGATCTATTTGAGCCTGAGAAACAGACATGAGGATGGGAATAATTTAGTCACGAGAATTGAAAGTGAGAATGTGAAAGGGAATTATCTGGCAATGACATTACTAATTGTTCATATGAACTCACCAATCCTAGCTCTAGTGCCTGATATTGAAAATTTCAAATATAATGATATGGATGCAGAATGTGGTACCACTAATGGAAGCAACAGAATCTTTTCCTGGCATTCTTAAAGAACCAGAGCATTTCATATGTAATTGTGGAGATAGTATTAGCTTGGGAGTCAGGAGATCTGACATCTGGTACTAGCTTGGCCATTAATTCTGAAACCTCTGGTAGCTATTCCATCTCACCTTTACATTGATAGGATTAGACCCAGTAGTTCTTACCTAAAGTCATGTGAAATTGTTAAAAAATTTTTAAATAAGTATATTTCAATATATTTGATTTCCTTTGTAGGCTTATGTACATTTAAAAACATTATTCTGAAAAGTTTATAGATAGATTTCATTGCCAAAGGACTCTTCAAAGCTAAGACCTCCTGGCTTTATTCATCTCTTAATGTTCTTTCTACATCTTTATACCTATACTTCTTTAGGTATAACTTAGATTATGTCTTACTTAGAGAATCAACTAGTTCCTGAAATTTATTACAAGCTGATGATCTTAGAACTTTCAAGATACCCCTCAGGATTATCCTACATTAAATCTCCTTAGCTATTTTAGTGGCAAGGGTCTTTGACAGATTATGGAGAATAAGAAAGTTGCTGCATGACCAGAGAAAGAAAAACACTGCCTTGAATATCAAAAAAAAAGAAAGAGAATAGAGTCTGTATGCTAGTCAATGAATTTATCTTTGATTCATGGCAAAATTCTAGAATATATAAAAGAGATGTTTAGTGATCACTTTGAAAAAGAAAACAGATCACAGAGAACCATCTTGACTTTATTGAAAAAGATCATGTCATATTAATTTGATATACTTTGGGATGGACTATTAGACTGATAGATGAAGAAAATGCTGTAGATAGAGCTTTTCTAGACTTTCTTCAAACTTTTAGTTTTTTTTTCAATTAATAAGTAATTCATTTTATTTTCCATTTTCCCCTACACCATGAAAAAAGAAAAACAAAATCCTGGTTTACCTATTTTTTATCCAGGCACTTGAAAGATTCTCATGCTATTCTTGTAGACAAAACTGAGAGAAGCAGCCTAGATAATAGTACAGCTAGGTGGATTTGGCACTGGTTTAGTAAACCTAAAGAGTGATTATTAATGGTTTGATGCCAACTTGGAAAGACTTCTTTAATTGAGTTCCCTTGGAAGGTCTCTTTGACCCTGTGCTAATATATAGTCACATATATTTTTATATCATACATATTTATACATATGTTTATATATCTATATGTAAATCTAGATCTAGACCTTGATCCTGTGCTAATATACATACTATATATAATACTATATTTATATATTAATCTATTTCTATATCCACATTTTTATCCATATCTATATTTTACCAGTGATTTGGATAAAAATCTAGATAGCATATTTGTCAGATTTATTATAGCCCAGAGATAAGAGGAATAACCAGCATGTCAAATGACAGACCCAGGATTTTAAAAAAGCTCAACAGTCTAGAATGCCATGATGAATTTAACAAGATGTTTTTTCAATAGAGACAAATGTAAAGTCTTACACGTGCCTTTTAAAAAGCAATCTTATACTTATGAGGGAAGTGTGACTAGATCTCGGGGCATCTGATAATGACTGGGGGATTTTAGTGGGCTGTAAGCTCAATATGAAACATCTTAGTCAAGGAATCCAAGGTGACTTTAGTGTGCAATAAGAGAGTCCTTGTTTTTAGAGCTAGTGAGAAAATAATTTCCTTTTACTCTGTCCTGGCTGAATTGCATACAGAATATTTTTTTCAGTTTAGGAGAGAAGGAAGAATCCTCTTGGGATTATTGAATACCTACAGGAGTATAATCAAGATTCTTGACCATAGATTTATAGTAGGTGAAATTAGTTTGAATGAACCTTCTTCTAAAAATTAGATTTCGTTTTCTTCATATGACTTTTGGAAACCATTTCCCCCATATTAACTCATCTTTTAAAATACATAGAGCTGGGGCAAATCTTAGAAAACTTCTACTCTAGTCCTTTCACTTTCATTTGAGGAAAATGAAGCTTGAAGTTGTAAAGTCAATTGCAGAAGATTGTACAGCAATCTTCTGAAAGCCAATCCCATGGTCTGTCTGCTATGTCATCCAGCTTCCTACCACTTGCCTGTTGTCTTTTCCCCATCACACAGAAGATCAAGAGAAACAAACACTGTACAAAATTGGAACTAGTTACCAGCTGGGGCAGCAAAGTGGTGACGTGAGAGTGCCCACCCTGGAGTCAGGAATTCCTGTCTCAGACACTTACTAGTAGGCTTACCCTGGGCAAACTCTGTTTGCCTCAGTTTCCTCATATGTAAAATGAGCTGGAAAAGGAAATGGCGAATTGCTCCAGTATCTTTGCCAAGAAAATCTCAAATGGGTTGGGTATGATTAAACAACAAGCACAACAACAACCTGCACTAATACCAATGTTGAGCAAGACCCACATTCAGTAGATTTGGTAAGAGACAAGCAGTATCTATGGATGAGAGGGATCCCCAACTAATCCATCCCTTTCATTTTATTGAGGAGAATATTGAGAGGTAGTTAAGTGATTTGTCCAGGCTTATCCCATAAGCAGAGAGGGGAATCTATGCCTCAGGGTCAGTGCTCTTTCCACTCTACCATATTGCTTCCCTCTGGTTTAATAACAAACAAACAAAAGGCAATCTCATGGGCTAAAGATATATGGGGAGCGTTATACAAAGGCTTTAATCCTTGCCAGCATCAGCATCTTTCCTAATATTTGTAGAGCCTTATGTATCTCTCTTAGCACATCTATTAATTCTTTTTCTAATGCCCAGTAATGGTCTTGTCAGAAATAATCTAGCTTCTGATCTTAGCTTTACCTGGGTCCACGTTTTTCATCCAGTAGTTTTTTTGGGCAATATAGGTTATTCTTTTAAAATCCAACCTTCCCCTTTTGATAAGGGATTTTCAGATTATGAAAGCTTTTGCTCCAGCTCTCCTGCTTTTATGGATGATTCTATGAACCCTTCATTCAGAGAGTTTCATTTGGGCAAGTATGTAGTCAAGGGAAATTGTTTGGGTAATGGGATGGAGATTTAGGACCAAGAGGAGCTGGCAATGGTGTTTGACTTTATTATTAGTTTCCTGTTCACTTTAGAAAGGATTTGAATTTTCTCAAGTCACATAGCAAGCAGCTAAGTGATTTGGTGGAGAGAATTGGAGCTAGAGTCAAAAAACTTGACTTCTGCCTCAGACCTTTACTTACTATGTGATCCTTGGTAAAGCCTTTTACCACTATTTGCCTCAGTTTCTTCATCTCTAAAATGGGGATGGTAATAATAGCACAAATCTCATAGGATTGTTGTGAGGATCAAATGTGCTGATACATATAGTAAACCTTATCTTCATGAATGCTAATTATTTGGAGGCAGTGTTCTTGGCATGTTTCTATTAGCATGCCTTCTTAACATTCAGAATCAGAGATAATGGTAATACAATGGGATCCTTCAGGAGAATCATTTATTTACTTATTTATTTTTAAGGAGAATTTTTATAATAGACTCCATAGGCAGTTAGATCCTTGAAGCATGGTATATGAATTTTCCCTTTGTGAATTTTCTCTGGCTACTTAATACATATAAACATTCCTATCCTTTCTCAAAATAAGCTGGGGAGCCACCTGCAGATCTAGAATATCCATATGAGTTGTCCATCTCAGTGTTATTATTTGGCATTACATTTTTATATCATTTTAGGGTTTTAAAGTGTGTTCTCTCATTTGATCTTCCTGGTAATGATCTGAGGTTGGGGAGAAATTACTATTATCTGAAGCAACATGGTGTAGTGCAGAGAACACTGAATGTGCAGTCAGAGGACCTGCATTCAAATCCTTACTCGCTACTTATTATTATGATTTGCTATTTATGTGACTTTGGAAAGCCTATCTCCCCTTGGGGAGCTCATTTTTCCTTTCTGGTAAGGAGGAGAAGGTCTAGCTAATTTCCACGGTTTCTTCCAACTTTAACTCTATGATGTCATGATCTCTACTTGACTGTCAAGAAAACAAAGACATTGAGAAGTTGTATTTTACTCACGTTTGCCCAGCTGGTTCCTGATGGTCGGGCAACTTGAAACCAGGTGGATCTTCCCAATGCTGTGTCTCTCTCTAGCAAATCTATGGCCAGGGCAGTAGTTCCCATCTCTGGCCCAGACATCCATCTTTTGTGGGCTGCATTTGCTCCCTTGGTACCAGCTATTGTGCTATGGAAAGGACAGCTGAGCCTTCAGCATTTCTTGCCCTGCAGACATCGTGGGTAAAAATCTGGGTGGCAGGATTAGCTACGGGTGATGTTCCTTTCTCAGAAAATATCCTTGGCCATTTTCCAAATCCCCTCCATCAACACCTCATCCTAGAGCTCCCCTTCACTATATCCAGGTTCCCATTGAAAGGGGAGCAGATTTTAATTCACCTTCTTCGCTTGGTCTTACATAGCAATACCTTGCAGGACATGCTGAAGATTCAGGAGTTTCCACCAGAAGACAGGTTAGTAGTAAGTGACCAGAAGCATCATGATCAGTCGACTCTCGTTATGATCAAGAGCTTCCTGGAAGTCAAGCCTTGTGGTCTCATCTCCCTCTGCATCAATGATTTTCTACTCATAATCTTCTAGGTCTAATGATTACTAGATGGGACATTGTTTTAAGCATTGGGAATACAGAGACAAAATAAAAAATAGCCCCTGTCTTTAAGGAATTTCTGTTCTCCTGGGGAGATACAATACTTAAACAGATAAATAAAATTCAAGGAGAGAAATCATTAACAACTAGAAGGAACCTGCTTTTTGAAGGTGGTGACATTTGTGTTGAACTTATTTTTCTGGTCATCTCAGGTTGGGCCGTTGCCTCTTCAATCATCAGTAGAGTTATCATAGTTGGGGATGAAGTAATTCAGACCCAGAATTCTGACATTTTTCAGGAAAGCCACGAAGGGTAAATGTATATGTTTTGCTGGGTATCTTGCCATCGGTGATGAGATGGTTGTTAGATTAAGGGTAGAAGGGTAGAAATTTTGAAAAATTGGTGGCAATCTAGACCATTATGCAGATAAATGCATCTAAGAAGAATAGAGTAGGGGGAGCAGGACCATTAGAGCCCTCCTGCAAAATAGAAAAATGAGCCTGGCATTTAAGGCACTGCACAATTGAGTTATTCCCTACATCTTCAAAGTTATATAACAAAATTAAATTGCCACTTATGTACATTTAGTTCCCTACAAGCATCTGATAAAGCAGATAAAATAAAGCTTGCTGTCCTCATTTTACAGAGTGGGGAATAAACCTAGGAAGCCAATTACTTGCTCATTGTTACACAAGTAGTAAAATGGCCAAATTCAGATTGGAAGCAACTCAATAAAATCTAGACCTCCTCCCATTCTAGCACTATTGCCTTATCTCCTACTATTTACCATAAATCAACCTGGATGGGATTCTCACTCTTCTCTACTCTATACCCACCAGGTATAGAATCCTATCCATGCTTCTTGATTATGCTGTTTCTCTGACTATACTGGCCTTCCTTGTCCTCTGTAACTGTCTAAAATCCCAGTCATTTCAAGTCCCACTTTCATGAAATATAAGATCCTGGAGGACAAGGATTGTTACTTTTGTCTTTGAATTCCCAATACCTTATATGTTTCCTGGCATACAATAGATAATTAATTCCCCTTGGTAGATGGACTATCACAACCCACCTTATTCTCTCTTTCTCTGAACTCCTATTGACTACTGCTATGTGATCTAGCAACTGGTTTTTCTCAATTTATTCTTAAGAGTATGTCTTCCCATTTAGAATGCATATTTCTATATAGATAGAACAATGACTTCATGTTTTATAATTCCTCTGTGTCTAGCACAGTGCTGGAAGCTTTATAGGCACATTATAGTGACAACTATTAATATTACTTTCCACTAATGTGTATATTGGAAATCCCTAATCAGAATATAACAGCCAACAATTATATGGTATTTTGAAAGTCTGCAAAGTCTTCACCACAAATATTATCTCATTTGATTTTTACCCTAATCTTGTGAAGAAGATGCTGTTATTAACTCAGTTTCAGAATTGCTATTATGATTTGTTGTTTAGTCATTTTTGACTCTTTGTGACTCCCTTTGGGGTTTTCTTGGAAAAGAAAAAGTGGTTTGCCATTTTGTACTCTAGCTCACCTTACAGATGAGAAAACTGGGGCAAATAGGGTTAAGTGACTTATCCAGGGTCACACAGCTAGTTAGTATCTGAGGCCAGATTTGAACTCAGATTTTCCTTG
The DNA here is from genome assembly GCF_902635505.1 of Sarcophilus harrisii. Classification (NCBI taxonomy): domain Eukaryota; kingdom Metazoa; phylum Chordata; class Mammalia; order Dasyuromorphia; family Dasyuridae; genus Sarcophilus; species Sarcophilus harrisii. The sequence goes on from NC_045427.1 coordinate 598,521,741, forward strand.
CTCCAGGCCCAGTACTCTATCCACTGTGCCCCTGCCTCTCTCTGCCTCCAAATTGTTATAGGTAGGTGTCATTATTACCCCAGTTTTATAAATGAAGAAACTGAGGGTTGGAGAGTTTGAGGGATCTGATCAAGGTCGTATAACAAGTAAGCAATCAGAATTCAAATCTGGGTCTTTTTTTCTCCAACTCCTATGCTGTCACCTCTCAAATGCTTCTTAAGGAAATTTGAAGGGTATTAGTTTGATTCCTGGATATCAGAAAGAAGATATTATTTCTTAAACTAAAGACAGAGTTTTGTACTGGGAATTTGGGGAACTGAGGTCTGGGCTGGGCTCTTCTCAATAGCGATATGATTTAACAATTCATTTCTCTGGTTCTATCATCCTGCCAATTATGAATGTTATAGCATGATATCATTTATTAAACTAAGGTGTATCTACTAACTAAATAGCTTTTATTGATCTAATCTGACCTTGGAACTCTGGGACAGCTTATGCCTCTTGGTTAAGAAGCTGGGGAGGTAAGTAGCTTAGTTTGCAGCCTAGTTAGCATCTCACTGGTTGGCCTCATCTTGAATTAAGCTGTTCGTCTCTCTGGTTTATGCTATGGTGTCAAATATATTATGACCACTAGAGGGCCTCAGTAGAATGTACAATAGTCATCTGGCACTCTATAAATAGGTGAGCTTAGTTTCTATCAATAAAGAAAAAGCTTCTACTGGCCCTTCAGGGCCAGAAACTAGAATTGAAATTATTCCATTGTCCAGGGAATTTGGGAACTGCTCAGAGTGATGGCAAAGACTAGCATTTGGAAAAAATAGAATTTTCAGTCCACGTTTGAGACGGAGACATTACAAAAAAAAGAGAAATGTATTTTTCTAGTCATCCATCATTGAATATTTAAGGATCATAGGTTAGGTTTGAAGTCCCAGTAGCTCCTGATTTAGCCATGAATAAGGAAGATCTTAGATGGAGCCAAATATGTTCTCGTCTAACTCAACAAACCAGGAGGTTTGGAAAATAATTACTGACAAGGCTTTAAAGTTTGCAAGAGCACTTTACATATATTGTTTTGTTAGAAGCTCACAACAACTACAAGGAGTTAACTCTATTTTATAGATGGAGAAACTGAATCTGAACGAAGTTGAGTGGTTTGCTACCAGTCATAGGGAGTATCCCCCACATAAACTTTCATAGCTTAAAACTGCGCTAAAACTTTTATATCTGAGATAGGATTCAAACCCAAGTCCAGTGCTCTATCCAATGAACTCAAAAGAGAAAATTATTAATTTTTGAGTTTTTTTGAGGAGAGTGATGGGATAGCTGGTTCAAGCAATAGAAGACCAGTTCTGTATTCAGTTCACTTCATGTTTATTAAACACTTAACAGATGCAAAGCACTTTGCTTGAATTTGGAACACAAAGTTAAAACAGACAGTTGTTCTCAAAGAGATTATATTCTTTTATGGGGGATGTGGTTACGTACATGGAAGAGTCATTCAAGTAGGGAGTAATAGGTCAAAAGAGAATTAAATACTCTCAAAATATTTGAGGAGAAAATAAACAGAAGAGGGCATCAGAGAAGTCTTCATGGAGGAAGTGGAATATGAGAAGATCCTTAAAGAAAGGGGAATAATATGGAAGGCTAGAAGGTGAGGTTGCAGCCGCATTGTTGATAGTGGGGGGTGGTCTTGGATGTTAGGCTAAGGAATTTGTTTCTTCAGTCTAAGGCAAAGGGAGACCACTGAAAATTTTAAAGCAGAAGAACAACATAATTAGATCTGTATATTAGGGTTGAATATTTTGGCAGCTCTAGGAAGGATGGACAACAAGGTGAAAAAATGGCAAACAATCAGGAAGTGATTATATAGTTTCTGATGCAGTAACATTGGATATAGGGGGTAAAGGGAACAAAGAGTCAAAATAACATTGATGTTTCACATCTGATTGACTACAACAGAAAAGAAGAGTTTGGCAGAGAGGAGTGGGTTTAAGAGGGAAGAGAATGAGCTGACAATTAAATTTGAAGTAATAATAGTGTTTTCTTTCTTTCTTTCTTTCTTTCTTTCTTTCTTTCTTTCTTTCTTTCTTTCTTTCTTTCTTTCTTTCTTTCTTCTTCTTTCCTTCCTTCCTTCCTTCCTTCCTTCCTTCCTTCCTTCCTTCCTTCCTTCCTTCCTTCCTTCCTTCCTTCCTTCCTTCCTTCCTTCCTTCCTTCCTTCCTTTTTTTTTTGGCTGAGACAATTGGGATTAAGTGACTTGCCCAGGGTCACACAGCTAGGAAGTGTTAGATAATGGTGTTTTCAAGTGGAAATGTATAGCAAGCAGTTGGAGATGAAGGACTGGAATTTGGGAGATATATTCAGAGTGGATATATGGAATTAAAAATATCAGCATAAAAGTGATCACTGAACTCATGGGAACATATAATATCAACAAAAGTAGATAGAGAAAAAAACATTTGAGGAGATTTCTATATTTAGGGATGGGAGCTGATAATGAACTGATGATAATGAATGGAGACTGAGAAGGAGCAGTCAGATAGGCAATACCTAATTATCAGGGAGCATCAGTGTCATAGAAGCAAGGAAGGAAACCTATCAATTATATTTAAAGGTATAGAAAATCAAGTAAAATGAAAGCTAAAAAGAAAATATCATTAATTTGAAAAAAATTACAAGTTATTTTCAGTCTTCTTAGGGCTAATGACCTAATGCTTCTTCTTGGAATCTATATCTCTGTGAAACTAATTTGCATGTCACCCTGACTTCCACATCACAGAGGATTACTAGTAATAGGATTTTCTACGGGCATGTCTCATCCAAGACCTATAAAGTGTCTTCTTGCAGAGGAATATGGGCCCAATTTGTCCCTTTTTCTTTTTAGTCTTGATCTTTCTGGAGGGAAACCCTGCTTACCCTGCATGCAACCCAGAATGTATATGCTCAGATGACAGCTTTGGCAGGTATGGAAATATTGGTAGGGTCACCAAGAGAATTTATAAGATTTATTTATTTTGGGAGTTCAAAATTATTTTTTAAAGAAACATCTAAAGTCTTATGGACATTCATTTCAGTTAATGTTACAATGTTCTTTGTGAATGTTTTTCCCAAATGGAGTTAACATTGAATAGAATTTTTGTAGGAAATAGAACATTTTACTTCTAGGTATTAATTTTTTCTATGAATATTCTAATATCTAGTTGGGGATTGTGAGAAGATTATGCATGAGAAGGTACTGAGAAGGAACATTAGAGCTCAAGGGATTATGAGCCAGACAGTTTATTACTCACAGACAAAGAAATGTGTGTGGTTCACTTGCCCTTCATTTCCATAGGCATGTATAAGTGGCTCAGGCATAATTTTGGGTTTCTGCCTTTATATCTGACTTGTGCTACTGGGAAGTTTCATTGGGAGGAGTGGGAGGGATACTTTAAGAGCAATCAGTGGGTGATCTGGACTGTAAGCCATCTCCTCCCCAAATTAACTGAAAGGACATTGTCATTAGTAACAATTGCTAACTTTATGTACCTGAATTAAATATAATTTGCTAAGCTGATAGTTTGTTAACCTTGCAATACTAATCCTAAATATTTTGAATAAGTCAGTTGTTGGGTACATAAGAACTTTTTGGTATTTAGGTAGGTCTGTCAAAGCCTGTCAACAATCCAACTGTTGCAGGAAGCAAGTTGGTATAAATGCAAAGAGTGCTGGAAGAAGGTTTTAAGATTCTGCTATCCATTAATTATGTAGTTTCAGGTAAATTACTCTTTGGCAGTAGTTTTCTCATTTGTTAAATGAGAGGGTTTTTAGATATTAAATAATGTTTCAGGCAGGAATTATAAGTCAGTTTAAACACTTGATTATTTTTCTGCAGGTCTCTGTTGTGCATGGATACTTCTTTGAGAAAGATTCTGGGAAACATCCCCAAAGATATCAAGAAACTTAGGATAGAAAACTCTCATTTAACTGAGCTGCCTCATGGGACCTTTTCTAACAACAGTGCCTTGGAATTCCTTTGGCTCAACTTTAATAACATCACAGTGATTCACCCAGAAGCCCTGGAGCATCTGAGAGACTTGAGAGAGCTGAGGCTGCAAGGGAACAGGTTGTGTACAGTGCCATGGACAGCATTCCAATCAACTCCAGCTCTAAACATCCTTGATCTCAAACACAACAGGCTCGATATTCTGCCCAAGCAAGCACTTCAGTATTTGGTTAATCTTACCTACTTAGACTTGTCCTTTAATGAACTTATGGTGGTGTCTGAGGATGTCTTCATCCAGTGGCCCATGTATCAGAAAAGCCAGAAACTCATCAGCAGGGCTGAAGGCATGTCCAACGTGGTGCTGGCTTTGCACAATAATCCATGGATGTGTGATTGCCATCTAAAGGGGCTGGTCCAGTTTTTCAAATTCATCAGGCCCCCTGTCATCCTAATGAACTCCTATCTGATGTGCCGGGGTCCTCTTTCCAAGGCAGGGCAATTTTTCTATGAAGTAAAGCTCAATAGCTGCATGAAGCCAAAGACTTCAACCCCTAATTCTAACATTACTGTCCAAGTGGGACTAAATATCAGTCTAAGCTGCCTGGCACAGGCAAGCCCCTTACCAAACATTGTATGGAATTATCCACTGAAGAAGTTGAAGGAATTTGATGGTAAGTTATGGTATTCTATTTTTTTTCTCAGGGGCAAGGGAAGGTTCTGTCTAATTTTATGAATATTTGAAGTAATATCAAATGTGGTAACTGCCTGATGTACAAAATAATTAGTGCTTTTGGTAACTATCTGATGGACAAGGTAATTAGTGCTTAAGTTTCAATTTAGGTACAGGAAATGATTATTTAAGATATTTACCATTATGGAATAGAGGAAGGGTTATTAAAGACATGTCAACCAGAAATCTCATTAGCCATGAGTACTTTTCACTGTAGGATTGGGATAGACAGTTTTCTCAGGAGGATAGTTAAGGTAATAAAGCAAAGGAAAGTTTAAAAAATAATGACACAACTTATTCCTGACTCCCCCTTCCCTCCCTCCATCTTCTGTGACTAGTTATACAGAGTGGAAGAATATTGTCAAATGTAAAATGCTAGTTTTGTGGCTTAGTCACTATTACAAAATGAAAACCTTTTCCCCCTAGCTTTGTTTGGAGCATTTGCAGAAAATCAGCTTAAGCTAAAGCATGACATGATTTTCCATCTTTGATTGAAAAGCCAGGAGATGGGGGAATCTGACTGCTGGGAAGCAAAAACTAAAACAGAAGAGCAAAATGTAAAGACCACCTGTGGTACAGGGTGGGTTGGCTGTTGTCTTTTGTTCTTGAAGAGGATCAAAATGACATCAGTATGTTAAAGGGAAGTTACAGTGTGTCCCGCTGTGGCTGATCAGATCAATGTGAGTTTGGAATGTTCTCCACTAGAGGTCGGGCGCAAATAGTCTGTGAACATTTGGGGTAGAATCTCTACATGAGCATGTCTCATGTTTCTTTTGATCTGCTTCAATTTTGCTTTGCTCATGGAGCACAGAACCTTTTTTGATGTAGATATGCCATGCTGGGCAGTCCTTTGCCAGTGTCTCCCATGTCATGCAATTAATTCCAAACTACAGCATCCTACACTGAAGCATTACTTATCTGCTCCACAGAAGGTAAATAGAATTAATACAAAATTTGCCTGCTTTGAGCTGATTCACAGACCAGTAATACAACTGTTGATCTTTACACTCAAAAACTAGTTTCAATGATATAGAAAGAGGATTTAATTTAAAATGCTCATAGAGGTGTATTGGGAGCTAAGACTGAATTAGGATGTAGAGGACAAAGTGCTGGATAGGGAATCAAGAAAATTTATGTTCAAATTCTCCTAGATATATACTAGTTCAAATGTTTTGATTACCACAGACAAATGATTTAATCTCTCTGAGCCATTTCTAAAATGATGTTAACAGTAGTAACTATCTCGCAAAATTATTATGAGAATCAAATGAGATTTAATTACATACACATATAACTTTACATATAAATGTGCCTTTTCCTTCTCTCATTTTTTTTCTTTTCCTCCTTATCCTTCTCCTCTCTCATTTTTTCTCATATAATTTTTGCAAAGTTTCAGGCTATATTTTATTGTCATCAGTGCTATTGAATTGATGTACAAAAATATCTATTAGGACATACATGTAAATATATTAAATATACCCATATAGGTTTATGTACACATATAAAAACACACAAGATTGATTTTACATGACACATACATATCAAGTACAGGTAAAGTCACACACAGAAAACAACAGGTTTCATGCAATGACAGAGCTATTTTCTTCTAGTCTTCATGGGCTCCTTCCCAGAGCATTCTAGCCTTTGTTGTTGGTTGGAAAGATCTATGCATGTAATTTTTCATGCCAACACACCTAGTGGCTGAAGAAACTGTATAACTTTAGCCTGTTGGTATATGGTACCCAGAACATCTGAGTGAAATCTGCAGAATTCAGTCAGTCTTCCATATTTGGTCTGCATAATGCCAGATATCTGCATGGTTGAAAACATAATGACACTTGATTTTTCTCAGTTTGTATCCTCATGTTAGCAGGAAGAGCCTTATCCCAGGATTACATGTCAATTAATCAACTAATAACTTTGTTTATAATCTATAGAAAAAAGAGACAGATTAGTTCTTAATTTTGAAGCTTAAATGAGATAATGGATATAAAGCATTTTTCAACTTTAAATACAATAAAAATATCAGTTATTATTGTTGTTATTAGCCTACATTTTCCAGGCATTCAATTTGGTGATAACTTCATTCTCCTGATCCTTATATAGTAATCTTGCTGAGCTCAGGAGTACAATATTACCAGAGTAATATTGATAGAGCCATATAGAGTCTCTCTGGGGGGAAGATATGCACACACTAAAAAAGTTTAATCTGCATTAGCAACATTTTCTTAAATCTAGACAATTTAAAAAACTCTAATATATGAAATGCTGATTTGTATATGATTTTGGAGCTGTAAATGCTCATACTGAAAATTTAGAAATGGAGCTCAGGAGAATGTGGATAGAGCTGGTTCCATCATACTCTTGTTTTCAAGAAGTTACATTCCATAGGAGGAAACAACATACATTCATATAGGTATCAATAAAATATATACAACATAAATGAAAGGTAATTTTGGGGTGGGGAAGGTGTTGGTAGTCAGTTGGTTACATCCGAAAAGGCTTCATGGAGTAGAAAGTGGTATCACCTGAGTTTAGAAGGAGAATAATTATTTTAATTATTCAGATAAGGAAGAAGGAAGATGGACTATCTACAATACAGGAATTATGACTTCTTTGGAAAAACCTGGTTAAATATGTTTGTATCTTCAGGCTTTTGAAATATTTATAGGAATCAGGTGTAGTTCTTTAGTTAGTATAGGCAATACCTATGCTGTTCTTAATCTCTAGAAAAGTAATATCCAACTGGCCATCCAATTGGCCAATATCCAACCAAAAACATGGTGCTTAAAAAAAAGTATCATATCAACTTGACATCTGGGGGAAGGAGGGAAAAAGTTGGAACAAAAGGTTTTGCAATTGTCAATGCTGAAATGCATATACCCATGCATATATCTTGTAAATAAAAAGCTATAATAAAAAATAAAATAAAAAATAGCACCATATCTCATAACCCACTACAATTGACTGTAATTATAAGGATAAGTTGTCTTTGGGGGCAGTGTCAACATCAATGCACCCAGCAACAAAGTTTAATTATTTATTTTTAATCCCCAGTGTCTACCTCTCCTATTGGGGAAGACTCCATTCATTCTGAGCTGGTGATACCTTCAGCCCATCTGACAGATAGTGGCAACTATACCTGTGTCGCCAGCAACTCCATGGGCAGCAGCTCTGCCCCCATCTCCCTTCAGGTTCAGCCTGTGCCCTCTTCCTCCTCCTCCTTGACTTCCTCGGGAGAGCACTCCTACATTTACGTGAGGATCACCAAGCAAACTGTTTATGGAATCGTGCTCGAGTGGTACGCTGCCACAGACAACCCTTCAGAGACCTGGTTCACACTCTACTTTGGAATATATGAAGCTGTCAAGAAAGAAACTGTCTCTATTGGCCCCGGGATCAACACCTACTGGGTGAATGACCTGCTTCCAGCCACAAAATACGAGGCATGTATCAGCCTACAGAGCCAGCCACCCCGCAAGGACCAGTGCATTGTCTTTGTGACGGGCAATGACATCAGTGAGCTGTACAAGAGGGAGAAAGTCATCCATATTATTGTTGTGCTTTGTGCCTTGGCCCTGGCAGTGCCTGTAGGCATGTACGTCTGTGCCTCAGAGGCCCATCTTGGTTGCTTGGGTCACTGTCTGGACAATTGTCCTCCTAGGAGAAATGGATCAAGATGCCCCAGCACTGTCATTGAGAGCAGGGAGACCATGTTCAACAACCTGACAACTGGCATTGAGGAGGGTCTCTGTCTTGGGGAGATCAGAGAGGATCAGAGCCAACAAATCCCCGACAGAGAGTCAAAATAGCATTCACCTTTTTCAGGTGGATTCATTTTAAGGCAGGTTGACTTGGATCCTCTTAGTTAAATCACCAGAACTGGGGAAGGGAAAGTCATATTCCTATGAACTTCATGTTTCCCCTTTGGCTTAGGAATTTTGCTGAACCAGTAGAAGGTGAGCATGGCTCACCTAACTATAAGCTCAAAATTCTGAAGAACATTATTGATAAAGGAAGGGCTCTGATATCTCATCCACCACACAGACTGTAACCCATCCATGCCTTCTCACACTTAATGATTCTTCCTCATCAATTCTTGGTCCCCCATAGATTGGGGTCTATTCACTGTAGGTTTTTAGTGGGTCCCATTCTCCTCTTGACTGGTCCAGTGGGAAGCACATCTATGTCTATGATACAAGTGACCCAGGTGCCAGTCCCTAATGAGTGAGGAAATACCCAATGCCCTCAAGGCATAGCCCAGTGGTTCTCAAAGTCTGGTCCAGAGCATCTTGAGGAATCTCTGAAATCCTTTCAGAGAGTCTACAAATTCATAATTGGTTTTTATTTTTAATGTGATCAATATCTATAACTATAACCCACATAAACAAAACCTCTTTGGACAGATCCTCAATCATTTTTAATAGGATAAAGATATTGAGAACAAAAGTTTGAGGACCATTGGCCCATAGCCTATTTAGAGATCTATAGAGATACCTGTAGTCATTGTACCAGAGCTTCCCCTGTAGTGAGTCTGTTACAAAGAATTCTTCAAAGTATATGATAGAAACCAACTGATGAGTTACATGTTGGAGGTGGGGGAGAGGAGGGAGGTGGCTTCTTCATTGTGCTCTTGTGAAATGCAACCATAATGCCATTTTATAAATAATCTTGACCATTTTGTAAGCATTGTGATTCCCTCATTTCTAAGAGAATTGTGAATATTTACAATTCCTTGGGAAGGCAATATTGTGATGGATTGTAAAAGTTACTAAACTTTTTATGCCTTTGACCTCTTAATAGGTATATGTCCTAAGGATGCCAATGAAAGGAAAAATCAACACTTATTTGTACGAAAATACTATTAATAGCATTATTTAAGATATATACATTTGTTTTTTAAAAGCAGAAAAAAGCCATAGCCATAATGATTAGTGATTTGCTGTAAAAATTGAGGCATATGAGCATGAAGGAATTTTGTTACATCATATTTATTGAGTGACCATTTTAATTGACAGTGTGAAGAATGAGAAATGTAAAGATACTCATATTAAGTGATATAGAATAAAGAAAGCACAATCAGAACAACCACACATATATTACAATTACACAAAACCAATAATAGAAAGAGTACCAAAAACCTAAGAAAAAAGTTCAAAAAGGGACATTCAAGTAAACAAGATGGTATTATTTTGTTAAAGCAAATGTATACATGTCAAGGTTGTAAATATTTTGGAGCTACATTTTTTTTTTTTTACATGATCACCTCTTATCTTGTTTATCCTAATGTTTCTGTTGATGCTCACCAAATTTAGTATTAAAAATTAAAATGGTGATTGAAGGAAATAGAAGATGGTGGCAATAATTATGGAATTCAGGCACACCTGTTCTTGAGAAGCAATAATGACTATGGATAAGATAAAGAAATTTTATTTTTGTCATGGGTTTAGGCTTTGATGTAAGAAGAAACTTTCTTCTAATTAGATCCATTTCATAGTGGGTAGACTGTCTTAGGAGGAAAAGGATTCCCTTTTAGTGAAGGTTTTTGAATAAAGGCTAGATAATTGCTTATTGGGGATGTTGTGGAAAGGATTCTTGTTCAGATATGGGGGGGACATGTGGCATCTGAGGACCTTCAAAAGTCTGAACATTCCATGAGTATTCTATTCAATTCTTGTTCTTCATTTATGAAATTGTTCTAAAGATAGACTTAAAAGTCTTAAATTTAACCTATATTTATGTGAATATGGACATATATATTTCTGTACACATACACAGAATAAATATACATATAGACATGAAATGCCATTTTCTTACAGAATAGTTACATATAGAGATAGTCATGTACTATACACAGGTGAACTGGTGAGTTAAACACATTCATATATAAGACACCCAATGATGAGATATATGTAAATATATATTCCTAGACTGCACATATCTACAGTTCTTACTTTTTCAAGAAACATTTCCTTATGATGAATTCAATAAAGATTATATAAAATGGTTTGTATTTGTATATGTATTGATTTTTTTGCCTTTTAAGAAGAAAATACGACAGTGAAAAATGCCTTTATTGTTCATGAATGTTCAAAAACTAATATATATATATGTGTGTGTGTGTGTGTGTGTGTGTGTGTGCATGTGTGTGTAGGATTTTCACTTGGAAGGTACCATGGAGATCATATGGTCTAACTTCCTCAGTTCGCATTTTTCTTTTGAAACTCAAAGAGGTAGAGAGGTTTGTTTATGCTTACACATGTAGTAAGTAAATAACAGAGCCAGAATTTAAATCCAGATCTTTTGACTCCAAGTATAGTGCTTGTTCTGTTATACCATTCTGCTCCACAATGCACAGTCACATGTGTACATAGTTAACTCTGTCTACACAAGATTACATAGATGCCCCTCTCCTCCCTTCCCCTCCTCTCCCTTCCTCTTCCCTTCCTTCCTTCTCTTTCCCCCTTTCTTCCCTCTCCCTTCCCCCATCCTCTCCCTTTTCCTTCCTCCTCCTTTCACTCCCCTTCCCCACTTTCCTTTTTTCCTCTTCCCCTTCTCCTCCCCTTCCTCTTCCTTCTTTTCCCTTCCCTCCCTTCTCCTTTCCTTCTCTCTTCTCCCCTTTTCTCCCTTCCTCTTCTCTCTCTTTGCCTCCCTTGCTTCTCTTTCCCCTTTCTTCTTCCTCTCCCCCTTCCCTTCCCTTTCCTCCCTGTCCCTCCCTCCCTTTCCTTTTTTTCCCTTCTCCTCTCTTCTCCTCTCCTCTCCTCCTCCTCTCCTCTCCTCTCCTCTCCTCTCCTCCTCCTCTCCTCTCCTCTCCTCCTCTCCTCTCCTCCCCTCCTCCTCCTCTCCTCTCCTCTCCTCTCCTCTCCTCTCGTCTCCTCTCCTCTCCTCTCCTCTCCTCCTCCTCCCTCTCCTCTCCTCTCCTCTCCTCTCGTCTCTTCTCCTCTCCTCTCCTCTCCTCCTCTCCTCTCCTCCCCTCCTCCTCCTCTCCTCTCCTCCTCCAGCTGACCCTCCTCCAGAAGTCAGGGGTGGGGTACAAGCCCCATGCTCCCTTGAGTGATTGGGAGCACCAAAGACTGAAAGGTTTTTGCACGTTAGGCCTCTCAAGTATCCCCTTCACTAGGCTTAGGGTGTGATGCTGAGGCTGGCACGGGACACAGGTCATGTGTGTGCTGTTCAGGCCAACTTGCTTCCTTCTGTGTCTGGGCCCTGACTGGCTACATTCCCTTTCATCACCCTCGTCAGGCAGTTCATCCTCATTTAAAAAGCAGTTGGGAGCATCTTCCCTGTTCTCCATGGATCAAACAGTGTTACTTTCAAGGGAAAGCACATTTGCTTACTTTGCTTTTCAGAACTAAGTTTTGATAGAGATTGCTTTTTTTCTAGTAGAGCTTTAAAAATAGTTTTCCAAAAGCCAGAAGTCCTGTGTTGGCAACTACATTCTAGTTTGGCTTCTTTGTGGCAGATCCCAGGCAAGGGTCATCCTCTCTCATCAAGGACACGGACGTCTTCTGTTTTGGATTCAGCAGTCCTCTCTCATCAAGGACACGGACGTCTTCTGTTTTGGATTCAGCAGATGAGATCCTCTTATCTGCACTTTAAAAAAGAGCAACCTCAGCTGAGAACTGTTTTTCTTCTTTAAAAATCCTCTCCTCTCCTCTCCTCTCCTCTCCTCTCCTCTCCTCTCCTCTCCTCTCCTCTCCTCTCCTCTCCTCTCCTCTCCTCTCCTCTCCTCTCCTCTCCTCTCCTCTCCTCTCCTCTCCTCTCCTCTCCTCTCCTCTCCTCTCCTCTCCTCTCCTCTCCTCTCCTCTCCTCTCCTCTCCTCTCCTCTCCTCTCCTCTCCTCTCCTCTCCTCTCCTCTCCTCTCCTCTCCTCTCCTCTCCTCTCCTCTCCTCTCCTCTCCTCTCCTCTCCTCTCCTCTCCTCTCCTCTCCTCTCCTCTCCTCTCCTCTCCTCTCCTCTCCTCTCCTCTCCTCTCCTCTCCTCTCTTTTTTCTTCTTCTTGAAGCCACAGTGAGAGTTATTGGGTAAAGTGGACATCAAAGGGGAAGATGAGCAACTCTGAGAAGAATTCGGCAAACCATCACATGAGAGATGCTAATTCTCCTAATTAAAGGACTGACAAAAGATCTGCATGATGTCTTCAATACAGTAGTAGTTGAATCACTGTTGATTTCTATAACTATTTTTGAACATCTTCCTATGTGATTAATATGAACTTATTGATTTCTTTAATTACATATTTATATTTAAGAGTATATGTTGTGCTTTTGACTTTGCTTCTTTACTTAGCATTTCTGAATGTGTCTCCCTATATTTCTTTGAAATTCTTTGCATTTGTTACTTCTTATGGCACGATAATATTCCATAATAGCCCAGAGGTGATAATTTATTTAATCATTCTGGAACCTTTAAGAAAGTTACTTTCCATGACATCCATGAATCCTCTTTGTTTTGATCTATCAATTAACATTCATTCTTAAATGTTAAGGACCATGCCTAGGTGAAGGAGCAGGTCAGTTCTCTGGGAGCCTCCATAGCTGTGGATCATAACATCTGAAGGAGTTGCAAAACAGCCTTTACTGACACAGGTGTTGCTTGTGGACTGGGAAAATAAATTGGAGGCAGAGGGAAGAGGAGAGAGGTCAGACAATGCCTCTCAGTCTCCTTGAATCCTCCTCCTCCTCCTCCTCCTCCTCCTCCTCCTCCTCCTCCTCCTCCTCCTCCTCCTCCTCCTCCTCTCACATGAAGAGATCCATTCTACAAGTCTGAGTTAGATTTCCAGCAGCCACTGGCAGGTGGCTCCCATACCACAACACTTAAATATTGTGAACCAAGTGTTTGTGAGGAGTCCGTGACTGCTGTAGCTAGTGTGGATAATGCAGTTCTCAGATTCTCTGAGATGGGGGAAAAAGTAAAGTCTACCTGGATCCTTTATGTCTTGTGAAAATCTTTGATGCAAAAGTTACAAAATAAAGATAAATGCTGGACTGAGAGGTGGGGGACCTGGGTTTAAATTTCAGTTCCATATTAGCTTTTTAATTTTTATTCTCTGGAGTTTTGTATCCTTATTTGTAAAATTCTGAATGAGGAACGTGTATGTGTATGTTAGAATGGTTTTATATATGTAATATATTATATATAAAATATATAATAATATTATTAATTAACATATTAATTATATATGTATCATAATAATATATAACAAAACATAATATGTAATATATAGTAATATATAATTATATATAATAATAATATACATATTAGGCGAACATTCTCATTTTGTTCCATTTCAGTGTGCTTTTTTCAATGACAAGTCTAGAAGCATGCATTCTATTAGGATACATACAGGCTTTGCCTCCTTGCTAAAAACTTGCACAGTCAGAAACTCCTGCTTGGTCACTTTGGCTGCAGTCGCAGAGAGCCTCTGTCAATGTTGATTGCCAACTGAGTCAGGATGCCTTCCCTCTTAAACAGGCTAGATAAAGAAGCAAAGAGATAAATTCCTTCCTCTTTTTTCAGAGACCTCTTTGTGGAAACTTTGTGTGTAAACTCTCCCTTGGACTTTCATTGGGGGGTAGAAGGGATCTCTCTCCTCCCTCATCTTTCTCCCCTTCTCCCTGGAAGTCTGGATCCATTCAGTTATCAATCATTTTTGACATAGCATTATTCTATCATAGAGACCTACTCTGACTTATCATCTATGAGTCACTGATGGCACATATTCTTTATCAAGGGAATGGAGTCTGTATCCATCCTCAGGGAGCCAGAAGACGTGTTCCATAACCTTGCCCCATATTTTAAATGTTTTATTAATGTAATTTTAAAGATTTGTCATTTCCCAATAATTTCCCTTCACTAATAGAATTCTTCATTTTCAGTATGTTTTGTTTTAGAAGTGCAGCACTGTATTTTACTCAATTAACCACAATTATAGAAAATCTAGTTGTTTTCCCCACATGGCCATATCCCACAGAAGCTTCCTGTTGCATGTAAAATATTTGGGAAGAAATAGTCACTAAAGAGCTAATAGTACAAGCCCAAATGTATAAATTAGTGGTATATTTTCTACAAGTGTACAAGATTATCTGATTCTACTTACTATGTACTTTGAACCACCTTATTCATTGGTTGTTGACTATTATGTGGTGTTTGAAGCCTGATAGACAGGGAGTCCTTTTGTTCATTCTCCTGTTTTAGGGCTGATAAATTTAGTGTAACAGAAATAAGCTAAAGTAGAATTTCCATTATTTTCTCTGGACTTTTCTACAAGACTTTACTACTAACTAAACCCCAAGTATTAATATCCTCTGAGACCTTAGCTACCAGAGATAGCATGTAAGCCTTTGGATTTAGCTCTCTCATAACATGTTTGTTTTCTAAAGCAAATCATACTGTAGATATATAAATATAAGTAGTTAATTGGCCAGGGTTCACTTTCTTTCAGGGTTTAAGGAGACTGTATTTCCAAGGACAGATTTGCAGAGTAGATTTGTCTGATTATGACATTCTCTCATGTTTCTGGGTGTTGCTTGTTTCTATAGTTTCTATATTTGTTTCTATAGTTGTTATACATGTTTCTATAGTTGTGTGAATGCAAGGTTCAGTATGTTAACTATGTTTGGGCTCTGTGATGGGAAAGAATCATATTTAAATTCTTTTTGATGGAAATTTATTGAAGTTTCATAGGGCCCAAGTTATAGATCATGATTCACCTAAGGAATTCTGATCTATGATAGAGTTGGCTGTCTTTCAAAAATAAGATTCTTACAAGAGAAAATGAGGACCTTAGACCTTAGAGATCAACTGATTTAACTTACACATGAACACATACCCCCACTTCTATCCCCACCCAGCTACCTTTAATCCACCAAGAACTGGTTCCCTAACTTCTGCATGAAGACCTATACTGATGGAGAACTCACTTCTTTCTGAGAGAGCCCATTCCATTTGGATAGCTCAAATTGTTAACAAGTTTTTCTTTTCCTCAAGTATAAACCTTCCTCTGTGAGGGTTTTATCTCATTACTCCTACTTCCGTCATGTGGGGCTAAGAAGAACAAGTACACATGAAAGGACTTCAAATGAAGACAGCTTTCATACTTTTTCTATACGTCTTCTGTTCTCTAGGACAGATATCCCTAATTCTTTCAACTTATTCTTGTATGATATGTTTTCTAGCCCTCTTACTAACCTGAGTCACCCTCTTGTGGAAGCTTTACACTTTATATTTTCCAAAAATAATCTCAACTAATGGATCATTGGTGGAGCTATGAATTAGTCCAACTATTCTAAAAAGCAATCTGAAATTATTTGAAGAGAGTGAGGAAAATGTCCATACCCTATTGACCCAGAAATTCTGCCAAGCAGAGAAAGTAAACAATAAAAAAAGACCTAAGAAAGTAAATACAAAATGAAAGACCTCAAGAAAGTAAATAACAAAAAAAAAAAAAATCCCATCAATATAAAAAAACTTACAATAGCACTTTTGTAATGGTAAAGAGCTAGAAATAGAATTTATGCCCACTGGGTAAAGAGCAGTTTTGGTACATATCCATAATGGAACATTATTATACTGTAAGAAATGATAAACACAATGAATACAGAGAAGATTAAGGAGACATACACGAACTGATTCAAAGCAAAGTAAGCAGAACAAGTAAAAACAATATATATAGTGTAAATAGAAAAAAATAATTAAAGTTGAAGCCTGCAAAATTATGGTGACAAACTTTGACATCAAAGAAGTAATAAGAGAAGCTTTCTCCTCCCATTTCTTTGAAGAGATAGATAATATAGATATGAAACTTTTTAATATATTACTTAGTTCTGCTGGACTTCTTCTCCCTCCTATTTTTTGTTACATTAAGTAATTAAGTAGTGTTACATTAAGAAATACAGAAATTATAAAAACAAAATATATACAAAATTTTTCTTTAAAAATATGATGCCCTGAACTGTGGCTTGATCTGGGCAGAATATAGCAAAACTGTTTTTATGGACACAAGGCCATGCAATATAGGAAAGTACTAGCTTTTTTTTTTTTTGGCTGCCTGTTGCTTAGTTGAGTCATTGAGTTTGTAGTGAATAAAATCCCAAGATCTTTATCACATGAGATACCTATTTTTAATTATGAAGCTGATTTTTGAAAATCAAGTGCTATAGGCATGAGTCCAAAGAAATTTATTACGTTAGTTTTTAAACTTCATTTTCATGATGTCTGAATCTGGAAACAAATGATTCAATGGGAAAAAGTCCCAGGTCTAAAATTCCACATTGGGAAATGATGCTTAGAATAGGATATGATATTTCATTACAAGGAAGAGTAAAAAATTCCTGGTTAACACTCAAAGATATAACTTCATTGCCCACTTACTTTAGAATCGTCACGATTCCTGGGTTTGCTGAAGACGGTAATTGGTTGATTAGTGTTCCTCAAGCTGCTTAAGCTTCTATCTCAGATATTTGGCAAACTGTAGGATCATCTATCTAAATTCAGAGATAGCACTTTTTTTGGAAGACCAGGACAAGGGTTTAAATTTTTTCAAATGAAATATTTAATAAAAATTAAAACAATTGATAAAGAAATAATGAAACAATATCACAAACTTCTCTGGGGATTGTTGTCTCATCTCCTCAATAATGTAATGTTGATTAAAGTCACAGACATTAGTGAATAAAAGTACTGGGTCAAATTCACTGTCAATATATATGATGGCCCTATGACCCAGGAGCATGATTAGTTCATGTCTTGTCAGAAAAACAAGAACATTGAGGGATTTAGTTCTGTTCATGGTCATCTTCTCTGGGAAGGATATAGTTACAGAAAATTACTTGCTTCTAGTCAGCTCTTATTGAATGGCCCAACACTTCCCAAGCTCTTAAAATTCACCAGGGTGGAAATATCCATCTCAGACCATTATTTAGTCATTCGTGCTTAGGATATGGAATTCAAATCAGAAGAGACAATCATAGACATGAAGAAGAGTCTCAGGCTTGTCTAGACCAGCCATGTGATTTAATTGCCATGGTGTGAACATCTACCTTTACTGATGGGGGGTGGGAGTAAAGGGGGACAACAAATCACATCCCTTTCCCTCATAGGAAGCTTAAAGAAGAACTGTTAGAATCTCAAGCCACATGTGCAGGAGAAGAGAGCAAGAATGGAAGTTGTCTCTTCTATTTAAAAATCTACCAAATGGGCAGCTCTTCATGGCTTAGTAGCCTATTTTTTTTTTTTTTTGATATAACCTTTTTCCCTTGTTGCCATCAAGAGAAAAAATGAGTGCAGTATTATGCCAGAATGTTAAGTCCTTCAGCACTGAGCATATATGTTCCCAGAAGTTGTCTAGAAAGGGGGAATTCATCTCCATTATTGCTTCATAGAGCAATCTATCATAATCTCTCTTACACAGTTAATCTTGACTCACTTTATCCCATCATTTTATATCCTTTTTGGGTCTGAGCTTTGCCATTTAACACAGCAACTATTCCTCTAAGCTCTGTGTTATCTGCAAAGTTGACAGATTTGTTCCACCCAGACTTCATCTAAGTTATCTGTAACAATGTTGAATTGTACAAAGTCAAGGACAGATCACTAGAGCACTCCACTAAAGACCTCCTTTCAAGTTCATATTGACCCATATGTGATTATTCTTTGTTCCCAGTCATTCAATCAATTCCAAATCCTCCTAATGTTGCTTCTTTACGTAAAAATATAGCATGAGGTTTTTGTTTTGTTTTGTTTTTTTTTTTTTTTAGTTGTGTATGACTCTACATGACCCCATTTGGGATTTTCTTGATAAAAATACTGGAGTGGTTTGCCATTTCCTTCTCTAGCTCATTTTGCAGATGAGGAAACTGAGGCAAATAGGATTAAATAACTTTCCCAGGGTCCCATAGCTAGCAAATGTCTGAGACCAGATTTGAACAAAAGAATATCAGTCTTCTGGTCTCTAAGTCTAGCACTCTATTCATGATGCCATTTAGCTGCCCTATAGCATGAAGGACATTATCAAACACTTTGCTGATACTCAGTGAATACCAGCTTAATGAGCTTTCTGTATACAAGACCATGGTACTGGGAGACCTGGAGTCACTCACTGGATTGTCAGCTTAAAGCAATAAAGAAAAAAAATTTCCAAATACTTTGCTGATTCTGAATATAATAAATTATGAAATGTCCTTAATTTCTCCAACAAATCCTGTTCCAACTGAATATCCTTGTTAAAATGTGGTAACATTGGGTGAATTGGATCATAAAGCTGGAAGGGACTTTAGAGATCATCCACTCCAGATGTACTATAACTATCACTTCCTTTTGGGTACTATGCCTCTAATTTGAGCCTAAAAGATTTTTTGGATACCATATCATTCTGTTGACTCACATTAAGTCTTTTGTTCAATAGAACTTGCAGATTTTAGGGGATAAACTAACATCTAGCCACATCTGTCATGTCACCAATTGATATCTTGAATTAGATATCCTTTGGGCATCTCAGCCAATCAGTCAGCCAGTCAATAAACTTTTGCTAAATACCTACTATTTGTAGTGCTAAGTACTAGGGATACAAAGAAGGCAAAAGATAGTTTCAGACCTCAGGGACCCCACATTCTAATGGTGTAAAAAACATGCAAACAAGTTAAAAAAGACACATACACACACACACACACACACAGAGAGAGAGAGAGAGAGAGAGATTACTGGCGGTAATCAACAGAGGAAAGACACTAGAATAATGGGAGATTTTGACATATCCAAAACAGAATTCATCAATATTTTCCCAAGATACTTTTGCATTTTCCTATTACTGATTAGGGCACCCCCATCTTTCCAAACTTGCAAGCTTGGTGTCATCCTTTCCTTCTTACTTTCACTCATCCCACTTTTCCAATCCACTGTTAAATCTTATCATTTATGCTTCTGTGACATTTCTCAAATATGCTCACACAGCCACCAACCTAATTCAGATTCTCATCACCTCTTGTCTGGACTATTGTAATAGCCTTTTAATTGTTCTACCTGCTTGGTCTCTTCCTACTATAATTTATTCTCCATTCAGCTGCTAAAGTGATTTTTTTTTTTCTAAAGTGGAAGTCTGACCCCTCATTCAATAAGTTCTAGTGGTTTCCTATTACCTCCAGGACAAAATAAAAGGTGCCTCATTTAACATTTAAAGCTTTTCCCTTCCTGCTTTTCCAATGTTTTTATATTTTACTTCCTTCTATGTACAATATAATCTAGCAACATTAACCTACTTAGCATCTTTAATAGAATACACCATCTCCTTTCTTTTTGCCTTTTTAATGATTGTCTTCTTACTCTGGAATATTCTTCCTCCTCACCTATCCTTCCTACCTTCCAGCAAAGGTATCTTGGGAAAATATTGATGTATCCCACCTTCTGTCCTTCTTTCCTTTCTTCTTTCCTCCCTCCCTCTCCTTCCTCCCTCCCTTCCTTCCTTCGTTTGTTCCTTCCTTCCTTCCTTCCTTCCTTCCTTCCTTCCTTCCTTCCTTCCTTCCTTCCTTCTTCCTTCTTTCCTTTCTTCCTCCCTCTCCTTCCTTCTTCCTTCCTTCCTTTCTTCTTCCTTCCTTCCTTCCTTCCTTTCTCCTTCCTTGTTAATTTTTTTCTATTTTCTCCTGCCCCCAGTGTATTCCTTTCATTCCACGTTCCTTCAAGAAAAATGATGTTTTCTACAAACAAGGACCACATGAAAATATTCCTTTAGCCTTTTTCTTTTTTAACCTTCTCCTCTAGGAAGGGAACCAGCTTATACTTTGTAAAAACATACCTGTTACTTGATATTGGCAGAAACTCAACATAACCTGCTCTCTGCTAATCACTTCAAAACCCCCCCTTACCTCCATAATTGTTAGAAGCAAGGTCCTCAGTTCTCTATCCTTCTTGTTCCAGATTTTTGTGCATAGCTCACTTATCTGGCAATGTGGGCAAATTGGGAGACTCAGGAAAGAAGTTTGGCTTGGATTTCTGCCACGTTTTGGCCACTAGGTGGATCAGTTCATAGAGCACAGATCCTAGTCTTGGAGATCTGAGTTCAAATATGGTCTTAGATATTATTTGACCATGGGAAGGTCACTTAATCTCAGTTTCCTGAACTCTAAAATGGGGACAATTATAGCAACAAAAATTGTTGTGAGGATTTGGTATATAGTAGTTAAATACTTTCTTCCTCCTTCCTTTTAGAGGTTATGCAATAGATAGAGCACAATGTCTGAAATCTGCAAAATCTGAATTAAAATTCAGCCTCAGATGCTTAATAGTTATGTGACCCTGGTCGAGTGACTTAATCTCTGCCTTAATTTTCTCAACTGTAAAATGAGGACAATAGCATCTACCTTCTGGGGTTGTGAGGATTAAATAAGATAATATTTGTAATGTACTTAGCACAGTGTCTGGCACATAGGAAGCACAATAGAAATATTTCCTTCTTATAAGCTTGCTTAGCTGCTTTAATTCTTAAAAATCAGATATATTTTTTGAGGCAGAGGCAAAGTACCAATACAAACAAAAGCTATTCTCAGATATTATCTATGACAAGTTAATAAGTCATAATAATGATTGATAGAATTTCTATAGTGCCATAAGGCTTACAAAGCACTTTAAATATACTTTTTCCATTTCATCCTCATAACAACCTTGGAGAGTAGGCTCCATTATTATCCCCATAAAGATGAAGAAACTGAGGTGGATGTACTTGCCCAGTGGCATAGAGCTAATAAATGTCAGAAGCAAGATTTGATTTTAGATCTTTCCAGATCTACTAGTCTAACCACTATACTGCCGAACTGCCTGGGAAGATATACAATTTTCAACCATTCTTCACCTCCTTTTTTTTCTTATTTACTTATTAAACTTCAGGCATTTTATTTATTGCCTCACTGTCTTATGAAACAGAGAGGATGGGTGAAAGAACAGTGATAGAGATCATGTACATATGATAAAAAAAATGTCTTTGATTTAAAGGGTTTTATTCATAATTACAAAAGATGAAATACAACTTGATAGGAATGGGAACGTTCAATGAAAAAAAGTCCCCAAATATCAATCATATAAAACAAAACTACCCCACCCTAATATTTGTTGGACTGTCACCCTTTCCTTCTGGTTAATTTCATTTGTTCTTCTGGTCTTTCCTCTGTTCTGAAATTGCTAGATATAATTCTTGACCTTAAATAATGGCAGTGCTATTCATTTGAAGAAAAACTCCACATGGAGTCTGGGGATCAGGCAGCATATCTGTGCTTCAGGTTATTAACGGAACACATTCTATAAATACATTTATTCAAAGAAAAGTTATGTGTAAGTCAAATTTTAATAAATAAAATCATCTGAAATGGAGTTGGTGCTGAAATAATCAAGAAAATCTCCTCTATTTCTCCTTGGTATGTGTCCCTGGCTTTTTTAGAATGGATTTGCTTAAAGGAAATCCCATCTATATAGGATATGGATACCTTCCTTCCCCATTCTTAGGGAAGTACTATCAAACCTTTAAGATCCAACTTTTTAAATTGTAGATCATAATTCCACATGGGGTCTTATAACTGAATGTGGGTGTCATGAAATTATGATTTGTTACCAGTAAATCTTTGATTTATATATCTATTTTATATATTTATATACTTGGGGTAATAAAAAAATGTGAGGGAAAAGGAGTCACAAGACAAAAAAATTTAAAATGTCTACTTTAAGCATATGCCCAAGCTGAGTTTTATATAAAGTGTTGTGGGAAAAGTTGACTCAAGAAATCTGATTTATTGTGTTGGATCTGCCATTTGCTGTCTTTTGGGATTCTGAACAAATCACGTCATATTTCTAGGTCTCAATTTTTTCATAAATAGAATAAAGATATTGAACTAGATGAGTTTTAAGGAACCATTCTGCCTTTAATATTCTATGATTCTATGGACACAGCCATCTGAAAGCAAGGGAGAAAGGGTGTCTATAGGAATATTCTGTCACTTGATTTCTTATTTCTGAAATTTCTGTTGCTTTCTTGGCTGTTTCCTTTTATGATACTGAAATAAGTGATTGACTGAGCAGCAGAGTTGTTGTGCAAGAGAGTGACTCTATTAAGGAAAAAACTCCCAAAACTTGACTTCACACAAACATTGTGATTCTGTGGCAAACTCATGAGAGGCAAGGAAAACCCAATACTTTGTGGAACAACTGTGTTCTAATGAGTGTCTTACTAATAATGATCATTTTCATTTATATGATACTTTAAGGTTTACAAAGCACTTTCTTCACGACAACTCTGTGAAATAGGTAAAGCAAGGTATATACCAATTTTATAGATCAGAAAATTGAAGTTCAGAGGATAATTATCTTGCTTAGGTTATCTTGCTAGTAACTGTCCCAGGGTTCAAATACAGGTCTTTTAAATCTCAGACTATTTTTGCCGCCTTATATTTGCTGAATGCCTTGTATTTTCAAAGCATGTTCCCATTCCTTAGTAATTCATTTGATCCTCACAATTCTGTGAGTTAGGCTGACCTCTTTTACTAAAACTATTGGAACACAGAGCAATTAAGTGATTGACCCAAAGTCACATGGCAGAATCAAGAATATTCAGCAGAATACTAGGAGAATTTAATTCTTCCAGGTCTCTTTAGGCTTAGTCCAATGTTGTTTCTACCATAGTTTGCTGCCTCTTTAAGGAACTACCACACTAGGACAGCTCCATGGAGAAAGGACAAGCTTAGAATACTTGTGGGTTTGTATAGCATTGTGGTATATGCAGATGTATATGGTTCAGTTGGATGAATTTGAACTTGGGCACCATTTGTAGTTCCTGGATCATAGTCAGACGCTAATGGGCTATTCCCCCAGTGGGCTTACATACTTAAGTATTTGCTTCCACCAATGGGAAAATTCAGTTTGTATTTTTTTTCCATTCCAAATCCTGAAGGTACTAAAGATGAAAGCATAATCTATCAATTTTTCACCTTAAAGATATAGACAAAATATTTTCTCCTTCTCCTATAGTTGAATGAGCATTTTTAGATCACCTTTGACCTCCCTTTGTCTGTGTCTGCTTTCCTAACAGTTCTTTGAATTTGCTTTACTTAGGTCAAGACTGAACATTATTCCTACTCTCCCTGTCACCTTTTATCCAATGAGGTGTTTTACATTTTTTTCTATTTTTTTTTCATTTTTTGGGGAGGTTTGTTTCACTGATCTTGATGCTATATTGAGTCATTAGTTTCCATTTGTTCAATTCTAAATTTTAGTGAACTAGTTTCTTCAGTTATCTTTTAAAAATTTTTTTTTTTTTTGCATTTGGCTAATTGAACTTTAAAATTAGTTGTTTTCTTCATTAGATTTTTTTTCCATTTTGGAAATTTTGTTTTTCAGAACTGTTTTCTTTTCCTATTTTGCCAGAACTATTATTTAAGGAGTGATTTTCTTCAAACAATTTATGTGTTTCCTTTTCCAGAGCTCTCAGTTCCTTTCCCCATTTTCTTCTACCTCTCTTTTAAGATCCTTTTGAATTCTTCCAAGAGAGCCTTATGAGATGGACACCAACTTATATCACTCTTTGAGGCTTTATCTGGAAACGGTTTGCCTTTAATGTTCTCAGGATTTGAGGTCTGTTCTTCCCTGTCTCCATAAAATCTATCTATGGTCAGAGCTCTTTTTGCTTTTTTGCTCATTTTTAAAGGTTGAAGACTGTTCCTAGGACAAAGGGGAGATTGTCCCAAACTTCTTCTACAGGAGAGTGGCTTCACACAGCTGGAGCTGATGCTGCCAGCTTCCTTCCCATGCTGGGTGTGCATGGCATATTATGCTGGGGTACAGAGGCTCATTATTTGCTTTCTGTAGTTGTGTTGGAAGTCTCACAGCTAGTCTGCTGATCCTCTGGCTTCTGAGCCATGACATAGGAGCCAATAATGCTGTATATTTGCTAAGAGGCTCCCACTAGATTCCCCTGCACATGGAGGATTCTCTGCCATGGGTATCCCTGTGCTGTCCTGCACCTGTGCTGGGCTGCAACACCCCCTTTCCCCATGGCTGGTTGAGAGAGACCTTTTATGAAGTACTTCCAAAATATCTTCTACTGGAAATTTGTTCCATTCCAAATATTTGTGGATTCTGTCACTCCAAAACCTATTCAGAGGCTTGATCTGGTGTTGATCTGAGGGAAGCCAGGAAGAGCTCAGATAAAGATCTGTTTACTCTCTGGCCTCTAACACTTTTTATCAAGGAATTTCCAGTATTTGGAGTTTGTTTGATGATAACAGCCTAAGCTGGCATTGCATTTTCGATGTCTCATCACATCTGGCAGGAGTCCTGTGCATACATTTAAGTTCTTTTGGGTCAGGATGTTCAGAAATAATGGCCAAATGAGCTTTAGTTTTTCTAGGGATGAAAATAGGAAGAAGAAAACCTATGCAACTCCATTCAATGGCAACTTGAACACCAGTTATCAAATGAACACTTTGTTCACAATGGAACATTTGGTGAAGTTTCAGGGGAGAGAAGTTAAGTGCATGTGGTCAGACTATGATCTAATGATTGTTACCCACATTCTGGGCCACTGCAGAAATGATTTCCACTGTTAAATGGAAAGGGAAATTGGCAGAGAATCCATGCAAATGAACAATAAATACTTGTACAAAAACGTGAGTGACTGTGAAGCTGAATTGCTTTCAGCTGGTTCTAAGTCATCAGGGACAAGGATAGTGGGATGATAGCCTTGGGAGAGTCTATGGTAGGTTTCTCAGACATAAGGTTTATTGTTGGCAGCCCTCTTTTCAAACTTCTGCTTGAGCTCAGAAACAAGGGCAGATTGGACTGGTTTTGCTTCCAAGTTTTCCTTCATCAGCTTGCTGGTGCGCTTGGGAGTCAGTGAGCCTGAGACTGTGGGCACTGTCCATTCCGTGAGGCTGATCTTAGGGATAGTGTTAGGCGGAGGAGGCGGGGTTGGTGCTTCAGGAGGAGCAGTGAACATTGAGCTGTTGTTGTTATGGTTCTCATTAGGTAGCTCATCCTTGACGGCAAACTTGTCTCCTGTATGAGACCTCTTGAATTTGAGCCATTCTGTCCTGATGGAGCGGGATGGCGGGCTCGGTCTCTTTCGGATCACCCGCCGGACTGGTAAAATCTTGTTGGATTTCTTGTTGCGCCAGAACATGGCAGTGGAGATGAAAACGGTAATGACCACCATAATGGCTATGACTCCAGCCAGCACGCCTATGGCTTTCATGGGATTGTCTTTAGTTTGCATCAGAAATGCAGCCATGGGACCTCTATTCAGGGTCTGTCAAGGAATAAAAACAGAGCACAATGTATCAATGGTTACCTCCACCTACGGAAGCTGGACAGGAAATTGTAACAGTTTCACTTACCTAGTCTGGGGACCATGTCAGAGAGAGTCAGGTAGGATGAATATACATACATTTATATATACATAACAAACAGTTCCAAGTACTATTTGCATTTTAGAAATAAAGAAATTCAAATTTAGAGAAGTAGAATGATTTTATTACCATCAGACAGCCAGTAATGAATCAGGAACTGTATTTAGGCTTCCTGGTTCCAAATCCCAGTTTCCTTCCATAGAACTATGCTGCACATCTACTTGTAGAGATAGGAATAGGACCTGTGATTTAACTGACAAAAGGAATCGCAAGTGACAAAATTCCTCTTCCAAGGCAGTCTTAACTGATCAGACCAATGGGAGATCAGGTGTCTTGTTCAAGATCACATAGCCAATATGGAGCAGAAATGGGACTTGAATCCAAGTTATCCAGACTTTAATGCTGGTTCTCTATCCACTATATCACTTTGCCTCTCTTTCTTTATGTGGATGTATTGTTATTTATCTTTATATGTGATGGTAATAAAATAATTTTATTCCTCTATGATAAATGGGATGTGGCATGGCACTGAAATTACCTTGTATTCTCTTTTACAGATAAAATCAAACTCTAGACAGAGGCATTGGGTCAGGGGAAATGTGAGTTTAATTTCCATAGTGAGCAAAATATAAATATCATTTGTATGTTGTAAGTTAATGACAAAAGAATATATGGCTCATTCTTTCATTGAACATATGGAGGAGGTCCATGGAGGATGCAAGCAAGCTTATCCCCACTGAATCTCAAAACTGGAGATTTGTACCTCTACAAGAATCCTTTCCACTAAATCAAGATTTTCTGTAAATTATTGTACACAGTCACAGCAAAATTGTGTGATGATCAACTATAATAAACTTAGCTCTTCTCAGCAATACCGTGATTCAAGACAATTTCAAGGACTCATAATGGAAAATGCCATTCAAATCCAGAGAAAGAATTATGGAATCTAAATGCAGATCAAAATATGCTATTTTCTCTTTTAAAATTTTTCTTTTTTGTATTTTTCCTTTTGTTCTGATTTTGCTTTCATAACACAACTAATATGGAAATATGTTTAATATGATTGTACATGTATAGTCTATATTGGATTGCTTAGAGGAGGAGAGGAAAAGGAGAAAAAGAAAAATTTGAAGCTCAAAATCTTACAAAAAATGTTGAAAACTATCTTTACATATAATTGAAAAAACAAAATGCTACTAAATGCAAAAAAAAATTAAGTGCAATATCCCCCCTCCCCCATGGTAATAATAATAACAAAAAGAATCCTGTTCACCACACACCTGTGAATGAAATGGTTATGAGTTTCCCTTTTCCTCCCCAAGCACCTTTTTTTTTTTTTTTTTTTTGCTTCTTTTGGCCTATTCAGCTCACCTCATCTAAGATATCAATCTTTAGCACAGCTGTGGTACTGAAGGATGGGGAGCCTCGGTCCTTGGCCTGCACCAACACAGACCAGGTGCAGTCTCTGTTCTTGGTGATGTTGTGGATAATGTCCAGTGAGTGAACAAAGGCCTTCAATCGGATCTCACCCGTGCTTTCATTGATGTCAAACACATTGGCAGGTTCTGCCTGCATTATGGAATAGTCTACGACATTATTTGGCTCTTCTGCATCATGGTCTGTAGCCTGCACATGAGGAAAGATGGAATCAGACTTTGGGAACTCAAGTATTCCCTAAGCAATGATCTTGTAAGGAGGCTAGATGAAACACAAATGATGAATTTCCTTGGACTGTGAAAGGTAGCTGAGTATAGAATAAGCATTTAATAGGGCTGGATTTACATGTAAGTAGAGTAGTTAATGTCTTACATTTTGCAATTTAAGGGGTTTTAGGAAAACCATTTCTCCCTGAAATAAAGATATCTCCCTTATTGCTTATGAAATTTTTCATTAAAAAAGTGGTATGTAATTTCATCAATAAGAGATTCATTTAAGTTGGTATGAGGTTAATCCTGGGAGGATAAAGGGTAATCATGATCTAGTGTGAATAAGTATAATCAGGTTGATTTCTCCCTAATAGTTGGCTGGGAGCAGCTGCACTGTGGGAATGAAAATGTTTTGTATCATGGAGTGCTTTATGAAGAGGGGAGGACTGGATGAATGGCTACAGTGAAGAGTTTTGAATAGGATGTAGGTATTGAGCACCTGGTAATGGGGTGAGAGAGCTAGGAAGCAGGAGGGAAGCAAGGGAACAGAAAAGAAAATGGGAGGGGTACAAAAACCCCTTCACTTTACCTATTTCTCACTTCTTCCAGTGGCAGGTCCTGGTGTTTAAAATGTAATCTTCTTCTCAATTGGGGAAGGCAGTTTGTACTATAATTCTTATGGAGGATACAGATCTGCATTCAGATTCCATAGTTTTTCCTCAGGTCTTAGAAAAAGACCTGCATGTGTATATGTCATGGAATCTTGCATGGTTTTTGGTTTCATGATAGTAATCACCCTCTGCTCAAGTGCTAATTATTTATTTTTGTAATCAAAATGAATTAAAATGATTTGTTTGGAGGATTTTGAATCTCATGCTTTGAGTCACGATACTAAAAGGCAAAGCAATCACGCATGGGTGCTGTGTTTATTTATAAATGTCAAAATGGGGCTGCTGCCAGAGGCAGAAGCTTTTTAACTCCAGGGTTAGCATGATAGAAATATAGAATTTCCTTTTCATTATAAATGCATTTGAATGCCATTGAAGATATTAAGAAGCCCCTCAAAGAATGATGGATCTGAGAGCCTGATTTGTTTTTTTCCCAACAGATGATATGTCCTGGTTGTTGGTGTGACAGCTTTCATTCTATAACTTCAGCCAAACCCAGAGAAGTTTTCCCAAAGTTTTTGAACATAGAGAGAGAAGCCAAGAGAATGTAGAGGATTGGATTTGAGGCAATATGGCATAGTAGCAATGACAAATCTGGTTCTAGTTTGCCTCTATTTTAATTTTCTATATGACCTTGAGCAAACCATGTCTGGTTTCCTTAGGTATAAGATGCAAGCATTAGATTCTGAAAAGCAATTTGGTTTTTGTGCCTCCAAAGTCACTATACTGTGCATAATATTGACCTAGTTATCACACTCCTAAGCCTATATTCCAGAGAGAGTAAAGAAAGAAGAAAAGGATCCATATAAACAAAAATATTTTAGCAGCTTTTTTTGTAGTAGTCCTGAATTGTAAACTAAGCAGCCGCTTTCCCATTGGGGAATGGCTAAAGTTGTGGTATGTGAGCATAAGGGATTATTATTGTGTCATAATGAAGACAAAATGTTCAGTTTTAGAGGAAACTGGGAATTCTTTTGTGAACCAGTGATGCTGCATGAAGTGACAAGAGCTAGGAGAATAATTTACACAATAACAACATTAAAGAGAAAAACAACTTTGAAAGACTATAGAACTGATCGATGCACTCATGAATCATGAGTGTAGGGTATTAAAGATGAATCATGTCAACTATTTCCCGTCAGAGAAGTGATGGACTGAAATGCAGGCTAAGACATACATTTTTGGATGTGACCTATGTAGAAATTTGTTTTGCTGGACTATGCATATTTATTGTGAAAACTTTGCTTTTCTTTTTATAACTGTTCAGTTGAAGGGAAGTACAGTGAAGAGGAAAGATAATAAAAGCTTATAAATATTTTTCAAAGTCAAATTAAAAACAGATATGCAAATATTGGACTAGCTGGTATTTTAGGTGCTCTTTCTTTCTTAATATTCTGATTCTATGATTTCCTGTTGATAGTGGTTTGTATGGCACAGGGTTAGTTCATAGCATTTGGGGAATGGGAGCCTCCCCTAAAAGGTCAGTTTAGCAACCCACCTCAATTTTTACTGGGGTTCCTAGGATCATTGTCTTCTCCTGAATGTTTTCATCAAACTCTGGGGAATGGTCATTGACGTCAAGCACTGTGACAAACACTTCAGCAAGGCTGTACTTGCCCTCTGTATCTTCTGCCTTCACATAGAAGTTGTACTTGGAAGTGACCTCAGCATCCAGGACAGCCCAGGGCTGAGTATAGATGATTCCTGCAGATGGGTGGATCAGGAATCTGGAAGGGTCAGATCACATACACAGGTTTATATAGACGAGGAACCAACAAGGCAAGAAATTGAAATATGGACCAGTCCAATCTTTTCTGATAGTCAACTCATACTCTCCTCAAGTTTCCCTAGGGAGTCAGAGAAGTTGAAATATTAATATATTCCCCTCTCTTAGAATACAGTTCCCTGTGATAGCAAGTTATTCAATCCCCAGATTTAAATTCTCCAGATCACCAGATAGTGGTAAGCCTCATAAACAATCTCTTACATATGGAAAAGCTAGTGGAGTTTGTCAATCCACTGGTCAATAAGTTAGCAGTTATTAAGCCCTTACTGTGTTCTTAGCATTGTGTTAAATGCTAGAAATACAAAGGGAGGCAAAAAAAGGTCTTCATTTAAATGAGTTTCCATTTTAATGGGGGAAACAACATGCAACTAACTCTCTCTCTCTCTCTCTCTCTCTCTCTCTCTCTCTCCACACACACACACACACACACACACACACACACACACATAGTTATTTGCATGTTGTCTCTCTCTCCACACACACACATACACACACATGTGTATATATATGTATATATGTTATTTATGAGTAAATTGGGTCTCAAGCTGTCCGTAAATGGAGAGAATATTAACTTAAAATTATCATCTAGCAGGTCGGGAATAAGCTGTAACAGAACTCAAACAATATCATACTTATTTCCTTAATGCATTCATTGTGTCATTTGAAGAAGTGAAGAAGTGTGTGTGTGTGTGTGTGTGTGTAAGCTTTTATTATCTTTCCTCTTCACTATAGTTCCCTTCAACTGAACAGTTATATATATAAAAAAAGCATTTTGGAATTTTGGAATAGTAGATAGAGAACAATCTCAGTTTCAGAATACCTATATTCGTGTTTAGCTTTTGACTCTAAGTTGTGTGACCCTAGGTAAATAAATAATTTGTCTTCTCAATGTCCCAGGCAAGTACCTAAGACTTTATTAAATTAATTAAATTAATTTAATTAATTAAATTAAATTAAATTAAATTAATAAAATTAAATTAATAAGACTAAGTTGCAGTTCTTGTTTTAGAGTAAATGCTTAATTAGTGCTCATTGACTGATTTATTGAGTATTGCAGAGCAGGCTCCCTCTGCATTGGAGGAAAAACCAACAACTCTCCATTAAAAGGAGTTATAATAATTCCACCTGATTTTGCCCTGCTCAGGCCATATCTCTAATATGATCATCAGTCCTGGGATCCAAATTTTCATTGAAACATAATTGATAAATTGGAGTATACCCAGAGGAAGGCGATCAGGATTGATTGAAGGAAGACCATGACATGATTAATGGGCAAGGGCACTGGGGATATTTAGCCTGGAGAAGATAAAACTTACTGGGAGGTGATGTCTTTATCTAAACATTTGTCATGTGCAAATGGAAGCTGCTCCAGAGAGGAGAATTAGGCCAGTGGAAGAAATTTATAGGGAAATAGATTTTGGCTCAGGAGGATTAAATATTAATAATTCAGAGCAGTGGTAGAGGCAGCTTTACAAAGTGGTGAGTTCTCTGCCTCTGAAAGTATTCAAGATAAGGCTTTTGAAAGATCACAGCTCTGTAGTTTTAAGTTACAATCTCTTTGGGCTTCCTTCCCTGTAAAATCAGGGATACAGTGGCTGTAACCTCTTTCAACTTTAAAATCCTAAGGCTGTGCTGTAAAAAGGTTCTTTGCATTTGGGAAGAGGTTGGATCAATGACTATAAGATCTTAAGATTAAGAACAGGAAGTCATTTTAGAGATCATATAATCTATGCTTTTCATTTTACAGAGGGAGAAACCCCAAGAGGGGAAGTGACTTACTTGCCAAGGTCACACAGCTAAAAAGAATCAGAGCTGGGATTCAAAACTAGGATCTCTGACTTCAAATGTAAGCTACATGGTCTCTGTCCTCTGGGGATAGCAGGCTCTGAGTCTCTGTATGCAGCAGGAAGATCTCTAGCCTCAGGTTGCTCAAGGATTTTTTTTTTTTAATTTTATTTATTTATTTATTCTTTGCTGAGGCACTTGGGGTTAAGTGACTTGCTCAGGATCACACAGCTAAGAAGTGTTAAGTATCTGAGGTTAGATTTGAACTCAGGTCCTCCTGACTTCAGGGCTGGTGCTCTATCCATTGCACTACCTAGCTGCCCCTCAAGGGTCTCTTAAGTAGCTAAGGCAGTCAGCAAGTGTCAGATTTAATTCTTCTGAAGAGGAATGAAAGGACTGAATGTTAAACAAATTAAAATTTTGTTATTTTTGAAATTAATTTTTGAAGTAATTTGAAATTAAACAAATATTGTATTTGTTTACAATTAGTATCTGACCCTGATCTTGACTTGCTTGCTCTCTCTGTTCCTGGACTATTTTATTTATTTACTTATTTCAGTTTAGTGAAGCTTGTTTCTAATTCTCTCTCACAGATTCCTTGGTCCTTGGGAAGCTATTTATTACCTGCCTATTAACTATGTGAACTTTCTCCTCTTAGAATATTATTTTCTCATCCATAAAATGAAGAGGCTATATCCGATAATCTATAATGTCCCTTCTAATAAATCCCTTTAGCGTATGGTAAGAAGTGTGGTTGACTAGCCCATAGCTTCTCTGCCTCAAGCTGTTCTTCTTTGTTGATGATTGCAACTGCCTCGACTTCCGGGGCAATAAATAGGATGAAAGTTCTCAACAGGATCAAAAGGCTCACTGAGAATGGGATCTCAGTTGCTCCCTCTTTCCTCTAGTCTTAAGTCTGTTTGGGATATGACAGCTTGATTTCAGGGTCTTTCATTCATTCATTCAGCAAACACTATTTAAGTGCTAAGTATGTACAAATTGCTAGATATTGGGGATGTCTGATATCAGGGATAAGGATGACAGGGGAAGGGAATAAATATTTATTAATTGCCTACTATGGGCTAAGCACATCACAAATATTGTTTCATTTGATCCTGAGAGATAGGTGTTATTATGACCCCTATTTTACAGTTGGGAAACTGAGGTAGGCTTAAAATGACTTGTCCAAAGTTACACAGCCAGTGACTGTCTGAGATGGGTTCTGAATTCAAGTCTTCCTGACTTCAGGAATGGAACTCGATCCATTGTATCCACCCAGTTGAGCAGAGCCATCTACATTATTCCTTTGGATAAAAGATGCATCTGGAATCCTGCTCTTATGATTTTCTGGAGGAGCCTTTCCAGGAAGGCTTCCTTTTGTGCTAACCTAATCTCAGCTGTTACTACCAGGTGAGCTTCTTTTCCCCTGTTCTTTTGTTGTTCAGTCATTTCAGCCATGTCCAACTCTTTATGACCCTATTTGGGGTTTTCTTGGCAAAGATACTGGATTGTTTCACTGTTTCCTTCTCTAGATGAGGAAAAGGAGGCAAATAGGGTTAAGTAACTTGCCCAAAGTCTCCCAGCTAGTAAATGTCTGAGGGCAGATTTGAATCTGGGTCTCTCTACCTCTAGGGCATTCACCCTATATCCTTCTGCCCCTTCTTAGATTCTGTTCTCAAAAATCTAAGGAACAATGATCAACACAATCCCTAACATTTATTAATTAATACATATTTATTAATAATTAATATTAATATATAATAATATAATATATATTAATATAACACTCAAAGCCATCCTGGGCACAGTTATGATTCCCATTTTATAGAAGGGGACACTGAGGCTGAATGATGTTAAATGACCTGCTCAGGATCGTACAACTAGTAAGTGTCTGAAGCTGCCTTTGAAGTCAGGTCTATCCCAACTCCAAGTCCAGCATTGTGTCCGCTGCACCTCTTAGCTGCTTCAGATGCTCCTTATTTCTTATACCATCACCTCTGATGGTATAAGATTCAGCATTTTGGTTTGAGAAGGCACAGAGCTCAGTGAGAGGAGTTTATTTCTCATCTCAGCATACGAGAATAGCCACCCATATAAAGTAAATGTACCAAATAGAAGCAAAACAAGAGCAAAGTAAGGCATAAATGCATAGAGTAGAATCATATTCCAGGCAAAGGAGCCCATCTTTTAAAATGGCATTATGGGCTATGGGGCAGGGGGAACTAGATATCTGAGATAATCTTTCCTGCAGGTTCTGTTTGCAAAGTGAATAAAAGGGACAGAGCACTGAGCCTTGTATCCAACTTCAAACCCTATTTTAGATACTTATTAGCTATGTGAACTAGGGCATATCATTGAACCCCTCCATGCCTCAGTTTCCCCAACTGTAAAATGGGGATAATAACAGCATTTACCTCCCAGGATTGTTGGAAGGATCAAATGAGATAATATTGGTGAAGTGCTTAGCATAGTGCCTGGAATGCTTGTTTAAGATGCTTGTTTCCTTCCTTCCCCAAGCTTGAGAATGTAGGAAAGTCTAATCAGGCACTGCCAGACTCCTCCTGGGAGCCCGGAAATTTATTTATATTTATAGATGAAGCACTTTTGGAAGGGTAGAAGCCAGAATAAATTGTATAGGCAGCAGATGTTTAATTATGTGGTTTGTTAAGCTTTTGGTCTCTGTCTGACTGTTGTGCCTGCTTTTGATTGCTGTGTGAGAGGAAGAAGCAACTCCTGGTCTGTCTTCACAGAATGGTTTTTGAAACACAAGGGAGACAGCTTCTGCTTTCCCACCTATCTGGAAGTCTTATCTAGTCTCTAGAGAGTTCTTCTAGCTTTGGAAAAAGGTTTGGATTTTGGGGTCAGAAGATATGAATGAGTTCAAGTTCCAGTCACACACACTAGCCTTCTAGCCTTAGATTGATAACTTTCCATTTCTGAGTCTCAGTTTTGTTATCTATAAAATAGGAATAATATTATTTGTATTACTTATCTCATTGGGTTATTGTGAGAAGATCATGTTCTAAGTTGTAAACTCTAAAGTGTAGTATAAATCTAATTAATCTTCTCTCTTTTTGCTCCACACTTTTCTACTCTCTCCCAACCTGTGCTTCTTTCCAATCCAATTTCTCTCATCCTGTGCCAGGAGGCACTGACCCTTTCTATCCTAGCCCCCTTTTTCAACCACAGTGATATGAGACCTGGGATAAATCTGGATTCTGTGTCCAAGTCTGCAGTTATACTTACAGCTCTGCTCCTGTCCCATAAATGGAGTATTTGACTTCACCCCATAGTCCTGAGTCTGGATCCATTGCCTAGAAAAGCAAATTAGAGAGTTCAGACTCATAGAAATGCCAAATCTGAGAGACAGAAGGAACCTCATCCTTTCCTAGAATTAATTCCCATGAGAACAGTCCTGGGAAGTGATTATCATATATGTCAATAGGTGCTAAGATCTTTTCTTTTTTGTGCCTTTTCTTAGGTATACTATTCCCTGCCCCTTTATAGAGAAGTTTAACACTTGCCACTTGGACATCCTTTCCATTGCCTCATAACAGGATTTTGGAATCTACTTACATGGGAAAATTAAGTCCAGACCAGTATCCTCCCAATAGATCTCAGGTATCAGTGGGAACAGTAGATTTGGCATCAGAGCTGAATAGAAAGTAGACTGGAAGATGGAAAGACATGACTCCCCATTGTGAGTCTGTCAGTGGATTTGATTCAATTCTAGGATCTCTTGATCCCACAAGGAGGATTTTAAGATGCTTCCTTAACCCCATTCCCATTTCTTTCATCATGACATTTAGAAAGAAAAACTTCATTGACAGGGAAAATAAAGAAAAAATCCAGGCAGAACACAATCTCTTGACTCTTCCATAAGTTAATTTGTCATTTATTGGTCAAAGCCCTTCCTAGAGTTCTGAGGCAGATTCACTCATACTCGATGTTTTCCTTTAAGCTATAGGGTAGTGCCTGGGCTAGATGACAATGAAAAGATACAAATATATAGGGATAGGACCAGGAAGCAGAGAGAGGGAGGAAACACATGACTCTCCATGAGAGGACTGATGGTAACTTTGGAGATGTTGCCTCTTTACATTCCCAGTTCAAGCATCTTTTGCTTTTCTTTTCCTGTGACATCTGGCAGAAAACAGCTATAAGAAAGCCTCCCTCCCCCATTATCCCTTATCACAATGCCTTCTAAAGCCCCAACCCCATTTCTCAGATGCAATTGTAGAGGAAGAAGTCAAGCTCCAGAGAAAACCAAATCCCAGACCTTTCCCACTGAAATCAGCTGGACAATAAATTCTTCATCTCCCCCCACCAATTTGCCACAAGCATCTCAACTTGCAATAATAGTCCTTTCTCCTCTCATACTCTCAGGCTTATCCCCAACTCACTTTGACAGCCACCACATTTGACCCTCCCGGAGAATTCTCTGGGATCCGGGCAATGTAGTAGTCAGAGGAAAACTTGGGAACGTTGTCATTGGTGTCCAGCAGGTGGATCATGATGTCTGCTGTGGAGCTGAATTTCTCGGGAGTGTTCACTTCCACTGCCAGGAGCTGGCGAGGGAAGAGGAGGAAGGTTGGAGGCATCTGGGCAATACTGCCAATGATAAACACAACCTGGGAAAGAGCTTTTAGGCAGCCAGAGAAAAACTCATCTCGATGCTCCCGAGGCAGAGAAACTCTGGTTGCTCCTTGTACAAGGACCAAAATCTAAGGCACGTTTGCCAAAGCTGACATGGTAGATAATGATAAGTCAGGTCAGCTTTAGGCAAATCATGAACCTGGAAAGACTTGTCAATTTTGCTTTTCCCTCTCTTAATAGCATCCATTTCTTTCCCTAAGAGATTCCCTAATATTCCATCCTAGCAATTTCTGCTGGACAAACTGGCTGTTTAATCCTCTCTATGGTGTTAATTGATCATTGAATTGTTAGCTGCTAACATTGAAAGGTCACCCTACCCCCATACTGCTGTTTTTCCTCTCCTAATATCTTTTTGCTTCCCTGGGAACCTATGGGAGCATTCTATCTTGGAATCATGGAGATTAGTGCCAGGAGGGACCCTTTCAGTCCAACTCCCTCATTTTACAAATCTGGAAATTAAGCACAGTGAAGTGATTTTCATGTCCTTTTTACAGCTACAAAGCAAGAGAGTCTGGATTTGAACCCAAGCCCTCTGATTCTTTTATATAATAGGGGAATCCTCAAGCACAACAATATTTACTGGGGAATAGAGGGATAATCTTAGTGGTTACTATGCTGCTACTCCCTCATCTCTGAAAAGAGTTGTCACCTGTCATCCTTTCAGAAGGGAATGGAGAAATAGAGAAATGATATTCCAGCTGTGACAAGTTGCCAACCCTTGATTACATAGAAAGGATGGATGAAGAGGCTCAGGACAGGTGTGGATCATGGGGCACTTGCTTAGCCCTGGACAAACCAGGAAGGGATGGGGCATCAGGACTCAGTGGGTAGGACCTGTTATTGCACTGAGAAGGAGAAGGGAAGAGCCCATCCCTCAGTTTGGCTCTTTCCTTCTTGACTGAGTTTGGGGACCAGTGCTGGACTTTCATGGTACCTTGAAGGTTAACAACTTGAACTTCTCAAAGTCAATGGCAGCTGAATTTTCCACAATGACAGTGACCTGAGCTTCATTCAAGACAGTCTGGGGAACTACCCGGAAGATGCCCCCAGCGCCCACAAGCCTCAGGTTGAATTTGGCATTTGCTCCCTGGGGAAAAAAAGGTAGAAAAGGAGAGATAGCAGGAGCAGGGGAACAGAAGGTAGGAGTGAGTCAGAGAGAGGGAAGAGATACAACAAAAATTATGAACTCACTGGATCCTCGACTTGTTTTTTAAAAACTATATTTTGTACGTTTCATTAAATATCCACTCTGGAAGGGACCTTAGTGACCATCTAGGTGAACTCCATCACTTTAAGGATGGTGAAAATGAGATTTAGGATTTTTAAATAAGAATAATTAGGTAATATGGAAAGAGATTAGATGACCCAGTTTCTCCTCTCTGTATCCCATTTCAAACCTATCCCCCCTAAAAAAGGCAGTGGCTGCCTAGATTTCCCCCACAGCCACACATTTCCCCCAGAAGACAATGTTCCAGCTTACCTGATCAGAGTCATTGACTGTAATCTTGAGACCCCGAAGAATCTCCCCTTCAGATGGATGTTCATACATTGTCAGCTCAAACGCATTCTGGAGTCCATTCTCCCCATAGAACGTTGGAGGATGGTTGTTGAGGTCAACTACCCTGATGATTACAGTAGTTAAAGCCTGAGCTGCCAGGATCCCTTTGGAACTGACCTCCGACACCTACAAGAGGGAACACTGGTGGTTCAGGGCTGACTTCCATGCACACATATACACTCACATGCAAAAAAACCCAAAAATAACAAAACATGCTTCATCTTCACATTCCATCCTGCTGTCTAGCTTTCCATCCAGGTCATCTGCTGCTTCTTTTTCCCTGTACCCAGCACCTTCCATGCCAGGCCTGGGCCTCCAGACTGGACTTCTGCACTCTGGACATCCAAAATAAATTGTCCCACTACCTGGAGAAGTAAATCCCAAGGAGCTCTCTCTCTCTCTCTCTCTCTCTCTCTCTCTCTCTCTCTCTCTCTGACCAAGTCCAGTGGATGGGTGACTATGTAATTAGTCCACTGGGACTAGTGGACTGACTGTACTGGGTCTAACTGGCCTTAAATACTA
This sequence comes from Sarcophilus harrisii, assembly GCF_902635505.1. Lineage (NCBI taxonomy): Eukaryota > Metazoa > Chordata > Mammalia > Dasyuromorphia > Dasyuridae > Sarcophilus > Sarcophilus harrisii. The sequence continues at coordinate 598,560,450 of NC_045427.1, forward strand.
AACCATGTTTCATCTTCACATACTATCCACCTATCCAACCATCTAGTTTCCAGCCCTTCTATTACCTTTCTTTAAGCAAATCAATAATATTGTAGTATTACTTCTGGAAAGGAGATAGCATCTGACTGCCCTATATATCAATTCATCATCCCTGTGACTTACTAGTCCCAAACTCCCTTTCCTGGTCATCCCCCCTTAAATATGTTGACTTCGCCAATTATTTCCATGAGGACAAATACTGATACTCCTCTTACTTGTATCCTCAGGCTTAGCAAAGTGCCTAACATGCAGTAAGAACTTCATACATATTATTCATTATACTTGGAATGAATTACTCCAGATCCCTGCATATCTACAAATAACAGAACACAGTTTGCAGGAGTGGAAGCAGTTCCAAATTTGTAGTCAGAGGACTTGAGTGTGAATCTTGAGTCTGTCACTTATAGCTCTTGAATGTTGGGAAAGTTGCTTATATTTATGATATCAGCCAAACACTTACAACTCTCTGCCTCTCCACAAACACACAAAGACACACAGAGCTCTCTGTTCTTATATATAGGCAGAGTAGACACTGGTATATGTGGTATGATTTTTAATAAAATCCTAAAAGCCATTCTCCGTCTCAAAAAAATCTCTTGCCCATAAAATTAGCTAATATCTGAATTTCTAGGCTAAAATAAAAATTTAAATATCTCATGAATAGTTGCCCTCACTTCCTCCCCAGCTAAAATGCAGGTCTCTCCTTAGAAGGATGGCTCATGTTTTACTAAGCATTTATGCTTGTTCATGAACAAGATCCTTTCTTGATAGTAGATATTAAAGGGACAAAGGGTTTGGATAAAATGGGGCAGATTATAGGTAGCTTCTGGGAAACAGGGATAGCAAGCTAGAAGGACAGAAGTATTAAATCCACTTTAGGGATTCCTCCAAAGCCAAGCTCTTGAGTAGGGCCAGACTTTTTGTTATTCATGGGAGCTCTGTAATATTATAATACGTAGGTAACAGGTAGGGACAGGACTCCCTGCTACTGTTCCCCACCCATTCCTGGAAAAGATGTGCCCTTCCCAAATCCCTCAATGTTGGTGCTTGGCAAAATTATGACCCTTGTTTATCTTGCCTTTAGGATCACACCAAAACTCTTCCTTATGCCCTATCTTCTCTTCCTGGTTTTCCCCTAAGTGTCCAGTCCTTCCTTTCTGCTTTCCCAGCCTTTCCCATATAAGGAAAAAAATTATTAATTAGTTGTATAATGGAAAAAAATTTTTCTTTCCTAGTTAGGGAATATTTCCATAAAAATGAAAACAAAATTGAGTAACTGTGCAAATTATAGGCAAATGACTTCTTTCTCTCTCAGGCTCAATTTTCTTATCTGTAAAAGGGGTATAAAATACTTATGGGGTGTCTTCACAGTTTTGTAAAGAACTCTTTCACAAAGATTATCAATAGGAACCATTATAATTATTAAACTCATTTGCTTTGGTGAGTTAGGTATTTAATATTTCCTCCAAATCAACTATACTCAAAAGAAAAAAGTTCTATGTGCCCCAAATTACATAAATGATGAGCCATTTCATCTTCCTACAAAAGTCAACGTTAGAGTCATCAGGACTTGTGGTCTTGCCTATAAACAAATTCAATAGAAGTGACCAATGGGTGCTTGGAGAGTTTCTCCCCGTTCTTACCTGAACTTTCAGCTCATATACTTCCTTCTTGAGCTGGTTGGGGGGCACTGTGACAGAGATGCCTCCTGAGGTCTCATTGATCTTGAAGGCTTCATCACTCCCTGTTTTAAAATAACATGAACTAGTTCCCCATAGAACCACAAGGTAGAGCAGAGACTAGAACAAGAATAAACTCAAGTATTCTCATCAGGATGCAACTAAGAGGTCCCACAGAAGCCAAGTGATCTCCTGTAGGCTGAAGTTTTATAATATGGTCCAGGATTATATATTTATTGTAGAGGATCTCTCGCATCTTTTACTAGATTGCTTGTGGATGCTGCTACCCCTGTCCCCCACCAAAAAAAATCCACCTTCTCCTCTCCAATAAGTGGGTACAAACCCCTATACATAGGGATGAAGGCAGAAGTCATGGTGTCCATGTGGCTATACTATTATTATTTTCCTCCTTGTGAGAAAAGAGTGGCTGTGATTGTGGGTGTATGTATGAGAATGCTGATTGTGACAGCAAGTAGTCATCTGGCTGCCTTGGAGTACCCCTCTCTCTATAATCACTATTTATGAGGCGTGACTTCCAAATAGACCAGACTTCTTTAAATCTTTAAAAAAGATTAAAAAGATGTGCACATAGGATAGAATATAAGCTATTTCATGACAGGGGCTAATTTTAATTTCATTTTCATAGCTCTAGGAACTATCATATAATAGGCACTTAATAATGTTTGTATTAGATTAAAGGCTAGTGGGTATGGTTTGTGTGAGGTTATTATATAATAATGGAGGAAGAAGAATTTTTGGAAATGAATGTATGTGTGTATGAATATGAAAGGAGAAAGGAATGTAGGGTCTTTGAGGACAGGGACTATTTTTTGTGTTTGTATCTTCAGTCCTTATCAAGTGCCTGTCACTTAATAAATGCTTGTTGACTAATTGAGTAGGAAATAGTCTTTTGCTATCTTTATATAGAATTGAGAATTAAAATATTTGATAATAAATATTTTGAGCAGTTTAATGCTCCATGGAATATCATAGCTTTTATCCTTATCTTCTTATGTACCATAACTTAGTATATAATACCAGTTATATAAATGGAACCCAAAGAATTTATGAATCAAAAGTATGGAGAACAGCAGACCAGGATCCTTTCTTCATATGTCCCCCAGAGCTCACCATTCACAATACTATAGAGCACCATGTTAGGATTACCCCGATCACCATCTACGGCAACCACTGTCAGAATCTCTGAACCCTGGAAGAAAATAGAGAACAGTTACATGACAAGAGAGAAAGAGACTCTTGAACTCCACAAATAGGTATTCCTAGAGCATCCCTGCTTAAGAGAAGGAAATGGCTGAGTACTTGTTCTTAGTCATAGTCAATATTCAAGGCATATGAATTCTTAGTTTGCCACTTACACATAAAATCTGTTTCTGTCATTGCAGCACTGGAATAATTTTTTGACCCTACTTATTCATTTTCATAGAATTGTAGAATCTCAGATAGAAACTCAAGTTCCCTTCTGACCTTAATTTGAAGCAATGATTCCTCTACAAAATTCTTAAAAAGTCCATCCTCTTATTGAATATCTCCTGAACTAGGATACTTCTGAAGCAAACCATTCTAGTTTGTAACTACTGTAATTGTTAGGGAGACATCTTTTTATTGAATCAAAATCATCTTCTTTGTAACTTCCACTCTTTAGCCTACTTTTGCATTTTGGGTCCAAATAAAATCAATCTAATTATCCAAAAATCATCTAATCCTTTCACATGGCAAACCTTCAAATATTTTAAGACAGTTTTCATATTTCTCTATAGTTTTGTTTTTCCCTTTCACTTCTTTTTCTACTTCCGTTCCCTTCTCTCTTTCCTTCCCCTCATTTCTTTCTCTTCCCTTTCCTCTCCTTCCCCCTTCCTTCCCCTTTCCTTCTCTTCCCTTCCTTTCCTTTTCCTCCTCTGATTCATTTCTCTCTTTAAGAACAATTTGCCATTTATTTTATATAGTACAGAACAGGATCTTGGGCAGAAGAGGAATTAAAAGTAAATACATTTTGTTGTATAGAATTATGGAGTTAGAAAGTACCTCAGAGAGAATCTAATTCAGCACCCTCATTTCATAAAATAAGATAATGAGTATTGGAGAAGGAGATTTATCTAATGTCACATAATGGGGTAGTAGCAAGTCAAGACTAGCTTTCAGGTCTTCAGATTCCCAATCCTGTGCTCTATTCATAGAATCAAACCAACTCCCAGTGAGGTTCCAAGAATAGGATGCAATTTGCACAGCCCAGTAGAGGATGTAGGTATTCAAAAGGAATGATGAGGGTTTTAACTGTCTGCATGAGTGGTCAAAGAGCATGAAAGGGGAAATAAAGACAAATTTGAATTCCCTACCAATTTTATCAGGATCAAATCTCACTCACCGGCTGGGAATCCTCATAGACATAGCCATAATAGGGTGTGCCAACAAAGACAGGGTCTGTGTCCTGGGCGTCATCCACATTGATGGTGATGGTAGTAGTGGTTGAGAATATCACATAATCTCCTCTGAGCTTCCCTCCACCATCCTGGAAGAAGAGCAAGAATCAGAACTGACCCAGAATCAACGGGCTAAGTGTTTTTTAGCCAGATGGTTTTCACAATGAAGCAATGAACAATAACAAATAGAAAGTACATGGTTAAGCATTTATTTATATGGTATAGTCCATAAATGCTAAGAGAGCAGCAGTGTGGGGTAGATATTAGTGAGTGCTGGTGCAATTGAGACTTCATGGAGGTGGGATTAAACTGGGTCTTGAGAAATGGGTAAGCTTTGCTTAGGTGAGGAGGATGTGAAAACGAGAAATAGGTAATATTAAGGAGTATGGATAAATTAGAATTCAGTACTTCAGTGACCAATAATCTTCAATATGTGGATTCCTTCTTTTAGTATTGTAATAACCACATTGATAATTTTGATGATCTCGTTCATACTTTTTCGTGATTCTGTCTATATTTTCAATAACAATAGCTAATATTTATATAGCACTTAAAGGCTTACAAAACACTTTCTTATCTCATATATAGCTTATATACTTTGGACTGTACCCTTTATCTTTTGCTCTTATTCCATGACTGACTGACATCTTTTTTCTAATCACACATTTTCTGCATAATATTCCTTATGTCACTTCTCCCCCCCCCCCCCCCATGAGGAATTTAGGGTTAAGTGACTTGCACAAGTGACTGGTTAAGTGTCTGAGGTCCAATTTGAACTCAGGTCCTCCTGCAGGAAATCTGCATCAATTTTCTCATCTGTAAAATGAGAAAGATTGGATTGGATAATCTCTTAATCTTTGATTCTGTCACCTTAAGAAACCAATTAAAAAGAAAGGGGAAAAAAACCAATCAACTGGCAAGAAGATTTAAAGAATAGCAGCACAAAGAAACATTCCTAGGAAATTAGCCCTAATTGCCTTACCAGGAAAAAAGTGACATAAGGAGTATGAGTCAAGAAATATGTGAGTAGAAAAAAGATGTCAGCCAGTCATGGAACAAGAGGAAAGAATAAAAGGTACAGCCCATTCAAGAGTTAAAATGACACCCTTAGAATTGGAAGGGAAGGAAAAAAAAAACTACCCTGGATGGCCAGTATATCAGGTTTATATGAGATAATACTTGTAAAGTGTTTTATAAGTCTGAAAGTGCCATATAAATGCTAGCTATTGTTCTTGAGAATATGGACAAAATCATGAGAAAGTACGGATGAGATCAGTAAAATTATTGCTATGATTACTACTACACTGAAGGAAGGAATACACACACGTGTTGGATTTTGCTTTCTATCAGAAAGCAGCTATCCAGGAGAATTGGCATTTCTAAATTAGGTTCAGTTTCCTAACTTGAAAAATGAGGTGTTTAGATTAGGTAACTTTAAAAGTCCTTTCTAGCTTTAGGAGCCCAGGAGTCCATGCTACACAGGAGAAACTGTATAAGTAAAGGCACAAAGATAGGAATGGACATTGTGCTAGAAGAGATAGTAAGGAAACTCACCTGTCTGGGAGGAGGAGAGAATACTATTTTTGGACATGAGGTCAGGTATCCATATTTATAAAGGTAGCATCACTTTGTATTGGTCATGTATTCCACAATGCGTAGGTTTTTTTGCTCAAAAGACCAACAGCTCAATGAAACTACTTTGTAGACAGCAGCATTCTGCAGAAGAACTTCCATTGATAGGGTCAAAAAAATCTGGTCAAATCTCACTCATGGTGTTTATAATATAATAAACAGAACTCCAGAGCAAAGGAGATGCTGCATGGGATGGAATCTGGAGTCTATTATTATATGAGTTCAAGCAAATTCATTTAACTTCTCTGGGTCTCTAGCTCCTCTTATAAAATGAGAATTAGTCAAGAGGCTTTGAAGATTTTCTCTTGCTACTGATCTGCGACTCTCATCATAGGGGAGTAAAAGCAGAGTAAAAGCTTTTTTAAACATTAATTTTTATTATTATTAGATTGATAAAATTAACAACCACAACCTTTTCCAAATACAAAGAAAAGTGGAAAAAGAGTATCATATATAAAACTATGATTCATTTTTTTCTGTAAAGTTTTTTTTTAAATATACATAATAAAATAAATATGGTGGGGCAACTAGATGGCACACTGGATAGAGCACTGGCTCTGGAGTTGGGAATATCTATGTTCAAATACAACCTCAGAGACTTAACACTTACAAACTGTGTGGCCCTGGGCAAATCACTTAATCCCAAATGCCTCACCAAAAAAATACATAAAAAAGTAAAATAAGTATGGTAGTTTCTAATTTATCCAGCTTGTTTGAATCTCCTGAATTTCCTTCATACTGTGTAAGAATCTTTGCTGAATATGGTGACTGGTAGTGTCAGAGTGTCAGAGGCTTATCTTTCCAGAGGAAATGTAGCTTTAAGCAAAAAGAAGAATAACTGAACCTCCTCTTCTTCTTAGAGGGTCAAACTCATTTTCTATTTCTAAACCCATTTTCCTTTTTACTGGTTTATGTGTAGATGTGCCTACTATTTCTACTAATGACATGTATATTTGTGAAAGAACACCCAGGTTTATGAGGGAAACATTCCATTGCAAGTTTTCTTACTATGCTATTTTGTTAAATACCTTTGCTTGTGAATTAATTGGCCCAGAGAGGATATGATTTGCTTATGTTTATACAGGTAATAAGTAGTAGAGCTAAGATTTAGCTCAGGTTCACTAATTCTCAATTTTAGCACTATCCCACTGTACTATCCTTGCCTTAGATCTCCTTTTCTTTGGGTTCAGGAAAGAGATCAGAAGGGATCAGAATATTGTAGCTCAAGACCTGGAAGGCATCACAGAAGTAATTTTGTTCATTGCTCTCCTTTTATACACCAGGAAACTGATCCTCAAAAGATAAGTGATTTAGTAAGGTATGAATGTAGTTAGCACAGACTCCAGAGCCGATAGACATTCCATTATGTTATTCTGTGTGTTTCCTTCATCTTAATGAAAAAGCAATATTTAATTTAAGAGCTATAGTAGGTCCCTCACTACATAATGGCCATCCTTCCAAACCTTGATTTCCCATTTCAAGAAGAACCTGCCTCCTTACTTACTGCTGACAAAGATTGCTCCCTCTCTGGATCCCCACATCAGCCACCCCAGATTTCCAAAGAAGACCCCTGTATTACCCTGGCCACGACGGTGACAAAATGAGTCCTTGACTTCTCGTAGTCCAGAGTGGCTCCAGCTCTAATGCGCAGCACTCCACTGTGGCGGTCCATTGTGAACTTGTTGGTGAGGAGATTCTGTAAGAAAGAGGAAAACAATGTAGTTTCTGAGGCGTGAGCCATTTTCCTGGGTGAGCACAGGGTCCCTATCATGGAGCTCTCTCACCTCCCTTTCAGGAGCATCAAGTAGAACTAAACCCCACTCAAAGCCCTCATTGTGTTTTCTCTTGGGAAGACATGGTCACACTGACCTCAGTGTGGATTGAGCAAGGAGAAATAAGGGAAATAAGCTGGCAAAAAGGGTAATGGGCTGAGAGGAGACCCAGATCAAATACTATTTTTGTCAGTTAATACCTTGAACTAATCATTTAGTTTGTCAAAGTCTCTGTCTCCTCACTTCTAAAATGAAAGGGCAGAGTAGACCTAGTAGCATCTAACGTCCTTTTAAGTCTTAAATCTTATGATCCTGTCATATAATGGAAGCTTAATAAATACTTGTGTTCTGGGACTGATTGACCCTAATTTATTCCTTCAGATACCCCCTTTATAGAATCAGAATATAATAGACTTAGAAGGGACCTTTTAGGTAGAATATACGATGTAAAATAAAATAGATGATACTATGGTCCCCAGAGCCCATTTTCCCCTGGGGTAAGCAGAATTATTAATTGTCACAGTTCCACCTCCTCCATGTAGTTAGTATTCCCTCCAGCCCAACTTCTTAGTTCAACTAGATTGTTTAGAACTGTGTTGTCAAACTCAAATAAAAACATGCATCATTAAAATTGATATAAAGATCCCATATCGAATTAGAAAACCACATATTAACATCTATTCTTTATTGTACTTTTATTTATTTTGTTAAATATTTCCCATTTCCATTTTAATCTGATTCCTATGCACACAAGAGTGTTGTGGGCCATATACAGCCTGACACCTCTGACTGAAGATCAGTTCCAGTCCTAAATCTATAATCATAATCTATCCAGTCTTGTTTTACAAATGAAACAATTTAGGTCAAGAGGTTGAGTAACTTGTTAATTAGCTACTTGTTAAGAGCTAGTTAATGGTTTAGTTGGGACTAATCTCTAGCTACAATACTCCCTCCCTTATGAATAAATTTCTTTTTCTGGGCCCTAAACAGAGCAGAGAACAACTGAGACATGATAAAGAGTTATAAATAGTGCCCCTTCCACAAGCTATTTCTGTTGGTTTTAACAGTTCAGCAAACAAGATTCATTGCACTCTGTCAGCAGTGATGACTAAATGAGAGACTAAAATTTCCTTTTTTTTTTTTTTTAAAACTCTTGACGTCAGGCAAGCACTACCCCTGGAGCAAGAATCTTGTAGAAGAAGTACAAGTACTAAAATCTGTAGGCTGGTCGTGTAATCTGCCTATTCTTCCCCAAGAACAAATCTTTCATAGCCTTTGGTGATCTTCCCTTTCTGATTTCCTACAGAAGAGAGATTTTGTAGTCTTTTATTGTTTGACTCACAGATTTAGAGGTAGAAGTGACCCTTGAGATTTTACTTTCTCATTTGATAGTTGTGGAAACCCAAGTCAAGTAAATGGTCAAAGTAAAATGATTGTCCAAGGTCGCCCAGATACTAAATGACAGAACCAGAATTTGAACCTAGTTCTCTTGTTTCAAATCTAGCACAATGATTCTATGTGCTTATCTCTTGTCTCTCTAAGTAGACTGTAAAGTAGGAACCATGTAAGCTCAGTCAGATTTTATGTGTCCAAACACCTTAGGGGATCAATCATAGGTTATGGATTTTCAGATAAAAGCATCCTTAGAAATGATGTGTCAAATTCAAACATAAATTGAACTGCATATTGACTTAGAAAATCACAAATTAACATTGTCTATGTTGCATTGCATTTTTATCTATTTTTAAAAATAGCTCTTAATTGAATTTTAATTTGGTTCTGGCCAAACTCAGGAATTTTGCTGTCAGATTGACAGCAAAATTTTGTAAGTTTGTAAGTTTGATACCTCTGATATAGACCAGTTCTTTCATTTTATGGGTGAAGAAACTGAAGTCACAGAGGCAGTATGTAGCTGGGATAAGATTCAAATCAAGATCCTCTGAATTCTAATCTGGCATTCTAGTGACTAATATTTTTCAGGTAGCTGAGGGCTTCCCCTCTTATACCTGTGAAACATTTTAAATAATTTCATTTATACTTTATCCAAAATGGGGCATAGAGTAAATATGATCTTTCTTGTACTGATAAAATCATGACTCTTGAAGTACTGTAACTTTTTCTAAAATGTATCACATATATTCCCTTTTCAGTTTAAACAGAGAACACAACATGATTTTTCTTGATGAGTCAGACCATTTTAATGAAAATCTATTAATATAATGTCTTAAATACAGACATAAATTCAGGGCCCTCAGAGATATGTAGAGCTATTTGTTCATATATGAAATGACCCCACATGGCGGGCAATTATGAATTCTCATGTCTGTTTTTTAAATGATTTTTTCCCCTCTCTTCACAAACAATTTGAAAACAGGAAAATAGCTCAGAGATCATCTAGTTTCCAATTTATGAACCTCAGTAAAATGTCTATGAATTAATAAGAACGATAATAATAATGAGTATTTATTTAAAATTTTAAGGTTTGCAAAATTCTTTACAAACATTATTTTCTTTGGTGCTCACAACACTGGAAAGTAAAAGCAATTATTAGCCCTATTTTGCAAATGAGGAAGCCAAGATCATAAAAGGTCAATTGATATATCCAGAATAGCACAGCTAGTAAATGTCTTAGGTTGTGTTTGAACTCAGATCTTGAACACAAATGCAATGTTCTAAACACAATTCTTAAAATGTCACTAAGACTTCTGGGACATCACACACATATAATGTACACATATATAGAATATATATGAATATATTTGAATATACACACACACACACACACACACACACACACACACATAGATAAATATGCCTTCTCTCAACTAAATAATATGTCTCACACAAATGTTTCCTATAGTGCTTTATGAAGCTGACCTGAGGATTGGTCTGCCAGCTGGAGGTATAGCTTCAACCCCCTCAGACACATACTATGATTCAGTCATGTCCAAATCCAGAAAATCCCATTTGGGGTTTTCTTGGCAAAGACACTGAAATGATTTGTCATTTCCTTTTCCAGATGAGGAAACTGAGGGAAACAGGGTTTAGTGGTTTGCCCAGAGTCACACAGCTACATAAAATCTGAGGCTGGTTTTGGACCAGTTCTTCCTAATCCTATGTCTGGCGCTCTATCTATTTCTCAGCTATGTGATGATGAATAATGCACAAATTAATTTAAAAGTGTTCATTTGAAAGTGCCACTTTTTGTACTCATTCAACAGACACAAATAATACTAATATTTTTTGAGTCCACAATATTTCTTGAAAGTAAAAATCTGTCCTTATATTGGAAAGGTTGAGAATGATTGACCCAGGCCATATTTTATAGAGGAGCAAATGGGGTACAGAGATGTGACATATTTTTATATTATACTTCCTTTTTTTTTTTTTTTTTAACTGGTGGCCTTTTAGCCTTCACCTCTTCCTGCTGTTAGATACCTGCAGGGATTCTTTTTATTTGTTACTTTTTATTTGCTGTGTGGGTTGGGAAGCCAGATTATCCAGGTTGTTAGAATTGTGTAAAAATAAATAGGTTTTGAAGGAAGGATGGATAAGTTTTCTTGAGCCAAATTTCATTATAAAAACTTTGTGATATTGATTTTGACTGCTTAGAGTATTTTGTTGTTGTTCTTGTTGCTTTTTTATTTCCAGATTCTTTGTTATGGTTTTAAAATATGTCTAAAATAATGGTGAGACTAAAATACAGCAAAAACTCAACAGATACCCTTGAATTGAATTTTTAGGTGGGACTTAGAACATTGGCCTGTGCATTTAAACTGATTTTCCTTGGTCCACAAAGCCTCTGTCCTTTCATGTAAAGGATTATCTTTAATCTGTACTGAACTACACAGCACTGACCCATTTCTGCCCCCACACTTGACTCTCTCCCAGGCCTCTGCTTGCCAAATGGCTCTGATTACTGAGCAGAGATTATTGAAATTGTAAGAGAGCTGGGCAGATTAGACCTCTCCCCTCCCTCTTTAGACTGCCATATGCACTTGGGAATAGGTGGCTTCATATTCCTATTTAAAAAAAAAAAATTCCTTCCAGTTCTCTCAGATATAACAGTTTGCTCCTAAATAATTTCCATTTTAATGCTTCCTCTTGTCGTCTGAAAAAAAAAGTCTGCCTAAACTTGTCTCAATTCTCTAAGGCAAATAGGGCCTTAGAGATAGAATTGGATATACTTTCATTTTAAGGCAACATTGTACAAGGTATATCTGAACAGTGTTTATATTCCTCTAGGGAGAGGGGACTGGTGGGGAGGCAGTACTAGCAAGGAGGCTAGAGGGCCTCAGGGATTGTGGCCTGTAGGTGGTTATATTATCTGTCAGAAGGTCTCCAGACTCAGATACTTACTGGCTACGTGGTTCTGATCCTGAAGGCTAAGCAGAGTGGTCCAGACAATCTCTCTTAAGGTTCCTCTATCTTTCTGGGCTTCAGGGTCATTATCTCAGAAATGAAAGGGTTCGGGTGTCCCTGACAACTCTAACTCTCTATGATGTTATCATCAGCATAGATTGAAGTCAAAGAAAATTTTATTGAGAAAGTGGTACTTAAGCTGGACCTTCAGAAATGGGCTAGAATTTGGAGAAGGGAAAGAAGGGCAGCTCAGGAGTGAGTTGAACACCAGCATGACTAAAGGCACACAGGGAGTTTAATCATTATCTGTGTGGGGCCAGAGAAGAGAGTGTCCAGAGAAAAGAATTTGCTCTAGGGCGTTGGAGGGAATAAAAGGGGGAATAAGCAGATGGGCACAGTCCTGCCCTCTGTAAACTGATCAAAACTTTGGCGGACAACAGAATCCTGTGTTTGGACTTTCCCTTATACTTACCCATCTTGAGTCATAGGTCTCTAGGGCTTCTTCCAGTTCTTTGCTAACCTGTTAAGGGGGGCTGATGAGTTGGTATACTAACCCTCCCAAGTACATGTGCATTTTGTTAGGGCCTTGGGTGAATCCAAAGCAATGCTATTAATAATGGGAATTTCAGGCTCTTTGGTAAGTCAGTGAGATAGAATTAGGACAATATTGGGAATAGGAGGGGTTTCAGTGCACCTCAAATTACTTCATGTATTAACTTTCTATGGCTCTATAGGTTAGTCCTGCAGGGCAGTAAAACATAAAATCAAAAAAGAAATGGAGGAATGAGCAGTGGGGAGTAAGTGAGGCTGAAAGGGATTAAAGAAAAAAACACACTTGATGATTTCACAAAGTGTGAATGAATGGGTTGATGATCTCTGCAAAGGTAGCAGCCAAAAAGGTGTTCCTATAGTATGTTTTTTGTCCAAATTAAGTTCACAGACCAAAAGTATGGGATAGCCGGAAAAGTAAGAAGTTCCACCTTTAACAAGAAAGGAGGGTGTGGTTCTAAATGTATTAGGAGGATGTCAGAGCCAAGTTGGGCAAATTATTCTTTCCCACGGGGTTACTTTTGGATACAGGATGATTTGCTCCTCCAGGTTTGACTCTGAGAGAAAAGTTTCATAATGACTCTTTCAGAAGGATTAGGAATAGAGAAAAGTGAGGTTGGTGCATTAGGGGAATATGGGAATTACCTGGAATAGATTGACTTGGGTAAGGGAAACTCCTGAACAAATTGTTTTCTTCTCTAATTTCCTGGAACAAGCTCGGGGCACACCCTTATTTCTATATCTATAACTAGGCTCACACTATCCCAATGACCCAAATTTTCTTGTCCTTCCTTTTCCTAGGCTATTTGACTCCCATCTGGTCTTCAAAGTCCAGGTAATGTCCCACCCATTCCAAATAGCCTTTCCTGAATACACCAAACTCTCTTTTTTGATCTCTAACAACCCACCCCCAGCCAACTCTCTAAGATTTTAAGTTACAGATGAATTATTTGAGGTGAAATCATAGATGCAGACTTTAAAAATGCACAGAATTGGGATTGGGTATATAGCAGCTATAAAGATAGGACTAGAATGGTGATTTCACTAACAGAGGGAACTTATAGGTTCTTCCTAGTCTTGCTTCCACCAATACAAGTTGGAACCTCCTCTGGATTTTGAGTTACCTAGTACATCAAGAAGTTAATGATTTGCCCAACATTACTTAGACAGAAGCTATCAGAGGCAGGGCTTGAGACCAATTCAAACCAAAAGCTTCAAAGATGGTTTTCTGGACACCATACCACCTAGGCTCTACATACAAGGTCAGTCCAAAATATTTTGGTTTCTAGACTCCTATAATCAAAGAGTTTCACATCATGGCATCCTTTTGACTTGAGACCCAGCAAAGCTGTAATTTTGTAAAGTTTGTGCAGCTGATCCATGTCAGCGATGGGAACAAAATCCAGGTATCTTGATGACTAATTCAATGCTTTTGGGATTACTTTATGAGGCAGCTAGGGGTAGAGTGGGGAGAGTACTGATCCTAGAATCAAGTCCAGACTCAAATAATTGCCAGCTGTGTGACTTTTGGCAATCATTTTGCCTTTGTTTGTCCCAGTTTCCTCACTTTACATCCATCTATCTCAGTTTCCTATAAAAGAGGATAACAATCATATTTGTGTCACAGAGTTGTGAGGATCAAATGAGATACCATTTGTAAAGCAGTTTAGCACATAGTAAGTACTTAATAAATGTGTGATCCCTTCCTCCTTTAATGTGGAGTTTTATTCCTTACCTCTAGGGATATACATTTCCCTCTTGTATATCTAAGGGAAGTCCTGGAATCTTTGGTAATATTGGAAATGAGAAGCATCTACCTGGGGAAAATTAGAAATTGAGGCAAGCCCAATGCTCAAAGTCCTACCTGTAGAAAATAGGTGACGCTTCCTCCAGATCCTGTATCCTTGTCCACAGCTTGAACCTTAAAGATGCTGTTCCCTGCAGGTGTGTCCTATGGGAGGGGTCACACAATCACATTGGGGTCTTAGTACTAGAACCTGTACTACTCTTGTGCCCTGAGAAAACAGAAGAGACTCCTTCTCATATTCTCTCCTCCACTAGATTCAAAGAAAAGAGAGCACTAAAGAGGGAGTGAAAGGGTAAGAAGTCTGAAGTGAGAGAATTCTGACATGCAAGGAGACTTCATGTGTATGAATGACTATGTTACAGAGGAAAACGAAAAAGGAAAAGGACAAGAGAAATGACCTGCAAGGAAATGGGTGAGGGACTGGGAATAAGAATGAAAGAATGAGAGAGAGGTGGAAAGAAGCTATCAAGGGAGAAGAGTGAAGGAATCTTTCAACCTTCATACTTTGCTTGCTCCAATGCGTTGCATTCCCCAACCCAATCAAACCCAAAGGCCCTTCCTGTTCAGAGCCAAAGTCCAGGTAGTACATCCATGTTCTTTTACTCAACTACTTGATTCTCTTTGGGTGAAATATTACTCACTTCAGGAACAAGGATTATGTAGGGTGTATTGATGAACTGTGGGGCTTCATCATTGGCGTCAGTCACCAGAATCAGGACCTTCTCTACCACCTGGGGACAGCAGAGAGAACATGGGGTGAGATCCACACATTGACAGACTGATGTCATAGAAATAACCACTTAAGGATGGTTTGGGCTTTTTTTTAGGTCCTGAGCCAAACTAGAGGGTTCTCACTTACTGCATAAGTAAGTAACCACCACATTGTACCCCCATGACTCTAGAAATATAGAATCCTTCTAGAATCTCTGACATATTTGAGCTAGGACTCCATCTTCTGTTACTTACTTATGCAGTAAGTGAGGGTACACATGGGGGTACAATGTGGTGATTTATTCCTTTTGATAATGAGTTGGATCAGATCCATATGATCCATAATATTTTATATGTATAGTATGTACACTGTAATACTTTTTGGAATCCTTTCATGACAATAAAGTTCTGTCTTGTTGAAGGGACTTTCCTTTGCTGTTTTCTGATGCTCCAAACTATGCCCACTCTATTGTTAACAACTTAAACTAATTATCTGCTCCATATGATGCTAATTTTTAAAGTGTTACCTAAACCTTCAATTATGTTACCATTAATGCCACGGAGGAATCATTTGTTCAATGCTTATGACGGTGCTTATTTATAAATCTGGGAGAATAATACAGAAAGTTACTCTCCGAGTCCATTCGGTTCTCTGGAGTCTACATTGTATTGGACTACCTACATTTTAAATGTTAAACAAAGTTCTACATATAGTAGATGCCTGTTGGTTGGAAAAATGACTAAACAAATTAAGGTACATTAACATACTGAACTCTCTCTTTCTCTCTCTCTCTCTCTCTGTCTCTCTGTCTCTCTGTCTCTCTCTCTCTCTGTCTCTGTCTCTCTCCTGCTTTCTCTCTCTGTCTCTTTCTCTTTCTCTCTCTCTGTATGTTTCTGACTGTCTGTCTGTCTGTCTCTTTCTTTTGCTCTGTCTCTCTCTCTCTCTCTCTCTCTCTCTCTCTCTCTGTTTCTGTCTGTCTTTGACTGTCTCTCTCTGTCTCTCTGTCTTTCTCTTTCTCTCTCTCTCTGTATGTTTCTGACTGTCTCTGTCTTTGACTGTCTCTCTCTCTCTATCTGTCTCTCTCTTTGTTTGTCTCTGTTGCTCTCTGTCTCTGTCTCTGTCTCTCTCTCTTTCTTTCCCTCTTTCTCTCTCTTTCCCCTTTTCTCTCTCTTTCTTTCCCTTTTTCTGTCTTTCTTTCTCTCTCTCTTCTTTCCCCCTTCCTTTCTTTCACTTTCCCTCCCCTCCTTTCTCTAACACCCTATATGCTATACCACCCGATACATATGTGAAAATTGTTAAGTAGGTAAAATCAATAAGCTATGACAATAGATTGAACAAGAATGTCGAGAGAAAGGAGTTGAAGATGATACACATACATATGTATATATATATTTTTGTTGTTCAATATTTCAGCTGTGGCTGACTCTTTGTGACCTCATTTGGGTTTCTCTCGGCAAAGATACTAGAACGGTTGGCCATTTTCTTTTCCAGCTCATTTTGCCAATGAGGAACTGAGACAAACAGGGTTAAGTAACTTGCTGAGGGTCACCTAACCAGTAAGTGAGGCTAGATTTGAACTCAGGAAGATAACTCCAGGTCTAGAACCCTGTCTACTGTGCCACCTAGTTGCTATATACTTTACATACATACATACACATGCAAACAGAGAACAGAAAATATAGGTGTAAAGAACAAAAAAATGAAATTAAATGCTAATTATAGTGACAAAACTTGGGAACTGAGAAGGGATGGAAAAATATACCTGTTTCCCTTCTTTACAGAAGAGGGGGAATATGGGTGTGAAATATATTATATACTCTCAAACTTTGTTGTTAATTTTGCTGAAATTTTCCCCTCCTTTTTTATTTGTTGTTACAAGGGGTGATTGTGGGTAGAGAAAAGAGGAGGAATATTTTTAGAAATGAAGTAGTCAATAAACATTATTGAGCATCTGCGATATAGCAAGCAATTTATTAAGCTTTGGAGATATGAAGAAAGGGAAAAAACAGTGCTTGCTCCCAAAGAATTCAGTCTAATTGGAGAAACACCATGTAAATAGCTATGTACAAACATGCCGGAGACAAAATAAATTGGAAGTAACTAACAGAGGGAAGACACTAGAGCTCATGGAGAATAGAAAGGCTTCCTGTTGAAGGTCAGATTTTAACTGGGACCTGACTTATAAAGGTAAAAAAATTCATTAAAAACTAAAAACAATTAAATAATTTTATAGTCTACATCTTTAACATTATATGGTTGACCACATAGGGTAGTAGATGAGTTCATTCCTGAATCAGGTGTGGGTGACCAAAGAAATTATTCTCTATAAAGAATCACCTTTCAGAGTAGTCACATTAATAATAGAGATGGTTGTAATATGATCTTGGTTATGTTATATTTCAGTAATCAAGGGATTGTTCACATTAAAATACTGACCAGAAGGTATTTCTGGAGGCCAGGAATTGATCCTGATATTGAAAAAATTGTAAGATTGTAACCCATACCAGATATCTTGATGCCATCGACAACTATTTTTCTATAGTAAGTGACCAATATTTAAAAATTTTAATTTAATTTTTAAAAAATTAAATTAAAATTTTTAAAATTTTGATTTCATAAACCTTTTCCAGGGGGAGAACTTTTTGACTATGGCAATTTTCTCAAAATGGACCCCAAATGCTCTTAATGCCAATTGAAGTGTTTGTTGACACAACTATCTCGCCATCCTGTGAGTTACATGGGCAGCCCAAAGATAGTCGTACATACTTGTTTCTGACAGCCTGGCCCTTCAGATTTCCAGTACTCACTTTATTCAGGCCATCGGAGATGCTGATGATGGCTTCAATTTCATCTTCTCTCTGCAAAAAAAAAAGAGAAAAAAAAAAAGAAAAGAAGACAAAAAAAGAAATAAATAAGAAAAAAAAGTAAGAAAAGGGGTTATCTCGAGACTGACATATCACAATCATTCTTGTAATCATTGATTGATTCCTGACATTTGATGTGTGATGAAGGTATTTTAAATGTGTGAGCCTTAAACAGGTCACTCTTGAAGGTTAGAATGATAAGTCTAGCTTAGGGAAACCCAGGCTCCAATCCTAAATGTGCTGTCCTGAGTAAGTGGTTATCTTTTTGGGTAGCTTCAGAGTTTTAGAAGGATCAATAAATTACTGTAGAGAAAACTAATGATAACTTGGTGTAGAGGAGAGAGAACTGGCCTCAAAGCCAGGAATATGTCTCTGGGTTCTATCTCCAGCCCAAATTGACTATGCAATCCTGAGAAAGGTATGTGATCCTTTAGTGCTCTAGATCAGGACTTCTTAAATTTTTCCCACACGTGATCCCATTTTGTCCAAGAAATTTTTATCCAACCCTGATTATATAGATATATAAAATAGGTATCCAAATCAAACATTCACTGATGTTAAATTATAATTTTGCAACCCCCACATTCAGTTACACAATCCCAATTAGGGGTCAAAATCTATGGTTTAAGAAGCTTTGTTTTAGGCGAGTAGTGTTGACTTCCATTGATCGAGGGAATTTTCAATACAATAAAACCAATCCCTAGAGTATGGATTAAAACATTTGGCTACATTAAAAGGTATTAAGGATGCTTGCTTACATTCTTTCTTTTTTTTGCCCTCTTTTTCTCCTCCCTGTTTCTGTAAACCAGTGCTACAGAAATTTAGATCTGTGATCTACAACTTAACTTGTATTGGGGTCTTTCTAATGGTGTTGCTGGATCTGTGACATCCAAAGAAATCTTTATAACACTAGCTGCTCTTTGGGATCCCTCTCTCCCTTGCCTAATCTGAAAAAAAAATCTCTGTAAAGAATAAGATTTTTCACCCTACCTGATATTATAACTTTTGAACACTGAGTTAACTCTTTGCCATGGAAACCATGTGGAGTATGTCTTAAAGGCTTAGAATATTCACAGAGGGTCATTAAATGACTTATCAGAGTATAATAGAATTCTAGATAGAAGGGATTTTAGAGATCATAGATTCCAATTCTCATTTTGCAGATCAAGATGCTGAAGCAGAGGTTAAGTGATTTTCCTATTGTTACACATCCATTAAGTAATTATAAAAGGAATTTGAACCCATGGGTTCTTGATTCCAAGTCTAGTGCCCTACCTGCTATACCAAATTGCCTCTCATGTACCATGATATTATCATATATTAGAGGCAGAGTTTGACCTAGTTCTTCCAACTTTAAAAAGTTCTCTTTCCACTGCTAGTACATTTGGGATTTTATTTGTAGTATTGTTTTTATTAAGCAGAGACCAATATCTTTCAGCTCTGACCCTCTTAAAAACTTGTGAATTAGGAGCCTCTCTGCAAGGACCTGTTCATCTCACTTATGCAATCAATCTATTTCTGAAAAAAATAAATTTAAATTTTTGTAGCAAATCTAATTTTAAATGTTCTAAAGAATTGCTTGTTCTAAGGGAGATTAAGAACAAGTAAAAGCTCTTTAAAAAAAAAAAAAACTAAAGGGACCCACCCCTTCATCCTTATCAGTACCCCACCCCTTAATTCATATTTGGGGAAAGGTCTCACCCTTTACAGAGACTTTTTCAGGTTGGACAGAGGGTAAGAGGGATCTAAAATTGTAAGTGATTTCATTGTAAAAATTTATCTGGATGTCACAGATGACCCAGATGACTCAGCACCACTGTCAAAAAGTCCCCAATACAATCAGACTAAGTTAGACATCACAGACCTAAATTTCTATAGCAATGGTTTCCAAAGACATAGGGTGGGAGGAAAGAGAGAAGGCAAAAGGGAAAGAATGCAAGCAAGCATCCTCATGGAACCCTGCTCCTGGCGTATTTCTTAATTCACTGTTTTGGCAAATTACAGCTTTTATATAGTGTTTTGCTTAATGTGGACTCATTTGCAAAGGCTTTAATATTCTTTCAAGCTCATGTTACAACTGGGAAACAAATCTTGCATGTGTTCTTAATATAGATGCATGTCGTGATCTTCACCATACCTCTCTGTCCAACTCCTCAATCAATGTGATATTTCCAAAGTTTGGATCGATGGAAAAGAAATTTCTTGAACTGGACTCAAAGCTAATGCCGTAGGTGACAAAGTCTCCTTCTGGGTCAGTTCCATTCAATGTGTACACATGAGAGCCTGAAAGGTTGGAAAGGAGAATAGGCCTGTAATTCAGTGTCATATTTTTTGCTTTACTGTGTTTATAATCATTTAGTAATGATAATGATAACTATGATGATGATGATAACAGAAATTATTATTATTATTATGAGAGAGGCAGAGTAACGTAATAAGTAGAGATTCAACCATAGAGTTGGGAAGATCTGCATTCAGATTCTTATTCTGATATATTGCTCGTGGAATCTTGGTTAAGTCAAATAATCTCTCAGGGCCCCTAGGAAATCCTAAAAGACTCCATATTGCAATGGATGCTATTCTACATTGAAAGAAGGAATTTCTTCTCTGGCAGTGCCCTGCACCAAAGAAATCATGGGTCCTATTAAAATTGTTTTGAAGCAATATTAACAATTAATAATAACATGAATGATTTAAAAATAATATTTAAGGACTTACA
This sequence comes from Sarcophilus harrisii, assembly GCF_902635505.1. NCBI lineage: Eukaryota > Metazoa > Chordata > Mammalia > Dasyuromorphia > Dasyuridae > Sarcophilus > Sarcophilus harrisii. The sequence continues at coordinate 598,581,023 of NC_045427.1, forward strand.
AATTTAGTGCTTTAATAAGGTAGATAGCAAGTTTTTTGTCTATATTTAATTATTTATGAAGTGAATCAAGATTATTTGAAAATATAAACACAACACACACACATATATATATACACATACACATATACATATATTTCTATTTGGTTTAGAATAATTATTTAATTGATAGAATGGATTCCTATTGAAGAAAACGCTTCCACCAATACAAACCACCGTATACTTTACAACTTTTAGTCTTGGGGATTTTCCTGTGATTACTGAGGGAAAAAGATGACTAGTTCAGAGTCATGTAGCAGTATGTGTCAGAGTCCAGATTTGAATCTAAGTCTTCCTGACACCAAAATTTTATCTATTAAGACTAATTGATACACAGAAAGTCCTTAATAAATTATTGTTGCCTGAACTTGACTTGAAAAGCAGTTAATCTCAATGTTGGGAAGGATCTTGGAGGTCATTTAGTCTATCTCCTTCCCTATTTCCTGCTATGTATGTGCAAGCTATTCTTTGGGAGCTGGGCAAGCCCATCATCTTGGGCATCCTGGAATGCAGAGTTATATAAGAGGGGCTGAATGTTGAAAAAAAGATACAGCATAAACTCATCAAGTGAATTTCATCAAGGCTCAAACTACTAAGTTTGAACCACAAATATTTCATATTAATGTTGCCTCTTGCTCTGGTTTTTAAATGAGCTAGTGGTGATAGAATCACTGATCGCTTTATTCTCTTTCCTGATAAGGAACTTTTGCTTGGACTGCATACTCTTTCCTCTAAATACTTGGAGCGGATGGAACCTGACTCTAGATGGCCAGAATATGGGAAACTGCCCAGGAGCTAAGTTATTTCTCATACTTTCCTTGGTTGCCACAAAAAGATTAATGAGGCAGGTCAATGAGTTCCTTTTCTCACAGTGGTTCTACTCCTGGGTAATCATTTGAGACTCTTTCAACCTGGATATTCAGAGGGGAAAAGCAAAACTCAAAAAGAGAAAAACAAGAAATAAGGAGGTTATCCCCTATCACAACACTAGCTGGAGGAATATTGGGTAGCTGCCTATGGGATGTAGTTCAGGGATTTGCTCAAAAAATAACACTGCATGGAGGAAGAAAAGAACAAGACAAGTTCCTTCCTTTAAGGAATTGACAGTCTAATAGGGAATTAACTATTGTAGCATGTGAAAATCTGAAAGACTAGTAAGTAAATAATATCTGGTAGTTTGGAGGAAGAAGGAATAACTTCCAGGTTAGAGTATCATGGAAGGGACTCATGAAGAAGGTAGCATTTGAGCTAGATCTCAGAAGATGAATGGGACTTTGATGGGTAGATACATAAAGGGGCATTTCAGGCAGAAGAAACACAGAGGGCAGGAACGGAATGGGGAAAACACTGAATATTCTGGAGATAGCAGAAAGAATCTTCTGAATTTTTAAAGTTGATTCTCTTATCCCTCACCGTAAGTATCTGCTTGACTTTCATTCCAAAAGGACTTGTGGAATGAACCCTAGGCACTGAGCCAGAAAATGTTGGTTCAAATCCTGACTATCCTCATAAACTAGACTTTTAGACAAGGGTGAACTAATCTTTTGGGGAAACAACTGAATCTAGCTCCTTGATCTAGCTCTAAGTTCATGAGCTTATTTTATCTCTAAGTCTCAGTTTCCTCCTTTGCAAACTAGGGATAATAATGCTTTTACTATGTAGATCATAGGGATTGTAGTAAAGAAACTTTGTAAATTGCTATCTAAATATAAACAATTTCATTCTACATTAGAGATCAAGTTTCAATTGCAAATGTCCCAAGGAGAGGAGCTCAATAATATTCATTTTATGGCATAAATGACTAATATCAGGTGTTCTGCAAGCAAGATTTCCTAGATGAGATGGGAAGGAAACACAAAGGGGGAATTAGAAGGCAAAGGGTGAATTGGGGTGCAGGAAGGTGAGAGAGCCCGGAAGAAACTTCCACTTTACAATGTTCCTGAGTCCCTGTCTGGCTCAACCTTTTCTAAAAAACAAATTTCCCTATAAAAGGAAAAGAGATGAAGAAATTGTTCATGAAGAGAGAGCAGGCTCAGGCTTGCCTTTCACTCATAGAACCAGAAATGGTGTCAATTAAAAAGTGAAGTTCTGAACAACGGGGCCAGGAGTGCTCCATGATTTGTAGTAATCAGCCTCTTTGTGCACTAGATTCACAGAATATTAGTGTGAAAGCTCAGCACTCACACTCATTTTGTAGAGGAAACTGAGGCTCCAATATTGCTCCTTTAGTAAATGGCTGAGCTGGAGCTGTTGTCAGGGCAGCTGACTCTAGCTTCTCTTTTCACTATGCCTTCTTGTCTTGGCCATTTTTGTGGCGTCAAACTAGTCAAACCAGTCAGCTAACCCAGAAAAACTAATGTCCCTTTAGTGTATGTGTATAAACACTCAAACACACTCAAACACATATGTATATACATATATGTGCACATACAATATACATATAATATTAATTTTGTGCATATTTTATATATAGATGTATATATATATATATATATATATATATATATACACACACACACATACATATGTTTATGTATAACTTGTAACAGGGCTGGAACTTATTTTCCCAAGAGGATGGACTCACCTATCTCCAAACATGTAGCTTGCACCTATATGGCAGGAGACAGGGAAGGAGATGAACTAATGACCATTGAGATCCTTCCCAACATCAGGTTTAGATGCCTCTTGAGTCAAATCAAGTCAAAAATAATTTACTAAGGACATGCTGCACACTAATAAAGTCTAATAAATAGTGATCTAGCCCAGAAATCAGGAAGACCAAAGTTCAAGTCTTACCTCTGACACTTGCTGGCAACATGACTTTGAGCAAGTAATTTTTCTTTCAGCTTCCACAGGAAAATTCCCAAGACAATAAGTTCCAAAGTAGAAAATAATCTGTATTGGCAGAAGGATTTTCTTCAATAGAAATTCCTTCTACCAATTAAATAATGAATCTGAACCACATAGAAATAGTTTCTATAACATGTACATGTACATGTATATATTTCAAATAATCCTGATTCATTTCTTTTTTTTGCTTTATAATGTTCATTTTTTTATTCTTATAACTTTTATTGACAATCTTGATTCATTTCACAAAAATATCACTTAATATAGGTAAGATCTTTCTATCTATATTATTAAAATATTTAATTTGTAAGCCTCTAAATATTTATTTTAAATAATTCATATTATTATTAATTGTTAAAATTTTTTAATAGAACCGATGATTTCATTGGTACAGTGAACTCTCAGAGAAGAAATTCCCTCTTTCAATATAGAAAAACATTGTTTGGTAACATAGAGTCTTCTAGGGGCCCTGAGAGATTGCATGATATGCCAGAGACAGGCAACTGTTTGCATAGCCAGTATAAGTCCAAGTTAGTTCTTGACCCCAGATCTTCCTCCAGTTCTTCCACTGCAATCCCTTTCTAACAGTAGTGTAGTTAAAATCTTAGAATGCCCAATTAATACTTCTCCTATCTCCTTGGCTCCACCTTTTTTCCTTTTCTATCTTTAAGGGCCATTAGCAGATGTTGTTTATCTCATCTTTAAACAGTGAAAAGGTAACTGTACAATCAGCCTTGAATGTAAATCATTTTATAGTTGATCAAAGTGAGAGATTGAAGCACTTGCCCAGAGAGATCCCTATGTTGACTCTTAACCTTGGTTTCTCCCATAAACCATGCGTGTTCTGGGACCAATTGCCAGAGTTCAGGAAATCCAATTGTTAAATTTTCAGTGTGAATATTTGTACCTCGGAAATTGGCAAATACTACAAATCAGAGCTTGACAACATTTTGCTGATTGCCCTGACTTAAGAAAGTGATTTAGAAAATGATAATAATGCAGATTAAACAGAAAGGTATTTTTTGGTATACTTCAACCCCACACATTTATCAGCATAACCCTGCTATGAACCCATTCTCTCAGAGAACCTTGGGACCTGGCACAGAACTCTGTTTTTTTTCCTTCCATTAAACCAAACCAAACAGAAGCTATTCTTTACCACAGATTTATGAGGACAGCTTGTGCATTTATCTCCCTTAGCGCATATATCAACAACACCTTCCTAACATTTTCCAATATGGAGAGAAAGGTCAATTTGAACTCTTCCTTTAGTAATTAAAAGAAACAAATATTTCCATGTCTTCTCTCATTGCTAAGAAGAAATAGGAACATGCCTTCCTCAAAGTCCCCAGGGGTTTTGAAGCCATAGCATTGCTCTTGCCATTGAATTCATTCCAGGCTAGGAGAAGAGCCAATATCCTCAAAAGTTGACTTTTCACTGCTCAGATATGCTCACTTCTCAGGAAGACATAAGCCAGCTTGACAGGGTGGAAGCCCCTATGTCAGTATCAGAGATTTGGAGCTGGAAGGAACCTTAAAACTCATCTACTAATCATTTATTTCATAAATGGGGAAACTATGGCCCAGGGTCACACAGCTAGTGAATGTCTGAAGCAGAATTTGAACTCAAGTTTTCCTTCAGGTCTAGTGTTCTATTTACATCTTTTGGATCACATCATCTTAAAAATGTCATAGATTCTATTGTGTATAGAAAAAAATCCAGACTGACCTTTAAGGTTTTACACCATTTGCTTTCGTCCTATTAGCCCAGACATCTTATTCCATTGCCATTTTCACTTTCAATGTTCCCATGTAAATGGACCGTTGCCTATTCTCATTTCAGCTGACATTTTTCTGCCTAATCTCCCTTTTACAGATGATTTTCTTGGCTTGGAATACACTCCTTTCTCATTTTCACTTGTTGGAATCCACCTTTTTCTTCAAGTCTCCATTCAAGAGTAATATCCTCTGTGAACCATTTCCTAAACTTTTCTTCACCCCTCACCACCCCAACTGGAAGTGGAATCCAAATCTATCTTTCCACCCCAGTAGCAGGCTTATGAGGAAATGCTGAAATAATTCTCCTGTGTCAAAAAGGCGGGCATTTCTCAGACTTGTCATTAGCCGTGGTTCTGGCATGCATAATCCTATCTACTTGTTATTTGCTACCTGAAATCACTTGGTGATCAGCAGTATTAGTCAGCTCTGCGAACATGTAAGTGAGAGTCTTATACATCTACACCAATGGGAAAATAATATTTGGTTAATTTCTAAATCATTTCCATTTATTTTGGGAATAAGTTTATAACTTTCTTATAGGGAAAGGGACAGGAATTAAACCTGCAATTCCATTGGTATAAGGAATTCCCTAGAGAGGAAGCTCCCTTTCATAATTCAGATTGAAAGCTTCTTTACAATTATAGAGTTAAGAGTTGCCTGAAGAAGTGGAAGGTGAAGTGTTTTGTTCAGTGCGCTATTTACTGGCAGCTGATGTGTCAGAGCCAAAACTTGAATCCAGTCTCCCTGGCTGTAAAGCTGGCTCCATGTGACACCATGGTTTTCTGTACTAATTATGCTATAATACTTACATTTAAAGAGAACTTTCAATAGATCAACTCTAAACTCATAGGTATCTGAGGAGTTTCTTCTTAGGAAAGAAAGGATTGATCTTATATGTGACTAAGAAAGGCAAGTCATCTGTGTGATGTGATTTAATGGACCAGGGAAAGACTTCTACTTGAAATTATTTCTCCTATCTGGGAGATGGACCATTTAAAAGCCCACTATTATATAGTTCTTCCTTTGCATTGAATTCAATCCAATTCACCAACATTGACTGAGTACCTTATATTCAAATGAGGATCCATATTTTATTGGAGAAGAGAATACAACAGAATATAAACAAATAAAAACATATTCTTTCACCTTGTCTCAAATATACTTTCCCTGTCCAAGTCCTATCCATTCTTTAAGGTTCAGTTTGAGCCCCACCTTTGATGGCAGCATCAAGCATTCTCTGCTTCTTTTGGCTCACAGTGATTACTCCCTGCTTCTGAACTCTATAATATTTAAAATATACAACCATATATTTGGTATTTAGCATAGATACACTACCTTGTAATAACAGTGTTATTTTGTATTTTTCATCAACTTTCCATGTATTTTAGTCCAGTCTTCCCAACCAAATTGCAAGCTCCTTGTAGACAAGCATTTTGTCTTATTTAATTGTGTCACAATGGAAAAACCACCTGGGGTGGGAGGATTAGATTGGAGTTCTAACTCTGCTATTTAATAGATGTGTGATCTTGAGCAAGTAATTTTACTTCCTTGATCCTCAATTTCTTCTTTCATAAAAAGGACTAATAATACTGGTACCATCTACCTCTTTGGGCTGTAGGATTCAATTTCCTCATTTTACAGATGAAAACAAGATTCAGATACAAGACTTGCCTGACATCAGCCCAGACAGTAATATAGTTAGGATTTGAATTCAGGTGATCTCAGCCCCAAATCTAGTATTGTTCTTAATGCTGTGAGAAGGGTTTGTAAACCTTAAAAACATAAAAATGTTCATTATTTTTGCTATTGCCTCCTTTCATACCCTCAGAGTCTCTCCCCTCCACAGTGGCCTAACCAGCTTAGACACAACAGCTGTTCAATAAATATTTATTGACTTCAGTTTTCAATAAATCAATCATCAAACATTTATTGCTTGTCTACTTTGTGCCAGTCATCTAACCTGGCACTGGGAATATGAAGAAAGAGCTGAAACAGTCCATACCCTCGGGGACTTCCATTCTAAGGGGGGAGGGAGAGGTTGACAATATAAGTAAATACTGAATAGACACTGATCCGGAAAAGGTGTTCTGTGCATGAGAGGGAGGGGGTGGGGACAGTAGATTGAAACAGTTGGTCACCTGCCCCCACACTGAAAATGGGAAGAGCAAGATGTCAGGAAAGCTAATCTATAACAGTTTACCAGAGACTGTCAATGAACAAAGAGAGATTTGCTTCAAGGTCACACTGACTGTTTCCTTGAAAAATGTTCAAAGGAATATTTGACATTAGAACACATTCAGGGAACCAGGATTGGAAAAAAATCACTATTTCAATGATTTGCATTGTGAGAGTGATGGTGATAATGGATCCCTGTTACTCTTTTCTCCTTTGCTCCAACATGAAGAGCCCAATTCCTATCATTTCTGCACCCTCCAACAATTTATGATGGAGAGGAAAATGTTAAATAGCAAACTTCTTTTTTTCATAGCTGGGTGATTAGTCCTTTCCCTATTAAACGGTCTTCCCTGTGATTCTTACTATCCTTCAATAATATCACATTTCTCTAAGCACTTTAAGAATTACAAAGCATTTTCCTCAAATCATGTAAGGTAGGTATTACAATGTTAATATCCCCATTTAACAGATTTAGAAACTGAAGCTCTGAAAAATTAACTGACTTGTTTATGGGTTGTTATGTAACCCGTAAGTGACTGAGGCAGGATTTAATCTCAGGTCATCTGATTCCCAGAAACTGTACACTTTCTACTGGGCCACATTGTTTTTCTTTGTTCAGCTAAAGTGACACTTCCCCTGCCAATACCTTTTTAATCTTTTCAGTTGTTAATGTTCTCAAAACACTTTACTTTTTATTTATCTGTCTACTTCACAACCCCCATGTGGAATTTCAGCTCCTTGAGGGCAGGATCAGGGTTTTTTTTTTTTTGTTGTTGTTGTTGTTTGTTTGTTTTTTGTTTTTTGCCTATGTATCAACAGCACCTAGCATAGTACCTGGTACATAGTAGGCATTTTGTAAGCATTTGTTGAATTGAATTCCATTAACTAGTCCATCTTCCTCTGGAGACTCTTCACAGACTTTCAGAGCTTCAGGATATTGAAGACATTCTGAAATTACTAAAATGGGAGACAGCTAAATAGGTCAAAAGACCACTGGCTTTTAAACCATATGTCTTTATCTCTCCCCTAAATACACATGTGCTTTTTGGCATATGTGAGCTAGAGTTGGTGGAAGTGAATATTGAGGAAGAAGATAATAAAATACAGATAAAAACAGATCTTTTCTAAACACACCTCCTCTTCAGGTTAATTATGAGCCACTAGTCCTGTTAGATCCTGATAGTATAAGGGAGAAAACCATAAATGATAATCATTGCAGTGTAACTATTGTGCCATCATACTGACCCACAGGGGTGTCCTCTGAAAGGCTGAAAAGGGCCATATTTCCATTTGTGCTGCTGGCTCCATTGTCGAAGAAATAAGGAGCGAAATTCGCCTGGGCTGGAAAACAACAAAACACAAAGGAGTTCTTTACACCTCATTCCCCAGTGGAATTGTTTTTCTCCAACCCAGCTCAATGCTCTGACCAATTCCTGGGGGAATCCTTTTAGTTCACAATATACTCAGTGACACTAATGAACTTGTAACTCAGAAAGGGATCTGTAACACCACATTACTAGAAGGACACCTTGCCCCTGCATCAGACCAGATAACACAAATACTGGAGTTTCACAATAACTAGATACTCAAATAATCCATCACCATTGAATATTAAAGCAGAAGGGAATCTTAGAGATCCTCTAATCTGGGAGTTCTTAACCTCATTTATATGTCATAGACTCTTTTGAGGCAGTCTGGGAAAATTTCTGGACTTCTCAGAAAAATATTTTTAAATGAATAAAATAAATACCCAGTTTGTAAAAGAAACTAAATTATATTCAAATATATTTATCAAAATGTAAAAAAACCCCTAATTTATAGACCCTAGATTAAGGCCCCCTGTTCTAAGGCAACATCCTTATGAGGCAGATGAGACAATGATGTCAAAAATCATACAACAACCTAAAAGTATGTGCTGGTATTAGAATCCAGGTATCCCAATACCCAGTCTATCTCCCCTCTCTCCATGAGCTCACATTGCCACTGAAACAGACTTCAAAATGCCCAAAGTTTCCAGCAAAGCTATTATGACCAATTCTCACCAACAACACAGACACAGACACTCTAAGGTATGAACATCCACAGAAATACAGTCACAGAAATGCACTGAATACATGTGGCAGAAAAGCCAAGGAAGAGAGTCTGTTATTGGCAACCATTTGGAAGTTACATCTACCAAAGAAGCAAAGAACCAGAAAAAAAAATGACCACTTACGTGCTGCCAGATATCATTAAAAAATTCAAAACAAAACAAAGCAAAAGACAGTCATTAGTCATAAAATTAAGCACAGTAAATGACCCATTTGAAATTAAATAAAAACTCAAATCTGCTTTTTGTGAAAATAAAGCAAAGGTACCTTTACTCTTGTTCACATCACCAAATTTCCTGATGCCCCGAAGAACCCAATGAGGATGGATTCCTCTTTCTCCCTTCTTCCTGATAGCCTCAGAAATAGATGGTACTCACCCAAGCAAACCTGCACCAGTGCCAGGACCAAGGAGGCAGGGAACTGCTGGCCATGTTTCATTGCTCTGGAGTCTAGGCTCCTTAGCAGGGGCTGGGCTAGGATGGGCCTCTGGAGGGGATAGAAGCGTGTCCTTCAGTGCCCTACCATGGCCAATTGTAAGAGAGGAAAGGAGGGGGGAAGGCAGCAGAGGGCGAGAGGAACAGATGTTAAGATGTTAAGAGGATGACACGTCTTATTTTCTGAGGAATTTAAAAAAGCTCCTTCCCACAACCTAATTAAGACCAATTAATGTGCAAGGAGCCCAGGGACTCGTTTCTGAGTGGAGAGAGCTTGGGAGGAATCCACCCCATTCTCCCGAGGCTAGGTGTGTTTGTGGAGACTTAGCCTGTCTAATGAATCTGCCAGCCTTCACACCTACTGAGTTGAGCTCAACAGTCAAAAAAGCAAGTGAACAAAAAGAAGATATCTTTTCTCTGAATGTTGCTTTGAAAAACCTCATCCCCTTCTTTTCTGTCTTTAGATTACTTTGAATTTGCATGTGGATAGAGTTTCCTATAGTTCAGCAGGGAAGGATTTGTTGATGGGTTTGCTGAATAAGAAACCGAAGTATTGGAGCTACTAGTTTGGAGAGTAGCCATTTGAAATGAGAAAACCACCAATGATTGACTGTATGAACTTCTACGGTTTCAGAATAGAGCTCTCCTGGGTGCTGAAGACCTTGATTCAACTCAATAAGCTAGGCTGCAATATACTATCAGCAAAGGAACACTGCAGGGAGTCAGGAGAGCAGTTGCTTTGTGTTAGAGTTAAAGAAGAATTTTAGATAAGAATTCTCTTGAGTTCCTCTTCCCCCAAAGGTTCATAATCACACAGAACTAAACTCAATGACATTGATGGTCAAGCTTGGCTTTGTGTTGTCATTCAGCTGTGTCAGTAATGCCTAATTTTTTGCAACCTCATTTGGAGTTTACTTGACAAAGATAGTGAATTGATTTGCCATTTCCTTCTCTGGCTCATTTTACAGTTCAGGAAACTGAGGCAAACAGAACTAAATGAATTGCTCAGGGTGACATAGCTAGTAAATATCTGAGGCCAGATTCAAACTTAGGAAGGCCTGACTATAGGCCTTGTACTCTATTCCACTGTATCACTTAGATGGCTCTTATGCCACTTACCTACCCCCCAAAAATATTGGCTGGAGGGGTAAACAAAAAAAGAATTATCTTGGATTCAGATAGAGGACCAACCTAATCATGCAATTTTATTTATTGCCTCCTTCCAATCATCCAAATAATTGCCAAAATTATCTTTCTATAATGCAATTCTGATCATGACACTATCCTACTAAATAATCTTTGGTGGCACCTTAGTTCCTCTAGAATAAAATACAAATTCTTCATCTTGACACTTAACACCCTTTATAATTTGGTTTAAACCTGCAGTTCAAGGTTCCTTGCACATTATTCTCTTTCATGCCCAGATTCCCAAGTACTTTTCTTTCTTCATGCTCTCATTCTAGCTCATATCAGATACAAGCTAACTTATTTTGGAATCAGTGGTTAAAAGTGAGATAGAAAGACACACACACACACATATATATAAAATAGGTGGATGGATGGATGTTAGACAGATGCATAGATGGATAGAAGATAGATAGATGATTGGCAAATAAGTAGGTATGTAGAGGTAAAGCATTTATGAAGTACTTTCTGTGTGCCAAGCACTGTACTAAATACAAGAAAACTAGATTTTCCTTTTCTCTCCAGGAGTTTATATTCTAAGGGAAGAAGAACATCAAAGTGGGTAGGCAAGAGAAAAGGGAGTGGAGTGTACCCAAGACTGCTGGTAAAGAAGTGGATCAGTCCAAAGAGTAAGCTGAAAAAAAATGAGCTCCCTTTTGAGATGTCAAACAAGGTTAGGTATTCAGCAATCAGGGAAGCAGGTCCCAGGGAAAAAAGCATTTTGGCATGAGCAAAACTACTGGTGAGGAGTTGGAGAACTCCAGAGAGTGAGGTGAGCTTGAAGGAAGGCAGATATCAGCTCAGACTAAGAAACTATCAGAGCTATCTCAAAATGGTAAAGAGTGAATTCACTGTTGGAACTTTATTGAAAATTTACAGTATCATAAGGTTTAGAGTTGAAAAGATCCAGAGTTCATCTAGTCTAGTCTCATCATTTTGTAGATGAAGCTATGAATCTCAGAATCATGAAGTGACTCAGTCAAGGTCACAAGAAGAGTAAGTCCCTAGTTTCACTCTACACTCTCCCTATTGTACCATAAATGGTTAAGTAGAGGAAGATAACCAAGTATGTTGAAAAACAGTTTGGTTGAGAAATTGTACTGGAATACCCTTGCCAAGAACTTTTTTTTTTTGCCTTAAAAGGAGACAGCTGGGGACATAGGAGCTAAGAAGACCCCTTTAATTTATAGTTTTTGAGACAGTGCAGTCCAAAAAGTTCAGTGTATACAATGCTGGAATTTCACCTAACTCATCTGGTCTTAACTTGGATGGAATACATAATAACAGATTCAGGGCCACTAAAATTCCCTAGGGCTACCTTGGCCTTATTTTAAATTCAAGGCAGATTTTTAAAACTATTGTCTTATGTAAAGTGTGATTCTTTTTGAACACCTGTATTTGAAGAGAATTTAAGTAGACTACCCTATTGGGGGAGAGAAAAGAGACATGTTGATGTAAACATCTAAAAAGATGGGAAGGTGGAAGGAATAGGCAGATCCATTAAAAAGTGTGAAATGTTTATTGGTCTGAGGATGTATCTGTTATCTCAATTCAACTAGTTATTAGAAAGTCAAAGGGATCCTAGAAATAGAAACTTGATTGGAGAGGCAGGGGATAGAGTGCTAAAATGGAGGCAAATAGTAATGGAGAGTTTTGGATTGTAGAGAAATTTAGTTGGGAAGATCCATGTTGTGAGGAGCATGGAAATATCAGACAAAGGAAAGAGAATAATATGTCTTAGTCCTCTTAAATTCTTAGCTGTCTTGAGACAGTTGAGACCTGGAGTCAGGAGGACCTGAACTCATATCTGGCCTCAGATACTTACTAGTTGTGTGACCCTATGCAAATCACTTAGTCCTATTTACTTCAGTTTGCTCATCTGTAAAATTAACTGGAGAAGGAAATGACTAAATACTCCAGTATCTTTGCCAAGAATATTTCATATGGGCTCAATGAAGAGTAAGACATGATTGAACAACAATGCTAGAAACAATTAAATGGAAAAGTTAAAATGTTACCTAAAGAACTGAGCCAGGAATTGCATTTGACATCCAATTGCTTTTGGAAAACTAACCATGACAAAGAAAACAGATCAGAAGTAAGGTGGATTCTCAGAATGGCTAAGGTGACAGGAAAAGATAATAATGAATATTGGAGGGGAGATGGGACACTAATACATTGTTGGTGAAATTGTGAAATGATCCAACCATTCCGGAGAGTAGTATGGAACTATACCCAAAGACTATAAAACTATGTATACCCTTGGATCCCAGCAGGGTCTCTACTGGGCATGTATTCCAAAGAGATCATAGAAAAGGGAAAGGGACCCACATGTACAAAAATGTTTGTGGTGGCCCTTTTTGTAGTGCCAAGAAACTGGAAACTGAGTGGATGCTCATCAGTTGGAGAATGGCTGAATTAGTTATGGTATATGAATGTTATGGAATATTATTGTTCTATAAAAAATGATCAGCAGGATGATTTCAGAAAGGCCTGGCACGACTTATATGAACTGATACTAAGTGAAATGAGTAGAACCAAGAGAACATTGTACATAGCAACAACAAGACTATGTGATGATCAACTGTGATGGATGTGGCTCTTTTCAATAAGGAGGTGATTCAAGGCAATTCCAATAGACTTGTGATGTTTAGAGCCATCTCATCCAGAAGGAGGACTAGGGGACTGAATGTAGAGCACAATATAGCATTTTCACTTTTTTGTTTTTGTTTGCTTGCTTTTTATTTTCTTTCTCATTTTTTCCCTTTTTGGTCTGATTTTTCTTGTGTATCATGATAATTGTGGAAATATATATAGAAGAATTGAACATGTTTAACATAAATTGTATTACTTGCCTATAAGGGAAGGGGTAAGGGGAAAGGAGAGAAAAAAATTGGAACACAAGGTTTTGCGGGGTGAATATTGAAAATTATCTATCTATCTATATCTATATCTATCTATCTATCTATGCTTTGAAAATAAAAAGCTTAAAAAAAAGTTGAATAGTTCCCCTTTACCCAAGAAAGTAAGGTGGAGAAATTTCTTAAATCAGTCATTGAAACCTTCAGGAAGTTGGAAGAAGGCAACAGAATAGCTCAGAGGAGGAATCTTTAGAGACCATGTTGGGGAGAGAGATTTAGAGTCAGAATGAATTGAGTTTGGGATTTCTGCCTCAGATATTCATTTGAATATATCCCTGGGTATGTCACTTAATCTCTCAACATCAAGTCTGTAAAATAATAACAGCACTTAATTCCCAGGAGTGTTTGTTTGTTTGTTTGGGGAGGATCACTGCTTTTTAACTTTTTAAAAAAAATATATGTAAATCCAGTATAGGGTATTTATACAATTAACTTGCTGCATAAGAAGAATCAGATCAAAAAGGAAAAAAAAAAACAAGAAAGAAAATAAAATTCAAACAAATAACAACAAAAGAAGTGAAAATACTATGTTGTGATTCACACTCAGTTCCCACAGTCCTTTCTCTGGGTGTAGATGGTTCTCATCACCACAAGATTATTGGAACTGGGCTGAATCATCTTATTATTGAGAAGAGCCACATTCATTAGAATTGATCATCATATAATCTTGCCATTGCCATGTAAAATGAAATTTTGGTTCTGCTCCTCATTTTATTTAACATCAGTTCATATAAATTTCTCCAGCCCTCTCTAAAATCACCCTCCTGATCTTTTCTTACAGAACAATAGTATTCCATAACATTCATACACCATAACTTATTCAGCCATTGTCCAACTAATGGGCATCCACTCAGTTTCCAGTTTCTTGCCACTATAAGAAGAGCTGCCACAAACATTTTTGCACATGTGGGTCCTTCTCCCTTCTTTAAGATCTCTTTGGGATATAAGCTCAGAAACACTGTTGGATCAAAGGATATACCCAGTTTGATAACCTTTTGAACAGTTGCAAATTGCTTTCCAGAATGACTGGATCCATTCACAGTTCCACCAACAATGTATCAGTGTCCCAGTTTTCCCACATTCTCTACATTTGTCATTATCTTTTCCTGTCATCTTAGCCAATCTGAGAGGTGTGTAGTAGTACCTCAGAATTGTCTTAATTTGAATTTCTCTGATCAATAGTGATTTAGAGCAACTTTTCATATGGCTAGAAATAGTTCTAATTTCTTCATCTGAAAATTGTATGTTCATTTCCTTTGACCATTTATCAATTGGAGAATGGCTTGAGTTCTTATAAATTGGAGTCAACTCTCTATATATTTTAGAAATGAGGCCTTTATTAGAACCCTCAAATGTAAAAATATTTTCCCAATTTATTGCTTCCCTTCTAATCTTGTCTACATTAGTTTTGTTTGTACAAAACCTTTTTAACTTAATATAATCAAAATTATCTATTTGGTGTTCACTTATAAGTTCCAGTTCTTTGGTCACAGATTCCTTCCTTCTTCGCAGATCTGAGAGGTAACCTATCCTTTGTTCTTCTAATTTGCTTATAATATCACTCTTTATGTCTAAATCATGAACCCATTTAGGCCTTATCTTGGTATATGGTTTTAGATGTGGGAATGCCTAGTTTCTGCTATACAAGTTTCCAATTTTCCCAGCAGTTTTTGTCAAATGGTGAGTTCTTAGTCCCAAAACTGGGGTCCTTGGGTTTGTCAAACATTATATTTCTATAGTTATTGTCTATTTTGTCCTGTGAACCTAACCTATTCCACTGATCGACTACTCTATTTCTAAGCCAGTACCAAATGGTTTTGATGACCGCTACTTTATAATATAGTTTTAGGATTGGCACAGCTATGCCACATTCATTGGCATTTTTCATTAATTCCCTTGAAATTGTTGACCTTTGGTTCTTCCAGATGAACTTTGTTATTATTTTTCCTGATCTGTAAAATAAATTTTTGGGAGTTTGATTGATATGGCACTAGGGATGTTGTTAAGATGAAATGATGTAGTATATAGAATAATTTTGTGAACCTTAAAGTGTTAGACAATAGTGGCTATTTTTTATTGTTATTAAATAATTTTATTTTCAAAACATATGCAAAGATAGTTTTAAACATCCATTCTTCCAAAACCTTGTGTTCCAAAATTTTCCCTTCCTTCCTCCCACCCCCTTCCCCAAGACATCAAGTAGTTCAATATATATTAAACATGGATTTATACATATTTCCACAATTGTCATGTTGCACAAGAAAAATCAGAACAAAAAGGGAAAAAAAGAGAAAGAAAACAAAATGACAGTGAGAGCTAGGGGTAGTAGTAGATTCTAGAAAATATGAACCACCTACCTCTTAACCTAGACAAACAGAATCTATTTCAATTAGAAGTCCTAAAATGATATCTTATCATTCAGACCAGAAAAGAATAAGTTTGATGATTTTGGGGAATTAGATCAGGAAGCAATGATGGCAAATCAAGGTAAACAAAATTTTAGATTAGGATTTCAGCCAAGGAAGGGGGAAAAATGACATCCTTATTTGAATATAATTGATTTCTTTTATGACCCAATATATTTTTATTTTATGTATTAAAATATATATTCTGAAAAAAGGTTAAGAACTCCTCTTCTAGATCCTAATATGTTTATTTAGAAGACCAATGTTAGCTACCAAGATTCTTTTGCTGCTATTCTATTTTAAGAATAATTTTTCCTTGAAAAGTTCATGTTTAAACATGGATGTTCTTTAATGGCTTTCAATCTCTGACTGTCCTGGTAATAAATCAAAATATGAAACCCCACATTGATGCATATCTTTGGCTCTTGTAATTTATGGCCCAATAATTTATGCAATTCAGTTTAATTCCACAAACATTCATTAAGTGCTTTCATTTAAAAAAAAATAAATGTTTTGATTAAACATGTCTATTCTATGTCAAATTGATTACTATCTCAGAAAAGGAGAGAGTGAGGGAAGGAGAGAAAACAATTGGAACTCAAACAAAAAGAATGTTTTAATTTATCTTTATGTGTAACTTTGGAAAAATAAAATAATATTTTAAAAATAATGTAAAATACTCATTTTTTCAATTACTAAATATTTATTTTTCCCTCCCTTTCACTTGTTATTCACTAAAAAAAAGAAAAATACATAACCTTTGTATCATATAAATATAGTCAAGCAAACTTGATTCTCAGTTGAATATATCCAAAAACATGTTTTTTTATTCTGCATATTATCCCATCATTTCTCTAATAAGAGGTAGGCAGCCCTCTTCATCAATCCTTTGAAACCATGACTGATCATTACATTAATTAGAATTTTTATGTTTTTCAGTATTAAAAAAAACAATGTTGTGACATATGTTATTTTCCTAATTCTATTCACTTCACTCTTTGTCAGATCACATATATTTTCTTGGATCTGTCTGAAACCATCTTTTCTTCATTTTTTCTATACCTCATTAGTATTCCATGACATTTGTTCAGCCATTTGCCAATTGATAGGTATCTTGGTTATTTGGTCTTTGCCATGGTAAAAAGAATTGCTCTAAATATTTTTGGATATTTATTTTGGACTTTTTCCTCTTTCTTTCATATCTTTGGGATATAGGCCAAAATGTGGCATTATTATTGCATCAATGGGTACATGTTATTTAGTGACTTTTGGAGACATAATTCCAAATTGCTTTCCACAATAACTAGACTAATTTATAGTCCCATCATCAGGGCTTCAATATGCCTTTGCTTCTATTTTAAACCCTGTAAAGGAGACGGGTATGTTGCAGTGGCAGTTAGGGTTAGATTTACAATCGTACAGGATCAGATTAAATGCCAATTCAGCCTGTATGATCTGTAGAAAATTAGTTACCCTTTCTGGACTTCAGTTTCCTCATCTGTACCTCTGTGCATCCAGCACAGTGTCTGGAACAGAATAGTCATTTAAAAAATATTTCTTGATTGGTTGATGTGTTCTCAATATCCTCTATGATAAGCATAAAAATATTTTCTTTCATTTGTATGGTGTTTTACAGTTTCCAAGATCCTTATGGAAGATTGAATAGCACAGTAAAGAGGGACTCTAGAGTAAGAGAACTGTCTTTGAAACTTTGATGCTGTGTGATCTTAGGCAAATATTCTAACCTCTTGAGCCCTAGTCTCTTTATCTATAAAATAAGGGGTTTGGGCTCAATAACTTTTTCGGGTTCTTGCAATTTTAAATCTATCATGTTACATTACCTCATACGAAGCCTTGTTACAAGGCCAGGCATGAAACAGGCAGAGCAGATATGATCAGAGATGAATAAATTCACCATCCTTGTGACTCCCCAAACCAAAAACTCTCTTTCTTGATAATCCTCATCAGAATGTAAATTCTCTCATGGCAGGGTCTGTGTCAATTTGGTATCTGTTTTTGTATTCTCATCATTTAACACATGCTCACTCACTCATTCTTTCATAAGAAAATCAACTTGTTCTTATTTGGAGTCAAAAATTATTTTCATTTCACAGACCAATTATTCTATATACTTAATTTCTCTTCCCCAAGCAAAGATAAATGATCCCAATTCCTTTAATTTACTTTCTATTATACAGTTGAAGGCAATCTAGCCCACTAGATTTTTTTATTATAAAATATTATAGTAATAATTTTATTATAAAATGTTGTATAATATCATATTATACTGCATAATTCCAATAAAATATATAATTTCACTGTTATCAAAAATATATAATCCCTAAGTAGTCTAAAGCTCTTTAGTCCCTAGGGAGATTACTGCTGATCATGATTTTGTGCCATTTATGTCTAACTTTAAATATGACAATGCCGAGCCACTAGAGTTCAGGCTGAATTTATCAGTAAGCCAGATGCAAAAAGGGTCTGTCTGCAATGTGAGAAATCTCATTTGCTCTTGCCAGCACATCTCCTAGCACCTTTAGAGTGTGAATTGCTCAGGCGGTACTCCAGATCTCACACCTGCAATGGGAAGTGATGAAGTCTGGTAGGTGTGACAAACACCACTTCTGTCCTTGGGGCCCTTCTTCCTCCATCCAGGAGATACAATCTCAGTTCATTTCCAGGTCATATTGCAACTGTTTTTAGAATGATGAATTTATGACAGCTGGACTGACTGTGTAGTAAATGAAAATTATAGTGTAAACTGCAAGACCTTCCTGGATCCTTCCTAGTTCAATCTGATAACAACTCATACATAAATACATTCATTACATACATTCATTGGTGGTACACACATACACACCAGTCTATTTAAAAATAGATCTGCAGGGGACACGCCCTATTAATTCTTAATATAATTCTTAATGAAGTTAATTCTTAAATTTATATATTCAAATATGGGCCAAGCTATGGATGGATAGCCTTCACTCTAAAATTCAGGGGTCCTCAAACTACGGCCTGCGGGCCAGATGCGGCAGCTGAGTACGATTATCCCCCTCACCCAGGGCTATGACGTTTCTTTATTTAAAGGCCCACAAAACAAAGCTTTTGTTTTTATTGTAGTCCGACCCTCCAACAGTCTGAGGGACAGTGAACTGGCCCCCTATTTAAAAAGTTTGAGGACCCAGTCTAAATAGTCAGTGTGTGCTCCAAAGTCAGTCCTTAATTCCTCATTGATCATTTAGAAACTTTACCAGTAAAGAATAGAGGTATGGAACAAATAATGCAGAGGGTACAGGTTGGCAGAATCTATACTTCCAGGGGGAAATTTGAGTCAAACAAAGTAATTCAATCTCAATATATTCAACATTTCACTTTCTTTCTTTAAAGAAATGTTTCTTGGTATCTTTTGTTTTTTTGCCTACATTTCTCCCAGAATCCCTTGCCAGAGAACGAAACTATTAACAAAAATATTTTTTTAAAAAAGAGGAAGAAGAGAAAAAATTAGCAATTAATAAAGACAACTGATATTTATTGGTTATTTCAGTTCAAGAACTTTGTTAATAAATAAAGGCAAAAACAAGTTTCTATTCTTAAGGAACTCATAGCCTAATGGGAGAGAAATGATGCAAACAATTATGTACAAATTAAACTTTGTACAAGAAAAATTGGGAGATAATTATGGGGGCTAAGGAGAACTGAGAAATGCTTCTTGCAATCTCTGTAGCTTTGGCTGAAACTTGAACAAAGAAAGCAGATATGAGGAAGGAAAGAGTTCCGGGCATTGGAAACAGTCAGTGGGAATACTAGGAATTGAGAGATGAAAAGTTCTTTATGATTTTATGCCATTCTCTTTTGATTGTTTTGTGGTTGTTCTTTCCATTATTATTTTGTAGTCATTGTATATGTTGTTTCCTGGCTCTGTTTACTTCACTCTGTGCCCATGCTTGTTGTAGTTCCATCTTTTTCTGTATAATACAGATTACCCTGACCCTTATTGCTAATATCAAGGTTTGGTACATTTTACCCCTCATTTAGTATTCTTTGTCATCTTTAAGGAGGTTGGTGGGTCCAGGCCCTCTGCAAATGGTTCCTGATCCCCATGAAGATATTCCTCAAGAATGAATTCCCTATAATCCAATTCCATTTAATTACTAACAGTTGATTTCACCTTTAAAAAAAAAAATATATATATATATATTTCAAAAGGTATAATGACATATTTAAATATTTAATGAACAATTAAATGCTAAAATATTCTCATTTAGTTCCAATTCTGAGCCTAAAATCCGATCTTGGTCTTAAGTCTCAGGTATCCTGCTTTTCCAAGTCAAGCTAGGTGGTAGCAATACCCACCTACAATTTTAGATCCAAGGTTTCTATGACTCAAACTCTTGAGTCCAATGTAGATCCAGTGGGGGACAACTGACAACTAGTCCTATCTATATGTTTTAGGTACCAATCTCTTATCTGAGAAATTTGCAAAAAAATATAATTTTTACCCTTTTGGCCATTTCCCCTTGAATCCCAGATACATAGGTTTGGTTTGTACAGCCTTTTCAATTTCATGTAATCAAAACTATTGCTTTTATATTTTGTAACTGTCTCTACCCCTTGTTCGACTAAGAATTCATCTTCTACTCATCACTGTGAAACTGATCATCACCTGTGAAAGGCATATGATATGTTTCTCTCCTAATTTTTTAAATAATATTATCTTAAACACTTAGGTTGCACATGCATTTTGAATTTATTGTACAACATAATGTAAGATGTCTCAAGAGCAAAAATCTATTTTTCTCCCTCTCACTTCTTTTTCTCATCTTCTACCACCTTCTTTTTCCACAAGAAAAAAAGAAAGGCAAAATTTTTGTAACAAATATGCATAATCAAGCAAAACAAATTTCCATATTGTTCTTTTCCAATAAATCTATGTCTCAATTTTTGCGCTGTTCATCACTTTTGTCTGGAGGTGAGTACCATGATTTATCATTTCCCTTTGTTTTTATTTTAATCAAGGAAGGAGTTTTCCCAAAAGTAAATTACATTTTTAGTTTACTGAACACTAGGTTATCTAATTCTCTTATTTTTTATTTTCCCATGTTTAGTCTTTTTCAATGTTATGCTTTTCTATTTTTGTTAACCAACATCACACAATTTTTAAAATTGCTGCTTCATAATATAGTTTGAGGTCTGAAGGTGCTATTCCTCCTTATTTCCTTTGATAGTCCAGACCTTTTTTCTCCAAATGAACATTATTGTTTAATTGAGTTTTATAAAATATCTCTTTGGTAGTTTTGTTGATAAAGCATTAAAATTATAAATTAACTTTGGCACTATTGCTAATTTTATTATTTTGACATGGTTTAACTATGAGAACCTTTAATTTTTTTAATTTTTAAGTTGTCTGTGTAATTCTTGATGTCTTTCCATAATTCCTCCATAGATAATCTATCCAATATAATTAAAGTTTCCATCTAGTTCTTTTCATTTTTCATAGATTCCACTGCAATATATAGTCAGAGTAATAGAAGATAAGGCTGGAAGTATAAACTAAGGAATTTTTACTTCATCCTATAGGCAATGAGAAACTACTAAGGATTTTTGAATGGCAGATCTATAACATAATTGGAGTTAATTCAGTGAAATATTAATCTCTTCTTCCCTATTATCATGAAGAACTGGATCAAGAGACAGTCACATCCATATTACCTGAGGTTTTATGATACTTTGGTTTCAGGGAGAAATTAAAGTTGTATTTTATAGAAACTCACAAGAACATTAACAAAGCATCATTAAAGAGTGGAGATATTTTCTTTTCAATTTATCTTGAATTGGAGATTGTTGGACAACTTGAAATGAGCAATGTGTTGAATTTATTGGAAAAGATCAAGACTTATGGTTAGGCACAATAGCTTGTAAAATGCATTTTGTGCTAGATGAGGTTGAAAATATGACATAATTCAGCAAGATCTAAGAGCTCATATTTGATTCCTTTGGATTGATAGAGCCTTATGACAACATTTAGAAAGAGTTATTAAATAACATAATTGGTTTTTTAAAAACAAATATTCTGGGACTTATATGTAATGATAATATTGATAATAGATAAGATGTATGTTTATGTATATACATACATACATACACACTATATATCATTTTATATATATATATATATATATATATATATATATATATATATGTATATTCCAGGCACTGTGCTAAGCACTTAACAATTATTATTCCACTTGATCCTTAAAACAACCCTGGGAAGTAAGTACTATTGTTATCCCCATTTAATAGCCAGGGAGACTGAGGGCAAACAGATTAGCCCAAGCTTACACAGCTAATAAGTGTATAAAATCAGATTTGAACTCTAATCTGTTACTCTTGTCTACCACATCACCTGCATTCCTATAATAAACAATTCACATGATATTAAAAGCCAGTTTTCCCATTTTACAGATGAGGAAACTAAGAAAAATTAAAGACTTAACCTAAGTCAGTAAGTGTCCAAGGGGGGAATTTGAACCTTGGTTTTCCTGATTCTGTCATCTATGCTATTTTCATTGTTGCCTCTTATAAAGTAATGATTTTAAAAGACCAAATATTTACTCCAAAAAGACTGCTAATGTTCAAAAAAGCTTTGGAACTTCTCTTGCACTTATCTTCTTTGTCAGAGCTGAACTTGTGCAGAGTTGCTACCTTGTTCCCAGGTCTATTCATTGTTGGGCTGAATCTCCCAGGTCAGGTCTTGAGGCTGTGCATCCCATGATGATCAAGCCATTGGTTTGGCTTTAAGGAAAGTGATGTGGACTCTCTGAGAGATTGATTTAGCCATCAGCCTTTTATAGGCATATTTGGTTCTGGCTTAATGAACAATCAAAATGTATTCCCTCAGAATGGAGTGATCATATAGGAAACAGAGAATATCTTCTTCCCATTCTCCGCAATATCTACTTTTGTAAGTAGACTCACCAAATGCTCATAATCTCATAATTTGGTCTTCATTGGACAGCTCCTGGAAGTTATAAACAAGTTCAAACTCTTAGTTTTCTTTATTCCATTTGTTTGGAAGTGGAGTCAGTGATAAAATTATCATTATGAAAATAAAAAGAAGAAAAAAGTAATAAAAATAAAGAGGATTATTGAGGCATTTAAAATGTATAGAACAAAACAAAAGGAAGGTCAGTAGGAAACAGACAAATACAGCTTCAAAAATAACATGTTGAATGTATTATATGCTTAAAAAGAAAAGCAAGCTTTAAATAATATTTCATCTATGATCTTTTTCTCTCCTATTTTATATAGGAATATGTTTGTCTTATATGGCATTTGTGAATAATTTTTAAAAAACCCTAAAAAGCTCTAGATTCCTCTGTCACTTCACTGTATATAGCTCTTAATTGAATTGGGCTGTATAGTTAATAGGTCTCATTGCTTGAGTTATAGATATGTGAGCCATTGTATTTCTCAGAACTAGAACAACAATATTTGGTGTCCTGTTAGTTAAAGTACACGCCTTAGTATTCTTTGTGTGAAACCACTGGTTGTCCATATAGTAATGAGTAACTCTATATTTGTTAAGACTAAAGTCTTAGTTTAGCTTGAAACTTTAATGGCTTAAAAAGCAAGACCTCCCATTGTCCCACTGCCTCACCTCAAACTGCTTCATAAAAAGAAGTCCCTGCATTTGGGCTGTTCTGTTCCCCAATGCCTCTGAGGAGGTGTAATGGAAAGGCAACCCTTTGGAACATTGAGCCACTTCAAAATGTCAAAGTGGTAACTAGGTAAGTGAAGAATGATTATTTCAGATTCAATAAGGAAAGCGCATTCCTGCTTTTTATTCAAAACCACCCCCACCCTAATCCCCACCCCAAAGATTATGGTCATTCATAATTCTCCTTCCTGGAAGATTTCTCACATTCAGGCTTTTATTTCCTTTATATCCTCCTCTTCTACTTCCAACATCCCTTACTATATGGCTCAACAGCCAGTGTTATATATATTTACTGGAATGTCATAAATATTTATTGTCAGCTGCCTAGCAATCTCATAGCTTTAGTTTGTTTTGTGGGATTGTAAGGAAATGCTTTTCCTCCTGGTATTTAATTTTTGTAAAACTGGGCAGGGCAGAGGAGAGGAAGGGAGGGCAGGGCAAGAGTAGAGAAGGTGAGGCAGGGGAATCTTCTGCTATTAGAAAAGTACAAGTTGGAATTTCCAGTTATAATTCTTCTAAGAGTATTTCTAAGAGTATGGTCCAGATTTGTGATTTCATGGTGTTGGGGAAACTCCATTCGCCTGCAGAGATCACTCCTATAAATTTTAGTCTTTGGGAATTGTCTGAAAGGTATGGTTTGTTCAAGATTACTAGTGTGTATTGGAGTAAGGATTTGAATCTGATTCTTTTTCATTTCCAAGTCCATCCTCTATCCACTAAGCCACACTACCTCTCATTTGAGATCATAAAATTTTAGAGGAAAAAACCATTTAATCTCTAGACTCATTTGAAGCCATAATCAGCTGGCCCTAGATCACACAGCCAGTTCTAATAGTAGAGCCATGGACAATACTTGTATTCTTTGAGTGTTCCAATCCAGTCTAGTACTAGGAAGAATGACCTAAAATAAATAAACTTATTAAATGACATTGCATGTCATTTAGAAAGCAGCTGAAGTGCTATATATTAGAGTTGCATTGTGTGGTGAATGAAGGACCAGCTTTGGAATCTGGGTTTAATTCCTGCCTTTGATGCAGTTTCTCCATCTAACCATTGACCCACTGGGAAAATTACCTAATTTCTCAGTGTCCCAGGCAACTCCCTAAGAATATGCATTAAAAAAGGAGTTGATGATCTTATACATGTGAAGGTGAAATTCCCTATCCCAATGAAATCACAATTCTGGACTTTCCCCAAAATATGATAATGGGAGACATTGCAAATGTCCTGGACAGACATTTCTAGGAAGCAGAAAGATGGCAGACTTTGAAGTCCTAGGATCTAATAAGGAAGAAGATTTAGTGGGAAATAAGCCATTAAGGACAGAGTCATCTGTCTACTTAAAAGAAAGGTACTTAAACACAATATTGTATATATTAGTGTTCTCAAACTCCAATAGAAACAAGAGCTGCTAAACCACCTAAGGAGCCCTGCTGGATACACAGTGAATTAGAAAAACCCATTTTAACAATAATTATGTTCCACTGCATTTTTATGTACTTGTTAAATATTTTCCAATAATATTTTAATCTGGTTCTGGCAGCACTCAGGAAAGTTGTAGACCACATGCCTTCAGTCATATGAATGTTTGGTACCTTTTGCTTAGGCTCTTTTTCCTTCTACCAGAAATCCTTTCCCCTGAGTACTTAATAATTCTATAGGTTAATTAGTTCACCCATATTGGCTATTCTTTTTCTTGCTTAGATTATCTCCATAGGACCCAGTACTGACTCCCTCTTCTT
This sequence comes from Sarcophilus harrisii, assembly GCF_902635505.1. NCBI lineage: Eukaryota > Metazoa > Chordata > Mammalia > Dasyuromorphia > Dasyuridae > Sarcophilus > Sarcophilus harrisii. The sequence continues at coordinate 598,606,360 of NC_045427.1, forward strand.
TCTTATTCCTTCTTTCTCCATTTCTCTTCCTTCTTCTCTTCTTTTTTCCTTTCTTTCCTCTCTGCCTATCTTTCCTTTCCCTTATTCTGGAGGATAGAAATCTACTGGAGGCCTTTCCTAGTTCCTCCAGCTTCTGATGGCCTTCCCTCTACCATCCATTTACTCTTTATATATGTTTATTTAAATGTTGCTTTTTCTGTTAAATTACAATTTTCCTTTAGAAAAGAACTGTTTTTAACCTTCTTTTATATCCTCAGTGTTTGTACAGTGCTGAACACATATCAAACTCTTAATAAATACTTTAGATTAATTTATTGACTGGAAAACATCTTTATTGTTCAAAGATATAGTGAGACATAAAGATGGAGTTTACACTGAAGCAATTAGCTATTGAAATATATGAAAAAAACTGGAATTCTCTTCCCAAGAAGTCTTTCCTTTGGATAAAAGTAAATGATTTTTTAAGCGCCTTGAAATCTCAGGATTTTTAAATTATGTCTTTGAGACTTGAAATCAATAATCCTCAGGGATGAATGAGACCCAAAAGACCAAGTCAGAATCCTTCATTTTATAGATGAAACCCAAGTGGCCAATCCAACACCATACATCTAGTTAGTGGCAAAGTGCTAAACACAGAACTTTATTCCACTGTACTACACAACTTCTGTCTCCTTCCCAGGATCTCAGTCAGCCCCCAAATTACACAACTGGGTATATTGGAAGTCAAATCAAACATGGCTAGTTATAAGCTGAGTGCTAATCCTGTCTTATGGCACATACCCTGTAATGGAACCCTTTGGACTTGTTCTTTGGGGATTTAGCACATAAGAACCACTCAGGAGTTTTAAACCTGTGATTCATTCATTAGTTACAATACTATAACAAACTACAATTTAAAGAACAGAAGGGCAGGATCAGTTAAGTGTCGATGTTAGAGATAATGTGATCTAGGTCTCCTTGGCACAGACAGCTAGAGGAGCTTCCAGTCTCAAGACTGGGAAGAATAAATAACACAACTGGCCAAAGAGTGGTTGAGTCTGAAAGATTCAATGACAAAGAAGAGTGTTTGTCCTTTAGTGAGCTGGATGCAATGGATCATCAGCATGATGCAGCTTTGGAGAAGAATGAATCTCCTTCAAATGGTGAGGAGCTTTAGTTTGAAACCAAAAAGCAGTGAGTGTAGTAAACTTGGAGATCAGAGAAGGGCTCTTGGTCTTTGTTTCTCCGTGGTTTCCTGTTCTGGTTTGTTATAACTGAGGAAGTGCCCCAGGGATCTTCTTACAAGGAGAAATGATTTTGCCTTTACAGAACTTGTGGCGTAGCCACATTTTTGGATTTTTTCCTGAGAATAAGAGAAGAAGGATTGGATATGGGAGGAATGATGGATCAATAAAAAGGGAGGGGAGGGAGAGAGGTGATGACAGAGGTAGAGAGAAAACAGAGAGAAAGAAAGATGTGTATATAGAGAAGGAAAAATAGAGGGGAAAGAGAGACAGAGACAGAAATAAAGAGAAACAGAGAGATAGAGAGAGACACATAGAGAGACAGAGACAGAAAGAGAAAAATAGGGAGAGAAAGTGAGAGAGAGAGAGAAAGAGAGAGAGAGAGAGAGAGAGAGAGAGAGAGAGAGAGAGAGAGAAGGGAAGAGAAGGAGAAGGAGGAGAAGAAGGAGGAAGGAAAAGGAGGGGAAAAGAGAGACAGAGAGAAAGAGAAAAGAGACACAGAGAGACATATAGAGAGACAGAGACAAGAAGAGAGAAAGAAAAAGACAGTAGAGAGAGGGAAGGAGGGAGGAGAAGGAAGAAGAGGAGAAGAAGAAGGGGGAGGAAAAGAAGGAAGAGAAGGAAGCGAGAGAGACAGAAAGACACACAGAGAGAGACAGAGACAGGGGGAGGGAGAGAGAGAGGGAGAGAGAAGGAGAGGAAGAGGAAGAAAGAAGGAGAGAAAGAGAGATTTTAATTAGGACAAACCAGACATATGTTTACAAAATCAAACACAATCAACACATGGGTGACAGTATCCCCAGCCCTATTACAGTGAAGTGAAAAATATGTTTTATTGGTAGATAACAGAAGGTGGTAGGAAATCTTATGTCTTAAGAAAACACATTTTTTTAAAAATCTGAGATTTGCAGATTCACTCCTTACTTGCCAAGAGGAAAAACACAGGTCTGATCCAGCTCAAAGAACTTTGGTGGTTCCCTTTTGACTCTAGGATAAATACTAACCCCTCAGTTTAATATTTAAAATTCTTTCTGCCTTCAACCTTTCCTTTCCATGCTGTTTGTATATTACTTCTCTCCCATATAATACATAACAGCCAAATTGATTAATTACTGTTCCCTATATATGCTCTATCTTTGTGCTTGCAAGTTGACTGTTCTCTCTTCTCACTCTCTCTGCCTTTTGGAATCATTAATTTCCTTCAAGACATGTTTCCATCAGCAAAATTATTTTACTGTAATAATGAACATAGTTATCTTTCATTGACTTTATACACTTAAAAAAGAAAATATATGTATATTGTGCATTGTGCGTCTGGATGTATATGTATACATCATCTACATTTTATATAAACTAGTTGTTTTTCAATAATTTCAATCATATCCAACTCCTCGTGACTCCATTTGGAGTTTTCTTAGTAGTGATTATGGAATAGTTGGCCATTTCCTTCTCTACCTCATTTTACAGATAAGGAAACTGAGGCAAATGAAGTTAAGTGATGGTCACTCAGGTAATAAGTTCTAAGGCCAGGTTTGAACTCAGGAAGATGAATCTTCCTGACTCCAGGATCAGCACTCTATCCACTGTGCCATCTGGCTGCCTCTTTGTGTATATTAGACACATGATGAATTTTTTTTCCCCTGAATCCAATTGAAGGAATGCCTGGGCATCTAAGGACCTCATTATCACATCTCTCCCCAGGTGTTTGATAAACCTGTTTAACAGCCACCAGCTGCTAAACCTCCTTTGAGGTCCTCCTGGGAGAAGAACAGACTTGGAGGATAGTGTAGGGATGGGGAGGATATCGGCGTCTTTGCCATTCACCTCTTCCCCACTCCTCTCCTCAGGTGGCTCACACTTCAGTTTGGTGACTAGTAGAAGACTCAGTTATTTTTACCTCTGGCTCCCACTTTGCCAGCCAGCCCTTTGGTGAACTTGAAAATGGGGAGGGAGTGGGGAGAAGTGGGGAGTGATAAAATCCAGTAGCAAGACTCTGGGATAATCTTATCACATTATCTGTTTCCCTGTAATTTCGAAATTCCTTACCTCACCCATTTACCTTGAATCCACAAGCCTAATGATTGAAAATTCTGAGTAGCTCTAGAAAGGATTTTTTTCCCCTTCCAGTTACTTAATAGCTGAGAAACAAAGAGACAGAGGATTACAGCTCTTGACATCATATGGTACAGGAGGTTAACATATCTCTTTGACAGCCTTCTCACACTAGTGTTTTTAAATGCACAGGGTTACAAAGGAAGCCAATTATATTGTAATAAAATGATCTATTTATCTCTCTCATCTCTGTCTCAACCAAGTTCATGGACTCTGAGTTAATCATTCTAGATCTAATCTTAACTATGAAGATTCTTTTCAGACAGAGACTCAGATGTTAAATGACTTTTGATGAAAAAAATCTATTGATCTTACAACCACTTCTTCCCCCTTCCTCTGGTGATTGTGGGGTTAAAGGGGAGCCTTAGAAATATGAAAGATTCTCCCTTTTTATTTCTCAAGTAAAATTATTGGTTCAGAGGTCCTGGAAATAAATGCGTGTAATAGTAGACTTCTGGTAGCTCCAAAGGAAGAGGCTCAACTGATTACCTTTCAAACTTTTGAATGCATGGTTTCGAGCATCATGGCAGCAAAGACCTTTCCGAGGTTTATTGCGTCTTGCACCTGGAGAGACATAAACAGAAACATTTCCAATATGCAATATGACTGACTACTACACCTGTATGCACTCATAGTACATGTGCTCACGTTCAATTAAATCAGATAGTGAAATTTCTAATTCTAAGCACTGGGTTTGAGACCTTAAATTACTTTCCCAAGTATTTAAAGAAAGATTTGATCCAAGATATTCTGACTCCAAAATCAGAAACAATATTGTCTACATTACAGCAAGCCCCAGGTAGTAAGGATCTTGTCATGCATTTGGAGAGATGAACATTAAAAATTAAATAACTATAATGGCATATGATTAAGTATCTAATGAAAAGTAGAGCTAATAAATGCTTTCTAGCTTAGAGGAAGGAGCTTGTGGGCTGGGGTAATCATGTAGCCAGGCTTTCTGCCATCTCTTGTTTAGAAAAGTTCTCACTTGTTGACAATGAAAACTTTCAGGGACCTGAAATTAATTTTTTCTCCTTCCCTCTACCATTCCTTCTCACGCCCTCAAGCATTAAAGATTAAACTTAGCAAAAGCAGGGTTTTTCTGAAAGGCAACAGGATGCCATATTGTCTGCCTCTTTCCTTGGCCCCTCATGACAAATTTTTAGCTCTTAAATATGCACACCTTTTCTCTCAGCTAAGACAATGAATTAGGAGTCATAGGGATTTTCATTTTCATTTCCTTTTTCAGGAATGGAGATCATAATAAACACATACATTCCCTGTGTGGACAAGCTGGGAAGCCCTCTGCAGGCACAATATACTCTTACATTTACAGAACTGAATTTCACAGACATAGAATTTGAATAAGTCAGAATTTCTAGACAGCAGACTGGTATGATGGTGAAAAAGTTGACCTCGAGTGAGAAAGCCCTGCCTCTATAATTCTGTCATATAATGTCTTGGTGCTTCAGATATCTCTGTCAGATAGCCCATTGCCAATCTGCATTGGTAGAGGATGCTTTCCTGCCTGAAATCCCCAAACTAAGGATGTCACAAGTATGAACAAAAACAAAACAAAAAAATCTTCTTGTCTATATATCATTCATGCCAGGTTGAAAAAAAAAACTCAGTCTGGCAACTAGACTGGTGAGAAACCTTGGAATCCAGACAGACAGCTCTTCAGATCACAGAGAGGTATGAGAATTCAGTCTCTATATCCAGAGTTCTAAATATTCCATTTTTAAAGGACTCCCAGAGTCTAGAAATAGTGCCGTTATTCTGGACAAGTCAAACAATTTCTTTCTGTCCCTTTATTCTTTTCCCAAGCTTTTTGTCTGTGGAAGTTTGTGTTATTTCTTAGGTAAAAGTCTAACTTATGCTTAAGATTAGGGATCTGGTTCAGGGCTCCTCAAACTTTTTAAATAGGGGGCCAATTCACTGTCCCTCAGACTGTTGGAGGGCCGGACTATAGTTAAAAACAAAAACTTTGTTTTTTGGGCCTTTAAATAAAGAAACTTCATAGCCTTGGATGAGGGGGATAAATGTCCTCAGCTGCCTCATCTGGCCTGCGGGCCGTAATTTGAGGACTCCTGCAAGATGCTTAGAAGCTTCAGATGACATATACATTGCTATGATTCTTATAAAGAACCCCTAACTAAACTCAAAGTCTAGCCCACTTGGATGCTTGCCTCTGGAAGCCTCTAAAGAATGGTCTAGGTGATTCTTTGAGCCCCTGACAATAATAGGGAGTTTTTGTACCCAGAGTAAGGACCACAAACCACAGCAAGAACCAATTACATGAAACTCACTTTCAGCTAAGTTGTGTTGTATTGAATTAATCATCATGCAGCCTTTGTAATGGACACTGCCGTGGGGGGCCAGGGAATGGGGAGACTGAAGGACTTGCGGTATTCTACCTATTGTTGGGAGGCTGATATACAGGGAGAAATGATGTTAGGGCTGGCAAAAGGTGGAAACGGATAGAGTCAGGTGAAAAAGGAGCTGCCCTCAACCAATTCATTGATCATTATAATAATACATTATACATATTAATATATAATATTATAGGAATATTATATATAACATATCATATATTAAATAATGTAATTATATAATAATAAATAGTTATTATGTGCCTGCTATGTGGCAGTCACAGTGTTAAGCACTAGAGACACAAAAAGAAGCAAATGACAATCCTTACCCTCGAGGACTCCCATCTGAGAGTTTTCCATTTCAACTATTCTTAAAGACTGCAAGTACTGTTAATACGTTTTAATTTGGGTAGCCTGGACAAAGCTCCAGTTGTTCCACCCTAGTTATGCCTTTGTCCCCAGAGACCAACTAAAAGAGAAATTACAGCCTTACCCCCCACTTTCCCAAAGAAAGGCCATACCTTCTGTAGAGAAGGCCAACAAACACAGGAGCAGGATATACAGGAGACTGGTGAGGTGGAGGAATTTCATGCTGGGGTTATCAGGTGCTCTCAGTCTGGGCAACAGTGTGGATCAGCAGGCTAAAGCTGTCAGCCTTTAAATACCAGCAGACTTGTGTCTTAGTGTGGGTGTGGAGGTGCCCTTTGTATTTTCCCTAAGGGAAAACTCTACTCCTCCCAAGAGAGAAAGTGCCAACTGGATGGGGAAAAACTGGTCCATATTATTATACATGTACATAACAGAGGCCTCCAGGTGAAACTGGCTCTGGATGTCAGGAAATTACTGGCTTGGGAGTAGGCCACACTCAAGGTCACATCTAAGTGTAAAGGTGGACGTTTCTGCCTAGAAACAGTATCTCAGGGTTGAACTTTAGCATCAATTATAGCTAAGCAAATGTGGATTCTCTTTCTTATGACCTAAATGGTGAGATAAAGAGATGGTTAGACGAAGGACAATAAATTCTTGCAACAAGGTTTGCAGATAGCAAAGGATCAGGGAAAAAAATGATACCTTAGATTCTAACTAATAGTTGGGTCTTTTTTGACCATCCCTGTATAGAACACTTGAGGAAAGATGGCCTTGGAGTATACAGTGTGGTGGAGTGAGCTTCTTTTGGGTCAGTTGCCATGGAAAATCCAATGGATAATTCATAGAATCACAAAATTTGTGAGAGGAAAGCTGTAATGGGCTGAGGCTTGAGTTGATGCACTGAGGTTCCAAGCACGTGAGGCTAAATAGTAATTGGACTATATTAATATATATGCTTGGATAAAGAATGGCCCCCGCCCACTCTCTGTGCAAGTCCTGATGTGTTATATAGGAAATGATGATTTTGGTGGGTGGAGGCAGAGAGGAGGAAGAGAAACAGAGAAAGATTGCTGGCTGGGTTCTGCTCTGGTGGCTGCTGGTCTGGCTAGCTTCTTGACTCAACTGCACACATTGCTATTGCCAACTCCCTTCTACCTCCGATCTTTCTTCATCTCTACTGAAAATAAAGATTGAAGATTTTCCCTTAACCTGAATTCCTGACTCCGGCTGATTTTAAAATGTGCGGTCATCACAGAAAGCAACTTCAGTGATTTCAGTATCAAGTTCAACCCATTTAGACAGAAATCCCTGCTATAATCTAAATGAGTCAATTAGTCAATAAGCCTTTATTAAGAGCTTACTGTGGTCTAGGAAATGTGTGAAGTGCAAGTTGTAGAAAGGAAGGAAGATGAAAAGAAGAAAGATAGAAAGAAGGAACAAGGGAAGAAAGGAATGAAGAAAAGAAGGAATAAGGAAAGAATGAAAAAGGAAGAAGGAAGAAAGGGGAGATGGAAGGGAGGAGAGATGGAAGGGAGGAGAAAGAGAAGAGAGGGAAGAAGAAAGAAGAAAGAAAGAAGGAAAAAGGAAGGAAGGAACATATTACCCTCCTCCATACCACTCTTTGTTTTCAAGGAGCCTATATTTTAAGGGGGTGGGGAACAATATGTAAATAGCTATGTGAACGTCTGCTTGGAGATTTCCAAGAAGGGAGAACCCACGACCTTTCTAGGTTAGTTATTTCACTTTTATGCATTTTTTATTCTTTCTGGCATCAATACTAAGTCTTAGGAACTTCTACCCATTGAAGGTGGTTCTGCCTTTAGATCAAACAAAAAGTCTAATCTCTCTTCCATATGACAGTTCTTCACATATTTTAACTCAACTATTATGTCTGCTCCTGCCTCTCCAGTCTTTTTTTCTCTAAGAAACCTCACTTTCTTCAACAAATATCAGATAACTGGCTGACCCTTCACCTTTCTGGTTGCTCTGCCTAGTAGCATGGCTCCCCTGCTTTCTGCCTCACCTCACAGCCCAGGGATTTATAACTTCTGGGCTATGAACCACTTGGAGGGAGGAGGGTCATAGAATTATTGTGAGGAGTTTATATCTGGTCATGTATTTTCTCAAAAAATGGCTATTAACAGAACCAATACCATCTGGAGTATTTGTATCTGATATCTTAACCCAAAAGAATGACTAATGGTCGAGGCAAAGGATATTAGATTTGGGAGGGACTAGAGATGAACTAATCCAATTTACTCTCTTATTTTACAGGTTAAGAAACTGAAGCTCTGAGAGGAAAAGTTGGCTAGGTCTGGAAGATTGGTCCTGTAAAAAGAATATAGCTCTATGGATCTGACTTCAACTTCCATCTTTGAAGTTATCAACTGTGGGATCTAGGGCAAGGAGTTATTCCCTTATTTCTCCATGATAAATCCGAAGGTTTGAACTTAGCTGGATTCTCATCCTTCAGACTCTAAGTCTGTGATTCTATGAGTTGTGAAAGTCACACAGGTAAGATGTGACAAAGTTAGAACCTGAGCCTCTTGATCCCCAGCTACCAGATTTAGCTTCACCTCTTGGGGCCCATCCTCAGATTCTACAGATCTGCCACTCATTATTCCAGTAGGCATTTCAGAGATAGCCAGGGCCAAGAAAGAAAGCATTTATTAAGTAACTACTGTGTGTCAGGCACTGTGCAAAGCACTTTGTAAATATTTCATAGCCCAGGGAGGTAGATGCTGTTATTATCTTCATTTTATAATTGGGAAAATTGAGGTGGATGAAAGTCACCAGACTTTGAACTTTGTCTTCCTGACATCAGGAAGTTGTTCTTGGGTCACCTAGCTTCTTCAGCCCAGAATTATATGTAGAAGGCATGGCAGGCAGGCTTTGTGTTAGAAGTTGCAAGACACCAAAATCTCTCTCTCAAATGGAAAAAATGCTTCCTTCTTCAGTTTGACTCAATGCTGAATTTTTTGCTATTAATATTCTTTTGAGTCAAGGCATTGGAAACATATAAATATGCAGATATGTTGGAGGAGTAATCCACTTTATATGTAACACAGAGCTTAGAATTTAGCTTTTAGCTGACACACATTCTAATGCTACAGATAGTTAGGTGGTACAGTGGATAAAGTGCTAGATCTGAAGTCAGGAAGAATCATGTTCTTGGATTCAAATCTGGTCTCAGACACTTAATGCCTGTGTGATCCTGGCTAAGTCACTTTACCCTTCTGGCCTGTTTCTTCATCTATATTGAGCTAGAGAAGGAAATGGCAAACCACTACATTATTTTTACCAAGAAAATTCCAAATGGGAACAGAGTTAGACAGGACTGAAGAAGAACAAGTCTCTAATGTAGAACACAGTGTCTGGCACATAGAAGGCTCTTAATAAATGCTTGTTAATTGATTGAAAACAATCAACATAAACATAAAGCAGCTCAATATTCAAATTTTCCTGACTCTGTCTTTTAAAAAGAATTTATTTCCTGCTCAAAGTATATCACAATGAACTTAGAGGTGTTTGTTTTCAAGGGTTAGCAAGGAAGTCACCTGTTATTATTGTGAACTCAACACAAAGATCTAGTTTTAAAATCACACTCTCCCTGAGTGTTCACTGTAAGAACTTCAGGCACAGTAGGATCAAGAGAGTTACAGTGGCGTCAATTAACATCTCTGAAACTCAAAGGCACAGTGTGGATCCAAGGTGTGTAATAATGTCTGATTGATGGCTCTTCTCCAATCTATTTTGAATACCAATGCCAAACAGATTGACCTCTTTCATCCCGTGGCTTTCCAGTTTAAGACAGTGCATATGACTCCTTACTTCCTTAGAGAATTCAAACATTTCTGCTTGACTTTTGAGACCCTTCATCATTTGGACCCATCTTAGATCTGAAGTTTCATTATTTACTCCTTACCATTACATACATTCCACTTCAGAGAAACTTCTTTCCATTATTCCTTGCACCTGCCGAGCTTGGTCCTTACCTTTCTGTCTTTGTTTCTGTCTCTCCTCTTAGAATAATTTCATTTTTTTTCTCTATCTAAAGCTTTCATCTTCAAAATTATGGGGTACCCCTAAAGTCCTGGCTGTGTGATCCTAGGCAAGTCACTTAATCCCAATTGTCTCAGCAAAAAAAAAAAAAAAAAATCTTTTAATAGCTTAAAACAACACAAATTTATACAATTCCAATTTTCCTTCCTTCATAACTTCCTTGACTACTCTAGGCTATGGTAGTTTCCCTCTCTTCTCAAAGTTAAGTGTTTACATCTCACAATTTAGCACAGATATATGTGATCTGCAGAGCTAGCTGTTGTTTCATGCATATGTGACCAGTTTCTCAAGCTGGATTGTAAATTCCTTGATTGAGGAATAGTGTCTTATAAGTCTCCTAGACATGCTCTCAGGGTGATCTGGTACCTGGTAGATAATAGAATAAACCTGAACCAAAAGAATAACTAATTTAGAAGTGTTTAATTGCAATTAGAGTTAGATAGTCTGCTTAGCATGAAATTGAATACCCAAGTCAAGAAAGAAAGTCAGAAATAGGTTGTGGAATTTATAAGAATTTATAAGAAGGCACCTTAAGGTCCTTAGCCCCACTATTTCATTTTATGGATGGGGAAACAATCCTTGGAATGCCATTATCGACATCCTTTAGTTTTTTTTTTTTTTTTTGGGGGGGGTCTAGTTATTTAACCATTTCTGCCTCTACTTAGCTGCATTTCTCTTCATCCCATTCTATTCACTAATCAACCCAAAATAGTAGGAGATAAGAAAAAAAAAGAGCTATGGGAAAATAAGAATAGGTAGGTAGTGCCATAGTACAAAGCATGCTGGACTTGGAGTCAAGAGGACCTGATTTCAAATCTAGCGTCAGACACTTACTAGCTGTATGACCCTGGGCAACTCACTTAACCCTGTTTTTCTTCTCTGTAACCCTGTTTCCTCATCTGTAGAAGAGCTGAAGAAGTATCTTTGCCAAGAAAAACCTAAATGGGCTCATAAACGGTTGAATATGACTAAAAAAACCAAAACAACAAAATGAATGACTAAAACTTGACTTGTCAGATGGACATTGCTCTGCTCTAGGGAAGATTATTGTACTAATTATCGCTCTCTAGTCTTTGTCTCTTCCTTTGGCTTTCACAGTTCTACATTTGCTTCTTTCTCTTATTTCTTTGATCATTCCTTTTCTATCTCTACTGACTACTCCTTTTCATCTTATTTTCCCAAAATTCATAATTAAACCCCTTCTTTTTTCTCTATACCATCTTCCTTGGTGAGCTCATCCATTCTCATACTTTCAATTATCTATGTGATAATTCCAAAATTTCTTGAGTTCTAAGCTCTGTACTAAAATTTCAAACTATAAATTTCGAGTTACAATGTGTCTGACTATGGTTAATCAGACCAATGTGAGCTCAGAATGATCTACCACAGGTCAGTCACAAATAGTCCATGTGAACATCTGGGGTGGATTCTCTAGTTTTGCACATCTCCCACTTCTTTTGAGCTATTTTACTCTGCTTTGCTCATAGAACACAGCACCTCAGATGAGTATACTCCATGGTGGGTAGTCCTGTGCTAGTGTCTCTCATGTCACACAATCAATTCTTGAGAGTGTCCTTGTGTTACTTTTTCTGACAACCACATGAATGCTTGACCTGTGTGACTTCTACATAAAATAAGTCTTTTCGGCAAGTGTGCATTTGACATTTGAACAATGTGGTCAGCCAAACAGAGCTGTGCTCTCTGTAGTAGAGGTGGGATGCTTGGCAGTTTAGTTCGAGAAGGACCTCTGGTTCTGGCATCTTCTCCTGCCAGATGATCTTCAAAATCTTCCCGAGATAATTCAGGTGGAAGTGATTCTGTTTACTGGCATGGTGCTGGAAAATTGTCCATGTGAAATGTTTTAGAACAACACTCTGTAGACCTTCAGTTTGGTAGCCAGTTTAATCCCTCTCTTTTCTCTCATTTTCCTTCGGAACCTCTCCAACACTAAGTTAGCTATGGCAATGTGTACATCAACCTCATTATCAATGTGGACATCCCTGGAAAGTGTACCACCAGAATCAGTGAATACAGCATTTAAAACTTCTCCATTTGCTGCAACTGATTGTTTCATATATGGCCGATGGAATACCTGTGTTTTCTTGACTCTAATACAGTGATGTCATTTTGGTCCTCTGAGGACAAAGGACAGCAACCAACCAACCAACTATAGCTTTCAATTAACTTTCCTTTCTTATTGGATACTCTCTTTTCTCTTAGCTTCAGAGAGTTAAGCTCTAATATTTCTAATAAGCTTCTAATATTTCTGTTTGATTTGACTGGCTCCTTATTCTCTTTTTGACCTCCTAAAATGAATATGAAGGAAATATATTTGATTTTTTTATTTTACATTCTCTCCTTTGGCAATCTCATTTTGATTCCTCCATTCCAACTACCACATCTTTGCAGATGAATCTCAAATTTGTATTACCATACCCAACTTACCCCTTCAACCAGCTGCATAACTTCTCTAGTATATACCTCCAATTCATACTTACCATTTTTAACTATAGTAGAATCATAAACATATTGTCTCCCATGTTTATAATCTTGTATTAATCTCTAATTCTTTTTTCCCCTCCACTCTGAGTCAATAATTCACTAGGCTTTCTGCTTCATCTCTGCAGTGTCTCTCAAATCTGCCCCTTCCTCTCTATTTCCCCAGCTTGTATCTTGGTATATAAGCTTCTATTATTATCATCTGCATGAAAAATTGCAATTGTTTCTTTTTTTAACTTAATTTTTCTTCTTTTTTTTATTAAAGTTTTTTATTTACAAAACATATGCATGGGTAATTTTTCACCATTGACCCTTGCAAAGCCTTCTGTTCCAAATTATCCACTCCTTCCCCCCACTCTCTCCCCGAGATGACAGGTAGTCCAATACATGTAGAATGTGTTAAAATATATGTTAAATCAAATGTATGTATACATATTTAAATAGTTATCTTTCTGCACAAGAAAAATCGGATCAATAAGGAAAAAAACCTGGGAAAGAAAACAAAATGCAAGCAAATAACACCAGAGAGAGTCTGAATGCTGTGTTGTGTTCCACCTCTCTCTGGGTGTAGATGGCTCTCTTCTTCACTGAACAAGTAGAACTGGTTTGAATCATCTCATTGTTGAAGAGAGCCACGTCCATTAGAATTGATCCTCGTATAGTCTTGTTGTTGCTGTGTATAATGATCTCCTAGTTCTGCTCATTTCACTCAGCATCAGTTCATGTCTCTCCAAACCTCTTTGAAATCATCCTGTTGGTCATTTCTTATAGAACAATAATATTCCATAACATTCATATACCACAATTTACTCAGCCATTCTCCAAATGATGGGCATCCACTCAGTTTCCAGTTTCTTGCTACTACAAAGAGGGCTGCCACAAACATTTTTGCACATATGGGTCACTTTCCTTCCTTTAAGATCTCTTTGGGATATAAGCCCAGTAGTAACACTGCTGGATCAAAGGATATGCACAGTTTGATAACTTTTTGAGCATAGTTCCAAATCACTCTCCAGAATGGCTGGATGTGTTCACAATCTCACCAACAGTGTATCAGTATCCCAGTTTTCCCACATCCTCTACATTTGTCATTATCTTTCCCGGTCATCTTAGCCAATCTGAGGGGTGTAGTGATACCTCAGAGTTGTCTTAATTTGCATTTCTCTGATCAATAGTGATTTGGAGCGCCTTTTCATATGACTGGAAATAGTTTCAATTTCTTGATCTGAAAATTGTCTGTTCATATCCTTTGACCATTTATCAATTGGAGAATGGTTTGAATTTTTATAAAGTTGAATCAATTATTTATATATTTTGGAAATGAGGCCTTTATCAGAACCTTTGAATGTAAAACTGTTTTCCCAGCTTATTGCTTTCCTTCTAATCTTGTCTGTATTACTTTTGTTTATATAAAAAACTTTTTAACTTAATATAATCAAAATTTTTTATTTGGTGATCAATAATGATCTTTAGTTCATCTTTGGTCACCAATTTCTTTCTTCTCCACAGATCTGAGAGGTAAACTATTCTATGTTCTTCTAATTTGTTTATAATACCGTTATTTATGTCTAGATCATGAATCCATTTTGACCTTATCTTGGTATATGGTGTTATGTGTGGGTCAATACCTACTTTCTGCCATACTAGTTTCCAATTTTCTCAGCATTTTTTGTCAAATAGTAAGTTCTTATCCCAAAAGTTGGGGTCTTTGGGTTTGTCAAACACTAGATTACTATGGTCATTGACGATTTTGTCCTGTGAACCTAATCTATTCCACTGATCAACTAGTCTATTTCTTAGCCAGTACCAAATGGTTTCGGTAACCACTGCTTTATCATATAGTTTTAGATCTGGTACAATGAGGCCGCATTCATTTGCTTTTTTTCCCATTAATTCCCTTGAAATTCTTAATCTTTTGTTCTTCTAGATGAATTTTGTTACTTTTTGTAGGTAGTAAAATAGTTTCTTGGGAGTTTGATTGGTATAGCACTAAATAAACAGATTAGTTTAGGTAGTATTGTCATCTTTATTATATTAGCTCGACCTATCCAGGAGCATTTGGTATTTTTCCAGTTGTTTAGATCTGAATTTATTTGTGTGAAATGCAATTGCTTCTTGAGAGGAGGTCTTCCTGTTTCCATTCTTTAAATCTTACAGGTCATACCAGAAAAATCTTTCTAATATATGGATTTGATCATATCACTCTTTGTTGACTCTTTATTATATTCCTAATAAAGTTCAATTGTTCTGCCTGGCATACATTTATTAAGCACCTGTGCCAGACAGCATATTAAATACCAGGGATGCAAAAAGAGGCAAAAGACAGTCTGAATCCTTATGGAACTTTTATAATCTAATTATATCTATATTATGTATCTATACTATATATGATACTCTACTTATAGTGTTTTTTGGTGATCTCATCATCTCATATTGCTATGTGGGTTTAAATAACATTTCTGTATTGGGGATTTCCAGATCTATGTATCTAATCATATTTTTTTCCCTGAATTCTCAACATCATCAGCTGCCTATTGGACATTTTGATCTACAGGATAAGAATCTCAAACTTAACAAGTTCAAACAGAACTCATCATCTTTCCTCTCACATCTATCCCTCCTAAATTTAAGATCATAGATATAGAGCTGGACTCAGAAGTCACGTAATCCAAGTTCTCATTCAGAAAAAAACTGAATCCCAAAGTGGTTAAGATCACACGGGTCACTGATAATATTAAGTGTCAATAAATTGATCAATTGAAAAGATATTAAATATATTTTAGGAAAGGAGTTATGGATCTTTGGAATGAAGGCTGATGGATTAGGATACCTTCATAGTCAAACCTGGTCTCAGACAATTAACACTTCTTGGCTGTGTGACCCTGGGCAAATCACTTAACACCAATTGCCTCAAAAAAAAAAAAAATTAAAAAGATGTTTCCATACAACTCAAGTAATGACATAAACCTTGGACGTATTGAAAAGCAGAGTGGGAAGAACTGGAAAAAGCAAAAAGATAAAGGTAAGAGGGTTGTTTTTATCAATCTCCCAGGAGAAAAAGACAAGAGCCAGTCAGGAGGCAAATCTATCAAAAATGAAAGAGAGTGTGAAATGTGTTGATTTTAAGATAGTTAAGCAACTGAACCAATTCCCCAAATCTTATTTTAATGAGGAAAGTTAATTAATTCCTAATTATGTAAAAATGATTGTGTTAAAAAAACTTATAGGAAGCTAATAAAGAAATATTAGGGAAAAATGAAGGAACATAAACTGAGAAATATGGCATCTTACATTTTAGGTGTAGCAGAATTATCTAATAAAAGGGTTATTAACTTTTGTTCTTGTGTCTTGGGCCCTTTTGGTAAAATGCAGCTGAAATATAGTTATCAAAGTGTTTTTTTTTTAAAGTTTCCAATTCCTAGATTAAGAAGTCTTGATAATATGTTCAGGAACTATATGGTAAGGATACTAGATCTGGACTCATAAGGTCTTGGTTCTGCCATTTGTTATCTATGTTTCTCTGGATAAGTTATTTATTAATCTCTATGAGCCTTGGTCTTCTCTCTTTAAATTCCATCTTTGAGTAGTTGGACTAGGTGAACATTATGATCCAATCCAGCTCATACTATAATTAAATTTAATATCATTGTAGTATTTTAGACTTGAAAAGGACAGTAATTATTCACCCCAGGCATTCTTGAAAAGTACTTGGTGAGCTGCTGTAATTCTATGAAATACTCCATGAAAAAAACTTTGTAATTTATAGATAAACACACAATTCAGAGCGATTAGGATTTGCTCATTGGATTGTTCCATCTGCTAAATACTACTGAAATACCTGGAAAGAGTCTGTTCCCTAGCATTAGGTACCATCTTTTTATTTTTCTAATGCAAGAGGTTCTTAACAGGGGTTCCTGAACTTGGATGAGAAGGGGAAAAAAAAAATTACATCTTTATTTCAATGAAATTGTTTTCCTTGATATTCTCCTGCATTTTGTTTCATTATTATTTTGATTAGAGGTCCATGAGCTTAACTAGAATGCTAAAGGGGTCTGTGACCAGAAAATTTAGAACCCGTGCCCTAATCCTTATTGTAATTAAAAACTTCTCCTGGGAGAAAGGGCCAGGGCTGAGCTAATTGTGGACTCTTGGAACCAGTAGGGCTTTCAATGGCAGGACATCATCAGGAGCTGCAGTGGTATATTCACAAATGCTGCCTCTTGCCCCCTGCCTGCTGCTTCCTCTGGTCCTGAGCTTTTGCTGAGAGTATAAGGCAAAATGCAAGAGTCAGGGGAAGAGCTTCTGTCACTTCTCCCCATGAGACTATTCGCAGCATCACATCTCAAGATCTAAAATTGGAAGTGAAAGTTGGAGATCAGTCAGGAGCCTGAGGGTTCAGGGCAGCTCTCCCAGAGTCCTGTTTCATCTTGAGGTTTTTGTGCAATTTCTATTTCTTTTCTCTTGCCTTACCTGGATTTCTCTTACAATCCCTACCCTTGGCTGTTCCCCAGTTCTCATCCCTTCCTAGGAGTCCCACCTTTTTTAATCATGTCTGCCAGCTCCCCTTTCTCCTTTTACAGGATTCTTTATTTCAGTCAGTCATTTATTAAACCACTTATTAATAAACAGCATTCATATAATGCTTTAAAGTTGCAAAGTATTTTACATATGTTATCTCACTGATCTTCATTATCACTCTGGGAGGTAAAGGCTGTTATTATCCCCATCTTACAAATCAAGAAACTGAGGCTGAGTTATTAAATGACGTCAGGATTTGTACTCAAGTTTTCCTGATATAAGGTCTAGCTAGCTATCCAATGTACCACCTAATTTCCTTAATTTCCATGTGTCAGAGGCTGTACTAAATGCTGGAGATAAAAAGGCAAAAAATGACTTATTCCATTTTCTCATCTATCTGTCTCTTCCTATTAATAGCCATATATTTCTGATTTTTGGTGTCAATCTCTCCAAAACATTTTTTTTGTCCTATCAAGGCCAGGAAGGTTATATTTCTCCCTTAGGGTGCTCAGGTAACCTGTTCAGAGAACATCTATTTCTTTGCTACCTATTTGAACACCCCCCACCTCCAGTCTCACTGGTTATGTTCCCTCCATTTTGAGGGGCACTGACTAGCACTAGTTCCATTTGACCACTTCATGTCAATTGGCTTTTCCAAAAAAGTTTTTGCTTTAGATATAGCAAGAACAAACAAGTAGACATTTTCCCTAACATTCTGGGAACCTAATCATCTTCCTACCATCTTGGTCTCTGCAGATCTCAAAATTTAGCTCAATCTAGGACCATGATTAAACCCAAATTGTTCTTGCTGGCAGTGACTAATCAACAATAGGCCCCAGACCAAGCCCCTCTTGGTCACTGTTTAACCTCTATTTGGCTCAGAAACAATAGCAATTGTTTCTATTTGGACCAGAAACAAGGTCTTCCACTGCAGCCAGGGCCATCTCCAGTCATCCTGATCCATATCTAACCACTAGACCCAGATGACTCCAGAGGAGAAAATGAGACTAGAGCCTTTGTACAGCTCTCCCTCACTTCAATGCAATTCACTTGCATGTCATGGCATCACATCCCTAATATCATAGTTCTCTTTGAGAAGGACAAATAACAACAATAGCACACTCATTATCTGGGCCCACTTACTTGACTACTGACTTTGTGATGTTTAGTAAAATCTGGTAGAACTTTAAGCCACTTGAGATCAGGGACTGTTACTTTTTTTTGTTTTTTGTGTCCCCATCACATAGCATAGTGGTTAACACATAATAAATGCTTACTAAATGCTTGTTGAATTAAGTCTTTAGTATTTTTTGCCTTTATTATTACTTTAGCAATTCCTGTTTTATCTTTATTCTGTAGAGCTCAGGGTCAGCCTTTTCCCTTCTCTTGTCATACTCTGACTCAGAAATAATTTTTCTCTTTTCGAAATTTCCTAGGTTTCTTAGTCTGGACCTTCCTTTTGTCCATATCACATTACACAACTTGTATCACATAAGTCCTCCTATTATATTGGAAAATCCTTCAGAGGAGGGATTGTATGGTTCATTTTTTTTTAATATTCCCAATAATTAATCCATACTGAAATCCTCTAAAAGATATATAATTTTGTCAGTAGCGCAGCAACTCTTTTAAGACACATCACAAATTGATGTGCCTTTTCTCTGAAATTATCTCCAATTTATCTTGGACATATTTGTTTTTTTATGATTTCTCCTCTATTTGACTAAGTCCTTTGAAGGCTGGAACTCTCTTGCCTTCCTTTATATTTTCAGAACTTAACACAGTAGATCTTTAATAAATGCTTTGTTGAATTAACTTTGACTTGGTAGATACATTTTGGGTGGGGGCAAAATGAATAAATGAACAAATGAATGAATGAATGAAAAAACCCATTTATTAAAGTTACTATATACAAATTCTGTGCTCGGGGTTGAGGACAAACCAAAAAGCAAGATAACCTTGCATAGTTGGATATTCTGTATTTGAGTTTTTGGCTACAAGTTAGATGGAAGGCTCCCATGGTCATTGTAGCATAGTGAGTGGCATCTTACATTGCTAAGAACTCTGGAAGTGAAAACCTTTTTTTTCCTTTTAAAGAGGCAGGGGCTGTAACTCCTACAGAAGCAGTTCCTCTCCTCCTTCCCCTTATCTCCACAGAGGTTGCTTCCCTCAGGCTAGAATCTTCAGGTCATTGAGAATTCAAATGACTTGGCTAAAATCACATAGCTAGGAACTCAAAGATGCGATTTGAAACCAAGTCTTCCTCACTCAAAATCCAACATTTGCTCCATTCCATCAGTAAAATCAAACTCAAATAGAAATGGTTCCTTGTGGGTAGCATATTGATTTAGAAAATCACAAATTAACATCATGCATATTGTATGATGTTTTTGTTATTTTGTCAAACATTTCCCAATTACATTTAATTTGATTCAGCTGCAGTGAGTAGTTTTGTGCTTTGTTTGTCTGCTTTCTCTTTTTTTTTTTTCCTCTGCTTTCTTTCTCTCCTCACCATGTTTGTCTGCTTTCTTCTCTGGCACAAGGTGAGCATCTAATAAGTATTTATTGAACAGAAATCTTGTTTCCTCTTCTAAATTTTGAGCTCTTTGAATTTTTTGTAGCTTCAGGGCCTCACATAGAGTTTTGTGCATAATAGGCCTTCGTTATACTTATTGATTTAGGTGAAATTCTCAAAACTTAGGGCAATAATTGCTTCTGATGCTATGCCAAAGTTCCCTTT
The DNA here is from genome assembly GCF_902635505.1 of Sarcophilus harrisii. Lineage (NCBI taxonomy): Eukaryota > Metazoa > Chordata > Mammalia > Dasyuromorphia > Dasyuridae > Sarcophilus > Sarcophilus harrisii. The sequence goes on from NC_045427.1 coordinate 598,626,255, forward strand.
TAATGCTGTGACCCAGTTTCTCCAATTGTCCTAGTTAGTTATTCTGCCTTAGGTTATAACCTTTCCCTCTTAATGTTTGAGATAAAAGGTTTTATAGACATTCCTTCTTAATGTTTGACAAGATAAAGGTTTATCCATTTTAGATGTCATTAGAATATCAGTAACCTTCATATATTAGGTTATCCCCACCTAGGTCCCTCCATTATGTCATTGTTGTTGTTATTCCATAAAAAGCTTGCTGTCCCGATACTCGGGCTAGACTCTTTGAGATGATAGTCTCATCTAGCCCTATGATCAACATGAATCCGTTGATCCCAGTATTTCTCTCCATTTAATAAACTATTGAATTGGTCTCTAATCTCTGTCTCGTTCAGTTTCTTTGGCATTATACTGACTAATATAACTGAGCAATGGGTAAGGTTGGAATCAGACAGAGATAACCATCTCAAATGACTAATCTTTGGAGTGATGATCTCCATTGGACTTCTGTGATGTACTGAGAATTGAAACCTTTATATTTCTTTTGAGGGAAACTCAAATACAGAATATCCATCTATGCCCAGAAAATTGTTGGAACAACCCAATTTCCCACCCTCTCCTCTCCCAATAGCAGTTTCCTTTATGGTTTTTATGCTTGGACCCCAGAGGTAAAAAGGGTATTGGGAACAGAAAATAGATAGCATGGAGCCAGAAGAATGTCCTTCCCTGTATACAAGGGCATTTGTGATTTCATCAGAATAGAGAATTTGGAAAGACAACATGGCAGAGTCCATTAGAGAGCCAGCCTCAAAGGCTTTAGAAGACATGGGTTTCATCCTTCATCTGATCCATACTGTGTCATCTTGGAAATATCTTAGAGAATTTTCTTACACTAAGGTAAATCTTGTACAGGGGAACCTATATAATCCAGAAGAGAGGTAGAATTTGAATCCACATCTAAACTCCAAGTTTAGCATTCCATTGTTTCTAGAGTTGATAGTATTAGAGACCCTTCCCAGGCTCATTTAGGTAAAAAGGTTGAAAAATTGTGTTATAATTGTATTTGCTTTTAACATTTCCAAGGCAGCTATCAACTTCTTAAACTACCCAGGAGAAGAAAATCCCCTCTGGCTTTTGTGGAAGATTCTAAATATTCAGGGATAGGTGAGAATAAGCATTAGCAGCAACTCCTGTTAGTTTCAGCACAATTTGAATGTCAAGTGATCACTCTTGGCTGTTTAGAAAAACGAAATATAGCAATTTTACAGACAAAAATAAATCAACCTTCCTGTTAATAAAATGTACTTCTTCTCTCCTTTGGCTTCAACTTTCAATGCCTTACTAGGGTCTGAAGACCTGCCTGGTGCAGCTGCCACTGTAAATTTTTTTTTCCTATTGCATTGATGGACTCTGTGATCATGGCAGTCTGTTAGGGCACATTATGGTCACTATGGTGGACTTGGAAGATTGGAAAGGACAGAGAGTGAACTGTCAGTGTGCAGGGTACTTGATGACACAGCCATGGAGGATGTATAGAATTAGCTTGGGTAGGAAGGGATATTTCTGAAGGAGACCTAAGGAGTATCACAGAGAATTAGGCATAAGATCCCATTATAGAGGTTGGGAGTAGTCCTGGATAAGTAGGACCCCAAGACAGCACTTCCAAAGATCACATGAAATAGTGTCAGGCAATTGGCTGACTAGGAGTGCGTGTCTAGGAAATCAACACTAACCTTCTTAGAATTTCCCAGAGGATTTTAGATTGAATAACATATTATAGATTGAGAACTGGAAAATAACCTTGAAGGCACCATTTTCCAGGAGATTGACCCCTCCAAAGTTTTAAATGATGTGTCCCAGTTGCATGGTAGTAAGTAGCCAAAATGAAATTTAAACGGCCCTCTGATTCCTAAACCAAGACATTTTTCACTGTCTCTGCAATAATAACTGCATTCATGTTGTGCTTTAAGATTTGCAAAGAGCTTTAGGTGTTATCTAATTTGATACAACAATCCTGAGGCATAGGTACTATTTCATTTTATAGATGAAATTGAAATTGAGAGTAGTTAGGTTTACTTAACTCAACAATCACAGACATTTGGCATAATAATGAAAGCAGAAGGCACTTAACCACAAAGTAGATACAGGCTAAGTAAGATTATGCCCTCAAACTTTTAAGCTTTATAAGAAATTTTAAGTCTGCTGTTGAGGACTGCAGGGTGTGATTTCCAAATGTAGAATTCTCTTTCATAATAGGCCCTTAGTAAGAGTTTGTTGATTTTACTTTAACTGACTCCTTAATCAACCTGTCTGAATGCTATCTTTATAATTTTTCCACTTCTCCATCCTAAAAAAAACAAAAACCCCAAACCAAAAAATTAAACTTAATTTTTCTAATTTAATTGATGGTACTATTTCCAGTGTCACCTGGCCTGGAAACTCTCGGGTATTTTCTCCTCTTTCCCTTTATTCCACCCTACATCTAATCTCTTACCAAATTTAGTCACTTTGATCTCTGCAATGTCCCTCGCATCTGACCTCTCTTATTTTCCTTATGAAAATATTCTTTTCCCACTGTCATACTTGGCCAGGCCATTATTAATTCTCTTCTGGACTATTAGAATAGCTTCTAATCAGTCCCCTGCTTCATTTTATACTAATCAATTCCATACACTCTCTTTTACCACCAACTAGTCATTGCTTGATCTCATCCTGCTTTCATATTGCTCTCTCCAGTTCTGCAATTGCCCCCCTTCCTATCTCGTCTAGCAAAAGCTCTCTCTTCTTTCAGGGAAGAGCTTGGATCATCTCTTCCATTCTCCTCATTGCTGAATCTCCCATAGCTCAGTGTTTGATCTCTGATATACTTATTTCACTCTGATTTATATTTGTCCTGTCTTCCTATCAACACTTTGAATGCAAAAGCTGTCATTTTTTCCACCTTTGTTTCTATGTAATAACATTTTTCATCTCTGTCAGCATACTGATAACAAGCTATTTTCATCATTGATGACAGGAGCCACATTTGCATTCTGAGATTCACTGTGATAAATGAGGGAGGACTAAAAGGGGAGAGTCAAAGGTGGTGTGTGGGAGGATGCAAGATCCCCTTTCCCAAATTAACTAATCAGAGACATCTTTAGGTACAAAGAGAAAGCATTTATTTAGTCCCTGCAGGGAGAGGCCCAGACACACCTGGGAGCCATCCCAACTCTGCCATGTGCTCCTGGAACCCAGCCTGCTTCTGCCCTGTCCAGGATTTAAAAGCAAAAGATCTGAGCCTTCTCGCTGGATAGACTAAAAGGACATAAATGTTGTGCCAGTTTCCTTTTATTGTCCTGCCTCAGTTTCCCTAAATTGTTCTGTCTCAATCCCCTTGGTTGCAAACCCCCTTTCTGACCATTAGGACTGAGATAATTAGGGCTGGGAGCCCTGACCATTAGCATTTCATAGGGAGGTAAGTTAGAGATGTGCTTACATCTCTCTTGTTCCAGACTGTATCCAATGTATCAGAATTTATGGTTCTATCCCGAACCTGTCAGAACCCGATTGATGGTCCCTGCCTGGAGATTCCCATGCTCATTAGTGTTCTGACTCCACCCCTTGCCTTTGTCTCCCCTGATCTCTGGAGCCCTATAAAAATCACTGGAATCTCACACTGATGCTGAGTTCTTTGAGATGGAAAGTCCAATTCAGCCCTGGAGGGACAAATGGATTCTGCTCTGCCCCCAGACAATCTCTCCCTCTCAGAAACCCAAATAAAATATTAAAAACTCTCTAATTTCTATCTTGCCTCAGTTTCTCCAGCATTACATAACCACCCTTGACTAATGGTCCCCAGTGTTGGCTGCCTCCCACAAGTCATGGTACTTTCTGCAACTTCACTAACTTCTTGTATCCCAGGGTTCAAAGTGCATCCCTCCAGAGACCGTGTGATCTCTCTTCCCTCCTCCTCGCTCCCCCCACCTTCCAGGGTCCCAGTTCTGGGAACAGGAATCATGTGACTCAATACCAAGAAATACTTCATCAATCAGTCCCAATCAGTGGCTCTTATATTGTGAACCTGGGTAATGAGAAAAACAGTAAAGCCTCTGAAAGGAATGGAGAAGTTGGGAGGACCACTGGGTTTAGGGAGGAAAGATGGGGTCTGTTTTGGACATATTGAGTTTGAAGTGTCTCAGAGACATATAGGTGGAAATGTCAAGCAAGGAATAAAAACAACAACATATGTGTTCATCAAAGATGTTTGCAGTTATTAAGGAAGAGGTCCAAATAGAAGGATTTTTTAGAGATGGCAGATTCTTTCAGGTAATTTTGTTTGATAACATGATACTGAATTTATCAAAGCCCCCAAATACTAGAAGCCTAGGACAATGAGATCCTATGCTATTCAAAAGAGGCATGTTTATCAATTTACCAAAAAAAACCCCCAAAAAACAACAAAAAAAACACCCAAAACCAAAAAGCAAAACAAAACAAAAAAAAAAAAAACCAACTTTTACTTTTTCAAGGTCATGTCTCCCTGATCTTTGTGAAGGGTGTACCTGGATTAGAAAAATTTTGAATCTCAACCCCCTCCCAGACTCTTGAGAGCATCCCCACCCTCCTACTTGGTTCCCAAAGGAAACTCCCACAATTATCCTTACCCACAATTCATTTGGAGATCTTGGCCTAGGGCTTAATCATCACCCATTACTGACCTGGAAATTCCTCAATTCATCTGATGATCTCTCCCTAGCCCTGGGCCATTAAAAACTTAATATAATCTGTATCCCAGCCTTTGCTATCTTCCTAATCAGGAACTAACCCACTGAGAGAGCTACTCAGTGAAAATAAACCCATTTCTGCCAAAAGCCTTGCTTAGAGATTGGGACTGAGAATTCTTTCACAAAACCTGTAACACCACCCTGGGGTGTAAGAGTATTCTCACCCCTCAACAGTCATATCAATAAAACTACAAAACTTATTTTGTAGAGCAAGAAAAAAAAATAAAATTTTTCTGGAAGAACAAAATGTCAGTAATATCAAGGAAATTAATGAAAAATCAAATGCAAAGGAAGGTGGTTTAGTTGTATCAGATCTAAAACTGTATCACAGAGTGGCAATCATCAAAACTATTTGGTACTAGCTAAGAAACAGAGTAGCGGATCAGTGGAATAGATTAGATATACAAAACTGTAGTAAATATTTGTAGTAATCTACTATTTGGTAAATCCAAAGACTCCATCTTCCAGAATCAGAACTTACTACTTGACAAAAACTTCTGAAAAAACTGGAAAATATTATAGCAGAAACTAAGTATAGACCAACACCGCATACGCTATTCTAAGATAAAGTTGAAAGATAAGTTGAATCATGAAATGTCATGATTTAGACATAAAGGGTGATATCATAAGCAAATTAGGAGACTAAGGAATAGTATGCCATAAGATCTATGGAGAAGGGAAGAATTTATGACCATATAAGGCAGAGATTATGAAATGCAAAATGATTGATTCTGATTGCATTAAATTTTAAAAAAGTTTTTGCACAAACAAAATCAATGCAACCAAGATCAGAAGGAAAGCAGAAAGCTGGGAAACAATTTTTATAGTTAATGTTTCTGTTAAAGGCCTCATTTCTATATAGAGAATTAAGTCAAATTTATAATTCAGGTCATTCTCCAATTGAATAGTCAAAGTATATGAAGAAAACACTTTTAGATGAATAAATAAAAGCTATCTATAACCATGTGAAAAAATGTTCTAAACCACTATTGATTGAAGAAATGCAAATTAAAACTCTTCTGAAGTACCATCTCAAACTTTGGCTAATATGATTGAGAAGGATAATGATAAATATTGAAAATATGGAAAGATCAGAACACTAATGAATTGTTGGTGGAGTTAGGATCACATCAAACTATTCTGGTAATTTGGAACTATGTCCAAAAGGATCTGTGTATCAATCTGTGTATAGTCTTGATCTAGCCAAATCACTACTAGGTCTATATTCCAAAGAGATTATAAAAAAAGGAAAAGGGACCCACATGTACAAAAATATTTATAGCAGTTCCTTTTGTGCTGGCAAAAAAGTGGAAATTGAGGGGATGCCCATCAATTGTGGAATGGCTGATCAAATTGTGGTATATAAATATAATGGAATATTATTGTTTTATAAGAAATTATGAGCAGGCAGATTTCAGAGAAAACCTATAAAGACTTATATGAACTGATACTGAGTGAAATGAGCAGACTCAGGAGAACATTGCACACAGTAACAGTAATATTGTACAATGATTTAACTCTTCTCAGTGATGCAATAATCCAAGACAATTCCAAAAGACAAATGATGGAAAATTTCATCCATATCCAGAGAAAGAACTATGGAGTCTTTATGCAGATGAAAGCATACAGTTTTCAGTTTGGGAAATTTTTTTTCTTTTGTTTTTTCCTTTTTGTTCTTAGTCTTGTGTATGGAACCATGTTTAACATGATTTTATGTATATGACCTATGTCAGATTGCTTGCTGTTTTGGAAGGAGGGAGAAAAACTTGGAACTCAAAATTTTATAAAAATAAATATTGAAAGCTATGTTTTCATGTAATCGGAAAACATTTTTTACTTTAAGTTTTTTAAAAAACCTGAAAAAATAGATCACTACATAAATTTCAGGTATGTGTTAAACAATGATTCAGAACCAGAATTGAACTGAAGGAAGAGGGTAGGTTGGATCATACTGGGGAAATTACATGGCACTTTGAATAATTCCAATCACCATCTTAACACAAAGCCATCAATATTCTCAAAAGAACTGAAATTACTAGTTGCTGTAGAGGTAAAGGAGAGATGTATGATGAATATAAGTAAGCTGCAGTATATTTCCAATAATGAAGAAATGGCATAAATTAATTCAACCAGTAAATATATGATTGAAACGAGAAACAGGCTGGACAAGAGAGCAAGAAGAGATAAAAGACAAGACTCTCATGGAATGACATGATGCTTTCATGGGACATTAAATGGAAATATTATAATACTAAGTGGAAACTCTTAGATATCAAAATTTGGCTTTTTCTACAATTATTTAAAAACATTAGACAATTAGCAATTAAACATGAAAACCACTCAGAGGAGAGTATCCTAATATTCCCTGTTTGAAGGGGTAGGTGGTTGGGGACAAATGGCTGAAAACTCCTATTGTTCAGATTTTTATAATTAGTCTCATCAACACAAATATTTTGGTAAAGTTATGAGAGAATATAAACAAGAATCTTATAGGGTAAGAAGTCATTGATCAATTTTACTCTGAAATAATGGAGGAGGCAGGTAAGCTCTCAGATTCATTGAATTATAAATTTAGTAAGGGGTTTATGTTTGTTTATTCTTTTTTTTCCTGGTGGTAAGCCTCAAGAGGGAAGTGAATATAAACTAAATATGTTCTCTTTTTCCAGTGCCTAATACAGTGATTTGCACAAAGTAAGCACTCAATACATGTTTGCTGAATATGTTAGCTGTTTTCATAAAAGATGAGGGTAAGAATCATAAGAGATGTAATTTAGGAAAACAGGTTTGTTTTTTATAATCTCATTAAATACTGAATTTGGTGTATCTGAGTCATAACTCATCTGTTAAGTAAGATTTTAAATAACTTTTTTTAAGGTTATTTAAAAAAAAAAAATTTCTCTTAAGGAAATGGTTTCATATCAGAAAATGTTAAATCTGTAGCAACTAAGTACTTCTGATGACTCAGAATGGATCAGTCAACAATGTAATTAAAAGAAAAAAAAAAACCCAGCAACACCCAGTGACCTATGTTTTCTTTATATATGTAAATAGACAAGATTGCTCCACCATTTCCCATAAAAACCAGGGACTATCAGAAGTGCACAGAAATGGGAGAATGAGTGAAATAATTAAAAAGTAATCATACATCATGATGAGGTTACAAGAAAAGTCCCTCTAACCAAATTCAGTTGATTAATTCAGTTGAGGTGTTTGGTCTTCCTGAATTTACCTTAATTGGAGTCCCCTTACAGAATTATTTATTACATTTTAACTCAAGACAATGGCTTATATGTTAAAAGGAGGGTTAGGAATACTTGGGTGCTGAAAGGAAATTATAAGTCAAAACTAGTCTTATTAGCAAGTATTTGTCAGTTATCCACCAAATTTGGGGGTTACACATCATTAACCACTGTTTGTTAAATCTGGGGATTATACAAGTCATTAGTAATTGTTTACAAAATTTGGAGGATACAGATATCAGTAGTAGTTATTTCTTCAAATCTGAAGAGCATATATATACATTGCCAAACTGTACCACTCAGGTCCTTATTACAGAAAACTTACCTACTTGCATATTCAGAGTCCACAAAATGGAGGCTTAAAATAAAATGGAGTAAGTTATGGCAAGGTAACAAACTCATTCTCATTATAAGGAATACTGTGAAGAATGTAAATTACCAAAGTGGATTTGAGAAAGGTCAGGAATCCATGGGAGGGAATGAAAGCCCGCATCTTTGTCTTATCCCATTCCTAATTCTCCTTCTTTCTCAGTGAAATCACATGTCATCTTTGAGCTTCTAGAGACAACATAAGACTTACCCCGATTGCAAAACAAGGTGCGACTCCTTGTGATCTCTCATCATTAATACCCAAACAACTGCCAGGAGCTTTACACCTCTCATGCTTCCGGCTCTCTTTGGACACTGCCATTCTCTTGATGCAGGAGCTTGGCAACTCATGCTTCTAAGACTTCTGGTTGGTCTTTGCCTTCAAAACTCTTCCCCCTCTAGTCCCCTCCCCTCAGCTCTCAAAGTGATGCTCCTGACAACACAGGACCAACCACAGCACCCCCACTCTTCTGCTGCTGCCCCACTTCAATAAAATCCAGTAGCTCCTTATCACTCCTTGGATCAAAAATCCCCTTTGGCTTTTAAAGTTCTTCCAATTTTTCCAGTTTTACTTCCCTCCATATATTCTTTGATTCAGTGACACCATATTTATTCTTCACATAAGACACTCTATAGCCTATGTAACATTTTCACTGGCGCTTTCTCATGCGGAGAATTCTCTTATTTCCTTCCTCTAGCTTCTCTGACTTCTATCTCAGTTTTAACTTTCTTCAAGGTTTTAATCATTTTTTCTTTTTAATGCTAATGTCTTCCTTTTATAGTCGAAAGATATCTTTAATTTGGGTAAATCTTATATTGCCTCTAGAAGCCCCAATTTATCCTTTTTTTCTCTGTACACAGTAGTTTGCATACTGTCTTCCCTATTAGAATGTGAACTCCCAGAGTGCAGTAAACTATTTTTGCCTTTGTATTCCCAATGCTTACATAATGCTTGGCAAATAGTAGGAGGTTAATGCTTGCTGACTAGACAAGTAGCAGGAATTGAGATCCTGCCCAATTACAGCCAAATATGGCTTGAAGAAATTCAAAGAGCAAAGGATATATATTAAAACAATCAAAGCACTGTCATGCAGATGTCAAGATTTGGTGGTAAGCTCACAAGGGAGGATATAATTTTTTTCTTGGTTTTAGCTGTTATTTTGTAGCTTTTCTCTCCTTAGCAAATCCCTTCACTTCTTTGGGGCTCACTCCCCCCCACAATTTACCCATTGAAGAGGTATGAGACCACCCCATCTAAGGTCTGTTCCAGTTTAATACTTGTGATTATGACCATGATGAATCAATAAGGATTCCTAAGTTCTTGAGAAGAGAAACTAGAACTGAAGGGGGTCTCAGAAAGACCTTTTGTATTACTCCCTCATCCTTTTTTCACCAACACCAAGGAGTGGGTGGTGAGCAGGAGAGGGAAAGCAACACCTTTGTAAAGGCAGACCTGTTATCACACTTACAAGGCATCAAACTGTCTGAAACCTAATTTTTTTTTTTTCATTTGTCTGCTTCTATGTCAATAGGTGACAGAAATGGAGGGGATCTTGAAGATTATTCTGAACCATTCCTTCACTCTATATGTGACAAAATCCAAGCAGGGGAAGTGACTTTTCTCACCTCCCCCCAAAAAGAGGAATTCAGGATTTAGACGATTTAGACAAAATTATGAAATCAATGCAACCCAAGTTTTTTTTTTTTTTCCTTTTCCTAATACCTACTTTTTCATGTACTCCTCCTGTCTTCCCAAAATTTTACTGACTTTAATCTGTGCTAAAGACGGGCTGGAATCAGTCATTTACACCTTATTATAAATTTGCAGCTCTGTGTATTATCTGCTAGGAATATTTGAATACATTCTCTCAACATGGAATGAAACGCTCACTATCCTGTTAAAAGAATTCAGTCAAAAGACTGGGAGAAAGGCATAAACAGTCAATCAGCAAATATTTGTTAAGCTAAGCACTGTTGGACTCTGGGAATACAAAGTCAAACAATCTCTACACTGAAGGAGTTTATACTATCAAGGGAGACTAGTAAACAAATATATACACACACACACACACACACACACATATATATATGTATGAATGAATTCAAAACAAATACAAGGTAGTTAAAATATAAGATAGGTAGAGCACTAGAATTTGGAAGATAGGAGACATCTTTAGAGTGCTTCTCAATCTTTGAAATTATACTTTAGAGCAGATTATATGACTCCCACAGCTATGAGTAGGAGATGGATTCTTAACCAAATAAGAAATGGAGCCAGTTACAAAAGACAAAATGTAAATATCTAGGATAGAAAGAGAAGTAATTAAATATGTGTTTGGGGGGTGAAATCTTATCAAATTTCTTTGATAAAGAGTTTGGTATCTAAGACATTGAAATAATTTTTCAAAATAAATTTTTATTGATAGCTTCTGTTTCTTATATCATAATTATCCAAGGTATCCTTCCTCCTATCCCTCCTGAGTCATCCCATATAACAAATACTTTTGGAAGGAAAAAAAACCCCAGCATAATTAGTCAATACATTGAAAATATCCAAAAACTGATCTTATAGATAATACCCACCTCCCACCTCTACATTAGGTGGGATTGGAGTTGTCCTCATATCTCCTCATTCAAGTCTTATTGGATTTTTGTAATTCTGAGTCTATTTTTTTTGGTGTGTATTCTTTCAATTTACATTGTTAGAATTACTGCAGTTATGCTGCTTTCTTGGCTGCATTTACTTCACTCTGCATCAGTTCAAACAGATCTTCCAATGCTTCTTTGTATTCATCACACACATAATTTTTTACAGTACAGTCATATTGTATTACATTCATGTACCACCATTTGTTTAAGCCATTCCTTAATTGATGGACATCTAGTTTCCAATTCTTTGTTATATATAAGCAACATGTATTTATACAAAGAGACATTTATATACATATACATAACACATACATATATATATGTGTATCAATGGATATGGCAAACAGGCATTGCCTGGTAAGTGATCAAAAGATGAACAGTTCTCACAAGAATTGCAAAGTGTTTGCAACCACATTAAAGAATGGCAAATCATTATTATACACAAGAGGTTAGGTGGCATAGTAATAGAGGGCTGGGCCTAGTCAGAAAGACTTGAGTTCCAATTTTGTCTCATAATCTTAGAGACCCCTGGACAAGTAACTTAATGTGTATGCCTCAGTTTCCCAGTCTGTAAAATGGAGATTAAAATAATAGCACCTATCTCCTCAGACTGTTGTGAAGATTAAATGAAAAAATAATTGTAAAACAGAGAGTCTGTGACATAATAAGCACTACATAAATGTTAGCTATCATTATTATTATTATACATTGGCAAAGATGACAAAAAATGGTGATGTTACAGGGACTGTAGTATGATTAGGAATTAGGCATACTAAAATACACTGCTATAGGACTCTGAAATGCTATATATATATTTTTCCCCCTCAAATATTTTTTCCTCTAATTACATGTAAAAAGATATCACCATTTTGAAAAGCAATTTGGAATTATGTAATTAAAGTGACTAACAATCCCTATATTTTTTGATCTTTAGTCTTTTACTGGACCCATGCCATAAGAAAATCATTGATAAGAAGAAAGTTTCCATACACACCAAAATATTTATAGCAGTGCTTCTTATGATAGTAAAGAATTAAAAACAAGTTGATGCCCACTGACTGGAAATGACTAAACAAAATGTGGCACATGAATATAATGAAATATTACTGGGCTATAAGAAATGATCAATGTGATGAATGCAGAGAAACATGAACAGATCAACATGAACTGATAAGACTTAAGTAAGCACAGCCAAGAAAACACCACAGACAGTAACTGTCCCAACATAAATGAAGAAAACCACCACACATCAAAAAGTAAAGCGAACACAGCACATTTCTAAGATCAAGCTCATCCTGATACATCCTCCATAGAAGTGAGCAGGCCCACAGGTGACACTGCACACGTTTATGGAATTTTTTTCAATGCATTAATTGGTTGTGCTGATTTTTTTCCCTTTTCTTTTCTTCCTGTCTTAAAAACTGATGACATAAGAAAACAAATACAAAAGCTTATTTTAAAAAATTACATCTTTAGAAGGCAGCTGTTCTGTCACTCTGGCAGTAACATATCTCAGGTACAAGGATCAGGAAAAACCATTCATTCATCCAACATATACTGATTAAATGCCTACTCTGTGCAAGTACATAGGCACCAGGGCATGCTGCTTTGATGCCTCTTGGGAAAGACGTCTCCAGTGGGATCTCTGCTAGGCCTTTAGCCACAGGATGGCCTGTGTATAAAATTCATAGATAACAAAAAGTGGTAAGAAAGACATTAAGCACGTTGGGTAAAAAGTGTTAGTACTGTACTGAAAAAGATGTTGCCAGGTGAGAGCTTTGGGTCAAATAGAATTTAAAAGGAAAAAAGTCAGCAGTACAAATTAAGATGGAGAGACACATTCAGACAAGAATTCATCTGGGAAAGATAGGTGGAGCCATGGATAGAGCTCTTCATTAGAGATCAGAACAAGTTCAAACCCTGCCTCAGACACTAACTGGTTTTGTCCCTAGGCAATCTCTTTCAATCTGTTTCCTCAACTGTAAAATGGAGACAAGGTTGTTGGGTAAATCAAACGAGATGTTTGTAAAGCACTCTGCAAACCTTAAAGTGCTATATTAATACAAGTTTTAGTGAACTACCAGCAGAAAAATTACAATGCACCAAAAAGGTAAATTTAATCTCAGGTTTCATTCTGAGAGGCACAGTGTTCAGAAATTAAGATGTGATCATCCCGCTTTATTTTTGACCATGTCAAATTATACCTAGAATATCATGTGCAATTCTTAAGAGCCACATTTTAGGAAGTACATTGATAAGTTGAGTATTTCCTTGAAAAGGAAAACCAAAATACTGAAAGGCCCCAAGAACCTGCCAGATGAGAATCAAAGCAAAGATTCTAATATTTATTTGGTCATGGACACTTTTTGGCAATCTGGTAAAGCCTGTGGATCCAGTCTCTAGAAAATGCTTATAAAACAAAATGCACAGGATTACAAAGGAAAATTACTCCAAGTTGATATTAAAAAATATAAAATTCATAGACCTCTTAAAGTATATTCTCAAGAGTCCTTAGTGGTCTGTGAATCCCAAATTAATAACCCTTGAAAAAACTAGATAGAGATGGTTAGCTGGGAAAAAAGTTTGGGCTATCTCTGTGGGTTTGGGGGAAAAGATATATTCAAACGTCTAGAGGATTATCATATGGAAGAAGGAAGAAGGTCTAGGTGGCCCTAGGGGATAGAACTAAGATCAGGATGAAGGAGTATCTAGTAGTGGAATGAATTGCCCACTGCAGGAGATGGCCATTTCTTCTTTTTTGGGGGTGTCTTTAATCAGAGGAAGGATAATCACTTGGGTGTGCTGTTGAAGGCATTTGGAAGGAGTGGGTCATGTTGTACTAATGCTTTTTCCTTCTATTTACATTGTATCTATTTTGTATGTACAATTTTTTTTTTCTGAAACCCCATGTCTTGAAAAAGTAACTCCTTTATGACAAAGGCTGGAGGAAATGGAAACTCAGTAAAAGCAGATGAAGCAAGGGATACTTTTAGAATATACTCCTCATGTGGTGATTCAAAGCAATTCCAATATTTCTGAAGTGGAAAATATCAATCACAGTCAAGAAAACTATGGAGACTGAGTGGATAGAAGTATAGTACTTTCTCCTTTTTTTCTTTTGGTCTGATTTTTCTTACAGATAACAAATATGAAAATATATTAAAAAGATTGCATAAATTTAATCTGTCAAATTGCTTGCTGTCTTGGGGGGAAGGGAGAAAAACTTGAAATGTAGTTGTATAAAAATGTTGAAAATTATATTTACGTGTATTTGGAAAAATAAAATTCTATTTAAAAAAAGAAAAAAAATATTGCTTCCAAAAAGATGAAGAATAGTAAGAATTTTTTTTACCACACTGCACAGAGTCAGAGATATCTGGTGGGTTGTGTTTTTTTGGTATTGTTAAATAGGAGTTGTATTCAGGTTGGCTTCTCTCCTAGGAGATGGGGAAAAAAAATTCAAAATGCCTCATTCTCTCCATCTTAAGGAGAATAATGTCTTTCTTAAAACTAACCACCTTCCACCCCCCTCCCCCCACCCCCAACATTGTGACAACTGCATGTTTAAAAAAGATCTGAACTGGAAGAAAAAAAAAAAAAAAAAAAGACTGCTGAGCTCTCTTAAGAGCTTGGAGAGTGGAAGAATACTTTTCCAAAGAAGGACCATTGCATACTTGGAGCAAAGAAAAAAACCAACTACTCTTTTTGTTAAAAGGGAGAACTAAAATATTGGAGCCAGGATCCAAAAAGGTCTTGAGGCACTAGAATGTTGGGCTGAGTCTAACCACCTGGAATTTAATAGGGATACAAGTAACAAAATTCTGTAACAGGTTAAAGAAAAAACTTTGTTAAGTAGGAGATGGAGGTTGAGCTCAACAAGTCTTTGGAAGTGGAATGAGAGTTTATTTAATCAGCACTATTGTGATAAGGAAGCCAAGAGAACTAATGCTGTCCATAAGCTGTTTTGAAAGTTTTAGTACCCAAAGCTCTACTGCACTTTATGCTAGGTCAGAGCACATTTATATTGGAAAATCCCCTCATTTTTCTAGAAATAGCACCTTTAATATGTCAACTACATGAAAAATTACATCCTATAAAAACTGAAAATTATCTCATGCATTAAGGCAGTAACTACTACCATAGGTAAGGACACAAATAAAAGCACCCTGGCAAGTTTTCCTTTCTTGTAAATCTAAAATTACTTAAAATTTCCATGGTACATAATTGATAGCACTTATGTCTAAGTTTCTTTTTAAGAAAGGTACCAAACCACTTCCTTTAGTGTATATGTAGTTCTACTGGAGAAATTACAGACCAATCAACTATCAAGCTACATCTTTATTATTTCAGTTAAAATAAGCACACCATCTCTCTCCAATGGACAAGATTAGCTATTTCTGGATAGTGGGTGATAAACACATCTTGCCAGAAATAGCAATTATATAATTGCAATAATTTTACAAACTCAATTTCAATTCATTAAAAAAACTTCCAAAAATAATTTACTCTGTGTCATAAATTTACAAGCTTTACTTACAAGGAAGTTGTTTCTAAATAAATAATGGACTGAGAAGGAAAATCTGTGGAAAAATTAACATTAATTAAAAACAATATTTTACAAAGAGAGAACTAATTTGGTCTCTAATTTTAGCATTTAGTGGAAGGGATGCAATAACATTCATTTCTGATAGTGCAGGAAAGGAAAATGATTCCATATCCTAAATGACAAACAATCTTTTTAAAAAATAAAAAGACAAAGACAAGTCATAATCTTTGATTTAAGTTGAATAAGCTACATCTATATGTATCAATACACTTACTGGCAAGGATAGGATAGGCAACACCAATTTGTTACTTTTAAAGCTTTAAGTTTAAAGTGAAATTATTTCAAATAAATAGTTCTAGATGATTCAAAAACAGGACTTACAAAAATAAACCATGATAAATACTTGGAGAAGGTTAACATTTTGAGACCTGGATGGATTGTAAAGGTACCTTCCTTATTCTTGAAATATGAGTATTATATTGGTATTCCAAAAATGCCACAACGACACTCAATATCAGGTGAGGGCTAATTATGTTAAAGACAGTAATAACTATACCTGATAAACCCTATCCATTGCCAGTTAGCAAGTAGCAATTATTTAACACTTACAGCGGCATCTAAAACTAGAGACAGGTTCTCTACATTAATCCTGGAAGTCTCTTTTGTACACACAATTCCTTTTTGAATGGTGATAATAAATTATTAAATAATATCAATGAACTGAGCAAACATATGGACAACTAACAGAATGTTGAAATAAAGTGTAATCCTTTTCCGTTAGCAATCACTCAAAGATGAAAACTGGAAAGTTTATATGCTTATTTGCAAGAGAAGTGCTGAATTTATTCTCAAGAGGAGGTAGAAGTTGAAGCATCACACTGTATGGGAACAACAACTATGCTGAAGTGGCTCTGAACTTCTGACTTCAACCAAAGCTGCTTGTACAAGAAATGATTTAATAGTATACACACCAAGAACACAAGCAAGATTTGGATGGTTCAAAAATGTAATCAGTTCATTTCTTCCTGTTGCTCCCAGTTGCTAGCATGGTGGCTACTCGCATAAAGATATTCAGTGTATCCATGTAGATTCCCATCATCCTATAAGAAAAAAGGATGTTGATAATGTAGTAATGACAATTATTTGGTAGGGGAGCCTTAAATATAGAAGCAACTATATTATATATATATATACACAAAATACTATTTAAAATGGAAAATGAAATTCTAATAAAAAATTTGGCATCTGTGAATAATAACACTTTTTCTCTTGATCTTGTATTTGACTCAGAATATGATAGTGTTAAAAAAAGGATATATTAGCTTGAAACTCTACTAATTTTTTTACTTGGAAAATAAGTCTGTGAAGTCTTAGAGACTGATCGGGTTTGTGTCAATCAAAACAAAGCAAAATCAATACAACTTTTAAAAACTTATTAGACATTAGTCTGGCGTTTGAATATATAAATTATAACTTTTTCCCCCAAAATACTTTTTTCCAGTAGCACCATGAGCTTATCACTGATTGAAGTGTTATTTTTAAAAGAAAAATAAAAAGTGAATAACCTATATTTCACCTTTTAAAGGGAAGCAAACAGAACATTTGATATCTTGTCAAAACCTGAAGAATCTACTTCAAATGACTATATTTTACCATTTAGACAGATCTAAGAATCTTTGAAATAAAAAAAAAAACAACAACAACATTTTTTCCTTGAATTTTAGTTGCTACATATACTCTAGACAGTTTTCAAATAGGCTACTTGCACCTTTACTGTCGGCCTTTTTCGATACAATGTCAATTAAAAATTTTTTTATACATGGAATGACTATTATGCTATCATGCCATAAAATTATGATAATTATATTACTACAGGTAAAAATGAGTACAAAATGGAGTGTCTTGTTCCTAACAGTTCCATAATTTGGAGAATTCATGACCAAACAGAAAGAGATTCAAGGAAGGTAACTGATCATTTTAATGATATGAAATTGAAATACAAAGGAAATCTACTCAGGCATTATATCTCACACTTATCAGATTTGCTACCATGACAGACAAGAAAAATGACAAGTATTGGAGGGGATATGGAAAAAATATTTACATTAATGAACTGCTGAGAAGAATAGTTAACTAGTTCAACCATTCAGGAAAACAATTTGAAATTATATCTGAAAGGCTATATATAAAAATGTGCCTACCCTTTGACCCAGCAATACCACTATTAGGTTTGTATCTCAAAGAGATTTTAAAAAATTATTTAAAAAAGAAAAAAAGGATCTAAACATATTTTAGCAGCTTTTTGTAGTGATAACTTACTGGACATTCAGAGGATGTGTATCAGTTGGTGAATGAACAAATTATGGAATAGGAATATGATCCGTTATTATTGTGTTGGAAGAAATGATGGAAAGAATGACTTTAAAAAGACCTGGAAAGATTTATATGAACTGATGCAAGGTAAAAAGAGCAAAAGCACTAGAAAAAATTTATAAAGGAACAGCAATATCAGAAAGATAATTAGCTGTGACTTAATAATAATGCTGATCCCCTACAATTCTCCCCCCATCTCCCAATTGAGGGTTAAAAGTAACTTGCCTAAGGCCAGATAGCACACAAAATCAGCTAAGACTGATTTTGAACTCAAAGTCTTCCTCACTCCAGGGCTGGCATCAGCTTTATCCACTGTGACACCCAGCTGTGCCAGATCCAGTTATAAAGAACTCACAATGAAAAATGTCATCCACCTCCAGACAAAAGTATTGACAAACTCGGGGTACTGAGACTGAAGCCTAATGTTTTTTCTTTATTTTCTTTCCCCCAAACAAAGCTAAATGCAAAAATTTGTTTTGCATGACTACATATTTGTCATTGGGTTTTTGTTTTTCTTGCTCTCTCATTTGGGTAGTGGAGGGAATGGAGGAGAGTCAAATAAAAACTAAAGAATAAAAGTATGTTTTATCTTTCATTTATTTATCTATCTATCTATGTGGAGGCAATTGGGGTTAAGTGACTTGCCTAGGGTCACACAGCTAGGAAGTGTTAAGTGTCTGAGGCCATATTTGAACTCAGCTCTATCCACTGAACCACCTAAGTTGCCTGTTATTTATTTATTTTTTTGAAACTTTTCTGAAAAGAATGAAAATAGATACAACACTATATGATTCCAGTAGCAATGTGATGACAAGTTTTTCAGAGTAATTCAAATCTAGTACAAATGAAGACAATCAGAACAAACCATATATTTCCTTCAAGCTTAAAGATTATTTGATTTAATACCATTAAAAAAAAAGAAAAAAAAAAACCAAAACACTTCCTCTCCCCAAAAAGAAATCGACCTGCAGCTTTCCAACACTACAGAATACTTACAAATTAATAGGGTCATATCTTTCTGTGCCATACATTGGCACTACTTCTGCCCACCGGATGACTTTTTGGGTATCACGTATAAGGAATATGCTAAAAAGAACTAATCCACCATAAATTGCCACAGAATAAAGACCAGCACCAAGTGGGGTGGTAGGTGGCAGAAACATAGATCCTGTAATCAAAATGGGAAAAAGCAATTTTAGCATAGTTAGGTTTAGGATGTTCACATTTCTCTCATTTCTA
This sequence comes from Sarcophilus harrisii, assembly GCF_902635505.1. Taxonomy (NCBI): domain Eukaryota; kingdom Metazoa; phylum Chordata; class Mammalia; order Dasyuromorphia; family Dasyuridae; genus Sarcophilus; species Sarcophilus harrisii. Next base: position 598,645,415 of record NC_045427.1, read on the forward strand.
AACCAGAAATTATGTACCCAACACACATTAAACAACATAAACACAATCAGCAACATAATCAAAAGAAAATTTAAGTCTAAGAACAACAAAAATGGAAAATTTGCTCAATGAATAGAATAGTTATTCTTTGTAATTTTGTTGTTGTTCAGCCATTTTTCAGTCGCATCTGATTCTTTGTGACGCCATATTAGGCTTTCTGGGCAAATTGCCTTCCCCCCCCCCCCCCCCCCCCAATTCATTTTCGATATGAGGAAAGTGAAGCAATCAAGAGTTAAGTAATCTGCCCCGAGATATGTAGCTAGTGAAATGTCTGAGGTCTTATTTGAAATCATGAATCCTCCTGATTCCAGGATGGCACTCTTATTTATTGCCCATTCTTTGTAATAACCATGAATTAACCCCATGTTCATAGAATTTTAAAAGTTGCCACTGAAAAAGACCTTGGAAATCAATTAATCCAATCTCATCATTTTTTAGAGATGAGAAAACTAAAACCCAGTGAGACTAAGTGACTTGGCTAAGGCAGCAAGCAGAAGAGCTAGACTAGGGCTCTTTTCTTTATGCTACAAAGTTCTATTCCTCATCTGATTTATTAGACCTTTTTTAGTATAACCGATATTTAGTGATATTTATTTAGATCAATTGTGATATTAATTTTAATGTTTATTTCATAGGATGCTAGCTAATAAAATCACATTTAATATAAATTTATGTAACTCCTGAAATAACAACCCCCTGATTAAATTATTTAAGTTATTCTTTAAAAAGTCATGGTACAGAATAAATACATCAAAATTAATCATGCTTACCCAGAGAAGAAACAAAAACAACACCCAGGCCCACTCCCAGTGGTGCTCCCATGTTTAGAAATTTTTCACTAGGAGCACACATGGCTACAGTAGAGAGGCCGCCCACAATGCCTGCTGTATACCAAAGAGCTTTGAGGATCAGAGGGCCACCCAACAAAGTCAGAGGGGCCACCACTGCACCCATGACACCTATGGAAATAAAACGCATTGAAATATCTAAAATGTATGGATATAAAATAATATTCGTTTTAAACAGATATTTAGCAAAACATTTTTCTTAGGAATAAAGCTAGTAGTTTTGTAATCATAACATCTTATATATTTTCAAAAAATTATATCATATACTAAATTATCATGCTAGATAAAAACATTCTTGGACATTCCTAAGTTAAAAGAACATACAGTCACATATTACAAAAAAGTAAAAAACTAAGAGAATGTTAATCTAGATAAATGAAATTCTATTTAACCTTTTAAACAAATACAATTCCAAGGACAAGTTTCTTATGACAATACAACAAATGTATCCCAATGTTGAAATACAGCAAATTTAAATGAACAGATCAAGAGTAAATATGATGGTAGGTTTCATAAGCCCATTGCTGAAATGACAAAATAGGCATGTCTTTATTAACCCTTTGTAGTTTTAAAACTTAACCTTAAAGATTTTTATTTTTATAAATTATTTCTGTAAACATTCTACTTATCTGTAAAGAAAATTAAATCCCATCACAAGGTGTTTCTAAATTAAGATGACAACATTCCTTACAAATTGTTTGTCTCTAATAAGATACCAGAGAGAACAATACTTTTAGATAATTAAGATTATATGTTTAAACTATGGAAGACATACCAGAATGCAACATCCAAGCAAGATGTTTTGAACCTGGACTCTGTTCATATGATATTGACTGAACCAGCATTCCAGCTCCAATCATGGCTACAAAAGTTGCTCCAATTGTCTGTAAGATGAAAAGTATTACTAGGAAAAAATAATCCTTGCTTTGTTTTTAAACTCCGAAGTGCTAAGTAATATCATTAGTCTTTAAAACTTAAAAAAGGAAGATATTAGATCTCCCAACCTCAATCTAAACATAGGATTATCTTTTCAATTCTTGAACTCTCTTTAAATATGTTTAGCAATGGCTCCCTCTGCTGTTAACATGTGTCCTAGGAATTCTTTGCAACAGGTTAGAACAATAGCAGTCAACCTAACTTTTAAGATTCTGGGACATGTGGGGATTTTTCAAAGAATACATTTAGCTTCCATTAGCCGTGTAACCACTGGGCAACTTAGTTAGCGCTCAGAAAACTTTTAGACTTTAGTATAGATGAGATGCCAATCTACATGACAGTTTTCATTGTAGAAAATACCAACAAATCTCATATGCCCACAAATTATATTAAATTATATGAAGTGTAGTAATTTTCTGCAAAAAATTTATTAGGAATCAATTCTTCATATAATGTTATAAATGTAATTTGTTGTATTATAGTGATTTCTCAGTTATCAGGTACAACTTGTCTTGGGAATAACATTTTTCTATAGAAAGCAATTTCTCCAAAATAAATGAAGCTTACTTTAATCTTCTAGGTGCCAACAATTTCCATTGACGACATAAATTTTTCTAAGCTGTATTTCACACTTCCTTGAATTAAAAAATAAAAAACTACAACAACAAAAACTAGACTATACTGAACACAATGATTTTAAGATTCAGATAATCCTTAGGAAAGGAATTGATTTCAATGTTGTGAATTGATTTTGATGTCTCTTCAGGTTTGTGAGATACAGTTATGCATTTGCCCTTTCATTGATTTTCCTCAATAAAGTTTCCTGTCTTCCACATATACTTTAAAAGCTGTAAGAGAAAATTCCAAATGAACTTACCATCCAGGAGCCCCTCAACATAAAGTTCATTAAAGCAGGTGATCGGCTAACTGCTATGGCAGACAATGCTGTTAAACCAACACTTCCTGCGAAATACATATAGGTGGCATGAATTCTATCCTTCACATACTGTGGCCAAATTCTGTAAGAAACAAATATGACAGATAGTTAAGACTGTTTTGGAGGTTAATATTTTGAGTTCTTACCACATTCTGATTTAGTTTTTAAGTTCAATAAAGCTGCAATAAGCAATTCCACTTTCATTAGTATTTATTTTAATAGTTAACTGGTAGCAAAATATTCCTCAAGTGATTGAAGAATTGTGCAGTGAGAAATCAATGAAACTTGGTTAAGCCCAATGTGGAATTCACTTACACTGCCTTTTCAATCGCCCCAATCTCATCTGACATTCCCAAGCCATAGTAGCAGAGTGCTCCAAGACCAACAGCGGCTCCTCCAGCAACAAACCATCTTCCCATCTGATCAACTGCAGAGGACAGGAGAAAGGACTTAGTATCTTTCACTGTGACTGATCAGCAAGTATTAATGGAATAACCCTTCAATGTTAAGTTGATCTTAAGAGAAACATTATTAACATTTCCTTTGTAGCCGTTTGTTCATAATATTTTTAATCTTTCATTTAAAAAACAATTAGGTTTTGAATGTAATTTTATTGAAGTGAATGTTAATTTATATAATCAATTTTTATAATAACTGGGTGGTGGAAGGTTCGACATCCTTAATAATTACTTCTGTTTTTTAGCACATTAAAATAACAACTTTAACAAAATGCCATTATCCCACAATACAAATCACATTTAGTTTCTAGGATTGTCTTTAAAACTATATAGTAAAATCCAATATGCCACATTTTCCTTCCAAATTGGCTGCTGAATTTAATGTTATACTTTCAGAATTAATAATTTCTTAAATACCAATATAATACTGAATATTGTCAAAGTAGAAAAAAATTTATATTTAGACAGCTGCCTACTTTTAAATACTCTTTCTGCTGATGGTTCAAATGCTGCTTCCTTAATTTCTTGGCCAGTTTTCCCACGACGGACCCCAAATCTTGATTTGGTGGCATAGCCCTGATGTATTTTTTAAAAAAGAAAAATAAAAAAAGTGAGTGACATCCTCTAAACAGTTTGTGAAGTGGTATTTCTAAGTGACAATATATGATGGAATTAAAAAAAAGATAGCTTTTTATTTTTCAAAATACATGCAAAGATTCCACATTCAGTCCCCATAGTTCTCTCTCTGGATGCAGATGGCTCTCTCCCTCATAAGTCTATTGGAATTGGCTTGAATCACCTCATTATTGAAAAGAACCAAGTCCATGTGATGGAATTTTAAAAAAAGTTACTATAAGGCATCTGAAATAAAATATCTGATATTCAATTCAAAAACATTTATCAAATACCTACTACTGTGTGTGAGGTGGGAGGGAGGGGAGGAGGCACTCATTATGTTCAAGAATGTTCATTATGTTCCTCACAAAGATGAAATGAGACAGATCAAGAAACTTATGGTGTTCAGGATAAAATAAAACATTTACTTACATATATTAGGAATAAGAGAACCATACAGTGGAATTTGACATATAAACAATTATTTCCAGCTCGAGGGAACAGGGACAAAAGAGATAAAAGAAGGCTTCCTAGAAATTAATATTGAAGAGTAGGAGAGAAGAAAGAAAAAAGCACCTGGGCAAAGCCAGGGAGAAAGGAGAGGAGGAGAAAATAGGTATAAAAATATGGAGAGGTGACAAGAACAAGGGATTAAGAGTACTGAAGTTTTTGCTTCATGTGAAGGAGAATAGTAAATGCCACAATATAGAGTACCCTGCCAGGCTAAGGAATCATACTTTAATAAATAAGCAAGGGGGAACACCAGGCTTGATAACTGATGGGACATAAGGGTTGTAGGATAAGTGAGAGGAAGAAACTCTTCTGGATGAAGAGTCTGGAAGACTAGTAGGGTTATAGTAAAACAGAGAGAAAGCAGGGTGAGGAAGAGCAGGTTTTGTGGAAAAACAGTTTGGATTTATTTTTATAGAATACCCTGCCAGGCTAAGGAATCATACTTTAATAAATAAGCAAGGGGGAACACCAGGCTTGGTAACTGATGGGACATAAGGGTTGTAGGATAAGTGAGGAGGAGGAACCTCTTCTGGATGAAGAGTCTGGAAGACTAGAAGGGTTATAGTAAAACAGAGAGAAAGCAGGGTGAGGAAAAGCAGGTTTTGTGGAAAAACAGATTTCAGTTTGGATTTATTTTCACTGGGAAATTCAGGCTGAATTCAGTATAGGCAGAGGGAAATGTGAGACTGGCATATGTAGGAGAACAGTAGATCTGGTAGTTTAGTTTCAGAAATTATGTATATAGAGGGGAAATTAAAGACACAGAAGTGAATTAAGATTGCTGGGGGAAAAGATCATTAGAAACTACACTTACGATCTGAAGGAAGTCACCGGTAAGCCCAGAATTTTAGGTTTCAGAATATATACTTCTAGAGTGACTAGCGATGCTAAGAAGAGTAGGTATAGATTATTTTGTAAAGAGCTTGATGGTGATGGCACAACTAGTTTGATAACAGTAGAAAGGTTGAGAAAGTTTTGTTTAAAGACAGAAGAAAGAAAACTGGCACATATCTGTAAGAAAAGAGATCATGGCACATGAGAAAGGATAATTGACAGAAAAAAGCCAGGGAGGAGATGGAAGGAGATAGGATAAAACAAACAAGAGAAGGGTGGCTTTGGCTTGGTGCTGCAGGCCTATCAAAGGTATAGGGCTACATATAATTTGCTGTATATAGACTCTGGTTTCTCTAAAGTGCTGACTCATCTCAGAGGTGTTAAGGGGCTTGTCCAAGTTCACACAAACAATATAATGTCTGAGTTGGACACTGGATTTCAAGACTTACTTTCTTCTGCTACGACATGGGCCAAATTATTTCCTAAATCACTAGTCAGACAAGAAGTCTCCTAAATTAAATAAAAGAAAAACCAACAAATTGTTTTCATATCCCTCTAACAAAATTCTTTGGGAATGAAAATGTTAATATCCTCAAATTCTGAATCTTCATCATCTTTTTGACATTATTCAAAAAGTTTTCTTCAACTATCTTTTCATTACCAAGTTCAAAAATGTTTTCCCAAGCCCCACTTTTCTTGACTTCTGAAATGATGACAATGTCAAATGTCCTATATCAAATGCCGTTCTCATTTCATGTCAAGGTAAAACCATTCTCTTAGCTTTCCTTTTTTGATCACTTCTCAAGTCTTTCTCCTGTTCTAGAAGGTTCAAGATGCTTTTCTTATTTACAAACACTCTCTCCTTTAGACATTTTATTCACTCTCTCAGAACCAATTGTATAACTAGTTATTCTTCTGGGCTTCAGAACTGCATTTCTAATTGAGCTAATTAGCTAATAACACTTAAAAGTTGAACAATCTAAAAGAGATTCCAACTTTCCCTCCAAATTTACTTCCTTTGGTTTCTATGTTTCTGTCAAAGGGCACCACTGTTCACGCTGATACTAACAGAAAAACCCTTAAGCTCTAATGCCTTTCTTACATACTAGCTAATTCTTTCATGTCACTCCTCTACTCAAAATTCTTTCATAGTTTTAGATAAGCTAAAGAATTCTAAATTTCTTAGTCTAGGCCTTCCAAAAGCCTGGGAATGCTTTTCTACCTTTCCAGGTTTATTTCTCATCATTTATTTTCTCCATCTAATGGTCATTTCTTAGGAAATGAGACTACTTGCAATCTTTTATGCATCATATTACATTTTACTAACACTATGTCTTTGATCACAATATTCTCTCTCCTCCTAGAACACTCATTATATTGTTTCAATGAAAATACTATGTAATCTTCAGATTCTGCCTCTAATGTTAGTTACTCATGAAGCCTCTTCTGATTTTCCCATTTGGAAATGATCTTTCCTTCTTCTCTTGTTCAGTTTTCTCAAAGTGTTTTATTCTACATCAATTACTGACTATCGAGTTACTACATATTTGTATACTTGTTTAAGTGTCATATACAGTACTGTGGTGTACCCAATAGTATTGGGCCTGAAGTCAGGAAGACCTGATTTCAATCCAGCCACAGATATTTCCTGTGTGATTCTGGACAAGTCACTTCACCTTGCCTTAGGTTTCTCAATTATAACATAGAGATAACACCTATCTCAGAGGGTTGCGTGAGGATCAAGTAAAATAATATTTTTAAAACACTTAGCTTGATACCTACCACATGATAGGTACTACAGAAATGCCCCTCCCCCCAATCTTTACCCCTTCTGCCAAATCCATATAGTTGGATTGTAGGTTTGACTTAAGGAAGGACATCAAGTTTGACTTGACTTAGCAATATAGCTTGCTCACAATATATAACACACTTAAATATTTGTTGAATAAAAGGTAAAGAAAAGGTAATTATAATTAGTAATATGGAACACTGAAATTATTAGGAATGCTAAGTCACAAGATCCCCAAACTGAAACTGTAGTTTTTTTAAATTTTTAAATTAAGTTCTTAATAATATAGATAAAAATTTTTTTTGGATTATATTGGCATTATCACCTTTTCCAAGTATAAAACGGAAAGACTTAAGATATTGCGAATTAAAGAATTCACTAGATTTAACAGCGAACAAAATAAGAACAAGTGAAGAGAAAGTTTTTAATCACGCCACCATTGAAAAAGAGGTGATTTGTGAGGGACAGGGTTTGAAGCATATGAACAAAGAAGGCAAAAGTCTGCACGTGATATGGAGGAACCAATCACGTGGGACCTTCCTTATGATATAGAAAAGAACCTTTAAGATTCCTTTCTAATTGTCCCAGGAGTACTTCTATACTAGATATCAAGAGACTGGTAGTTCATGCTTCCTCCTTGTTTAGTGCATAATGTTTTCAAAGAAGATATTACAAAATGTTAAATGATTACAAATTTTACTTACTCTGTTGGACTGCATGAGCCATTGATTTGTCTTCACAAAGGAATTCCTCAGAACAGGAGAGGTCTGGTTGAGTGTTGGGTAGAAAGTCCTGGAAGGCAGGGCCAGGGTCCGGAGACATGCAAACCTTGCAGCCAGCATGGTGTTGCAACAGGTTCACTGATTATTTCTGAAATGCTTTTAAAAAATTGAGCGCTATTAGGTGAGTAAAGCATTAAGGTAGAAAACCTCAGAAAAATCACATTTATAAATTTTTATTTAAAAAACTAGAACAGGAAATGGTTTTCTGCTCTTTAATAGCTATATGACTTTAGGTGGCAACTATTTCTCACCTTCCTTGTTGGGCGCCCGTTTTCCCCCTCTTTAGTATCAAATGGTTTTGGCTTCATAAACTAAATATATTAGAATGAGAATCAAGACAACTTTATATGGTTTTAAGTATGAATAAGAGAAGGATATTTATGTAAGTGCTAGGTACTGTGCTAAATAGTATACAAAATATATGATACATAAGGGTATTTGGGAGTGGGGCTGTGGGGAGAGACAAAAAAAGAAAATAAATACTAAACAATCTTTTTGTTTTCTAATGCCAATAGATACATTGAGGAGAAAAGAAAATGTTAAAGGTTGCCACTGTTTCTAAATTTTGGAGATAAACAATTGCAGTCTTTTATTACACAATGCCATCAAGTTTTATCTCCTTATCCTTTTAGCCATGTCAATCTCCCAAATGCTACAGAATTTGTGTAATTACTAAATATACTAAAATTTTAAGTTAAATTATTTTAATTTATTAAATATTAAAATGCATCAATTTGTAACAAAAAGAAATTATGTCATAGACATCCATTACAGGTTACAAAGGAGTGCTATTTATTATGTGAATTAATACACGGCAATTAGCAAGAAAGGAGTTTTAATATTAACAATTAAGGGGAAGGACAAGTTCCCCAGGGGAACTCACTATTAACCAAAAGGAAGATGCCATTAAAGGGAATTCTCGATGGGATGGGAGTAAACCATTGACTGACATACTAAAAGATAATCCAAAAGTCTGAATGCTTAAATACCATGCATTTAATACTGAATACGATTTTAGTGCTGTCTAGACAAGGATTTTATATTTTCTTTGTATAAAACCACATTATTCGCTTATCTGACCCTCAGTAGGCAAAAACTTTTTTAAATGAGTCAAGAAGAGGTTATACTTAGTATGAGTATATTGCTTTTTATAATCACATACTTTATACTAAAAGGTACAGGAAAAATGGTCCTTTAAACTAAAGGTTTCAGGTCCAAATGAAACTATGGATTGCCGATTGTATTTTAAAATATAGTTGTAGCTTAAAAGATTGAAGCACATAAAACATGTCTTCATGGCATAGTTTTAATTAACTGTTAACTGCTTTCTAAGGGGAAGGCTAACATAGGGTCAATTTTCTCAAAGAGCCAAGTAGTATTTGAGTCGAATGATGTGCTCAGTATCATGAACGTTAATTAGAAAATATCAAATAGTAAAAATTTCACTTAGATATCGCAAAAACAACAAAAATGATGAGGCCCGATTCAAGCCTTAACCCATGAACTTTCACCTCATTACACAAGCAATTCAGCACTCTCCCTCACGCTGACACAAGGTTTTGCTGGGGCCAGATTCCCACGGGCGGCTGAAGTACATCACCGGATGTCAGGGGAACTAAGGCTTGAGATGCTCATCAGCGAGGCAACCAGATGCTGCCACTTTCTGTTCCCAGTTTCTTCCCTATCTAGCAGGAGTACCAAGTGAAGGCGGGGATCCCCGTCCCTGCCCAGGCAACCAGCCCCGCGCGCCGGCACAAAGCCGAGCACCTCGTCAGAGCACCACCCCCAGGTTCAGGGAGCGCCCCCCACCGAAGGAGGGGCTCAGCCCTTTCGCCCCGTTGCATCAGAAGCGGCTCACGTCCCCGGAAGGTCAGCGGGCCCGGCCAATCCCTCGGCCCAGGCCAGAAGGGCGGCAGACGCAGCTCCCAACGTGGGAGGCATCCTGCTCTCGGGCAGGTCCCGCTCCCTCCCTCTCTAGGCTCGACTTGCCTGTTCCCGTCAGGGGAACAAACCTCCGAAACGCCCCCTAGGGTGTTTTTCCGCGGGTCCTCCGGGGGCTTGGGGGCGCCCGGTTTAGGGAGCCGCGGGGATGAGTCAGCACATCTTTGGGACGCTCTACCCCCCCGCTTTGGAATAGAGGCGCCGCAACAGCGACCTCCCCAGCAGTGGGACCTTACTTAGGTCTCTCCCCTCATTCCCACTCCCCCGCCCCTCGGTTTTCTCCCTCCGCAATATGACGCTGGATGACCTTTAGGTCCCACAACGCGACTTCCTCCGCCCGGGGCCTCAGCTTCCCCCTTCGTAACACGTTTGGACTTACTGTGGCTCCAGCCCAGAACCTCCGTTCTCCCCTCGGTAAAGCAAGGGGCCAGATGACCTCTATGCTCCTCCCCGGCCCCCTTTCCCGGCGGAGGAGAAAGAAGAAAAGGGATGGGAAAGCGGGGACGCGGCCAGCCTCAGCCCCCAACGGTTCCCAACGGCCCCAGCGGGGAGACAAGGGCAAGGCAGGCAGAGAAGCGGAGATCAGAAGTACCTCAGCCCACCTGGTCAGCTTAGGTGCGTGTCAGCCTCCCGATCTGGTTAAAGGCGCAAATACCGGACCCTCGGCCCCGCCCTCCTCCTCCTCTTCCACCTCCGCCACCTACTCCTCCTTCGCTTCCCTGACTTTCGTGCCCTCTGCGGCGTGCGCAGCTTCTACAGGCCACGCACAAACCGAACGGTCGGAAGCAGCCAATCAGAGGAGGCCGCTGCCCGCGGTAGGGCGGGCTTAGTGGGGAAGAGATAGGCGCAGCCACTGGGAGGGCCGGCGTGATGACGCACTCTGCCGTCACAATGGGGGTAGGGGGTGGAGGTGGGGCTGAGGAAGCAGATGCGTCCATGTTAGGTAGGGGCAGTGTGCTAGCAGTCTAATCACGTGGCCTTCTGTTCCTCCCTCTCCCGGGCTCTAAGTTCAGTTCCAGAGAATTCCTCCAGAGTCTCTGGCTACACCGACACGCGAGCGTTACCCAAGTCGCGTTTGAAATCTCATCCCCAGAACTTTAAACTCCCAGCTCAATGCACAAAGGAAAAGAGGCGTCCTTGTGGCGCACGTCCCGTTGCACGCAACTCTTGCTAAGACTTTGAGATCTTGCAGCCAGGTTAACCTGAGTTCGAATCCTGTCTCAGGAACTTATTACCTCTGTGATCTTGCAAGTCGCATAATTTCTGTTTAGTTCAGTTTCAACATCTGTAAAATGGGGAGAACAAATATATAGCCTCTGTTTAGCTCAGTTTCTACATCTGTAAAGTGGGAAGAACAAATACCACCTATTGCTTCTGGGACTTTACAACTCGTATAACCATTGCTTAGCTCAGTCTCAACATCAAAAAGGAACCAAATTAGCACCCAACTCGTAAAGTGGCTGTGCTGATAAAGTGAGTCCCATCATGCTGTAGGAATGCTATTGTTATTTGTAACGTGTTATTGTAGAGGGAGGTCCCGGGAGCTGGGTGGGCATTAGCAGAGAAAGCCGGAAGCAGTGACAGGATTATAATCCTCCTGGGGTACGCTGGAAAGTCTCCAGTGAGCCTTTTGTTCTTAAGGGGGTCTTCTGTTCAAGTGGACTTTCCGTTAGTCATCCCTACAGTGGGGGAGGGGGTCACTGACAATCTCACTTTTATCCAATCAGAAAGCCAAGTTATGATGTCATACTTTGAGGTTATATTTTCCTTATAAAAACATCATTCTATAGATCTTTCCAAAATCCCTTTTAGGGTTAGCCTGACAATGGGACTGTAACCCCAAAGCGGGTTAGTCTGCTAAACTCCTCCATGGAGTCAGCCTGTCAGTCAATGGTTTACTCCCATCCCATCGAGAATTCCCTTTAATGGCATCTTCTTTTTGGTTAACAGTGAGTTCCCCTGGGGAACTTGTCCTTCCCCTTAATTGTTAATATTAAAACTCCTTTCTTGCTTCTAACTTATTAATTCACATAATAAATAGCACTCCTTTGTAACCTGTAATGGATGTCTATAACATAATTTCTTATATTTTGTTACAAACTGATGCATTTTAATCTTTAATAAATTAAAATAATTTAATTTAAAATAAAAAAAATAATTTTAATATTCTTTTTCACAATCAATTGCTCTCCTGAGTCGATTTCTCACTCCTGGTGCTTCTTTTACCTCTTCTTTATATAAAATTAGTAATCAGACTGCTGCTAAAGGAGTCCATGATGCAAAAAAGATGAAGATTCCCATATTTGGATAAGTTTTAATTCAGTGACTCTTTCCAAGTCTCCATTTATGAAGAGTTTGGGATCTGTGCCTGACTGCATTTATCTGGCATCTCTGTGATTGAAGCAAAATTCAGATTACTGGGAACTTTTGAATAATGAGGGCATTAGGGGATAGTCTGCCTTTTTCTCAGGACATCCTTTTTCACAATCCTTTATAGATGCTGACCCTTTTTGGTTGGTCTCTCTCTTCTCTGCCTCAATTCCCATCTATCTTGACTTTTTAGAGATGTGATGGATCCCCAGTTTGAGGCATTTCCTTTGCTTTTAGACCCTCAGAATTTCTCTTCAGATTAGCCTCCTCTCCATTATGCAGATTTCTTACATTGGGACCATGTCCAGTTCCATATAATAGTTTTGTGTGTAAAAAGGTGTTCTAGTTCTATTTATGCCCAATTCTAATTGACTGGCTCAATTAAGAAGGATTCTTCCTAGAAAAGATAATTACTTTTAAGTCAAGGGTTGCTAATGTAGTAGATATGAGTGTTCAGAGACTACTGGGACTAAGGGATAGAGTTAGACACGATTTCTGAATGGTTTGTTCCTATTTAACTTTTCAACTTGCAGGTCTTCCCAAGTAACAGATGGATTCCTATCAAGTGGCTTAGGTACAGTCATAATCGTTATTAGAGCTTTAAGAGGGGAAGGGAGTAATTAGGGTAGAATTTAGAGGTGATTGATAGTTTGGCCTTCCCTTATCCTAAGGTATCTTTCCTCCTCTTTTATAAAGTTACAGACTTCACTCTGGTTAAAAAAAAAAAAAAAAAAAAAATCTCTTTCCTCTCACAGTTGACCAACAATCACAATTAGCCTATCCCTCCTCCCTTATACCTGGTGAAAAAACCTGACGATAATGACATCATCTGATCATCAACCTGATAATGACAGGTTAGTGACATCATATACTGCTGATTAAGTTACCCTATCTCACCAGATTGTATGAAAAATAACAGAGACACACACAGCCTTTTTCTTCTGGGAGCTTTTGATGCAAATGAAATACTATATCAGTTAGGGCGCAATAAAATTTCTTTGGATCTAGGAGCCAGTTCCAAATATATTTCTTCATGTTTTTAAAGAGACAAAAATAAAATGAAAAATAGTTCCTGAACTAAAAGAATTTTCATTATACTGGAAAAAATAGTCTCATAAGTAAATAAATTGAAGATAAATTACTAACCTATCTAGGATTGAGGTTCTTGACTTTTGTGTGTGTGTCCTGGACCCCTTTGGCAGTCTCTCAGAAAAAAAAAAATGATTTGAAATGCATAAAATAAAGCCATAGGATTACATAGCAAGCTAACTTTATTGAAAAAATTATAAAATTATTTTTAAAAAACAAGTTCATGCACTGCAGTTAAGAATACCTGCTCTCAGATTCTGAGAGGTTCATATGAATAAGGGATCCTTTAGAATTCCACCTTAACAAGAACTTTTCCCATAATCCTAGCTTCTAGTTCCTTTAAAGAAATAAAAGTTTTATTTTTCTGTTTAGGATGATCTTAATTCCAGGAAAGGTCTCTTGTATCAAAATATAGCAAGTAAATTAAATAAAATAATAATACAAAGACCTTAATTGAAAGGGCATATTACATTCCACATCTGTAACACCACTCCCATTTTAAATTATTTATGAAAATGAAAATAGTAAAATTATTTATGAAAATTATTTTCTGTCCTTCTCATCTCTTATTGAAAAAAAAGAGAGAAAATACAAATTCATTGTAACAAATTGTTTAGCCTTTCAAAACAAATACCCTCATTGGCCATATACACATTTCTCTTATTTTGTGCCTTAAATATACCATCATTCTTTCATGAGATGTTTCATCATTGTAGGGTCATTATATTAATCAGAGTTCTTACATCTCTTGAAAATTGTTTGTCCAGACAGTGTTGATGTTATTGTAGGAATTGTTCTCTTGGTTTTGATTTTTTGTTCATCACTTTATAAAAAAATTTCCAAAATTGTTTGGTTCTTTTATAATATTGTTGTTAGAGTATAAATTTTATTCTTCTAGTTTTGCTTACTTCACTCTGTTAGTTCCTATAAGTTTTTTTTTAATGTCTCTAATGAAATAATCTAATTTCTCATATTTTATAGTACAAAAATATTCAATTTTATCTAGCCATTTCTAAATTTATGGGCATGACTTTAGTTTCTAATTTTTTTCTACCATTAAAAGAGCTGTTATAAATATTTTTTGTATGTATAAAGCCTTTCCAAAATATTCTTTAATCTCTTTTGGACACTGGCCTAGCAATAATATGGCTGGGTCAAAGTGCATGTGTTTTGCTAAATAGAGCTTTGATCCTGGAGTCAGGAAGACCTAAATTCAAATGCAGCCTCAGACTTGACTATGTGTGACCCTGAGCAAGTAAATTAGCCTGTATGTTTCCTCACTTACTTCCCAGGGATGTAAAGATCACAGTAGAGTTCTTGGCACATAGTAAATACTATATAAATGTTAGTTTATTATTATTATTATTATTTCACTGAATAGAATAGAAAGGGGAAAATAGCCCTATAATTTATTTTCTGAGAAACTGAATTTAAATTTAATCTTGAGAAGAAATATGAGATTTTAATTAGTGTCTTGAGTTGACATGAATGATGAAACTATTTCCGGCAATAAAGAGGGGTATCTAATATTACATTGAGGGTTTATAAGTGACAAGTTATAAACTTTCTCATAGCCAAAATATTATAAATAGTTACTATCATTTTACTTTTGATTTCATTTGTTAATGACTACTTTCGGGAAAGGAAGTTCCTCTGTTTAGTAAATGATATTTGATGACCCAAAGTTGAAGTTCTGGTTAATTAATTATCTAGTGAGAAAGCAGTTGCAATTTTATTAATTAGGAAGGAAATATCTAAATGTTTTTCTACATCATTCTATCACTCAGTATAATAAAATTAAATTTGAGAATAAGTCAAGCGTCAGGCTGAGGGGATGCCTCACAACTTAGTTCATCCAAACACAATGTTTAACTATCTTAATATTTTGCAAATACCTACTAATGTACATGTTTATCTCCCATGGAATGTTACCATCTTGAGGGTAGAACTGTATAGTTTTTGTCTGTATAGTCTCAACAGCTTATTAAAGCCGCATAATAATGCTTATTTATTAAACGATTACACTGTAAGCATGGACAGGGAGGCACAAGATGAAATGTTGAGTTCATTCAAACAGTTTGTGGGCCACATTGGCTGAAACATGGACCGTGTGAAGGCAATTAGTAAAACATCCAGAAAGTTTGGCTAGAACCAAACTGCAGGGTTTTCAGTATCAAGCTGAGAATGCAACTTAGCTACAAGCTTCTGTCACCTAGGTCTGGTAGACAGAATGATTTCCAGGGAAGATGCATCATGGTTTTGTGTGAGAGTGAAAGGATAACATTTTCTTTTTTGTTTCTATTTATTATCCTGATGAGGCCCAGAACTGTTTTCATCTCCTTGCCCTGAAGCAACCCTTTAAATCAGAGACTCCTTGTATTAGATCTTTTTCTTGGATTGAAGCAAAGCAGAGCTTATCATGCCATGAAAATCACTTTGAAATCTTTTTCTTAAAGTACTTGTCCTTTTTGGTGTGTGTTGAACTTCACTTGTCAAACTTATAGAATTTTTTTTTGGCAAAAAGTAGAACCTAACCCAAGCCATATTTATTCTGAAATCTTTTTGTCATCTATTAACTTTGTCCAGGTAAATAGCATTTGTTTCTGTTCTGGCAGAAAATTCTGAGGTCTTTCCTTCTCACACTAACTGTTTTGTGAAGGCAAATTGGGCCTTTTTTTTTTTTTTTGCCTCTGTTCTTACCTAGCCTTCAATTACTGGTGGTTTTTTCAGCTCAGACAAATTTAGCTTAAAAATGCCAAGGTCCCCCTTTGCACTCAGAGCCATGGCCAGATGCTCTGACTCATATCTTGCTCCTGTGTGCTGAGAGCACATTCTCTCCCTAGGAGAGAATGAGATTAATGACTTTATGCTACTCTGATTTACTTAAATCCAATGCATTTGCAAGTCAAGTTGTCATCCTCCTAATGTCATTGGTCTTCCTTAAGAACAAGGAAGAAAAACAACAATAACTGTATTGGATTAAAGGGAGGAAAATATGTTTTTGTGTTATGATTAAACATACCATAGCCTTAGTTTTGAGAAAAAATAAGATTCAGAGCTCAAACTGTTTGTCTATCCTCTGTAATTCTTGTCCAGGTCCAAAACAACACAGGTTTTCCACTCAATGGGCCTTCATCTAGTTTTCTTGAAAAAATAATACATGACGAAAACATAAGAGGCAGACTCTCATCATGGTAGAAAAAGAGCCAGCCTCAGAATTAGAATGATCTGTTTTCAAGAGCTACCTGGGTAGGAGAGGCTTGTTGGGTTCTAACATTGGCCCTAGAGTCAAGAGGAGCTGAGTTCAAATTCAGTCTCAGACACTTATTAACTGTGTGTTCCTAAACCACGTAACCCTTATTAACTCAGAAACGAAACTCCAAGATCTACCTCCAATGCATAATAGATGTGACTCTCTTTAAACTTTTTTGTGTTCTAGGTAATGGCTAAGAGGGGCTTGGTTTAAGACAGTCTCGGATTTATCCTGGGGAGAGAGGCTGGCCTGAAAAAAAAAAAGGCTGTTAAAGTTTCTCTGTCTCTGCTCCCTTTAAAACAAAGCTTGGATAGGGCTTATGTTTGGGATTTTCCCTGATGAGGTTTTATGGTATTAGGGAAAGGCTAGCAATTGATTTCTTCCCCCACAAAAATTGCATATGATGCAAAAGAATTCAGTGGCTCATATGATGAAATACAGAAAATAAAACATCATATCTCAAATACCCAAAGTACCCAATACTCTCATACTGGTCTAGAAAGTAAAGACTCTTGTAGGACAGCTGAACAGATTTCTATACTCACTTTAGACTAGCATGGTCTAAGAGGAACCCTTTATTAGAGAAACTTAATCTACTCTTCTTTTCCCTTCTCAGTTTTCTGCTTTCTTCAATTAAATTCTAATTGTTTCCCAGTTAGAAGATTCTTGCAATAATCTAGGCAAAAAGTATTGAGGACTTGAATAGGTGGTAACTCTGTCTGTCAAAGGGAGGATCATATGTGAGATATAGAATAGAAATGAAAAGATTTGGACATGTAAGGTAAGGAAAAGTGAGGGGTTGAGAATAATGTCAAGGTATAAGGAATTTGGAAGACCTGAAGAATCACTGGTGGCATCTTTGACAAAAATAGAGAAGTTTGGAAAGGGTTGGGTTTGAGAAGAAAGATAATTAGTTCAGTTTTTGGACATATTGGGTTTCAAGTTCTCTGGGACATCCAGGTAGAAACATTCCAACAAGCAATTGGTGATATGGAATTAAAGCTCAGGGAAGGGGATGGATATATACATTTGAGAATTATCAGCAAAGATATGATATTTAAACTCATGGGAACTAATGTGTAGAGAGAGAATAATAATCTTGGAAAACACCCACAACTAGTGGGTTTGACCCAAATGAAGACTCATAAATGGAGTCTGAAAAGAAATAGATTAGGTGGCAGTAGGAGGTGGTAATCCTAAAAACCCAATGAAAAGAGAATATTTAGGAGATAATTATCAATGTTGAAAGCTATGGAGAGGTTAAGAAGGATGTGGATTGAGAAGAAGCTATTAGATTTGGTAGTTGAGATTATTGCTTATTTTGGATTGAAGCAATCTTAGTTGAATGATAAGAATCAGAAGCCAGATTGCATAGGATTTAAGAAGAGTGTGAAAGGAGAGGAAATGGAAGTACTAAGTGAAAGCTTTTTCATGTGGGCTGACTATAATAATAGGAATGGTAAGATTTGGTGAAGATTTTTTTAAAGATTGGAGAGACCTGGGTGTGTTTGTAGGCAGCAAGAAAGAACCAGTAAATACTAAAGCTTACAAGGTAGGAATGATAATGATAGTATCAAAGGGTTTGGTCTTGGCAAAGTTACAGTTAATTATGGTATCAGAAATGGAAGAAAAGGAGATAGTGGGGGATGATATCAGAGGGGTGTGAGATGAAAAGTGAAGAAGAGAAAGCTTTTAGAGAATGACCTCAATTATTTCCATGACATATGAAGCAAAGAACCTCAGCTGAAAGAATCCTTTCATTAGCATCACCTTTTCTTTCAACTTTTTTTTCTTATTTCTCTTCCCTTTGTGTGCTCTATGCTTTAGTCAGACAACTCGTGTCCCAAAACACATCTCTTTACTATTGTTCAGGTTGTTTAATTCAATAAATTTTATAAAGCACCTGTCATTTGTGGGACATTGTGTTAGGTGCTAGGGATACAAAAATCAAATGAAATAGCCCCTGTCTTAAAGGGTCATACATTTTACTGAAAAGATATATTTATTCAAACAAGTAAATATAAAATGTACATTAAATAATGTAAATTATATTTACCATCTTTTATGCCTCCTATAATGCCCATCTTCATCTGTTGAATTTCTACTTCTTTTTAAAAAGCCAATTTGAATATAGCCTTCACTGATTTTCAGTGACCTCCCCTCTCCTATGTCACATAATACTTAGTTTTGAATCTCTCTAATTTATAATCATATATTATTCTAGACTACAGTTGTCTGTTGGTATGTTAAACTGGAAGTTCTTTGAGGGGAGGGACTATCTCTTATCTAAATTTTATATTTTCCACCAATACTAAGCCCAGTATTATGCAATTAATAACATAGTAAGCCTTTAGTACATGTTTGTCGCAGATTGATGACCTACTTAAAGGCTCAGATCTCATCCAAGGAGCTCAACAGGAGCAGACTTTGCTTTCTGGAAGCCCTTCTCCCAAACATTTTACTTTCCTTCTTCTGAAAGTATTTTGACCCCCCATCCTCTCATCTTCAACCCTGGGAAAGGAAACTCAGGGTATGATCCACCGTAAACTCTGATTCCCTATATCCCAACAGTTATTAGGTTTGATATCTCCCTTATTTCTACCCACCTCCCCTTGCCAGGATAACATTGTTCCTCTTACTGCTTTGATAAGCAGAGTGGCTAACTATAATCTTTCCAGTAAGTTGGAGACCATAGGATCTGACCATGAGCTTCCATACCCTTTGGATCACTTCAGGTATTACTATATGATACACTGATGCATCCTGCTTTCTACCCTGCAGTGAAACTCAGGAAGGTGTGTCATTTCCCAATTAGAATCTGAGCTCCTTCAGATCACTATGTACTTTTGTATTTGAATTTCTACAGTTTATCACTATAGTAAGTGCTTAATCAATGCTACATCATTAATTGAAACAATATTTTAGTCAAAAGCAGAAGGCTCCAAAATATGGCATTTATACAAAAACACAATAGGTTCACATTATTTAAATCTAGTGCTATAGAGTATTTTGTGTTTTGCTGGTGTTATTTTCTTAAACAATCCAAGTATTTCTATATCCAGTAAATCTTCAGCAGCTTAGAGCTAAACCTCATTATAATAAGCTCCCTTGTTTACTGAGTAAAGACTAGAGTATTCCCAGATAATGCTGATTCATTGCTTTGTGCTCTAACATTTGAACCAGAGCAATTATATTAGTAACAGTGTTTGCTGCCCAGAGGATCATTTATCTTTGTTTCCAGTAGGTGGTGATAGCTGTGTGCAGTAAACTTTCCCCATCTTTGTCCTTGTATTAAAATAGGAAGCTTGCTTGTTGCTAGTATGTGTTTGGTTCTTTTAAAAAGAGAATTTCCAAAAATCATGTTGTAGATCCCTCTCCATTTCTTTCCATTAGCCACAGAATTTGGGACTTTTTCTGCCTATTAAATAGTTCATTTTAAAAAAAGCCTCAGTGTTTTTACTTGCATTATCTAGAGTGGTTCTGACAATTAGGATAAGTAGAACAGCTGTCTATTTTATCTAGTTAAAATCATCTAAATTTATGGCTATTCTTACTCTGACTTAAATTATGATACACTGTACTACATTGTCCTATACTGTTTACTATATTTCAATACTATACTATATTACACATACTATAATATACTTGCCCTCCCTGTACCTCTGAGAAGGTTGGATTTGATTATCTTTTAAGTTTTAGCTCTCAAACATCAATTTCTTAAATTTCCCTTTCCATATCATAAAACAGAAGCCTCCAGCATTTCCTCACATTTATGTCAAAACTCAAAATGATGCATTGATTTGTTTTTTATTGCTGTTATTATTTTAGATTTAGCCTATAGCTTCATTAATTTAAGGAGCTTCTGGTGTGGAAACTGTCTACTGATAGAGGTCAATAACTCAGGGGACCTGAAGAGGTTAAGGATTTGCCCATAATCCTTACTATGTGTCAGAGATAGGACCAACAACTTGATTTTAAGAGCCTTTCTCAAAGGATCATACATAGATCACATATTGATTTAAAGCTCAAAACAGCCTCAGACTATCTCCAGCCAATCCTATTCTCTGATTTTATAGATGAGGGAATTGAGGTCAAGATCAGTTTAAGATTGCACAATAGAAAGCACTAGAGGTGGGATTTGAATTTACATCTTCTGAGTAAGTTCTTTCAACTATCTTTCCTTCAGCACTACAGATATTATTAATAATATGAATTATGCAACATGCATGCTTACAAAATAGTATCGAACTAGGTTTTAAATGTGTTTTCCTTATAACATCTTTTCTAGTTAGCACAGGTACCTGAGGCCTAAAAGAAATCAGGCTGCAGGCTTAATGAGAAAATTAATATCTTGAACTTCTTAATTTTGATTTTTATTGCTTTCATGGGGATCCTGAATGTATAGGATTATATGCTTACCTTAGTCTATAGTGAGAGAGGAGTGGTGGTGGTGGGGAGCAAGAATGGATTTGGAGAAAGAAGATAGAACAGTATTGAACTGAACATATTTGGGGTGCTGATTAAAATTTTCACAGGCATAATGGTTTCAAAAATGACCTTTGTGGCTTGGTTATGGCTTTAATATATTCATTGGTGTGTTAATGGAAGGATCCTGTGATTTCAAGGACCATTAGGAGATACCCTGAGAATGGATTGCTTGAGTATCTTTCAGTCTAAAACAGTAATAAGAAGACAACCAAGAATTTTGCCACAAATATCTCTACACAGATTTTAAAACCGTTTACTCAGCATGCTCATGCTGAGAACCGGTTTCTTAAGCATTTATGACACTCTTCCAGAAATGCACATATTACCCAGGATTGTAGTCATTTTCCCAAAAGGATGCTACATGAAATGTATTCTTTTTATTGAAGTACTCTTCCTTGCCAGTTGCCCTAAACACGACAATTAAAAGACAAAAACAGCACCCTCAAAAAACCCATTTAGCCCAATATATTGAGGAAGCAGTAGCAACAACAAAATCATAATTTCATTAACAAATAGGACGATTATGAAGTTTGAAATTTAAGCTCATAAGTTTGCATTCCTGGAACTCTCTTGCAAAGAGTGACAACTTTATCAGCTGTTCACATGACTGTGTTCATCAGCAGAAAAAAAATAAATGAGTTTGTGCTTAATACAATTTCTCCTTGGAGTGAGCTTGTGTTGAAGTTTTTTAAATTAGATCTGAGGCAAAAATCTGAATGCTCTATAGCTCTGCCTCCTGTTTAGCATTCTAGGCACCTCTGCTGGCATATTGCATAGGATTTGAGGCTTATCTATTGCTGCTATTTATGTAAGGAATATCTCTTTAATCAGAGACTTCTCCTTTCCAGCTTTTAATAATAAATATTGTAACAGAGACATTTGGAAATAGTGCTATTGCCTGGAGCACCATGAACATAGTTCAGTAAAGATTTTAACACACCTAAAAAGTTCAAGATTTTAAAGTTACTGTCTAGCAATTAAAGAGAGGCAGTGTAGCATTTAAATATAACTCTTTTCTAGTTACATAATTCATACCATGTTTTCATTTTGGAGGTAAATGTTTCAAAACATTTTTTTTCCTATTTGAAAATATATATGTAAATTTGATTGCAGCCCTTCCACATTTTAGTAGATGGATCAGTTGCTATGTCCAAAACAATTCATTGTTTGATGTCCAAATTTCTAGTAAAGATCCATTCAGAACTGTTAGTCTTGGTCCTTGGATCAGAGACACAATTTTTTTTTTATTGAAAATTGTTCCTGTTTTATAGGACCTCTTAGAATTTGCCACTTACTGGCACAGTTACCAAGAACTCTGTGCCAGCAGTAATAACAAGTACTTATTAAAGCTTATTATGTGGCAGGCTGGGTTTTGAGCCTTTGCCGGATATAATTGAAGTAAACTAGAGTTCCTGACTTCAAGAAACTAACATTCTAATCAGAGAGATAGTAAGCAAACAACTAAGTAAATACAAGATATATTAAATGTAAATGGGAGATGATATCAGAGAGAAGGCACTAGTAGGGGCAGTTTTGACCATAAAGAAACACCAAAATAAAATTCGCTGGAAGAAGGATAAGTATCAAAACAAAATGATACCTTATAATCCTATAAGGGGGAATGAAGGTACTGGGTGAGGGATCATGGTTTTGAAGTCCAGAAACACAAGAACAGGTAGGGTATGAAGATCAATGTTTAACAAGAATCTCTCTGAAAAATAAAATGTAGGTATGACTCATTTTAAAATTTAATCTGAATGATTAATAGTTTTCCATCACTTTCTTAAGTCTAGAAAGTAAAAAAATAGCCAATCTAATATGTAACATTTGCTGGTGTCCCACGTGTGTATATTCACACAGAGAATTTTAAAACTAGATTTTATGAGCTGTTTCAGTTTCTTCTGTTATATATCCTAGGAAACATGACCAGGAAGAGAATAAAGGCTGACCACAAAATGGAAGCCCCAGGAAGATGAGAAGGGAGTAGGTTTTGCAGAAAGTTATTCCAGGGTAAAAAGGCCTTAGGGGTAGTTGAATGTACTAGAGTTGAGAAGACCTCAGATTCTGAGGGAAGTTCAAATTTGAGGCAGAAGCAGAAGGATGGTTTTGAAGTCCAGAAAATTAAGAACAGGGACAGGAGAAAGATACAATGAATACAGGGAATGTGGATCATAAAGGGGTATGCTGATTTGAAAGTGCGAAAGTGGTTTTGGTTGATAAAACTTTTCTAGTAGCAGTTTGGTTTGGGTTACAGAACTGGAAAGGGGAAAAAGATCCACATGTGACAGGGCAGATGGCAGGGTTCAGTGGGAGAATGCTGTTGGGAGAAAGGACAGATGGCAAAAAAAAAAATGGCTTGAGTGGAATTTTAATATCTAATTTAATTAATTTTATAACAAATTCTGTTTTTCTTTTCTTTTTTTCTTTCTTTTTTTTAAGGGTTTGGAGTCAGTAAAGACCACTTGAAAATATCCCTTGATTTTAGTCAGTTTTATAACTCCCAAGAAAAAATGATTTTTAAAAGATTAAAAATAACACGTTTCTTTCTAAAAAAAAAAAAAAAAAAAAAAAAGAAATAAAGGGAAAAAATAGAAAAACATTGGTAGGATCCAGAGAGAGGACTGCAGGAACTGAGTGTGGATCATAACATAACATTCTCAGTCTTTTTGTTATTCATTTGCATTTTGTTTTCTTATTCATTTTCTTTCCTTTTTGATCTGATCTTTCTTGTGCAGCAAGATAATTGTACAAATATGTTTGCATATATTGGATTTAAAATATAGTTTAACATGTTAAAAAAAGAAATTATCAAGGAAATTTGCCCTAAAAAAAAGAAAAAGAAAAAGAAAAAACATTGGTAGGCAACTATAGTAAAGATAAGCACTAACACAGAAATTAAAGCTTAAAGTTTGCCATGGTAAGCAGTTTGACTGCTCTTTACCCAAACCATTTAGTAAGTCACTTGAGTTCTTTGTTGCTGTTCAGTCATAGTAGACTCCTGGTGACCTTATTTAGGGTTTTCTTGTAAAATATGGTTTGTCATTTCCTTCTCCAGCTTATTTTACAGTTGAGGAAACCAAGGCAGGCAGGGTTAAGTAACACCAAGGGCCAGACAGCTAATAAGTGTCTAAAGACAGATCTGAATTCAGGAAGAATCTTCCTGACTCCAGGCCCAGTTCTCTATCCATTGTTACACCTGTTCACCCCAATTTGAATCCTACTTGTTGACAGTTTTAGAATCCTTTGGCTAGGAGAGACTTCATTAGGGTTATTTTTGTCTGTCACAGCACTTCAGCTTCCTTAGGTAAAATGTTTAGCATAGAATCAAGAAGATCTGGATTCACATCTTGCTTCTGGTTGTGGATGAATTCCTGTGTCAGAGGTTCTGTCTCTCTCTAGGCATTTTCTCTTCTCCTTTCACTTGTGAATTCCATAGTGTCTGGTCAGAACTCATCAGCCTCCAAGGAAAAAAGTTCTAGCTGATCTGCACCTCTTTTCTTCTTACTTGGAATTGCCTGGCTGTTTCTAGTCACTTTCTACAATCCTCATTAGTTAGCTCTTTTCTTCCTTTTGCCACCTTCCTTTCTTAAATCTTCCTAATCCTCTAAATTTGACAGTGATCTCTCTAGTTACTCCCATTATCTTGCTCTCCAATTTACTCTCTTTTTGCTAGGATTAGCTTGAGACAAAAGCAGACAAAAAGTTTAAAGTTTGCCCAGAACTTCCTCCTACTTTCCCTTTTCAGAAGTACTTTCTTCCTTTTTGGTTCATCTTTCTATCCTGTGCCCCATCTCTGCTAATTTCTGCTAAGGTATTAATAAGTAAATAATTATTCCAGTGCTTTTCCTTTTTTAATTATTCCCTATTTATATTATATATATTGCTTCCTTTTATGTATTTATTTGCATGTTGTCTCCCCCATCAGATTATAAATTCCTTGAGGGCTGGAACTATCTTTTGTTGAAGGATGAGACACTTGTCCCAGGTCTTACAATTAACAGGCTCCCAGATAAGGTTTGGCAAAAGAGCGATTATTGACACTGAGAGGTATTCAGTGGGCTAGGATTCTGATTAGGAAAGAAGCAGAGAATTAAGAGACAGGGCTTAATTTTATTTGGTCTCCTGTAGTCCGGAGCCAGGAAGGGATCTCCGCATGAATTAAGGGTGGAAGGTGGTGGTTTTAGAATAATTTCCAGATGAATTAAGAGTGAAGGGTAGTACCTGAAGAGTAATCTACAGGTGAATTAAGGATGGTGATTATCTCACGAGTTTGGAGAGGCTAGAAGCTTGAGTGATCTCGAGGTGAATTAAGGGTGGGAATTATTTTAGGAGTTTCCTAAGGCCAGGTGAATTAAGAGTGGGTAGTGATGGGAATCAGAACCACAAGATTCAGGGTTTTCTGACCGAGACCTCCCTTCCCCCCACAAAGATCAAGGGACCAAAGAGTTCTATTACATCATCTTTTGTCTCTTTTTATAACCATAGCATTTAGCACAGTGCCTGGTATTAGTAATTGTTTAATAAGTGTTTATTGATTTATAGAGGTTCCTTCCAGAAACCCAAGAACTTTCAAAATTGGAAGGAAATGGCAGAAGTCAACCCCCTGAAGTGGTAATATGACTATCAGAAGTGGCAAATATATTTGGGAGAACAAAAGATTTAGAAAAGCATAAGTATAAAAGAATATTATAAAAATAGTATAATAGAAATTCAGCTCATGGCATAAAGAAATTGTCAGAGATCCATCACAGGTTATAAAAGTGTGTTCTTTATTTATGTGAATAGCACATGGGCTCAAACCAACCAGGACTAAGCAAGGAAGAATCATAAGTGATTTGAACAACTAAGAAAGGGAAAGACAATTTCCCTAGTGAATTCCCTAGTGAACTTACAATTAATCACAAGAAAGACACCATTAAAGGGAAGAGGGCATGAGCTGGGAGCATGCCACTGAGTGGTGGGCTATATCCATAGGGAAATTTAGCAAACTAACCTCAAAAAGGGGCTAGCCAGGGAAAGGGATTCCATTGACTGGCAAGCCAACCCTAAAAGGGATTTAGAATCCTAAGAGTTAGATAACAAAGAGAAAGTGGTACCCTTAAAAAGGAATTAGCCAAGATCTACAATAAAAGTAGATCTTTTTATTGGGGAAATATAACCTGGAGGTTTGACATCATAATTTGGCTTTCTGATTGGATACAGTAAGTTGAGGTTTCTAGAGACCACCACAGGAGGTGGGATGGTAATGGAAAATCCACTTGAACAAAGGCCTACTTAAAAAAAAAGGCCCAAGCTGAGATGGTCTTCTGAAGTGCCCTTTCCTGCTTGCCTCAGTCATTATAATCCAATCAGTGTTTCAGGCTTTCTCTGCTAACACCATCTAACTACCTAGGACTTCTTCATCCCAACTTCCAAGAAGGATGGCTAATAATTGTCCTTAAATTAGAAAAGCTTAATTCAGCTTTTCCCTTAAAGCAGATGTTGGTGAGGCATTTTTATTTTATTTCCATGTTACATGTCATTTCAGTAAGTCATATGTTAGGAACCTTTTCAAAAATTTTATTTTCTCAATAGTAATAATTTTAAAAAATTAGAATGCTGTGATTCAACTACTAATTATTATTTCAACCTTTTCCTAGCAATAAAATGATCAACTCCCTGTGAGTGTATAAAACAAAAAGGATAGGTTGGGCTCATTTTATGTATGCCAGCTGTTTGTTCACTTTGACATTCACTCTGCCTTTTACAATTTGTTTTGTATCGAATGGGATAGAAACTAGCAGAGGCAATCACTTTGTAAATATTCGTGAACTTAGCCTTGAGGAGAATGCATTCATTGTCATAGGGGCTGGTTTTGTCTTTCCAGCTGCTCAGTATACTCCTGCCAGTACTATTACTCATTAGATTTAAGATTAATTATAATAGGAAAAGATACTAATTTATCATTTTGCCTTAGACAAGTGTCCAATTAATCAAGTTCATTGAAATGTTGACCTGCTAGAGGCTCTGCAAACATGAGACTATATCATAGACAGGGCCTATATAGTCTGTCCATGGATTAGACCATTTCCATGGTAGACCTGACATTTTGAGGAACAAAAATAACCAATCAACAAACATTTATTGGTACCTACTTTATTCCAGGCACATAGCAGGTACTGAAGATACAAAACAAACGAATAATGTTTATATAATGGGTTTGGGATGGAGGAGTGGAGATACACAAATAAAGAATAGAGATAGGAACTAGTCTTATTTCACTGGAGTGGGGAATTTCTAAATGAGAAAACACCCTTTATTATTATAATAATAATAGCTTTTTTTCTTATGGTTTTAGAGAACTATCTAGATTACTTACAAATTGAGTGACTTATACAGTATCACACAGCTGGTATGTGATAGAGTTGAGACTTAAACCCAGGTCTTTTTGGGTTGGAAGCCAGTTCTCTATCCATTATTGATAGGAGGGGCCATGCTGATGTCAGCCCTGGTTTCTTGGTGCTTATCAAGTTACAGCCACTGGGGCTGTATGTATCTGTGGCAGGCAGGCAGGGATCTGGTGAAGTTTCAAGGGGCCCTGAAAAACTGCTGAGCCAGACTTTAAGGCCACGGTGTCAACGTCAGAAAACCTTTGAAATGATTAAAGCCAAAGTCTTCAGGACCATACTTGTAGAATTCAGGTTATGTTTTAGGTATAAAGCTATAATTAAATTGACCTTAAAATTGTTGCTAGTACAATATTCAGGCTATATTTAGTGGTGTAAAGTATGTATGGAATCCTTGACCCATTGGAAATCAGAATCCAGCAGTAGGATTCCAAACCTTATTTGTCAAACCTATTAATCCCATATTGCTTCTGTAGTCCTCTTTTTAGGGAATCTCACCCTCCCATAATCTGCCCTAGTTAGGGACTTTAGTGTCTCATTCTCAGGGACTTCACAGTGAAAACATAAGCATCCTTCCCAGTTCGAAAACTTCACCAACAACTCCACCTTCTTCCTCAATGGACCATTGATTTAGAACTGGAAAAGACCTTAGAGTTCATATAGTCCAACTCCATCACTTTACAGATGAGGAAACCAAGACCGGAAAAAAAATAAAGCAACTTACTTAATATCATTCAGCTTTAGTCCTCAGTCTCCAAATACATTGTTCTATCCATAGAGCTATGTAGTCTACACTATCTGGTATAGAGGAAAAGGCACTGGATTGGAAGTCAGGAGCAGACCTATGATCAGTACTAAAGGTAGGTTTATCTAGGGGCAGAGACTTATCCAAAGTAGGGAAATTTTCCTCAAGGTAAAAAAGTTCATTAACCTTTGATCCCACTGACTATCCTAAGGAAGATTAGGATAGAGTCTCCTGCCCAAGTGCAAGCCAAAGTAAGATTCTCAAATGATCAAATGAGATGTTTGTAAAACTCTTGGCACAGTTCTTGCTTGGCTCATAATAGGTACTTGATAAATCCTTGTTCCTGCATCTTCTTCCTGATTTGGCTTCTGAGGTTATTGGGGTGAAGGGAGAATGAGAGGAGGAGAAGGGATAGAGCTATAGCTGATGGGCCAGAACTTTGGACGTGCGAGTTAGTTGGTTACCCCAGTGCCAATAGAAACAGCTTTTCTGGGCCTGCCAACTGACACATTCTACCCTGGAATAGGGGTGGCCCAGTTGGGGAACCAGTGGCAGGCTGCTCAGCGTATGGAGAGTGGCAAGGATTCTTTGGGGGGCAATAGTGTTGACCTTTCTCTAGCCTCACAAAGTGTAGATATGGGTCTAATGTGTGTGTGTGGGTACCAGGTTGAAAATGTGTTAGGCTGCCCTATGAGCTGAGAAAAGTTCTTTCAGTGGACATGGCAAGCCAGCCTCCCAGCCCTAGGAGTTCTCAACTGCTTTAGCAGGCCTGGGGAAGCAGCTAGTATCTTAGTCATAAAGACTTTTCTTTCCTTTAGTTTTATTTTCCCCAGCTCCTGAAGCTTTCACATTAATGTCAGGCCCCTTCCTTTGTGTTCAGCTGCTTTTCTTAAAGAGAACAAGGGGGTAATGGTAGGGGCAGGTGTTGCAAATTTCAGGAACAAGGCTGAGCTAAAAAAGAGCATCTGACTGGAAGTCAGGAGAACTAAGTTCTGGTTTGTGCTTCTTAAAGTAATTCTAGGTTTGTTTTCTCCTCTGTAAAAAAAAAAATAGATTGAGAAAGATGTACTATAACTACTCAGATAAACATTAATAAATCTTTATTTTATTAAATATTTCCTAATTATGCAAAAAATTCAACATTCATTTTAAAAATTCTGAGTTCTAAATTCTCTTCTTTTCCACTTGCCCTTCTCCCACTCCTTAAATAATGCAAATGAAATATCAATTACACATGTGAAGTCATACAAAACATTTATATCTTAGCCACAATGCAAAAGTAAAACACACATACAAATAAGAAAATTAGTTTAAAAATTATGTTTCAATTTGTACTCAGTTCATCATTTTTCTCTCTCTGGAGGTTGATAGCATTTTTTATCATGACCTTTGTAATTGTTTTGCATCATTTTCTTGATCAGAATAGCTCTCTTTCAGAGTTGATCATTCTTACAATATGCTGTTTCTGTATACAGTGTTCTTATGGTTCTGTTCACTTGTCTTTGTATTCATATACGCCTTTTGAGGTTTTTCTGAAACCACTTTATTCATTTCTTAGAAGATCATCCTGAAATGAAATGAATACAGCAACAAAAATGAAGGAATAACATACTCGTCTTCTTAAGATAACTTTAGCATACCTCAGAAAAGAAAAGCCTCTGGACCTGAGTTTTGGTCTGAGTAAAGTGTAGATACCTTTATGATGACTCCACCAAATCATCATTTCTTATTATGTAATATTATCAATATATAATTTTATTACATATTATATCATATTATCAATATATATAATTACCATTATATTATATTATCAATAATATTCCATCACAACCCTATACCACAATTTGTTCAGCCATTCTCCAATTGATGGACATCTCTTCAATTTCTACTTTTTTGCCACTCCAAAAAGAGCTTCTATAAATATTTTTGTAAAAATAGGTCCTATTCCCTTTCTTTGATCTCTTTGGGATACAGATCTAGTAATTGTATTTCTGAGTCAAAGGGTATGGACCTTTTTTTGTGTCCTTTGAGTATAGTTCTGATTGTTCTTCAGAAAGGCTCGACTAGTTCATAACTTCACTAATAGTTTATTAATGTCTCAATTTTTCCACATTCCCTCTAGCATTTGTTGTGTTTTACTAATTTAAGAAGTCTGAGGTGGTATCTGAGAGTTCAAACAAGATTTTTTTTTTGAGAGAATTTGACTGACTTTAAGCTTTCTTTGTCTGCCTCCCAAATTCATTTATCTCTGGAGACTCATTACCCTCCCGCCCCAATACTTCCCTCCCAATATAATAATCAGATTTCTTAAATGCCAAGTGTGGACAAAACAACTGATTTTAGTACCTATTATGAAGAATAACTAATTAAAGTAGGAAGTTACTGATTTGCTCCCAAAAAGATGTGCAGTCTGTATAGCAGCAATGGGGTACTTACCCACGGATACTGGTATTTCTCTATCCCTAGGATCATTGTGTTCAGTGATATAGCCACCTTCTCAAATCCAAGATCATTTCAAGATGCTGGAATGAAGCTTTAGAGTAGCACTTTTGTGGGAAACAGGCAAAACTGAGTATGTTATACTCCAAAAATATAGACTTTATCCTCCCTAGAAGTGTTTCAAGTAACCTGTATAAAAAATCTCATGTAAGAGGGAAATTTTGCAACTAATATTCCTTCCTTCACTGATACAGAATAACCTATGGATATTTAATGTATATTCACAAGTTAGTTTGGTTGATTGAAGCATGGTGCTTGTGGGGTCGAAATTGCAGATTTGGTTGCTGAGTAGGTCTGTCATTTTTAACACTTAGTTATAGGCCCTGATCCATAGCCAAACAAGCTGCCTTGCAAATGCATATCTTTGTACACAAAATAAATCAGGAGAAAAAGATAGCACAACAGGAATCCATTCTACTCATGGGAAAACAATTAAAAGCCCAAGGCCTACACAAAGTACATCCATTGCATCATCATTAAATAACATAACTCTACGCTAGAGGTTATTTTCCTCAATAAAGTAAGTTGTTTCAGGTTTTACCATCTAAGAAGGAAATTATTTACCTTTGTAATAGCTTTTAAATAGGAAAAATTAAGTCAGAATATAGATCGTTAATTACTGAGCTAAAAAAGTGGAAGATTTTTCTGGAAGACTACAAAAAGGCATATACAAAAAGCCATATATTCTTGTACACATTTTTTTTTTTAAGGACAATGAAAACTTTTCTAGAATAGGGGCCCTTTTGGGGGTAGTGTTGCATATGTCAGTCAGAGAAGAAAGTACTTTCTTTAAACATTTCAAGTACAAACACAGACAAGATAGAGAAGTCATAAGCAAAATCCAATAGAGAGATTTGAAAAATCAAGACATTTCTTTCCCTTAAAAGTCTCGCTTGTTACATTCTGGCTATATATTTGCTAAAAAAATTCTGTCTTTAGAAATACATGAGAAGAAAAATATGACTCATTTCAGGGAGTCACATATACCTCAAACCACATCCCTCAACAAATAGCTGGGTCAGAAGCTTGATAAAGAAACCAACCTTAAGGTGGACATCATACAGTTTCACATCAAGGGACAATTTGTCCAGGAAGTCAGAGGATCTGGTTTGACTTTGGTCCCTGCTAGTGCATGGGCACACTTGGGCACACTTTTTCACATTTCTAGATTTCAGTTTCTTCATCTGTAAAATGAGAAGTTTGGTCTAGATGACTCCTAATATTCCTTCTCTTTCCTTTAAACCCTTCTGTGTTTTTATATGTTAGCATCCCAGACACTGTCAGGGATGTGGGGTGGAGCTGTACCACTAATCTGACCCATTATGGCAATTCATAGATTCAGAACTAGAAGGTCCTTTGTGTCTATCTGGTCCAGCATCCTCATTTTACAGATGAGGGTACTCAGGCTCAAAGAGAAATCATGCTTTCCTAAGGTTACAGATATGAGATTTAAGCCAATTTTTCAAAATTTCAAATGTTTCAACAACATTATCTTAAAGACCTATATATGTACACATACATACACATATATTCATAGATATGTATGTATGTGTATGTGTTTATGTCTCACCAGAATAGGTCCTTATTTAATAGTTTTGTCTAGCTTTTTTTTTTTATTAAAAAATCATTGTTATTGGAGGGTAGTAGTGATTAATTAAAAAAATTCTCATTGTTCTTACTGTCACATATACATTTTTATCAATAAATTTTCTTTCCTGCTTGCTGTCAATGCTAATATCAAAATGAAACTGTATTAGTTGAACATATATGGGTAATAGAGCATGCTAGAGCAGGGAAAAACTGTCTTGGGATTAATTAAAAATTTGCCATGGGTAATGCACAAGGAGAATAATTACTCTGAAAATGATTAAGAGCTGACTATACTTTCATTCATTCATTCAGCAAACATTTGAGTGTCTGCCATGTTGTGATAGTCTTTGCTAGGTGGTAGAGGAGATGCAGAGATAAATAAGCCAGAGTCCTTATCATTTGCTAACTTTGAATAATTTCAGTAGTGTATTATGTTTATTGCGCTAAAAAGTAGAGAGAGATATTGTCAAATGCATTCTTCTTCCGCTTTATAAAAAATGTATTTTGATCAATGTAAGAAACTTTGGGAGAAGGGGAGAAACACTCTCCATAGATACAGATTAATAATTCATTTATAACTTTTGGGTGAGAGAGCCTGTGGACTCTCTGTGAGATTAAGTTACTTGGATCCATACTCACTTGAACTCAGGTCTTCCTTATTTCAAGTTTTTGCTGTCTGTTTCACATATTTCTGAGACGTCCATCATATTGTCTTATCACATTTATTAGGTAGTCAAGCCCTCTAGAGTAAGTGCCATGTCTTTTGTGCCTTTGCAGGACTTTATCAAACAAAGCCTATTACTATGCCTGGCATATTGGAAGCACTCAATAAACAAAATAGTATCATATATATAAGGTGAACATTTTCAGAATTTGCAGAAATGAATCTGAATAAACAAAATGAATTGGATATCCAGCACTGTTTGGTGAATATAATCAAGGAAGAGAACCAGTCTGCAGAATTTCTAATAAAAACAAGCAAACAAACTCCACTAGCCTCTTTTGTTTAAATGGAGGATTTTGT
Organism: Sarcophilus harrisii; assembly: GCF_902635505.1. Lineage (NCBI taxonomy): Eukaryota > Metazoa > Chordata > Mammalia > Dasyuromorphia > Dasyuridae > Sarcophilus > Sarcophilus harrisii. Next base: position 598,678,551 of record NC_045427.1, read on the forward strand.
ATCCTGAGCCAGCCAGAGTCACTTCATCCTTCCATATCATTTTGCTTTCATAAAGAGTTTGAAATTAAATGAGACAAAGCATAAAAAAACCCCAAAAACTGTCTATTGAATAATAGTCTGGTCCTGGGAATGAATTGATGTACTTGTCTTGGCCCATTTTTCATGGTTTTAAGAAACATGAATTTCATTTAGATTTTGAAATTAATCGTATAGATTAGCATATTTAACAAAGCCCATATGCCTTGTTTTACCCTTCTTGTATAATAAAATTTGAAATGGGTTGGATTACAAATCACCAAAATTTTCAATTTTCTATCTAATCTTTGTAGCTTTCCCCTAAAAATATACTGTGTAGTTTTCTGGGTGTGGGTTGTGAGTTTTTTCCATGGAAAGATTCAAGTAAAGCTTAAATTACAATTAATTGAAAGAGGCTGAGGAGAAAGATAGATAAATTTAATTAGTTTACTTGCAAAGTGGCATATGTTAATCTTACTCTGTACACTAGGGATCTAACATATCTTAAGGTAAGGTGCATTCCTAACATTCTATTTAAACATACAGGGTTTGCTTCACTCTGCCTGGCATTCACTGTCTAGACTGGGAAGAAAATCCAATTCCTTTTAAATTATAATATTGTATTTAAAATGTGTATATAGCCTATCTTTTGAGGAACTTCAAGAACTTCACAGTTGACACTTATTAACACTTAATTATTCAGTTGCTGATTATCCATTTGATGGATTATCCAGACCATTGAAATTTTTTCATTTTTGTTCTGCTCTGATTCTGCCCTTAGGTCTTTTTATCTCTCACTACTTTCAATACTTGTTCCAAGGGGTAGAGAAGGAAAGAAGAAATTGTAAAATTTATATCAATAGGCTTTCTGTGGGTAGGGAGAAATGGAGTTAAAACTAGGACAAGGCAATAGGGATTTTGTCACGAGGATGCTGACTTTTAGAGAGTACATTTTGAAGCAAATGGACCGAAACAGAAACAACTGATCTTAGCACCCAAGTAGTAAGAATAATTGATTAAAATGAGAAACTACCAGCTTTTCCACAGCTGTGATGTTATTCACCATGGTGGACTCCCCATGTTCTTTGGTTCCTTTGTTGTTATCCAGTCATTTCAGTTATGTCTTCAGCTCATTTTACAATTGAGGAAACTGAGGGAAACAGAGTTAAATGACATGCCCAGGGTCATATAAGTAGTAGGTGTCTGAGACCAGATTTGAACTCAGGAAGATAAGTTTTCCTGACTTCAGGCCTATGTCATTTAGGTGCCCTCTTTGATTCATTCTTACTCCTGAAATTCCAAATGAATTAGTTTTAAAAAATTGATTTCGTGGTATGTTTTCTGCCACCTGAATGCCACATAATGCTAGTTATGGCTTCAAGAAAGAGAAAGCTGTTTTTAGAATTTTAGAGAAAGCATTATTGTCTGGGGGTGAGAACAACTCATTCTCTTTCCAGGGTTTTATTTTCTTCATCTCAAAAATGAAAGGGTTAAGTCTTTTCTAGCTCTAAATCCTATGACACCATGTAGCTTCTACAAGGGCACACAATCACAGAGACAGTATTTGTACCATATTTTTTGATGACAAAACCAATGCTAAACTATGTATTTAAAAGTTTAAAAATTTATCTTTTTTTTTTTTTTTTAAAACAATGCTCTTTTATAGTTGGACTCTCTGCCAGAAGCCTCTCTATCGAATTCAGCTTTCACACATCTGCCAAAGTGACTTTCCTAACATGCAGATCTAGCAAAGGTACTTCCCTACACAACAAACATCAGTGGCTCCCTATTATCGTATTCTAAACTTCTCTGACATTTAAAGCTCTTTACAAGCTTTCCTTATCCTGATTTTCCAGCATAATTATATCTGATTCCTCTGCACACACTCTGTATCCAACCATACTGATCATTTTGCTAATTTTCAAACACCTACATCTTTCACCTCTGTGTCTATGTTGGCTGTCCCCCCTTCTTGCCTCTTGGAATCCCTGTTTTCCTTTGTCCATCAATCAGCTTTGTTAGTTTCTTTCAAGTATCAGCTCAAATCTCACCTTCTTCTGCAAGAATATTTTTCCCTCTGCCCACCTCCAGTGCTTTCCAAACTGACAGTACTTTTGTCCTACTCAATATAGAATATGGTTTATATTTAGATTAATGTAGTAATAATAATTGAGATAACTCTTCTCATCTTCCATATAATGCTATTTATATTTCTATAGTATACTTTTCATGTGCTATTTTTGTATTATAACTGTGCATGTATAATGTTCCCCTACTGAATTGTAGGGGAAACTCCAAGAGGGCATCTAAATGTTTATCTCACCCAGTATGAAGTATAGCACACAGTAGATACTTGATAAATACTTGATGAATTCATTGAAATTTTTGCTTTAAGATTTACAAGTTGCTTTCTTTACATCAGCCTTGTGAAAAAGGCTGTATGAGTGTTAGGAAACTAAGATTCAGAACACAGTACCTGGAGTGTAGGAAATGCTTGTTGACTGACTGATTGATTGAAATAGTTAGCAAATATCAAAGCCAGAGCTCAGTTCCAGGTTTTCTTACTATAGTGTACTATTCCATTAACCAAACCACGATTGAATCTGAAATGACTTAAGATGGTTTATGGTACATTCCCTTCTGTAGGATATTATGTATTATGTCAAATGTTGTTAGATATTATTTATAAATTTACAATGGGAAAAGGGCAGCTACTTGTATAAATTTTTGTAAGGAGATTAGTAATACAAATATTCAAAAAACTCATTTATAATTGGCTTTGCAATTTTATGCACACACATATTCATATATACATACACACATATACATTCATGTCCACATAGATTTACATTCTTTCCTCATGATACATAATTTTTATTTACTGAACACACAATGATTGGAAGGGAAGAGGGCAGAGATGAAGAGACAGCTCAAAGCTTGTAAGGTGGCAGAGAGAAAGGCACAACATGGATGAAACATTACAGAGTATTGACTGTATTAATTTAATCTGCTTAAAATAGTGGCTTCATGAAAATAACTCAGGATAGTTTCTCAAATTGCTGTTTATATTTTTAATTAGCTTCTGCACACAGGTCAGCAATCCTCTGTTCTCTTTGATATTCATTATGCTTTGATTTAAAGTGATCCCTTTCCACCTGGATGGAAGGATATTTTCTTCTTGGGAGGTTTATTAGCAATTACATATGTAAATGTATTCACACTTTCTTTTGGCACATTCTCCTGGGAAGAATTACACAAGAAATTATTAATGTACATGAAAACAACAGTTAAAAATCCCAGAGGATAACTGAGGTGTGGAATATTTCTACATATTTTAAAACATCTAACAATACTGCTTATAGGGGTAGGTGAGGATAAGGCCGGCAGAAGGGAATCTTAAAATAACCATATACTCTACTGAAATGTTTTTTAATTATATCAATTAATTTATTTACTTTGCTTGTGTTCATTAAAGTAAAATTTGTTTATTTTACTGATTATCAAATGGCAAATGAAGGTCGTGATCCATAGCCTTTTCATCAAGAAGAAAAAAATGCTCATGAGACTATATAACAGATGGGGATTATTATATCAAGTAGCTTTTATGAAAGCTCTCTGTACAGTTTGTATTTTTCATTATTTTCCAGTCTTGAGCCATATTTTCATGATCACTTAAATATTATGTATCTAGTTTAATCAATTGTCTAACTGATTTTTTATCAACAACACCTTCATCAGCACCACCAAAAATGATCAGTAATGATAATGCCATCAGCATTCAGCCACCATATTCATAATTATCATAATACAAATGGATTTGCTAGAAATGTGTTAGCTACTTGATAGAATTAGATCCTATTCCTGTCTTCTGGAGTCAATTTTCATTCTCTCCAAGTTCTTTTTGATTCCATCCTTCAAAATATTCACTAAGAAACAAGTGAGAACTTGCCTGACATCCTTTTCTGCAGTCTTATTTGTGAGTATTATAGAATTGCCTGTAGCATGCCAAAGAAATGATTGTGTATTTTGATGTAAGCAAAATGTACTTTAGAATCTTTTTAGAGGTAAGATCTTCTCTATGTCCTTACAAAGCCAGGGGAAGAATTGAAGTGATAAAACATCCCTATGTTTAGTCCTTTATAAGATTCTAGGGAAGAGCATATGCTCTCTGTGTCATGACAGATTATGCCTTCTCCCTAAAATGAGGACTTCTCACAGAATATTTAATACTTTCACTGGAATAGCATAGATTTTTGAGATCCCTTAATAGAAAAAGAAGTATGCAATGGCCATGTTTTTAGTTTTTGATGTTTCCTTAGAAGAGATGTTTAAGGACTTTATCTTAGAACAAGTTAATGCAGGAACCATACCTAGGTTTGTTCAACCTTGGATTTATCTTAGGATACTGAAAATTAAAAGTCCTTACACAACCCAAAAGATTAAATTCTGAGGTAGCAACAATTATTAGTTAAAATTGGAAGCAACCAGATGGCTTATCACCAATTCTGTCTCTTATTCTTCTGGCCTCCTCAGTAAGATTAGAAGTAGTATTTCATGACACTTGTCAAAGAATATATTGTGTTACTTATCCTAAGTATCAAAATTGGTACTTACAGTTTGGGAGTAATATCAGGGCAAATCATTACAAATTGTATAAGTTTAAGTTAGAGAATCACAATCAGAAGGAGTTCAAGTTGTCACATTGACTAAAAACAGTCCCTATAGTACTACAGGACTATAATATTATATAGTCCTGTACTACAGTCCTGTAGTACTATAGGTAAATAGTACTTGAGGGTCACCAATCAAGAATCAGTTCAGTACAAGAATCAAGGAACAAAAAACAATGAAGTAGGAATTCAGAACCTGGGTCAACGAACGAGTTTAGTGTATTTGTTAGCAAGTTTAGGTCTGGGAACTGGTAGAACTAAGAACATGAAGAACTTGGGACACAGATACCTAAAATTAGAAATATAACTAGGAACAGTACTGCATAGTCTAAGCCTTGTGAAACAGGTTGTATGAGTATTACTGTTTTGGGAAACTAAGAAGCCTCATCTTCCAGAGTTCAAATCTGCCCTCAGACACTTGTTAGCTGTATGACCCCAGGCAACTCATTTAACTTTGCCTTAGTTTCCTCATCTGTAAAATGAGAAAGAAATGGCAAACCACTCTAGTGTCTTTGCCAAGAAAACTCCAAATGAGGTCATGGAGAATTGGATACAACTGAAATGACTCAACAACAGCAAAAACATTTATATGATATTTTAAAGTTTGTAAAGGACTTTACAAATATTATTTCATTTGATCTTCACAAAGGTGAAAGGAGGTGGGTGCTATTATTATCTATGTTTACAGATGGGGAAAATGAAACAGAGATTAAATGACTTGCCCAGAGTCACACAGTTAGTAAATGTCTGAGGGAAGATTTGAATTCAAGTCTTCTGGATTCCAAATGCAAATCTCTATCCACTTAGCTACCTAGCTGCTTGATCAGTCTATGGAAGCTGCCCAGTGAATTCCAGATTAATTGTGGTTTTTTTATTGTTCTTCCCTGGGTGAGTGATCCTGGCAAATTGCTTTACTCCAATTGCTTCACCAAAAAAAAAGATAATCTAATGAGGACAAAGAACATACAAAAGAAGTGGCTGTGAGTGAGGAGAAAGAATATCTTGCTCCCTGAAACCAAGCAGAGCTACAGATACTCAATGGAGTGATCTGAAGTCCAGTATCTGCCCTTTATGGGAAAAGATTTGGAATGAGGATTCTGAAGGAAATGGGAATCAATTACCAAGCAGAGCTGTAGATGCTCAGTGGAGTGAGCTGAAGTCCAATATCTGCTCTCTATAGGGAAAAGCTTTGGGATGAGGATTTTGAGGGAGATGGGAATCAATTACCAAGCAGAGCTGCAGATACTCCATGAAGTGAGCTGAAGTCCAGGATCTGCCCTCTATAAGGGAAGCTTTGGGATGAGGATTCTGAGGGAGGTGGGAATCAATTACCAAGCAGAGCTGCAGATGCTCCATGAAGTGAGCTGAAGTCCAGTATCTGCCCTCTATAGAGAAAAGCTTTGGGATGAGGATTCTGAGGAAAATGGGAATCAATTACCATGCAGATCTGCAGATGCTCCATGAAGTGAGCTGAAGTCCAAGATCTGCTCTCTCTTGGGATGAGGATTCTGAGGGAGGTGGAAGGAGTTTGAGTATACAAAGCAATCAGTTATGGGGAATATGTGTCATGGTGGTAGTGAGAGGGGGTGTGTGTCCAGAGTTGGGTAAGGGGTTGCATCTTGACCAGTGAAGTTGGAACCAAAACCAAGTAGAGCTGCAGATGGAGAATGAAGATATACATGCATAATTATAATGTAAGGCAATTACTAGCAACAAGGGGTCGAGAATGGGGAGGAAAAATCCTCCAAAATGGGGCATAAAGGAAGAAGGATTCTGAAAGAGAAATGAAGAGTGTGTGCTTTACAGACATAGAGAACAGTCACATATTTTTGCTCAGACTGCCTGTAGAAACCTTGTTTGGCATTTCCCAAAAGGCTTGATTGGGAGAGAGAACATTTTAAGCAAGAAATACAATTAAAATCAGAATTGTCTAAACGTGTGAAATAATTTGACTCCTTGACAAAGAAATACCACAAATAGGGGATACCACAAATAAGATATAATAAGCATGCTTCCTCCTAATTTCACTTGCTAACTGCATGTATGATTTCCTAGGTGGCTCACGTGGCTCATGGGTAATTGCACCTTTTAAAATGACTTTTCTTTCTCATAGTTAGGACTCAAAAATTTTTCTTAGTTAATTGTTCCATTGCAGGGCACTTGACTAGAGGTGAAAGAATAATGCTTGGAAGAACAGGGATAATTGTACTAAGTGCACCCTAATTCTGTGGAAGTTTGTGGGTAGAGTTGAAGCTTATCAGCAACAGGACAAAAAGCTGTGGCATGGGCTTCAGAAGAAAACTTCAGTCCTATCTGACCTTCTTGATTAGCTATGGAATTCTAGACAAATTATTAAATTTCTGCTAGAGCAAGGACAATTTTGCTTCAAAGAGATGTTAGGATAAATCTGACACTTTGGGGTCACATTCCTAATTTAAAAAAAAATAGACATCAACAGGGACAACTGGGGCATTTTTTTTTTAAAGTCACTTGGAACCAATGTCACAGATAACAGATTAGATGGACCATAAATCTTTGATATGAGGTCTAACCTGATGCCCCTCCCCTAATCAAATTGTTGGAGTCCAAAGGGGAATCCCCAAAATGTTGGGGTCCTAGACCAGTGTTGCAAGGTACCTCAAAAGAATTTGCAGGCTTGGATCCATCTCCAAGGTAAAGAGCAAAGTTTATTATAATTGTAATACCAATTAAAGCAAGTTAGCAAAGAATCAGGAACAGAAAGATAAATTTATGGGGAAAAGTTAAAGAAACCAGGTGTTTCAAGTCACTGATATGCTAATTTTATGGCTTAGAGGTAGAGTTGAGGAGTGGTCCAGGTCTAATTTTGTGTTTAGATGCAGTACACATGGTTTTCTGGGCAGAATTGGGGGAGGGAGGGAAGGGAGAGGACCTTCAGGAAGTGTGTTTTTAGTCCTGAAACGTCATTAGGTCAAATGGCAGGCACCCAGTTTTGTTCTGTGTCTGCCTCAGTTTTAAGTACCTCATTATGGTTACTCATTAGTTCCAGAAACCCATTATCTCTGACCAACAGGCTGTTATCTGACAGCTAGCACTATCTGGGGCCTTAGCATCCTGATCAGATTAAAAATACATTATTTTTAACTAGATCCCTCCCAAAGCTAAATTGCAGTAAGGGTTATTGCTATATCTTCCTTAGGAGCTGCACCACATCAATATAGTAATTTGTGTCAAGAAATATAATACTACATATGTACATGTTGTTTCACATGTTGGATATAAGATCTTTGAATGAAGGGACTATTTTTACATTTTTCATTGTATTCCTAAAGACTGAACATAGTACCTGTTTTCATAGTACCTAGTATGATTAATACATGTCTGATGATTGATGTTAATTCTTTCGAAAGGGTTTCTACCTCACATGCCTCAATAAAATATGAGATTAAATATCCTTAGGGCTCTAAATGGAATTTATATCAATACAAAATAATGACATCTGCCTAATTCAGGTTAAGTCAGTTGAGAAGGTTAGGACTAATCAATGTAGAATATATAATCTTGATATTTCAATGCTCTATTTTGACAATAAGAGAATTAGAGCCTCAGGTTTTCTATTCTTAAACAGGCAAGACAAGATATATGGTATTTAATATTTCCAGGCAATCCATATAAGGCTTAAAGATTTTTTTTAGGGTGTAAATGTATGGAATATTGGGCCACAATGAACCATATTAGATGGAGATATTTCAAAGCATAAGGAAGTCCTAACAAATGAAGGTGAATGTAATTTCGACAGCATTCTTCTAATGATTTAACCCTATTTCATCTCAGTAAGATGTCCTTGAAACTCTGGTTTTAAATGCTCAGCACCATTTGCCTATTAAATGCTTAAATGACCATAAAAAATACACAATTGGTGTCTCGAGTCCAATATAAAGCTGTTACCCTAGATACCCCATTTTCTGATAGTGTTTTGAGGTAAATCGCATATAACTATATAGGGTGAAAATTGGTGATGTTACTGGCTTCATATTATGTAATGTCAAATTATCAAAATGCTTTAAGACAAAGAAAAATATCTTTTGTTTATCAAGCTGTGAAAAATTTTATATAGAATCAGAGGAGGAGGAGTAGGGTCAGAATCCATGATATGAACTCTAATTTTTCTTTTTTATAATATCTCTGGAGCACAGTTAATATAACTAGATGGCTCATTGTCCCAGTCATGATTGCTTTCATGATCAAATTGAGAAAAGGGATAAATTTGATAAATCTCTTTGAAGAATAGTTCATTAAGGACTCTTCAATGTTTCAGAAGATAGAGAGATCAAAGCTAATTGCAGTGATCCACAAAAGCTATGGGAGTTTTAGCAATACAATATAGGATGAACCAAAAGGATTTGAAATGTAAGTAATCTTATTTTCTAGTAAAACAAGTACGAACAGGCTAGTAATTTAAGGTCCAACACCAACTCTTGCCTTTTTTTTTTTTTTTAATATGGTGTAGAAAGTAATTAGAGAAATTTATAATTGGAAAAATAAAGATGATCCAGGACATGTAACAACAGCAAGGAATGATTGTTGAATAGCCCTTTCCTACTTTTAACTCATAAAATGTTATGAGATCCAGATTCCCAAACTTTTTGGTCTCAGGGACCCTTTATATTCTTAAAAATTATTGAAGATCTTCCAAGGAAATTTTATGTGTGTTATTTCTATATTTACTGAATTCTACTTACTGAATATCCATTAATTTACTGAAATTAAAACATCCTATTATTATTATGAAAATAATTTTGATACAGTAGATACCCTGATAGGGCCTTGGGAATCATCAGGGGTCTTGTACTATATTTTGAGAAGTGCTGATCTAGAGGAAGTTTCCTAGAATGTTGAGTTACTCCCCTCCCCTCCACCCCATTACTGAATGATTTAAAGGAGGATATAGATAAGAGAGCAAGAGTTACAAGGCTTGAGCAGGATGAATGATTCATTTGCAATCATTATCACTGGAGGGAGGAAGCATCCTCAGGAAAACACAGAGTTCAGTGTTGGTCTCAGACACTTACTAGCTATATAACTGTGGGAAAGTCATTTAACCTCTATCTACCTCAATTTCTTTATTTAATGGGGATAATAAAAAATAATATCTACATTCCAGGGTGTTGTGAGGGTCAAATAAAATCATATTTATAAAGCACTTTGCAAACATTAAAATGGTGTATAAATGCTAGATATTGTTAGTAATTATGATGGTAATATTTTCTCTTTAAAATTAATATACATTTATTTTCTCTCCCTTCGATCTTCCCCAATGCAAAAAAGAAAACTTTGTAAAAAATATAATCATTAAGCCTCAAAAATCTCTAAAACCCCAGAATATTAAACATATTTTACTGACCATAATGAACTAAAATTATATATTCAATAAAGTATCATTGAAAAGAAGCATTCAATTTTCAAAATAGTTAAGAAATGAACTTGTGGGTCATAAAAAAATCATCCATGAGAAAAATGGGTAACTGAATAAATATTCCACAAATGAAATCCTGAGGAAAGATAGGTTTTGCCTTCTATCAATTTTAGCTCAAAGAAAGAGACAAAATATTTGGAGAATGGTGATGAAGGAGATACATTGCCCAGGGCTTGATGGTGACACTTCCTTTAGGTGAATCAACTCTAATGAGGTCCAAGGTAGAAGTTTTCCTGGAAAACTTTTTTTCCAGTAGGTAATGAACTTTTAGAATTTTTGAAAGTTAAGAATTCCAGATATTCCAACAATTATTTTCAGGCATTCTGGGAATGAACACTACCTTTACTTGAAAAGAAAAGTGTAAATACTCTAGGGAAAAAAAAGACCAAAAAATTACACAAGAATTTATTAAGCAACTGTTATGGGTAGAACATCCTGTGGAAGGTGGGATTTGAGTTGGGTCTGGAACGCATCCAGGGAAACCAAGAATCAAAGATGAAGAGGTAGGATATTCTAGATATGGATGATAGAGTGGCAAACTTGGAGCCAAGAAATGGAAGAGCATTTCGGCAGTGTAGCCAGGGTGAGCTAGATATGGAGCTATGAAAGCATAGGGTATGTTCAAAGATCAGAGAGGAGTGTGGTGTTTTGAACAGGATCAATCTCAGAAGAGAGAAGTCTGGAAGGAACAATCATTGGTATATAATAAGATATATTTTATTTATATTTATTTTTATATATTTATTATTTATATAAATTTATAGTTTAATATATCTACCAATGCTATCTGATTAATGCTATGCAGTTTGATAAAATTTTCTTGTCAAGTAACACAGATTTTTTTTTTTTTTTTTGTAATGACAATTTCTGTCTTTATTTGTTGGGGAAGCTCTGGCATAGAGGAGATGCTTACACATTTGGAAATCACCCTTTACAATGTTTTCCCTTACATAATGACATTATAGGTCACTTACCAGAAGGACAATATAAATGGGAATATCTCAAGATTGCCAAATGACTATCAGAATGTCCATATAGCCAACTCAAGGGAAATTGCTTTAAAGATTGAGAGTGATGATTGATTGAATGAGAAATTCAACTGTGTGTACTAGTCCTATTTCAAGTCAAAATAAAGGAGCTCAGGATAGCATACCTGTGTGTGCTGTGGACATCTTTCCTCAAGTTACCGATGGCCAAATGAACTGGAATTTTGATTTCTCAGCATGATGGATCTCTTCAGGTCTCTAGAGAAGCTCTCTAATTAGGATCATGAATAAGGTCAAATACAAAAGTCTCCCAACTTCTAATTGATAATTGTAGATTACTCCAAAATGACTGTTTTTTTTTAATTTAGGGAAATATGCAAAGGCTGTCATGCTTTTAGTTTTGCAACTAAATGATGGAGGGGAGTTATAATCCATTTTAGTTAATTTACTACAACATAAAAAAAAGGATGAGTTAAGAACATACTTGTTAAATTAAAAATCACTTAACATTCTATAGCAGTTGGGGAGAGCATCTAACCACAAAATAAGCAGCAAATGGATATGTTCTTAAAGATTGTTCCCATTGGGAAAAGATAACTGTGCATGTTGGAAATGTTTCCAGCTGCAAAATAGAGAGCTATTGAGGCTTTGGGTGATTACCTCTATGGGGTTCTTAGAAGATTTTTGTATTTGCTTGTCACAGTTGTCCTATTTTTTGTTGTTCATTCATTCAGTCATGTGTTACCCTACTTGACCCCATGAATCATACTGTTCTTGAGATTTTCTTGGCAAAGATATCAAAGTGCTTTGCTGCTTCTTTCTTTAGTGGATTAAGGCAAACAGAGATTAAATGACTAGCCGGTGGTGTCTGAGGTCAGATTTGAACCTGAGGGCTTCCTGACTTCAGACCAAGTGCTGATTCTTCCAGCTGCCTCTTCTGGTCTTAAGCTAGAACTCCCTGAATACCCCACATGCCCAACTCTCCCCTATTGCTCTATGAAGCTCCATCTCAGCAGGGGGAATAAACCAGGTGGAGGGTGACCCACAGGCTCAAACCTGCAGGTGAATCAGCTATAAAATTGGATGGGAACAATTTATTCCAATGTCATAAAGGTAGCTGAAGAAGGCGTTGTGGAGTCCTTAGAACTTGGCCAGACATTGAAGACTTCTTGGTCATCCACTTCATTCCAAGCCATCAGTGGCCTTTAATGACTTTAATAATTCTGGAAAATAGAGTTGATGACTTTGTGCACCTCTGTCTCACTTAAATCCAAGTTACTCACAAGATAGTTATCACCTGTGCTGTCATTGCTCCTCTTTGAAAAAGGACAGACAACACCTGATATTATGTAGCTTAATTTATGCATATATGCAGGTGGTGGTGTATATATGCATGTATATATATTTATACACATATATATGTAGACATCAATGTGTTGAAATATTCAAATAAATCTCTTAGCTCTCTGAAGTGGGGATTCCGTCTAACCATGCAGGTAATAACTCCTGATGCCTGTCTGTTATCTAAGAACATTGTATACTATTTTATAAATTTGCTGCAGTTGTCCACCCAGCATGCTGGTGCTTTCCGCAATTCTCTTGAGATCATAAATATGCTAATTAGTGGAGCAAATAGGCTAATTATCAGTTATTCTTCTCTTTTGGCATGTGATCAGTCCATCATTTTTCTTTTCTTTTATTCATACATTTTTTGATCATCTATTCTGTCATAATTCCTCACTTAAAGTATGTTATAGTCTACTTTGTGGCTTTCCATTGACTTCTGTGTCATACTAATTTTCAAGTCTTTTTTTTTTAATTTATATTTTATTTTTTTATTATAGTAACTTTTTATTGACAGAATCCATGCCAGGGTAATTTTTTTTTACAACATTATCCCTTGCACTCACTTCTATTCCGATTTTTCCCCCACCCTCCACCCCCTCCCCTAGATGGCAAGCAGTCCTATATATGTTGAATATGTCCTAGTATAGCCTAGATACAATGTATGTGTGCAGATCCAAACAGTTTTTCTTGTTGCATAGGGAGAATTGTATTCAGAAGGTAGAAATAACCCGGGAAGAAAAACAAAAATGCAAACAGTTTACATTCTTTTCCCAGTGTTTTTTTCTTTGGGTGTAGCTGCTTCTGTCCATCATTGACCAATTGAAACTGAATTAGGTCTCTTTGTCAAAGAAATCCACTTCCATCAGATTACATCTTCATACAGTATCGTTGTTGACGTATATAATGATCTCTTGGTTCTGCTCATTTCACTTAGCATCAGTTCATGTAATTTTCTCCAAGCTTCTCTGTATTCATCCTGTTGGTCGTTTCTTACAGAACAATAATATTCCATAACATTCATATACCACAATTTACCCAACCATTCTCCAATTGATGGGCATCCGCTCAGTTTCCAGCTTCTAGCCACTACAAACAGGGCTGCCACAAACATTTTGGCACATACTGGTCCCTTTCCTTCTTTAGTATCTCCTTAGGGGTATAAGCCCGTAGAAACACTGCTGGATCAAAGGGTATGCACAGTTTGATAACTTTTTGGGCATAATTCCAGATTGCTCTCCAGAATGGTTGGATTCGTTCACAGCTCCACCAACAATGTATCAGTGTCCCAGTTTTCCCACATCCCCTCCAACACTCATCATTATTTTTTCCTGTCATCTTAGCCAATCTGACAGGTGTGTAGTGGTATCTCAGAGTTGTCTTAATTTGCATTTCTCTGATTAATAATGATTTGGAACACTCTTTCATATGAGTGGTAATGATTTCAATTTCATCATCTGAAAATTGTCTGTTCATATCCTTTGACCATTTATCAAGTGGAGAATGGCTTGGTTTCTTATAAATTAGAGTCAGCTCTCTATATATTTTGGAAATGAGGCCTAATTTTCAAGTCTTTAGGACCATAGTGTTCCATATCTTTTGGCCATTTAACAATACTGGAAGAATATTGGTGGATATTGTCTTTGTTTCAGAGAGAAAGTTAAGGTGATTAGAAGAATTTTGTAATCTCAAAAAATATAATCCAGTCTGCTTTTTGTTTTTTGTTCATTTCTGGGCTTTCCTGAATCTGTACCAGTACCAGTATCTGTATCTGCATCTGTAAGTAGTACTTGTATCTATGTCCTTCTGATTCTATATCTATCATATCTCTATCTCTGTCACTAGCTACCATCTATCTGTTCATCCCTATATCATCCATAATTCTCCTAGTATCTCTGTCTCTTTCTCTGTTTCTGCCTTTGTCACTGTCTCTCTGTCTCTGTCTCTCTTGCTCTCTGTTGCTTTCTGTCTCTTGCCTCTCTCTGTCTCTGTCTCTTGGTGTCTATCTCTCTGTCTCTTAAGTCTCTTATCACTTTCTCTCTCTCTCTCTCTCTCTCTCTCTCTCTCTCTCTCTCTCTCTCTCTCTCTCTCTCTGTCTTTCTGTTTCTTTCACTCTCTCTCTGTGTCTTATTTCTCTATGTATCTGTATAACTATTAAGAGAAAGCACTGTGGCATGGTGCATAGGGAGTTGGACTTAAAGGCAAGAAGTGCCTGTCAGGCACAAACTGACTGTGTGATTCTGGGCAAGTCATTTAAACTTTTGTACTCTAGGTAACTCTCTTAAGACCACAAGTTGCAGAGAAAGTGCTGATCAACATTGGTAGGAGTTTCCTTTCCTAGGAATTTTACTTTTTACCTCCTTCACCCTTATTATTAAGATCAAAAAAAGGAAGAAAGAAAAAAGTTCCGTGAAACTAATAAACATAATAAAATTCTGATGTTAAATGCTGTGTTCCACATCCATGGTCCTTCCACTTGTGCAAATAAGCAGGAGAAGATAACATCTTATAGATTGTCTTTAGGGTCAAGCTTCATCATTATAATTTTGCTGCATCATTTCTATAATTTTGTTGTTGTTCTATTCATTTACAGTGTCATAGTCTTTATGTATATTGTTTTCCTGAGTCTGCTTACTTTGCTTTGCTCAGTTCATACAAGTCTTTCCATGCCTCTCTATTCATCATTTGTTATAGCTTAGTTATATTTCACTACATTTGTTTATCACAACTTGTTTAGTCATTTAGTCACATTCAAAATTGTGTCGTTAAAAAAAGACATTTTTTTTCCAGTTTCTGGAAACCACAAAAAGTGCTGCTAGATTTCTACATATGTGATACTTTCTTTTTTGTCAGTGAGATCCTTGGGGAAAATGCCTAACAGTGGAATCTTTGAGTGGAAAGCCATGGGATGTTTTAGTTATTTATTTTGCATAATTCTAAATTAACCACAACTTTGGTGTATGTTCAGTTGCATCATTTCTTTATTGTTTGACTTTTAAACAAATCATCCACTAAAGTCCTACTTTAAGTATCATTGCAGCATTGAAGGGACCTGGGGTTCTAAAGGCAATGTTAATCTAGTGCAATTTATGATAGATCTAACACAGTCAACACTCAGGAAGGTCCTATTGTGTGACATATCAGATCCCATCCTAAGAGGAGCATTAGCCGAAAGTTGGCCACTAGAAGATTTTTTTTTTGCCTTGGCAACTCATGACAACTGTTTTAAAATCTGCATAAAATTACGATAATAATACTCATGAAATAATGACTGTTTCAACCTTCAGCATATGTAAAGACTATATATGCACTCAAAAAAAAATTTGTGAAAGAACACACCAAATTATCAATGTTTCAACTTCTTTTTGGAGTGAATGAATGAAAAAGTATTTGTTAAATGCTTCCAAAATTCAAAGTACTGGAAATACAACTAAAAAAATCAAAACAGGCCCTTCTTTCAATAAGCTCACATTCTGATTGAAACATATAGAACGTTTCAATTACAAGATGGAAACGTCCCATGGTGTTATGTATAGTAACAAAACAAGTGGTAATGGTAAACAAAACGTAATACATAATCTTTAGCATAATTTCTATTGATAAAATCGCGAGTTCCTGATTTTGGATTATTTGATAGGGTTAAGGACTTTGGTGGCAAGAAATCATGAGCCTTCAGCCATGATGGCTACAGCATATGCAAAAGTAGTTTCCAGAAAACATCTTTATGAGGATTGCTTTCCAAGTGTATAGTTTCGAGGTCTGGGCTAGAAGAATATCTGATATTCTTGGGGAGTGCTTCTAGGGCTCTTAGACTTATTCTTCCATGGGTGGCAGTTGATGAGGAAGAAATGTCTCTATCCCATAGAATTGATTTCTTCAGTGATGATCATGGACCCTGACCTAGAATCCTAGGCAGTGTTATAATTCAATCTCTTGAATTCATCTTCATGAGCTATCTCTATTGATTTCTAAGGGGAGGAAGTGGCCAATATGGTGGTGATGGTTTTGACTTTCCTGGCACATGCTACTCCCATTCCACCCTTAGGCATGCCTTTCTGTTTCAGCTAAGCTGACTTGCTTGAACAGATGGTAGTTAGTTGCTCAACAGTAAGTGGAGATGGCTGTCCTCTTCTTCTTAGGAATTGATTCCCCAGATGATGGCTACTGGGGTTGGAGTGGTAGCAAGGTCACTAGTCTGAGGGGCATTATTATTTTCAAGACCCTTGGATTCAGAGTCCTTGGTTGTATCTATCCACGTCTCATGGGAGATAGTGTCAGTTTTTGGATTTTCATGAAACAACCATTTTCTAGTTCTGTTTTGATTGAATGTTAAGATCAGAAATCAGCCTGCACAGGAATTTGAAGAGTGAAATGAGAGAAAATGGAAGCAGCTTTCTAGAGCTTTTGTTCTTCCATATGAGCTTTGATTTTTGTCTGCTTTTATAAAGCAGCATCTTCTTATTTTGAATGTTATAGCACCAAATCTCTTGTTATATTAGAATAGAACACACTTACTCTAGATATTACTCTACTCCATGCAGTCTATATTTCAGTCATACTAGACACTATTGTGTTACTAATAGACCCCAAACTTCCTTGCTTATATGCTTTTGTTTAAGCCGTTTCCTATATATAAAATCCCTTTTTTATTTTCCTCTACCTCCCTCTTTCTTTTCCTTAAAATTCCTTAAGCTTAAAATATTCATTCAAATGCCATTTTCTCCAGGATGTCTTTCATGACCTATCCATTTGGCAATAATCTTCCCCTTCAGGTCTCATATATTACTTTTTTGGACTATCTTTCTACTGTACATATTATATAGTATTACGTGTTATAGATATCTATGTTGGTCTAATATTTCCATTCTAGAGGTCCTATCTAAACTCTATCTTCTAGTCTGATGCTTATGGTGAGTGCTTAAGTTGTAATATAATACACTGAATTTAAACAAATGTCCTTGATTATAACATAACATAGATAAAATAGAAAAATGAATCTTGAAAACTAGAATAGAAAAAGACTGAACAAGGTATAAAAATATAGAAGGGTATATGTATATTTTTGTATGTTATTCTTTTCTTTTTCTATATATGGAGCAGGAAGGTTTTTTTTTTTCTTTGTACACAGAAAGATAATACTAAGAAATAAAGAATCACAGTGTGATTACAATCAGAGGAGCTAGTATTCAAGTTTCATTGTGGTTTTTGCAATAGGGCTGATCATATGTTTTATTTTTTTCCCCATTTCACCTTCACTAAGTGAATGAAATGAAAGTCCAATAAAAGTCAAGTGAACTCTTTTCTTTGATTTCTTTCTGAGTGACCCTTTCTCTCTCAGAAAGTCTGCTGTCACCTCTGTCATTGCTCTTGTTGCTTCTGTTGTGATTATGGCTGAAAATGCTCCCTGCAGCTGAGTGCCCATGTTGTGGAGAAGACACCAGCTGCTGTTTGAGATCTTGTAAGACCTTGTATCTGGGAAAGAAGACACAAACAGTAGGCAGCCCTATCTCAAACAAAAACATTACAGCTTAGGGGACCATGAGGTCTAAGTTCAGTGTGTATGGGGAAGGACATCTCTTCCTTCTTCCATATTGATTCTTCCTTTAATGCTTTGAGGTCCATCCTCATATTTTAGTATTCTCAATGCTTGGTGACCAATTGAAATTTGTCTTATGATTCTCTTATTATATCATCTAATCATTCATTTAGCCCCATCTCCACTTCAAAAAAAAAATTAGTCATATTAAGCATAAAAGAAGACTCTCAAGAAATTTGTATATACTTGAAAACTCCTGGCTCTTGACAAAATTTCAGACAAGCTAATGTTTATATTTTCTTACTAGACTCAGGGTACACCCAACCACCCATAATTCATTATCTTGCTCCTGGAGTTGTGAACACTTCTTTTCATACTACATTAGGGGTATACTAATGCCAGGTCTAACTTGCCCTAGAGAGTCAATTATTAAATTTTCAGTGTGAATATGTTTACCTCTCATAAATTAGCAAATGCTACAAATTAGGATTTGATTTATCATTTTGTTGAATGTTTAGATTTAAGAAAGTGACAGTGTTAATGATGTAGATTAAATTTAAAAGTTTAATGTCCTATATACATTTTATTTCCCAGTAAGCTGATTGTTAAACATTTGTCAGCACATTGCTTATATATATATATATATTTTTTTTTTTGCAAGGTATGAAAAACATTGGACATTGACTCATGAAAAAATCTCCTGCTGCCTTTTAGCTCCTTGATACTGAAAAAAACTTCCTAACTGTAACAACAAATTGTACTCTAAAAACACAGAAGCAGAGCAGTATTCAAGGTCAGCATTGAAAAAGAGAACTAAATGATACATGGTCTTTCTGAAACATTTCTGTCTCACTATAGCTCCCCTACTCAAGTTGAATGGAACAAATAACCTCTATACCAAACAGATGTTAAGATTTTCTTGAATGCATTTTCTTTCTTTCCTTTCCTCTCCCTCCTCCCTTTTATCCTTCTACATCAGATATTAACTTTCAAATCAAAGGTCTGCTTACTGGTAATATGAAAGTAGGTCTTTGTCAGCTGCAAATGTCATCTCCCCTAGCTGGAATTTTGCAAAGATTTTAGTTTTCAGTTAGGGATTCTATTCATGTACTTATATATTCCTCTTCTAGATGAATATTATTGGGAGTTCCTTTCTCCAGAGTTCTTGTCTGTGAGAGAGTAATTGATAAAGATCTTGCTTGAACTTTGAATAGATTTGAATGTTTATTTGTAAAACAATTTTTTTTTGAAAGACAATTGGGGTTAAGTGACTTTCCCAGTACACACAGCTAGTAAGTGTTAAGTGTCTGAGGTTAGATTTTATCTCAGGTCCTCCTGATTCCAGGGTCAGTGATTTATTCACTGCATCATCTAGCTGTCCCAAAACAATGGAAAAAAAAAACATTTTAATTTAAAATTTGGAGTTCCAAATTTTATTCCTTCCTCCTCTCTTCCCTCCCTTAGATTGTAAGGAATCAGGTTTAGTTATACATGTGCAGTTATATATAACATTTCCATATTAGTAATTTTATGCAAGAAGACTCAAGAGAAAAAAATGAATGAAAAAGTGAAAAAAAGCATGCTTCAATCTATAATCAGACCATATTAGTTCTTTCTTTGGAAATGGGTAAATATTTCATCGTTAGTCCTGTGGGATTGTTTTGGATCAATGTAGTGCTGAGAATAGTTAAGTCATTAACAGTTTTTTATTAAACAATATTCCTGTTCTCTTCACTTTACTATGAATCATTTCTGCATTCCTGGTAATCTTATCTGGCTATCATCTGATATTGTCCTGTGTCATTTCCTCTAATATACCCTTCCTTTTGTTAATCTCCTCTTCCCCTTCTATTATCCTAGTATCTTTTTACTTCTGTAGAGGATAACATAGATTTTTATATCCTACTGAGTGTGCATGCTATTCCTTCTTTGAACCAATTTTGATTAGAGTAAAGTTTAAGCTTTATCTGCCTTCCCCCATCTTTACCTCCATTATAGCTCTTCATTCCTCTTTTATATGGAATTTATCCCATTCAACCTCCTCTTTCTTCCAGTGCAATTTTTTCATCCCTTAATATTTTTTCCTTCTGTGTCCTTGTGCTAAATTGCTGAAATCTCTTTGCTAGTAATTTATTTAATTTATTTGCATCATTATTCATTTAGGAAATTGGTCTATAACTTTCTTTTTATATTTTGGCTCTTCCTACTTTGGTATCCATACTATATTTGTGCTTTAAAAGGAATTTAGCAGTATTCTTTCTTCCCATATTTTCCCAAATATTATATATATTATTGGGATTAATTGTTCTTTAAATGTTTGATAGAATTTGCTTGTGAATTTATCTGGTCATGGGGATTTTTTCTTAGAAAGTTTATTGATGGCTCATTCAATTTTTTTTTCTAAGACTGGGTTATTTAAGTATTTTATTTCTTCTTTTCTTAATCTGGACTATAATTTTTTGTAGATAATTATCCATTTATTGACATAAATTTGGACAAAACAGCTCCCTACAATTGTTTTAATTTCTTCTTGATGGGTGGTAAATTCACCCGTTCCATTTTTGATACTAGTAATTTGGTTTTATTCTTTTCTTATTAAATCAATTTAACTGATGTGGGAAAACTTACTATCTTTGATTCCCAAACCCCTCTAGTTAATGTAATTACCCTTTGACTCACAAATCCTGGTCACAGGATTTGTGGTCCCTTTGAATTCCAATAGAAGATCCGGACCTGTCCAGCCCCATCCGGATCTGAGCCAACTTTGGGGCTACACCCAAAAGCCCCTCGAGCTAAGTCTCCTATTATAAATGGGCCACGCTGGGAACCCCTCTTTGCAGAGATTCCAAACATGCTAGCCATGTGAGGACTCTCTGTCCACTGAAACCTTTGTCTAGTGCCCTCCTTGTCTCTACCTTCACCTATCTCCTACTTCTAAACTCAATAATAAACCTCTTTTATCAATCTAGCTCTCGGGCTAATAAATGCTTTTATTGGGGACTCACGTAGCTACTAGACCTCATTTACCGCCGTATCCTTGCGCTGAATCCAAGGGGGTTACAAGGGAGCTTTGCTTGACCTCCTATACCCCAAATCTGCCACTAGACCTTAACCAAACCCTAATTTCATTTAGGTACCCCAAATCTAAACCTCAACATAACCAAAAGATTATCTCTTTTATTGTTTCTTTTAATAAAAGCAACTTCTAATAGTTCTATGGTTTTCTTGCTTTCAGTTTTATTAATCTGTTCTTTGATGTTTAAGGATTTCCAATTTCATGTTTAATTGAAGCATTTATTTTTTCTATTTTTTAGTTGAATGCCCAATTCATTGATCTATTTTTTTTACCATATTGATATAAACACTTAGAGATATAAACTTTCCCTAAGTACTGCCTTGACTTCATCTTATAAATTGATATATTTTCTCATTGTTATTATCTTTAATGAAATTATTGATTGTTTCTATGAGTTTTTCTTTGACCCATTTCTTTCTTTCTTTTTTTTTTTTTTGGATTAGATTACTGAATTTTCAATTAATTTTAAATCTGTTTCCATTGTCCATTATTGAATGAAATTTTTATCGCTTTATGATCTAAAAAGAGTGAATTTACTATTTCTGCACTGGTTGTGAGATTTTTGTCCTAATACATGGTCAATTTTTGTATAGCTGCTGAGAAAAAAGATAGATTCCTTTCTATTCTCATCCAATTTTCTCTAGAGATCTATTTAACTTTTCCAAAATTTTATTTGCTTTCTTAACTTCTTTCTCATTTACTTTTTAGTTAGATTTATCTAGTTCTGAGAGAGAAATTTTAGGTTCCCTGCTACTATTATAGTTTTATATTTTATTTCCTCCTGTAACTCATTCAACTTTTTCTTCAAACATTTGGATGTTATACCACTTGGTGCATCTATGTTTAGTATTAATATGACTGATTTCATTGTCTCTGGTATCTTTTAGAAAGATAAAATTTCCTTCTTTATCTCTTTTAATTAGATCTATTTTTGTTTTTGCTTTGAGATCATGGTCTTTATCTTTATTCTGTATGTATCTCTGTGCTTCAAAAGTGTTTCCTGTAAACAACATATTGTAGGATTCTGATTTTTAATCTGCTCTGCTATCTGTTTTTGATATCTGCTATCTGTTCTGATGTTATTCCATTCACATTTATAGTTATAATAACTGTGTATTTCCCTTCATTCTACTTTTTCTAGTTGTTCCTCTCTCTCTCTTTTACTCCAAAACCTTTCCCTTCTAAGAAGTATTTTACTTCTGATCATCACTTTCCCCAATATACCCTTCCTTTTATTGGTCCCTTCTACCTTTCTATAATCCCGGTACTTTTTAACTTCTTTAGAGGGCAACATAGATTTTTATATCCACCTGACTGTATATGTTATTCCTTAATTGAACCAATTTTGATGGGTGTAAAATTCAAGCTTTATCTGCTTCCCCCATTTTTACCTCCATTATAGTTTTTCATGCCAAGATAAAAATAATTCCATTTTTATATGGGACAATTTATCCCATTCAATCCCCACTCCACTTCTTCCAGTGTAATTTTCTTTTTCACTCCTTTATTTTGTTTTTTTTTCCCTGTGTACATCCCATCAAAGTCACCTTATATTCACATCCTCTGTTTATATATACTCCTAATTGTTTTTATAGTAGGAATAAAGTTGTTAAGAGTTACAAATATTACAAATAGAAACAATTTAACCTTATTGAATTTCTTATGTTTTCTCTCTCTATTTTTTTATTTTTACCTTTTTATGTTTCCCTTGAGTCTTGTATTTGGAGGTTAATTTTTTTAGTCAACTTAGTCTTTAAATTAGAAATGCTTGAAAGTTTTCTATTTCATTAAATATCCATTATTTTCCCTGAAAGATTATATTCAGTTTTGCTATTATGTATATGCTTGATTATATATCCTAATCCTTTGCCTCCTGGTATATAATATTTCAGTCCCTCTGGTTCTTTATTGTGGAAACTATCAAATTCTGTGTAATCCTGAATGTAGCTACATAGTGCTTGAATTATTTCTTTTTGGATGCTTGCAGTGCTTTCTATTTGATATTTAAGCTCTGAAATTTGGCTATGATGTTCCTGGAAGTTTTCATTTTGGGATCTCTTTCAGGCAGTGATTCATGGATTCTGTCAATTTCTATTTTGCCCTCTGGTTCTAATATATCAAGGCAATTTTCTTTAATAATTTCTTGAAAGATATTATTCAGTTTTTTTTATCTTGGTTTTCAGGTAGTCCAATAATTCTTATATTATCTATCCTGGATCTATCTTCTAGGTAAATTGTTTTTCCAATGAGAAAATTTTATATTTTCTTCTATTTTTAAAAACATTTTTTTGCTTTTGTTTTATTGTATTTTGATGTCAATGTTTTGATGTATTTTAATGATTAGTTTCCACTTTCAATTCCAATTTTTAAGGAATTTTTTTTTTTTAGTGAGCTTTTTAATTTCCTTTTCCATTTGGTCAATTCTATTTTTTAAGGCAATATTTTCTCTGGTAAACTTTTATATACACTTTCCCATGCTATTGCCTCTTTTTTCATGATTCTCTTGTATTACTCTCATTAATTTTTCCAGTTGTTCTTCTATGTCACTAATTTGGTTTTTAAAATCCTTTTAAAGTTCTTCCAGTAATTTTTTTGGGCCTGACACCAAATTATGCTATTTTCCTCTTCTAAATTTATGCATTTATCCTTGCTATTACCATAGTAATTTTCTATAATTAAATTTTTTCTTTTGCTCTTTTCTTTTTGCATTTTTGTGACTTTTTTTTTTTTTTAATGTAGGAATTTGGCTGTGGTCCTATACTGTCCCATTGAAGCTCTAGGTCTTATTGCTGGCTTTCACTGGGATTTAAGTCTTAGTGGCTTGCTTTCTTTGGAGATTGGGGTTCCCTCTGTCTCATATTGGGGGGTGCTTCCTGTTGGTTTCCTTGGGTGTGGGGTTTAGCTTCTGGCTTGCTCCAGGGGTGAGATCTTGCTGCTGGATTGTTAAATTAACACCATTTTTCTGATGGCTATCCCTGGAGAAGAGATCTTGTTGCTTATCTGTCCCAAGGGTGGGTACTTGTGGCTAGGTCTCTCTGCTGGTAGGTCCCAGGGTGAGGCTATCACTATTGGTTAGCCCTGGAGCATGGTTTCTGCATTGGTCAGCAATAGAATGACTTGTGCTGGGGGGTGAGGTCTTGCTCTGCTGTACAGACTTCTCCCTTTGCAGAGAGGGCTGCTGGATTCTATGGATGAAATTACTCTTCACTAGAGATTTAACTCCTGATACTAGACTTAGCAGTGCCATTCTTGCAAGGTGAAGAAAGTAAAGTTTTCAGAAATACATACTTTACTGGCCTGAAAAAAGTTAATACAGCTCAAAAAAGTGTTTAACTTCCTCCTAAGAAGTGGATGAGACACATTTATTGTGTCATATTTATGTGATCCTTTGCTTTTAAGACAAGGTAAGAATTCTTCAAACATTCTGATTAAAAATACAATTTAGAAAATGTATTAATTCATTTTTAAGAGAGCATCCTTTAATGACAATATAAAGGTAGATATCTCTGGGTGTGGAAAGTGGAATTCATGTATAGTTGAAGTCCATCAAGAACTTTTGCATAGAGATTTTTCTTTGTTATAAGGAAGATTTCAATATCAGGAGTGGTATTGTTAAGAATTTTAAATAGAAAAAGTGCAAGAAAAAATTTTGTTCCATTCTCTCCCTCCCTGTTGTTAGCACTCTATCCATTCTGATATTACTTTGCATTATGTTTATATGCTTTGCATTTATGAATCTTTATATACATCATATCCTTGTCCAAATTTACACAACTGGTGTCTGAAGCTAGATTTAAACTTGATTCTTCCTGACTCCAGGATCAATGCTCTATGCCCTGTGCCACTTAGCAATCTAGAAAAAAACCTCAGGAGCTTTTTAGGTTACCCATCTTATTTTACAAGGTATAAAAAAGAGGCTCAGGAAAGCTAAATGACTTCTTAAATTATAGATCATAGTATTTATGACCTATGTCTCATAGGTCATAAGTATTAGAGACAGAATTTAAGCCCCATATATTTAAACTATAGAATCAGTATTCTTTAAACTGTACAGAATTGTCTCCATATGTCACTTCAAGGAGGCAATTTAATATAAGAAGAAAAACTCTAGAATCCAGAGATCTTAGTTATAACATAGGCTTTGTGGGTAAAGTATTGGACTTGGAGTCAGTAATTTAAGTTCAAATCCTGCCTCAAATATTTGTCAAGTGTGTGACCTTGGGCAAATCACAAACTCCCTGGGTTTCAATGTTCTCATCTGTAAAGTAGGGATGATAATAATACCTACCTCACAAGATTGTTGTGAAGATTCAGTAAAATAATAAGTGTAAAGCATTTTACAAACCTTACAATGCTATATAAATATATGCCTTATAAAATAGGATTATGGGTGTTGGCTTTTTTTTTTTCTGTTGTTTATCAGCTTGTGACTTTGGGAAAGTAATCATATCACTGAATTTGTTTTCTTTTTGTGAAGCAGATATAAAATAACTTTGTCTTCTATTTGACAGGATTGTCATGAAAAAATTACTTTGTCAATGTTTAAATGTTCTATACCACCATATATAAGTTAATTTTTACCATGATTTGTGGTTATAAAGTGAATATGATTTGAATAAAGAAGACAGGCTTTAAAAATTACCTCTGATCCTTACTGGCTGCATAATTATTCAAACGAGTCATGTCTTGGATCTAACTCAAGTCCTAGAGCTGCAGTTCCTTGGTGATCTGGAATTCTCCACATATCATATATCTGTTTCTTATGATTATAATTATACAAAATCAAGGAATCTTGATTAAGTTTTAATTTTTGAATAGTTTTAAAATTCATGTTGTTTTCTTGCTGTGACTAATTTGTGGGTAGATTTTCCCCTTCAACATTTTGCCTACCACTCAAAATATTTAGTTATCCTTTGAAAAATTACCTCGGTAAAAAAAATGGATGATGATAGTTGATAACCAAGGTCCTGCTTTGGGTCAGAATTACAGAAATGAAGACCATATTTAGAAGTAGGACAGGATTTATTTTATAGAAGTGTGACTATTGTAATCTGAGTTACATAAAATCAATTTAGCTTCTGATCTCTGCCTTGCCACTAATCACTTTCTGTTTCTGATTTGAATGAGGACTATTCATTCACTCCTCACTTTGGAATTAATAGCAGGGGTTGCTTTAATCTCCCCCCAGTTGTTGATTGTCCTCCTGAAGGTGAGCCCAAACCTGGGGGAGGGGGGAGAATCCCTTTCATTGGCTTCCTTCTGTCACCCATCCACATAATAAGAAGCAGTTACCAACATCAACAATTAGTGTTATTAATAGCCATACCATTTCTTCTACTTGCTATTCTGCCCTTTTATTGATGTCTTTCTGGGGTGTTCTTTTATGGTACATTATTCTGTTGAGAATTCCCACAAAGTCGACCCACTTAAGTCTCTGGCCTGTGCACAGACTGCTCACAACAGCACAGATAGCATTGGGAGCCCTTGACAAAGGATTCCTCTGGCAGTTGTGTTGGAGCACAGGAAGGATGAAGTTAGACAGCTTAATATCCCAGAGAAGATGTGGCCAGCAGGGAGGGCAAATCATTAGGGAAACCTGATGTGTAGAAGTAAAGGTAACAAAGGAAGGCCCAAGTAGGTTTTAATCTGCCATAAACTTTTTCATAAACACCTTGGGACCTGAGTTGAAGAAAAGATTGATTGAAGAATTTTATGTATGAATGATAAAAGCTGGCTGAGGGACATTTTTCCTTCATGGGTTTCAGCATTTATTTTGCTATTCATTTCACGAAGACATATTTCTCAACTCTTACAGCTTATCAGCTTAACTTGCATTTATGTAGGACTCTTTTTTTAAACTGAGAAGTAATTGATTTTCATAACTGTAGAGTCAATGGTGAAAATCTTTGCCACTCTTCAATAGGCATCTGGATGTGAGAAAGTTATTTCATAAAACCAAAGCTACAGGAGCAGAAAAGGACTTCAAGGAATTTTATGGTTTGGCATTTAAAGCCCTTCATGGTTTGATTGCAGCCTATCTTTCTAGGTTTATTTCACATTATTTTCCTTCACTCACTATTTTTTTCACACTAGTTTATTTATCATTTCCATACTTTTCTGTGCCTTTGCACTGAAGATGGTCCCCAGGATCTGCCTTTGTCTTCTTCCTTGCCTCTTCCTTTTGGAATCTTAGTTTAGGTGCTACCTTCTCCATGAGAAGATACCATTCCTTAGTAATTAGTACCTCGAGTTACTTTTTGTCTACATTTTATATTTATTTACTTGTAATCTCCACCCTTTAATATGAGCTTTATGAGGAAAGGGGCAGTTTCATTTTTGTTATATTCCCCACCTCCATCCATAATGTTTTGGACATGGTAGATAGTTAATAAATTTTTCCTAAATAAACAAATGGATATATGGTCCATCTCCTTGCCTTCAGATAGATAAAGTATCAGTACCCCTATTTTACAACTTAATCAATCAAAAACTTTCATGTTAAATGACTTGTTTGACATCCCACAGCTAATATATGGTGCATTAAAAAAAACTGAAATCTAACTCTTCTATATCCTTGTACAGTGTTCTTTACCACACTGCAAAGTATGTATTTTTTCTTTCCTGTGATGTTGGTTTCACCCATGATTCAGGAGTCAACAATTCTATGAGTTATATTATTTCTAAGAGATTTTGATCAACAAAAAATAGAAATTGTTAATAATTTGTATAAGAGTCAGGATCCAGGAACCAGGTGGCTGGCTAAATGTAGTTTTCTTAACATAAGTTAATATTATACTAGTTGAAATTGATACAAAAGGGAATTCTTTATAGCCAAAGCAATATAGAGAATTGAATTATAGAAAATTCAGGCAACCATTCCTCTCTTCTAACCATATTAACAACAAAATCAAAGCAAGAATAAGATTGGAAGAATGTCTGATGAATTTGAGACCGACGAACCCTATCTGGATAATTTTAGTGCCTCCCCACTTATCAGCCTTTTTGCAGACTCACTTCTCTCTGGAGCATAAGATTAAATATGAGGTTCCACAAAGAAAAACCTTACCAAGGATATTCTATTTATTATAAAATAAATAGCTCCTCATTAGAAAGGAGTCATTCCTTTTGGACTTTGCTGTAATGTTGGAAATATCCTATGTAGTAACCAAGAATACAGTGGGTGATCAAGCTGGAAAAAAGCACTGGGATAAAAAGGGCAAAAGTATGGGGATACATTAATCAGACTACATTTCTTAGACTATTATATCTGGTTTGGATTAAACAGTTTTAAAATCACTAATTGATATTCATTTCCAGTATCATCAACCACATTTTTCTTAGCAAGTGAGGCACTTCTTTTTTACTTGTTGAAATCACATGGCTATGTCAGTGCTGAATTCAAAACCAAGGAATCTTAAGGTCTTTTAAATCTTATGCTGCAAACCAATGTTCCAAAACTATAATAATTTAAATCAATGTTTCAGACAATGTTATAATATTTATATTTTTCTTTTGCATTGTTTTTAAGGGATACAAAATTTTTTTCTTACAATATCCATATAAGATGTAGTGAGTAGTGCAAATGTCATTCTCTTGTTTATATTGACTGGAAAAGTGGGGCTCATCACTACATGACTAATGTGTTTTAAAGGCAACATTGAAACTCAGATTTCCTGACTTTCAGATAAGCCCTGTTTCCACTATACTACATTTCATGAAATCCCTTTTGGGGGACTAAATAAAATCTGTCGGCAAGCAGATCAGTGAGTAGAATGGATTTAAAAGTTTTTGAGTTCATTTTTTTTTATTTCTGGGATAAGAAAGATATTGACAAAGAGGCTAACAAGTTTATTTTGTGGGACTCTAGTGTTTTCAAAGAAGCTTTGGAAATATTCAGTAGGGTCCTATGAAAATCAGGCTCATAAAATCATAGATTTAGAGCTGGAAGGACAAATCTAGTCCAACTACTTCATTTTTATAAATGAAGAAACTGAGGTTATGGAGATTGAGACATCAATATTCACACAAGTAAATAAGAGAAAGTACAGATAAAGTTTTGTAATAAAACACAATTATCATGATATGGGAAAGCAAAAATTCCTTCTCCTTCACCTCAGTTGGTTGATTTATCTCCTAGTCATAAGTATGATTTTACATGAACTAATTAGTCAAATGCCTTGGCTATTGTTACTTGGTCATTTACTTAGATTGTGCAAGTGAGAACAGCTTTAGTCTTCTGACATTAAGAATTGGTAGGTACAGATTTAACTAGAAAGAAAAGGTGAGGTGTAAAAATAGAGACAATCAGGTAAGTAGATGAACCTGTTCATAAGCATGTACTTTCCTACCAAGCAGCTTAATAAATCTGTATTTTTTATTTAATCAAAGAAGGTTTTGTGATAGTTTTTCAGTTGCTTCAGTTGTTTCCAATTCTTCATGACCCCATTTGGGGTTTTCTTGATAAAGATACTGGAGTGTTTGCCATTTCCTTCTCCGGCTCATTTTACAGATGAATAATTGAGGCAAATAGAGTTAAATTATTTGCCTGAGGTCACACAGGTAGTAAGTGTCTGAGACTAGATTTGAATCCAGGAAGAGGAATATTCCTGATTCCAGGCTTAGCACTTTATCTGTTGTGCTATCTAGCTGTTCCCAAAGGTCACCATTGGCATTATATTCATTTAGATGTGAGGGTATTTGGCTGGGACTGACCTGGTGATATCTGATGATATTACATATACTTGTTCTTTGTTTTCTCAGCCTGTTAATCTTTTTTTTTTTCTCCTCTTTTCTCCACTAGTTTTGCAAAATTACCTAATTTCTTGTTATTTTGGATTAATAGGATATAAGTTTTTTTTTTAAATCAATATAGAAAGAAAGGAGAGGACTTTGTATTCTCTGGCTAATAATAATCGCTAGCATTTATGTAGCACCTACCAGATACCCTACTAAATGCTTTACAAATTTACCTCTTCTGATTTTCACAAAGTCCTGAGAGACAGGTGCTGTTATTATCCCTACTTTATGATGGAGGAAACTGAGGCAAAGCAAAATTAATTGACTTGACCTTAGGTTTAGATTTGCCTAAGGTCATATAACTAGGATTTGAACTCTGTTCTTCCTTACTTCAGGTCTGATTCTTGATGCACTGCACTACCAGGCTGCCTAACAGAATGGTAATACAGCGTGCAGTTTGTTTTCTGTGAGGAAATGTAGTTTAGTACAAAGAGAACTGTAGTGCATATGGAGAAAACCTGGTATTGAAACCTATGTTTGACATTCTGCTTTGGTCTATGTGATTATGAAAAATTATTTAACATCTTTGATCCGTAGTTCCCTTATGTGTAAAATGAAGATAATATCCCTGGGTATCCTTTTCTTATTTCTTATTTCTCTTTATTCCCAAGGAGGAACTTTCTCTTTAATCCCAAGTACTCCATTTTAACTGATTTTTTTTCCTCAAGCACCGTTTTGCTTACTTGAGGTTGCAATTTTGAGGATTAAATTGGAGAATATTTGTAAAGTGCTCTGCAAACCTTAAAGTGGTATACTAATGTCTGCTATCATCACAAATTCAGTGTGCTTTTCTGTGTGAAGTTTCTCCCTATCCACCCCACAAGTGACTGATATTCACAAAAGCAATATTTAAGGGCACTTCACTTAACCAGGATAAGCATCATCTGTTAAATGATGCATATATCTCCCCTAGAGGAAGCCATTTATCAATGTTTTCTTGTAATAGCTTGTTTTTAAACAGTTAATGGAAATATTACCATCCACACAGTATATCAAAACTTCTACTTTTAGATAGAGGAGAGACAATTAAACAAAATCTGGTGGTAAGTAGTAGAGGAGGCAATCATAGGTGATTATTTAACTAACCTAGATATATTTCTTCAACCTAAGTGAAGGGCCATAGCTTGTGCTCTTCAGTGACCCAATTATTGGTGACCCATTTCCTTAGAAAGTGACTCAGTGGGTAGCAGAAGTCTCAAATACTGTTTTTTTTTTCCCTGAATAGATATATAGAACTTTTAAGAACCTCAATCTCAGCATGATGGATGGAAGTGATTTTTTTCTATATGTAGCAGAAGTATATCTACTATATGTTTCTAGCTTACTGAAAATGGAGTCTTTTGAAAACAATTTTTTAAAAAAACAAATATTCCTAGGCTTCCAGTTTTGGAATTTCCTATTTGGAAATTCCCACATATTTGAATTACTGTCGGTCCATTTTTATTTTAACGACTTTTACTATCTTCATTTCCCACCATCTGTCTTCTTCCTTTTGCTACCATTTTGAACAATTTTAAGTCACAGATAAAACTTGTTCCATGTCTTCATAATCACAATTATCTCTTTGATCCTAGGTAGTTTGTTGTCCCAAATTAAATCAATGCTAAAAAATGAAGACTTGCTAAAGTAAAAATATTGAATAGACTTTCATGGCTTCTGAAGGGCAATTCCAGAAGAATGTGGGAATAGTCAGAACATCACTAGAATTAGCATATAGCCTCCAAACTGGTTGACTTTTGAAAGGACAATAATTATTTGAGTATGTAATCAGTAACCCAATTGTGTATAGTATATGCTTTCTGCAGATTTGTACTTGTTTCCTTTCTTTAAACTTTGAACTCTTATAGGGCAGGGAAATGGCTTCTCCATATAAATTATAAAATCCTTATTGTTCTTTTAAAGAGATTCTTTAAGGCTATTTAAAAAGAATTGGGTTGTCCTTTCTTATTTTTTCCCCCTAAATCACCCAGTTTAGAACTTCCAAAAGTAATTTGTCAAAAAAGAAATAAAACCTATATTAATGGATCACAAAAAGAAAGTTATTAAGTTTTATTTTAAAAAACAACCAAGTGAAAAAACCTCTCCAAAGTGAATGAATAGTTATTTAATTTACAATGGCTTAAAGTTTCACTGTCTTACTTGGTTGATCTCTCATGTTTGAGCTCTTCTATGAGATGGCAGGTTAGTTCCTGAAGCTATCCATCAAGTTTAAAAGGCTGCTTCCCACAGCCACTTGTGCAGAGCAATCAAGGCAAACCTTTTACTTCCCAGTCTCAAAGGAAACCCGTCCAGTAGACATCTCTATCAAAGGTCTGTCCTAATGGATCCAGTTCACTCTCGTTGTATTCCTAGCTGCACAAGTATATAAGTTATAGAATATACTGCAGATGGGATTGGAAAGAATAGATTCTTCCTTTCCCTGTATAACTAGGATCAGATATCACTGGACATTCACCTTATGTGGATTCTCCCCTTTTGAAATGTTTTATTTGGAGAAATTTTCCAAATGATGAGACAAAGCTTACAATCTGTCCAGCCTCTTCCTAGAACATGCTGGGAACATTTTTTCCTTCTAAAAGTCCATGCACAATTCAGACATGCTTTTAATATTTGAAGATTTTTATGTTCCTATGATCTGTGTGTATGTATGTGTGTATGTGAGTTTGTCAGATGAAGTGTAGATGACAGAAACGAATTGGGGAGTGGAATCTGAGACCCAGCATGGAATAACTGGCATACTAGCAAGAAAATTATGGTAATATTTTATCTCAGCATAAAGACATGCTATGCTTATTTGCATATTCTTACTGTGAAGTAAACTGAGTTATAATCACATGACATGGCAAGGAAAGCTTGAAATGACATTTGCAACACACTTTAAATATTCACAGTGAAGCTTTCCCTGAAGGGTAGGGAAGTAAAGATCTCCTAATAAGTCAACTCCATTGTTAGAACTTGCTGTAAAAGGAGGAGATGTTTAACACATGGTTATGTATATCTTTTGGCTTCTTAATAGCAACAGTATGAAAAGAAGGCCTATAGTTTTGACAGAAACTGTTAACAGTAGGAAAAGATGAGCTATTGTTCCCTAGCTACTGTTTCCCAAGGAGCTCAAAGTCTTTGTGAATTTTGTAGATTTATCTTTATAAAATCTCATAGAGTGGTGTTTCTAGGATTCAGAGGGTGGTGAAAGGCCAGAAGGCAACATGGAACAGCGAAAAGAGATTCAGATTTGGAATTAGAGAATTTGGGTTCAGATCTTGCCCTGTCACTCTTTTTGAAACTCTGAACAAGTCACTTTATGTCTCTAGGATATAATTTCCTAATCTGATAAATAAAAGGTTTGGTCTAAAAAGTTGTTCTTAAGCAGCAGTTCAAGCATACATTTAAGGGATCTATTAATTTAATTGGAAAAAAAGTCTCTTTTATTTAATATTTATTTCAATTTAATTGGGCCTATTGGAAATTCTAAATATTTTATTTTATGCCTTTAAAAATGTTCTAAGAAAGGGTCCTACATCAGACTGTCAAAGGACTTAAGATGTTAAAAGTATTAAGAAGTCCCAGACTATATGTTTTCTGAAGTCCTTTCTAACTTTAGATGTGTTACCCTATTTTAATATAGGTCCTTTGCCCTGAAGGGGTATGGTAAATTACCATTGTTAAATAGCTGGATAGTTCAGTGGATGGAACTCTGGCCCTTGAGTCAGGAAAACCTAAGTTCAAATCTACCTCAAATACTTACTAGACATATGATCCTGTGTAATTAGCTTTGTGACCACCATTTGCCTCAGTTTCCTCATCTGTAAAATGAGAATTATAATAGCGTCTATTTTATTGTATTGTTATAAGAATAAAAGGGGGATAATATTTGAAAAGTGCTTAGGATACAATGGTTACTAAATACATGCCCATTTCCTTCTCCCTTCCAATGTAGGGCTGAGAAAAGGCCCCTCTTAGACAGTTGCTTGATGATTCAAAGCTCAAGAAGACTTGTAGGACTGACAAAAGGCTGGGCATCTAGATGTGAGAGCAAGGATAGATTTGACAGACATGAATCTGCAGGTATGCCTCCAATTTGGATCAGAGTCTGGCAGAAAAAGGGACGTGTAGAAATCATCTACCATTAGTGAAAGAATCAAACTGAGACCAAAATACAGGTTAGGATGTCTCTTCAGTCAAGGTAAGTGATCACTGGAGGGACAAGTTCCCTGTAAGTAAATTGGAGATATTTCATATGATTTGAGTTTACATCCTAATTCTAACACTAACTAGTCAGGGATTCAAGTAGTTTTTGGAAATCCAGTCATTGGAGTGAGGGAAAACTGGAAGTTAGTAGCAAGAAGTTTAATCACTGGAAAAATTTGGGAGACATAGTTGGAGTCTAGTCATTGAAGAATTGACAAGATAGGTTTTTCCCTTCCTCTAATTCGTCTGGAATCTTCCTCCATCAATCACTCCTTTTCTCCCTCCCTCCCTCCCTTCCTCCTTCCTTCCATCCCTTCCTCTGTCCCTTTCTTCTTCCCTTTCTCTCTCCCTCCCTCTCCTTTTCTCCCTCTCTTCTTCTTCCTCTTTCTCTCTCCTCATATCTTCACTTCTTCAATATTTTCCTTACCATCCTTACCTTTCCTCTTATACTTATTTATACTGTCTCCTTTTATACTATTTCCTATTCTAAAAACTTTTCCCTTGAGCTTGCTGGACCTAATTTATTGTCAACTCCTAGAAATAATAATCAGTAATTACCTTGGTTTCATCACTATTTCTAATTCTTTGCAGTTTTGAATTCCTTACCACTTCACTGAAATTGCTCTCTTAAAGGTCACTAGTGATATCTTGATTATCTCCAATGATAGTGATTGATATCTGTGGAGTTTTCTTAAAAAAGATAGTGGACTGGTTTGCCATTTTCTTCTTTAGTACCATTTTCTTTACAGATCAGGAACTGAGGCAAATAGGGGTTAATGACTTGCCCGGGTCATATAGCTAATAAGTGCCTAAGGCCAGATTTGAACTCAGCTTTTCCTGCCTCCAGACTCAGTGTACCTACAGTACCACTTAGCTACTATTTGTCAAATACAAAAGTTTATTTTAGTTGTTATCCTCCTTGGTATTAACTTTCTCCAAGTCACTTAGGCTTGAAATCCTTACTATTATCATTAGCATTTTTGCTGCTCCATATAACTCACTCAGTCCTATAGATTCCATCTCTACCCCATCTCTGAGATCCATATTATTTTCTCATTTCTGCTGCCACTAGTTTAGATCAGGTATTCATAACCTTTTCACCTGAATTGATGCAATGGCTTTTAAGCGAAAACATACCTTCTCAAGTCTGGTTTTCACAACATTGCTGGATTAATCTTCATACCCCAAATTGAATATATTTCTCTTCTGGTTAAAAACCTTTAATGGATCCACATTTGTCAATGATGGAAGTCCAAATTCTTTAGCAGGACATTCAAGTTCTATTTGATTGGATTCTAGCAGAAAGTAAGAAGAATACTAGACTTATAACATTTATCAAGCACTAACTATATGTCATGTATTTTGTTAAGTGATGGAGAAAAAAAGGCAAAAACTAGTTCCTTTCCTTTATGAACTAACATTCTAATGAGAAAAACAACAAGCAAAGAACTATATACATATAAATATATACAGAATAGATAAGATAGTCTCAAAAGGAAGGCATTTAGCTATGTTAGAGAATTGGAGGAGGAAGAGAGGATCAGGAAAGACTTCTTATAGAAGGTTGACATTGATATGAATTTTAAAGGAAGCCAATGGGTCAGGTGATGGAGGTGAAGAGGAAGAAAATGCTAGGGAAAAGAGAGATTCAGTATAAATATAGAGTTCCAAGATGGAGTATTGCGTGTGAAGTACAGTCAGAAGTCCAAAGTGGTTTGATCTTAGAGTATGTATAAGGAAGTAAAGGGTAAGAAGACAAGAAAGGTAAGAAGTGAAAGATTTTAAATGAAAAACAGAAAAGTTTATATTTGATCCTGAAGGTAATATGATCCTTTGGAGTATATTAAGTAGAGGTAACAAAGTCAACCCTGTGCTTTAGGAAGATCACTTTGGCGGGTGAGTGAAGGATGTATCAAAGTAAGCAGAGAATTGAAGTAGGGAAAACAACTAGAAGGCATTGCAATAGTTAATATGTGAAGTGATGAGGGCCCACAGAATAGTTGTAGCTGTGTGATTAGAGAGGAGAAATTTAATGAGAATTATTGTGAAGATGGAAGAATAAGACTTGGCAAAAGTTTGATTATGGGTGTGAGTACAAGTAAGGAATTGAGGAGGACTCTGAAATTGCAAGCCCATATAACTGGGAGGATGATGGTATTCTTGACTGTAATAGGGAAATTGGGAAGAGAAGAAAAGGAAAAACAAATAAGTTATGAACATGTTTAGTTTGAGATGTCTATAGGACATCCAGTTAGAGATATGCCAAGGATGGATGTTATCTCAATCTGGATCTTAAGAAATAGGTTAGGGTTGGATCCATGGATCTGGAAATCATCCACATATTGGTTATATTTGAACCCTTGGGAGCTGATGAGATCACCAAGTAAGGAGTACAGGATGGAGCCTTGGGAGACACCCATGGTTAGAAGATATGAAAATCCTGGAAAGGAGACAGAAATAATAGTAAGAAAGGTAGGATAATCAAGAAAGAGCAATGTTATGAAAATTTGGAGAGAAGAAAGTGTTAAAAAGACAAGGATCATCAATAGTTTTAAAGGCCGCAAAGAGATCAAGAATGAGAATTGAGAAAATATCATTAGATTTGGTGAGCAGATTGGTGGTGCAATGGATAGAGCCCTGGGTTTGGAGTCAGAAAGACTCATCTTCATGATTTCAAATCTGGTCTCAAACATTTGCTATCTGTGTGATCTTGAACAAGTCACTTTTTTTCTCAGTAAAATGATCTGGAGAAGGAAAAGACACATTAATCCAGTATCTTTGCTAAGAGAAAATCCCAGAATGATGTCACAGAGAGCCAGAGTAAGTGAAATGATATAATAACAATTAGGAGATCACTGGTAACTTTGGAGAGAGCAGTTCCAGTTAGATGATGATGGAAGCAGAATTATTATGGTATAGAAAAGATTGAGAGGAGAGAAAATAGAGGCAATATGTACAGAAGGCTTTCTCAAGAAGTTTAACTGAGAAGGGAAGAAAGATATAGTATGATATCTATTGGGAAGATCAGATCAAGTGAGGCTTTTTTTAAAAGATAGAGAAGAGATCAGTATATATGTAGGTATCTAGGGAGAGACTGAAGAGTCATAAGCCTGGGAATGATAGGGAGGGCAATCTTCTAGAAAAGGGGTTATAGAATAAAATCAAGTTTGCACATGGTAGGGTTTTAATGCAAGGGTGATGAAAGAGATAGTGGGGGAAAATGTTCAAGTGATGGGAGATGAACAAGAGGGGAAAATAGGTGATCGATAGTAGCTTCAACTTTTTTTTTTTTTTTAGTGAAGTATAATGCAAAATTTTCAGATGAGCAGGTGGGGGAACTACCATGAGAGTTGAGAAGGAATAAAATGGTTTTACATATGCTGTGATGAGTGGGAAAGTGAATCAATTAGGAAAGTATAAAAGGATTGCTTTGCTGTAGTAAAGGCACAGCTGAGATTATGTAACAGAAATTTGTAGTGAACTCAGTCAGCATAGTTTTTTTTTTTGGGTGTGCATTTGCAATTTTTTTTCCAGTTCTGTTAAGCAGAACATGAATAACAGCAAAGATACTGAAAGATGAGAATAATATGAAGTTAGGATTTGGCTTGATCAATATAGGATAAGGAGGCAATATACTCTAGTGCAGAGAGTGGAATGGAATAGAATTGAATCAGAAAGGAGTTAAGCAAGGGAAAAGTGAAGCACCCATTAGTGCAGGGTGATAAGCTGGGAAAGAAGTTAGGGCTGGATGGATTAAAGATAGCAATGCAGATGATGGACAGAGCTAGAGAGCAATAAGTCAGAGAGAAAGTTAAAATGATAAAAGATTATATTCAAATAAAGGCAGTTTTAATTTCATGAACATGGAACTGGAATGTTTATGGGTCATGGCAAGAGCAAGGACACAAGCATCTCTGAACGTAGATTAGGTGGAATGGAGGAGCAGGTCATGGACTTTGGGGAGATTGAGGAAACTGGAACTTAGAACACTTGAGAAGTACCAAAATGTATGCTAATATTTCCTCATATTAGAGTAGAATTGAGATGGAGAGAGGCACTGCATCATTGAAGAAGGAAGGAGAGTCTTCTGGCAACAGTTACAAGGATCTTGGGTGATACACTTATTAAAAGGAATTTTGAAGAAGGAGAAGTTACTGAGTGAAGGTAGTAGAGGGTGGGTCTGGAACTGGCAATGGAGAAGAAATAGTATTCTCACTTTTTATCATAACAGGGAGAGATGGGGATAGGCAGAGGCAGTGAGATCTTAGCATAGGGCTCCTTACATTCCCCTCGCTGGTCTTTATTAACTCTGAATGTAAATAGCAGTCGTTTCTGCTCTGGCCAAAACCCTGAGGGTCTTCCTCTCCTAGATTCATTCATTTACTTATTTATTTACTTTTTTTGGACTAGGAGAAAGAGGAGGTTTTTTTTCCTTAACTACTACTAGCCTTAATTACTGAATGGGTATAGTCTCAGTCAGACTGAGATCTGTTGAAGACCTTAGCTTAAAAAGGTCAAGGTTTCCCATTTCATCTGGGGCCATCCGCTCTATATCTGACCACTGGACCCAGATGTCTTGGAGGGGAAAGTAAGGCAGGTGACCTTGTCCAGTCTCCCTCACTTAAATCCAATTCACATGCAGGTCATGGTAACAACAGCCTAAGGAGAAAATTGGTTATAGAACTGGGTGAGACAAGCTATAGGTAAAGGTTAAGTAGCCCACTGGCAAAGGAGGGAGTGGAAGATAGGGGAAGATACTATTATCCTCCATTTTAAGCGAGGAAAATTTGTGTACCGAGGACTCTCATAAACTTCAACACTTTGATGGATCTGTGATCTACATCACCTGGGATGCTCACCATCCAACCTCAGCTGATGTAGTCATTATCCCTGTCTTCCTGTAATCCATTCTCTTATGCTCTTCCTCATTTTAACAAAGACAGGACCAGTATCTCATCTGTTAATAAAATTGATTGAGTAATTGATTGATTAATACCACAAAGTAGGGCTTATACCCTATAACATGCTGTACCACATTAAACCACTAGGCTTCACTTTGGGCTTGAGGGACTCATCAGACATATTAATAGCCAGTGATTTGCTATATTCAATCAAACCGCTAGATGGTACTCAAAGCTTGAGCTGGATGACCCTATTTCTGATGCTCATGTACTGGCTGTGTCAGTTTCTGCAATCTCCCCCTTCTCCCCTAACCACTCTGCTCTGCTTTTCCAAGGGCTTTCCAACGCTTTTGTCTAAGGGTATGAATACATTCCTGACAATAACTCATGATTTGTTTAATGGTTCGGAGCCCATCCAATTGTGGTTCTAATCTCTTCCCCAGTTGCCTGCTACATTGCTCATTTACATGTGGACTATATTTACTGAATGAAACCCAAAGCAGAAAATACAGCATTAGGAGACTGGCATCCCAAAGCTCCTAGTAAGTTCTGAAATCTTAACTTTTCCTTATTCCCATTTAGTTTTCCACATCTGGTGTTACCCAATGCAAGCCAAATGTCTTTATGAAGAAGCATTGTCTAATATACTGCTTTCCCAGACTCATGGAAAAAGCAGGGAACCATATTTTTTACTCTCCTGCTCCTAGACACCAGTTATACTTATCTGCTATAGGACACCTCAAGCAGCTGTTCCAGGAAGAGTAATTTGGTGCCATTTTTGCATCTTTTTGACCAGTTTTCTGGTGCATTTTTCTGATATTCCTTGGCTGCCAGGTCCAATCATAGGTATCTGTGAATCATTGTTCCCATGCGTAGAATGATAAAAAGACTAAAAGCCTGTGTCTCCATTTTAAATTTCTGCCAGAGCACTATGACCTGGTTTAATCCTCCAACTTGGTTCTTTTTTAATTGAGTCTTTTTACCTTCCCACTTTCATTTTCTTGCCCTGTAATAGAAAATGAAAGGGAAAAGATGTTACCTACAGCTTGAGAAGGGGCTCTGCAACCAGTTGTTACAGCCCATCGGGGGTTCATTTATTGTGCTGGGAATCTTCCTCTAAATTGTGACATTCTGTGAGTACTAGGGAAAAAGATTGTCTTTCTATCTGTTATCTCTTGCTCTGATTATATAGCTAATGAGTAGCTTTCCTAATTGTTTTAGCAAGTTATCAGTCTTAAAATAAGAGCATGCAAAACGAGTAAAAAGATATGCAATATCTTGAGACTCTACTCATCCTACTCTGATGCATGGAAATGACTACGGGTTCTCATACCTGTAGCAAGCAGCTGTCACAGAGGGAAGATTTTGGCTGTGAACTTTACTTCTCCCACCCAAAAGGGATGGAATTGAATCTCCTATGAAACCATAGAGAGCATAGAGAGCATGCCTTTCTTACTGGTTACACCTCAAACTCTCCTTCCTTTTGTCTTAGGTTAGAGACTTTGTTTCACATTAGCTTTTACTTAGCTATATATTTTGTTTCACATTTTTTTTCCCTCAATAGTATTTTTTCTAAAAATATGCAAAGATAGTTTTTAACATTCATCCCTGCAAGGCCTTGTGTACCAACTTTTTCTCCCTCCCTTCCTTCCCTTCTCCCTCTCCAAGACTACAGCAGTCCAATATAGATTAAATATATGAAATCCCTTTAAATGTTTCTCCACATTTGTCATGCTGTGCAAGAAAAAACAGGCTAACAAGGAGAAAACCATGAGAAAGAAAAGGCCAGCAACCAACCAAACAAAAAGCAAAAGGTGAAAAAAACATATTTCAATCCACATTCAGTCTCCATAGTTCTCTCTCTGGATGTGAATGGCATTTTCCATTCTAAGTCTAATGGAATTGTCTTTAACCATTACATTGTTGAGAAGAGCCAAGTTCATTACATAATCTTGCTGATACTATGTACCTTGTTCTGGTTTTGTTCATTTCACTCAGCATCAATTCTTATAAGTCTCTGAAATCAGCCATTTGTTATCTATTTGTAAAATATTAAGATTGTAATTTTAGCCCAGGACAATGGTCCCTAACTTCATATAGTCATCCTTTCTCCTTGATTTGGGGAAACTTGTTAGTACTGGTTATTAATAATATTCATAGAAATTCTGAGTCCTCAAATAACTTCCAGTCACTAGATGAGATGAAGATCCCTTGCTTTTTAAATTATATATTGTCAAGTGGTAACTGGCTTCCCTCTTAGCTACATTCTTTATAATAAGGGTATTGGTTCAGAACACAATTAAAACGATTTAGAAAGACCATATAAAAGTTAAGACAGTCAATAGGCTAGTTTAAAAGAACAGAGAAACAGTTAGGAGTAAACAATGCATATCATTTGCAGATGGAACCAAGGGAAAAATGAGAGTAAAAAAAATGCCATAGTTTTATTGGTTTCTATCCTGTGTTTCTATTTAGTCACATCCATATTGCCACTTAATGTGTCATCACCCCTCCCCTCTCCATTCCTTAAAGGATAATATAGAGTAAGGAAAAGATTCTAATTGCTTTAATGTTTAGAGTTAATTTTCACACAAAGTTTCCTTCATTTGCTATTATTGCCTAAACTCTGTCTACCTTGAAGATGTTTAATACAATTGGGCAAGCAGAACTCTACTAGTCCAGTCTAATTTGTTCATGTTCCATCTCCTTTTGGTTTTGGAGAAAAAAAGGAAAAACTATAAGTCCCAGGGTTTTAGTGAGGGTTTAAACTACTTTTCCTTTTTTTCTGGTAAATATCTCGCTGAATACCATTAAAGTATAAGCTCTGGCAGTACCATTGAGTAAGAAAAGCTTAAAATATGGGAGTGGTGATGGATTCACCTGCCATTTGAGAACCAAATATAATTAACTTCAAATAAACTAATTTTATATTCAGTTCTGGGCTGCATTTTAGGATATTAACAAGGGAAAATAATGTTTAGTTTTGGAGAAGGGAAGATTTGGCTGAGATGGGGTGAGGGGGGGAACATAATTTCTGTCTTCAAGTTGTTGAAGGACTGTCATGTAGAAGTGTGATTAAATTGATTTTGCTTGGTGCCAGAAGGCAGAATTAGGAGCTATGAGTTGATATTGTGCAAATTAAAAAAAATTATTTTTAATACACATTACTTTGTGAACTATATTGGTAGAGAAAAATCAGAACAAAAGGGAAAAACTATGGAGACAAAAAAAAACCCAGGAAAAAAAGGGAACATAGTATGTGTTGATTTACATTCAATCTTCATAGTTATTTTTTTGAATGCAGATGGCATTATCTGTCCAAAGTAAATTGGGATTGCTTTGGATCACTGAAGCACTAAGAAGAACCAAATCTTTCATAGCTGATCATTGAATATCTTGCTGTTATTGTGTACATTGTGCAAAAATTGAATGGACTAATTTATAAAGTAGTGAGTTCTCTGTCACTACAGATAGAAGTTGGAGGACTATTTTGTAGAGGTTATTATAGAGAGGATTCTGGTTTTGAGCTGGGTTGGGCTTCTGAGATTTTGTGATTCTGGTCAGGCTTTCTCTCTCTCTCTCTTCTTCCTGCCCCCACAAAAAAATCTCAGGAAATCTTCTACTGAGAGGTGGAAGGGAATTATAATCTGCTTCAATGGAGGGAGTCCCAACATGGATGACATTATAGATCTTTAAAGCATTTAAATGTAAATATACATCAGAAATCAGAACTCATTTGATTAGCTGTCATCTTATGGTACTGAGGGCATTTGTCATTGGAAACATGAATTTAGTGCTTTGTATTTGGCTGGTTTGTCACAATATTCCTTTACTTTAAATTTATTCTAGATGGATTTTCCACCTACACAAAGAAATAGAAAGGGAGGGGGAGAAGGCAACAGTAATGCCTAGGGAAAGCTTCCGACACTGTTTTGTGATTGGATCAAGGGAAAACTACCTAAAATCTCTATTTCAATAGAATTTTCCATTAAAAGAGATTGACTTATTTCCCAGTGATGGCTCATAGAGACTGTTGCTTGTCAGATCATTGCATATATTACAGTAACAAAATATAGAAATTGGCTAATGTAAAGATGTTGGCAGGCGACCCTATGGTAAGATCATTTTCCAACTTAGCATAGGCTCATTTAATTTTGGGTGAAATTCTCTTTGAAATTCAGATGACATACAGGTGAACACAACCCTGAAAATAACTGTCCTGCCACTGTTGTGAATTTGTCATGCCAGGATAGAATTTATTTATTGCAGGGACACCTCCCAAATCCCCATTTAGTCCATTACATTGCTTCAGATAGTGTTGGAGTGGTGTGTGTGTGTGTGTGTGTGTGTGTGTGTGTGTGTATAATCTAGAAGAATAAAATGGCTGTGGTAAAACATACAAAAAGGAAATTTATTTGGGGGGGATTCTAATTTGCCATTTGGCGGTTCTGCTCTGTTGTTAAATTTTGTGTTCTGTAGA
Source organism: Sarcophilus harrisii (assembly GCF_902635505.1). NCBI lineage: Eukaryota > Metazoa > Chordata > Mammalia > Dasyuromorphia > Dasyuridae > Sarcophilus > Sarcophilus harrisii. Next base: position 598,721,998 of record NC_045427.1, read on the forward strand.
TAATGACAGTCTTCTAGAGAAGTGCTCTTGGTAGTCAAGAGCATCTCTGGACATTGAACCAATTTCTTTAGTCCCTAGGGAAGGAATAGAAAAGGAGAAAAAGAGACAGATGGGGAACTAGAGGCAGGCAAACAACATGGAGAAAGGCAAAGGGAAATAGAAATAGAAAAAGGAAGAGATTTAGAAAATCTTACTAGATTCTGGGAAAAGAACATATATTTGTCATATCTTGTTCATATACACAATTGACTTCACAACTTCATCACCTATTTTCATTCCAGTGGCCATTGGTTTGGAAAAGATTAGTTTATGTCCCAGTCATAAAGAAGGGCAATGCTACGGAATGTTCAAATCACAAAATAATTGTACTCATTTCACATGCCAGCAAGGTTTTGTTTAAGATTCTGCAAGCAAGGTTTCAGCAATATGTGAACTAAGAATTATCAAAGAGCAGTCTGGATTTCAAAGAGGAACTAGAGATCAAATTGCCAATTTTTGTTAGATTATGGAGAAAGCAAAGGAGTTAAAAAAAACTTACTTATGTGTCATTGATTACACTGTGTAGCCTTCAAAGAGATGGAAATACTAGATCATCTTGCTTATTTCCTGAAGATTCTGTATGCAAGCCAAGAAGCAACAGTTAGAATCAAACACGGAACAACTGATTAATTTAAAACTGGAAAAGGAGTGCAATAAAGCCATATGTTGTTACCTTGTTAAGTTAAATAACTTATATGTGGGTGGATGAATCTAAAGCTAGAATTAAGCTTAATGGATAAATTGATAATTGATAAATATCAATTTCAATAAGTATCAATATCAACTATTTCAGATATTCAGATGATACCATTGTGATGACAGAAAGTGAAGAGGAATTAAGAAGCCTCTTGATGAAAATAAAAGAAAGGAGCATAAAAGTTGGCTTGAAACAACATGAAAAGACCACAAAATTTTGGCAACTGGTGCCATCACTTAATGGCTAAAGAAATAATGGAAAGAGTGGTAGTTTATGTTTTCTTAGGCTCAAAGATCACTAGCAACTGCAACCATAAAATTAAAAGATGCTATTCCTTGGAAGGAAAACTCTGACAAATTTCTATCGCACACTTAAAAGCAGCGATATCACCTTGCCAATAAAGGTTAAGGCTATGTTTTTTCCTTCTCAGTAGCAATGTATATGATTGTGAGAATAGGGCTATAAGAAAGCTGAGAACTGCAGAACTGATGCCTTTGCATTGTACTGCTGAAGACTTTTGAGAGTCTTTTGGACAGTAAAGAGATCAAATCAATCAAGGATAAAAAATAATTTAGGCTATTCACTGGAAAGTCAAATACTGAAGCTGAAATTTAAATACCTTGGTCATATAATAAAAAGATGAGATGCTTAAAAAAGACCCTGATGCTTGGAAAGACTGAAGGCAGAAGAAGAGGGGACAGGAGAATGAGATGGATAGATATTGTCATGTAAACAATGAATGTGAATTTGAATAAACTTTGAGAAATATAGAAAATATAAGAATGTCACAAAAAGTAGACACAACTGAATGAATGAGTGACAATTAGTTTACCTGCCAAGTTGAACTTCATAGAACCATTACACAGTTTTACTCTTGGAGGTAAACTATCTGTAAATCAGTAGATATGTTCTCTGAGAGTAATTGTGTCTTAAGAATTTGCTAAAGCACACAAAAGTTAAAATACTTGCTCAGAAGTAGGTTTTGAACCCATATATTCCTGATTCCTCTCCTAACACTGCATCTGCTGGAATTTAAATTCTCTTCCCTTGTCCTTTCTATTACCGTTGGTAAAGCATTTTTAATATATATTAACATAAAAATCAGCACTTGATCATGACTTCTTTGGTTTTGATCTTTATTTTCCCAAGTTTAATCTTCTATCCCAAACTATAATTTTTTGATGGATTTGTTATTTGACCCTCATTATAGGCTAATGAGACAGGTCCTGAAGGTATTATCTCCATTTTAACCAAAACTAGAGAAGTTAAATAAGCCCCTGTTAACATGAGTAGGTAATGTTAAAGGCTGGATTTGAAACTACAGCTCTCCAGACAAGTCCGGTATTTTTTACTATGGCACTATCCCTAACGAAGATGTATTCCTGCTATTGTTAATATAAAACTGATTGCTTATTATGTATGTACTCAGTTTCCTCTTCTATAAGATGGAGAGAATAATACTAGTTCTGTACTTCTTTGGATATTGAGAAGATATTTGCTCTAATAGTTTAAGCATCTTTTTTTTTTTTTTTTTTTTTTTTGGTCCATGTGGAGCTCTCTTTACTGATGTGGAGTCCCTCCATTCTAAAGTGTCATTGTGGCCTTTGAAAGTAGTTGACACTTTCATTATGTTGATCAGGTGCATTCTTGCTAGATAATTAAATTTTTGCTTGATCCATCCTGGACCTGTATCAGTCAACAACTATTTATTATCCATTATGTGATAGACACTGGGCTAGGTGATAGGGAGGTAAATATAAAAAAAGAAGAAATAAATACTACTTTTAAAGATCTAACATTTTATTTGTGGAGACAACATGTAATATATACAGAAAACCATAAATAAATACCAAGTATTTTATAGAGGGAAGGGACTGACATTTAGGGGGATCAGGAAAAACTTCAGTGCTGGTTGGAAGAGAAAAATTGTTTGAGAACTGCATGAGGAGACTATATTCTGGTCATTAAGGATGGCCAGCTCAAAGGCAACAATGTGGGAAATGTCCCTCTGTGAGGAACACCAAAAAAAGCCAGTTTGGCCAGCTCAAAGGCAACAATGTGGGAAATGTCCCTCTGTGAGGAACACCAAAAAAAGCCAGTTTGGCTGGGCCACAAAGGGTAATATGGGAGTTAATTTATAATCAGGCTGAAAATTTAAGTGGTGACCAGGTTGTAAATGACTTTAAAGCTAAATAAAAGTTCATATTTGATTCTAGAGGTAATAGGGAGCCATAGGAATTTATTGAGTTGGAAAGTAACATGTTTTAAAATGTCCTTATAGAAAAATCATTTTGGAAGTGATTGTGGAAGATGGATTTGAATGTGAGGAGACTGAAGATGGGGACCATTTAGCAGATCTTCACAATAGTCTGGGTTAGAGGTTATGAAGAGTTGAACTTGTGAGTATAGAGAATGGGGTCTGATGTGAGAAATGCTATGAAGAAAAAAACAGCAAGATTTGGCAAATGATTAGAAACATGGGGTAAGGAACAGCAAGTAGTCAAGAATTATACTGAAATTAGGAACCTTAGAGATTTAAAAAACAGTGGTACAGTGGTACATTTAACAGAAAAAGGGAATTTTAGAAAAGAGACAGATCTTTTTGGAAAAATGATAAATTCTTTTTTGTACATATGGAGTTTGTTATTTGGGGTATCCCATTTGGTATATCTAAATTGCATTTAAAATAGTTTTTATTGATATTTTTGTTTCTTACCATCTCTATATTATTCCACACACACATATATATATATTCCTCATCTCATCCCCAAGAGCCACCCATATGACAGATAGTTTTTTTAATAGAGGAAAAGAAATCAACAAAGCTGATTGAGATATTATGGAAATCCAAAAACATGTGCAATGTGAAGCATTTATGAATTACCTGACTCCACCAAAGGGTAGGTTGGAGATGGCTCATCATCTCTTCATTTGAGTCCTTTATAATTTTTCTATGTTTACTTTTGATATTTTGGTGTGTCGTCCTATTCATTTACATTGTTGTAATTACTATGTATATTGTTTTCTTGGCTCAACACTTCATTCTGTGTCAAAAAATATATATCTTTCTGTATTTCCCTTTATTCATCACCTAAATTACTTCTTATATTAATGATACCACAATTTATTTAGATATTTCTCAATGAATGGATGTCTTTTTTGTTTTCAATTCTTAGCTATCATAAAAATGTTGCTATAAATATTTTAATATATATGGACTTTTTCTTTTATTAGTGGCTTTCTTGAGTATCAAGACCAGTAATGGAGTCTCTGGTTCAAAGGATAGGGATATTTTAGCCATTTTATTAGTTTAAATTCAAATTGATTTCCAAAATGGTTATTTCATAGCTCCATCAACCATGTTTTAGTGTTCTTGTCTTCCTACAACCCCTCCAACAATGACTATTGCCATTTTTGACAGTTTTTAGGATGTGATTTGAAACGTGACAGTTGCTTTGTTTTTCATTTCTCTTATTAATGATGTGGACATTTTTTCATATGGTTGTGAATATTTTGCTTTTCTTTTCTTTTTTTTTTTTTTATCCTAAATCGGCATTTATTATTTAAGTTCAAGAACAGGTTAGAAGGGGTGGGAACACATTCAGAACAGAGTCAAAGAGAGAAGGAAAGGAGGGAGGAAACAAGGAGAGTGGAGAAGCTCACCTGTGTCTGCTCTGCCAGGAGTTGATCCTGATTTCTGAGCCTTGATCCGGGCACACAATCAAGCACATGATAAGTGGAAATCCAGGGATACAGTTTTAGGAAGACATCAATGAATCCCAAAGTCACACATCTAACCAAAGGTGGTGCTGCGATTCTCCTTGGACCAGAAAGACCACTGCTTTTTCTGGAGCTGAAGCACAGAATTTGCTAAGTTCCATCCAACCCATTTCAGCTTTATGAGACATCCTTGGGGTTAAAGTCTTTGTGCTACAGAATTCTTTCATCGCCTCTCAAACTTCTTGTACGTTGCTTCTAGTTTCTTTGCATATGCATCCAACTTGTAGGCTGCTTGTTCAGCAGCTGCTGCTTGCTCCTCAATTAAAGTTATCTGATCCTGATAAAGCTGACATGCTGCAAATTTCTGGTTTAGGTCATTTACGTTTCTACTCTTGTTTATTGCAATCTTTCAATTCTAGATACTTCAAGCTACTCAGTTTGTTATTTTCCAGAAATTTATAGTCTTCAGTGGTGGCTCATCTTAATGAACATGTCCTGGAACAGCCCTGTGATGTCCATCTTGGTGGGCTCCATGGCTTTCTCCACCACTGCATTGTCTAGGAAGGAGAGGATAGAGAGAAGGATGGGGATGGGAGAGGAGAGAGAGAGTAGGAAGGAAGGAAAAGAGAAAAGGAGAGGGGAGAAGAAACAAAGGGAGAAGACTGAGAGCTGCAGTTCTGCTTTTGAAAAATGTTTATATCCTTTGTCCATTTATCTATTGGGGAATAGCTATTACACACATCTGTATGAATTTTAAACATATATTTTGAATATTAAATCCTTATCAGAAAAATCTTGTAAAAAGATTTTTTCTCCTCTTAGATCACTTCCCTTCTTGTCTGTGCAGAAACTTTTCAGTTTTAAATAATCAGTTATCTATTTTATCTTTTGTAATTGACTCTATCACTTAGTGATAACTGTGAGACACAACATCCATTCTTTTCATTTTTAAAAATATGATCTTTATATTAAAATAATGTATCTATTTAAAATATATTATTTATGGTGTAAATTGTTGATTTAAGTGTAATTTCTTCTGGACTGCTTTCCAGTTTTCCTAGAAGTTTTTTTTTTTTTAATTTTTGGGAGGGACTAAATGGGGAATTTCCCCTGGGTAACATGTTTTCCATTTTTTATCAAACACTGGGGTTACTGAGTTCTCTTGTTTCTGAATCTCCCCCTTTTTTTTTTAGTCTGCTCTGTTGTTCTCTCTCTCCATTTTAAACAAAAAAACAGATGGTATTAATGACTAAAGTTTTATAATATAATATGAGGTCTGGAAGTTGCTAGTCCCCTCTTCATCTTTGCTTCTCTTCATTATTTCCCTTGATATTTTAGGTTTTTTGTTTTTTCAAATGAATTTTGTTGCTAATTTATCAAACTCTGAAAAGTTAACTCTTGGTAATTTGATTGGTATAGCATTAAAATGTAATTTTGGAAATATTGTTATTTTTATTATATTGGCAAGGGATAGTCAGGAGTACTGAACTTTCCTTAATCTATTTAGGTTCTTTAATTTTTAAAGGAATTCTTTGCAATTGAATCTCTACAAGTATTTTGTGTGCTTTGGGAGATGGATCCCCAGATATTTTATTCATTTTGTAGTTATATGAAATGAAATTTCCCTTTCTATTATTCTTTCTTGTGTTTTATTATTATTATGTAAAAAGATTTTTGTTTTTTTAAGCTGGAAAAACTTTATTGCCATATAAAATATTATAATAATCATGAAATGATACTTCATATTAACTCTAGTTATTTTAAGAAATAATTATGAAAATGGGAAAAATTTGGCTATAGTAGGTTTATCCTGTTTGACCTAAACAATATTTCAACATGTATTCAATTAAAACAGAAAAGTAACATTTTAAAATTTAAGAAAAAATCTTCTACTTTGTTGCAGGCTTTTTCTGCACTTATTAAGATCATGTGGTTTGGATGTTTTGGAATTTAATATGACTAATTATATTGATTGTTTTCCTAATGTTGAATCATTTTTTGTATGCCTGGTGTAAGTCCTTTTTGAACATAATGAATGATTTCTTGGATAAATAGGTGTAATTTGTTTGATAGGATTTTGTTTAAAATTTCTGAGTTGATATTCATTAATGATATTTACCTATAATTTTCTTTATATATTTTATCTTTTTAGGTTTAGGCACTAACACTACATTTATCTCATAAAATCTTTCTGGTAGGATTTTTCTTTCTCAGTTTTCAACATAATTTGTGAAGTATGGGTTTTATTCTTTAAACATTCTTTAAAAGTTTATCCAGTTAATCCATTAAATCTAGGATTCCCCCTCCCCCCCTTGGTAGTTTCTTTACAGCTAGATAAATTTCATTTTCTGAGTTTGGGTATATTTATCTCATCTTTTAATAGTTTGAGTATTTTATTTTTTTGAAGATTTTCCTCTCTTTTGTGTTCTATTTTCTTAGCATATAACTTTGCATTATATATATATATATATATATATATATATATATATATATTTATTTTGCTAAGGCAATTGGGGTTAAGTGACTTGCCCAGGGTCACACAGCTAGAAAGTGTTAAACGTCTAAGGTTGGATTTGAATTGAGGTCCTCCTGACTTTAGGGCTGGTGGCCTACTGTGCCACCTAGCTGTCCCTGCTTAATATACCCTAATTATTCTTTTGACTTATTTTGGTTATGCTGTGACTTCATCTGCTCATTTTACTATTTTATTGTTTTAGTTTTCTTTTTAATCAGATTAGCTAAGTGTGATGACCATGTATTTTAAAATCAGCATGAGTCAGGAATTCAGGTTAAGGGAAAATTCTCGATCTTTATTCTTTGCGGAGGTGAAGAGGGATGGCGATAGGAAGTGTGAGCAGCCGGGCGACACAAACCCGGCCAGCAGTCTCTCTCTGCCTCTCTCTCTCTACCCACCAAAATCGTCTCTACGTCATTTCCTATTCAACACATCAAAACTTGCACAAAGAGTAGGTGGGGCATTCTTTCTCCAAACATATATTAATAGAGTATGGTCCAATTGCTATTTAGCCTCATGTGCTTGGGACCTCAGTGCATCAACTCAAGCTTCAGCTCATTACAGCTAAGGCTATATCAACCTTACTAGTATTTTCACAAAACAGATTTTAGTTTTATTTATCATTTCTATGTTATTCCTTAATTTATCTATTGTTCCTCTAATTTAAAACATCCTTTTTTGTACTTATTTTAAATTTTACTTATTGGTTTTTAATTTAAAAAAATTCATTTTTAGTTCATTGGTCTTCTTTTTCTAATGTATGATTATAAGAACTGATATTAACCTGTGGACAGCAGCTTCAGCTGCATCCTTGAAATTTTGGGATGTTGTTTTCATTATCATAATTTTCTTTTATACAGTTATTGTTTCTGTGATTTGTTCTTTATCCTATTAATTATTTAAGATTTAATTTTCAAGTATCCATTTAGGTCTGTATTTTCCATTTGTAGTCCTTGAATCAAATTCTGTTCTTATTATAATATGGTCTATAAAAAAAAGTATTGACTATTTCTGCCTTTTTGTGTTTGTTTGTAATATCTATGTGCCCTAGTACAAGCTTGATTTTTTTTAAAAGTTCCTGTACTGCCTAGAAATATGTGTATTGAATTAGAAGACACCATAAGTCCTTTAACTCTAGTTATTTTATAAATTTGTTTAGTTAATTTGTTTCCCTTTTGTTGATTTTACTGTTACTCTTAAAAATTGACAGTCTCTTTTATATTAGAATATGTGTCTTCTTGAAACTCCGATAATGTTTCCTTTATGAATTTGGATAACAAAACATTGGAGCATATAAGTTTATCCCTGGCATTGGCTTGTGGTTTATGGTTTATTTTTAGTATAACGTAATTTTCTTGTTTATCCTTTTTTACATTTTAAATATTTGTTTTTGCATTGTCTGAGAGCATAATGGCAACTCTTGCTTATTTTTTTTTTTTTAACATTCATTTGATGCATAATATATTTGCCCCAATTTTCTCAGTTTTATTTTTGATTCATCTTTTTTTTTATTTGTTTTTTTTAATGTGCTTCCTGTAAGCAACAGATCATAGGGTTTTGTTTTCTTATGTACTCTGTCACTCCCTTTTCATTTTATTGAATTGTTTAACTCATCATTGAATTGTTTAAACATCATTTAAAGTTTGTTTGGTTTATATTTTCCTTTACCTATCTCTAAAATTATTTTTTTTAAAGTTGTGATCCCCCTTCTATTGTAAGCATAATATTATAATCCTTTAGCTACTTTATTTAATCTTTTTTAGGCTGCCTTGTTTCCACTGGCTTTCTTCCCTTCACCTCACATACTCTTCTTGTTTTTTATCCCTTTATTTTTAGGATTTTGTTTAATTAGTTCTTCTCTCTTGCTTTTATCTGATTGTATATTTATACTCCATAATAATAATATTTTTTTTCTTCATAATAAATCAGATACATTCCCCTTTCCTTTTCTTCCCTTCAGCTGCTCATAAATTTTTAAAATTTTATTTTTTGGACTCCTTTCAAAAATGATTTTTAAACTTTTTTGTTATTTGTCTTCTCTTTTCGTTTATTCTAGATCCTCATTTTTAGATTCACAACTCCTGTCGTCATCTGGTTTCTCTATTTTTTTCTGATTTCTTCTTCCAAGATATCCATCCTAGTTTCTGCCTTTTGAGTGCTTTCTATCGTTTCTGACGTGGGACTTACTCCATGGATTCATCTTTTCTATTATGCTTTATTTTCAAAACAATGCTAACTATTGCAGGTGTCAGAAAGTACACTGCTTTCTTTTATTGAACTATTGACTTCATTTTACTGTTTCTTGATGTCTTACAGACTTATTAGTTTCTACTTGCCCAATTCTGATTTTTAATGTTTCTAGTAAGCAAATTTTCCATCTGACCAATTTTTCTTTTAAAGAACTTTTTTTTTTTTTTTTCCAGGCAGCTAAGTGGTGCAGTGGATAGAACAGCAGCCCTGAAGTCAGAAGGCCCTGAGTTCAAATCCGACCTCAGACACTTAATACTTCCTAGCTGTGTGACCCTGAGCAAGTCACTTACCCCCAATTGCCTCAGGAAAAAAATTTTTTTTTCTATGAATTTTTGTACTTTCTTTTCCATTTGACCTATTAAGCTTTTTCAGAAGTTCTTTTTATCAACAAATTTTTGTGAGTCTCTTACCACTAGGCTAATTCTGTTTTTAAAGTGCTATATTCATTAGTGTGTATGTGCATGTGTGCATGTATGTGTGTGTGTATATGCTCCTTTTGTCAAGCTAACTCCCTTTCCATAACTTTTTTGCATCTTTCTCATTTCTCTCCTTAGTTTTTTCTCTACCATTTTCATCTCTCTCTCTCTCTCTCTCTCTCTCTCTCTCTGACACACACACACACACACACACACACACACACACACACACACACAGTTCCTGAAATTCTTGTTGGGCTTGGGTTCAATTAATATTTGTCTTTGAGGCTTTGCTTGTAGTTATTTTCACCTTTTCTTCTTCTGAGATATGTTTTGGCCTTTCCTGCCACCACAGTAACTTTTTATGGCCGATTTTTTGTTGCATGATCATTTTTTCCCAGTTTATTGCTTGACTTTGAACTTTACATTAAAGTTGGGCTCTGTTTAGCTTGGGGTATGGAGACATTTTTCCAAGTTTCAGGATTTTTTATGTTGATGTTTTCAGAGTGAGTTCTGGAACTGGGGAAAGGAATATGCAAATCTTAAGTACTTCCAAGGGGATGTGATCCTAGTCTATACTATGATATTAGTATTATTAATAGTATTTATTAGTAAAAGCCCTGACTCTGCTACAGCCACAAGTTCAGCCATAATTCCCCTTGTCCCTGGAACCAGGTGTTCTGCTCTTCTGCATTTACCAGTTCTAGCATACCTGTGCCTTGGAACTGTGACCAAAGCCCCTGCTTTCTTGTTACAGACCACCCTAGAACTGTGATCCAGAATTGCTTATGGACAATAGAGTTGCCAACTAGTGCCAGGAAAGGGTCTCCTATAATTTTTTTCTGACCAATTGTCCAACCCCCTTCCTGTGTTTCATTTGAGAGCTCCCAAAGCTGCTGCTGCAATTATTTCTAGGTCCTTCCACTGGTGTTGAAACATTATGGTGTGCCCGTACTCTGGACTGGTCTCCACTCCAGTGTAACAAACTTTTCCTGCCTGCCTCCTAATTTTTCTTAGAATGGGAAAATATTCCTCTCTGATCTTTTGTTGACTCTGCTACTTCCAGAATTTGATCTGAAAAGTTATTTTAAAAGTTGTTTGGAGGGGAATGTTGGGAGAGCTCAGCTAAGTTTTTGCCTCTAATTCACTATCTTGGATGTACAACATTCATTTTCTAATGGAAGTCTGAAGTTCAGAGGACATTTTAGAACTGGGTGCATAGCTCTCTGATTCATCTGCATTGGGATAATAATTAAACTAAGATGATGAGCTCATCCACATAGAGATTGTAGAGAGAGAAGGGAGAAAGGCTGGGAAAATAAGACCAGCTCTTAAAGGGGTGTACCATCGGCAATGAACCAGCAAAAGAAACTGAGAAAGAGCAATCAGACAGATTGGAATAGAATCAGAAAAACAGATAAGAGTAGAATTAGAAGAGAAGGGCAAAATGAAAGAAAATGGAGAACAGTCTTTTGGATTTGGTAGAACCTGCCCAAACTTTTGGCTGTGCTGCTTATTAGCCTTTGGGAAACAAGGGTCCAGTGGAGGACTGGGCAGCTATGTGATATTAAAAATAACAGCTATTTTGAGCAAATCAGAAGGGTGCCAAACAAATCCTCTGTGGAAGACACAGATAATCATAACCATGCCTCATATATTCTCTAAAAACACCTGACTCTGCCATTATATCTGGGAATAGTGTTACAGTTCCTCAAAGATCTACTAAATTATGGAAACTGAAAAAAATTAGCATCTTGGCAATGAAAAAAATCCCAAGAGAATGTGCTTTTCAGACCTTTGTTTCCATGTTTCCTTTTCATAATTACTTATTGTTTTAGGTTTTCTTTTTTGCTCATATCTGTGACTTCAGTGGTATGGGGTACTTCCATCTTGGGTAACTTCCATTTTAGGAAATTTGAGTTAGATAAGAATTCTGTCTGTAGTTTTAAGAGAGTTGACAGGGGTAATGAGGGTTTAAATAAATTGTCTAAGGTCAGCCTAATTTACAAAAGAGGAGGATTTGGACCTTGTTTGAGCTCTTCCTGCTTCTAAGGCTGTCACATTATTCACTGTCATGCTGCCTCTTGTTTTATGTTTAATAATAGAAATCAGATTTGATGTTAAGTAGCATTTGTAGCCATAACAAATGGATGTCATGCATTTCACAGACTCCTGGACTCACCCACTTGGAAAAGGATCTAGAGTTTATCTAATTCAATTGATATGAAGGTATCAATTCCTTATCCAGTCTTTAGTTTGTGGTTGCATATGACAGAGAACTCATTATTCCATAGGCATTTCCATTAATGGGTAGCAGAGACTATTAAAATGCCTAATAGCATTCACACCCGTGACTCTCAATCTTTGCAACAAAGGGGAAGCACTTTTCATATCACTTTTTTTGGAGGGCAACAAGCTTGATCATCATATTTTCACAATTGGATGCAGTGGATATTACATATAATATGAAAATTTTTTGATATGTTGGTTAGTTTTGCTGACCCTTTCCTTTTTCTTCTTTTTTTCTTTATTATTAGGGATGGCCTTCTGAAAGAGAGGGAGAGATACAGTGGGAAATATAGGTGATGTAAAAACACATACTATTAATAAAATATATTTTAAAGTTGCCAGAAGCATTTGAAAGCATTTACTTGGAATATTTCTCTTGACTTATTTGAGCCAGATTACCTAGGAGATAGATTGGAAGTTTGGGATGTTGGTGAGCTACAAGACCATATTACTTTTTGAATTATAAAGATTAAGCTATTTGTATTTACATTTGAGATTAGTGATAAGAATAAAGAGGATTGTCTTATAGAAATCCACATGGTTCATAGAGAGAGAGAGAGACATGGAAGTTGGATCCAGGAAGAAAGAGCATCATAACATTCTTTCCAAGAGTCATATGAAACTAGCTCTTTAAAAAAAATACACTTCAGTTTATCCTAAGGTGAATAATATCATACAAAAAGGACAACTTAGAAACCCAAATAAGGTTTTTCTTTATGAGAAAGATAAAGTAAATCCAATTTATAGAGATGTTTGGGTGCTTTAAGATAAATCATATTATTATAGTTTATCATCAGAAGGGTGTGCAGCTTAACAGGCTTACAATTGGCAGCAAAATTGAAAGAGTCCTTCTTAATATCTATGAAGAATCCATTATTTTATGTCAGTTTTTGGAAAGTACAAAGTAGAGATGTGCCCTGAATTTCCATGTGTTATAGGCAGAGAGCTAACATTTAAATGAGTACTATTTGATGGAATGTCAGGATTTGACGCTAAAAGAAGGGTTTCTTTTACTTATAGAATTAGAATATCAGATTCAGAAAGAACAATAGAGATCACTTAGTCTTCTCTACTCCTTCCTTTAAAGATAAAGGAACTAAACCTTGGAGATATCACATGACTGATGTAAATTCATGATACTAGTCACTGGCAGAATCAGGAATAGAACATATATCTCCTTAACTTACTTGTTAGTATATGTTCATTATTTTTTAATCTGTTATTTAGAGAGTAATGATACTGCATAAAAAAAACAAACAAGCACTTCTTGAATCTTAATCTCTTTGTGTATTTCTCTATTTTGCATTTTTATGAAGAATTCTGGAAGTAGAAATTTCCAATGAGTCAGGCAGAGAGTTGTCTTCAAGATGGGACAGCAGGGATATTACCTCAATGTATCAAAATCTAGGCGGCACAAAACAGAAGGGACAAACTGATTTTTTCTCTTGCTTAATTGAATTTGCTTTAAGTATTTGAATTATTTTTATATGTGGATTAGACATTGATGTGAGAATCCTTTCATGCTTCTTGTCCTATATGTGTTGTTTCCCTGGATGCCCAAACTACTCATAATGACTCTGGCTAGAATGGTTGAGCCTGATATGAGCCCTAAGTTTGTTTTTTAAGTACTGTTTTTAAATTGTCAAAAAAAATTTGCTTCCTGATCCAAAGACAACAAAATGTCAAAGACTGTCAAAACTTCAATACTTTATCCAAAGTTTACAAGAATATTTATTTGGAAGTTAACCTATAAAATGATGTGATAACATATTATACATTGTATATTAATATATATTTATCAATTGATTTAATCAATAATATTAATATATACTATTAATCATTATCAATTAATATATCACATTAATAAAATAATTTATCACATTAACATTTATATATTCATATAAATAATTATTTTAATAAGTAATGATTAATATTAATTAATATACATTATATATTATACATTGTAATATGTATATGCTAAAAGATAGCCTGGTATAAACAAGGTATTTGGAGATAGGAGGAAACTTGGTTTGAATCTTATCTTTGACACTTACTAGCTGTGTGACTTGAATAAATCATTTCACCTCCTTCTGCCTCAGTTTCCTTTGCTTGAAATGTGGATATAATATACTACTGAGGCGCTGTGTGGACAAGTCTTGCAACCTCCAAAGTAATATATAAATGTGACTCATTATTACATGTGTTGCCACAGGGAAGTGACTTGCTGCTTTCACTCTGGGTATCTGTGTTTTCTTTTACTTTGCAGGCCAGGGACTGCTTCATTGGCTTTCATTGTAGGTGATCAATGATTTCCCCTCCTTCCCGCTTTGGCTAGTCCTGATTTGCTTTTGCTCAGCTTTCTTGCATAAGGTGAGGCAGGTTTCCAACTTCTAAGCTATCTCTGAATTACACACACAAATGCCATTTAGGTTTTTTCCCCTCCCCTTTTATTTTTCCAACTGCTGCTATAGAGAGCCACAAATAAATAACAACAAATGAAAGGAAAAAGTGGCAATGCTGTGAGGATTCCTAAAGTTAGCCCTAGACTCTGAACGTGGAGAAAAAACAAGAGTTTGATGTATCTTAACTTTCTTGTTCTCTTTGATTCATTCTTCCTGGAGGAAGCTAACTCTTCCCCATAGATCTCTCATCTGGGTTGTGTGTCAAACTCTTAGGTTTCATGTTCACTGGATCTTAAGATCACAGAATTGAAGATTAATGTTGGGTAAGAAACTTGGAAGTCATCTTATTTAACTCATTTATATACTCAGTCAATTAATTAATCAATATTTATTAAGTACCTAGTATATATTAGGCACTGTACTAGGCTATGGGGATACAAAAAGAAGTAAAAGTCTTTGCCTTCAAAGAATTTATAGTCTAATGGGGGAGAGACAATAGAGGCAACTGGATGCACATCTTTGCCTCAGACACTTACTAGCTGTGTAATTCTGGAAAAGTAACACCGTTTCTGTCTCAGTTCCTCATCTATAAAATGAGCTGGAGAAAGAAATGGAAATGTACTCCACTATCTTTGCCAATAAGTCAGTAGTTGGAACAAAGGAGGGAGAGAATTCTGAGTCATGGGGACAGCTCAAGGAGATAGAATATCTTGTTTGTGGAACAATAAGGAGGCCAGTGTTATTGGATCAGAGTACATGTTGAGGAATAAGATGTAAGAAATCTGGAAAGTTGGAGGAGGCTAAATGATAAAGAACTTTGAATCCTAAATAGGACATTTTGTATTTGTCTTTAGGGACAATAGAGAGACTGAAGTTTATTTAGTAGGGGATGATGGCTGGATCTGTGTTTTAGGAAAATCACTTTAATAGCAAAATAGAGCCAGAAGACTATTGCAATTAGTCTAGGCATGAGGTAATGAAGGTAATGGGTATAATAGAGTGATAGCAACATCAGAGCAGAGAGAGGGGTATTTGGGAGATGCTGCAAAAGTGAGGTAATAGGTCTTCGCAAGAAATTGGATCTGGAGGGTGAGAGATAGTGAGGAGACCAGAATGACTACTTCATTGTAAGCCTGAAACACTATGTAAGTAGCATTACTTCTACCCATTAATAGGGAAGGCAAGAGTGGGGTAAGGATTAGGGGGAAAGGTAATGAGTTCCAATTTGGACATGTTTAGTTTAAGATATCCAGTAGATTTATAATTTAAGATGTTTGAAAGGCAATTGGAGATGTAAGATGAAAAGTTAGTAGAAAGTTTGGGGTAGAATAGAGATTTTGAGAATCATCAGCATAGAGATGATAATTAAGTCCAAAGGAAGTGATGTGGCCACTAAGTGAATTAATATAGAGGGGAAAGAAAAAAGGGTCCAAGACAAAAACCCGAGGGACATTTATGGTTAGTGAATATGATCTGGAGGAGGATCTCATTAAAGGAGACAGAGATGGAGGAATCAAAGAGGAGGAGAATCAGGACACAGAATATATAAAGAGATTATCAAGGAGGAGAAGGTGACCAAGTAAGGAAATATAACATGTAAGGAAACCAATCAGTCAACAAGCTTTTATGTGCCTACTATGTGCCAGGCACAAATAGAAAAGTGGGAAAGTGCCTGCTCTTAAGGAGCTTCCATTCGAGTAGAAAGTGAAATTCAGACTGATAAGATTGCAGAGTCTTGGTTTCTACTGAATCTTCTTTTTAATCTCACTTTTAAGTATGAGAATTTCTAAGTTACTTCCCTATCTATATCCCAAAGGTTCTTTCTAGAGGTTATAGATCTTCTAGTAAAGACCTTATAATTTCTGTTACCAATTTGTACAAAAATACACATTCCTTAGTCGAGATTTAAGCATCTTTTTTGAACTGGCTCCAACTTATCTTCCCTATCATATTTCAAACTGCTGTATTTTGTAAGTTCTATATTCCAGGAAATTGGATAATTGGTTATTTTGAGATTGCTATAATTCTCATCCCTAGAGTACATCTGTTCACATTATCTCATATACCTGGAATGTACATCATCTGCGTCAATTCCTGTTGAAATCCTTTTCTTCCTTCAAGGTCTGGCTTAGGTGCTGTCTCTTCATGAGCCTTCTCTAATTCCCTTATCTTTATGCTGTTGTAGCCTTTTCATAAATTTCTGATTATACCTTGGACCCTTCATTGTCTTTAGCACATTTCACCATATGTCATTCTTAACTGTGTAATGTGTTTTTCTTTATCAGTTCTTCAAGGATAAGAATTGTTTCTTTTTTTATATTCCCATGTTTGAATTTAATACTAATATAGTGTCTTTTATGTTACACAGAACCTATGAGCTCCCTAAACCAATTAAATCACGTCTAGAAAAATCATACCAAAATACACACACACATACACGCTATACTTTTTTATGGTAGCCATGATTTCTTTCACATAGAGAGTTTCTATTAAGGAATTTCATCACTGATTGCATGAACATGCTCTACAATATATAGTATTGAAGAGTTGGGAGATTAAGCAATTTGTGGCAGCATTGTATAGTCAGTGATTGAGCTACAGTGGGACTTGATCCTAGATCTTGCTGACTTGACCCTTAAGCAGTCTCTTACTGCTACTTCTCACTTCACACACAGTAGGTGTTTAACAAATGTTGAACTGAATGACATTTTGACATTCATGCTGCTATTCAAGGAAAAATGCTAAATCCAGATGATGAATTTTTCATTTTAATCCAGATGCAATAATATAACTAAAGAATGATATTGTGATGAGGGTGAATATTACATAGAATTGGGAGATTTGTGTCATGAACTATATTTAAGATCTGTCATTGAATATTGGGCGACTTTGATCTAATTACTTCTTCTCTATAGCTAAAGGTAGTCTTTTATAATGTAGGATATTACAGGGATACTGGAGGGAGGAGAATTTGAAAAATACTAATTATATAAAAATACATTCTTTATATATTAGTCATGTTCCTTAAATTTTCAGGGAAATTAAAAAATCCTTCTGTTCATTCAATATCTCATTTTTTTTTGGGAGTGAGCTAATCATTACTGAATTTCCAGCCAGACACTTCACTTCATACCACTGTTCATATGGGCTCACTTTTCCCCTAAATTCTCCCAAATGAAGCAATCTGTCAGCCCAGATTTTTTCCCCTGGAAGCAAAACACAAAAGAAAAGATAAATGGGATTCTGTGGCTATAGATAGCAGCCAAGTGTGGTTAAAAACTTGGACAAAAATGAACTTGGAGTTTTCAGGGTATATTTAATTGAAAGATGTGGCTCATTTTGGTCCTTGGGCTGAGCTGGCAATTGTACAAATGTAAAATGTAAAAACCATGACTACAAGCTTTGGCAAGCCCAGTAGAGAGAGGGGAGGAGGAGGGAGAGAAATGGTGTTTGTAAAAGCAGACGGCTAGCCTTTCTTCTTTTTTATGATTATTTTCTCATTTCTCTGTCTTTTTTGGCTAGGGTGCAAGAGTGAGTTATATGTGTAAGTCATACTTCTGGAATAAAGAGCTAACCAATACACCTCCTCTCTCTTTTCTCCTTCCCACTTTTCTAGGGTATTGTTCATGGCTAGAAATCAATCTTTTAGCTCTCTCTGGTCCCATAAGAGGAGGCAATAGTTTATCCTTTCTATCTTGGATGATGATTGTATATGATGTTTCTTCCACTCAGCCTCATGTCACTACCTATGAGCTGAAAGTTCAATATCAATTGAATTCGTCTCTTTCTGCTCAGACTAAGGGCAGTTTGGATGGTAGATTTGAACAACTGAGAATAGTCTTTGTCACTGGGTGAAAGTAGTTCTCAGAATTTTAGTTTTTGATTTTGTCTTTGCATCTGTATGAGGATGGGTTGTCCAATATTTAAGCAAATATAATTTAGGTTAAAAGAAAAAAAATTCAGTTGTGGTGCATGTATATGTGAGAAGGGGATGACTTGTTATTATAAGGATTCTCATTTATTACCCTCTGGAAAAACCCATTTCCTGCTATTGTAAGCCAACCTCTTATAAAGAAACAGAAAGAGAAGGAAGGAAAATTATATAAGGAACTTGGGAGAAAAACTTAATTTTTGCTATGATTTGTGAAAAATCTTTTGTGTTTATAATTAGCCTGAAAAATTTTGAAAATACTATTTTTTTGGGTCTAAAATTGTCTTTTATGCAGCATTATAATTCTGTAGTCACTTGGGAGTTTGAATGGTGATATTGAACTATGAGAAGAGAAAATTCTTTGCTATTTGAGCCTTGAGAAAATGTTACTGACAATTCTAGCAGTTTTCAAGATTGCTTGCATGCTGTAGACTCATTTTTCAGAAATAATAAGATTGATAATATATTTATTTCTTTCACATACCACATAATTTTCCAGAATATGATACCATCTACAATTTTGATATATTTGACAATAATAATTGCCTTAACTGTGGTACTGGCAAGTCAGTAACTATTTATTAAATGCCTACCATATGCTAGACATTGGGCTAAATGCTGGGGATACAAACAGAAGTAAAAACAAAACAAAAGAAAGAAAAATGAGTCTCTGATCTCAGTGAGCTCAGTATATTGGTGAAGACAACTGGTAAATAACTAGTACAAACAAGACATTGATAGGATAAAGTGCAGGTCATCTCAGAGGCAAGTCACTAAAATTAAGAACTATGAAATTCTTCTTGCAAGAAGTGGGACTTTACCTGAAACCTGAAGGAAACCAGAGATGCCAGGAAGTGAAATGAAGCAGGAGAGAATTCTTGGCATCGAGGACAATTAATGAAAAACGCTCAAAGTTGGGAGATGGATTATCTAGGTGAAGAGTAGCAGCATGGAGGTCAATGGCACTGGATCATTGAGTGTGGAGCAAATTAAGATATAAGAAGACTGGAAAGGTAGGAAGGTTTAAAAGACAAACTGATAATTTTATATTTCATCCTGGAGATAGTAGGCAACTTTTTTGAATGAGAATGGAGTAACATAGGTCTGTGTTTTAGGTAAATCAATTTGACAGATGAGTGGAGGATTGATTGGAACTAGGGAGAGACTTGAGACAGGGAGAACAACCAATAAGCTAGTTTAGATATGAGGTGATAAAACCCTACACCAAGGTAGTTATATTGTTGGAGGAGATATTATGAGATAAATGAAAGATATTATGAAGGTAGAAATAAGAGGACTTGGAAACTGAGTGGATATAGAAAGTGAGAAAGAGTCGAGTTGAGAATGTCACCAAAGTTATGATCTTGGGTGACTCAGAAGATAGTGGACTTTTGACAGAAAAGTTAGGAAGACATGAGGGCTTTTGGTAAAAGAAAAAGAGTTCAACTTTGGATATGTTAAGTTTAAGATATTTATAGATTATCCAGTTTGAGTTGTCTGATAAGCAATTGGTAATGCAAGAGTGGAGGTGATTAGAAGCTAGGGTTGGACAAATATATTTAAGAGTCATTCTCTTCAAATGACTTCAAATGAGTCATTTGAAGAGACATCATAATTGAGACAATGGGCATTGATGAGATCACCAAGTAAAATACTATAGAATAAGAAGAGAAAGTTCAGGACATAGTTTTAGAGTATTCCCATGGTTTTCATAGGATTGAAGCGATTGAAGATTAGTGAGAGTAGTCATGATTGAGGGGGAAATCTGCTGGAAAAGCTTTTTGCATATAGAGGGGTTTTCCTTGGTAAAAAGAAATAATAGTTCTTGTAAAATAGGCATGAAGAAAGAAATAGTAGCAGGAGGCCTCTGAATGGTATAAGGTGAGAAATGGAGAAGAGGGAATTCCTGGCAAATAACATCATTATATATTCAAGATTCAGGATTTAGATTGGTGATTGACTATAGCAAAAAGAGAGACCATTCACACAATTCCTGCAATTAAGTGTAATTTAGATAGACAAATGGCTTCAAATTTTCATCTGTTAGTATATCTTGAACATTCTATGAATTCACTAGTGGCCACTCTATTCAATATTATGTTGTTTGTCTACCTCATTATGCCAAAATTTTCTTAAAGGTTTTTGATTCTCTTTCAGCTTTGAGGAAACATTTCTTTTTTTTTTTCTTCTTTTTTTTATTATAAGTTTTTATTGACAGAGCCCATGCCTGGGTAATTTTTTTACAACATTATCCCTTGCACTCATTTCTGTTCTGACTTCTCCTCTCCCTCCCTTCACCCCCTCCCCCAGATGGCAAGCAGTCCTATACAAGTTAAATATGTCATAGTGTATCCTAGATACAATATATGTGTGCAGAACCGAACAGTTCTCTTGTTGAACAGGGAGAATTGGATTCAGAAGGTAAAAATAACCTGGGGAGAAAGACAAAAATGTAAACAGTTTACATTCATTTCCCAGTGTTCTTTCTTTGGGTGTAGCTGCTTCTGTCCATCATTGATCAATTGAAACTGAGTTAGATCTTCTCTTTGTCAAAGAAATCCACTTCCATCAGAATACATCCTCATACAGTATCGTTGTTGAGGTATATAATGATCTCCTGGTTCTGCTCATTTCACTTAGCATCAGTTCATGTAAGTCTCGCCAATCCTTTGAAATCATCCTGCTGGTCATTTCTTGCAGAACAATAATATTCCATAATATTCATATCCCACAATTTACCCAACCAATCTCCAATTGATGGACATCCATTCATTTTCCAGTTTCTGGCCAATACAAACAGGGCTGCCACAAACATTTTGGCATATACAGGTCTCTTTCCCTTCTTTAGTGTCTCTTTGGGATATAAGCCCAGTAGAAACACTGCTGGATCAAAGTGTATGAATAGTTTGATAACTTTTTGAGCATAGTTCCAAATCTGAGCAAACATTTCTAAGACTAACTCTGAGGGAAAGACCAAAGGTCCCACATCTTAATTTTTTCAGTTGTCTATAAACATACAAGATTAAAAGAAATCTTTGGGGTCCTTGTTTATCAATCAATCAACAAGTAGTTACTTACTTGTTCTAGTATGTGCTAGGTGTTGGGCTAATCACTGGAGATACAAAGACAAAAATGGCATAATCCCTACCACCAAGGAGCCTATATTCTATTGAGAAATTTATAATAAGGTCAGAGATGTAGGTGGGGTTAATTTGTGAAGATTCTTAGAACAGAGATGTTCATATTTGTTTCAAGGGACAGTAGGAGTCATTGGAATTTATTGATTGTTTTTTGTTGTCATTTTTCAAATTTCCCCAAAACACAGAAGTCTTTCTCTTTTCTTTTATCCCTTGGGATTATGAAAAT
The DNA here is from genome assembly GCF_902635505.1 of Sarcophilus harrisii. NCBI lineage: Eukaryota > Metazoa > Chordata > Mammalia > Dasyuromorphia > Dasyuridae > Sarcophilus > Sarcophilus harrisii. The sequence continues at coordinate 598,743,623 of NC_045427.1, forward strand.
CCTAGGAGATTTACAAATTAGACTAATTTAGTAGTTGTGGATAGAGGAATATTATGGTCCAAGACCACAAGGAATAAATAAATTTATGTGGACCCTATTACAATCATTTGAAAAATTAATCTGTTTCTCTAGTGTAAAATGGTTCTGACTCTGGCTCATTTAAAACTGATTGGTCTGTCCTCAAGATCACAATATCAGCCAATGCTGTGACACGTTAAAATATGAACTTGCTTTCCATGACTAGCACTTGGAAGAAACTGGAAGCAGCTGCCCCACGCTTGGCTGGGCTTTTCCTATGCTTGCGCCCAACCTCTTGGCATTATTAGTTCATTGTAGGGGTATGATAACAACTGCTCCCTATGTTGGCTCACAGGTTCATAAATATATTTAAATTCTCACATGTGGAAAAATCAGTCGAACTGAATTTGAGTTTGGATTTCATCGCTTATTAGTGACCACCATTCCTGGCCTGGAAACACAGCTGACCACTCCAATTTATTTCCTCTGGGATGTTGTTGTTAATACAACCAGAGCAAATACAGGCCCAAGCAAGGCCTTAGCCTGTTTGGAGCTGGGACAGTGTTATCCCTTTCAGTGGCTGATGTGTTAGGGCTATTGGTATTTCTAGTGCCTGAACCTGTATCTAGTAGGGATTCTACCTATTTATGCACAGAATACCATGGCTGCTGCTCATGGTGGCTACCCTAGTGGGACTATTGAAGTAGCCCATTGAATAGTTGGCGGGCTTCTCCATGTGTCAGTAGAAAGAGGGATGAATTCTAGCTGGAGGATTTGACCTTGAATATCAACTCTTTTACCTATCTCTTTGCCCTAGAGGAAGTTATTTTATGTCCTTTTATTTTCTTTCTATTCATTTGTAACATGAATAGTTTAAATCAGGTGGCCTCTAAGGTCCTTTATAGATCTAGATCAGAGCTTTTGAACTTTTCAAAAGGCATAAACCCCTTTGACATTCTGATGACGGCTGTAGACCTTACCTTGAATAGTATTTTTACATATATAAAATGAAATATGCAGGATTATAAGGAAAATCCAAGATGAGCAAAAATAAATATGGAATTCTGAATTCTGAATCCATGACCTTCCTAAAATCTCCACCCAGATTGTTTGGATATTTATGGATCCCAGGTTAAGAATCCCTATTCTAGAGCCATGATCCCATGTTCCTTGGTGTAGTGATCTATATTCTATTCTTGGACCAAGATTCTGGTCACTATTTTGAAGTGCAGGTTCCCCCATATGTGTCTATTGAAATAGGTGGTTCTATTGTGTAGCTTTGTTTGTCTATATATACTATTGAAGTTTGGATTTACCAGAGCCTTCCCAGGGTACCCTATGATGAAATTTCACCCACAGACTAATGTAGACATCTATTTGAAATAAAATATTTGGAGGTCTCACTTTCAATAGTAGATTGTGACGCAGGGGTCCTCAAATTATGGCCCAGGGGCCAGATGTGGCAGCTGAGGACGTTTATCACCCTCACCCAGGGCTATGAAGTTTCTTTATTTAAAGGCTCACAAAACAAAGTTTTTGTTTTTACTATAGTCCAGCCCTCCAACAGTCTGACGGATAATGAACTGGCCCCCCATTTAAAAAGTTTGAGGACCCCTGGATTGTAGAGAGAGTATTGTGAATCTATTTATGTGTATGTGTGTGTACATACAAGAACATTCAGAGAAAGCACAGAAACAGCCTCTGTTTTTGACACACAGAAAGCACACCATAGAAAGAGCAAGATTTAGAAATGGAGAAAGAATTCATGAGGGTCTGAGAAATGTGTCAATATGATTTCATTAGCCCTAGAGGTATAATTTGGATAAGGGGAGCTGACCATTTTCTTTTTCTCATTCTCTGGTACATTTGAAAAGGCCTTCTTGCTGCACAGGCAAAAATGTTTAAAAAAAATTCCTATGTCATCATTACCTATAAGATAATATTGAGGGGACAATGAGATTTAAATACATTCTCTGCTCCAGACACTCTTCAACAGTACTGCTTCTAAGAAGACTCCATCTATTTGTATCACAGGGAGAAGGCAAATACCTATTTATCTGTTAGAGATGCCTGCCTTATCCTAGTAGTCCTGACCTCAGGGATCTGCCAAGCTGTGATTTTGGCTTTCAAACTGCTTATTAGTACATACAGAATTCTCCAAATCAACTGGCTAAAATTCTACAACTGCTTGCTTTTACAGAAAATTATACCATTATGTCATATACAAAGAGTGATGATTTGGTTTCCTCATTATCTACTCTAATTCCTTTAATCTTTTTCATCTCTTATTGCCAAAGTTAGCATTTCTAATACAATATTAAATAGTAATGGTGATAGTGGGCAACCTTGTTTCACCCCTGATCTTACTGGGAATGGTTCTAGTTAGTCTCTATTACATGTGATGCTTACTGATGGTTTTAAATAGATGCTACTAATAATTTTAAGGAAAAGTCCATTTATTCCTATACTCTCTAGTGCTTTTAATAGAAATGGATGCTGGATTTTGTCAAATGCTTTTTATACATCTATTGAGATACTCATATGATTTTTGTTAGTTTGGTTATTGATATAGTCAATTATGCTAATATTTATTTATACCAGGAATGCAGGGCTAGTTCTCTATTAGAAAAATATAAAACTAGCCCTGTATTCCTGGTATAAATCCTACTTGGTCATGGTGTATTATCTTGGAGATTACTTGCTGTGATCTCTTTGATGATATTTTATTTAAGATTTTTCTTCAATAGTCATTAGGAAAATTGGTCTATAATTTTCTTTCTCTATTTTGTAGTTTTGATATCAGAACCATGCCTTTGTTCTGATTCAACCATTTTGGAGAACAATTTATAATCATGCCCAAAGGGCTATCAAACTTTGATCCAGAAGTGTCTCTACTGGGACTGTATCTCAAAGAGATCATTAAAAAAAGAGAAAAGTACCAATCTGTGCAAAAATGTTTGTGGCAGCCCTTTTCATAATGGCAAGAAACTGGAAACTGAGTGGATGCCCATCAGTTGGGCAATGGCTGAATAGATTATGTTATATGAATGTTATGTAGTATTATTGTTCTATAAGAAACGATCAGCAGGATGATTTCAGAAAGGCCTGGAGAGACTTATAGGAACTGATGCTAAGTGAAATGAGTGGAATCAGGAGACTATTGTACACAGCAATAGCAAGATTATACCATGATCTATTCTGATGGGTATGACTTTCTTCAACAGCGAGGTGATTCAAATCAGTTCCAATGGCTTTGTGAAGAAGAGAGAGACTGTATCCAGAGAGAGACTGTGGTGACTGAGTGTGTATCACAACATAATATTTTCATCTTTTAAAAATTGTTGTTTGCTTGCATTCTATTTTCTTTCTCATTTCCTCCTTTTTTATCTGATTTTTTTTGTGCATCATGATAATTATGGAACTATGTATAGAAGAATTGCATATGTTTAACGTATTGGATTACTTGCCATCTAGGGGAGGGAATTGGGATAAGGGAAGGAAAATTTTTTTTAACACAAAGTTTTGCAAGGGTGAATGTTGAAAACATATGAAAACATATTATGCATATGTTATGAAAATAAAAAAAAAACTTTTACTAAAGAAAGGAAAATGGTTTATGCCATTGAGAATTCCATTTGACTGCTGACCTTTTAACATCATTAGGAATTTAGTATTGTTAGACCTGGGAGTGTCCAGACCAAGTAATAATGTTATAACCAGGTTAATACTTCTGTTCAATGTTGTAAGATTACTGTGATATTTAAGTGAGGTATTTCTGAAAAGTAAAGTGCTTTGTAAAATAAAGTAGAAATATTAAACTATAAAGAAACACAAGACATTATATATTATTAGAAACATGATTCTTTTAAGTCTCATATATTATGGTATAAATGTGAGTGGATTTTTATTTATGTATTTCAAATAAAAAGTTTTTCAGTTAATAAAACCTTATTTTCTCTTTCATCTATTCCATTGGAAGAAAAGACAAAACTCTTATAAAATTATTATATTGCCAGAATTAACAAAAAAAGTAAAATGTTTTTTCTTCTGTAGACTTACTAAAAGCATACTTGAGAAAACTTCATTAATATATAGTTTGCAACATATTCTATTCCCACCTGATTTTGATCTCTTTTTCTAGGTCTTTATATTAAAAAAAACTTTTCATTCCATATAGCTTGGAGACTAAGTATTCAGTATAGTGACATATATTAAAATGTTGTTCTTAAATTTCACTGATAAATAAAATATTTGGGTAATGATGTGTTACAATCAATTATTTTTTTATAATGGTATGGTCCCAGTATGGTTAAATTATTAAATTCTTCTGGATATAGGGAGTTATAACTGTTAATTTGTGAAAGGTAGTGAGCATCTGGTATATAATTTTAATTATCAGGTTATGCATTGCTAAGTATTCAGTATGTGCTAAATTTTGTAATCTGAAGTATTATGTTGCATAATTCTTATCAATTTCTTGCAAAGTTTATTCCAGATTGCTTGGGCTTAAGCATTCTGTAATTTCTGGTAGTAATGAGCCAGTCTTATTGCTGTCATAATATATTTTTTTTTTGTTTCTATAACAAATTCATTTGATTCAGCCATTTGTTCATCTCTTTGTCAGTGAATTGTCATTCAAATTCATGTTACCTACTAAGGGTCTTTTGATTCCAGTCTTGGATTTTAATTGTTTCTAAGGTTGCATCTTGAGATAAGACAAATATTAACATCATTATCATCATCATCATCATCAATAAAAGCAATATATTAATACTTAAATGAGCTATGTATTATGTGAATGGGCTCCTTTTTGTATATATGGGGAATGCTGAAGCATGATTATTTAAAATTCTACTTCACTTAACCTTGTATCTTTCTAATTGGCCATTTTGTGTGTGTGTGGTGTTTTGAAAGGAGTAGAAAGAATTAGCCCTCTGAGCTGTCCCTGGAAATTTATGATGACTAGCATCAGGCAACTGAGAGAAAATGATAAAGGTAAGAACTGCAAAGCCATTAGCTTTGGATTAAAACTGGTTTGGAAGAACACGATCCAATACTGCCTTTAGCATCTTGCATTTTAAAATTAGGTTATATCACTTGCCTGAGGCTTAACAATGATTTAAAAAAATCAGTCACTGAGGTTTGGAACAATCATTCTGAGGAAAGTTGAGAGTGATTGCTTTAAAACCTTCATGTCATCTTTGGGGTAAAGGAAGCATCTTAATTTGGAGGATCAGATTTCACAGCTAGAAAGAACCATGGTAATAATTTCTCTAATCCTCTCATCGTACAAATGATGAAACCAGTTTACAAACACTAAATAACTTGCCCAAGACCATATAGATACTAACAGAATGAAGACTTCAACCTGAATTTTCTATGACATAACATTTCTTGTTCTTCCCTCTCTATGTGTTTAAGGCATTTGGATCTTTAAGTCTGTTTCATTAACATTAACACTATCCCAGGGAGATGTAGAACATAAGCTATTATTAAGAATTTATCAGATTCTTATTTGCTAGATCATCATTTGTGTCTCTTAAGGCTCTCTTCTCTTCTCTCTATACCTTCTCTATTGGTGAGCTCATCAGATACCAGGCATTCAATTATCACCTCCATACAGAATACTAGATCTACATGTCCCACTTAAGTCTCTCTTGGATTTTCTTCCCACATAAATTTTCTGTTAGACACTTCAAACTTGATATATGTCACATAGGACTTCATATTTCCCCTCTCCTTCAACCCTATGCCCATTTGAAGGTTTCTTTTTCCCATTGAGAGCACCACAGTCATAGAAGTCATCAGATTGAATTATTCTTATCTCTATTTTTCTTTTATCCTTTATTCCAAAGACAGCCAATTTTTGCTGTTTTTATAGTATTTCTCATATTCATAGCTTTTACTTGAGTCACAATTCCAATGTTATAGATGTAGAACTGGTAGGGAATCAGAAGTTATCTAGTCAAGCCTCCTTATTTTAGTGTAGGAATTACTAAGACTCAAGGGAGTTGAATGGATTGTCTGGAATCGTATAGATGAGAGATATTAAAGACATATCTGAATTCAGGTCCTCTGGCTTCAGAGTCTCAATTCTTTGTACCTTACTATACTGATCCCTTTATAACCTTTTGCTTGGACTATTGTAATAACTTCTTAATTGTAATCTTGACTTGAATATTTCCCTTTTTTAATCATTCTGCATATAGTTGCCAAAGTAATGTTCTTAAAGTACAAGTCTGAGCATGTCACTATTTTATACAAATGTTGTCAGTGACTCCCTAGTGTCATTAGGAATATTTCTGAACTCTTCAGTTTGTCACTTTTAGCCTCTGAAATATAGTTCTAGCTTCATTTTAAGCTTATTTTGCATTGCTCTTGTCATATACTTTATTACAACCAAACTAACTCACTTGCTATTCCTGAAAAGAGGCATTTAATTCCATACTGTGCAGCTTTCATAGATTGTCCTCTATGTAACTCACTCTCTACTCACTTCTTTTTCTTAGAATCTTAGAATATTCAGCTCACAGGTCACATCCCAAGTAAAGCCTTTCTTGATCCTATTTTGCCTTAATGATTTATCTATTAAAATAATCATATAACTTTTAATAATGATTTTCATATTAATACCTACTTCTTTGCCAATAAATTCAGTAAGAGCAGGAATCCTTCCTTATTTTATCTTTGAATCCTCACCTCTTAGCATAGTGTCTTATACTTAGGGATAAAGATAGATATGTGATATCATTGATGTAGGGAAATCCCAGTTAAGGAAATTTTCTACCAGTGCAGTTTGGCATCTTTTTCAACAGCTCATAGCCTTAGAAGTCCACTTAAAACAGAAAATTATATGATCAATTTATATCAGAGATGGGATTTGAACTCATGTGTTCCTATTATTAAGTCCAGCTCTATCCATCATGCCACACTTTCTCTTAAAATCTTGGATATAATAGATATTTTACATATCTTTTTTGAATTAGACTGGTCAACTTACTTTTGACCAATGACACTAACCTGAGAGCAAAGCTGAACAGAAATAAAATCCCTGAGAAATGCTTGGGGAGGAAAATGATGCAGAAAAGGGTAACTAGAAGACATCAAAGATAAGTCTTTACTTGCCTAGTCTACTGGGCTTTCAAGAATAGATTGTATGTTGTTATCACTTGAATTTCCCTACAAAACTGCTTTTCTCTGTTCTCTACCATAGTTCCCACTTGAACTGTGCTCTTAGCCTTTATAAATATGGTCACTGCCTAAAGCCACAAAAGACAGTGGGAAGAAAGAACAAGCAACCCACTTCAACCTGCATTCTAGTGCAGCTTATCATTCGTCTTCCTGTAGAGAAGTGAATGGCTTTTATTTCCCTCTAGGAATTTATGCTAAACACAATTACATGCAGCATTTGACAACAGAGCTGATAATTTATGTGCTGCTTGAATAGAAAATGAGAAGGATAATAGGAATGAATATCAATGGGTTCAGAAATGACTCAAAATGATTCTATCCTTTTCAAGAAGTTGGGGGCTATGTGAGTAGAAAGCAAAGGATGTAAAATAATCTCTTGGTAGATAAATTTAAACAATCCTAGGGAGTTAAAGTATGTGGCTGTGTGTGTGAGAGAGACACACACACAGCAAAAGAGAAAGAAAGAGAGAAAAAGAGAAAGAGAGAGAGAGAAAGAGAGAAAGAGAGAGAGAGAGATTGAGAGAGAGAATGATCTAATCCAAGATCCAAGTCCCTTGACTAATATACAAAGAAGTAAGTTCAGCGAAGTTTAATGACTGTCCCAGAGTCACAAAAAATATCTGGACTCCAAACCCCTGAATCTGAGCAGGGGTTTGGAGTCCAAATACTTTTTGGTTGTTTGTCCTTCATGCTTGAAGAGGATAAAAATGGCATCAAGATTCCAGACTCAATTGACAGTGTGTCTAGCTGTGACTGATCATATTAATACATAGATCAGAAGGCTTCACCACAAGTCAGGCACGATAAATAGTCTGCATGACTCTTTGTGAGGAAGATATCTCTAAATTTGTGTTCATGTTTCTTTTGAACTATTGCAATGATGCTTTTATCATAGAGTACAGCACATTCTTTAATGTCATACTGGATGATTTTATGCCCGTTTCTTTCCTATGTCTCACAATTGATACTGGAGTTTTTCAGATAGACTTTGAGGGTGTCTTTGTGTCACTCTTCTGACCTCTGTGTGAACACCTGCCTTGTGTGAGTTCACCATAAAATAGTCTTTTATGCAATGTATGTTTGTCATTTGCACAACATAGTCAGTCAGAAATTGCAATTATGCTTTCTGCATTAGAGTTTGATGCTTGGCAATTTAGATTGAGAAAGGACCTCCATTGTCTGGTGTCTTATTCTGCCAGGTGATTTTCAGAATCTTCCTGAGACAATTCAAATGGAATTGATTCAGTTTCTTGGCATAGTGCTGGTATAATGTCCAGTTTTTATTGGTATATAACAATGAAGTCATCAATATAGCTTTGTAGACCTTCAGGTTGGTAGACAATCTATTACCTTTTCTTTTACACATTTTCTGTTGGAGCTTCCCAAATGCTGAGCAAGTTCTGGCAATATCTGTGTCAACTTCATCATCTATATGTATATCCCTTGGGTAAGTGAACTTATCCATTGCATTCAAAATGTCTCAATTTGCTGTAATTTATAGTTCCACATATTGATGGTATGGTGATAATTGGTAAAAAAAATTTGCATTTTTGGGTATTAATTATAAGACCAAAATTAGCGCAAACTAGGGATATAATTAACTCATATTCTATTACGCCTTAGCCTTAGAGCTGTGGAGTATATAATCATCTGTAAACAAAAAGTCACATGTCAACTTTTCCTCTACTTTAGTCTTAGCTTATAGACTTTTAAAATTAATTAATTGACTTTCATTGAGACAGTTGATCTTGTTTTTGTCCTTGCTGAAGGTATCTGATAACATCACTGAAAATATGATGTTAAATAAAAAGTATGTGAGCAAGCACCTAGCCCTATTTCTCTTTATTGATGAATGGGAAGGCATGAGAGCATTGTTTATCATCCAGAATGTGTGCAAGCATGTTTTGTGGGATTGTAACCCCTAACTCAAAATGACTACTCAGAGATATCTCAAAGTGAAGAACAGAAGCTTTATTAGAATCTCGTGAGAAGCAGGCAGTCCACTCACTAGAGTCTCAGAGAGAGGAGAGCCACTAATTACAGAGTTAGAAATGATTAAATAGTTATAGGGACCCAAGAGTCCTTCCCCTCCCCTTATCTGATTAATTTTCACTGCCTGCTTAGATGGAAGTGGCATGAGATGTGTTTGTAGTTGACCACAGTAAACTTAGGCAATGTTTGCAAATGCTTGCTTGAGCTGATGTGAGCACTCTATTGTAATGTTTGTACAAGGAATTTCATTTTTCTCAAACCCATCAGACCTTCATAAACTAAAATTTAGATTATAGATTCAATTTACACAATAAGGAGGTTTCTTTAGAGGTAAGTAATCGATTAAGCCAGAGGGGTTAAAGTTAGTTAGTTTGGAGACTTCTTGAGTATCTCCAGCTCATTAAATAATTAGTCAGGTTCTTCTCTAAGCAGTTAAGGTCAAAAGGGGTTATCTTAGATATTTCTGCTAGAAGAGGAAGTCTTTGTTCTTCTTAACAGAATCTTAATGATTAACAGATCTTTGGTGCTAAGTCTTGAATTGCCCAATTATTATTCTGAGAAGTCCCCAGTTTCCTCGTTTCACTCAATGTCTTCATGAAAATTGTACCATATTAATGAATTTCTCTAGGAAATAAAATTGTGCCTTGATTTTCCACAAGCTTTCATGACTGACTATCAAAGACTTTGGTCAGATCAACAAATGTTGTGTATAGACCTTTGCTTTGTTCCTGGCATTTCCTCTGGAGTTGGGCAGCAAAGGTGATATCAACTTTTCCTGGGCCCTTTCTGAAGTGTCATACAATGAAGAAAATTTGAAACAGCTTTTGTATGAATAGTGGACCTCCTACTTTGTAACTCTCAGCTGCAAAAGAAAAAATACCACGTACCTTGTCACATGAAAGGAAACTAATGACATTCAAAACCTATTCTTTAGTTGGAAGATCAGTTAGAGAGGGATTGATTTCAACTTGAAGTAAATAGTCAATGGCTTTAGTATTGGCTGGTGATGGTCTGTGGAGGACTCTTTGCAAATATTCAGTCCATTTCTCCAGAGTCACGTTCTCACTGATCCATGTGGATCAGCATTGAGTAGTTGAGATGTAACAAAAGTCTTTGGCTTATAAAGAGCCTTGAAGACATATAAAAATTCTTTGGGTGGTTATTATCAGTGTCCAACTGAATTTCATCTGCCTTTTTAATAAGCCAAGAATTCTAATTTCCCTAAGCTTTTCTTTTACTTTATTTTTGATGGAGTTAAATAATGCCTTTTAAGAGGCAACCTTTCTTGCTGGTAGACCCTGTAGAATTCTCATTTTTTGCTTCATGGCTCCTGAATTTTCTCATTATTTTTATCAAACTAATTCTGATGTTTATGAATTTTTGATCCAGGGAGTAAATTCAGCTCTGTACACCAAATCTCTGAAATGTGTTCACTCCTTTTATGCTCACTCTTTTCACCCATCTGTTGTCTCAGCATTCCCTTCAAGTCAGTAACAAACTGTTCACACATGGATTATTATGCTTATATGTTCTTGTTGAGTGTTCTGACAGTCATCATGCTTTGGGACTGCTAATATTTTGTTGAATACAAATATTTAGCTTGGAGAGGATAAGTCTGCAATTGGTCCAGCACTCTGTACTATACATAGTCTTTATCTCTTCCATACCTTATCTGTCTCTTCTCCTTATAATCACTAGTCTATTAGATTTTATTGTTTTCTGTGAGAATTAATTTATATGTTTAGGTAAGTGGAAGATGATGGTGATGAGGTCACAAGACACAGAATTTTTTAACAGTAAGTGACCATTCATATTTCTGACTTCATATCCTTCCAAGGAACAGTCTTATAGTCTGTTCTGTTCTGATATTAAAGTTACCTACAGTTACAACTTTGTCCTATTTTGGCACATTAATGATGAGGGTCTATAGGTCTTCATAAAATTTTTCTTTTAACTTTATCAGGGTTCATTATGGAGGGAGCATGCAGATAGATAATGATGGCATGGTTCTTTCCTATCAGTGGATTGTATTCAGGTGAGAACCATATATACCTGATAATTTTGATTTTGGAACCCTCCATAAAGGAGATGCAACTATTCACAATCAGTATTTCTTAGCTCAAAACTAACTGAAAAAAAGCCCACCAAGTAGCCAGAGGATATACAGCAGAAAAGAAGTTGACAGGATACCAGATTTTGCCAGGACCTTCAGCTAGGAAACCTAGTCCTACTGAGAAACTTTTACACTCACGGTTCTCACAAGCTAGATGGCTGATACAAAGTGATTGAGCAATCCTATCTGTTTATAAATATATAACTTATCTGTTTTACAAAATGGCCTCAGAGAAATCTATCAAGACAATTGGCCACAAGTGACGTCACCATCTTGCTCTGAGGCCAGTTAGCCTGATTTTCTAATGAGCAGATGGTGAGACATTCTAGTAAAAGAGATCATTTGCTATCTGTACAAAAACTATCAAACTCAGATAGAAGCACTGAAATTGATGATTTCAATGAACAAGACAGTGTGTGTTATTGAAAGGCAGGAGGACTGAACCAGGAGAAAATTTGCCTAGAATGTCACTACAGAAACTCCCAGAACATAGACAAAATTTTCAGAGTACAAACACACCAAGAACCAAGCTGCCCCCGCTGACAGCCCAGGTGGAAATGAAGAATTCTATAATATGCTGAGGGTCCTTTTCTACCATCAAATATAGTATTTGTTACCTTATTTTGTGCCAAGGAACCCTTCTGGGAATCTGATGAAAATGACACAAGCACCTTAATGTTTTTAAACATATCAAAGATATAAGCTTACACAGAAAAGCAAAAGTGAGTGTCAATAAAGATATAACTTTTTCCCAACCAAGTTCAAGGACATTCTGAAATCTATCCATGGAGCCTTTTGTAGGGAGCAGGATAGCTGTATATTCCAGCTTAAGAATTCCCTGATCAATAAAGGAGGGAAAGGGACCTACTGTGCAAAAATATTTGTGGCTGCCCTTTTTGTAATGGCAAGGAACTGGAAATTGAAGAATGGCCGAATAAGTAATGATATATGAATGTTATGGAATGTTATTGTTGTGTAAGAAACGATCAGCAGGATGATTTCAGAGAGGCCTGGAGAGACTGACATGAACTGATGCTGAGTGAAATGAGATCACTTGATGACTGGGGGAAGGAAGGAGATAGAAGGATGAAGGAGAAAAATTAGTTTTGTAGGGGTAAATGTCGACAATTATCATATATATATATTGAAAATAAAAAAAATAATTCCCTGATTAATGAGTCAGTCAACTAGCATGAATGAAGCACTTACTTATGTGCATTTATGTGCCAAGTGCTGTGGTAAGCATTGGGGATACAAAGAGAGGCAAAAGTTCCTACCTTCATTTTTTAAGTAGGATTTTTGTTCAAGAGTAATTTCCATTACAGTCCCACCCCCAGTGGAGGTCTTTGGAAATCCCACCTTATTGTATCCAATCAGAGAGCCAAGTTATGATGTCAAATGCCCAAGATTAAATTTCCCTTATAAACCTGTCCATGGTCTATGCCATTTTTGCTAAATCCCCTTTAAGTTTAACCTACCCCAACATCCTGCTATCTTGGTGTCTCACCTCCTCCACACATACCCCAAACTTCTAATAGATTCATGGTGTTTTTCTCTTTATTATATTTAACTCTTTTAAGATGCTAAATCCCTTTTAGAGTTAACTCACCAATCAAAGGTATAATCCTCTTCCTGTACTAACCCCCTTTTGGTGTTAATCTGCTAAACTCCTCTATGGAGTATTCCAGTCAATGGCATATTTCTTCTGGCTAATTGTGAGTTCCACTAAGGAATTTGTCTTTTTTCCATTGTTATTTGTTAAAAACAAACAAACAAACGAACACTTTTCTTTGTTAAATATAACATTTTTTCTATAGCTCATCCAAATATATTTCATATTTACCACTCCTGGTGTCTATTCTACCTCTTCATTTTGTCCATAGCCTCTTCTTGTAAATAAAGCTACCTTTTAGCAAAGAGAAAGCTATTGTGAATTCTTTATATGTACCTTTTGCCTTGTACCTTATATTTTGAATTTGGAACTGTTCCTATCAGTCAGACCTTGTTTTGGGAAGATGATTTTAACAGCAAAATGGAGGATATATTGGAATGGGGAAAAATGAGATAGACCCATTAGTTGAAATAGTCCCATCTTGATGAAATGTGGCCTTACACTTTGGTGGCTAAGTATTTTCTTTTGGATCAGCTAACACAAAGACACATAATCCAGGTGATCTAGATCACAAAGATGTGTGATCTAGGACAGTTAATCCGGGTGATCTAGAACACAAAGACATGCAATCTGGGTGATCTAGAACACAAAGACATGCAATACAGAATAGTTAATCTGGGTGATCTAAAACACAAAGAGAGGCAATCTGGGTGATCTAGAACACAAAGACACCTAATCAAAGCAATCTAGAACACAGACACATAATAAGGGTGATCTAGAACACAGAGACATGTAATCTGGGGCAGTGAATCTGGATGATGTACTTCAGGACAATTAATCTGGGTGATCTAGACCACAAAAACATGTAATCCGGGTGATATAAAACACAAATACATGTGATCCAGGACAGTTATTTTTTGTTATGCTGTTTAGATTTGTCACAGCTTTCTTTACAAGGAGCAAGCATGATTTTTTCCTTTGGTTTTGATATTATTTAATTTTTAGATGAAAACTCATTTAAAAAAATTTTTTTTGGGCAAATCCAATTGCTTAAAGCTAGAGAAAGGCTCTAGAAAAGAATATAGAAAAGGATGTTTTTCTGGATTGAGGTTCTAGAAAAAAAAATTTCTGGATTGATGCTCAAGGGAAAAATGTTTTCTGGATTGGGACTCTAGAAAAGAATCTGGAAAAGATTGAGGATCCAGAAAATAATCTAGAAAAGAATGTTTTCTGAATTGAGGCTCTTAAAAATAATTTAGAAAACAATGTTTTCTGGACTGAGGCTCTAGAAAAGAATATGGAAAAGATTGAGGATCCAGAAAGTAATCTAGAAAAGAATATTTTTCAATTTCTGGATTGAGGCTTTAAAAAAGAATCTAGAAAAGAGTGTTTTCTAGAGATAGCATCCAGAAAAAAAACCTGTCCCAGATTATGTGTCTTTGTCCAAGTGATCTAGAACAGAAAGCCATCTGAGCAATCTGGGACTCAGACACGTGATCTGGGTGATCTAGAACACAGATATGTGATCTGAACCAGTGAATCTGAGAGATCTAGAACACAAAATATGTGATCCTAGAACACAAAACAGGCAAATTTGGGTGGTCTAGAGTACAATGCATGCAACCCTTGTGATCTAGAACACAAAGACATGTGATCTGAGTGATCCAGAATACAAATATGTGTAATCTGGGAGATCTAAAGACACGCAGTCTGAGATAGATTATCTGGGCGATCTAGAACATGAAGTAATCTGGGCAATCTAGAACACAAGGAATGCAACCTGGGTGATCAAGAAGATGAAGACATGTGATCTGAATGATCTAGAACACAGAAGTATGATCATTGCCTTTAGTTTACACAAAAACAGGTAATCTGAGTGATCTAGAGCATAAATGCATGCAATCCAGGTGATCCAGAACACAAAGAAACACAATCTGGATGATCCAGAACACAAAGACACATGGCCCAGGATAGCCAATCCAATTGATCGAGAACACAAGGATGTGAGGTGATCTGAGGGATCCAGAAAATAGACATGCAATCTGGGTGATTTAGAACACAAAGATGCCACAAAACTGGGTGTCTAGAACAGAAAGACACATAATCAGGGTGGTCACACATCTTTGAGTTCTAGATCACCCAGATCAAGTGTCTCTTTGTTTTAGATTGCTCCAAATCACCATGGCTTCATATTCTAGATCTCCTGGATTATGTGTATTTGTGTTTGAGATTACAGGATCACCACATCTTCATGTTGTAGAACACCCATCTTGCATTCCAGATCACTCAAATCATGCACTTTTGTGTTCTGGATCACTCAGACTTCCATGTCTTCATGCTCTAGTTCACATGCACTTAACATGTCTTTGTGTTCTAGGTCACTCAGACACTGGACATTTGTGCTTTAGATCATCATGCTTTTCATGTTCTAGATAACACGAACCAAGTGCATTTGTGTTCAGATCATCTGTGAGGTGGATGCGTGCATGTTCTGGACCACCCAGATTATGTGTATTTCTGTTCTAGATCATTCATATTCTACATGGCCTTTTGTTCTAGATTATCACGATCGCACACATCCATGCTCTAGATTACCAATAGCTAACACATTGCCATGTTCTAGATCACCCGGGCCAAGTGAGCATGTGTTCTAGATTGCCCACACTGGACACATCTCTGTTCTAGATTGTCCAGACAACACGAGTTCTTATTCTAGATTACCTACAGGCCACAAATTGTTTGTGTTCTAGATCACTAGGCCATCAACTTTTTCATGTTCTAGACTGTATTAACATGGTGTTGTGCTCTAGATCACTCATGTATTTGTGTTCTAGATCACCTGGATTATTTTCTACAGTCTCAATACAGAAAACATTCTTTTCTAGGACCTCAATCCAGAAAACACTCTTTCTGGATTCTTTTCTAGAGCTTCAATTCAGAAAACATTCTTTCCTACAGTCTTTTCTGTATTGACAATGTTTTCTAAATTCTTTTCTAGATCCTCAATCCAGAAAACACTTTTTTCTGGAGTCTCAATCTAGAAAACATTTTTTTTCTGGTGCCTCAATTTAGAAAACATATTTTCTATATTCTTTCCTGGATCCTCAATCTTTTCCAGATTCTTTTTCTAGAGCCTCAATCCAGAAAACATTTTTTCTAGATTCTTTTTTGGAGCCTTATCTTTTCCAGATCTTCTTTAAAGCCTCAATATCAAAACCAAGGTAAAAATGAAACTTGATCCTTATAAGGAAAGCTGTGAAAAATGTAGACAGCATACACAAAAGCAGACATTCTGCTGACAAAGGTCCATATAGTCAAAGCTGTGTTCTTTCTAATAACAATGTATGGATGTCTGTGATGGTTGGACCATAAGGAAAGCTGAGTGCTGCAGAATCAACATTTTAAAATTGTGATGCCAAGAAGACGTTTGAGAGTCCCTTGGAAAGAAAAAAGATAACATCAGTCAATGCTTAAAGAAATTAATTCAGGCTATGCACTGGACGGTTAAATACTGAAGTTGAAGCTTAGAAGACACAACTTATTGAAAAAGATAATGATGTTGGGAAAGATTAAAGGCAAGAGAAGAAGGGAAGGCAAAGGATGAGATGGATAGGTAGTGTCATGGAAACAATAAACACAGTTTGGATAGACTTTGGGAGACAGTGGAGGATGAAAGGCCTGCTGTGGTTCACGGGGTCATGAAGAATTGGATATGACTGAACAAATGATATTGATGATATTATTATACTTATAATCATAATAATAAAACAATGCATTAAAATAGTATATGATCAAAGACACATTAAAATTATATATAATGGAGAAACACAATTATTACCTGACATTTCTGACACTTTTAAGCTTTAAAAACTGTTTTACAAATATATAAATATATAGATGTTATAATTCCTCTGTATGTCATTTATGTTCTATATATTCCCAGATACTATATATTCCTATATATATACATATACATATACATATATATGTATGTATATCTCCTACAGATATATCATTCCTCCAAAAGACAAAGCTGAGACTTAAAGGAGCTAAGATATTTGCCTAACATCAAGTGACTAGGGAACACCAGAAGTGAGATTCTAGTTTCCTGCATTCCAAATCCAGCTTTCTTTCAACTACGCCATGCAGCCTTTTCTGTTATCTTCTCTGTTAATAAAGTCAGATGTATTATCTACCTTTGTCATTCCTAGGGGGAAAGAGTGAGAAGATATGGGAAAGACGGGGATCTATCACTGACTTTGATAAAGGCAAAGATAGTATGTTTATCAGACTTGCAGATGGCTTAAAGTTGGTAGGGAGAATAAATGCACTGAATGGCAGAGACAGGATCCAAAAAGATCTTAGGAGAAATTTGTCTGAAAAAGATTTTAGTTTTCATATATTGCAAGCTCAATGTGAGTCAACAGAGTGATATGGAAGCCAAAGATGCTAATGCAACATTGGGGGGGGGGTGATAATTCCTCTGTACGTAGCGTACAGTGCTTATTTCTAGGCACCATAACTTAAGAAGGACATTGATAGCCTGCCCGATATCCAGAGGTCAGCTAAAATGATAAATGTCCTTGAGTCACCTGCCATGAGGATCAGATAATAGAATTGAATTATTTAGCCTGTAGAAGACTTGTGTGTGTGTGTGTGTGTGTGTGTGTGTGTTTGTGTGTGTGTGTGTGTATGTATGTGTGTGTGTTCCTGTGTGCAGAAGGTGATAAACTGTCTTCAAGCACTTGAAAGGCCATCATATGGAGAAGGGAACAGAATATTGTGCTCGGACCCAGAGGGGAAAAGTAGCAGAAACAGAATCTGAAAGAATCTAATTTAGGTAAGATGGAAAGAAAAAGTTCCTAAGAATTAGTACTATCTAAAAGTGGATTGGGCTGCCTTGGAAGGGAGTGAACATCTGAAGGCAGAGGCTGGATCACCATGTGTTGGAGAGAGGATGAATACTACTGGATGGCTGCTAAGGTTTCTTCCAGCTCTGAAATCACAATTCTTTGTTGAAGCTCGGCTGTGTAAGTCCAAAGCTTAGAGCCCTGGATAGCAAATGTAACACCAGTCACACACAGATAGATCCAATGCATATGGAAAAACAATAAAGTGAGAAATATCTAGAGGATGAACTAGAGAACTAGTGAATGGGGTATTTACTCCTTCAAGCTTCAGTGTGTATTATAAGGCAATAATTCAAAAATGGAAATTAAAAAATTTTAAAAGAGAAATCAATGAAACAGAATGGAGGATTCAGAAATGTCTAAAGGACAGTGAAGATCTGTGTTTGGAAAAACCCACTACTAACAAGCTCTATTCGCTGAAAACTGTTCACAAAAGCAAATGGTGGTAGGGAGTTATAAAAGACATAGGGAGGGGAGATAAGCTGTGGGAGTCTCCTAACCCAAAAAGAATTCTTAGTAGCTGATATAGCGTGTATTTCACTGATAAATGCTGCCTTGTGCACAAAAACTCTGGTACTTCACTCTGCTACTTCCTTACTTGTGTGACCTTAGATAAGTTATTTGTCTTGTCCTGATCATCTCCACTATGTAATGCTTACATTCCAGCATCCTCCTCTTCCTCCACCATCTTAATTCCCTGCTCTACCTCTCACCTTTCAACAAACAAATCCCTGGGTCCTAGAAAGAACATGGCCATATTTGCCCACTGACTCCAATCATCTACTTCCTTATTCTAAGTACTGATTCCTTGGTCATCCTTCCCTTATTGATCAAGTTGTCCATTATTGGAAAGTAAGCTCCTTTACTTCCTTGCTTGCTGTTATTTACATTTTCAGGATTTAGCACATGATAAGACCTTAATACATGATTTTTCCTTAATTTATTCACTTACCTCTTCACTTTTTTCTTTTTCTTTTTTTGCTATATGTATTGAATTTTATTTTTTTATTATAGCTTTTTATTCACAAGTTATATGCATGGGTAATTTTACAGCATTGACAATTGCCAAACCTTTTGTTCCAATTTTTCCCCTCCTTCCCCCCATCCCCTCCCCCAGATGCCAGGTTGACCAATACATGTTAAATATGTTAAAGTATAAATTAAATACAATATAAATATACATGTCCAAACAGTTATTTTGCTGTATAAAAAGAGCCAGACTTTGAAATATTGTACAATTAGCCTGTGAAGGAAATCAAAAATGCAGGCGGACAAAAATAGAGGGACTGGGAATTCTGTGTAGTGGTTCATAGTCATCTCCCAGAGTTTTTCGCTGGATGTAGCTGGTTCAATTCATTACTGCTCTATTGGAACTGATTTGGTTCATCTCATTGTTGAAGAGGATCATGTCCATCAGAATTGATCATCATATAGTATTGTTGTTGAGCCTCTTCACTTTTTTTCATCAGTAAATGATGTTGGACTAGAGGTTGGGACTCCTTCCAGCTCTTAGTCTATGATCTTCCACCACAAAGGGTGATCCTTGCCTCTGTCTAAGGGTCAATGGCTGACTTAGCCTTCCAACTAGAGAATTCACTTAACCTTCTCAAGGAAAGAATATTTCCAATCCCAAGGCAGGCAAACCACAGGCTTCTTTGTTTGGCATTCCCTTTATTCCACTCTCCTACCACCCACCTCCAATTATTATTTGCTTGTGTGAGTGACATTACCTCAGAATTTGCACGTTCCAGCCTAGGTCTGGGGAGTAGTATCTTGTCACTACCAGGAATCCCTGAGAGAGGGTCTGTCTTTATCAGACTGTGGTTGGCAAGAGGGAACAGGGTAGAGTTACTACCAGTACCAGGCAAGGTGGGTTTAACCAGCTCTGTGAGTCTGGAGGGTTCAGACCCTGTTTATTTGGATTGTGAACATGAGTTTTCAGGGTCTCAGTTTCCTCATCTGGAAAATAAGGGATGAATGAGTCATATAATATCATAATCTGGAAAGGACTAGAGGAAGAGAAAGGAATAGGTGGCCCTAAGGGCAATGGAATACATATGGTGAGCATGAGTAGGAATGTAAATGGAAGAAAACAAAAGGCTTCCTGCAAAAGGTGACATTTGATTCTGAGTCTTTTTTTTATTAAAGCTTTTTATTTTCAAAATATATACATGGATAATTTTAGACATTCACCCCTATAAAACCCTGTGTCCTAATTTTTTCCCTCTCTTCTCCCACCCCCTCCCTCAGTTGGCAAGTGATCCAATTAAACATATGTAATTCCTCTATACATATTTCCACAAATTTGATCTGAGTCTTAAAGGAGACCGGAGAGGCAAGGAAGCAGAGGTGAGCAGGAGAAGAGCATTTAAGGCATGTGGAACAGCCAGTGAAAAGATAAGAGGTGGGGAATGGAAAATTGTGTGAAAGAATCCTACAGTATGAGAAAGGAAATAAAGTGTAAGAAGACCAGAAAGGCAGAAAGAGGACAGGCTGTGAATGACTTTCAGAACCAAGGGATTTTATATTTGATCTTGAAGGCAATAGGGAGCCATTGAGTTTGTTGAATAGTGGAATGACAAGATCATTCCTTCAATTAGGATAATCACTTTGGCAGGCTAATGTGCAAGACTATTGAAGGGTAAAATAATAAAATAACTAAATAGTTGACTAGTATGGGTGATTCCTTTCGACTTGCCCATAAAATGGATTTAGGTGAAGTAAGAGTTATGGATAGTCATCACCCTCAATCTTTGTTCCAGAGTCATAAGAGCCCAATGGCAACATAAATGTCAAGGTCAGTGGTGATGTCTTGGGATGTAGTGGATGACCTTAGTGTCTTCAGGATATGACCAAGGTTTAGTACCTGCTTCTACTGACTTCATGATTCACTGATACAAATGTTCACATCCACCTATTCTGTGGGGAAAATCTTAAATGCTTGGGGTAAACATCCCACTAAGTCATCAGTGGGTTTTTTGCCTATTGGTTATCCTCAACTTGTTTCAGCTCATCTGCCAAGAAAATTTACCAGGGTGTAGCTACTACACATGCTACAGCTTCCTGCAGCTACAGGTGAGAGCTGGTTGACAGGTGAACACCAAAAGTGGAAAGAAGACCTGAAAAG
This sequence comes from Sarcophilus harrisii, assembly GCF_902635505.1. NCBI lineage: Eukaryota > Metazoa > Chordata > Mammalia > Dasyuromorphia > Dasyuridae > Sarcophilus > Sarcophilus harrisii. The sequence continues at coordinate 598,764,586 of NC_045427.1, forward strand.
GATGTAGTTTCAACAGTGCCACCTTCTTTGTAGTAATATTTCCTTGGCTTTTTGTCAGCTGTTTCAAATCTCAAGTGTTACCATTGTCCTTAAATTTGTAAACTTCTTATATTTGTTTGATATAATTTTAGCTGAATACATTTTTCTTTTTCTCAATTTTTTACTTTAGCATTTTATTTTCCCCAATTACATTTAAAAACAATCTTCAACATTCATATTTAAAATTGAGTTTCAAATTCTCTCCCTCCCTTACTCCCTACTCCCTTCATTGAGAAGTCAAACAATTTGATATAGGTTATATATGTGCAGTCATGAAAAATACATTTCCATGGTAGTCATGTTGCAAAAGAAAAATAGACCAAAATTTAAAAACCAAGAAAAATAAAGTAAAAAAAGTATGCATCAATTTATATTTAAACTCCCTCAGTTCTTTGGGGATAGCTAGCATTTTTCCTCATAAATCCTTTAGAGTTGTCTTAGATCATTATTTTGCTGAGAAGAGCAAAGACATTTGTAGTTGATCATTTTACAATATTACTGTTACTGTGCATAATTTCTTCCTGGTTTTACTAATTTCACTTTGCATTAGTTCATCTTTCTAAGTTTTTCTGAGAGCATCTAGCTTATCATTTCTTATAGCATATAATAATATTTCCTCATATTGATATACTACAACATGTTTAGTCATTCCCCAATTGAAGGCTATTTTCTCAATTTCCAATTTTTTGTCACCAAAAAAGAACTACTATACTACATATATACATATATACATATACTATATACATATACAAAACTGGCCTAGTAGTAATATTACTAAATCAAAGGGTTTTCATGATTTTATAGGTCTTTGGACAAATTCCCAATTATTCTACATAATGGCAGAATCAGTTCACAACTCCACCAACAATGCATTCGTGTCTCACTCATTCCACATCCCTGCCAACATTTTTCATTTTTTTTTTCTCTTATTAGCCAGTCTAATAGTGCCTTGGATGTTTTAACTTGCATTTATATAGCCAATAGTTTATTTAGAGAATTTTCTCATATGACTATAGAAAACTTTGAGAGCATCATCTGAAAAATGATTGTTCATATTTTTTGATCATTTATCAGTTGGGGAATGGCTCTGATTCCCTTAAAATTGATTCATTTCTCCATATAATTGAGAGATGGAGATCTTTATCAAAGAAATTTGCTTCAATTTTTTCCCTAATTGATTACTGACTGTATTTCTCACCATATATATATTATTTAATAATAATAATAATGATAAAGTTTATAATAAGCCTACTCTACAAAAGTTTCAGATTCCCAGCTTGGAACTGATGGAAATATTTGTTTTTCATTTTTTAGTCATGTCTGACTCCTTGTGACTCAGTTTTGGAGTTTCTTGGTGAAGTTACTGGAGTAGTTTCCTTCTCCAGTTTTACAGATGAGGAAACTGAGGCAAATAGGGTTGAGTGATTTGTCCAGGACCACACAGCTAGTAAGTGTCTGAGGCCAGGTTTGAACTCATGAAGATGAGTCTTCCTGACTCAGGTCTGGTACAGTATCCACTGTGCCCACCTAGCTGCTGCTGAAAATATACTATTAATCCAGTTGATTCTCAACATTATGTTGAATTTGATTAATCTGACTTGCACCCTGGCTTTGTAACTGCCATACTTTTTGTAAGCTGATCAGTGTAGGGTTTACTTTGCATTCTCTCCAGTTGCTGCCAATCATTATTGATTAATCAATGGACAGCTTTCCACTGAATGTCTGTTGTGTCAGTCTTGCCCAAGATGTTTCATGGGAATATAGGTCATAGAAATACTTGCTTCTTGCTGCAAAGAGCTTTAAGCTTAGTCAAAAAAGGGCAGTTATGTGGCACAATAGATAAAGCTTTAGTCCAGGAGTCAGGAGGACCAGAATTCAAATCTGACTTCAGACACCTGACACATACTTGTTGGGTGACTCTGGGTAAGTTATTTAACCCCGATTGCCTTGCCAAACAAGATAAATCTAGACAAAGAGATGTCGTGAGAGAGTGTAGAGAGTAGTACAATAGTTTTAATTACAGGCTAAAATTCTGTAGTACAAACTTTAATTTCTGTAGGAGCCGTGAGTTCTACAACTGATGTTAATCATATTCTCTGAGTATAGTATGACTATCCTAAGTACCACAGATTATATTCTAAAGAGACTGTGCAGGTATAATCTTCAGTAAAAGTACAGAAGACTACTGATTGTAGAATTTGGAAATCCAAGTTCAAATCCAATGCTTTAGACACATATTAGTCATTTATATGTCATTTAACCTTTCCTAACTTCATTTTCATCATTTGTAAAATAGGGATAAATAATAGCATTTGCCTCATAGGCTTGTTATGAGAAAAAAATGAGACAATATATCTAAAGTACTTTGCAAACCTCAAAGTGCCAAATAACTGTTAACAATAAAAATGATGATTACACTAAAGTTGAAGGGGATGAGACCAAGAAGCAGCTGAAGCAGGATGGTGTAGTAGAAAGCATTGTGAATTTATGGAGTTAGGGGACCTGAATTCAAATCCTAGTTCTGCTACTAAATTTTTCATCCATTATGATATTGAGCATGACATATTACCTCTCTAGTCACTCAATAAATAAACATTTATTAAGCACCTACTTTATGCTAGGCACTGTTAAGAACTGAGCATACAGATAACAAAAAAGTCCCTGCCTTCAAGAAGCTTATAATCTAACAAATGGAGGAAAACAACATACAAAAGGAAGTTAAAAAAAGGTGGTGATGATAATGAGGGAAAGTGTCTAGCAATGGAATATAACAAAATCCAAGGGAGCACGGGTGAGTGGGAAATGAATTATTTTTTTCCTCATCTGGAAAATCAGGGAGCAGGATTTAACGGTCCCCAAGGTTCCTTTCAGCCCTATATCTATGTCTCAATACACATCCCTAATACATATATATATATATATTAATTTTTTAAAATTAAAAAAGTTAATACATATATATTCTAAAAGAGATGAATGGGTCACTGTGGTTACATGTTCAGCTGTGGCCAAAAAAGCTTTGTGTTGTAATGTGGTACAGGATCTAAAATGAACGAATTAGAGTTTTCTTGGAGATTCATTTAAAAGAAAATTGGAGGTAAAAGGGAAAAGGTTGGCAGGGATGAAAAAAGTCTAGCACAGAAGGTTAAATAAGAGGCTTCCATTTATAGAGAACACCCCAATGGTGAGATAAATGTAGATTGATTGTTAGCATTTCCTTCTTGCTCAGCTACTGGGAGCTTTGATATTATCATTCACAGCTATGCCTTTTTTGGTTTGAACAATCAGCTTCCAGCAGCCTGCCCATAAAGAGAATGAGTGACCCAGGTAGTGACTCTGGTAAGAATGGAGAAGAAGAGGGTGCTCTGACTCTTAGGAGTTAAATAGACAAAGAAAGTCCCGAGCTGGGCAGAGGCCTTCAGCCCGGAAGATCAGAAAGCAATTATGCATGGGTTGAAATGTAATCTGCAACAATCCGTCATGCTGTCTCCAGCTGCTTTATATGCAGAAAGTTCATCTGCTTTAATCTCTGTTGTCCCCAAATTTGAGCTCCCTCTCACATAAATTAGGCAAGGAGATGGCTCTAGGGGGCAGCTGGGTTCCACAAGGCAGGGGTTTGTGCTGCACCCTGGCCCTCCTGAAGGCTGGGAGCCTTGCATTCATTTGTAAAAGCACCTTTGATTTCTCGGGACTGCTAAGGCAAATTTTATAGCCAGATGCTGCCGTCCTGCACCCTGGTGACTCTCTTGCCTTGCTCTGACAGTCACATGTAGTTGTGCAGATCTGCTGAGCACATGATTTATAGGAAGACCCAAGACTGGCAGAAGTTCCTTTAGTGGACCCTGAAGGAAAGAGCTATTTATAGTTATCTCTCCTACACGTGTCTTGTGGGAAGCTCCACTTGTTCTACGTTACTCTAATCAGAAATAGAAAGTATTGTGTTTATCATGGCATACTTTAAATTTTGGGAAAAAAACCCGAATAAATTGGAAGGGTCTTTGTTTTGCATTGCTTATTACAAGCTCAGCCCTTATCACATGGTCCAAGGTTACTGCTATACAGGAGAAGGATGAGGGGGAGGAAAAGGAAAGTGACAGAGCAGGAACTGGTTCTCAAATTCAGTTAATTTAGCTAACAGTCACCAGTCATTGACAATCTGTTTTTCATTACTCTGGAAAAGTATAGTGTTCATCACAGAATCTTTTATCATTATTACTTGGTGATTGTTGAATGCATGAATCCTTAATCTGCTATTTATAATTATGTGACCTTGGACAAATCAGTTATTGTCTCTAGTTTTTCTTCCTTATTTGTAAAATTGGGGTTTGGTAGGGAAAACACTGGTTATGCAAATTAGTTAGACAGAATAATAATAATTATTATTCTGATATACATATGACATGGCATCTATCTCATGGTAAGTATTTATTACATTTGAATCTTACAACAGTTCTGTGAAAGAAAATATGCTTTTGAATTATCCTTGTCTTATAGATAAGAAAATTGACTCTTATTAGCTTGTGACATACTTGTGAAAATCCAGGTAGCTAATGTCAGAGATGGATTTGTACCCAAGTTTTCCAGCATTAATCCAATACTCTAACAGTATACCATGGTCTAATATCATGGCTTCTGCTAAGAGAATAGCATATATTATACAGCAATAACAAAAGGGATCAGTAATTCATAAGAACTGATATACAAGAGGAGAGCTGGGCATAAAAGCCTTAGCATTGGGTGTTATATATAGCTGCACAATAGACAAATAATAAACAAGAATTACAGACCCTAATGCAGAGAGATAGAGTTGACCTTGCAAGTTCCACTATAAGAAAGCTTAAGTGGCACAGTGGATAGAGTGCCAGTCCTAGAATCAGAAGGAAAAAAAGCATAAAACCCTCATAATAAATATGTATAGTCAAGCAAATCATATATGAATAGTGGTTGGTCATTGCATTAATCAGAGTTCTTAAAACTTTCAAAGTTGTTTTCTTTACGTGTTCTGGTCATTGTATAAATAGTTCTCTGGATTCTGCTTATTTTGCTCTGCATCAGCTCATACAAACCTTCCCATGTTTCTTTGATATCCTCCTATGACCATCCTTTGATCAACGTAAGTAATAAGTGTATTTTTTAAAAAGCTCAGGTGATTCAAACCAGCGACAGTTAAATTCATCTCATCCATGGTGGAGTTATAAACTGATCCAGCTATTCTGGAGAATGTGTGGAACACTGTGCTAGGTGTTCAAGATCCAAAAATAAACCAAAAAACCCTTCTCCTCTTACGGACCCTGTATTCTATTAGGGAGATATATAGATGAATAGGTTTATTGGAATGGACATTACAAAGCTAGGGGCATTAGGAAAAGCTTTCTTAGGAGATGTACATGAACTGCACTTTTAAGGAAGATGGAGAATGTAAGAAATGCAGATGCTTTCTAGGAATGGGGAATAAATTGTACAAGGCATGGAGTTGGACTACGGAATGTCAAGAGAATAAAATAAACTAGTTTGACTAGGACATAACATCTGAAAGATTGTAACACTTAATTTTTACTTTTGGAAAGAAATGACTTTAATTCTTCCTAGGAACATGGTAATGACTGACTCATTTGTAATTATAATGTTCTTCAAACAAAATGTATCTTTGATGATCTATATGAAGAAATACTCATTTAGAAATTAAGTACATATTAAAGAAAAGCTTGATTCTGGGATTAAAAACAATAAAGTTAATTTAAAATGCTTTTATTGAGTTAGCAGAATAAATGTAAAACTTATAAAAACTTGCATTAGGTTAAAAAAGCAAAACTATTATTTTAACTGTTTTTCATTAATGCACTGTCTTTGAAATTCAATGAATCCTTTAAAAAGATTAGCTTCACTGTTATATAAGCTCTGGATCAAGGTTTTTTATAATTAGGAAGAGCCTGTATGCCCATTTTGTAGACTCATTAGTTTTTACAAATTTTAATATATATAAACATCCTAATATCAGTCACTTTGCCTTTTCAACTCATTGGCACATAGACCTTAAACAAAACGTAAGTAAAAAAAGGTCTCATAAAATGATCTATGGCGGCCTTAAAGCTCTTGTTCATTAGTATTTTATTCCTAAGGTATTCCTAAATTCCTAAAGTATACTCAGAGCCAGAGATCTGTTGGTTTGAGCATTTACATTTTAGAAATAAGTAAATGCTATAGATTAGAGTTTGATATTTTTTGGTTGTCTATATTTTAAAAAGTGATAGAGAAAACATTAAGAAAGCAGATTAAATTAAAAATTATATTCTACATGCTTTTTTCTTCCAAAGAGTCAGTTGTTAAATATTTATCAACATGATCCTTCTCACAGCTTTATTGACTTTTATTTTTCTCCACCTAATAGTATTTTATTCTCCCTCCAGTTAAATGTAAAGATAGCTTTCAAAATCCACTTTTAAAAAATTTTGATTTCCAATTTTTTCTCCATCCCTTCTTCTCTTCCTCCTTCCACAAAATGGCAAGCAATCTGATAGAAGTTATACATATACAAAATAGTAAACATATTTCTTGTGAAAGAAGAATCAGAACAAAAGGGGAAAAACATAAAAAAGAAATTTAAAAAATTGAAAATAGCTTTATGTTTCAATCTATATTTGACTCTGGATGTGGATAGTGTTTTCTATCATAGATCTTTTGGAACTGGCTTAGATCATTTCATGGATGAGATGAGCTAATCAAAGTTGATCATCACAAATGTTTCTGTTATTGTGTACAATGTTCTCTTGATTTTGCTTACTTCACTCAGCATCAGTCTATATAAATCTTTCCATGTTTTTCTGAAATCTGCCTGCTCATTATCTCTTATAGCACATTAGTATTCCATTACATTCATATTCACCAGTTGATGGATGTCTCTTCAAATTCCAATTCCTTCCAACTCAATATTTGACACAAAAAGAACTGCTACAAACATTTGTGTATATGTGTATTCTTTTTGTTTTATGATCTCTTGGGGACATAGACCTAGTAGTGGTATTGCTCTATTAAAGGGTTTACACAATTTTATAGCCCTTTGGGCATAGTTCCAAATTACTGTCCAGAATAGCTGGATTAGGATACAACTCCACCAAGAATGTATTAGTGTTCCAATTTTCTTACATTCAATTCAACATTTATCATTTTCATTTTCTGTCATATTAGCTAATCTGATAAGTATGAGGTAGTCTCTCAGAGTTGTTTTAATTTGCATTTCTCTAGTCAATAGTGATTTAGAACATTTTTGTTCAACTATAGATAGCTTTAATTTCTTCTTCTGAAAACTGTCTGTTTACATCCAGTTGGAGGATGACTTGTATTCTTATAAATTTGACTAATTTCTCTATATGTTTAAGAAATGAGGTTTTTATCAGAAACACTGACTGTAAAAATTGTTTCCCAACTTTGTGCTTTCCTTCTAATCTTGGTTGCTTTGGCTTTGTATGTGCAAAACCTATTTAATACAGTATTATCAAAATTATCCCTTTTGTAATTCATAATGTTCTCTGTCCCCTGTTTGATCATAAATTCTTCCCTTCTTCATAGATCTTACAGGTAAACTATTCCTTGTTCTCCTCATTTGCTAATGGCATCATCCTTTATGTCTAAATCATGTGCCCATTTTGACTTTATCTTAGTATAGCCTATGAGATGCTAGTCTATATCTAGTTTCTACCATACTATTTTCCAGTTTTCTTCAAATGGTGAGTTCTTTTTCCAGAAATTGCAGTCTTGGGGTTTAACAAACAGTAGATTACTATAATCATTGATTATTGAGTCTTGTGCGTCTAACCTATTTCACCAATTCGCCACTCTATTTCTTAGTCAGTACCAAATAGTTTTGATGATTACTGCTTTATAATGTAGTTTTAGATCTGGTACTGATTTTATTTAAAGTGCATTTCTAGTACTCTTAGCCATCTTGATTCCAAATAAACAAATGAGTAGTTTCAGACTGCTAGGAGAGGGAGGATTAATGGAGACTTTGAGGCAAGGCAACATGAATGACTCTAGGAAAAGTCGTAATGGGCAGCTAGGAGTGGAAAGAAGAGTTGGCAAGTAGGTATAGTTGTGAATAAATGCCAAATGCGGGGCTTTATATTTGAATCTGTGTAGTAGAGAGTTTTTGGAGTCTGATGAGCAGAGGACAGACACACTTAGCTATGATTCAGGATAATTACTTGAACAATTGTGTGGAAAATACATTGGAGTGAAGAGAGACTTGAGGAGGAAGGGAGATTTGAGCAGGGGGACCAATCAGGGGGTTAAATGGTACAGTGGATAGAACACTGCTAAGCTGGAGTCACAAAGACCTGCATTCAAATCTGATCTCAGATACTTAATACCTGGGTGACCCTTGGCAAGTCAGCTCATCTTGTTTTCCCTACAGTTTCTTATCTATAAAGTGAGCTGCACAAGAAAATGGCAGGCTAGTCCAGTATTTTAGCTAAGAAAAATCCCAATTGGGTATAAAGAATCAGACATGACTGAACCACTTCACAATAATCTAGGCAAGAGCCTAAATTAGGGTAGTGACTATGTGAATAGAGAAATGAATAGAAGCAAGAGATGTGAGAACTGACAAGATTTAGCAAGTGAATGGATATTTGGAGTGTTAGGAATTAAGAAGGTGTCCCAGGTTGCAAAGTGGATTGAATCAACAAATTCTCAACAAATAAACATTGTCAAATATATGTTCTCTAAACCATCAAACAAAAGACTCAAGAAGCCTGAATACATGCAACTATAAACACTAATAATTAACCGTTAAAAGAACTGAAAGGAGGTATACTGTTCTTTGCCCATTTGTTGTATTTGACTGAGAAATTTGTCGCCATTTCACATTGTTGTATTTATTGACATTTGTAGCTAGTATGTATTTTGTTCTTTTGGAAATGCTTTCTTTCCTCTTCAAATCCTTGAATTAAATTCAACATAAAAATTTTAAAAAACATCTTCCATGTGAAAAGTAATGCTAATGCTATGAAGGCAACAAAAAAGCAAAGATCCTGTCTCCATCCTGAGGGAACATTTAAATTTGTTTGGGAGACAAAGACAAAACAATATACATCAAATGTCACACTGTAGTGACAACTAGAAGTACTTCTTTGATTAGAAAGGCTTCCTGGAGGAGAGAAGATGAACTGGATCTTAAAAGGATAGCAAAGAGGATGGGGGAGACACCTGAACAAAGGCATAGAGTATATGCACAGGAAGCAGGAGGCAACTTGCCTACTCAAAGCACAGGCAGCATGTTGGAAGGGAAAAATAGGATTGAATAGATATGGGAAATGGTAGGGCAGATTGCATTGGTGCCTTGGGTAACAATTGAACAAAATTAAACAAGTACCTACTATGTGTGCTGTGGATATAAATGTAAAGAATGAAATCATTCATTCTTGGAAAAACTTACATTTGAATGAGGGAGACAAGAAATACCTAGAAAATATATACAGCATAAATATAAGTAAATAAACACGTACATATATGTCTATATATACAAAACAGTTAAATAAAAGGCAATTTGGAAGAGAGAGCACTAGCATTTGGGAGACTCAGGAAAAATCTTAATATAAAAGATGGTGTATGAGCTGTGTATTAAAGGAAGAAAGGGACTCTGAGGTAGAGGTAAGGAAGGAGTGCATTCTGGCACCAGGGGACTTCCAGAACAAAGGCATTGTGTAAGGAGTTAAAGTATTAATTGTGAAGAATAGAGAAAAATCCCATTTAGCTGGATTTCAACATCCTGAAGGGAGGTAATGGCCGATGAGGCTGGAAAAAGAGCCTGGGAACAGGATGTCTAGATCTTAAAAATTCAGATAAAGAGAATTTTATTTTAGTGACAAATAAATAGCTTAGTATTGGTCTCCTCAGGTTCAGATTTGCTGGATTCCCCTTTTTATTCATGGGGAGGTTTTTCTAATGATCACACTTTCTATTATTCTCAGAAATGGGGAGATTCTTGTCCCATAATGGTTTGAGATGGAAATTGCTTTGATATCCAGGGTTATGATGAGAAGCCAGATTGACTCAGCATAGGGTATTGTGGTTTTTTAGTATGATTTTTTCCAGCTTCCTTCTGATTTATGCCAGTAGTCTTGGACAGAATGGATTGGAAACAAGGAGTTCTGATATTTAGGAAAAAATGTCACAGATCTGCATCATCTCCATTGGTTGGAAGAAATCAACCTGGAAGTATGTTCAGGTGCTTCAGAGACCCTTTCTAACTTTAGATTCCCAACTCCTTTTATCTGATGTACACAATTTTTAACCAGTTAATCATTAGTGCACAGAAAATATTAGAACCAAAGGAGCACAAAAAATTGTTAGTTAATAAAGTAACAGATATTTATTGAATACTTCCTATGTGCAAGGAACTCTGCTAAAAGTTATGGGGGAATTTTATAAAGAATAAGATATATCCTAATTTGCAGAATATTGATATTCTATTATGCAAGATTAAAAAAACTTATTTATGATTAATTTTTTTACATTTTTTTTCTCACGTTGCCCACAGAACTATTAAAAAAGGAAAAAAAAATCCTTATAAAATATACATAGTCCAGAAAAACAAATGAGTTATTTGTTAGCTATTTCCAAAAATAAGTGTGCCTTTCTGAATTTTAAGCCCATCAGCTTTTTGGCAAGAGATAGATGGACTATTTTATCTTTAGTCTTTTGGACTAAAAATGATAAAGGATAAAGTTTATCATTGATGTCATTGATCAGAATTTTAAAGATTTTCAAAGTTTTATTTCTTTAAAATGTTGTCATCACAATATAAATTGTTCTCCTGCTGAATTTACTCTGTAGAAGTTCATAAAGGTCTTCCCAGTTTTTTTCTGAAACTGTCCATTTAATTACTTCTTATGAAACAATCTAACACAATAATGTCAGGCAGCTAGGTAGCACAGTAGACAGAGCATCAGCCCAGATTAGGACGACCTGAGTTGAAATGAGGTGTTAGATATTTATTATCTCTATGACCTTAGAAAAGTCACTTTAATATATACTTCAGTTTCCTGTTCTGTAAAATGAATTGAAGAAGAAAATGGCAAACCATTTCAGTGGTTTGTAACCTTATCAAGAAAACCCCAAAAGAGTGGTACATAAAGAATTGTACACAACTGAAAATGACTGAACAGAATATGACACAATGATATGTAAAAGTAGATTTGAACCCATCATTCTACATGGATATACAAAGATTACCTAATTTTAGTAATTTAGTAATTTTTAATAATTCACTAATTTTAGTATTTGATGTCCATCCCTTTCTCTTAGAAAGTTAATTTGATTTTTAAATCTGATTTAAATTTCTCAGACTGCTGCTTAAATACATTGGACCTTATTGTCTCATCAGGGAAGATGACGAAAGCCTGATTTTATGCATGTACTTGCCTTTGCTAATACAGGTTGCCGCCTCCACCCAGCTTTATGAGACTCTGTGGTTCCAAAAGGTTTAGTGCCCAGTGGCAGTCCCTCTGGGGGTGAATGTCTCAAATTTTAGTTAGACTAGCCTTAGGTGACAGATATATATGCTTCATTGCTAGGTCTTTACTTGAAGTATTTTGGCCTTTAAAGAATCTGCTGCAACAGGTGTGAGCATCAGCAAAGAGTCCCATGTTTCTACCATTCAAAAAAAATCATTAGATCTCTCATCCCCATAAGCTACAGACTTCTATTTGCCTTTTTTCTCAGGAAAATTCCTTGAAAAAGCTCTCTATGTTAGTTGCCTCCATTCCCCCTCATTCACTCTTTTCTAAACCCTCAGAAATCTGGCTTCCACAATCATCACTCAATTAAAAATTGCTTTTTCTAAAGTTACCAGGGAGTGCTTTAATTGCCAAATCTAATGGCCTCTTTGATCCTATCCTTCTTGACCCCTGCAGCATTTGATAGTATTGCCTACCCTATCAGTTTTTATTCTTTCTCCTATATGAATTTCCTCTGTGAGCTCTTTCCTGGATTTTCTGCTACTTATCTGACTAATCCTTTTTTGTCTTTTTTATTGTTAGATCATTATCAGCGTAACTGTCATAAACTGGATTTATCCCAAGGATTTTTCTTGGACAATTTTCTTTTTTCTTTTTATACTCTCTCATTTGATAGCTTTATTAATTCCTAATAATTCACTAATGTCTATGACCTGGGATCATTCCCTATTTAGACACATCTTAGTTGTGTGATCTCATGCAAGTCACATAAACTCTGAGATTATCAATTTTCTCATATGAAATTTGAGCTGGTTGGATGACATGGCCTCTGAACTTCCTTCTAGTTCAAGATCAACATTCCAATAAATCTAGTTGCACTTCCTCACTTGATCTCCAGTTTTACCCCATCAACTTCCCACTGGACCTTTTGAACTAGATGTTTTGTAGGCAATTCACTGTAAACAAAACAGAATTCATGATCTTTTCCTCTTTCTCCCAAAGTTATTCTTCTTTGAATTTCCCTATTCTTAAGACATCACCATCCTTCTAATTTCTGAAGTTTACTACCTTGGTGTTATCCTTTGCTTCTCATATTTATTTAATGCACATATCCAACAAGTTGTCAGATGTATTTGTTTTGTCTCCTCAACATCTCTTTCATGTAACTCCTTCCCTCCCCTTGCATAGCCACACTTTATTTAGAGGAATGCATCATCTCTCACTTGGCCTATTATAATAACTTCCTAATAGGTCTTTAGATTTCAGTTCTTTCTCTATTCCAATCCTTCCTTCATAACAGTTGGCGAAGTGACTTTCTAAAGCAGGAGTCTGACCATGTCATTCTATTACTCATTAAACTCTATTGGTTCTCTGTACATTTAGGATGAAATAAACTCTACTAAAGTTTTACTCTTTACATTTTGGCCCTTTTCCATGTTTTTACCTATCTAACAAATTGCTTGGTCCCACATGTTCTATAGTCTATCCATGATGGTTTACTTGCATTTTCTTGCATCCCATCTCCATGTCTTCAAAATGACTAATTCTATGCCTGGATACTTTCCTTTCTCATTTCCATCCCTTTGAAACTGTGTTTTCTTTCAAGTCTCAGTTCAAATCCTGCCTTCTGCATACTTTTTTTGTTCCATGAGCTCTACTACATTACTTCTCTAAATTATTTTATATTTGTTTTGCAATTATTTTGCATTTGCTTATACACTGTATATATCTAAATCTTATCATGTCCATTAATAATAGTTAGCATTAATATAGTGCTTTAAGATTTGCAAAATGCTTTACAAATATTATTTTATTCTCACAACAACTTCAAGAGGTAGCTGCTATTATTGGTCCCATTTATAGGTGAAGAAAGTAATACTTAGAGAGGTTGTGAATTTGCATCCAAAGAGTAAGTAGAAGAACTCATGTCTTCCTGAATCTAGGTTCAGCACTTTATCCCTATATCATCTAGCCATCCTATTTATCTAATGTCCCTACTAGAACATAAGCTCCTCAAAGGTAGGGATTTCCTTTTTCCACCTTTCATCATCCCTAGTATTTAGCATAATGCCATTCACATGTATACTAGTGTTTACTTAGCAAATGCTATTGATTGATCATAATAATGATCGCTGACATTTATATAGGAATTTATTGGAGTTTCAAAGACATTTTTGCAGCAAATGCTACAGAACTACTTTAAAAATGGGAGATTCAAAGCCCTGAGAGGTTAAGCAGATTCCTTATAGCCCATTAGCAGGTGTGAAAGGCTGGATAAAATTCAAGTGTCTGCTGATTTCTAAGTATGGGGCTCTTTCCATTATGTCATACTATATGGCCCTGGAGAGCTTGTGGTGCTCTGATGCTATGCTATGCTGAATCCCAGCAGAGTGGAACTTCAGTGGAATATTTGTGTGAAAATGATCATGAAATCATCTCCAATTTCTCATATAAAATTGAAATTTTCTTTGCTATGTCTTCATTTGACTCACATCCTAAAACAAGGTTTCTTCTGCACATATATTAAAATTATAGATGATTCTATGATAGATGCAGCCATCAAGATAACATTGTTCAATGAACTGAATAATATCAACAGCAGGTGAGGCAGTCAAGCACATACACGTGCTTGTGTATATGTGTTTGAATATCTACATGTATGTATGTGTGTATTGATGATAATGATGATGATAGTTAGCATTTGTAGCACCCGCTATGTGCCAGACACTGTGCTAAGTGATTTACAAATGTAATCTCATATGATCCTTTTATTGTTCTGCAGATGAAATTGAAGAAAAGAGATTAAGTGACTTGATCAAGATCACACAGCTATTAAATATTTGAGGCTTAATTTGAACTGTGCTCCATCTGCTGTAGCTGTCCTCCCAGTATCAATAAAAATCACTTTTCATTTGTAATCCGTTCAGAAATCAAGTGGTGTGATGATAGAGTGATGGGCCTGGAGTCAGGAAGACTCAAGTTCAAATCAAGGCTCTAATCCATGATTCTAATACCGTGTTCCTAAAAGTGATTCCAACATGAACTTTTTAATTGCTCCGATGCAAAGAAAGAAGACTATACTTTGCTTCTGGCCCTAGAGAATTTAAATGAATAGATATCACCAAACCTAATAGTTTCAATTGCCTTCTCAAAAAGTTTTTCCCTCCCAAACTTCTTCAATAATTTTTTTTTCTTTTTTGTTATTTTTAAAAATTAAATTTTACTTTTAAAGACCAAAACATATTTTCCTTTTTTCATGTCCTTGCACTGGAAAAAAAAAAAGAAAAACTAAACCCTCATAACAAATATGCATAGTCAAGCAAACAAATTCCTACAGTGGTCATCTCTAAATATGTCTCATTCTGAATGCCAAATCTATCATCTTCTGTTAGAAGGTGGGTCTCCTGCTTTATCACTGGTCCTCTGGACTCATGTCTATTGATCAGATATCTTAATTAGGGTTTTCAAAATTGTTCATTTTTTGATGTTATTATATAAATTGTTTTCCTGGTTTTGCTTATTTCACTCTGCAGCAATTCATACAAGTCTTCCCATGTATCACTGCACTTTTCTTTTTCACCATCTTTTGTAACACAATAGCATCTCATTACACTTAGATAGCATAATTTTTTTAGCCTTTCTCCAGTGTGAGTCCCCCTTAGTTTCCAGTTCTTTGCCACCACAAAAAACCTTCTCTAAATGTTTTTGTACTTGAGTCCTTTTCCTTGTCTTTTTATCATTTGGGTTTTGCCCAGTTTTGTTATTGCTAGTGCATGCACAATTTAGTGACTTTATGAGTATTGATCCAAGTTGCTTTTCAGAATAGTTATGCTTTCACAGCTCTCTCAATATGTATCAGTGTATTTGTTTTTTTGAAGACCCTCTAACTTTTATCATTTTCTTTTCTTTTAAATAAACTTTGCTAATCTGTTGAGCATGAGAAACTTGGGTTGCTTTAATGTTAATTTCTCTAATTATTAGAGATTTGGAAAAAAATTCCACATGGCTATTAATAACTTAGATTTCTTTCTTTGAAAACTGCTTTTTCAGATCCCTTGATCATTTATCATTCCCTCTTTTAACAAGGGAATCTTGTTAAACAAAGTCTGATTTAAGTTTTATTTTTCCTCTAATGGATATGTCAGTGAACAACAAAATGGCCTAAAAGCAGCTGTTAGATGGGAGAAGACAGAAGAAAATTGAGGGATAGGAATAGTCCACAAAGGGGAATTAGTCCCTGGATAATAGAATGTTGGATAGAGTGTGATGTTTGACTCTTTCTACTCCCCCCAGATATCAGGGACTGCATTTAACATGTATTTCAGAATATTCTAAGATGTCTCAGTAGGTTCTATTTTAAATACTTAGATTTTCTCCATATCCAAAAATGTGTCAGGTTATCCTAATTATCTCAGTGATAAACTTTTTTTTCATAGTTTCATCAGAAAATAAGACTGCATCATATGTAATAATGTCTAGTGATGAAAGAATATTCTTGGATTTGTCTGACTTTTCTTTCAGCTCATCTAAACAAGTTCTGATTTGTAAATATTTTGCATTTATTGAAACCAGACATGCCAATGAAAATCTAGCTGCTGTACTTTTAGCAAGTTATTATGTCTTGCCAGGAGAGTTAATGGGTTTGCTGGAATCATAAAATTTTTTTTCTGCTACCTGTAGTATCATAGAAAATTCATATAGGAAAAACTTCAAAAGGGGTACTTAAATGGATCTATGATCTCATTTATATGGATGATATCTCCAGTGGTACAGATTGTAATTCATCCACACATTTTCATCCTGTATAATTCTTATACATGACCTTCCATCATTCCTTTATGTGGGATCTGTGCACTTTTGAGGGGTTTTTCTAGGAATCTTTTAATGTGGGATATTTACATATATACGTACACAAATACATTATATGTATCTACATGTATATAGAACCTCACAAGTGATCTAGTCCTATGGATGAGGAAGCAGACCAGAGAGATGAAAAGAATTGCCCAAATTTTATATAAGTAGCAAGTGACAGAGGAGGGATTTAAATCTAGGTCATTTAGCACCAGAGATCTGGATTTAGAATAAAATAAACTTGTGTCCATATATCACCCCTGCTATTTATAATCTTTGTGATCTTGAACACTTACTGTCTTTGGGCCTCAGATGTCTCATCTGTAAAATGAGGGAATTGAACTATTTGATTTTTAAGATCTCCAGCTCTAAATTTGTGTTTTTTTAAATTTTTATTTATCTAAATTTGTTTTTCTCCCTAAGCTAGTTTTCTTAATCCTTGGTAGTGAAATAAGTGGATCTGGGCTTGGAAATACAAATCTGTAAGTATTGTAGGTTTTTATACAAGCGAAAAAAGATAAGGAAAACATGCCTCTTTGGCATCTGCCAATACTAGTAATCATTTCTTTCCAATGCATTCAAGTATAATTTTGTGTACAAGAAAAGAATACAATAAATGAGAATGTGCTCTTCCTAAAGTGGCAAGAGGCTTCTAATCTATCTACCATTTGGGCAGCTGTGGGTGGAAAGGGTGAGAATAAAGTTGAGACAAGGTAAAGCTGATAAGTTCTAATGACTCTGGCAGCAAATATTTGGAGGTTAATTATCTTCCCAAAGAGTAACTATTCATCTTTCTTTCCCCACCCTGCCATAATACCCCACAATGCTAATTTTCATTTTAAGACATGAATACTAATGGCAGAGAAAAGGTCTAATATACATAACTCAAAAGAATGAGTAAATTTGCCACAATGGTACACTATACCACACCAATAAAACCCAAACTAAAAGATCACAGACTCTGAATATTCCCAGAACATAAATATTTCCTATACAGAATCATCATTAGAAGAGATGGTCAAGCATTTGCTTCACTTAATAGTACAGCTCTGTTCCTTAGCTGTTCATTGAAATGCCATTAGAAGAAGTAATACCTGGCATTTATTAGAAAGAGAGACTGACACTTTTGGACTTGAGGGTTTTAAGAGAGTGATGGAAGGTTTGGATTCTCAGTTTTCTCAAGAAGTTTAAGATTAAGTGGTTAGGAAGAGAATGGGTAGGACCAATAGTTGTAGAACAGAGGGGAAAATTAATAACAATGAGTATTTCATAGTATTTTGAAGCTGGAAGGAATATCAGAGATTATTTAGCCTAGTTCCCCAATTTTTGTCAAGAAGGAAATTGAGGCCCATCAATTTTTAAATTGTAAGGGACTTCAGTGTTCATCTAGTTCAACTCATACCTGTCATACCTCACAGGGATTGGTAATTTAGGGTTTGTAAACTTAAGTTTTTTAACTTTATCAGTATTATTGGTTATCTTTGTAATTCAATATATCTTATTATGAGAATTTCAAAATATTCTGAGGATTACATAAATTTTAGCAGACTGACAAAGGAGTTACTCTATGACACAAAAATCAAAATCCCTGATCTATGATATATATGATGAATAGTTCCATATCCTTAGCTTGAAGACCTCCAGAGATTGGTAAATCACTACCTCCTGAGTTAGTTCATTCTATGAAAAACATTTTCCTTAAATTCAATCTAAAGTTGCCTCTTGGTAACTCCCATTTTCCTAGTCAACAGCTTTCTAGTGTGTGCTCCTGTGACTTTTTCATGACTGGTTTATGTCCAATGTGATACAAAATTTAAAATCATCATGAAATTTTCCTTTCTAAGCAATGCGATGTCCAGTGAATGATATAGGGTAATATAATTAAGGGCAGCATATCCTCTGGGAAACTTGCAGACTCCATCTGCTAAATATGTTTTTTCAAGCTAGTGTCTTTGGAGTAACCTCCAGTCTTCTACATGACTGAGACCAGAACCAGCTGAGAGCCCATATGCCTAGTACTTTGCTAGGTGGGGGGAAATGGCAGAATTAAGACATAGATTCTATATTCAGGTATCTTTATTATTCTCTTGATAGTGACACAAGATGGTATATAATCAAGGATTATTTTGGATGATAAAGAGTAAATGAACATTGGTAGCCTATCATATTAAAACAAATTCTGTCAATCTAAAATCCACATGGACCAAATTTGTTCAGGCAAGAAGAGTTTGGCTGAAGGGAAGTGGCAGTCTAATTTTAGGTGTGGACCTATAAAGGGCTTGTAGTTACTCAAGGAGTTTGTCTTGCCCTTGTGTATCTGGCCAGTAATATTAGCTTTGAAATAGGTTTCTTCATTGTATATATAATGCTTTACATCACTGACTTCCATGATGGTAGAAGTCAAATCCATTATTCACCCAGAAAATGATAGAAAAATCATCATTCATTTGGTGAGGGCAAACTCATCTCAATAGGAAGAGGTCATTTTTGGATTTTTTGGTCATGCTGAACAAGTTCTTGCAGCTCTGAGTCCAGTGTGGAGTCTAGATAATAGTGATGTAGAGAATGGAGAGCTGTTCTTGAAGCCAGAAAGACCCGAGTTTAAGTTTTGCCTCTAAGGTATGCTTGCTTTTTGATCCTGGATAATTTATTAAATTTCTCACTGCTACAGACAAATCCAAGACTATAAGTTACAGGGAAGCTGCTGTTATATGAGTAGAAAATTTTATCATGTGGAAATTCCCTAGACCAATGAAATCATAGGTGGTAGTCCATATCCCATGGAAACATGATAGCAAAATTTGGGAATTATATAGGCTCTGATCCCTATTGGGAAAGACATGTCTTTACTTGTTGAGTTTTCCAAAAAGGCTAGATCTTTATAGAAGATAGCTTTGGAAAGGCATGTGAACATATAATTTCATAGATAATACTTGAATTTTTCTCTCTCCCTTTGACTTTGTACACATGAGCATAATGCTAGGGAAGAGAAGAAATGAGTGAGAAAGTGAGAGGAAAAGCAAGAGCAAGAGAACACTTTAGTGCTTCACTGGGCTTAAAACATTTTTTATTTCTTTGTACACATCCCTCATATTCTATTAACAGATACTGATCAGGGAAATATGGTACTATACCCCTTCCAAATAGGACACTGAGGTAGTAAAAGTGCAACAAATCACTTAAACTTGAAAAGGACTAAGTGATCCTATCCTTTATATCTCCCAGTTACTGCAAGTCATTATGAATCCAAACAGGTGGCATTGGTTAATTTTCATTGAAATGTAGTGGAGTGAGACCTGTCCCAGAACTCACTCACTGGACTTCTCTCATTGAGGGATCCAGCAAACATCCCTCATCCCTCAACCTATATCACTTACACCAATGGCAAACTGTAGGAGTGCGGCTGATGTGATTATCTCAACCCCACCCCATCATTTTTTTTTTTAACAGAAGCACCTTCAGAAGTTGCTACAAGAAAGTGGCTTATTTGTTTTCTAGATGGAATTAATGCATTTTCTCTTTGGATGTCTAGAGCATGATTTAGTTTTTGGAAAGAACAGAGAATTGAGAGGTATGAATCTAAGGAAGGAACCTTCAAATAAGAAACAGTTACTTTTGTTGGGGACTTTTTTTTTTTTTAAAGGAAGGGATCTGTCCATCAGCACCACTAATGAAATGTTTTGAGTCAATGATACAAATGAAAAGCCTCTGCAATGACATATCAATGTGACTCTTTTGACTCTTGATTTTGTGCTGAAATGGTTTAGGGAATTAGCCAGAAAAGAAAGAAACTAGTAGCTGATCTGAGATTTATGTGTAAATAATTTTCTCATATGCTATTTTTTATTTTACTATCATTGTACTAGTTATTGCCATGCAAGAGTGGGACTATTTTTCTATCATTCCTTATACATAGTTCCAATAGTTGATCTTTTTTCTTTCTTTTCATCTCCAAAGTTATGGATTATGTTCATTTTAAGTTGAATTCATCCCTATAAATATATTAGGGAATAGGGATGAACACACAGGTGACTTGCCACACAGACTCAGCATGCCTGAAAGATGATCTAGACCTAGTTGTTCTGGTCTATGGTAGTTGTCCTGGACTTAGTATTAGGATAACAGGAAAGATACAGGGAAATACTTCAATGTATAGAGATACAAATGGGGTTGAACTAGAGTTTCTTCTGCTTAAGGGACATGTTAGATCTGAGGGATTATTCCCCAGGTCCAAAGTTCAGCTTCTTGAGAGGGATATATAATTCACAAAGAAATTTTTTGCTTAGGTACTTGCTAGTGAAAGACTGCAAAGATTCTTCCTGCTAGCTCAGATATGGATATAGCATGAGCCTTGTAAATCAGTATGATAGATAGACTTCAGATGTCAGAGTTGAATCAAAGAAGGAAGATTCTATTACTTGCCCTTAACATTTCAAACCAGCTATTTATTAGATAAAGGAAGCAAAGTAGATAATATGCTATATCAGTCACATAATTTATTTTTCTGGGTCTCAGAACTTCTATATTTGGGGATGTTTATATATAATATTAACATGAAATGTCATGTTAATATTAATAGGAAGAAGGCAGACACATTTTACTATCAACTATCTTGGCCAAGGAAACAAAAAAATAGTATATATGTGGGCTTTTTAAATGCACAAATGGACAATTTGAGTTGGTCCAAATTATACATGAGTTAAAGCACTAAGAAAGGTCCAATGAAGTTCAAACTCTGAGGTATGGCTAATCATGGGAAAACATTAAAGCTTGTTTAACTAAGAGAAATTGAGCATCACATAAATTAGAACTCAATGTATTTGTAAATTGGGGGATCACATCTGAGATATACAAATATAGGAAGAAGCAGTTCCAGGGACATAATACAAGAAGTATGGGAAGATGCATGAATAATTAAAATTTTTTAGATATTACAAGTTTCTTAAACTTCTGTGGCCAATGCTGTCTGAATCCTGTGGACCACAATACTCTGATGTATCCATTTGAATTAGACCATAGATCTCACTTCAAAAATTCTTTTTACTCTTAGAGAAGAATTCGACAGGAGTTGCTGGTGAATTTTTTATAATGGGGGATATTTAGGGCTGGCCATCCTAAAACTCGGGGACTTGCTGCAATCTAGATATCCTTGCATCTGAATGGAGATGAACTGGCCTATCTAGATTGGGGTATGAAGAAATATTTCTTGGGAGAATTTCCCCTATGGCTTTAATCTTGAGGAGAGAGTTAATAAGCAATAATAAGTATTGGAGAAAAGTCAGCAGAAAATTATATAAGTGTGGAATTGATTAAGAAAGACAATTTGTTCCCCCCTTGCCTTATGAAAATGAATGGATTTTTTTTTTTTGGCTTCTTGCCTAATACAAGGAAGTGGTTTGAAGGAAGAGACAGGGAAAACCTCAGTTATGAATAAACTCCTAATAGTTATGCATTGCATAGGAATAGTGACTAGACTAATAATTTTATTGGTATAAGGAACTCTCAGGTAAGTAAACTCTGTACCAATATAGATCAGCAACTTCTCTTAAACTTACAGCCTTAAAGAATTGTGTAGAATACTACTGTTAAATTCATATAGAAATAGGGATCACTAACCTTACATATGGAACCCTCCTCATTGTTTGTGTGTTTGTGTGTGTGTGCATAAAAATGAAATGCAAAATAGAAAAAGAAAAAAATTTTCATGTGCACAACAGAATATAGGAGAGGATTCAAAATTTTAAAAAATGCATTTCTGTTTCAAGAAAGTCTATAGACTAAATACTCCAGATTGTGTTCAGAGTTGTACATCTTTTCTTTGCTTCCTTGTAGATTTTCTTTTATTTTCTGCCTTGAACTTTTTACCTTTTTTTTGCCCTCCCCCTAAAAAGGCTACAATTAAGCCTGAATACATACACATGTACACATACATATATAAAGATACATATAATCATAAACATATATATGTATATATACATATGTACATTCATATACATCTATGTAAGAGTATTCTATGCAAGGTAACATCTTGCTTCATAAATCCAAATCTTTCCATATTTTTCTGTTTCCACTAACTCATAATTTCCCACACCACACCAATATTCCAATATTATATTGTTTAGTTATTTTAAATATTCTAAATTATTAATTAATATAATTTTCTCTTTGGACTAAATCTATTTTAGTTTTAACTTTCAGATCACTGATTACTACCCCTGCTTTTTAAAAACCTAATAAATTCTATTCTTACTCTTTATTACAATGTTTTTGTGTATCTTTCATTTCCTATCCCTTTTGACTCTTCTACTTTACTTTTACATGTTGCCTTGCCTTCCTATTATTTAACCTATTCTCTCTCCAAGGATCCTTCTCTTATCTTCTACTCTCATCTTTTCCCTCCTTTTTTATCTCATTCTCACTAATTTATATACCTTATCCCATTCTAGCTAAATCACACAACTTTCTATACTTTCCCCTATTGTTATCCTATTCCCTCATTTTCTTATTTATAAATCTAGAAGATTTTTATTCTCTTTCAAATGTATATGTTATTCTCTCTTTAACCCAGATCTAATATGAGTAGAGTTCCTTCTGAAAATTCCTCCCTTATCCTTGTCCTCATCTCTATTACCTTACTCTTTTATTTTTTCTAAATTTAGAAGACTTTTATGCTCTCCGAAATATGTATATATTGTTTCCTTTTTGATTCATTCCCAATGAAAGTAGGGTTCCAGAATTACCAGCCTTCCTCTCCCATCTAATTCCTGTGTCATTTTTTTCCTCTCACACTCATTCATATAAGATTAATTTTTTTTTTACTTTTTTCCTATACAGTTCTTAATCTGTTCTCCAGATCTATTGTTTTTATGAGATGACTCACATTCCCTTCTATTTTCATTCTTTATATTTTGTTTTATTATTTCTTAGTCTCTTACAATTTTTCTGGCTTTCTCCTGTCCATTTCTAACTTTCAAGGAGTCATGTTCTTTCTTAAGATTCTGGATCTCCCTTTCTAGTTGGTTGATTTCTTTTTATAATCTTCTTGCTTTTCCTTGATTTTAAAAAATTTTCCCTCCATCTCTCTCATTTGATTTTTAAAGTCTTTTTTGAGTTCATCTATGAATTTTTTGAGCAGGTGACCATTAGATGTTACTCTTTGAGATTGGAGAGGCTTTAAAAAAAAACTTAAGTATTCTCTGAAGATGAGCCTTAGTCCTCCCTATTCAACTTTGTCTACTTTTTTGGTTAAAAATGTATAGCAGTTTGTTAGCGTTATCACCTCTATTCCTAGGGTATGGGGCATGGTGTCTCTGGCCTTAGGTCGTTATTCAGTTCTCCCCCTTTAACCTCCTGTAAGAACTCCAGCCTCCTGTAAGTACCCGGGCAGCAGCATCCTTGCCCCCAGCTTCTGCACTCCTCCAGTGTATGCGGTCTCCTTCTCACCCAGGGCCACATCTCCTTATCAGCAGGTATCAGTCTTCCCTGGCTCTGACCTCTGACTGAACACACTGTCTGGGAGGTGTAAGTTCCTGTGGCTGGGGCCAAGGCTACCCCCCAACTCAGCTAACCCCAGGACTCGCCTCTTGCTGTTTCAGGAGAACTAGCCTAGAGGTGTTTACATTTCACTCAAGACAAACCTCCATCATGGGATTTTTCTTCCGACCTTTTCTGTCCCTAGAGATCCATAGCTCTGCTCCATCTGTTTTTTTTATTTTACCACTCAATATTTGTCCTGAAGTACTATTTTTGTCTTTTTTTTTTTTGTGGAGAAGATCTGGAGAGCTTGGGGTTTGGTTTTCTGTCCATTTCTATCACCTTCCCAGAATTTTCTCTCATTGTATATTGACTTAGAAAACTTTACATTAACATTATATGTGTTCTATTACATTTTAATTTATTTTGTTAAGTGTTGTTCAATTATATTTTAGTCAGGAGTATTGAAGGAAGCACATGACCTGTAGGCTTGAGTTTGACATCTCTGACTTAGAGTATTAAAAGGTTATGACTTGCCTCAAGTCACATGTATGGGACCAAAGCCCATGCAGTCTATAGCACTGCCTGTATATGCTTCAACACTTTTTCTTTTGGTTACTTTCAGTTTTATTTTTAAATTGCTTGCATTCACAAATTATTTCAACTGCAGGAAGAGTCCCTTGTAGTGGAATAAAGCAATTAAATAAAAATAATAGCATAATGATCTCATTTAAAGGGCATACAATATTTTACACTAGTAGCATACCATTACCTCTCTATTAAAAAGAATAACAGAAATCTATTTTCTTTTCTTTCAACCTTTTCCCCCCCAGAGTTCAATCTAAGAAAGACAAAAAAGTTAGATTGTATCTGTGGCTTTATTCCTCTTAAGAAAGCATATATACATATACACACACACAAGGGAGCACAGTTAGAACTGAGCTCAAGGTGGGCATAAACAAAAATAAAAATCACAGAGAAGGAGGGTTGGAGTTGAATAGTGGTCTTATCAGGTCATCTCTGGGCTGAGATATTTTTTAGAACTGGGATTTGATAAGAATCAGTCTGAGTTGATTATCTAGCATAGTGGGGGAAGTTCTGGGTTCAGTCTACCAGTACTACAAAGTACTTCTGATATACCCAGCTTAAGAAATGTCTAGTTTCATCTGATTCCCAAATCAGTTTAGCTTCTTGTGGATAGTAAAGGAGCTTAAGCAAATTAAGGTGATTAGTAAAGTCATTAACCATTCCATTTTCATATTTCTAACATCTATTCCTTTTAAAAATAAAAAATTGATGTATTGTAACAAATATGCATAATTAAACAAAATGAAATCCACTAATGGCTTTATGCAAAAATAAATCTCATTCTGGATCCTAAATTCATCACCTCTCTATAATAGATAATGTGTTTCATCTTTGTCCTCTGGAATCATGAATGACATTGTATTGATTATAATTCTTATAATTTTTTGAGGTTGGTTGGTTTTTATAATGTCTTTACCATTGAATAAATTGTTCTCCTGATTCTGCTTATTTCACTCTGCATCAATTCATAATTGTCTTGAAATCAGAACATATGAAGAGTTTGAGAGAAATATAGTTGATTCAAAGGAAAGCAAGGAAAAGGGGAATTTAAGAGGGAGGGCAAGTTCAGGGATGGATTAGTCATGAACAAAACAAATTTTCAGTTTGTAAACAGGGAAAGTGAAGAAAAGTTTAAAAAAAGAAAAAAATGAGATAACTTCACATTTTTTTTTTTACAGAATCATAAAATTTCAGTTAGAAGGGCCCTGAGAAGTAATTTTATACAGTCTTTATCCAAATAATTAGTTGCACCTGCAATATATTTGAAGACTGACTAGCTTCCCTTTCGAGGCTTTAGGTTGTGAAAGAACTTATCTCATTTTCATATATCTGTGAAAGAATTTGACCTTTATATTGAGTGGAAATCTATTTCCCTGTGACTTGCATCAAGTGACCCTAATTCTGCCTTCTAGAGCTAATCCTTCCTCCAAGTGACAACTCTTCAAATATGTCAGGGAAGCTATCAGGTCTTCCCCAAGTTTTTTCTTTTCCAGTTTAAACATACTTGTATTTCTTTTGAGGATCTCTAGATATTATTCAATTTTTAATCACTGGAAAATATCAGTAAAGAAAATAGTCACTATTTAAGGATTTTACATTCTAATGAGAAAAACAACTCAAATAAGGAAGTTAGAAAAAAGGGCATTGTGTTGATTGCAGTTTCTCACCATCTTGGCTACTATCCTTCTCCGACATGTCCTTTTAAAAGAAGCATCACTTAGAGCTGAAAATAATACTTTGGATGTGGTCTGTCAGATATAGTAAAACTTTTAAATTTATTTTTCTGGATTTTATATATATGCTTTTCTATGGAAATAGAATCACATTAGCTATTTTGGTTGCCTCACTGTACTGCAGATACATATTGAGTTTCTAATCCATGAAAGTCCCCAGTTTTTCATGCAAACTTTTATTTACTTCACCTAAATAGTCCTATATAACTGTGTATTTGATGCTTGAATCCAAGTGTCTTTTTTAAAACTCATATTTTGAACCTTGTGCAATACTTTCTATTTATCCTTATTAAATCTCATATTTTATCTTCAGCTCTTCTTCCAACTTTTAATCCAATATATTAACTCTCCCTTCTAACTTTGTGCCATTGTAAATTTGATAAGCATATCACTTTTGCTTTTATCTAAGTTACTTTTTTTTTAACACAAAATTTGAACTAACTTTATTTTCTTTCATCATAACATGTCATCTTTGAACTTCAAAGTAACCAAATAGAACCAAATGACAAATGACAAAACCAAGATATCAGAAATCTAGTCTATTTATATTTTTGTTTTATGAAAATGTTACATTTTTGTTGATTATAAAAATACCATGCTCAGGGTCAAAAATGAGTTTTTTAATTGAAAAAAATGCCCCATAGAACCCCCAAATATTTTACATTTTAGGAAGGAAAACTAGTAGTAACATTCTCATTGAAGGTTGCAAATTACATTTTTCTTCATAAAAGGTATATAGTATTCCGAACATACTTATAAAAGCAGTGATGTAAATTATAATTAAAAAAATAGATATGTGGGGACAGATTGTGTTAGAAAGCACTTAGCCTCTTCTCAAAGTACTTTCCTACAAGGGCTACAGAGCATTCCACATCTTCCTCCTCTAGCTGCCTGGAGCCCATAAGGCCATGTGTCCTAAATATATCTGCTAGGTATGAGCATGTGTCATTGGACAGATTTGTCACAATTTTTAAATGAAACAAGGAGTATCTAAGAAGTCAGAGTGTTTCATCTAATGTTAAAACATTCAAGGCAGGGACTTGATCCAAGTTATTGATGAAAACATCGAATAAAATGGTCCAGAGGAAGATCAAGACTCTCCACATCATATACTAGGATTTCTTAAAAGACTGTCAAATGTCTTGCTAAAATTTGGCTGTATTACGTCTACAGAAATTCCCATCCTACAATAGAGCAACAATATAAAAATAAATGGTGTTGGCCAGCAATTACTTGTTTTTAATGTTTTTAATTTAAGTGTTAAACTTAAAAGTGCTAAAGTGTAACTTGTTTTTAATTCAATCAATGTCCTCTGAATAATAATTTCTTTCCTTTATAAACATTTGAGAACCACCCTTTAAATAATATATTCTAGAAATTTATGAGAAGGTTAGATTCATGAGCCAATAGGTTTTTAAGAAAAGGTGATTCCATGTGAGTGAAAGGTAGTTTGCATTTAGAAATTCCTTTCCATCTTGCAGTTCTTTCTTCCATCCCCCTCTTCCCTCTGCCTTCCACTTACATCTCTCCAGAGCTGAATAATGAGATATTCTACAGCTGCATTTCCAAGCACAGTTATTAAACAGCTGGAGAAAATGAGCCTGGCATGGCAGGCAGTGTAACACCAGATTATTGCAGAACAAGGAAGCGAGGAAATAGGTTTGCTTTGATGGGAAAATAACCTATTTTTACTGGAGAGCTTTACCCCCTCAAACCAGGAACCAGTGGCACATCAGCAATGTGTTAGAAGGAGCCTGCAGTCATTTTGGGGACTGTGTACTAGAAGGTGGTAATTTGTATCTTGGAGCTGTTACCCTCTTTCTAAATGAATCAGAGGCCCAAGGTTGTGAAAGTTATCAGAAAAATTTACTAACTAGTGTGTGGCTAGTTTTCTAATGTTTGTCTTTATTTGACTTGTGATGGAAGAGATAGAAAGAAATGGAAACAACACAACCTGCCATATTTCACTCACTAATAAGGAGACCAGAAAAAGTTCCACTTGTCATAAAATGTCATTAGATAATCCTTCTGATTCACATAGAAGACCACATGTTTTACCATGATTAGGACAGTGGAGTTTAAACTCTTTCACTGGAGTCCTTTGGTCTTCTCTTTGGTTTTTTAAATTGTACATGAGGTTAATATTTCACAGTTTTGAATGGTCAGAAGAGCTGGAGATTGAACTCATTTTGCATAAAGGTCCCTAGTTTCCAGGCTGCTTTCTTTTAGGTCTACTCTCATTTTTTCTCTGACTATCTTCAGGCACCAGAGACAAAAAAATTCAGTTTCTATTATAGTTAATTTTCCCAGGGGAGGGTGAGGGTGAAAGGATTTTTGTTTAAATTTGTTTTCTCAGTCAGTTTAATGCAGCTAACTGGAAGAACAAACAGACTAGATCTCTTCTTAGCCAGTGGGTGTCACTGTTGACCAATAGGAAGGAAAACTTATGGAGGAAGAAGGCAATCCAAAGAAAAAAAGTGAGGAAAAAAATTATATTTTCCCTTACTCTAAGATGCTACACTTTGACAGTGGTTGTTGGTAGCCAGGGCATAAAACTCCAGAAGACTGGGTATGGTGGAAGTCCTATTAGACAATCTAGATGCAAGATCTTTCTACCTTCTTGCCAATATGTTTTCTCATCATAGCTATTACTATAGACACCAAGTAAAAGAGACAGGTTTGGATTCCTAGCCTACTTGCATCTCCACCTTCAGTCCCAGTCTGCCAACGGTTTCTTCAGAACTGTGTAGCTCAGGACTTATTGAAAGAGAAAAAGTCATTATAGGATTTGATTCTCTAAGAAACTCACCCCATCACAGTGCTTGATGATTTGGTTCTTTGTTCCCAGTGTGAATTCTGAATGTTCTTTTGAGGAATAGAAGAAATTGGGACTTAAGAAGTGGTCTGGGGCAAAAGTTGGCTTGCAGGTTAGTTGGTTACTATAATATGAGATATGTTAGGTGATCCCACTCTTGTCTACCACTAGAGAGATCAAAAACAAGTTGGAACGACATGATGAGGTAGAAGCAGCAGGGAATAGTAGAATGATTATATCAATATTTGAATTCCAGTGTCTGAAATCTTCATTAATTAAAAAAATTTATTGCCATTTACTAAAGACCAACAACCAGATCTGTATAGTTATTGATGCTAATTTTTTTTGGAGTCATGCTTTCCAACTTCCTTCAAATAATCTTCATATAGCATGAATTTTAGTTCATTTATCATTATCATTGACCAGCTTTTTTCCTTCAGTTTATGAATACTTTTCTTTAAATGTAGTGCCCAAATTTGAACACAATATTCCAGATGTGATCTGTTCAGGGAAGAAGTAGTTTGTCCTTATTCCTGGAAGCTCTGTCTCTCTTAATGTAGATTAATGTCTGCCATGGTATATTGCTGACTCACATTGAGTTTACTGTTCACCAGTGACCTCCTATTATTTTCAGAATAATTGCTGTCTGAAAGTTGAAAGGATGCATTCCTTTAAATTTAAAAGGAGCCTGAATTCCAAGAATGATAACTGAGGTAGACACAAAGTTTAAAAGAGTTTAACTTAAGTCCTGAGGTTTTCCTGGCTGGATGGACATAGCTATACTTTTGTTAAAAAAATGATCTAAAATACCTCCTTCAATTATGCATTTAAAGAACTCCAAGACCTTTGCAGAGAAATTATACCAGGTTCAGTTTTTTTTTTAAGAAAATCACCATATGGCAGCACCTCAGTTACCAGCAGTAGGTGGTATATGACCCGTAGCCCAAGAAAGGACACCAGAACCTTGCAGCAAAGTGGGAAGGAGATGTATAAGAAGCACACAGACCTGAAATGTTTCCCAGCAGATATGATCCTTGGGCATGTAAAGAATATAGTAGCCTCTCTGACCCACAAGATGAAAAAACTCTGGGAAGCTCAAAAATCCTGACAAGGAAGCTGAATCAGTCTGAGTAAGTACTTTGGTCCAGTAATATTGGTCCAAAGCATCTTTTCTCATTAACAGAGAGTCTGAATATTAACTACCTTTCGATTCCCTTGGGGCATTCCTTCTATATTCGCCAGAATTAGGACCATTCTCATATCTTGTCATGTTATCTGCAAACAATTCTCAATAAGAATTCTCAATAAGCCCACCAGACATTACTGGTTTGAGGAGAAAGTGCTCCATTTCCTCCAAAGTCTAAGCAGGATGCCCAACTGGGCTTCAATTGGGTGCCCAATTTCCTCTGGGTGTTTGGTCAGCTTGTTTCCATCATTCTCCTTGACTGCCTTCCAATAAAGCTGACTCTACAGCTTAGTTATAAACTCCACATTTCCTTGTACTAGACTTTGATATTCTCCAAATCTTCTTGAATTTGTTATAAGATAGAGTGCTAGTTGCTCTGCATATGTGCCCTCTTCCATTCATGTTCCCTGGTAACTTGTTATTCCTTTATGCAATTTCTTTCTTCCACATGCATTATGAGATTTTGTGTATACATATATATGCAGAGCAGTGGGATACTCTTTATTGTTATTTTTTATATTGTTTAAATGCCTTTAGCTTTGAATTAATGTGTTCCTTATCTAGTATGATTCAAAAAACACACTTTAGGCAGGGATTTGAGAATTATTGTTTTGAATAGATACTAAACAAAAACATGCTTTGAACTGGGATGACTTTCAAGGGGTCTGTATTTAGGGTTGGGGGGAGCTTACACCTCTGGAGATTTTTAGATTGTTATGAATCTTCTGAAATTCCTATAGGATTTGATAAAAATCAATTTGACTTCTTTTGCAATCAAGAGTGTCTAGAAGACCTTATCATCTTTACAGAATATCTTTTCTACCTGTACTCTGGGATATCTTTCATGACAGTGTTGAACACCTTTGTCAAGCATATGTCTTCTTATATTTTCTTTTGCTTGAAATTGATAGAGGCTCACTGCACAAAGCTATCCCCATGGTTCCATTTATTAAGAAATCTCGTACAACCTTAACATATTCATAAGAAATATTTTGTTAGGAGAAAGCATATAAGGGAGCATTTTTATTGATGATGAAATATATAAAAATGGACTCCATGAGTTTTTATTATTATTTAGTGAACAGTAGTATTTACATTTAATAGGGGTCCTCAAACTATGACCTGCGGGCCAGATGAGGCAATGGAGGATGATTATCCCCCTCACCCAGGGCTTTGAGGTTTCTTTATTTAAAGGCCCACAAAAAGTTTTTGTTTTTACTATAGTCTGTCTCTCCAATAGTCTGAGGGACAGTGAACTGGCCCCCTATTTAAAAAGTTTGAGGACCCCTGATTAGGATTTCCTTTCCTTATCAAATTTCATTTTTTTTTTGATACTGTTGATCAAGTTGAAAAAAGACAGATTTTGCAGTTTCTTTTTATTGCTGGTTAACTCCCTATAGGGCTGGAAGAACATTGTTGGGAAACTGAGATCCCTGTGAGTCCAAACAGTAGGACAGAGGAAGATAGAAGAGAAACAGATTAGCAGAGAGGGGCCAGACAGCAGCTAGGTGAGTAATAGAAAGATAAATGGTGACTAACCCTTCTATATCTTTTACCTTGGCTATTGGCAAACAGCCATCATTTTCTTTAACCTCATCTACCTTGATAAAAACAGTATGATTTTTATTTCAGAATATCTGCATTTTATATGGATTATATTATATTACTGATTGCCTCTTCACATTGTCTATCTCTGAATCAGGACTAAATTGTTATGGCAATCAAGTGTCATAGGTAAAAACACAAAAAAATCCCAACAACCAAAAAACCCAAAATAAACACATTTCTGTCCCCTGCTCTCCAAGTCACAGCAATGCTTAGAGTAGTTTTTGCTTTTCTCTTGTCAGTGGATAGATAATTCAAGAGAGAAAAAGACAAAAGACCATTTGCTAGCCTCCAGCCCTGGGGCTGATTACTAGGCCAGTGGAGTAAGGTGGCCTTTCTATTACACAGGAGAGGAATATGACAGCCAGAAGTCTGGCCTTTTGTGTATATCTGATGCATCTCTTAGCCTTTCATTTGAAGAAGGGAGGGAGGGAAAGAAGGACAGGATGCTTCATATTTCTTGCTAGTTATAATAGGTCTAATGGTCAGTGAATAATGACAGCTGTTGTACTGTGTAGAATGGTCATTAACCATCTCCTGCTATGTCGATCCAGTGTAGATATAGGGAGGCTGGTGAAGATTTCTCAAAGATAGACTTGAGCTGCATCCCTTCTAACCTTGATCTTATCAACTGTGAACTGCAGTTGCTTTGTTCAGTTCCTTGCTTATAATAGAGTGGAGCTAAGGGGCTGGAAGCTCAGGTTGGAAGAAACTTAAATAACATATTTCACAGAATTTCAGAGTTGGAGGGGATTGTTGAGGCTCTCTGATCTACGATTCTTTAAATTTTATTACTGTGAACACTCAATCAACAAAAATTATTAAATGCCTGACATTGTGCAATGCAATGATTCGAAATAATTCTGCTAGCAAAAAATTTTTTAATTTAATTGAGATGACAATAAGTATGCATTTAAGCATATACAGAATACATATAAAGAGAATAAATATATTTAAATACAAAATAAATGAAAGGTATTTTTTGGAGGAGGGCACCAGCAATTGTGGAGATGGAATTAGGAAAGGCTTTACTTGTGCCTTAAAGGAAGAGAATTCTGGAGATGGTGGTAAAGAGAGATCTAGGAATAGAAATGGCTAATCCAAAAGCAGTGAGATGGTAAATGGATTGTTGTAAAAAGGACAGAGAGAAGACCAGACCTAGAAAGTTCTTTTACTTTGCATGTGGGAAAGGAAGTAATATTTATGAGTCTGTATCCCAATGGCAGGAGGAAGCCACTGAAGTTGAAGGAGTATTCAAGTAACATAGACCTGTTCCTTAGGAAAATCACTTTGGTAGCAGTGTGTATGTAAATGGAATAGGGTGTGAGAGAGTGAAGGCAGAGGGATCTATCAGGAGGCTGTAACAACAATGCAGAAAAAAAATTGATGAGGGTCTGAAGTAGAGGGTGCTTGTGAAGGTGGAGGGAAGTAGTCAAATGTGACTAATTATATTGATAGGGCGATAATGTGAGGAATTGAAGTTAATGCTAAAGTTAAGAATCTGGGAGACTGAAAGGATGATTTCAAACGAAGTAGTAAAAGTTGGAAAAAGAGAAGATATCTTGTAGATAAGGTAAAGAATTGAGTTTTGATTTTGTGGGAGATAACTTTGGGGGATCCAGTTTGAAGGGTCCATCAGACAATTTGTGATATGGTACTGAAGCTCAGTTTAGATACTAAAAATATCAATATGAGTCATCTGCTTTTAGGTGATATTTTATAACAATGGAGACTAATTAAGATACTAAGAGATACTAAGTATAGAGAGAGAAAAGAAGGGCCTAGAATAGAACATTGGGGAATAGCCACAGGTAGGACATATGATATGTATGATGAGACAGCTATGGAGATGAATAAATGGTTAGACCGCTAGGATCAGAACAAGGAGAGGCTATATGAAAGTATCCAGGAGGAGAGTCTATCAGTAGTGTTATGTTCAGTATATAGGTTGAGAAGAATAAAGGCAGAAAAGACCATTAGAATGAATGCATTATTATTTTTCTGCGTTACTTTGTCTCATACCTTTTTTTACTATGCTTCTCCATAATTATGATATTCATTTTTTCTTTCTGTTATATTCGTTGACCTCAACTCATTTAATCATTTCCCAATCAATAGGCATCACATTTGATTATGATTCTTTATCATTATAAGGAGTGCTGCTATAAATATTTTGTTAAATATAGGGGCCTTCTTACTTTTGATCTCCTTGGCGTATGTCCAGAAGATTTGTCAAGACCCATGATTCCTATATTTTAATTAATGGCCCGAAATTCAGATCTCACTTTCAGATACTATCATTAATTTGAAGTTCACTTCCCAAATTTTTCTTTCTTCTCTAAAATCCTTACTGTTAACTAGTAGTAATGACAAAAAGGTCAACTGTTTTCCTGATGGCTTCAGTTTCTTTATAAGGGTTTCATAACCCTTGGCAAGGTCATTTAGAATTTTTCTGCTAGCATGATTTTCTCCCTGTGAGCCAATAGAAGTGGATTTTGGTTGTTATATTTGGCAAATTCAAAAGACTCTTCATTATATTTATGATGCATCATGCTCCAGGGAAATATAAAATCTTTAGATTTCTCAGGTAGAGTCAACATATGATTGCTTCATTCTTCAGTAAGAACTCATCAGCTATCCCTGCTTGTTTCTTCTTGTGAGCAGTATGGAATGGCTTCTTTTCTGGGATACCGATGTGCCCACTTTATATTCTTTGATGTATAGGAATCTTCATTCTACTTAGAAAGTCTGGCTTTACCCTCTATGAGAAGATTCTTGTACCTGTTATACATGGTCAAATGTTTAATAGTTCTCCCCTTTTTTATATGTTTCATTTTTCTACTTTCTAATTTTATGACAAAGGTTACAAGTTCCAAGATTAGTTTTCCCTTAGAAACATTTTTCCTATTCTTTCAAAGAACTCTTCATTCTTATTGACATTCTAGAGAATAGAGGCATTCACAAAGATCATAGTATAATACATCTAGAACTGGAAGGGAGATTAGAAATCATGTAGTCCAACCACTTCATTTTATAGTTAAGAAAGTATCATGCCCAAGATTACAAAAGTACATTGTGGTAGAGTCAATATTTTGAATTCAGGTCCAACATTACTTTCACCTTTTCAAGTCAGGACATCGACTTATACTTTAGGCCCAAACAGTTATAACTTGACACTGAAGAAATGTAAATATGGCACACTCTTTTTTGATTACTACATTGCACCTCACAATTATTTGATGGCAGGTAAAGAACTAAGGTTCTTTATTGTTCCTTTTGGTAGCTTTTAAATCTTTTGGATTACAGTCATAGCTGGAGGATCCTGTATGATCTTGCTTGGGCTTTGCTGCATGCTCTTGTTATATGATTTGACTTGTATAGCTAATTTGAATCTGGAATTGGAAAGTTAATCTCTGAAAACAGTAGTAAGGGGACACCAACAATGCAGCCACATAATTCGTGTACTTTGGAGGTTTACCTGGACTGAAATTATTTTCCAAAGATAATTGAAACTATCATAAAACATCCATAATTTGACCACTATTTAAGTAGTAATACTGAAGTTCACATTTTCTCCTACACAAATTCCATTATATATAACTCCAAATTGCTTTTCCTGCTTCCTCCACAATTACTAGTATACTTTCTCTCACACTAACTTGCATTTAGGTACTTAGTGACTATTAACTTTATATTTATGATATATATGTACATGTAAAGGGGCAGCAAGCTGGTTCAAGGGAAAGAATGCTGAACCTGGAGTCAGAAAGCCTAGATTCAATTCCAGCCTCTGATATTTACCTGGGAAAGTCACTTAACCTCTTCCTCAGTTTCCTCTCCTATAAAAATGGGGAAAATAATAATTCCTACCTTTCAGGGTGGTTGTGAGGGCGCAATGAGATAATTTTAAATCACTAAGTACAGTGCTTGGCACATAGAAAGCAATATATAAAAGCAAATATACATATCTATTTATGTGTATATACACATACATATATGTGTTTATGTGTGTTTGTATGTAAAAAGAGATGAAGGGAAGGTCAAAAGGAGAGAGACAGAAAGACAGAGACAGAGACAGAGACAGAGACACACTCAGAGAGACAGAGAGAGCATAGCTTGCCTTTACCAAGAAAATCAAGAAGAGGTGATGAAAGCTGCTGCTGATGTTCACTAACCTGAATCATGATGTGGAAAAGGGAGTACTATAGGTTACACATTAGGCACAGTCCTATACTTTAACAGCATTTAATATTAGCTGCAGTGTCATGAGAAAACACAAAATTCAACTACTTTGAAATAGCTTTGAGATTAGTCAGTTGGGAAGTAAAGTATATTGCAATATCAGAGTCACAATAAGAATTAATCTAGATATTCACATCCTAAGGCAAAAGCTTTTTGAAACAAGTTAGATTCTGGTGTCTGTTCTTATATCATTAACAAATTGAGGAGAAAGTAGTTTTGTATTCTCACTGAATATATATAAGTATATATGTGCTGTAAGATTGAAACACTGAAATACAAGTTTACATATAGCACCATACCTAACACATAGTAGGCACTTATTATTCATCTCCATTAATTGACTATACACAGAGAATCAAAAGGCAAATAGGTCATAATTTAGTCATCAATTTTGCAAATATTTAAGTGTCTATTAATGTTCAGAGCATCATGTTAGATACTAAAACAGAATTAAAGAGAAGAAAAAGAAATGCCCCTTATTTCAAGTGATTAAAACTATTCTAGCTTCCAATACCTTGGATAGAGACACAGGGCAAACTGAAAATTGCCAGTTGCCAGCACAACTAGAAGGCATAGCATCAAACTCTTAAGTATTTAACTATCTTCTATGTAAATACTACTACCAGGCACTGTACTAGATAGACAGTAGGAATACAAATCAAAATAATGAAATAATCCCTGCTAACAATAAGTTTATATTCTCATGGGAAAATAACACATTCTCTCTCTGTCTAAAAATTCAGGCTTCTCTGGATGTCAATAATACAAATCCTTGCAAGCTGACAACAAGTAAAAGTCTGAAACTTTAGAGGATTGATGACCCTGAGAAAGTAAATAATCCCATAATTATAGATAGCAGGGCCAATTATCATTAACAAGCAACTAATGGTGAAGGTTGATGGGAGAGAATAACTGCATAAGCCTGAAGGTGGTGATCTGATCAGTTGTGAATGGAAGACAAGAATTTATTGAATGAGCTTCAGAATAATAATAATAGTAATAAATTCACGCTAATAGTTCTTTAAGACTTAAAATATATTTTTCTTCAGCAAGTTCCTGAACCAGTTTGCATAAAGAAAATGATGCTCTTTTTATTTCACAGATGGGGAAATTAACTCAGAGAAAAGAAGTGATATCCCTAATGTCCAGTAAGATTTAAATTCACCACTTGAACCTTAGTTTTTTTCTCTCTCTTTGAGTAGAGTTAAATTTTCACTAATGAGAGAATATAATCTCTGTATTCAGAGAGCTTACAATCAAATCAGCCTTTAGTACATCCTTTGGAGCCATGGGAAATTATGAATCCTAACCAAGTTGGGAAAGAAGGTCATGATTCATGATATTTTATAATCTTTTTATGAGGCTTTTCTTTCTGACCTTTCTGCCTTTAAATGCCATCTCTACCATGTCATCTGGGTGTCTTGCTAAAACAGGAAAGAAGGGGCCTGACCTATTCAGGAATCAGTTCCATAAGTTAAGGGGAAGAAGAGTTATTCAGTATTCTCAGTTAGTGAACACCTGGAAAGTCCCTGAACATCCTTTCTATTTTGACATGAATTTTTTTTGTCTCTACTCTTTTCTTCTTCTTCTTCTTCTTCTTCTTCTTCTTCTTCTTCTTCTTCTTCTTCTTCTTCTTCTTCTTCTTCTTCTTTTTCTTCTTCTTCTTCTTCTTCTTCTTCTTCTTCTTCTTCTTCTTCTTCTTCTTCTTCTTCTTCCTTCTTCTTCTTCTTCTTTTTTTTTGCTTTTTCTGTCTTACAATCACAGAGATATCACTATTAATTAAATCAGGTCTTTATTTCTTTTTCACTGGTTCTTGCTCTTCATTTCTTACTTCTTCTTTTGTCTGGGTTTGGCATAAGCAAAGGAAAAAAGACCTTTTGGTAGTGACTAAACAATGGATTTAGTTTTACTTTCCAAAAGCCAAAATACCTGGTTTTATAAAAATATTAAGGAGAATAGATCCAGAAATATTACCTAGAGAGAATGAAAGCTTTTTCCTCTTTTGTTTGTCCAGATTATCAACATCTAATTTGGTATCTCTATTCAGCAATAGCCTCAGAATTAATAGAAGGAGTTAATTTCCTTTTCAGGTGTTAGTTTAGCAAAATTGAGAGAAAGGGCAAGATATAAAACTAATTATAGATGTAAATGTATGCATTTATATCTTTATACTTATAAAAATTCTATAGTGAATAGGGAGTACACTACTCTGTGGAAAGAAATATATATGTTCTCAGCATATCACTTTATAGAAGGTGGTGATCTTTTGTTCTCTATAAAAATTACTTAGTTGTAGAATGCTTGAATATGTTTATTCTGTAAGCAGCTTCATGAGATAGCCAGAGCAAATAGCATGGTTTGTTTTGTAGATAAGGAACTGAGGCTCAGAGATGTGATTAAATGACTTTGTTCAGGAGCATAGTAAGTGATGGGTCATACTCCCAAGCCTAGGTCTTTCGACTCTTAGTCGTATAGTATTTCCATTATGACATGCTACCTTTCTGTACAACAGAGACAAAACACAATGGGGAAACTATTTTATATTTAAGTAATTCTTTGTGCCTTCAAAAGTGCATTCCCTATTTAAAAAAAATAATGAAAGTAAACACTATAATGGCTGTTAACTAGTTAACTTTAATGGGTTGGTTTGGCAGAGGAGGCAGGTAAAATAATGTACTTCCCTCCATTTTTTGGTCCATTTATGGGTGTATGTATTTTCAGATTTAGTTCATGTGTTGGTTTTCTAAACTGAATTTGTGCGTGTGTGTGTGTGTGTGTGTGTGTGTGTGTGTGTGTGTATTACTAGGGATGGCTCTTTGGTTAGGGGATGTCATGGGAAGATAAATGGATATATTTAGAAATGAAAATAATATAGAGACAAAAGAAGTCAATAACTTTTTAGAAAAGAGATTTCTCATCAATTACTTGATTTTCACAATAATCTTGCAAGATAGGTAATGTAGATTTTATTGTCATTTTAAAGATGAACAAATCGAGGTCTATGTGTGTCATATGATTTGTTAAAGGTTTTAGAGCTTGTTAGTAGTGGTGTTGAGACTAAATTTTAGTCTCTTTCTTCTTTCACTTTCTTTCACTTATTACTTTTCCATTTATACTAGATCAGGACCTCTTCACCAGAAGAACAAACTTCTAATTTCATCAAAGTCTTGAAGTAGTAGGGAGTTCGAGTGTGTGTGTGTGTGTGTGTGTGTGTGTGTGTGTGTGTGGGGCATATTATCAGCTATTGATGGAAAACTAGAGGAATTAGTAGCTACCTGCACACTGAGAGAAAGAGCATGATGGGAGTTGGCCTGTGGTTATGAGCTCTTGACTAAAGAGCTTAGCACTAGACCATGTTTTCTGAGAGAGAAATTAAATTATACGTTAAATAGAGGGAAAAGGAGAATGATAATTCTTTACTGAGAAACTTGTATTTTATAACAAAAAGATTCCTGTGTTAGAATCAACCACTTTCCTTTCACTATTTAGTCACCATTAAAATACATTATATTTATTTGCCCTGTGAGAGGCTGCATATTCTTTCCCAGCTTATGATTCTCTAGAACAAAGTATTTTTACATAACATATTATTTCTCTCTTCTGGTATAGGTCCTTAAGTAGCTAAAAATGTCTGAAGCACAATTTCCTAATTTGGATAAGAGGGAGGTGGTGTATCAGGGAGGTTGAATGTATATTTCCTTTATAGGAATAGAACTGGTCAGTCTGAGTTTTTCCAATTCAATCACAGATGCTTTCTAAACTACCCCTGCTCCTTACTTTCCTGGGAGCCAGCTGCCTTTGCTTAGTAATCAGGGACCCAGCACTACATGCATGAATAGTTGAGCAAGGAGCTAATTAGAGATGGAGAAACAAATCAGCCATAAGAATAAAACACTCTTCATTTCTGAACACAACAGGAGGTAAAGTTATAATCAGAATCTCAAATCTATTTTGTGGGTAAGAACTGCAAGAAACTTACAGATATTCAGGGGATGCCTTTAGCCTTCTTATTGGCCTAAGTGGAAGTTTCCTAATGGGTATGAACTCCTTAAAAGGCCTCTTTTGGGTTCCCTATATAAAGAACTGAGTCTCCTTATTCCTTTTTGAGGGAAAGATAGAAACATTAGCAATTGTTGGAACATTCCCTTTACGATGGAATAAGCAGAGTCCTGTACTTTGGAGAGACATTCAATTCATGGACATGTAGCTAGTCTATCCTGTCTCCTCAGTGTATGGATGACAGAGAGGAGAAAGTCAAAATAATAGCTACATTTGGATTGAATTCTATTCCTACAAAGCTTCTTTATCCAAGGC
This sequence comes from Sarcophilus harrisii, assembly GCF_902635505.1. Classification (NCBI taxonomy): domain Eukaryota; kingdom Metazoa; phylum Chordata; class Mammalia; order Dasyuromorphia; family Dasyuridae; genus Sarcophilus; species Sarcophilus harrisii. Next base: position 598,804,888 of record NC_045427.1, read on the forward strand.
AATTACTTAATTATCATCTTCAGTGGCCTCTTCTTAATCCTCATCCTCCTTAATGTTTATTCAGGATTTATTTTGTCTATTTTGGGATAAAATCCTATTGCCCATTCCTAGATAGTACATTTTCTCTTAACTTTCATGAAGCTTTTTTTCCTCCTGGTTCTCCTTCTATCTCCTTACCCTCTATATTTAATCAGTTTTCAGATTCCATTGATTTGACCTTCCTAATCCTTCTCGTATCCATCCTTTCCTCTATAATCAATCTGCTAAGACACCCTTTAAATAATTATTACCTCTCAATTAGACTATTGTAAAACTACCCCTGTCCTTATTTTTGCCTTTGATCTTGCCTCTTTCTAATTTAGCCCTCACACAGCTAAGAAATTAATTTACTAAAAAATAGTTCTCACTGTCACTCCTATGCCCCCAAACTAGTGACCCCCCCAGTATCAATGATAAAATGTCAACAACTTAGCCTTGTGTTTTAGGCCTTCTGAATGGATAAGAATCTGTTTTTCTAGTCTTATTTCATTCTATTACACTTCACATACTCAAAGTATTAGTTAAATTATTTCCTAATTTCATGTTGCCCTTTTTTATCTCAGCATCCTTTTTCTTTCTTTTTGCCATGTCTAGAATGTATTCTCTTCAATTTGCTTGTTGAAATATTTACTTTCTTTAAAGGTCCAGCCCAGGTGCCATTTTATTCATGCACTACCTGCTGATATTCTTTACTTGAAAATGATCCTTCCTTCCATACTGATTTGCAGTACTTTATTTTGATTTTTCTTTCTTTATAATCTATTATCTTTCATGATATATGTCTTATCCTTTCCTACTATACTGTGAAGCTCCTTGAGGACAGGGACTATATTGGTTATCTCTTTGATCCCCAGCAGCCTTGAAAATAGTAGGACTTAATGTTTGCTGAATTGAAATTCACAGAAGATTTGTTCCATTCATACATATCCAGTTTCTATTGAGGGAGCCCTATCATTTAGTCAATGTGAGATTTTGAAGTGCTGGAAGCCTTGGTTGGAGAGAATAGCCATTAGATTGAAAACATGAGGATGCTTTTGACTGGGGTCACTTCATTCTAAGAACTAGACTCATTACTAGAGTTTACTTATCAAACCTGTGGGGAATACTTAGTTCATGAATACAACTACCATCTGGATCAAACCAGATGTATAATGGGGTTATAGAATAAGGTATCCAAATATTGGTAACTTTATTTCTTTCCATATTTCTACCTATAGGTTTGAGCTAAATAACTTGGTTTTCATTTATATAAGAAGTTCACAAGTTAGAAACTTGGAATTTTTTTGGGGGAGAGGCAAGATATATGAAAGAAGGCCATAGAATGCAAGCTTATAACTTTAGATCTGGAAGGGTACTTATGGATCATCTGGTAGAGGGGTTTGTAGCTTGGATTCTGGAAAACATTTTATATGGTTAGCTAGGTGGTACAGTGGACAGATCACTGACTCCTTGGAGTCAGGAGGACCTGAGTTCAGATTTGGCCTTAGATATTTACAAGCAGTTTGACTCTGGACAAGTCCTTAATTCTCATTGTCTCCAGAAAAATGGATAACTATATTTTATTCTATTTTCTATATTTTAAAACATTATCTTGAGGCAGGGTTCATTGGCTTCAGCAGACCATCCCAAGGGTCCATTAAAAAATTAAATGCTTCTGATCTTGTCTAGCATTTTCATCTTGAAGATAGAAAGCTGATATAAGTTGGACTAGTTCTACTGAGGTCACATTATTATGATTCTTTGATTGGGAGATCGGGAGAAATGATGAGAGCTGGAACTCAAAACCCACCTCCTCTGACTTCAAACCTCCAGAGAGTAGATTTGGTTGGATATTGTTGCAGAAATACAATTGCCGAAAATATAGATATTTGTGACTTTTCAAAGGTGTAGTTAGAATTCATTTCAGATAGACATGAATCAATGTCCAGCTGAGATTTACTCACAATTGGCAGAACAGAGAACAGTGTTAGTTAATGAAGCCTGCACTAGAGCCACACAGGTAATCACCCTGCTCTCTTTTTTTGCCCTCTTCTTCTCTTCCCAAGACAGTTCATTCCCTTCGAAAAATACATCAACCTACAGTAGCAATTTTCCTCCATGACAGCTATAAGTAAAAGTAGTTGAGTATTTCTAACTCTTCACAGACTGTTCTCTTAGTTCCCTGAGAGCAGTCTAAATCTGAAAAGGGAAAAATTGGCCTTGATTATTGAGTGATATCTTTCACAGAAAACTTCTCTCCTGAAGTTGCTGACCAGGAGTTGCCAAGAATACAGAGGCTGGCCATGAGTAGGACAAGTGTAGACCCCTTCTTTCATTAATTTTACAAGCATTTATTAAGTGGTCCTTATGTGTCAGGCATTGGGCCAGAGGCTGATGATATAAAGACAAAAATTAAAGATGTCCTTACCTCAAGATCCTTACATTCTATTAGATAAAAATTCTCATCTAACTGAATACAACATATGTGCAAAGCCATTTCCAGAGAGAAGGGCACTAGCAATAAGGGGGAACTGAATAAACTGTGTGTATGAGCTAAAGAATGAAATTCAGATCTTGTCATTTCTACTGCCATGATATGTCCCCTTATTTTCACTCACACAGCCATCACTGTAGTTCAGTCCCTTATCATCTTAAACCTGGATTGCAATGATTTTCTAATTAGACTCCCTGCCTCATCTTTCCCCACTTTAATATATATTCTACATAGATATCCAATCTCTCTCTCTCTCTCTCTCTCTCTCTCTCTCTCTCTCTCTCTCTCTCTCTCTCTCTCTCTCTCTCTCTGTGTCTCTCTGTCTCTGTCTCTCTGTCTCTCTCTCTCTGTGTCTCTCTGTTTCTGTCTCTGTCTCTCCCTCTCTCTCTCTTTCCCACAGTTGAAGGTTACAGAGTTATTGTGTTAAGTATCTGAGGATGGATTTGAAGTCAAGTCATCTTGAATTCAGGGCCAGTGTTCTATCCATTGCACCATCTAGCTGCCCACAAATGATATTTATAAGGTATATGTCTGACTGTGTCACTCTTCCAATCCCTTCACCCCCCCACTCTAATTCTCTATCATCACTAGGATCAAATATAAACTCTTTTGTTTGATATTTTGGGTCACGGCCCCATCCTGTCTTTCCAGTTTTCTTTTACTGTTTCCTTACCATTAGCCTGCCTGTTCTTTACAAATGATACTCCAACTACCACCTCTGTGCTTTTATGCTAACTGTCCCCTATACTTGTAATTCCTCCTTCTGCACCACCATCCCTGAATCCTTAGTTTCCTTTAAGACTTAGCTCATATGCCACTGAATTTTTCCTGCTTTTCCTAGTTGAATGTTTTGAAAATTTCCAAGAGGGACTTTAAAAAGTCTTACCTAGAGATGAAGAGATATACTAAATAACCTTGGAAGGTTCTTTCCAAGTCAATGGTTCAGTGAAGAGACAACAGTTTCTTTTCTGGTAAATAGGCATTTGATCAATTATTCGAAATCTTATTTGCCTACAAAGCTGCCAAAACCATAATGGTTTATTATGTAAATATGTATTTAGCTCATTTTAAAAATGCTTAGCTGACAAACTATAATGTTTCTCTTGAGACCTTTAGGTACAGCTTGTGAAATCTGAGGAATTTTTAAGGCATGCATACTGTACAATAGATTGTTAGTTTATTTTGTAGCTTCTTAAAATTGCTCATCAAATGTTTATAGAAAGAAGGCACGCATTTTGAATACAATACATTGCCCTTCATTATGGGAATGTGTGACTTTTGACTTACTATTTGTAGGTTGTGTATCCTGACTCCTTTTTCTAGTTGTGAACACGGATGGGTTGTGCAGTTCCATCCATGCTCTCTCACTTGTCACTTTTCTTACTTAGAGCAGAGATTTGGAGAATGCTGACTAGGGTGAGAGGGATATTCTATCACTCTTGGGGTTAGCTTTATAAAAACTGACACAATAAATCAACAATATGTTATAAAATATACTCATATTGATAGATATGTGACCTCAATGAAGCAGAGGTAGTGTATGGTTCAAAGAGCTGTGACTTGAAGACAGAGAACCCATCTATCAGGGAGCATTTACTGTACAGAAACTATGTTAAGTTCTGGGAATATAAAGCAAAATAGTCCTTGTTTTCAAGCAATTTATCTTCTAATGAGGAAGAAAACTTCATGTGTTTGTGTATGGATGTATAATAAATGTATGTATATTTACCTCCTATTTCCACATAAGAAACCTATATGGTAAAATGAAGATAATTTAAGAGAAAGGCACTAATAGATGTGGGGAGTGGAAAAAGCCCATGTGACTTTGGACAAGTTATTTTGTCTTTTTGTGCCTCAATTTTTTCATCTTTAAAATGAGAAAATTGAACCAGATGAGCTTCAATGTCCCTTTGAGGGAGATCTACTCAGTGTTTTGGAGGACTTCATTTAAATTTTTTAACATTTCATGGAAAACAGTGCAGCAATTGTCCTATCTGTTGTACAAAACTCATTTCCTTTTCCAGCTAAATCTTTTACATTTTGTGTGAAATTATAACATTTTATTATCATTCAGTTTTATTTGTAAATACCTTAGGATGAACTGGTTTAGTTGTGACTATCCTAGTTTTCCTCTTTATATCTTTTCACATTTTTCTCAATTGGTACTATTTGTAGTCTTTTGTTACCTTCCTTGGCTATCAAAAGCCTGCTAGACAAAGAATTCAAGTGAATACTAGTTAAAATGATGACCACAATTGATGGATAATGACTGATAGTCTATTGTATATAATCATATCACCAGCATGTCAAAATAGGTCAGAATTTAAGAGATAATAACAGTAGTACTAATCTTCAAGTCACAAAGATCTGTCACCTACCATTTATGTGACCATATTCAAGTCATAACCTCTCAGTCTAGCATCTCTAAGGCTATGAGTTAGAGATGAATTGAGGATCTGTATTAATGGAAGAAGTTGCAGGAAAAATGTAGAATGTAAAACAAGAGATAGGATTTGCTACCTGGTCTGGGATGGGTTGAGCCAATAGGTATAAATTTAAGTGGATTCAGTCATGTAGGTCAGAGGAACAAAGGGATAGGCAACCAAGCAAATATCATGACTAGAAAAATAATTTAATCTCTTCTACATCTCTTAGAATGATCCATTTAAATCTTTCATGACATATGGACATCTCTTATTTCCTTGAAGTTTTCCAGGGAATGAGAGGTAATCAGAATTTTTGGAGTGGTATATTAAATGATTTCCTCTCACTTTGTCTTAAAATTAAAATGAACATTTATGAACAGAACTGAACAAACAGAACTGAAAAGGATTTCAAAGAGCTATATTTTACCTAGAATGAGCCCAGCTGGACACTGGGTAGAAATTCCTGGGGAAATTAAGATGAATTCTCTCTCAGAAAAATTCTCAGACTATTGCTGACTTAGGTCAGCAACCAAAAATGGAATTTGGTTGGTATTGGGGGTGCAGTTATATATATGTCCTTTTGACACTCATCAATATGGCTTTTATACTTTTATAGGACTTCAGAGTTTGCTAAGAATTTTCACATAAACTATTCAATCAATTCTCTGACAAATTCTGTGAAATAAGAAGATTATGTATTGTATCCCTTTAAAGAGGAAGGCACTACTGGCTGTTTGCATACTTGGTAGTCATCATTTTTTTCCCACCAACAGGCCCTAGGAATCAGTTTATTGTTTTCTTTTACTTGTTCTAGTTTCCATTACTTCTCCAACTGCAACTGTTTTTCCCCCAACTTCACCTGCAAAAGGATATAGCAATATTATTTATTTTTGTCTATGGTCCTTACAATTAGCATACAAGTCATCCTTAGGGATGAGTTTTACAATTTTTTTTTAAACTACAAATCACAAAAAATAAACATAGAAGGATTAAAAGTTTAAAAAAATGCCCATTTACTTTCTCTGGGTTTCAGCTTTCTCATCTTTAAAATACAAGAGGTTTGTATGAAATGATCTTTAAGTCCCTTCCTAACCATTTCCTATGATTCTATGAAACATGAATTTAACCATTAATTTTTCTCTTCCATGAGAGTATATCATGAATAATCCCTAAAATTTCTTATTTTTCTTCTAAATATTATTTAGAAGTTAACTGAGTGAGTTGTGTTGGTAGAAGCTTTAGGTAGATTCAATTTGGTTGCTCAATACCTTAGCCCCTCTGAGATTTGCTTTCCAATTATAGATCTGGATGTCTAACTTGAAGGCTTGTGTCGGCAATATCATGGAACCATAGAATTTGAAAGGTTGGAAGGACCTCAGTTTCATACAGGTATAATACATTCATGAAAGGAATAACCGTTGTAGCATACCCAACAGGTGATTATCCAGCTTCTGCTTGAAAACCCCTAGGGAAAGTAGCCCCCTGCCTTTTGACATAGCCAGTTTTACTTTTGGACAGCTTTAATTTGTTAGGAAGTTTTCCCTGACATTTTTCTTAAATTTATTTCTTTGTAATTTATACCCATTGTTCCTGATTCTTCCCTCTGTGACTAAACAGAACAAGGCTAATATCTCTTTGATGTGACAGGCCTTCTAATACCCAATTGTAGCTCTCATTTACTCCCTCTTCTAACTCTTCTTTTCTTCAGGGTAAACATGCCCAATTCCTTTAACTGATTCTAATAAGTCATTGTCTTAAGGCCTTTCATTATCCTGATTGTCCTCCTTTAGATATTTTTCAGTTTATCGCTTTAATTTCCTAAACCAGAGTGCCCAGAACTTAATTCAATAGTTTATATTGGATCTGAAAGAAGCAGAGTGCTGTGGGACTATCATATGTCTCTCCCAAAAGTTATACCTCTCTTAATGTTTGCCCAAATCATATTAACTCTTTTTGGACTATTATATTGTGCTGCTGACTCCCTTCTTATGTAGTTTACTAAACCCCAGACCCTTTCAGAGTAACTGTTATCTAATTACACTTACCCCATATTATATTGAGAATTTTTTTCCTTTTACCCAAGTGTAAGACTTTCAGTTACTCCTTATTGAATGTTATCTTATCCTCTCCTTCCCCTCACGTAGAATTCATGTATTTTCCCAAAGCTTTATGCTATCCAATAAGAATCTCAGTTATTTTCATTACTCTAAGTCTTAATTACTATTGATCCTTGATCCAAACTGTCTGTATAATAAAGACCTTTCCCTATCTGGTTTCCAAGGTTTCCTCTACTGGCCTTTAGGTCTTCATTCTTCCATCTTCAACATCTTGGATATTAAAATGATCATAGTTTCTAGAATTTTTCCCTCATACCTGACAAATAATATTTCTCTTGATTAGTTCCCTGAAACAAATTTACTGTCTGGAAGCCATGGTTAGTTTTGCTTTTAACTGAAGATTGATATATTCATCTACTGTTTTTGACTGAAAAAAAGTCATCTTGGCCATCTTGGTCACAGTTTTTTGAAACTTTGGGGCCATAAGGCTGAAGACACCATGATCATCCTTTCTGAGCATGACTTCATGCAGCTTTCTGCCTGAGTTCCCCCCAAAGATTTAACTTCTTTTCTGTTAAAAAATCTATATGAGTTATAGGACTTCCCACCAAGTTCCTTTTCCTGGGATGCCCTCAGATTCTAGTTCACTGGCAAAATTTCATGAAACACATCTAGGTCTTTTAACTCCAACTCTAGTGCTTGTTGCACTGCTTCCTATTTTGACCACAAATCTATTTATTACATAATGATAATAATAACAATTGACATTTGTCATTTTCAAATTTACAAAATACTTTAAATAGATTATCTCACTTGGGTTCACAACAACCCTATGAAATAAATACTTATATGCATTGTTACTGCCATTATATAGATGAGAAAATTGAGGTTTAGAAAGGTTAAGTCACATGCCTATAATTATATAGCTAATCAATACCAGAGATAGGATTTGAACTCAGACCTTCCTGAATCCAACTCTATCCCCTGTTCTAGGTTGTTCATGTACTTATTAGCAACTTGAAAATGGGACACTTTAAGACTATGCATCTTGAGTCATAGAATCAAGTGATTCAATTTCATTAATTTGGGAATAATCGTACTCTGGGATATTGCAAAGAAGCAGTTGTGGTGAAGTGAAAAGAACATTTCAACTAGAATCAGTAGACTTGAACTTGAATTCTGACTTGTCATTTACCAACTCTGGGACTGGAAAAGTCAGTTTTCTCATCCATGAAATGGACATAATTATACTCAATAGAGTTGTTATGAGGGTAAAACAAGATAACAATGAACATTTCCCACGACTATTTATTTTTATTCTTTACTTTGTATCACTTTAAAATGTTTTTGGTGCCCTTTTTTTTTTCAATTGTTTCTAGATATGCTTTCCAAATTCCCCCCTAACTATTCAACAAAACTTCCTTTGAACAAAGAGAATAATTAAGCTGCTATGGTTATTATTACAGATGCTGACACATGGCTCTTCTCAGATTTTGATTATTTCAGCTTTTTGGATGGTCAGCTGAACCGCTGACAAAACCAGTTATTTAGGTTTCTACATCTGAAACAGTTAAGCTTTTAGGCATAGGCTTGTGACCCGCTACTCACTGGGTTCTTTCTCTTTAAAATTAGGCTGATATGCAGATTTATGATATGCAGATTGGTAATTTCTACTTCTCTCCTCTCACTGTTACTTCCCTCACTTGCAGTATTCTTTTTAGTTCCTCTATATCTTAACCCTACTTCATTCTTTAAGACCCCAGTTCAAGTCCCAATTCTTCCACGAAGCCCTTGCTGACTGTTCCAGCCCATACTGCTGTAGTCTTTTGGATAATTTTGGATTTCTATCAGAGGATTATGTACTTTTAAAAAAATAAGAGTATGACTTGTCTCTTCAACTAGACTATGACCAGAGACTTCTTTTCTATTTCCTTTATATCTCTCCCAAATCAAGCAAAGTACTGAAGATATACTTGTTGGAGTTGGTTTAGAGATGGAAGGAACCCTTTGAGATTCTAGTCTCCTTATTGTACAGATGAAGAAACTGAGCCTGAGAGTTTAAGTAAGTTGACTAATTGACTATATAGAGCTAGTTAAATGTTGGAGGCAGCACTTGGGCTCAAGTCTTCCTGACTCAGTCTGATGCCCTCTCCATAATAATGCACTATCTTAGAGAATCAGGGGTAGAATTTTAATTGTGCTTAAATGATATTGAAGAAATTGTTTAAACATTCTAAATCTCAATTTCTTTATCTGTGAAAGAGAAGGTTTGGATTAGGTGAACTCAAAAGTCCCTATCTGTTGTAAATCTATGATATGTAAAATGGGGATTATAATATTTGTTACCTACTTTTTAGGTTGTTGTTAAGAAAGTGTTAAGCCTTAAAATGCCATGAAAATGTGAACTTTGATTAATTGATTGGTAGGAGAGTTAGACATAAATCTGTGTGGCACTATTTGCACAGGTTGGCTTTGTACAAACTAAATTGGCTTTTGAAGAAATTAGAGGTTTTAACTGTTTATTACAAAGAGACATCTGGCTCAGTATTTTGGCTAGAGTGTAAAAAGTACTTCAGATTCCCAGAGGGAAGTTTTCCTAAGGAGAATATCTAAAGCAAAATCAATTGAACAGAATAACCTTACAATCTTTTTTTCCCCATGAGCTTAGTTTTGCAGTTAGGTTCAATTAGATGGTATAATTAATAGTATGGAGTTAAGAAGACCTGAGTTCAAATCCTATAACAAGCACCAGTTATGTTTTCCTTGGCATTTCACTTAACTATTCTTAGCCTCAGTTTTTTTAATCTGTAAAGGGGTAATAACAATAGCATCTAAGTTACAGAGTTGTTTTAAAATGTCAATGAGATTATACATCTAGATGTGTATAAATATATCGCTTTTTAAAACTTTTAGTGCTTTATAAGTAATTCTAATCATTATTACTCTTAGAAGAGAATTAAAGAACGAAATTGGTGAGTCTGTGTCTAAATAATAGGATAATTGATTGATATGTACAAACTTCAAAAGTTACAGAACAAGAAGCTAAAAGTCTTCTTTTAGAATAGGACCACAGGACCATAAAAACTTTAGTTGAGTCCTCTGCTTTTACTTTGCCATGGTAAGTAAATGATGATGATGATGAAGGTGGTAGTAACTAACATTTACATGTCAAGTACTATGCTAAGCAAATTACAAATATCTCACTTGATCTTCAAGTAATTGTGGGAGGTAGGTGCTATTATCATTCCCATTTTACAATTGAGGAAACAGAGGCAAACAGATTAAATAACTTGGTCAAGGTTACATATCTAGCAACTAAGTGGGCAACTGACTTCCTGGTCAGTAAATAATGGGTGACCACAGGAATGTGAGTTGTCCCTGCAGAGCCCTTTTGTATGATATATATTTAAGGAAAAATGATTTTCAGGGTGGGAATTAGGAGGTTTATTGGAAAAAATGGAACTGAGAAGAGAAGCGCAAAGTTGAGAGTCATGGGAGAAAATTTGGCTTGCAGCAACAAAGATGTTGGGCCATCTAGGTTCAGGCTTTCTTATTCCATGCTGGAGGAAAAGTTAGAAGGAAGGACAAGGAAAAGTGTCATTTAGTAATAAGAAGGGGTTGCCATGCAGAGCTCTGGGAAGCCAGGGAGGTGTTTAAAGTCATCAGAGGACTGAAACTAGGCAGATTATTTTGGCTTCTTTTAAGGCTTCTTTTGTCAACTGCACCTTCCATAAAAGCTTTAAGGGAACCATACATCACCTTAGTGGGAACCAAGTCCAATTAGGTTAGGGCTTTTCCTTTGGGAAAGATTCCTGCCTCTAGGAATCTTCAGACAGCAAAAGAATCAAGAATGAATGTAAAGAGGTTCACCCATTTGAAGAACAATTGTGATAGCCCTGTTCATGATCTGTGTCCAAGAACAAAGGACATTTATTCTTATCTTTTTGGTTTGAAAAATGCTTTACAAACATTATCTCATTTGATCCTTTTAATAACCCAGGGAAGTAATTACTAGCTCCATTTTGAAGATAAGAAAACCGAGACTTAGAAAGATCAAGTGATTTGTCTACAATTATCCTATGTCCTAGCAAATATGTAAGATGAGTTTTGAACTTCCCTATGTGTCCTTATGAACCTGAACTTTCACACCTTGTTCCTGAATAAGTAAATATTCATTATTGAGCCTTATATGATAGGCATCTATGCTATAACTGCCTAGAAAAAGCCTTTTGGATTTGTGCATGCACATAATGGCTTAGTTCTCAAAGATTGGCCCCTTGTAGGACTTGTCTCTGTATTATTGATCATCACGCTGTCAGGAGGCACCTGAGATGTTTGGGCTAGGTCCCCTTACTCATCCTTCATAGTCAAAGCACCACAGGAAGAGGCTGGAAGTGGCTACCACCCATAAATCAGCATCACTGCCCCACAGAAATGGCTGGGAGAGATCTTTGATTTCAGAGCCATTTCTGCCGCCACGCTTTATGGGCCCCTACAAATTTTAGAGAGTAAATCATTAATATCCAATTTTGGGAAGTCAGTGGAATGTAACTGCAGCGTCGGCAATGTAAATGAAAAGTATAAAGCTATCAGCAGTATATTAATTTTATCGTGCTCAAAACAGAACAAGGAGCAGTAGTTTATAGGTACAAGCTAGCCTGGCCTGAAGGGGTAAGCCAGCCATTATCAGGGTAGATTAATTCCTATGGCAAAAGGCTTAATACTATCTAGAGTTTTTCAGACCCTAGCAATTTGCTTGTGGAGAAGATAGAAAAAAAGTTTCTGCAGAGTTTAAAGTGTTTCTTGAGAAATATGTCATTTTATTTCTCCTACTCTGACAGTGTGGCGTGGGATACTGGACTTGGTAGCAGGAAGATGAACTTAAATTCCATTTATGGCAGTTTTTAGTTGTATGACCATTGACTAGTCATTTGTCTTCTCAGAGACTCAGCTCCCTCTTTTTTTAAAAAATGAATAACAGTTGTATCTAGCTCATATGGTTTTTCCTTGGACTTTTCAAATGTTATTTAATTTGGCACACATTTCAAGTTTTTTTTTTTCCTGAAATTATCCAAGCTGGATAATCTGCCTCTATTCAGGCAATATCTATATTGTAATTTTTTAGTATCTTAAAATTTATAGATGAAGAAACTGAGTACCAGAGAGATGACAATGACCTTCTTAGAGTTATAATTAGTGACAGTACTAGAATCCAGGTTTCTAGACTTCTTACAAGGCAGTCTCAATAACTTTAAAAAAAGATTTTTTATTTGCATGTATATGATTAGGAAGTATTTGTTGATATCTTCTCTGGCTCTTTCTCTCTTTTTCATCTGGCTTAGATTTGGTCCTGAGGAAATATGCATGTCTTATGAAATGTGAAAGATTTAGTCAACTTGTAATAAAGCTAATAATTAGAAGATTGTTGATAACCTTGGGCAATTTCAACAATTCTAGCCCAAATTTTAATTCTTCTTGAATCTAGAGTGTGTGACCAAGATTTATGAAATCGAATTCAAAAATAGACCCTAATCCAAGGCAGGAATGATGGCTAAAGATGCGAAAGGACATCTGACCCTCATCTGATCCTATATTACTAGAGCTGTGATGAACTGAAGAGAGAGCTGCGTTTTTCTTATGAAGAACTTCCAAAGGTTTTTACTTTACTTTATTGGCAAAGATTATATAGGCAACACTTGAGCTTGTCTTGTTTAATTGTAGAATGATAGTTGCTTTGTGGAGCTGAAGAGCAACATCAAGGTTATAACAGCTGGGAGAACAACATTTGAAGCTGTTTACTGGTAGTAGCAAGTTGCTGTATAGTCACCCCCAAAGAGTACAAATTGCTGGCCAAGATGATAGCAGAGCAGCAGAATTATGGAGGTATGCTTCAGGCAGAGAAATGTGTCTATAGGATACTGTTAAGTGACTGGAAATTTAAACTGATCCTCATTTGGAATTAATGATAATTAATAATTTAAAGATTTGTGCTTCATTTTCATCAAATCAATAAAACATTTTCTGATAGAATGGTGAATGGCATAATTACAATTTGGGGAGTCAGTCTCACTATATTTTATGATATCATGTAGAGATTTTCCCAGGTTTCCTAGAAGTGGGAAACATGAACAAACAATATAGAATGTTGGATTTTGAATCATCTGATTTTCTAAAATGAGGAGACTGAAATAGGGTATTTTTAAGATTCCTTCCAGATATAAGAGCCTATACTTTAGATTTGGTCACAAACTTGCTAAGTATTTATCACACATGTGAACTTGGGAACATCATTTTCCATGCCAGAGGATTATCTATCTTTCTGTTTACATGGTGACCTGGCTCCCTTTGCCAGTGTGGTGAAATAGAAGAACCCATTCTTAGAACAATGTTTTAAATATATAAAAAATATTCACAGAACTTCAAAGGAAACAGATTGTGTCAAAATATAATAATCAAGATAAAAAAAATTTATAGACTACAGGTTAGAGACTTCTGGAGATGCTCTCCAAGGTCCCGTTCACTCTGTTTTTACTTTAAGAATTCCCCTAAGATGTATTCAATCCTTTCCTAGTGTGATACGCTAATACCAGCTTTACACTCATAAATATGTTTTTTTCTGCTGGGCTTATTTTAGTACATTCATGAATTAATTATTTTGAACACTCCTTTCAGTAATACAGATCACAGTTCATCCAAGCTCTGCTCTTACCCTCCTATAAATCCTCTTCTTTGGAAGAGTTCAGTGATTTGTAGGCCTTCCTTTAGGTCTTTGAGCATTCACTCCATTGGTGCCAAAGAAGTTCTCTGGCTGGCTGTTTGTTATCCCTCAATATTGTTAGATGAGTGACCAATTTCCTTTCCAGAGATAGCTGCATGGTGCAGTGGACAGAGTGCTTGCTGGGCCTGGAATCAGGGCCTGAATTCAAAGGTGACCTCAAATACTTGGACAAGCCCCTTAATTTGTTTATCTCAGTGTCCTCTACTGTAAAATGGGAATAATAATAGTGCTTACATCTCTGAGTTGTTGAAAGGAACAAAAAAGATAATATTAATAAAGTACATAGCAGAGTCTAACATAATAGAAGCAAAATAGATCCTATTATTATTTTCATTATTGTAATTTCATGGATGATATTTTAAGGGTGATTTTTTTTGCATATGAGTCATTAATGGTTAATAGGTTGTCCTTTAATTATGTGCCCCACATGTCTCTCCATTGCCCTTTGAGTCATGGGTCGCTGATTTTTCAGGGATCATTGTTTTTCATGATTTACCAACTATCTAGAATCTTTGGAAGACTATTTGTATTAAAGGATGGAATTTTGTGTCAGAGATACACAATTTCCCCACTAGATCCCACCTTCCTATTCTATTCCTGTTCAACTCTAAGATTAGTTCACTGTTCATCTGAAGTTTCTGTCCAAGTGATGGATTTGGTCAGACCACCCCTTCTGGATGGAGAGGGAAAATATAAATAGACAGTTAGCATGATTGATGAATGTGCATGAAGATACTCAGAAGGATTTCTATTCCAAAGGCATTCTACCAACCCTTTTGTTTATGTTTTTTTCCCAATCTCATACTTGAAAGATAGTGTGATATAGTGGAAGAAATGCTTGAAATTGGGTAAAATCTTAACTAGATAGAACTTACTAAACATAGTAGTACTCAGTAATGGATACACACCTAGATATAGACAGAGACAGCCAGAGAGAAAGAGAGAAAGAGAGACAGAGACAGAGCCAGAGACAGAGAGAGGAGGTACTGGGCTAGAATTTTATCTGTTTGCCCTTTTAAATATAATTAGAATATTATTAGTTTAGGGGATGTAGTGTTAAAATTCAAGATATACTCCTAATCACCATTTCTTATTGTCTAAAGGAAGGTTTGAAGCTTTTTATCCAAGGCTTGACTCCTTTCCCACCAGATACTAATTGCATAATGAACACACATATCAGATAGCAAAAAAAAAAAAAAAAAAAAAAAAAAACAAACAAACCCTATCCAAATCTATAGCTGAGCAAAAATCAGACAGTATTCATATGAGAATCTATAACAGACAATATAGATTTAAGGAGCTCTCCCTTGGGAGTGAGGTAACTTTATCTCCCAAGGGGAAAATTCTCCAAAGTCTCTAGTGTAGCAAGCTGGAAATGAAGACATGATTAAAGTTTTACAACTTCTCCTTTAAGCAACATGAACTGTATTACCTCTTTTCTCTCAAAGCAGGAATCCAGAGAGACCCAGATAGACTAAAGAAATTAGATACTTCTCTCCTCTCACTAATTCTACTCCATTTATTATATAGGATGGGACTCTGATCTCCCCCCCAAAAGGAGAAATCCCCATACCAATAGTTTTTGAGATTTATGTCACCCATGTAATAATTCGTGTCAAGGATTTAGAGCAGCAGGGAGCAGGTTTCAGGGAAGCATTTATAAGGTAGCAAAAGGGATAAATACTATTTAGCATGCCCTGAGCAGAAAATATTTTCTTAAGCTCTTCTTACGTGCCAGACACTAAAGGCAAAGAACAAAAGTGAAACAAGGAATTCAAATTGATGGGGTAAGGAGGCACAAAATGTACATATATAATAAGTATATGAAAATATGCACAAGATAAGTACTAGGATATTTTTGGAGGAGGAAATATTCAATGACTGGAAATTAGGAAATATCTCCAATAGGAAGTATTTGAACTGAGCTATATCAAAAACTAAGGATTCTAAGAGACTGTGATAAAGTGGGAGGGCATTGTGGGCATGGGTGGAGCTAAATGGCTAAGCATGGGTTTGAATCAAATGACCCTTTCCATCTCTAAATGTATTATCTCCAGGCAGATGTCTTCAGGTTTATATATCCACTCCTTGACTTTCTCCTTAGCTTTTATCTTGAATCATTCACTGACTCCCAAACATTTTGAATGCCTCATAGGCATCTCAAAGTTAACATAGATAAAGCAAACCATGTTTCCCTAAGCAAATCCACTTCACTGTTTTCCTTACTCAGTCTCAATTATTTCATTTATATACTCAGTTGGCAAAACTTGTTTTTCTTTACAGCATCTTTCAGATATCTTTCCTTCCATCTGTCCTTTATAGATCTACTACTGTAGTTCAAGCCCTCATTACATGTTTTTTTTCTGGCCTTCCAAATAGTCTTTTTTAAAAAATACATTTATTTTACTGTTCAAGTTTCTCATTATCTCATCCATTTTCCATATAGCTGCTAAAATGGTTTCTCCCCCAAAAATATATGACTGCATGTTATCTCCCCCAACCTCACTACAAACTTCAATAATTTCTCATCACCTTGACACTTAAATATAAACTCTACTGGCTGACACTGACAACTGCCCCATTCATACCTTTCCAGTCTCTTTAAATTTTTCATGTACTCTATTGGCCAATCATATTGGTCCATCTGCTATTCAATGTATAATATATTACTTCTCCCATTCCTCCTCCTCTAGC
The DNA here is from genome assembly GCF_902635505.1 of Sarcophilus harrisii. NCBI lineage: Eukaryota > Metazoa > Chordata > Mammalia > Dasyuromorphia > Dasyuridae > Sarcophilus > Sarcophilus harrisii. The sequence continues at coordinate 598,821,355 of NC_045427.1, forward strand.
TATATACCACATGTACTCCCTCTTCACTTCTGCCATCATTTCCTTTAAGACTCAGCTCAAGTGCCACCTTTTCCAAGTGCCACCTTTGTTAGTACTTTTCCTTGCCATATGTGTGTGTGTATGTGTGTTTGTGTGTGTGTTGCCTCCCCTGTTAGGGTATAAGCTCTTTGAGAACAGGAACTCCTTTTTCTTTTTGTTTTTGTTTCTCCAGTACTTTGCATGGTGCCTGGCACTGAGATGCCCTCTTTCACTTGAACAAAATCTTACACACTCAATTTACATCCATTGGAATGCTTCCCTTGTTAACCTTTTGAACACATTTCTTTTTTTCTTTTTGATCTCAAATGACTAGATCTTGTCTGAATGAAGAAGAAATCTGTAGACAGATGTACCTGCATTGGTTATACATAAAGATGGCATATTAAAAGGAAATACAGTTTCATAAAGGATACATGACAGTTCTTAGCATAGTCTCATATGTGGTAAGTGCTAAACTACTGTCAATCAATTAGCTAGATGATCCTTGAAGACCTTAAAAAGAAATCCAGGTTTAGGATTCAGAGAAGCCATTTTCAAAAGACATGTGTCAATGATATATAGGAAATAATTATAAACTATTGAGTTTATACATATATTTATATATATTTATATTATATATATTAATATATAATATAATATAATAATATATAAAAATAAATATATAAATATATATTATATATTATATAATATATTTATATATAATATTTATATTATACATAATATATGTAAGTATTTTATATAAATATAAATGAGTAATTATATATTTGGGTACTTCTGTTTTGGGAGGTTTGAAGCAAGATAATTATTAGACTCATCTATCTGTCTATCTATGCATCTTTGTGATGAGACAAAAATACTGAACCTCAGTTTCCTCATCCATAAAGTGAAGGAAAAATTTCTTACACTTCTTGTACTTAGGTTTTGCAAAGCACTTTGTACTTAAAGTACTACATATAGAGTAGCTATTATTGTTCTTGTGCTTGTTATTTTGATCATCTTTCATTTTCTTAATCTGATCTCCTATAATATCAGTTCTGGTAAACAAGAACATTTATTCTTATTCCACAAAGACCTCTTCATTCATCAGAGACATTTTTCCTCTAGTCCTGGAGATGAGTCAAGCTTAGGATACCATTTCTTTTGGGTCATCACAGTGATACTAATGCCAGAAAGAATCACTTTCTATAGCAAGTTGCATAATTGGAAGCCTGGTTAGGAGATGCAGAAGCTATTTCAATAGATTTATCCATACTTATCCTTCCTCTAAAAGGTGCTTCTTTCTTTCTCTCCTTCCTATTACCCCCCTCTTCAACTTCCCCTTATCACTTGTTTCTATTGACTACACACTTTCCTTGGCTCTAAAAATAATCAATTTACTGCTGTACTTCACATTAACTATTCAAAGAAACAAACAAAACAAAATCACACATCAGATATCAGTTTCTTTGTGGGCAAAATGCAATCTAAATAACAGAAGCATCCAAGGGAAATGACCTTGTTTATCTTGTTCATTTCTCCCATTTTGTCTCACTTAAAGAGGATGAAAATCAGATTCTTTTTGCCTGGTGATCTGCAATGCAGCGTGCGCAGCTTATGACAGTTATGAATGCCAAGAAGAGGCTATTAGGGCTCCTGAATGTCACCAGCAGAACAGAAGGGGGCTTTTCCTAATTTCACCAGCGACCATTGATAATGAAAGACAATGCTAAAGAGTCATTAGAGAAATGAATCAACTAAGACCTTTTGCTGTAAATCTGCACGCTGAAGGTTTCAATGAAATCAGGCTGACGATAACAGCAAAAAAATGAACTTCTGAGACATATTTGTATTATAACTCATTGTGAGGAAGGGTACTTTCAACAGAGATATCCAGTGCACTGGGGGACAGAAACGACTTGTCAACAGCTAACATTGATATAGTACTTTAAAGTTTGCAAAGCACAATCCAAATATCATCTTATTTTAACCTCCCAACAACCAGAGGTAGGGAGTATTTTTGTCCCCATCTTACACAGGAAGACATTGAAGCAGACTGAGATCAAGTGATTTGCTCAGGATTATATAGCTGGAAAATATCTGAAGCCAAATTTGAACTCGGATATTTCTGCCTCCAGATCCAACATTCTATCTATTCTACCACCCTGGAAGGGGCACCTGCCTTGGGGAAGAGAATAGTCAGTTTGAATAGCTTCTTTTGACAAGGATTCAGCTCTCATGCATCCTTTCCTGCTGGTCTATGGTACGCATTTCCCCCACAATCTGGTGTTAATAATAACAGACCTTGATTTGGTGTTTTAAAGTGTGTGTTTGTGTGTATATAAAGTGTGTACATATATATATATAAAGTGTATATGAATATATATACATATGAAACATGAAAAATATATTCATATACATGAAATATCATGTGTATATGTATATATATGTTTACATTATAAGTGTACATTCATCCCTACATGTATGTTTATACAGGTAAATATTATATGTTATGTATATGTGCACATGTATGTCTGTGTCACACATACATATTGCCCAAGTTCACAAAATTAGTCCCAGAGAAGGGTTTTGAGCTAAGATCTTAACTTAGTTTAGCATACCATTCACAAGCTCATTCTTGAAGTAAGGCGGTTGGGACTCTGCTGTTAGACAAGTGTTGGAATTGGGGAGAAGAGTATATTAATAAAAGTGGGGACAATATTTAATTCAAATGATTAATTCACATATGACAAGTGAACTTGTCATTTAATAATCAATATGCTCAGAAGCTCGAACCTTTGTTTTTTCAGTTATTTCAGATTTGACTCATTATGCATATAATTCAAATACATTTTCTCAACTAATTTAAAAAAATGTTTTATTCAAATTACATTAAGATTGATGAAAAATGTTCTGTAGTATGTTTTAAAGTAAAAAAAAAAGATAAATGTGCTTTATTATGTTTCTTCATTCTTCTAAACTTGTGTAAATCTTAGGTTTCCTTAGCACATTTTTCATCTCTTTGGTCACCTTTTCAGACAAATTCTTTAATGTGTTTCTATTGTTCCAATGCTTGGGACATATTTCAACTTCAATGGACATTGTTTTATTTGACCATCTTCAGCACTAACCAGTTACATTACAATTCTTTCAATGTATTGAGAAGGCCTTGTGTTGCATTAGCCACTAGTGCAATGAATATGAAATCTTAGAAAGAATGCTTTAATTGCTTTTAGGAAAAAGTTTTACCAATCCCTTTTGTCTTTATATCATAGTAATTTTATTACATCCTCCTTCTCTTCACCCATAAGTCCATCTGTTATGATAAATAAATACTATTAAGCAAAAACATTCAACATGGTGATTGTATCTGAAATTGTATGCAATATTCTGCCATTCTGGTCCTCTGTCTTTCTGTAGGAGTGGGATATTGGGTAAGGTTAGTAAACTGGAGAGGGTCAGGGAGGTGAATTTTCTCTTTTTCAAGAATTTTCATTGCCTCTTTTTTTTCAATCACTCAGATTTTAAATTCCTTTTACTGTTATTTTTTTCCCCAATCTTGTAGTCATTGTGTAGCTGGTTCTTTTGGTTCTGCTTATTTCATTCTCTGTCATTTCATGTAAAGCTTCTATATTTCTCTGAAATTTTATTTGTCATTTCTTACTGACCAATAATATTTTTCAACCTTTTCCCAATTGATGGGCACACAAGTTTTTTGCTACCACAAAGTGTGACTGAATTATTTGTGTATGTATTTATATAAATACATATGTATATAAAATTATTGCTGTTTAGTCATATCTCTTTGTGAACTTGCATGGGATTTTCTTGGCAAAGATATTGGAGTGGTTTATGGTTTGCTTCTCTGGTAGATTGGGCAAACAGAGGTTTAGTGATTGGCTCAGGATCACACAGCTAGTGAGTATCTGATGTTAGATCTGAACTCAGATTTTTCCAACTCTAGGTCTAGTGCTCTATTTACTGAGCCATCTATCTGTCATATATGTGAATATATGTTTATAACAATGAAATAAAATATATACATATACTCACATATTCACACACAAGTCTATCTGTGTCTGTTGGGGAAGTTTAGTAATTTTTATTGTATAATTCCATACCGATATCCCAAATAAGTGGATCTTTTAATAGTTTTGTCAGTAATTTATGTGTGCCTATCTTCTCACCATTCCTCTAACATTGATTCTTCCTCTTTTGTTATCTTTGCCTTTTTAAAAAATTATCTTCCTAATAATTATTTGGTTCTGTTCTCCTATGAGCACTTTTAGTTTGTAATTCTTTTCTTGAAAATTACTGGATCATGTAATTTGACCACTTATCTATTTGGGAATGGTTCTTTTCTCATCTTTTCCTTATTTAGTTAAGACCTTTTTCTACAAATATAAAAAGTACAGGGTCTCACTTTTTATTTTTTAAAAATGGTGTGACTTTTTGTATTCAGATCACATATCCATTTTGAGTAGATGGTGAAATATAGTATAATTTGTTTGTCAAAATGTAATTTGTCATACTGTTCATATATTTTCCAACAGTTCTTTTTGAATAAAGTTCTTGCTTTTTTAAGTTTTATCAAGTAATGAGCTACCATTTTTTTCTTGCTTATCTAATTTGTTTCATTGATTGAAATTTTCCATTTTTAAGCCAATATCAAATACCTTTGATAGCTTTTGTTTTATAATATAGTTCAATGTCTGGTAATACTATGACATTTTTATTTGCATGTTTTTTTCTCATGATTTTCCTTGAAATTTTAGATATTTTATTTTCCCCAAAGAATTTTTTTGTTATTTTATCTAGTTCCATAAAGTGTTCTTGAGTTGGTAAAATACCAAATAAGTATATTAATTTAGATAGGGTTTTTTCCCCATTTTATTATATTGGTACATCTGAATCATGAACTGTGACTTCTATAATTATTGAAGAGTCCTTTTTTTCTATAAAGAGTATTTTGTGGTACTCTTTATAGAAAAAAAGTGGTAGTAATTTTGTGGCAGTAATGTGATCCCATTTGAGATTTTATTGGCAAAGATACTGGAATGATTTTTCATTAATATTCTATATATTTTGGCCTTATTTTGAATGAATTACTCTTATCATTTGTCATGATTTCATTAGATAGTCCCAATTTACAATTTTAAAATAAAGCATCTGATTGTAGCATATTTACACCATTTGCCCTTTGTGTCTGAAATTCGGATGCTGTCCCAGGATAAGACATTTGCCCTTGCAAGCCTAAGAGCAATTTCCATTCACTCAAACGCAAACTTCTTGTCTTTTTTCCTGGTACCCTTCCTATGGTATATGTGCAGTCAATCTTAACCGCAATCCATAAAATTTTGTCATTTTTAGGTCCTATAGTTCCCAGGCAAGGTTATCACATTTTTATGCCTTAAGTTTTTCTTTTCTGATTAAGTTTCTGTTTACAAGGAATTTGCTTCTTTGGATCCTAAAGTTCCCTATCAGAGGCAATGTTATATCTGACATAGCACAGATTTTCTCCAACTCCTGTCTACTCCTGAAATACCTTGCAAAAGGTTATCCAATTAGATCTCGTGAGGCCATTGGTAAAGTTTTTCCATTCAACTCTAAAATGGGATATCTTAGACTGGCTCAGTGTTGAACTTTTTATCATTCACGGTAGTCTAGGTAAGTCTGCAACATAATTCAGAGTTCAGTAAGCTGAGATTTGAGGCTAGCAGTGATGAATGAGGGCTGCCACTGCAGGGCTATTGTGAATAAACTACAGAATTGCTGATTTCTACCAGATCCTGTGTATCCTTCAATAAACATCTCTAGTCTTGTGAGTCTCTTGTGTATGTCACTTCTAGCACATTGTAATTCAAACCCCAGCACTGATCATCTGGTTTGTCAGGCTAATACCATTTATTGATGCTACTTATGGAATTTTTCTCTGAACTGACCTTTACTACTGACAAGGGCTATTGTCATAAATTTTCAATAAAAAAGATAGTGCAAAAATAATCAGTATCATCAGACCTTTTCATGAATCAACAAAGAGGGGTTTTCAGCTAAGCCTAAATGAACAGGGAAAATAAGAATAATATGAATCAATATAGCATCTGTCATATATTCTGAATTGGAAAAAACCCTCAGAAGCCAACTAATAAATACCAACCTGAAACAGAAATATTTACTACATTTCTAAAATATGTTAAACTGCTTGATTGATGATCTTTGGTGATAGGGAATATAATACCAATTGAAGCAGTTCTTTCCCATTTTGTATATCTAATTATTCAGAAAATTTTCCTTTATCTTGAATTGATATCTATTTTTCTCCAATTTTTACCCATAGTTTCTTGTTCTATCCTCTGGGTTAAAATAGAATTTTAATATAATAATAGAAGTGGAAGGGACATCAGAAACCATCTAGTCTAAACTGTATTTGGAAAATTAGCCTTTCAGCAGTATTGCTGATAAATGGTCTTATAGTCTCACCTTGTAAACATCAAAGTGATAGAGAATCCACTATTTACCAAGGCAGCCATTGTCAAATTGGTTAGCCCTAACTCTTAGTTAGTTTATAGTCCTTTGTGTTGGGCTGAAATCTGCCTGTTTACAATCTCCACTTATTGTTCCTAGTTCTGCTCTTTGGAGGAAATCACACAAATTGATTTCCTTTTCCATGTGTGTTTAAAAAAGGGTAACCTTTGTCAGAGGCATTAAATTACTGCCATAAGATTGGTTGAAGATAGAAAGAATATTTAGAGAAGATTCAAGGAGTGGGACTTGTTTGCTGTGTTCAAGATTTGTCATTTAAAAGAGTCTTTAGATTTGTTCCTTTTGATCTCAGAGAATTGAATCAGAAATGGGTAAAAGTTACAAGGAGGCAAATTTAGACCTGATAAGTAAAGTTATCAATAAATGGAACTGAACTGTCTCAGTATATGATTGCTTACCCTTCATTGGAGTCTTCAAAAAGAGATTGAATGATTATTTGTTGGGTTTATTCTTTTGGACACAGGTTGGACTGCTTGGACTCTAAAGTTGTCTCCAATCAAAAAATATTGGTTAATTGCTCAGACCCAAAGAACAAATTATTTTCCAATTCACCTTAAATTCTTTGAGTCAACTTTGTCCTAGGGTCAGTAAAGGTTCTAGAATATCAAAAACCCATATAACTTCTCATAGTCTTGATTACGAATTCTTTAGTGAGAGTTTTATGACAGTCCTGGAATTTAGCCAGAGTTTTCTTTGAATTCCTGTAGTCTTTGAATCTAGTATAGTGCCTTTCCATAGAACAGTCCTTCAGATTTTTGAAGACATTTTTACTTCCTCCCTCACACTGTTTTCTTCTAGTTAAATACCCCTAGTTCCTTCTAATGATATTTCCATGCCTTTTCCATTCTGGTCACCTTTCTCTGTACAGGTTCCGGTTTATAAATAGTTCTTCTCAAAACCTAGTGTTGTGTAGTGAACACAATCCCCCAGCTGTGGTGTTAATAATCCAGAACTTACTAATAATGAGTTTCAAGGAATTACTAAAGGCAGAATCATTGTTTAAGTTTCAGAAAAGAAAAACTTTTTCTTTAATGCCAAAATGGAAAAAAATGCCCCAGTGAAACAAATTTGGAATTATTTACTTTGGACATTATGATTTGTGGGTTACAAATGTTTATGCCCAAGTTTTTAAAAATTTTTTTGTTAGGATTCAAACCAAAAATATTATTGAAATTTTCTACCTATTTATATGACAATCTGTTGAACAAATCAGAAAGATATGAATCTAATAGCCACTAATTTAAAATAAAATGTACAGAATTTCATTTCATTATTTCAAATATTTATGATTTCATCATTGTGGATATTTTCTCTACTGATATAGATAACTGCCTTTTTTCTTAGTCTTTATGAGTTGCTCTGAAAAAAATATTATTGGGTAGTTATTCTTATAATGAGTCACCTTGACTTAACTAATCTTTTCATCAGATAACTTGACAATCTGCCATTGATTCTATACTTGAAGCTTTCCTAGGACAATAGGACCCATTAAAACAGAGATGTCAAACCTTTTTCTTTCTGCCAAAGACCATTTGGATATTCATAATATCATTCATGGACCACACAAATTATTAACTTATAGAAGTCAAGCAGAAGGAAGTTGTTGCATGTGGGTACCTTGGCCAATGATTAAATGGGCCTTATATGGCCCATGAGCCAGCCATCCCTCACCTCTGTGTTAGAGTATGGATAACAGGGAATAGCTAGTGATAGGTGATCTCCACACTATGGTGTCCATCAAGAGTAGAACTTTAACAGAGAAAAGAAACTTGATTGAGCTAGAAAGTCATAGGATTATGAGACATCTCCTGGGCTCTCTGTAGTATCATTTTGAACAAGTATTGGTTGTAGAAGCTGGCATAGAAAAACGAACAGTTAAAGTCTGTTTTTTAAATTTTTATTTTTTTGTAGAGCATATCTATAGGGCCTAGCTCTTTTACGAACAATGACTGTGCAATAAGCAAGCAGCTAGAACAAGAAAGGCCTTGACAGAGTCTGCAATAATACCTTGTATTCAGGAAATGCCATGTAAAATAATCATGATATGTCTTCTATTGGGAGGTGTTAACCAAGCTTCTGAAGTGCTATTCTGTACTTGGCAGCAACTGCCAATTCCAATTCATAAAACAAAAGGGAGAAGATGAACGACAGATGTACGGAAGTGTACATGAATGACAGCCAACCCAGCAACAGCAGCAGCTTTGAAAAGTGGGGTCTGAACCGGCTCCCTCTGCGGTTTTATATTTTTGCCCATTCTTTGTTTTTGCCTTCATAAATGGACATGGATGATTTGCAGATGTCCAGGCTGGGGCAAGTGTGGCCCATCGATTTTTATCTATGTTCCCCATTTAAGAAGGAAATTAAGAAGCATGAATGCAACTGAAGGCAGAAGCAATTAATGTGATGCACACATAGCTAAATAAGCCATTTAAATGTATGGTTACCAATTCCCTGCTCTGCCCATTTGGAGAAAGGCCAAGAGCAGAGTCCCCTATCAAACATTTCAAAACTGGCTGCCGTGCAGGAATCTGACAGCAAACTTCCCACTGGGGGCATGTCAGGGAATGTTTAGGAAATATCTTCATAAAGGGATCAGGAAGGAAGCTCTCAAGACTGAAGATTTTCTCTGGTTGGGATAGGTTAGAGTGGCTTCAGGGGAATGGATGGAGTTGTCAGAACTTAGAAAAAGAAAGCTCAAAGTCTGAAATTTCCCCCAGAAGGAAGGAAATGTGGGCCCAACTGTGCAGGCCTTGGCACCTGGAATGTGAGCATTAGTTTAACTTAAATTCCAGGTGCTTCTGTTGCTAAGCTAATCTCTGCAGGAGCCAAATCAACACTGGCATGGAGTGCTGAGGGGAGGGGTGGAATTCTGCTTGGAATGGAGAGCTTTCATGAATGTTTCATTCATCTTTCCCCATGATCTAGCTGTTTCACCTGGTTATGTTTTCCTGACATATGTAGGGAAATTAACATTTTTTATTAAAAAATGGAAACTAATGATAACTAACATCTATAAAGTGCTTTAAAGCTTGTCAAATGTTTACATAGATTATCTCATTTGAGTTTCATGACCACATAATGAGGTAGACACTATAGATACAGCAATTCTTATTTTACAGATGGGAAAATGAAGCTCAGACAGATTAAGTGACTTGCCCATGGATGTACAGCTAGTGTCAGAGGTGGGATTTGAATACAGATCTTTCTAACTCTAATTCCAGTGCTCTGTTCCCTCATCCTGTTGCCTCCCATAGTGATGAGTGATGCTATTAGAAGCATTCTGCAAATCAAAGTTGGGAAGGACTGTAGAAAATTATAAGGACTAGATAGTTGAAGGTTGCTTTGACAACAAATTGTACACAGATGTTCTTTCCTAAGAGACGGAGATAACCTGGGTGACTTATGAAGACGCCTTATGAAGGAAGAAGTCCTATACACACAAAAATATTGTACACAGCTGTTTCTCATTCAGGAGGCAGTAGAGGTGAGCATTCACAACTGTGGTTAATAATGAGGAACAGGTGGTAGGACTTGGTTCTATATGGCAGCTTAAAAGTATACGTATCATCCACTCAAAGAGTATCAGAAAGTGGGAATAGTTTTTTTTTTCTCGTTAATTTTAATCTTTTGACTTGCTTATTATTCCATTTTGCTGGTCAACAATTTGGGTTATTGTTTCTGTTGACTCCCTTGGGTTCCATGTATCATGATATTTCCATGCTAACAGTATAAATATTTTTTAAAAAGTACTTTTTTGTCCCAGGCTCCTGTTGGACCTTCCTTCCTTCCTTCCTTCCTTCCTTCCTTCCTTCCTTCCTTCCTTCCTTCCTTCCCTTCCTTCCTTCCTTCCTTCCTTCCTTCCTTCCTTCCTTCCTTCCTTCCTTCCTTCCTTCCTTCTTCCTTCCTTCCTTCCTTCCTTCCTCCCTTCCTCCCTTCCTCCTTCCTCCCTTCCTCCTTCCTCCCTTCCTCCTTCCTCCTTCCTCCCTTCCTCCTTCCTCCCTCCCTTCCTCCTTCCTCCTTCCTCCTTCCCTTCCTCCTTCCTCCCTTCCTCCCTTTCTTCCTTCCTTCCTTCCTTCCTCCCTTTCTCCCTTCCCTTCTCCCTCCCTCCTCCCTTCTTTCTCTTCTTCCTTCCTTCCTTCCTTCCTTCCTTCCTTCCTTCCTTCCTTCCTTCCTTCCTTCCTTCCTTCCTTCCTTCCTTCCTTCCTTCCTTCCTTCCTTCCTTCCTTCCTTCCTTCCTTCCTTCCTTCCTTCCCTATTCCAGGCAATAGTATACATTTTTCTGCCAAGAAATATGAAAAGAATTAAGCACTAAATGGGTTTCTGCCCAACTCTCAGATAAGAGTTGAATTGAGGGAGATAGAAGAGAGAATAGTTCAAAGGGCAGAAAAAATCAACCTGGGCATCTGAAAATAACCTGTCTGAGGGAAAGTAGTTCATAGACACTGTGTAAAATAACTCTAGATTTTAAAATACAGTTTCTTCCTGCCCCATCCTATTTCCAGTATATGATGGACAGAGTAGCAAGTGGCCATAAAGGTAGAGCCTCATCAAAGTTATAGTACGATGCTGATAGAAACAACAGAAAAGAATTGTAACCTTCCCCTGATGGGTAAAGGCTTCCTAATCCAGCACGCTCCAGTAGATGGTAGAAGAATGAAAAAACTGACTGACAGATTTGTGTTCTTTCCATGGAGGTTAGAGGCTTACTAACTCTAACATTCCACTTCATTCCAGGTGTATAATGGAAAGCATATTATACAACCCTGAGGATATATGGTTAGTAAAAGCAAAACAGTCACGTACTTTATGAGGAACAGCAGAGATGTAGTTCTTGGTAGTAAGCAGGCAGCAGAAAGCAGTGTGATGTCAACACCATGGTGATCAACACGTATACCTTGATCACAAATGATCTATGCTTGTGTATCCCTCCATACGGATGCTCTGGCAATATAAGTTTATTACATTGTGTATGACCCATATACAATACCTATAAAAGTCTACTTTTCTCATTGAGAATGTTATGTTTTTTTGGAAGAATGGGCTTCAGGTTTGGAACTAAGGGGATTCTATTACTGCTTCTTTTAATTCTTTTGCTATGTACTTTGATAAAATAAACAGATTTATAGGGTCCCATGAGCTATGGTTTTGAGGAAATTCTGACCTAGGAATTAGCAAGAAATGAGCATAAGCTTCCATAACTGAGAGAGACATTGAATGCCAAATATAGAACCAAGAAGTTTCTATATTATCAAAAGGATAATACTTTTTAGATCATTAATTGAGAGGTAGAACGCTATCATTGATGGGGCACTGGATATTGAGTTCAAACTTCCAAACTGCCTTTTGACACTTACTAGCTATGTGACATCATGAAATCTGCCTAATCTCTCTGTGCTTCAATCTCCTCATATGTAAAAGTGAAGGAGTTGGACTTGATGGACTCTAAGGTCTATTTAAGCTCTAAATCTAGGATCCTATAATACTCTTTGGAGTCATAGAACCTTTATACTTGTAACATCCATGGGACTCACAGGTTTGAGTTACTTCATGGGAATGAATCAGCAACCATTCTATAATATAGCTCATGAGCTATCATCAATGTGTTTTGTTTATTAGGCAAATAGAAGATACATTAATTCAGAACAAAAGATGCCATTTTACTCAACAGTGCAGAAGGATGAAAGAAAAGAAAATTCTCCCTTTTTCCTAAGCAGGGGTACATTATCCCACAGTAGAAAATAAGAGTACACAGATATGGATCCTATCTGTACAAGGAAAATGCATGATAGGGGAGTCTGGTATACTCATGTTTAGAGAGATATATGTCAGCAACAGTATTGTAGGGAGGTAGATGACTTTTGTTGAAATCATCTAGTAACCTGCTTTGGGGATTTCTCTCTGATTTGGGGATTCTCTCCTGTTCTGTCTTTCTGCCACCTATACTTTGGTGGATGTTTTGCTCTTGGATGCCTCTGCTGCTGCTCAGTGTATTTGTTATGCTTGGATGGTGTCTCAGTTGCTTTATCTTCAGCTGGTCTTCAGTTTTGCAGCATCTTTGGGTTCTTTCTATTATCTGCTATAGTCCAGCTGCTAGGCAGTCATACTTTGTAGGCAGCCAACAACAAGAAACAGAAGCCCCTAAGCTAAGATTATTATTATTATTATTATTTTTTACTTTCACATATTTTCCCTCTTTCTGGGTTTAGATGCTCCAATTTTAGTCTTTTATGTAACTTGGGTTGTAAAATTCCTTCCAAACTCTATCATATCCTAGTTTGTTTCTCTTAAAACATCCCAGAAACTTAACTGAGTAAAACTGCAAAGAAACTGAATGGAAGTGGGCCGATTCTTTCCAACCCTATAATTCTACTGCTTGTCATGCAAATTGGCTTAAACTAAAACTACAAATAGAATTGGTGACCTCAGATCTGGTTATTTTGTTTTTTGTTTTTTTTATTTTTCTTTTGTCCTGTATCCCTGCCAGGAACAGAATCATTTGTTACCCTAAGTATTTTTTTTTTTTTAAATTGTGAAACCTTAATCAGGTGATATGGTTATGAGCTTTGGTTGGAAACAACTACATAATTGTGAATAAGAAAATAATCTGTGTACAAGATTGCACATAGAATATTTTTTTTTCAGTCTTTTAGAATACTGGCTAAGTTATAAGAAAATTATGATCGCCTCATTGAGGAAATCACAGAAACTTGGAATATCTAATGCCTAATTCTTATTATTTACTCTTTAGGAACTTTAGATGACTTCTCCAAGTTTGTTTTGTGAATTGTATTTTAGGACCTCCGAGAAAACTATAGAATCTACTAAAAAAGATTTGTAAAAGACATGTAATTAATTCATATGTAAGCTCATAATATATAGCACAACTAACACTATAACCTAGCTACAGGCAGTATAATGTATATAATATCTTAAGTCACTGTTTACCAAGGAAAATATGTTTGTTTTATTGAAGAAACTCCATAAGTATAAGAGTAATTAGCATGGACTTTCAGCTCTGAAAACTGATTCTAACTCACTAGTTTCAAGGACAGACAATTATTCTATGATTACATGGTAGCTGATTTGCCATTTTCAAGGTCAGGATTAATAGAATAAATAATGCAAACACAATATTATTTCTTTTTGCTTTTTTTCTACTGAAAGAGAAAACAATTTCTGACTTGAACTATGTTGAGACAGCTCTGTTGCTCATACACAAAGGCTGTCTTTGGAATATTTTCTAGCGTGCTTCAGACAACCTAGTTAACAAGGGGTAGCAAGGTGTTTTGGGAATGTCCTGCCTCACTTCATAAACTAGGAAAGTCATCGTTAGGGCAATAATGCCCTGAAAAGAGAAGAGATTATTTGGGATTATTTTGAGAATCTGTGATGGATTAGGAAGGCAGTACTATGATGCATGAGGTTAATAGTACAGTCATAGAAAGACAGAAGATAGGTACAAGTGAGTTCATTAAAATAAACTGTTTTGTGAAAAAATAATAATGCTTTGGGGATATGTGATTTCATTCTTTAACTATAACAGATTGAAGCCTCTCTATAATTTAGTAGCTGGTCTTAGAGAATTGGTATGTCCAATAAATTCACCATTCTGCTGCAACATGGTAATGTGCCTCTCTAAATTTAGCAAGGCTTCTCCATGAATAATAAGATTACAGCCCATCATTGGGTCCCTAGTAGAAGTCTTTCCCAGCTTGTCACAAACTGTTAGATCTTGCTCTTTGTGGATATAGTTTAGAAGAACCTAGAGTCACCTACAAGTCTTAATAAGCACTTAATAAATTACTTAAGTCTTTCCTCAGAACAATTCTATCACATATTATTATTTCCAATTTAAAAATACCATTTTACTCCATTGTTACCTCCAGAGCAAACTGAGATTTAGAGAGATTGTCATTTCATGTTACTCATGATCTCATGGTTACTAAATGCCACAGGAAGTATCAGATATATGATTCAATTCCATGCCTTCTGCTCTAAAAATTCTATAAATACATAGCATTACAGAATCTATAATTATAAATACATAGAATCCTTATGGATTATAAAGTTAGAACTGGAAAGAGACCTTTGGAATCATCAAATTTATATCCCTCATTGTACAGATAAAGAAACTCAGATTAGAAGGTAAGTGATAAGGTAATATAGGGAATGGATGGCAGATCCAGAATCTGAATCCAGATTAGAGTGTTGAAAGGAGCCCTCAGGATCCTCTCATCTAAACTGCACTGTCCACTCAAAACCTACTCCTCATTTGTGCCATCATATATTAGTTCCCAAACTTTTGTCCGAATTTTTTTTCAAAACAAATTTTATAACAATTAAGAAAACACTGGTCTACCAAGCTGAAATAATCACTTAAGGCTTCAAACAGTGGGAGAACCACACTGTTAAACCACAATGTACATGAAACTTCCTTTCTTCCACCTTTGCATTTTAAGATGTTAATTTCCCTTAACTTTGAAAGTATAGTAGGCTTTTGAAATTCTAATTGTCCTTTCTCTCAGGGAATGGTGTCTACTTCCTTTTTTCATTAAGCTCTTATTAATTAAAAGTCAATTAAAACTCACAGCTCCCTAGGCAGACCTACCAACTATTTACTAGGAAATATTCTTTAAGGTTCCCACTTGGAACAATGGCCCATGTTAAGGAGCCCAAGGACAGATTCTGAGTCAAAGCCTTTGAGATCAGACATTTTTAAATTTTTTTTTTCACTTTGAGAAGGGAGGGAAAGTGTTAAACAAGACATTGCAGAAGTAATTGTGGATGACAGTAATTGTTTTCATATTCCACATCACTGGCACACTAAATTTCAAGAACCTTTAAGATGTCAAAACTGTAAATGTGAAACAATTAAGATGGGGAAGGTACATTTCAATTATCGAATGTAAAATTCCAGGTTCTGAAGTGACAGTTGGTCATAAAATGCTAGTAATTGCATTAAGATAAACAGAATTTTAGGGGTATCACTTTTCAAACAATAAAGCAAACAAAACTAACCAATGTAAGCCAAGTCAGTTCAGAATAAGCATTAAAAAAAGAGGGCTTTCTGTTTAGATCAAAATAATCTTGCCTCACCTGAACTGAAGTAACATTAACCAGAAGTTAAAATATTATCTTAAATTATTAATCTCATTTTAAGTTGTAGTAGAAATATTATCACTAGAATGTCTCTCTAATTTCCTGTATTTCTTCATGCTTCCATTTCCCTCCTTGTCCATTTCCCCTTTTGTTCATCTCTGTTGAATGATATAGTGGAAATAATCCTTCCTCCATTCAGAAGTGGAGCACTAGATTCCCTGCTATTCTGCTTCTCAGGATTGGTAAAGTCACGTAACAGCTGTCTGCCTCAGTTTCCTCCTTGTAAAATGAGATTTTTGGATTGCGTCTAAACTTCATTACAGTTTAACTCTATGATTTCTCTCCCATTTTCTATCTCCTTCCATTCCTCCTTTTTCTCTCTTTCTCCTTTCGTTTACCCTCTCCTCTTTTCTCTTTTTTTCATCCTTTTTTTCTGCTTCAAGACTTGTTTCTAGTACTTACCACTGTGCTGTGAGCCATGTAGGCAATTTATGTGTAAGTAATAAAGCTAACTATATACCTGGCATGGCTTAAGATACATAAAACCAAGTGTGCACACAGTAGGCACTTAAATGTTTGTTGAATTGAAATGGACTCGAACTGTTCAATAACTCTCTAAACTACTAGGGGATTCACAGAGTGTGAAATCAAGGAATTTTAAAATTGCCTAAGACTGTTCCATGACTGCAGGAGTCTTGCTGGGATTATCTAATTCTGTGCTGGGATCAAATGGGGATTTGAAGAAGCAGCCAGAGAGATTCAATTTCTCTTTGGGAATGGAAGTTCTAGAGAAACAAGGTTTAACAGAGAAAAAAGACAGACTTAGAATATTAAGTAAGCAGATGAGAAAAATGGAGCCAAGAGATGTGAAATCATTTGTATAAGGTTCCATACATGATAAATGGCAGAGCTGGGATTTGAATCAGGTATTCTTTCCCTCATTTCCCCTTCTCCACAAAAAACCTGTTTCTCTTTCTATGACTTCCACCTGTATCTTTCTTTTATTGGGCCTTGCAATTCTTTCTACTTTATTCCAAGGGATAGCCTTCAGAGTCTGGCAAGTGCTTGATTGCTTACTTTCATGACATATTTACTGGGGTTTATAATCTGGGCTCTGTGAACTTATTTTGAAAAAAATATTTTGACAACTATTTCAATATAATTGATTTCCTTTGTAATCCTATGCATTTTACTTTAGCCATTTAGAATCATTATCCTTAGCCAGGATTCATAGGTTTCACTGGTTTGTCAGAGGGGTCCATGACACTGAAAAAGGATACGAATCCTTGCATAATTGTTCATTATTACCTTATGATGAGCTCTGCAAAAATGCCAAGTTCTCTTAAAAGTTAAGGAGGAGATGGTGAATTCCTAGCATCAAGTATTAATAGACATAGAAAATGAGGAAAGAGGATCTTAAATAATGTATTTTATCAGGGCAGTGAAAGGGACATTCAGAAAGTCAGCTACTCCAGATATTGTAATGTAAAAGAATTTCCATGAATTAACTAACTTTGGCATTTGGCTTTCCTTTTCATTTTAAAGTCTATGGAGTTACCTGAGTATTCTAACTCATGAACCATTACTCCTATAGCTTACTCTGAGTTTATATCTTCTTCTTCTTTTGTTGAATTGGCCTAGGAAAATTATATGCAATTCCCAGAACATGTGGAGCTTGTCAATTTATGAAAATACATAACCCCACTCAGATATGATTAGAATAGAATAATCTTATAAAGTAAGTAAGGAACTAAGTTGGATAATAATACTTTGGAGACTGGTGCAGCTTGTCAGGTTTTATATCAGGGGGATATAGTGCTTTGGGGAAAGAAGGCTGCTTAATTCTGTCAAAGATTAGATTCAGAGATGCAGTAAAGCTTCAAACATCTGGAGTTCCAGTGGAGAGAGGGTATCTTGCAAGAGCACCATTTCTAAAAGAATCTCTATAGACATGTAAAACATAAGAAAAAGGAACAAAGGGAAATATGTGATCTCTCTCACTGGAGATCACTCCGAAAGGAAAACAAATATAGCTATAGCTCTTTGTGGGAAAAAGATTTCTTCCTTACATTCCATCTTTTCAAAAGTAGTACAACTAGCTCTCTATTGTGAGCCCTTTTGGAAGTTACTTAAGGTTCAAGACATGCTTTGGGTCAACATCCAATTAAAAATCCTACTTGATGAGCCACTACAGCTAAACATTGGATAATTTCTTTCTTTTTTTTATTCAGAGAATTAACATTAGTGACTTCATATCTTTAAAAAAAATTCAATAGTATTTTATTTTTCCAGTACATGTAAAGATAGTTTTCAACATTTATTTTTTGTAGGGTTTTGAAGTCCAAATTTTTCCCTTCCTCCCTTTCCCCTCATCCTGAGAGCAAGCAATCTGATATAGATTATATATGTACAATCATTTTAAACATATTTCTTTATTAGTCATATTGTGAAAGAAAAATCAGAAAGAGAAAAAAGCAAATAAAACAAAAAAGATGGAAATAGTATGCTTTGATCCACATTCAGTCTCCATAGTTCTCTCTCTGATTGTGGATGGCATTTTCTATCCCGAGTCTACCAGAATTGTCTTGAATCACTATATTGCTGAGAAAAGCTAAACCCATCATAGATGATCATCAGAATCTTGCTGTTACTGTGTACAATGTTCTCTTGGTTCTGCTCACTTCCCTCAACGTTGGTTCATGTAAGTTTTTCCAGGATTTTCTGAAATAAATCTGCTCATAATTTTTTTTTATAGAAAAATTATTTTACTTTATATGCATGTACTATAATTTATTCAGCCATCCCCCAGTTTATGGATATCCACTCATCTTCCAATTCCTTTCTACCACAAAAAGAGTTGCTATAAATATTTTTGCATGTGAGGGTCATTTCCCTCTTTTATGATCTCTTTGGGATGCAGGGCTAGTAGTGATAATGCTGGGTCAAAGTTGTTTGCCCACTTTTATGGCCCTTTGGGCATAATTCCAAATTGCTTTCCAGAATAGCTGGGTCAGTTCACAACTCCACTAACAATACAGTAGTATTGCAATTTCCCACTCCCCTCCAACATTTATCATTATCTTTTCCTGTCATCTTAACTGATCTGATAGGTATGAGATAAATAAGGTATAATCTTAGAGTTGTTTTAACATGCATTTCTCTAATCAATAGTAATTTAGAGCATTTTTTCATATGACTATAAATGACTTTAATTTCTTCATTTGAAAATTGTCTATTCATATCTTTTGGAGAATGAATGAATGATGAATCATTGGAGAATGATTATATTCTTACAAATTTGACTCAGTTCTCTACATATTTTAGAAATGAAGCCTTTATCAGGAATAAAATTGTTGCCCAGCTTTCTACTTCCCTTCTAATCTTTTTAAATTTAATGTAATCAAAATTATTCATTTTGCATTTCATAAATTCTCTTTTTCTTGTTTGGTCGTAATTTTCTCCCTTTGCCATAAATCTGACAGGTAAACTACCCTTTGCTTTATTAATTTGCTTATAGTATCACTCTTTATGTCTAAATCATGAATCCATTTAGACCATATCTTGATATAGGATATGAGATATTGGTCTATGCCAGTTCCCAGCATACTATTTTTCAGTTTTCCCAGCAATTTTTGTCAAATAGTGAATTTTTATCCCAAAAGTTGGAGTCTGTGGATTTATTAAATAGTAGATTATGATAGTTATTGAATATCGTGTTTTGTGTACCTACTTGTTCCACTGTTCTACCACTCTATTTCTCAGCCAATACCAAATGGTTTTGATGACTGCCTCTTCATAATATAATTTTTGATCTGGTATGGCTAAGCCACCTTTCTTTGTGCTTTTCCCCCATTAATTCCTTTGATATTCTTTAGTTCTTCCAGATGAATTTTGCTATTTTTTTCTAGTTCTGAAAAATACTTTTTTGGCACTTTGATTGGTATGACATTGAATAAGTAGGTAATTTTAGATAGGATTTTCACTTTTATTATTTTAGCTTGACCTCCCCATGAGCAATTGATATTTTTTCAATTGTTTAGATCTGGAGAATTTCTACTTTCAGGTGACATTTGATTCCCAACATTCTGTTATATTTGGAGCTTTAACATTTGCAAAAAAGTTTTATATACATGATCATATTTGATTCTCACAATGAGTCTGTGATTTAAATGTTATAAGCTATAGTTATTATTATTCTCATTTTACAGTCAAGGAAATTGAAGCTCAGAGAAGATAAGTGATTTGTCAGTAGTAACATAATTAGTAAGTGTTTAAAGTATGTCTGAACCTAGGTTTTCTCTAATTCTAAATTCAACTCACTGGGTTTCTATGCTGTCTATAATCCAAGTTTCTTGACTAAGCCACAGGATCACAAGACATTCCTAGACTACACCTCCAATAAAGTAATTCCCTTCTCTACTTCCAAACATTTTTCTCAAAGTTATCCTGAGGTGCACTGGATTTGGACTTAGAGAACCTGGGTACGAATTCTAGCATAGCTACTCATTGTGTGATCTGGGGCAATTTTAAGCTTCTTTTGCCTTAGTTTCTTCATGTTTAAAAGTTTCCCTTAGGATGAACATCAAGTCTTCAGTATTTAAAAGAATCTGATTTTATCATGTAACTGCTGAAGTATTGCCAAGATCCTTCTTGGGTCCTTTCTGAAACTAGAGGGAAGACATCTCTGGTTCTTACTTCTGGGAGTACTGTAGTATCTGCCCCAGACTTAGTTGATGGGAACTGCCTTGGTCTCAAGCCCATCAATGCCGGGGTCCTCAAACTATGGCTTATAGGCCAGATGCAGCAGCTGAGGACGTTTATCCCCCTCACCCAGGGCTATGAAGTCTATTTAAAGGCCCACAAAACAAAGGCTTTGTTTTTACTATAGTCCGGCCCTCCAACAGTCTGAGGGACAGTGAACTGGCCCCCTATTTAATAAGTTTGAGGACCCCTGTTAGGGGAATGTCTAACTCAAGCATGTGGGACTTTCCTTGGAGGAATGGATCGATGAGAACAATTTGTTCTGACGCCATGGGAGCAGCTGAAGCAAGTGCTGTGACATCAGGGATGTCAGGGTCCTCAACTGCATCCTGAGCCATCACCAGTCATTTTGACTTCTGTCTTGTCACTGGCTTCTGATGCTTCTCAAAGAGATAGGGAGGCTGAAGACTGCAACTCTGCCTTACTTAAATCCAATTCAGAGGCAAGTCAATTACTGTGAAGTCATTGATCTTCTTTGAAATGAAGGATGAACAACAGCTGGAATTGCTGGCAAGACACAGATGAAGAGGAGTTTTTACATTAGCTATTGTATGAGTGAGGTTCAATTCTCCATTTTGAATGAATGAATAAAGAATTTATTGAGTGCTTACTATGTGCAAATTACTATGGTAAGTAATGGGAATAGAAAAAAGAAAAATAAAGCAGTCCTTGCTCTCAAATATCTCCCACTCTGTTGCAGGAGCAAACACACAAGGAAGGCTTCAGCTGCAAGTCTGGAATGGAATGGATATGGAAATGATAGCATGGTCCTTAGGGTGCAGTGGCAAAACAGGTGTTAATGCTTCTTTGAAAACATTAACATTTTGTTAATGCTGCGAAAGCATTAAGATCTTTGTCATTTTTCCTGATTGAAATCTTATAAATTTCTGGTGTTGAACCATTGGACTGTCCTTTGATAGCAAGCATTTTCTTTCTGGGTCTTTAGTTGTTGTGGCTGAAACACCTGCAGGAGTAATTACCTGGCTGTAATTCCCAGTTTGTTTCCCAGCATGGCAGTGAGGGAAATGGATTAGAAGCACTGCTATCCCCAACATTCTTGGTTTCAGGATTCCCATCCTTCTCATCAGGGTGATCACGATGGTGATAGTGATTTAACTTGCCTGGCACTCTGTCTCTTCCTTAGACTGACTTGGCGTTTTAGTGAGACTGGCTGACTCTTTTGTGGGTGGCAGTGGAAGGAGAGAGCTGGCTTACTCTGCATGGGAGCTCCCATCCCACATGATGGTTGTGGGGTCTGTACTAGAAGCAAGACAGGCAGTCTGGGAGGCATTGCCACTGATGGTATTCCTCTGCTTTTTCTCAATAGTATTTCTGTTAGTGAGGAAGATGAGTCCTTTCTCTGCAGTGATTGCTCTTTTCATCATGGCTGTGGGGGCAGGAAAATCATCCTCCCCACTCTCCCATCTCCCAAATGAAGTACTATAGTAAAAAGCAACATGGAGTACTTCAGTTGAAGTCACACGCCTCCAATTGTTCACTAGTCTTCTTGAGTGACCTTGAAGTACTACCTTTACTATGTTGAAAGTTTCTGCCTGACCCATAAGGTTTTGGGAAATGTAGCTTAGACACTTTTGACCCTTCTTTCTAGGAATGTGCTGGTAAATGTTTAAGGATCAACTCTCTAAAAATGTGAGCCTGATACATTTTTTCCAGTTTTTTTTTTTAATTAAGGCTTTTTTTTTAAACATAAAAAGATTTAATTAAAAAATATTCAAAGATAATTTTTCACCATTGACCCTTGCAAAACCTTGTATTCCAATTTTCCCCATTTTCCCCAAATCCTCAAATGACAAGTAATCCAATATATGATAAACATGGCAAAATATATGTAAATACAATTATCTTGCTGCATAAGAAGAATCAGATCAAAAAGGGGAAAATGAAAAATAAAATAAAATTTAAGCAAACAACAACAAAAGAAGTAAAAATGTTATGTTGTGAATCACAGTCAGTGCCCACAGTCCTCTTTGGGTGTAGATGGCTCTCATCATCACAAGATTATCAGAACAGACCTGAATCATCTCATTATTGAAAAGAGCCATGTCCATCGGAATTGATCATTGTATAGTATTGTTGCTGTGTACAATGATGTCCTGGTTCTTCTCATTTCACTCAGCATCAGTTCATGAAAGTCTCTCCAGATAGCTCTGAAATCATCCTGTTGATCATTTCTTACAGAACAATAATATTCCATAATATTCATATACCATAACTTATTCCGCCATTTTCCAATTGATGGGCATCCACCTAGTTTCCAGTTTCTTGCCACAAACATTTTTGCACATGTGAATCCCTTTCCCTCCTTTAAGATCTCTTTGGAATATAACCTAGTAGAAATACTGCTAGATCACTTGATAACCTTTTGAGCATAGTTCCAAATTGCTCTCCAGAATAGTTGGATCCTTTCACAATTCCACCAACAATGTATCAGTGTCCCAGTTTTCCCATATCCTCTCCAATATTTGTCATTATCTTTTCCTGTTACCTTAGCCAATCTGAGAGGTGTATAGTGGTACCTCAGAGTTAACATAATTTGCATTGCTCTCATCAATAGTGATTTGGAGCACTTTTTCATATGACTAGAAATGATTTCGATATTTTTCATCTGAAAATGATCTGTTCATATCCTTTGACCATTATCAGTTGGAGAATGAGCCTGATACATTTTTAAGTTTTATCTGAGTTTTACCATTTTTCCATAGTCTCTTAACAGAAACTAATAAACAATAAAAACAACAAATCAAACTCATATTTTAAATGCTTGCCAATTTCTGAGGTATAAATACTAATAATGAAAATGTAACAATTGACTCTTAGGAACTGGTTTGAGTTGGTATATATATCTCTCTGGTTTCTCTTTCTCTCTTGAGAGACATGTTGAATCTCAGGGAAATATGGGGAATTCTTGCCATGTGAATAAAAATACTATATGTACATTCTCTCATATGTCATGTTGATCATACATAGGAAAGAGATTTATAGCAAGATGCTCAAGGTTGAGGGATATCGGCCTACCCTCATCTATATATCTATGTCTATATCTAAATATATATGTATCTGTATACATACTTACATACATATAAATACACAGAGGAAAGAAAGAGAGGAGGGAAAAAGAGAAGAAAGAAGGATGGAGAGGGAAAGGAGGGGGCAGAAGAAAGAGAGAAAAGAAAGAAAGGGGAAAGAAAGAAGAAAATAGAGGAGGAAGAAGAGGGCAGAAAGGAGGAAGGAGGGAGAGAGAGGGAAAGATAGAAAGAAGGGAAAAGAGAAGATTTCCTTGAAATTACTCTATGTCTTTTTCTCTCTAATTTGTCTTTCTTTCATTCATCTCTCTAAAAGCTCTATGGAGCTGTCCATTTCCTTTTTTCTTTTCCTTTATCTGGGTTAGATCTGTGCTTTCATTGGTATAGGGAACCCCAGGATGAGAAAATTCCTTCTACTGAAACAGGTTGGCACCTGCTCTGTAACTTAATTTTAGTTTCCTAGAGGTAAATTTGTAATGCAGGCCTTTCTGACTGAATCCAGCACTCCTACTAAGACTCTTCACTGCCTCTTTGAAAGATTATGTGACTAGAGCAGTGTCAAACAGTCAATATGTGTCAGAAGTGCGACTTTGGCTCAGGTTTTTGCAGTTCTGAGGATGGCTCTCTATTCACTATATCACACTGGATTACCTATGGAGCTATATGAGTATATTATTTTATAATTTTATATATATATATATTTTAATTCACACATGTATAAATGTAGCAGTGCATAAGCATTTATTAATAAATGCATATGTATCCACATAATACATATTTCACATGTATATATGTTTATTTTGATGTGCCTATTTATCTATGTATATATCTGTACAGGTGTGTATAGATAAATATCTTTCATCATTATTTGAGGATTCACCATTCCCTAGTCTCTCTACACACTTTGGGTCTCTTTGTAAAGGCATTTCAAAATTTTTGCTGATTAACAGTAGTTCCTATTTCCCAAATTTCCAAACTATTTTTGTTAATGTATGTTGAAGTCTTAGCCCTTAAAATATTTACTTAGATTATAAAGGAATTATATCATGTGCCAAAAAAGGATTAAACTTATTTAAGAAAATGACCAGTAAATTCTCTTTTCAAACAAAAAATGAATGCTACTGGACTGTTCCCTGAATATTGTAGTTTCAATTTCTTCAAAGGCAGCTGATTTAAGTTTTCAGAAAAAGGGACTATTCAATAGGACACTGAGAGCTTAGTTCTTCTGCATTTGTGTATAGGAGTCTGATTGTATGGTGTTCTAGTCTCAAACATGAAGTTGGGCACTTGATGAAAGACAAGTTTCTTTATTTTTAAATGACATATGTTCCATAACCCATTGGCTTTATTCTACAATCCTAGTATTGGGAATCACTATTGCCTAAAATCTGAGCAGACTAAAGACATCTCTTCCATTAATTTTTTCTGACTTCTACCTTAGGCACCTTTGTGCTACATCTCTTAAAGAAAGACATCCTTTCTTTCTAACATCTTCAAAAGCAGCTTTTGAAATAATCACAGTTTTCCTTTGAGCAACTTGTCACACTTTGATCAGCTCTGTCACTGCCTTTCCAAGAATTTATGTCAATACTTCTCTTGAGTTGTCTTGAGTTAGTAATGCTGTTTAATTTTCCCAAATCAAAAGCAGAAATATTCTAGATTAGTGATGTTGGTTGATCTGAGTTATGTTCCCATATCAACTTTGTGAATTTCTTTCTGGGACAGCTTTACCTTGTAGAATCGAGCAGCTAATTAACCATATTGAAGCTGATGGATCTCTAGGATGCTTATTTATTATTATTATTTTTATTTTTAATAACTTTTTATTGACAGAACCCATGCCAGGGTAATTTTTTACAACATTATCCCTTGCACTCACTTCTGTTCCTATTTTTCCCCTCCCTCCCTCCACCCTCTCCCCCAGATGGCAGATGCTTATTTATTATTGTGAACCTTCTAATGACATTAACAAGTAAGTATCTCTGGAA
Organism: Sarcophilus harrisii; assembly: GCF_902635505.1. NCBI lineage: Eukaryota > Metazoa > Chordata > Mammalia > Dasyuromorphia > Dasyuridae > Sarcophilus > Sarcophilus harrisii. Next base: position 598,846,805 of record NC_045427.1, read on the forward strand.
AAAGATTTAATGACAAAGACTAGATTTTGTTTTGCCCTTTCCCAAATCACAGGGCTATAAGATTTAAAATATAAGTTGTATGAAATCAAGAGAACTTTACATTTTTCCTTATTTCCTTGTTGCTTAGCCCAGAGCCTACCATATTAACAAGTTCTTGTTAATTGATTGATGAATGAAATCATATATTTAGAACAGGAAGTACTTCTAAAGGCTACCTACCTCAGAAGCCCTCATTTTACTAATGAGAAGACTAAAAAAATAGAAATGAAATCACTTGCACAAGGCAACATCTATAATAAATGTTTGAGTTAGAATTTATGAAACATTTGTATTCTCTAGGCAATAAATTGTTTGAAATGAAGTAGAAACATTGGTCAAAAATAAGGCCTTTTGTGGCTATTCAGAATTGGAAAAGACTTAAAGAAAAAATTAGCAATCATCTTGTCCAGTTTTTCAGGTTAGGGAGTCAAGTTTTGGAGAAGTTACATGACTTATCTAAGGTCATACAGATAATAAATAAGGGAAGAAGCCAGCCTATTTTCCATGACACTATTCCATGGCATGAGTTCTGCTTAAACAAAATTATTAGTTTTACTGTTTGACTAATTTTATCAAATGAAAGAAAATCTGGTTTGTTGACTGGAACTCATTAGTATGTTATGCCTCAATCATAATCCTTCTTGTAATGAATATTTTCTAGCTAATTTTTAGATTATTCTTTTGATTTTGCTTTCAGATTAATTTAATTTTTATTCATTACAGCATAGGAATTAGCAAATTACTGCATGATTACCCATTTTTGTTTTCTGTTTAAATATTTCTGTTGATATATTTTCTTTTCATATAATTATTATTTCCAAATATATTACTCCCATTCTCTATCCAAAGAGTTGTCTTTTGTTACAAAAAATAAAAAGGGGGAAAAAGTTGAGAAAAATTAACCGACCTTTAAGTCTGACTATATTATTATATTTGTAATGTTTTGAAAGGGTAAGGTAAAGATCTTTGGTTATATAAACAGAAATTGGGAGAATATCTATTCTATCATTTGAACCCCTTAAGTTGTATTGATGAGATTTCGTCATAGAGCTTCCCTACTCAAATGGAGTCCCAAATTGACTTTACTCTATTGTTCCTCTTTCTCCTTTTTTTCTGCTTCTTTCCACAACCATGTTTTCTCTCTCTTCTATGCATTTTACACACGGGACTGACAAGATCCATAAACTCCAATGTTTTATTAAATGCATTAAAGAACCAAACATCTGCCCTATTATTTCACCTCCATGCTTATAGACTAAGTTTCTGGTTCCTTCCTAGGCCAACTTGGTGACACAATGCTAATTCATTTACCAGCTTTTATTTGAGGGCTAGCTTTTGATGTACCTTTGAAATAGTATTCTTGTCCCCTTGGTATGTAATGCTTCCCAGCAGTCCAGATGATGTAGCCTCCAATTGTATTAACTGCTATATATTGTCAAAACCTATCAGGAATATTTTCTGTTATCCTGTATTATTATTATGGCTATATTAACAGCTTGCCAGGTCCTCTTCAGGATATAGAAAGCATATAATTTCTAAAAGAAGGCAGATCTAAGGCTATTGTGTGGGCAGAAATGAGTCCTGGGCTTGCTTTCCACTCCAGTTTGGAAAGATTAGGTGCCAGGTCTCAATCTCACACTGTGGCAACCTTGCTTTGCTCAGTGTTCAGGAATAAACACTGCAGCACAACAGCATGAGCCCAACTGGGAATCCAGGGGAATGCAGCCAATATTTGGAGCAAGGCACTCAGCAAGAGCACAAAGAAATGGCTCTCAAGTCTTAGGGGGATTGTGCCGTGCTGTGACAAGGTATATTTACAAGTCAATCTGTGAGCCTGGGTTATATACTTTATTACATTTGTTCCCTCTAGACAATCTGGAGAATGAGGGGCCAGATTTCCTCTGGTTCCTGGGTGGAATCTCTGTGTGCTGTTTCAGTGGACAGCTGCTATCTTAAGCTTTTTTAATTTGAATTGCAGACTGACCTTATAGCAAAAGGATAGGAGTCACTCGGTAATCCTTGAGGTGCTTAGACTTCATTTACTTGTGAATTTTAGGTCATTTTAAGAGAGAGAGAGAGAGATGCCGTCATGTTCCATGCCCTGGTTATCTGTCCTTCCACCAAAAGCAGAGACCCACCCAAATAGTGGTCATTTTTGCTTTTGATATAGAGATGGAGAACTCAACTGACTTTTAATCACTTTTAATTCCCTTAAACCATATAAAGTACACCCCTGAACAAGTGCTCTTGAGAAAAGGGATTGTCTCCCTGGCCTTTTAATTCAGAATTAGATTTCTGAACTCTCTGAGACATTATCAGAATTTGTTGGGCCTGTGAAGACAATCATAGCAGGCTGGGACCTAAGCAGAAAAATCAGTACAAGGAAGCCCAGGCAGACATGTGGACAACATCAGGGAGGTCTGATAGGAACAAAAATAGACAGTCAGTCAATGGGCACAAGAGTCAAAGAACAGGCAGGCAGATACTACCAGGGAAGTCTGGCTATAAAAAAAGTAAGGTTCAGAGATAGGGTAATAAGAACTAATAACAATAGTCAGCATTTTAAAGTTTATTTTATTTTATTTTTGCTGAGGCAATTAGGGTTAAGTGACTTGCCCAGGATCACATAGCTAGGACATGTTAAGTGTCTGAGACCAGATTTGAACTCAGATTCTCACTCTAACCACTGCATCACCTAGCTGCCCCAGTGTTTTAAAATTCAAAAAATTAATATTAATTTATGATCACAAGAACTTTAGGATTATATTATCATTATTTATATTATTATACTATTAACGATCATATTATTAATAATATAATATATTATCATTACATTATGTTGTACTATGTTAATATTCAATAAAATTATATGCAACTTAATTATATATAATATTATGTCATATTCAAATGAAGAAATTGAGGCAGGCAACAATTAAATGACCTGCCCAGTTGCATAGCTAGTAAGTGTCTGGGACAGCATTTGAACACAGGTCTTTCTTATTCCAGATCTAGCACTGCATCTGCTGTGCAACCCAGTTCCCCAGGATGCTCCTTCTGGTAAATCTGGGGAGAAAATTAGAACTCTTGGGCCTGGGCCCTGTTCAGGAACCCAAAAAGAGATGCAGTTATCAGAATTACAAGAGCTCTGTTACTAAAGTACTTAGACCTAGGCAAGAAGCAAGATTGGCTCGGAGCTAAACCACCTGAGCTATGAATTTTGGGGTTCTGTATTTTTCCTTTCAAAAAAAGATTGGATTAATCTCAGAGCTTGGAAAAGGGCCAAACCTGCAGGTGGGAGCTAAGTGTTCCCAGCTATGATGAGTGCTGGTCTGCGAGCACGTTCAGTCCTAACACTTCATTCCCCCTCTGTCCTTGTATTGTCATTGATGTCTAACATCAAATGCCAAGTGTATTAGAGACATTGTACCAGCCCTGAGATAAGCGGGGCTGGTCCTGGAAGGCTGGCTATCTAAATCAGCAGAGTCAGATTCAGGCAGACAAATGAGAAGCTGGAGGCACAGAGATCATACACTAGAAATATATGGGCAGCTGTGGGAATGGCCAATGGGGCTTATAGGAGCTGCTATTCTTAGTTTATCTTTGAGAATCAATAGGGGAACTTATTGTGGTCTAGAAAGGTTGCTCAGAAGTCATACATTTCCAGAGGAGATTTGAAGGGAGGAAGTGGGAGAAGGGAGGGAATTTGTATAATAGGATCATAGGGTTGGTGGGTGAGGAACAAATGGAAATGGGAATAATTGAACGGTGGTGAAAAGGAGAAAAAAAAAAACCAACAACAAAAAGTACAACAAAGGAGAGATTATTTAGTCATTTCATATTTAATCTAGAAGTAACAAGATTAGTGTTTATTATTTTCCTGTTTCCTGCTCTATTTTCTAGGCCTAGGGTGATTAAGCAGCTGTGGTCTCATTCTTAAAAAGGGCAAGAGCTTTATATGTGCTAGACTAATCCTGACATAGCTGATTAAGACTAGACCTAATCAGAGGAACATTTTTGCTTTACAATAAGAAATAAGGAAAATCTTCATTACCATCCTTTTGTGTTAAAAGAACCTGTGTCTCATTTTAGAATTAGGAGAAAAACTGACCAAATGTCAAAAACCCTAAAGTTATCAAGTGGATAAAAGTTTGAGAAATCCACGAGAGGTGACAAAATTTGAAAAAAATATTACATTCCAAAGGGTGTCACTAATAGAATGAATAGCAGAATCTCAGAGATGGAAGGTCACTTGATCAGCTGGTCCATTCTGTAACTAGAGAAGGGATACACTCTACAGCATCCCTTATAATATCTTCTAAAATATTTTGCAGTGATGGGAAAAGTCATTATCTCTTGAGACAGTTTATTTTACATTGAAATGACTCTAACTGTTGGGAAATGATACCTCATGTAAACCTAAATTTCTCTCTTACTGCAATTTCCAACCTGGCTCTGCCCTTTGAGGCCAGAGAAATATAGTCTATCTTTCACATGACAGCTATTCAAATACTCATAGGCAGCATTAATGTTTCTCTTGTCTTCTCTTCTCCAAGATGCCAATTCTCCAAATATTTCCAGTTGCTTTAAGCAATGTTGATATTGTGTAGTTTTGAGACCTCTCATCATTGTGATTTTCTTTCTCTGGACATTCTCTAGTTTGTGTAAATCCTTATAAAATGGGTGCACAGAGCTGAATATGTTACTTATAGGTACAGGAAGGCTAAAGTAGGAAGAAAGAGAAAGGGGAAAGGGAAAAAGCATTTATTGAACACCTATTGCATGTTCCAGGCCTTAATCCAGGTTTTAAAAATATAACTCATTTGATCTTTACAAGTACTCTAAGCGGTAGATGCTTTTATTGTCCTCAATTTACAGATAAGGGAACTGAGGCAAACATCTGCTATATGCAAAGCACTGTCCTAAGCACTGGAAATACAAAAGGAGGCAAAAAATTAGTTTCCTGCTTCAATGGCCCATGGTGGAAGGCAGTCTGCTTTTTAGGCCTGGGGTGAGAGATCCTAGGTAAGTCATTTAACCCCAATTGTCTTTTTTCCCCCTGAGGCAGTTGGGGTTAAGTGACTTGCCCAGGGTCACACAGCTAGGACTTGTTAAATGTCTGAGATGAGATTTGAACTCGGGTCCTCCTGACCTCAGGGCTGGTGCTCTCCCCACTATACCAACAGCTTCTTAAAGAAGCTTATGTTGGATATTGGGAATTGGGCCAATATCCCAGGAATGACTGGCCAGCAATGTAAATAAATGGGAGAAGTGTATGAGGAGCTTGGCCATGAAGTCTCTTCCTGGAAATGAAGTTCTCCCTGGGCTGAGTTCAAAAGCAGCCCCAGGCTGTGTGACTCTGGGCAAAGTCCCTTAATTTCTGTCTCATTTTCCTCAATGGTAAAATAAAAACAACACCACCATCTACTTCACAAGGTGGTTGTGAAGGTCAAATGAAATAATATTTGTAAAGTGTGTAGCACACAGTTAGCATGGGTTAGGCACTATGAAAATACTTCCCTCCTTTCCTTCTCGCTGTTGCTTTGTGTAGAGCTGGGATGCTAAAATGCAGCTACTATAATTATTCTATAGATTTCTTGATCCAATGGCTTAATTGATAGAATAATAGACCTGGAGTCAGGGGTTCAAATCCTGCCTAAGGCACTTTTTAGCTTTGTAACCTTAGACTAGCCTTTTCATTTCTATCTCATTTAGTTTCCTCATTTGTAAAATGGGGGTCCTAATAGCATTTACCTCCCAGGGTTATTGTGAAATCAAGAGACAATATTTGTAAAGTAATTTGCAAACCTTTAAGAACTATATAAATGCTAACTAGCTATTATAATCTCTTCCTTTTTTTTTTTTGTTTTTTATTTTTTTCATCTTTGCTAAGCAGTTTGGAAAGAATAAAGCTGTTGTGCTTTCACTCTCTCTGCCATCTTCGACCTAGGTCTATACAACCAATTTGGCAGAACTGACCTATCTCCTATTGTTTCTGGAAATATGCCTTATTTTTGTATAGCAATTTATGAAAGGCTTGCATAAATCATTTTATGTTATGTTCAAAACATCCCTGTCTTGGAAGTATTAAAATATATTTTTCTTCTTCTTCAAGAAACGAACTATAAATATAAAGATAACTATAAGAAATTACTTAGATCTCTTCCTTCCTTCCTTCCTTCCTTCCTTCCTTCCTTCCTTCCTTCCTTCCTTCCTTCCTTCCGATGTGGGAGCCCTGAAAATCTCTAAAACTCCTTCAAGGAGAAAGTCTCCTTGAATTCTGGCCTCTGTAAAGACCCCACTGGAGGGAAACAAGACAAACAGCTTCATTCTTTGATCTGGGTGGGGCTAGCTGAGCCTGGAGTTGGAGATTCTAATCCCATTGAATTGGAGATTAATCAAGAAACACTCATTCAGTTCTATTCAATTCAGCTCAAACTCTACCCAGCAGCCCCCATCAGGAGCAGGTCTTGGCTTGTAGCCAACGTTTCTATTATAAAAAGATCCAATTTTAAAGGCAGTCCTTGCAGAGGACCTAATATGCCATGCCAAGGAAACTCTCTCTCCCTGACATAGCAGCAAGCCTCTGCCTGCCAAAACTATGTTCTCTTTCAGCATTACCCTCTCTTAACTCTCTCACCTAAGACTTTATACCTCTCTGTCAGGATTTCTGCTAAACTCTACTTCTCTGTCAGGACCTTGCCACTAAGAAATTCAGTCTCTGTATTCATGCACAGCAAAGGCTGACTTCCCAATGCCAATAATAAACTTTTTTTTTTTTAACCAGTCTAGCTTTTTGGGTTCATAAATTCCTTTACGAAGGATCTCTGCACTTCCAGAAGGGAGTTCCCACAACTCTCTGCCATGAGCCAAATCCCCTTAGGATTTAGGGGAACCAGACCTCTTCATTTGGTTCCCTAAACCCCAAACCTGCCACTAATCTCATCATTTAACTCCCTAACCACCAGGAACCCTCACCTCATCATTTTGGTTCCCTGAATCTAATCTCATCACTTCCTCCCTTCCTCCCTCCCTCCTTCCTTCCTTCATTCTTTCCTCCCTTCCCTTTTCTCTCTCCTTTTACTAAACTAGTAGATCAGGGGAATGTTGTAGATATAATTTACAGAGACTTAAGTAAAACATTTGATAAAATCTGTCATGTTGTTTCTGTGAAAACTATGGAGATATGTGCTAGGCTGACATTAATGTATAAAACTGAATAAAATCAGTTGAAATTTTATAGAGAAAAATATAAAATGAAAGTCTGATCAACATCCCCTATTCAATAAATTCTAGTTGCTTCCTTATTGCCTCCAAGAGCAAATACAACATTTTCTGTGTGACATTCAAAGTCCTTTAGACCTTATCCCCCTGTTGCTTTTCAAGTCTTCTTATATTTATCTCCTAACACATACTCTGGGATCAAGACAATGGCCTCTAGGTAGTCCGTGAACAAGTCATTTCATCTCAGTTCCAGGCATTTTCTCTGGCTGTTCCCATTTATAGAACGTTCTCTCCCCATTCTGTTTCAATTGCTCACCTTCCTGGTTTCCTTTAAATTCTAAAAAAATTCTACCTTATTTACAGGAATCTTTTCCTAAGTCCTCTTAATTCTAATACTTTCTCCTTTTAAATTATTTCTTATATATCTGGTATATGGATTCCTTTGTATATATTTGTTTTTCTGTTATCTCCTCCATTAGATTATAAACTCCTTGAAGGAAGAAATAATCTTTTGCCTCCCTTTGTATCCCCAATGCTTACCACAGTGCCTTCAAATAGAGGATACCCAATATAGGATAATAGCTTATTAAACAATACCTTAATAAATGTGTATTGAATAAATTAAATACTGGGATTGACAAAATTGACTCCATCATTACATGATCATTACAGCATTACATTACATTACATGGTTAAAATCACTTTATTTGAAAAAGAGCTAAGAGCTTTAGTGGACCGCCATCTCAATGGGAATCATGAGTTTGAGATGGCAAACAAACAAACAAAAAAGTTACTATAATCCTGGGCTACATTGAGAGTCACAGTTTCCAGGAGTGAGGTGACAATGCCTGTTCAGTGTGTTCTGACACTGTCAGATTGCATTTGGGAGTACCATGTTCAATTCTGAGAATAATACTTTGGGAAGGACAATGATAAACTAGAAAGTGTATTGACAATCAAAGTAATTCACCCTCGCTTTTTGGGGTTCCCCTTTTAGGAACAGAATGTTCAATACATGATGTCAATGGTATTTGCTAAAATAGATCTTGGATGAACACTGACCTTTGTAATTTTATATTTAGAGAAAATGAGTTTTGCTTTTGAAAATATATTCAGTGAAGAATGTTTTGATAACCTACAGTTCAAGAGGCCCTCACAAGACCTTCCCTGAGGTCTTTCACTTATAATTTTCTTTTTGTCCCCTGAATCATTATTTACATCACTCTGTTGGTTTTAATAATATATTGTCTCATGGGCTTTTTATTTATATTTTTTTCTACTTGAATTGTCAGTTAATTTTTTGATAGAAACAAACAAAAAAAGAATGTCTGAGTCAGGACCCTTTCTATGTGGTTATAGTAATACTCTAATCTCTAAGCTGACTAACCTAATGTTCATGACAAATATGGCCAGTGAATGGGAAAGCTACTTGTCCCTAGGAAACACAAATGAAGACTTATCTCTTGGGTTTATAACTGAGCTGATTCAACTCCTTAGAGAGTCACAGAAATTCGAACCGGTTCACATAGCATAGAAAGTCATGTAGTTAAGTCAGAAATTGTGAAGGCAACAACTGTAGTCAGTAATTTGAAGAGTATACCAGTTTTATTCCCTCACTGGTACTGAATTGTAGGCATCAGATAAAAAAATAGAAAATAAGTTTTTTCACTGTTAGTAATTGAAGACTAGTCTCTAGTCAAAAAGTTTGTATAGAATGTAAAAATGCTTTAAATAGGAGGGACAAATTAAAAATTATATTTTATTTCCCCCCAATTACATGTAAAAACAATTTAAAGCATTTTTAAAAAAGATTTGAACCCCAAATGCCCTCTCTCCCTCTTCTCCTTCATTCTTGAGATGGCAAGCAATCTGATAGAAGTTATAAAGGAAAGGAGATAGGAAGGAAGAAAAGAAAGAAAGAAGGAAAGAAATAAGGAAAAGGAAAAATCAGTTCATGGAAGTCTTTCCAAGTTTTCCTGAAATCATCCTGTTTATCATTTCTTGTAGCACAATAATACTCCATTATCATCATATACCACAGCTTATTCAGTCACAATGAGACTTTCTCTTAGAGGAAGAAGATGGAGTTAAAGGTTAGGTTTTTGAGTGTAATTCTTTTTGAGTAGAGGGAAACAAATTCCAGGGATAGATAGCTATGAGCAATGGCACAGGGACAGGAAAGTACAAGGCATGCTTAGGGGACAGAGGATAGTGTTCACTTTGAATGAACCATGAAGTTCACGGAAGAAAATAATATGATATAAATCTAGATACATAAAAGGGTGTCAGATCGCAGATGATCTAAAATACTAGGCAGAAGAGTTTTCCTTTTTTACTCTGATATCAAAAGAATTGTCTTTACTTCCATGGCTAATCATGTTACCTGTCCCTTTGATCCTATTAGTCTCTGATTCACCTAAATCCTTGTTTCAATAATCATATCTATTTTTCACATAATTTCAGTTTCTCTCCCTTCCTTACCCTATTTCCATTTACAAAATGGATAAGCAAAGTCTTCTCTCCTCAATTGCCAGTTATTCTAGCTTATCTTTTCATAATTTTCTAAATGTTTCTTCTCTTAATTTACAAACTTCTTGAAAATTGTCTATATCTAATTGCACTACTTCCTCATCAATCACTTTCTTCTCAGTTTTTTCCAATCAATAAATCAATCAATCAATTAATCAACTAACTAATCAATCTGAAAATATATATCAAGTGCTTACTTGCCAGATACTGTGCTAAGTACTGGGAATAAAAAGGAAAATACAAACCAGGTATGGAAATAAGAAATGCAAGATAAATAAAGAATAAATGTATTACAGGTCTACTAAAATTATTGTTTCAGAGGTTTTCAATAACTTAATTGTAAATTTGAATGACTTATTATTCCTCATTCTTAGTCTTTGAGTCTCTTTTCCCCCTTCTTCATATTACTTCTGGTAAATATTCACAGTCTCCTATTATTTCTATGTAAATGATTCATAAATCCCTATCTTTAGTCTTCACATGTCTTCTGAGTTCTCATACTCATACTCAATATATCTTTGCTTACATTGTTCATTGATTAGTTCAGCTGGTTTTACATATTTAAAGGTTTCCTTTGTTTTCTGTTTTTTCAACAAAATCAACATAAATCACCTACTGCATGCAGAGCACTGACATATCATAATCTTTTCTTTGTTCAAGATTTCTATTCGTGTTATCTAAAATTGTCCTGGGGCAGAAAGATAGATTGAAAGGTATAGGGAATATCATCCTCTCTACAAGCTAGAATTGGCTTGGATATAGATTAGTGATACATCAAATAAAATGACTTATGGCAAAAGAACAAAAATAAAATAATATAACCTTAATATTAATAGTTTTTAAGACCCTGTAAAATATTTTTGGAGTTTGTTGGTAGAGGAATTTTTAGATTTTATTCTTGACAAAGAAATATTTAGAATTAAGATGAATAGTTGAAATGTCTTCCCATTTCCCTCCTCTCTATTCAGAAATAGTATATACTTGGCTGCCCTGAGTCCTCTTTCTGGTTTGTGTTGAAAATATTGAGAAAACACCCTTGTCTGTTTCACATATCTCTTTCCAAATGTAGAATAGAAGAGTCTCAAAGAAATGGGATCCAACCTAACAGTTGTTTCTCCTGCTGTTTTATCTGTAGCCAGATTCAGCTCTTCAAATTGCAAAGCAGCACACAAAAGAAAACTCAGTGACTACAGCAGCCCAAAATGGCATGGTGCCAGGAACTGGAGGAACCAAACTTTTCATTAAATTCCTTTCATTCCATATATAACTGATGACATTGCTAGGAAATGTGAAAAATTGCATGATTCATAGGGAAACTGACCTTCTTCAAGGACAATTGGCGTTTTTTTTATTTTGGGGGTGGGTGTAGATTCTGAGGATATTATTTGTTATTGAATTTTATAAAATGGCAGAAATGAGACTTTGTTTACATCATTCAGAGAAGGGATTTAGAATATCTCAGACCTGAAAGTTACTTTAAAAATTAAGCCATTTCAGGAGAACTCTGGAAAGATGGCAGAATAAGTCAGAAAATTCCAAGATCCCATATTTCTCCCATCCCCAACCAAATTTTCATTTTGGGGGAACATAAACCAACGAAAAACAAATAAGATTTGAGGCAAGACAGGAGTCTTACTGGGACAACTCAAGAAGACTTAAATAAAGACCTTAAGCTGGAGTTTAACCCCTAGGAAGTGTAAATACCTCCAGCTAACTCCACATAAACAGCAATCAGGGAATTCTGGAGCAAATTTAGTTCAGAGGTAGCCTTAGCCAGAACTAAAGAAACTTTTACCTCCTGGACAATGTAGGGAGTCAGAATCTGATTCTTGGAAGACTAAAAGGACTTCTGTTGATTAGCAATGTTAGGTCCACCTGTGCTATGGCCTAGATTAGAAGGAACTAGCACACTCAGTGAGTACAAAAGCAGTGTGGTAGGGATGCTGCTGGCTATAGACACTTGCTGGAGGTGGGGTTTTTGATGTGGGGTTCCAGGTTAGAAGGGAGAGCTGAAGTGAAGCCAGAGGCACCCCCCCCAATTAAAGGTGGTTCTTACATGAACAAATTCTCATTAAAATGAGCAAAGGAGAAAGAACCCAACCATAAGAAACTTATATAGTCTAGGGAACATCAGAGTTCATCTTCAGAGGATGACATTGAAGTAAAAAAAAAAGGCTCTTCTACCCCAAAGAGATTAAATGACTACTGGCCCCAAAAGAATTTATAAAAGAACTCAAAAAGACTTTAAAATAAAATGAGATTGATGAAAAACTAAAAAGAGAACAATTGAAGAAAAACAAGATTATAAAACAAAAGCCAATGAACTGGAAAAGGAGATCCAGTCTTAAAGAAGAAAATAATTCTTTGAAAATTAAAATTTGTCAGAGAAGCCAGTGAAGATGTAAAAGACCAAGAAATAACAAAATATAAACAATGAAAACATTGTATAAACCATTTTATAAGAAAAAGAACAGATCTGGAGAATAGATCAAGAAAAGAAAACATAACAATAATTGGACTATCTAAAAAGTGTGACCAAAAACTAACTTTTACACAGCAATACAAGAAGTAATTAATGAAAATTGTCCTGAAGTAATAAAACCAGAAGGGAAAGTAAAAATAGAAAAAAAACCCATTCATTACCATCTCAAAGAGATCCTACAAGGAAAACACATAGGAACATTATTGCTAAATTTAAAAAAGCCCAGATCAAAGAGAAAAATTTACAAAAAACAAACAAATATGCTGAAGCTATAATTAGAATTGTAATGGATTTATCAGCATCTATAATAATAGACCATGGGTCCTGGAATATTATATATCAACACTCAAAAGAAGTAAGCCAAAAATATCATATCCAGAAAAATAAGTGGAATATTAAATGGAAAAAATGGATATTTGATGAATTCACAGATTTTCAGGATTTTGTCTCAACCATACCTGACATCAATAGAAAATTTAACATAGAAGAGTCAATATCAAAGATTAATTTCAAGGGACTCAACAAGGACTAATATTTTATACATGGAAAAGCAAATCATATATTTAAAATTGACATCAGTAATTGGATAATCCAAAAGAAAGAAAGTCCAAAAGAAGGCAGAGCTGAGTATGATCTAATTCTCAAAAGCAAAATTGTATAGGAAAAGGTAAAATAGTAATTGTACTATATGAATGAGGTACAGAGCAAGAACTGAAAGAGAGGTGTTAAATGGGAGAGGAGGGTTAGTAGTTCTGAAATTCTACTCATATAGAGAATGCATTAATAAGGAATAATACACACACACACACACACACACACACACACACACCATGAAGGATATAGTACCTTCCAAAATCTATAAAGAAATAAGGAGGGAGGAAATGGAATAAGGTGGAGTATAGAAGGATGTGTAGATTTATGGCAGTGGGACAAGGTATGTAGATCAATGAGAAAGAATAAAGAGGGAAGGAAAAAGTAGGGGGCATAGACAAGGGAGGCATCCCTGGGTCTTGAGGGAAGTTAAGTATAGAAAGGCAAGTTAAGGAGTAGAACTAAAATAGAAGAGTTAGGATAAGAAATAAGAGCTATACAGAAAATAACAAGGATTAGTGGTAGAATTTATTAGATTATATAAAGTAGAATTAGTTATCGTTGATCTCAGACAATATCAAATTTAAAGAGTTAATGGAGAGAAATCTACTTTATATACCAGCTATATTAATTTTGTTTTATATTTATGTCTTAGATATCTGTAAATATGCATATGTACATATGTGTGTGTTATGTGCTTGTAGATATATGTATGCATGTAAGCATATGTATGTATATAGATACATGTATCTGTTGAATATGTTATATGGATGTGAATGTGTATGTGTGTGTATTTGTGGTGTGTTTGTGCATGCATACACACACACACACACACATACCCATAATTAATGTAACCCACCTAGAGGATGTGGTAGAGTTGAAAGGAGAAAAAATAAAGTAAAAAGTGCAAGAAGAGGACAAAAGGAAAACATAAAAGGAAGCAAATAAAAGATGGATAGTCATAAATATAATGTTTTCTATTATTATATAGGTTTTCTTGAAATGAAAATTTATACACACACACACACACACACACACATATCTTTTGAATTTTCCTTGATGTTCTGCTGGCCACATAGCAATGTTTCTTTTTTTAAAATTTTCATTTTTTTGTCTTTCTTTTTCTATTTTGTATTTACTTTTAAATGAATGAAGGAATGAAATAAAAGGAATTGAGCCATTTTAGCCATTAAATTTATTTCAAGTTTTTATATAATAGTCTTAACAAGCATCAAAATAATAGCCAAACTTCAAGAAAAAAGAATTCTATTTTATAGTCAATATATATTTTAAAAAGAAAATGATATGATGAACATTTTGATAAAATATTGAAAGAATTATTTACTCAGTGGCCCTTTCCCAATTTTTCTTTGTGATTATTCATAAACATTAAAAAAATTAGTTGTATTCAATTTCATATAATTCCATTTTTTTGCTTTGTGTCATCAGGCCTTATCAATTTTTCATTTCTCCTATTTACCATTTCTAGCAGTGTAATAAATACACTTTTAGTGTTCAACCATTTTCCAACCGCTAGACTTAGAGTTCATTTGTATTTTATTATTATTATTATTTTACTAATAAAGAAATTATGAGTACTTTTTAAATGACATCTGGAGTAGATAAGAGAACAAAAGAGAGAGGTCACTGTGAAAGCAAAATGGAATAATGAATAACTAAGAGAAGGCAAATACACTAAGTTTTTATTATGCTTGTTTTCTTCAACTTTGTACTTTGAAGATCAGTACAAAAATATTTAGAAGTTGAAAATCAGTGGAAGAGATGATAAGAAAGGACTTATATATATTCTCAATGAATCTCAGTGCTAATGCCTAGCTAAACAATATCTCAAGGTCCTGTAGATCTTAAACATTTTACAACCTGGAACCTTTTATTATTTTAGTGGTAAACTATATTTTTATCTGTTCTTGATAAACTGGTCTTCTTGTTTTCCTTACATACAACATTCTGTCTCTTGACTGTGCGTTTACATTATTTTGTTTCCATACCTGGAATGCTTTCCATTCTCATTTCCAATCCTAAGATTCCCTGACTTCTTTTAAGGTTCAGTTCAAAGCCCACTTTCTGCAGAAGACATTTTATATTTATATATATATATATATAAATTAAAAATTAATTAATTAATTATTATTAATAATTAATTATATATAATTATATATGTATATATATATATATATATATATATATATATATATATCTTGTAGGTATATATTTACATATTGATTCCTTCATTAGAATGTGAGCACCTTGAGGATAGGAATGCTATTTTTACCTTTCATTATCTCACTTGCGTTTAGAGGAATATCTGTTACATTGTAAATGTTTAATAAATGCTTGTTAACTTTATTGATGACTTTTTTTACACTTAAAATATATTTAATTTCTATGAACATTCAATGTTTTCTCAAAAGAAATATATATTCTTTAACTTTTTCATTGTTTGCTCCCATGTATTTATTAGGTACAACTTATTTTATACTCTCAAGTTTGTAACTTCTTTGTTTATTAGGTTTTGATAAGAGTTGAGTTATGGAAATCAATTTGTATTTTTAAATTTATATTATTATTAACAATATGATTACAAAATTATATCATAAATGAACTATGTTATTATTTGGTATAAATATTTGATACTTATGCTTTTAAATGATATAACTTCATTTTTTCTTGACACATGTGAGTTCAACTTTTTTCAGATATCAATGAATCTTTCAATTTTCTTTTATAGTATAATAACTTTTAGTCTAGCCTTTCAACTTCATTATTTGCACATGTACTTATTAAAGTACATGTGTTTCTTTACTTCAACAAATCATTGGATTTTATTTTTAAAACCTATGGCTTTGTCACTTTCATTTTATGGGAGAATTCAATCAATTTACATTAATGTTTCAGCTGTCAGTTTTGACAATATTCTTTGTTAAATTGTTTGTTTCTCAGAAGTAAACACAACTTTCTTATTTTTACTATTTGTATAACTAAACCCCACATTTAAACAACAAACACAATTCTTATCTTTTGTGCTGTTAAATCTGAATCATCTATAATACTAGGTTTCCTCTCTTCAAGTATAGGAGCTTGGTTTCCCCTGAATCTTTTTTTTTCCCTTTAATTTCTCTAAAATACCCTTTTAGTTTACATATTCATATGTTAAATTTCTGTTTTATCTTCTTTTTTTCCTTTCATATTGTCCTCTTTTAGATCAGTTGTATCACTCAGTAATTTAACTAGTAACATATTATGACTGCTTTTGTTTCAGTATAGCTAATCATGTTTAAGATTTTAACACCAATTAAATACAATATCAAATATTGAAAGCTCTTAACTCTCTAGGGTGTCTCTCTAGATCAGTTCCAGTCGATCTTCTTGAGTAATGTTTTGCTCTCCTTTGAAGTCTTTTTGCTTTTTATATGGTTTTATGTTCTATATAAATGGAATTTTTAGATTCGCTGGAAAAAGGATTTTGAGGTGGAAATTTTTGGTCATCCAAAAAAATCTCTGTTTTTTTGGCTAACCTCACCATGATATTCAAGGTGAACCCTGTCTGGAACTTTCTTTCTTTTCTGAAATCTTTTTTACATATTGACATTTCCATTTCCAAAAGAATGTTGCCAGTTGTCAACCTCTCATTTTGATATTAAATGGGGGAAACTAAATAGATTCACATGTTATCCTACTATTCCCTATAAAGCACCCAGTTTCTTTAAGCATACCTGAATTTCTTTGAAAAAAAAATGAGGAGACTTAGGAATCCCTTCCACAAAATCAGGAATATGTACATTCCTGAATGTATAGGAAGGACATTCGAGTAAACTAGACTAAAATTATTTTAATATAGGCCCATCGACAGATTATGTCCTCTGAGAACCAACCTACTTAAGAAGAGATAAATTTGTCATCCCAAAGGGCAACATGTTTTTGGCCACAAACATGCATGAAACCGACAAAGGATGATATTAAGTCCTTAAGTAGCTTTCCTCTACTTTTGAAATAACAATGAATAGAATGGTCCAAAAAAAGGCTAAAGTTTGCTATGAATTGCAGCTTTTAGCTCTCCTACCTATATTTGACAACCTATAAATGAAAAATTACAAACCACTAAGAAAACAGGAGGAAATTTGAATTTAGGAAACCTATCAGAAGCTGATCACAAGAGGTAGAATATAATAGAGTTGGGAACTTAAATTTTAAAGGGACCTATCTGAGTTGGTTTTCCTTTACCTGAATAAGAGCATCTAATAACTTCCCAACTTACCTTAATGTTACTTTCACCTTTTAAAAAGGTAGAGAAATTAAGTAGGGGAAATTCTTATTCTGGATCTGATTCTTAAGAACAGAGAAGAAATGGTTGTTGGAGTAAAAGTAAGGAGGATGTGACGACTCTTTCCATGAATTTGTGATAAAAAAGTGAGAATATTCCTGACCTGACCTACACCCATGATTTTGTTGAGAGGTTTCAGAGAAAGGATTCAATGGACTATTATCTACCAAGGAAGTCAGCTTAGGAGAAATTGGTAAAGTATGAGGAAATGAATTCTGAATGCTCAAAGGGAAAATGGGATTTTTTTTTTAAATGACAAGACACTATACATGGAACCATGAGAAATTAGCAAGCAACTTTCATTATAGAAATTATATATAGAGAAGATGAAAATTTATGGCATGTAACAGGGTATGGATACTATAATATGTCACAATCCCATAAAATAATAGCAGTGCTAAAATTCAGCATGAAGCTAGTGAGGAAACTTATGATAAGGGACTAGACCTTTATTAACTTTATTGGTAAAGAAAACTTTCAGATAAAAAACAACTCCCTCTATCAGTGCAGATCAATCCAGCCCTACAATTGTCTTACAGTATTGTCTAGATCACTTAGAGGTTAAGGCACTTGGCTAGCATCACATAATCAGTATTTGTCATTGGAAAGACTTGAACTCAGGTCTTCTTGGATCTGAGTTTAGCTCTCTGTTTATTATTTTACATTGATTTTCAGGTAAGATAAGGACAAAATATGTTTTTAAAAGAAACCTCTTTTGGACTAAAAGAGGAAATGCCAGGATTATTGTTTGGGATAAAAAGGATGATGATAACTGACAATACAGAGAAGATGTAGTGGTTTAATTCTTACTTTGCTTCATTTTTCTCAAAAATAATTAATAAGGAATTGAAATCAATAAGCAATTATTAAGTATGTTTCAGGCACAGTGCTAAGCACTGGGGATACAAAAAAGGCAAAAAGTTCTTACTCTCAAAGATCTTACAATCTAAGAGAGAGACTTACATTCTAATGACCTTGATGAATATACACCAACTAGAGAATTGAAAGAATATGCAGAAGTGATTGCCAAGCCATTGAAAATGATATTTAAAAAAACCCATAATGAATAGGAATTATTTTACCGGACCAGAGCAGACAAACATCCTGGTTTTTGCAAAAAGGAGAACAAAGATGAAAATAATATTTCAGGGAGCTTGAGAAATTCCTGGGAAAAATTTTAGAATGTATCCCTAAAGAGATGTCTAGTAAACAAAAAGAAATGGTGATTATAGAGAACCAGAGTAGTTTCAATAAAAATAGGTCATGTTAAACTAATCTTATTTTCTTTTTTGATAGATTCATTTAATTGGTCCATCACAGGAAAAGCTGTAGATTTTTACTTAGATTTTTAGCAAGACATTTAAAAATGTTTCATGCTATTCTTATGGAAAATATGGAGCAATCTGGACCACATGGTAGGACAATTCGATGAATTTGGAACTAGGTGAATGGCTGGATTCAAAGAAGAGTAATTAAAGTTCTGATGACATACTCTTGGCTGAAGATCTCTAGTAAAAAAGCCCAGGGAATTGGGGTTTGGACCTGTGCTGCTTCACATTTTTATCAATGATTTGAATAAAAACATAAATGGCATAATCACCACATTTGCGGATGACACAAAATTGGGAGAGATAAATAACTCCTTAGATGACAGAGTCCAGATCCAAAAAGATCCTAACAGGTTAGTCCCTGATTGAATTTGATATAATATAATAAAATTAAAGAAGGTACTTAGGATTCAAAAATCAGCATCATGAATGAGTTGAGAAAGGAAAAATGTGAAAGCAATTTGAAGTTGATCTAAAAGGGTTGGAGGAGTGTAAGCTTACTATAAGTTAGCAAGCTGATATGTAAGCCAAAAAATATAATGTGATCTTGGAATGCATTAAGAGCAACATATCTTCCAGCAATAAGTGATGAGGTTTAGAGTGGTCTAGATTACTGGTGGCCTAGAGGTTAGTGGTTATAAGAGAGTTATTAAGAATCCTCTTTAAATCGGCCACAGGTTTTAGGAGTGAAAGAATTCACTCATTCCTGAATATTAGTTGCAAAATGAAAGTTTATTGTTAGGTAGAAATCAATTTAACCAGAGACTGACTTCTATTGTGGCAGATCTATGGAAAATGGAATTTTGCGCTGAAAATGCAGTTGTCAGTGGACAGAAAGTCCTAGCAGTTGAGTGAGTTACCGAGGTCCATCTTCAAAGACTTTAGTTGATGGAAGCTTATTATATTGGGTGTCTTGGTGGGGGCTGGGATGCCCGAGCAGATCAGAACCAGTGGGGGCTGGGTGACCCAAGCAAGTCAGAATGGGGACTGGGACAAGCCTGGATCTCCTATTGGAATTCAAAGAGATGTTTTTTTGACCAGGATTTGTAATTGAATCAAAGGCTCTGGCATCCTGGAAAGATAACTTGTCTCGGGAGTATATGCCTCAGCCAGGAGGGGCTGGGAATCTGAAAGGAATCACAGATCAATAGGAAATATAATTTCTTAAAGGGACCACAACCTGCTTCATAAGGAGATGATTGCTCTTTACTCTGTACTCTCTGCACTGGTCACCCCATCATTTAAGGAGGTGATTTCTAAGCCAGAGAATGTATAGATGAGGGCAACTGGGATAGCGAAGGATTCTGAGTCATAGTCATGAGAATAAAAACATTAATTTAAAAACCAAAATAGTCAAGAACTTCAAATTCTTGTTAGACATTATCACAACTTTCTAAAAATCCTCTTGATGAGAGATGCCTTTGTTTCATGACTGAAAATCTTAAAGTATACCTGAGCGAGCATCCTGGTGAACTGGTAAATAGCTGGTCCCCTTTCCCTCTAGCACAACAGAGGTTAGAGAATAGAACTCAAGGACAAAGGACCTTGGCAGAAACCTGTTCCAAGATCTTATTCCAAGGAATAAAGGGCAGATAGGTTGTGCAGTGGATAAAGCACCAGCCCTGAAGTCAGGAGAACCTGAGTTCAAATCTGGCCTCAAAATACTTATTGTTTCCTACCTATGTGACCGTGGGTGAGTCACTTAACCTCAGTTGCCTCAGCAAAAAACAAAACAAAAGAAAACAAAAAACCCAAAGTCATGAGAAAAGGTTAAAGGAATTGGGGATGTTTAAGCCAAAGGAAAAATGATTCAGGAAGGATGTGATATATGTGCTCAAACATTTGAACAATGTGGAAGCAAAATTATACTTCTTTTTGGCCCCAGAGTATTAGGAGGAATTGGGAGAAATTTTAAGGAGGCAAATTTAATCTTGATGTAGAGAAAATTATTTCCCTAACAATGACATCCACCCATAAGTCGAATTAATTTACTTGGGAGCTAGTAAGTTCATCCTTATCTGAGGTCACTGAATGGGTATGGCTTCAGTCAAAGTGAGACCTATTGAAGACCTTAGCTTAAAAAGGCTAAGGTCTCCTTCTGCATCCAGGACTAAATCCAGTTTTCTGGATCTATATGTAGACAATGGACACAGATGATTCTGGGGGGAAAAGTGAGGTAGGTGACCTTGCCCAGCCCTCTCTCACTTAAATCCAATTCATTTGCAAATCATGGCATTCCTCCCTGATGTCACGGGCCTCTTCTAGAATGAAGGACAAACAACAACAAAAAGAGCAACAAACACTGCAGATGACCCTAAAATCCCCTTAAATTGGAAAATTTTTGTGATAATTTGACTGATAGATTGCAAATAACTCACATATAAGTGGATAACTCCAGGAGTTGAATAGTTGAAAGAAAGAGATTTCAAGAATTAGGTGTTACAGAGTGCCCATGCGGTAACCTGTGTCAGTTTTGAATATTGTTCTGGGTAAAACTACAGAATTTGTACTTCTCTATGTGAATCTGTGTTCTTCATTTCACTAAGGTTGTTGTCTTTTTGTATTTGAAGAAGACCAAAATGTCATTACTATGTCAGGATCAAGATGCAGTGTATCTGACACTGACCGATCAGACCAATATGAACTCAGAAGATTCTATGACTATTTGGGCATAAATAGTCCAGAAGAACATTTAGAGTGGAGAGGTCTCTAAGTTTGTACCTCTTAAATTTCTTTTGAGCTACTGCCATTCTGCTTTGCTTACAAATCTGATTCAGTCCACCTATCACCACCTCAAAGAGATCCTTCATGGAAAACACATAGAAATATTATTGTCATATTTTGAAACCCCCAGATCAAAGAGAAAATTTTACAAGAAACAAGAAAAAAAATCTAATACACTGGAGCTACAATTAGAATTGTAGAAGACTTATCAGCAGTTACAATAAAAAATCACAGGTCTTGGAATCATATTTACAGACAAGCAAAAGAACTAGGCCTGTGGTGAAAAAATCATATCCAGCAAAATTATCTGTAATACTGAATGAGGAAAAATGGACATTCCATGAACTTGCAGATTTTCAGGGCTTTCTATTAACCAAACCCAAACTTAGCAGAAAATATATATTACATTATTATATATACATATATACCATGAAGGATATAGCACCCTCCAAAATCTATAGAGAAATAAGAGGGGAGGGGTGGGTGGATGGGGAAGCAAAAGGTGAGGGAAAAAGAGAAGGGAGGATCATTAAATAATAGCCAGCCAAGTTATGGAGCATAATTTAATGAATGAGTCAGCAGGAATGGGTAAAGACATGTGTGTGTATATGTGTGTATGTGTATGTATGCATAGATCTACATATGCATACATAAATATATTTTTTCTTAACTGTAGCTTGCTTGGAGGTGGAGAAGAAGAAAAGGGGGAATAGAATAAAGTAAATAAGATGTGCAGCAAAGTACAAAACAATTTACAAGTAACTAAAGAATACTCATGAATAAAATTTCTTCTTCTTCTTCTTCTTCTTCTTCTTCTTCTTCTTCTTCTTCTTCTTCTTCTTCTTCTCTCTGTCTCTGTCTGTCTCTCTCTCTCTCTCTCTCTCTCTCTCTCTGTATCTATCTATCTATCTATATATATGTATATATATATACACACTTTCTTAAATTGGTATTTGTTATTATATATTTTAAATCCTCCCTGATATTTGGTTGGGCACATGATAATGTTCTCTTTTGTTTTGTTTTATTTTGTTTTGTATTGCTTTTCTGTTTTTCTTTTTTGTTTATTGTTTCTTCAAATAAAATAAATTTTGGGGAAAAAAAGAATAAAAAAATGATAATTCAAATGGTAGCCTTTCAGTTTCCTGGTGGGTTGTTGTATACTGTTCTGCTTTCATAGGCATATGACAATGAAGTCAGTGCAACTCTGTAGACTTTCAGTTTGGTAGGCAGTCTAATAGTGTCTCTCCTACATTTTTCCTTAGAGCATTCCAAATGCTGAGCAAGCTCTAGTAATATAAGTGCATATCTGATCATCTGTGTGAACATCCCTGAAGTTTTACTGCATTTAGGTAAATGGAAGACAGTTTGGTGATGAGATGGTGGTGACACATACAAATCTTCAGGAGTTAAGTGGCCATTGTTACTGCTGCTTCCAGTTCAATTTTTCCCAAGGACTCCTCGACAGGTTTGATGGTCTGTGCCAACTCTGGCATTAAAATCACCCAGAATTACAAGATTGTCTTCTTTTGGCTCATTGATAATGAGGATCTCCAGGTCTTCATGAAAATTTCCTTTGATCTCCTCACAGTTCATCATATGCACTGGTGATTGTTACATGATGCATTCCTGCAAGTGACAATAACATTGTCCTGAGCCAGTTGTTCCTTTCTGTGGGGTGGTACACAAGCTTGTCAACTAGATTCAATTCAGTTGGGAAACCTTTGCCAGCTTCTCATCATTCACCATCACTATAGCCACTCCAGAAAAAAGTGTATTTAGCTCTGATCTTGATAAACTTGGCTTTTATTTGCTGCCCTTCTTTTACTCAGGTTGCTGTTTGGATGCAGTACCTGCTGAGTTCTCTCACAACAATAGCTGTTTGTCTCTCAGATCTACTTAATTTAGTGTTGTTCATAAGTGCACAGTCCATGTATCAATGGTGAGAGGAATCATTTTTGCAAAAGTTTTTGTACATTTTTTTCTTTTTGTGTTTTGGCCACAGGATAGTATTCCTGCCTGCTATGGCCAGGGTTGGGTGAAGCCAGCAACATTTAGGACATCTTGTCTAGCCCTTTTCTCACACCAGAAGTGATACAGTCCTTTTTAAAATTTATTTATTTATTTTTATTTATTTTTTTTTAGTGATACAGTCCTTAAGAACATTGTTGGAGCAACAAGGGAGCCACTGAATCCAACTGCTTCTTCAGGTCAATGAGATGACTCTTGTGGGCACCTAGAGCTAAAGCTCCCAGTGTATCCACACCTGCTGCTTTATCACTTGCCCAAGTTAGGTAAATATTGTAAACTGGTATTGCATTTACTCATAAATAAATTGGATTTAGGTGAGGTAGGATTGCACAAAGTTGTTGACCTCTTTCTTCTTTCTAGTCATCAAAATCCAGGGATAAGACAAAAGTCAAGATGAGTTAGGTAAATATCGTAAACCAGTATTGCATTTACTCATAAATAAATTGGATTTAGGTAAGGTGGGATTGCATAAAGTTGTTGACCTCTTTCTTTCTTCTAGTCATCAAACTCCAGGGACAAGACAAAAGTCAAGATTACTGGTCTTGGCCAGGAATGAAGTGGATGACTTTGGAATCTTAGAGGATGACCTTGGGGTCTTAGATGTCTAACTAAACTCTAAGTTCTCCACAGTACCTGCTTCAGCCACCTTCATGGCTTTTAGGACCAATTGTTGTGTACCATTCTCCCAGAGCAAGTTTTCACGTGCTTGGGGTAGACAGCCTCCCAATTCACTAATGGGTTTGAGACTCCTCAGTTATCTTTAGCCTGCAGTAGTGTGATTTACTGGGTGTGGTTTTTGTGCATGATGTAGTTTTTTGGAACCAAAGGTGAGATTTTTATTTCAAGTGGATGCACTTCTTTTTTTTTTTTTTTTGCTAATTCCTTTTTTTTTTTTTATTATAGTAACTTTTTATTGACAGAATCCATGCCTGGGTAATTTTGTTTTTTACAACATTATCCTTTGCACTCACTTCTGTTCCGATTTTTCCCTCCCACCCTCCACCCCCTCCTCTAGATGGCAAGCAGTCCTATATATGTTGAATATGTCCTAGTATATCCTAGATACAATGTATGTGTGCAGATCCAAACAGTTTTCTTGTTGCACAGGGAGAATTGGATTCAGAAGGTAGAAGTAACCCGGGAAGAAAAACAAAAATGCAAACAGTTTACATTCATTTCCCAGTGTTTTTTTTTTCTTTGGGTGTAGCTGTTTCTGTCCATCCTTGATCAATTGAAACTGAATTAGGTCTCTTTGTCAAAGAAATCCGCTTTCATCAAATTGCATCTTCATACAGTATCGTTGTTGACGTATAATGATCTCTTGGTTCTGCTCATTTCACTTAGCATCAGTTCATGTAATTCTCTCCAAGCTTCTCTGTATTCATCTTGCTGGTCATTTCTTACAAAACAATAATATTCCATAACATTCATATACCACAATTTACCCAACCATTCTCCAATTGATGGGCAGCCACTCAGTTTCCAGCTTCTAGCCACTACAAACAGGGCTGCCACAAACATTTTGGCACATACTGTTCCCTTTCCCTTCTTTAGTATTTCCTTGGGGTATAAGCCCAGTAGTAGCACTGCTGGGTAGTGGATGCACTTCTGAAAGGGGCTTGACAACCCTCAAATCTGAGGTACTAGTCTTCCCTGAACACCTGTAAATCCTATTGTACCATATAAAACTTTAAATGTCCTAAGAGAATTAGTTGTTCTTGGTTTTGCTTCTATACCAAGCAATGATCTGTATCTTCCAGTTGCTAAAGTGTGGTATTATATGCCACAATCAGAAATGATAGGGCTCAATGTGACCACATGGCTAATGCTAAATAACTTCCTATTGTTTATTCATTTGCCTTTTTTTTAATAGTGGTTAGTATTCTGTGGTGAGTCCTGGAGTAATTTTTTATTATGTTATATATTGCCTCAAGTTTTGATTTTGAATTTATTTTAAGTAAAATTGATAGGCAGCATGGTAGAATAAATAATTTGCTCTATTAGGAATCAGGAAGACCTGAGTTCAAATTCTATCTCTGACATATTAACTATTGCATATGGATAAATTACTTATCTTCTCTGAAGTTTCCCTTAGGAAAATGGAAGGAAAGACATCATGGTTTACAGCAGAACAACAAGCCTTGGAATCAGGCTGATTTGCCTTCAAATTCTGCCACAGATCACAGGAGAAGTACTTAACTTCTCTGTGTCGCAGACAACTCTTTGAGTCTATAAGTTATAGAAGAATTATTGACATCACAAGGACAGAATTTTCATGCCAGAAATTACTGATAAAGAAATCAAGGGTCCAGAAAAAAAATAGGGCTTTTAATATTTTAATTTCCTCTTTCACATGGTGATTTTAAGGCTCAATTTAGTATCTTAAAGCACAATGCAAATGCCAATTTTTACTGTATGATTTTTCTTATCTTTCTTTTCATCATTTCTGTTTCTATTTTTTTAAGGGAAACCATGAAGAACCTCTATTTCCTTTACCACTTTTCATTCTATTATCTTCCCAACCCCCTCCTATTACATGTTCTGTGCTTTAAAAGGATCACCTCTAATCTGTCCCACACATCTCAGAATCTCTTTTGTTTTCATAGACTTCCAGAGAAGATGAGTCCACAGACTGATTTCCTTGATCTCTGAGACGAAGTCACATTGTGACAGAAGGATAGGAGATTGTTTTGACATGATTTGTTAGGAGAGACTGGCAGGGGTTAATTCAGTTGCATTCAGAGGATATTCCTAGGATTTTTTTATCTCGTATCTTCTCCTCGAAGCTGCTTATTTTCCCCTCTAAATTCCAGGTCAGTGACAGTTGCTGAATTTGGCTTCCTGCTTCATAGAAGTAATGAATATACACTTGAAAGAGCCATGGTCTGAACAGGGAGTTTGGGGCTGGAAATTATTATCAGATTTCTACAATTGATTAGCTGTTTAATTTGTTGCCAGCTTAGGAGACTGCTTCCTTCTTTCACAGAGCTTTGTACTACTGGAAGTCATTTCTTGACTTTTCCGCCTCTCTTAATGACATTTCCCCCCCTTTTCTGTTTAAGTATGAGTTTTCTATCTAGTGTTAAGGGACTTCCTAGAAAAGTGGTCAGGGTATATAATGCCCACTAGTGATAACAGCAGAAAAGCAAGCCAAGCAGAAAGCAAAGTGGTCTTCTCAGAAACAATAATATATATTATCGTACATATATATCTATAATATGTACGATAATATATAAACAATAATTTATATACTGCTCCAAAGTTTGCAAAGCACTTTCCATATGCTACCTTACTTGATCATCGCATAACAACTTAGCTTTAGTTACTAGCTGGGCAAGTGATTCTGGGCACATCATTTTACCCTGTTTGCCTCAGTTCCTTATCTGTAAAATGAGCTGGCAAACCATTCCAATGTCTTTGCCAAGAAAACCCTAAATGGGGTTACAAAGACTCGGACATGACTGAAAAATGACCAAATCATTATTTACTCACCTTATCCATCTATTTGACCATTTATATACATTTTAAAAAGAATAATCTACCTTCACACTGAGGAATAACCTGCACACATCCTTGATGAAGATAAAAGAAGGGAAAATAGGCAGACTTTTGAAAGTGATATTTCATAGTATATCACATCTTTCCTATGGGAAGTGCTATATCTGTAGTTTTCCCCTATAAGGCAATGAATGAAACCATTCTTAAGATTTAACGAGTCCAGAAGATTGTTTTAATTAATTAACATAACTTTATTACAGTCACCTAAATAGAAAATATTAGCATAGAAGTCAAAGTTCCTCAGCCTTGAAACCCCCTGTTGACTGCACATGCCAGTGTGGCAAATGTGGAGGCAGGATAGTTATGCCCAAGTGAATCACTGTGATAGCATTACTGAACATCTTTTCTAGGCTATTGTTACATTAGCTTCTTTTTTATTATTAAATGTTAAATGGTGTGCAATTATCTTCTTCATGCTAATCCAGATCCAGATCCACTGGATCAGCTTGAGTCAATTTAACATAGAAAATTCACAACCATGTAATTGACTCAAAGTTTTAGAGATGCTATTGTGTTTATTGTTCATCAACTATCAATTACTTGATTCAGCAGAATAAAATGCTTCCTTAAACGTTTTCTTCAACAAGGGATATTCCATGCAAATATAACATTTATACAAAATTCCTTGGAAGCTATAAAGATGAATCTTTACAGTAAAAATATAGGGAGATGTATGTGTATTAAATTTGCTTGCCACCATTGTAGAGGAAATCCAGTACAGATTTCCAGTTGAAGACTTATTTGTTATAGATTGTGAGGTTTTAAAAATGCTCCCTTTTTTCAAATTATATTCTGTTGATTGTATTGCACCCCAGACATTGTAGAGCCTCCTGGACAATAGCCACAACTACTTAAAACCATTTGTTTTAACAATCTAGGCCAAAGTAGATGAAGAATGTCCATTGTTCAAATTTGTTCAAAGTTGGGAGAACAGCCAGTAGAACTTGTCTATCATTGTCTAGGAAGTCCCAAAATATTAGTACAATTTTAAACTTTAAATGGATTGAGCTATAAATTTTTGAAGCTCTAATAGTATAAAACTGTACAAAGACTTTTGGATAAATCTTGGATAGATATTGCCAATAAATAATGATGTCGGGCCAAAATTAAACTGGAAAAGGTAAATGAAAGAGCTTGCCTTTGAGAAATTGCCAAGTTCATTTTTTAATGATTCCCAGCTTTTTGCTGAAACAAAGGTCTATTTTCTTAACATCAGTTTAACCAGTGCTTGGCACATATATGCAGGGCACATAATGCCCAATAGTGATAACAGTGGAAAAGCAAGTCAAGCAGAAAGTAAATTGGTCTTCTCAAAAATAATGATAATAATCATCATTTGTCTTTTGTGAATTTTGTGTTCATCTTTGTGGTTTGCAAATACCTTACTAGAGAAGAAGTATAGAGTAAATGTCATTATCTGTGGTTATCAGTGAATAGAATACTTTCTAGCTCTCATTTCTCTGTTTCACTATGGGGAAGCTTAATTTTTTTATTATTATTATTTAGACTTAATAAAGTGATAGAGAAAATATTTAATATTTCAGATTAAACTTAAAAATTTGTTGTTTTTATAACCCTCGGGAAGCTGTTTATTAAACATTTACCAACACACCCCTGGCTACATACAATCTATCAGAATGGACCCACCTTCAGTGACTTTTTGAGATTACTAGTACCACCATTATGACTTTGAAGAAGTCACTGAACCCATGAGCTTTATTGAAATGGGGACCTGATTGGCCTTCCTTAGGTGATGATCTCATGAAATAATGAATGAAAAGCATGTAAAATGCAAACTATGATTAATAAGATGTGTCAAGTGCCCTCTGAGAACTTTTAATCTGGGTGGAGTAACAAAGCATAAATATATGGAAAATATATCACAGAACAATACAACTCAAGGAAATTTAGGAGACCATAAAGTCCATACCCCTCATTTTATAGATGGAAAAAAAAAACATGAAACAGAAAACAAGATATTAGTTGACTGAGTAGTGCAGACAAAAAACTTCTGAAGGCATTCTGAGAAAGGAGAGATCATGATGGCATTTTACTTACCATCTGTGCCACATTAAACACTGTCCAAATGTTTGTTCTCTGTTGTCATTTTCTTATGGAATTTTGGACAAAGTGTTATCTTATGCTCTGTGGTTTTTTTAATGCAATTATAGGGTTTGAGTCAATTAAAAGACTATGGTGGGCCTGGGTTGCCGTGGCACCTTCACTCCGATCTGACAGTTCCTTCTTGGAGTCTTATTCCCACAGTCATCTCATCACTCAGCTCCTTTGGCTAAGTCTGAGAGAAGAAAAAAGTTAATTACATTTCTTCAAACTTTGAATGCAGTCAGAATCTTCAGTTAGCCTATCCATTTTTTTCTGCCCTTTCCTGAAAGTTATTTATGTAATTGCATTATTTAAAAATCAAAGTGTAACATAATAAGACATAATCAGTTAGGCACCAGGAATTTTTTTTTTTTAAAAACCAGAGGCACAGAGCTTTGTGATGATTATTGGTGCTTTGAGAAGCACATTCATATTTCATTGACTCTACTTATTGTCTCACAAAGGTGCCTCGTAAATTGCTCTGAATGCTTTCCACAATTAGAGAATGATGACTGGAAGGTTCCCTATCTCCCTACCCCTGATGAATTGCATTTTATGTGTTAAGATTGAAAAATAAAGAACAAGTGAGCAGGATGTGGAGGGGGAAATGGCACAGCCCTTTGTTTAAAAAAAAAAAAGTTTTTGCCTCTAAAGAAATCATTCTCCATGGATTGAGTTATATACTTTCTAGGATACATTTATGATAGTCAGGAAGGGGTTCCTGAGAGAAGAAAGACTAGCATACTAAAGAGTGAAGTTCCCATAATTGATTCCTTTCTTACATTCTTTAAGCTCAAAGGTGATAGTTAGTCTGAGTAGCTTATGGAGAAACCATCTTTACAATACTGGGACATCTGTTGAGGAGGCTAGAGAAAGGGAGAAAATAAGTGGGTAATAAGTAAGAATTCTTCAGGCTCATGTTATAGGAATAGACTTTAGAGGTGGAAGAAATTTCAGAGTTTATCTAAACTAACGTCTTCATTTTATAGGTAAGGAAATTGA
This sequence comes from Sarcophilus harrisii, assembly GCF_902635505.1. NCBI lineage: Eukaryota > Metazoa > Chordata > Mammalia > Dasyuromorphia > Dasyuridae > Sarcophilus > Sarcophilus harrisii. The sequence goes on from NC_045427.1 coordinate 598,876,755, forward strand.
AGCTCAGAGATAGTAAATAATTTAGAGACAATTGATGGAATGAGGTTCAATGAAAAGAGCTAGATTTAAACTTTGAGTTCCTAGATTTGATTCCTGGCTTTTAGATTTATATCTTTTGTAACTGGGGACAGATCATTTCACTTATCTCTGTCATTTTACTTTTCTGCAAAATGAGAGGAATTGATAAGATAACCTGCTCAGTCTATTGTAGTTCTAAATCTATTGTAGAGTAAGAATTTTGTAGCTCTTGATTTTGTCCTCTGTAAAATGGGGGTAACAAAACTGGTGACATTTACTCTAGGAGGTTGGGATAGTTATGAAGTTCAAAGGAGATAATCTATATAATGTGTTTTGCAAACTTCAAAGTTCTATTTAAATGTCAGTTATTTCTTATTATTTGAAGAAGCTCCTGGAACTCTCCATTTGGTCCTTTAATTTTTTTTTTACTACTTGCATGAAACTTTCTTTGAAAGCTCTAGATCACATGATTCTTTTTCTCTGAACATCCATAGCACGATTGCCTTAGCCCATGACTCAACATTTGATTATGTACTTTCTGTATTCTGTGGCTTTTATTTTGTGCCTTGTCTTTCCAATGAGACTGTAACATCTCCCATTGTATCTGTTTTAGTAGCTAAAGACAGCTTTCTCCAAACTCAAATCAAATGTATGGATTGACACAGATGTATCCTTCATACCTTTCCACTCATGTCAATGCACCCATTTGCATGCATGCCAAATACAGGAATTCAAGGATAATAGATTTAAACCTGATAGGTACAGTGCATATTACTTTGTATATATTCCTTACTTTTTTGATAAGGACAATTATCCTTTAGGGAGGTTGTGATTTGATCAGTGTCAAACAGGTAAAAACTGTAGAGCTGGACTTTTATCTATCATTCTTCCCAATGCACTTGATCCATTCAATTATCATTTTGCTTAAATTTTGAAACTGTGGTTAGAAAATCATGTCACACGTAATGGAAAATCCATTACACCTAGTAAATAGGTTGGTACATGGTGGCTAAGAGTACATAATCATGGGTAATGTGTTAGATTTTTAGTTAGGAAGGTCTGGGTTCAAATCTTATCTGAGATACTAGGTTTGTGACTCTAGGCAAGTCCCAGTCCCTTAATTTCTGACCTGTAACTTTATGAGATTGCATGAAATTATGCTCAATTATAATGTTAGGAGATGCTAATTGCTTATGGGGACATTAAGTATCAATCAACCTACCAGCCATTTGGATGGGAGGTAGAGGATACATTAGAGAGAAGAGGGGAGTGGGGAGGAACTTTGGTGAGCTGTGGATCTGGAGAAATGTCCTGTACAGACAGTTAATGAAATGGAAACCATCCTGTTCAGTCTCACTGGCAGCAGAAACTGGGGAAGTAGGTAAGATTTTCTACTTTGGTGGTCAAGAAAGCTTAGGAACTGATTATATTGGACTAGAGGCAGAAACAGAGGAGAACTTAGAACTAGAACTAGAGTAGCAAATTTTCCTTTTCCTTTACACTTATCATGTTCCATTTTGCATTATAATTATTTGTATTTGTATCCTATCCCCTATTAATTTTTTCTGAGAATTACAGTAATAATAATAGTATCTTATATTCATACCATGGTTTAAAAGCACTTCATTTATACACACAATATATACAAGTACATATAAAGAAATAAAAAAGATATTATGTGTAAATATGCATATATATTATTATTGTTGTTATTGTTATTTATAGATTTATACAAAAATTTATACAATCTGATGCTTGGCATATGTATTCACTATCATATATGCAAAGCAGGAATTATTTTCGTTTTACACATGAGACAATGGATGCTCAGAAAGTTTAAACTATTTTTCTAAGGTTCAAGACAATAAGTCAACAACCATTGATTTAGTAGTCATTATGTGCCAGGCACTGTGCTGAATGGAAAAAAAAATACAAAACCAATTCCTGCTCTCAAGGAGCTTACACTGTAATGCAGACAAGATTCAAACTTTACCTCCTTTCAGGTCTTCATACTTTATTGGAGTCTAGGTTTTTTTTTTTTTTTTGTATACTTTGATCCACAAGGACTTGAACTATGTCTTGTTTTTATTTGTATTGTCCCCAATATCTAGTAAAAGACTCTTTGCACAATCTAAGCACTTAATCAAGGGTTGTTAAATTCACTTGAATGGAAGAGTATAGAGTTTTCGAGAGCCAGGGAGAAAACGCCTCAGACTTTGGAAAAACTTGGACTTAAGCAGCTGGTCAGAAATAACTAGACTAGAGGGATTCTAAGGAAGAGGTGCTAAGTCAGACAAAATTGGTCTCTAAATCTACTTTACTCTTTTCCTGTCTGAAAATAGTTTCTCTTCTGATAAATCCTCTTACCTGTGATAAAGTAGCTTTGTTAAACTTAAGACTATCTTGTGGAGAGTGTGTTCCTATTTCTATTTTTTGTTACTCTCGGCCCTAGAATAGGGGAGAGGAGAGAGAGAATATATGTACTTGATTCTGTATCCACAGGCTCTTGGGTGATGTCAGTGAAGGCAGTGAGCTGATCTGTTTGGTACACATTCTTAGGAAGAAATTGTATTGAAACTCTAAAGGATTCAGGGGAATAGGATATTTCAGCAGAAACTATTCAGCCAACAGAGATATGATAGAGAGTTCCATGGCCTGTGCCCAAATCTCATATATTTTCTGGAAAATTCAAAAGCTATGGCAAGATCTCACATATTTGCCAGTAATAATATATATGAATGTTTTCTGTATTTGTTTATCTAGAGCTACAAGCATACCTATTAGCTTGCAAATGCAATGCATTTGGATCAGAAACTTTTCCCATTATTTCCTTTGAGTTAGTTTGGTATTAAAATCAAAGACAGAAATAATATACAGGTCATTGAATACTCAGATTAAAGTTCTTTTCATTGGCTTAATTAAACAAATGTTTAGCTGCTTAAAATCAGGAGCTGTTTTGGAGAACAATGAGGGTAATGTTGGGGGAAGCTTTATATTTGAAGGAGATTCAGAGGAAGTCAGAGGATTAGGTGATTTAAGATAGGGGCACAAAAAATAGGATTCTATTTGACAAAAATTGCTGGAAAATAATGTCAGAAATTCTGTGTAGACCTACATCTCACACCTCATACCAAAATAAGGTCAAAATGAGTGCACAATTTGGATATAAAGGATGTTACTATAAACAAAATAGGAGAGCAAGGGATAATTTCCCTATCAGATCTTTGGAGAAGGGAGGAATTTATGACCAAAGAAGAATGAGAGAACATTATGAAAGGCAAAATGGAGAACTTTGATCACATTAAATTAAAAGGTTTTGCGCAAACAAAACCAACAGAAACAAGATTAAAAGGGAAGTACAAAGCTGGGAAAAAAACCTTTACAGCCAGTGTTTCTGATAAAGATCTTGTCTCTAAAATATATAAAGAATTGTGTCAAATTTGTAAGAATATAAGTCATTCCCTAATGGAAAAATGGTCAAAGAGTATGAACAAACAATTTTCAGATGATGAAATTAAAGTCATCTATAGTCATGTGAAAAAATGCTCTAAATCACTATTGATTAGAGAAATGTAAATTTAAAAAACTCTGAGGTACCAATTTACATTTCTCAAATTGGCTAAAATGACAGGAAAAGATAATGATAAATATGGAGGGGATATGGAAATATTGGTACACTAATGCATTGTTGATGGAGTTGTGAAATGATCTAATCATTCTGGAGAGTAATCTGTTACTATGCCCAAAGGGCTATAAAACTGTGCACACTCTTTGATCCAACAATATCACTACCGGGTCTATATCCCAAGGAAATCAAAAAAAGAGGGAAAAAGACTCACATGTGCAAAAATATTTGAAGCAGCTTTTTTGGTAGCAAAGAATAGGAAAATGAGCAGATGCTCATCAATTGGGGAATGACTGAATAAGTTATGGTATATGAAGGTAATGGAATATTATTAGTCTTTAAAAAATGATGAACAATTGATTTTATAAAGGCCTGGAAAGATTTATACAAACTGATGCTAAACGAAACAAGCAGAATCAGGAATACATTGTACATTGTATAACACCAAAAGTGTGATAATCAACTATGAAAGACTTGGTTCTTCTCAGTGTTTCAGTGATCTAAACAATTCCAATAGACTTTGGAATGCTATCTGCATTCAGAAAAGGAACTATGGAGATTAAATATAAATCAAAACATGCTATGTTCACTTCTTTTTTTTTTTTTTTTTGTTCTTTTTCTCTCTTATAGTTTTTCTTTTTTGTTCTGATTTTTCTCTCCCAACATGATTAATAAAGAAATATGAAAATAAATTTTAAAAAACAGGCATCTTTCATGTGAGCTAGAACCTCTTCTGCTTACTTTGGTACTTAGTTCCTCTGACTTGATCCTCATACTGGCTTTCTCAAACTTGATTGTGATTTCTGCTTTTGTTTTTCCTTGTGTTTCAGGCCCTAAGTATACCCCCTATTCCCTTTCATTCTTTCTATCACAACTCCAAAAAGGTTATATATCTAATTGCTGATCCTTGCTTGTTTCCTTAATGATTTTGCCTCTATCCATGCAAGAACTTTCATAGAATTATCCCACATCAATCAGAACTGAATAGAGTTTTTCTTGGTTAAGAAGATCATCCTTCCTCTCTAAATCTCAGTTTCCTTATTTTTAAAATAGGGATATTTATACTTTGTACATACTATTTACCTCATAAGATATTTTTAAGGCTCAAGTGAGAAAAATTTGTGTTGCATGTTGTAAAATTTGGAGCATTTTATTTTCATGGAGCCTGCTTAGTCATAGCCCATGATGGTCCTGTCCTAAGTAGAGGTAGACATATGGAAGGCATACCCTAGGGACATGATTTTCCTTCTCCTTTTTAGAGAAGATGAGAACAAATCTTTTGTCTAGAAGAACATTCAGTTTCTTCAATTACATGATATGACCCCCTCTCCCTTAATCCACCCTCAAGTCTAATAAAAGTCAGGTGTGTCAGTGGAAAGAAATTGAAAGGGCTTTAATTTTCTGTGTCATCTAGGACTTGAAGCTGATTTGAGCTCCCCTCTCACAAAAACTCTGTCCATCATACTATCTAGTGAATACAACACTTGACCCAGCCATGCAATCTTCCTCAGACAGCTCTGACAATACACCTCAATCATGGCTCAGAAGGCTCTTTGCTCCTTCCCTCTGCCTGAATACCTAAGACTTACTAAAGTCTACTTCTGTGGGGAGAAAACGAACATGTTGTATAGTGATTTTGCAGTGTCTGTAATAATAAATGGTGGAGAAAATTGCTGACTGTACTTTCTCTTTAATTTCGTTTCTTTGTGGGACAATCCCAGATCCTAGTGATGAGTGGTCAATATAGCCTTCTCCTCCCCTATTTGTATGCTCCTCTTTCTCCTCTTCTTCTTTTTTTTTTTTAAAACTCATTGGCAAGAAGCTAACAATCAAGCAAGGACATCGCCTCTGGAATTTGGAAGTTTTCCACATGGGATATTGGCCTCTAAAATTTTCTGGGTCCATTAAGTTCTTCCTTTAATTCCCAGAGCTGATCAAGCTGGGATTTAGCTCCACAGGTATTAACTAGCAATTTGAACCAAAGTGCCCCACTTAGAGAAATGGCTCCATGGAGGAGTGGTTACATTGCAAGTAAATAAATATAAATTGAGGAACCACTGAGCTGGCATATGTCTTTGACCTGTACTCTCAGTGCTTAGGGAATCATTGGGAGAAGTTTATAAAAGAAAGCAGGTTAGAAAATGCACTTGGGTAGAGAGTCCTACTTATGCTATTATTTAGCCATGTGACCCTTTCCAAAGTGAAAATATGAATTTAAAAACTCATTTTTGAAACATCGTGAATAATATTTAACTTTATTGATATGAGTATTGTCCTCTCTTGCCCCTACTATACTAAATAGTATACTAAATATCCTAAGATACCAATTCCTTCATCCCTTTTTATCTTGTATGTCCTTCTTCAAGATAATCAAATAGTCTTGCTTGAAATCCTTCTCTTGTCTTCTTGAAGTCTTGAAGGTAGCAGTATACCACTGGATTAATCCATCTATTGTCTCTCAACCTTTATTAAGCATTTTTTATTAATTTTTTATTTTCAATACATATGTATGGATAATTTTTCAACACTGACCCTTACAAAACCTTATGTTCCAAATTTCCCCCTTTTCTCTCTTCCTGCTGCCTTAGATGGCAAGTAATTCAAATATGTTAAACATGTTAAAATATATGTTAAATACAATATATATGCATATTTATACAATAATCTTGCTGCACAAGAAAAATCAGATCAAAAAGGAAAAAAATGAGAAAGAAAAGAAAATGAAAACAAACAACAAAAAAAGTGAAAATGTTATGTTGTGATCCATATTCAGTTTCCATAGTCCTCTCTCTGGGTGTCACAAAATATTTGGAACTGGTTTCAATCATCTCATTGTTGGAAAGACCATCAGAATTGATCATCATATAATCTTGCTATTGCCATATATGATAGTCTCCTGGTTCTGCTCACTTCACTTAATATCAGTTTATGTAAGTCTCTCCAGGCCTCTCTAAAATCATTCTGCTGATTGTTTCTTATAGAACAATAATATTCCATAACATTCATATACCATAACTTATTCAGCCATTCTCCAAATGATGAGCATTCACTCAGTTTCCGGTTTCTTGCCACTCTTTGTTAAACATTTAATATGAGCAAAGATATGTTAGATTCTAGAACACAAAGATGAAGAATGATCTAGTTCCTGCTCTCAAGGAGCTTATACTTTAATAGGGAAGCTATAGCAAGAAATAAATAAGTATCAAACAAGGTAGAATAGGAAAAACGCAAAGGAGGAATCCTTTGTAAGTACTTTACAGAAATATGATACCAAAATATCATAAGGGAATTTGGAAAGATGGAGACTTTGTTGGAGGAGGAGGAGAAGACAAGAAACTTGAACTGAGACTTGAAAGAGTCTCTTTCTCTAGTGTTGGAGAAGTAGACAATGAAATTATAAGTTTGGCGAAAAAGACAAGTCTCTAAAAATAAGCTCTTTATTATACTTTAAAACTTTAATATTATAGGAGAGTATACATAAGAAGTAATGAGAGCCTGAACTAGTGTGATGGCAGTGTGAGTAGAAGAGAAATAGATACAAAACATACTGTAATGGTAAAAATACATGACTTGAAAACTGCTTGAATATGATGAGTAAAGAAGAAAGATTCAAAAATGTCTACAGGACCATAAGTCTGGATAATTGGAAGAATGATAGTTTCAAAAGAAAAATGGAAGTTGAGAGAGTACAGATTGTAGGAAGAGAAAAATTTGAAATATCAACTGAACATCAGAGTACACATGTCAAACAAGTAGGTGGAAATTTGAGAATTTTATTTCCCACCTGACTGAACTTCTTTAGACTTCATCCTATCTCCACACTAGCTACCTTCCCCTCACTTTCCTCTCTCTATGGCTTTTTCAATTTATTTTTGTGGTTTCTATGACTCATTTCCCCCCATTAAATTGTAAGGTCCTTGAGGGCCAGAACTATCTTTTTTGAGTTTGTATCCCTAGAACTTAGCATGGTTCCTCACATGTAGGAGACAATAAATATTTATTGATTGGATGACTGTTAGTTGTTATTATTGTTATTATTTAAGAGACACATATAGAATGGACAGTCATCTCTATAGGGCTGATAATTAAAATGACCATGGATATGATTCAATGATATGATATGATATGATTCTGGGAGAGAGTATATTGGTGAGAGAATATGGTCAATGACAGTATCTTGGAGAAGATGAATTAAAGAAGGACACTTAGAAAGAAGTAAACAGATGGATGCAGACAACTATGAAAGAGTAATATATGGAATCCAAAGTAATTGAGTAGGAAGGAAGAGTTTGAAAGAACTTAAAATACTGCTGAAAGGTTAAGGAAAAAGAAGACAGAGTAAAGGTCATTAGATTTGGTAATAAAAATATTCATTAGTGACCTTAGAGAAAGCAATTTCAGTAAAATGTCATTGAAAGATATGAAATTGCAAAGGTTTTCAAAGTTGAGAGGATGGTAAAGGACTTTTGGCAGCCAGACATAGTAATACCCATATTTGATCTGCTGGGAAGAATGAGCCATTTTTAGATCTCTTGAGCTTACAAATACTGAGATATAGTAGGCTAAGCTCACTGGGTGCCTGCGTTAAGTCCAGCATCAATAGGCCAGTAGGTTGCCTTGGGAGGAATGAATCAACTTTTTCTAAATCCCCAAGAAAAAATACATTAAAGCATAGTCAGAATGAAGATGTGAGAGGGTCACTTGGGAGTACCAAATATTCATTTTATAAAATTATAGTTGCATTAGTTGAAATTTTTCTGATATGACATTATGATTCCTAGCATAAAGTCTTTTTGGTAAAGAGTATTTAAGTGCTGAAAAGGGCAGAATAGTATTTTTGAGTAAAAGAAAAGAGTTAAATCAATTGGTTAATGATGGAAGATATTGTTACTAGTATGAATGAACATTTTGATGCCTGAAAGCTTTAGGAAAAGAACTTTGATATAATAAAAGCAGATAAAATATATGTGTGTAGAAAGAGAGCTTTCAGTTAGGATTGGAGAAGGTGAATACAGAAATGAATTGTGACATAAATATAAAGGCTTAATCACCTTTGGAAAGATGTGGGATAATACCTTCCTGTAAACAAAGAGTTTTATGGTTTAAAACAGCAGAGAAAGAATTACATTTATTAAACTGTGAAATATGAATACAAAGGAGGAAAATGAAATGAGATGTTGGATTATATTGAGAATTTCACTTAAAGGATATTATAGTCTTGTTCACTGGCATATAACTTTTATTATTTCACTTTGTTGGTAGTATAAAACTAATAAAATGAGAAGCCATAGTTCTACTATGATTAAATAAGGTCTATTGATTTGTTAGGGAAAATTTAGTTAATTGTTACCTGTTAAGTGAATACTGAGAATCAGGGGGCTCTGAATTAAGTCCCTGAAGCATTTTTTTCTTTCAATAGTATTTTAATTTTCCAAATACATTTCAAGATAGTTTTCAATATTAATTTTTGTAAGACTTTATGTTTCAATTTTTTTCTCCTTTTCTCCCTTAATTGCCCCCTCCCCAAAACACCAAGCAATCTGATATTGATTAAATATGTGCAATTTTTCCATATTTGTCATGTTGTGCAAGAAAAACAGACCAAAGGGAAAAATTCCAAAAAAAGGAGAAAAATCAAACAGGCAAAAGAAAAACGTGAAAATACTATGCTTTGATCCACATTTAGTCTCCACAGTTCTCTCTATGAATACAGATGACATTTTCCATCCTAAGTCTATTGAAATCACCTTGATTCAAAGAGAAGAACCAAATCCTTCACAGTTGATCATCATATAATTTTGTTACTGTGTACAATGTTCTCTTGGTTTTGATCCCTTAACTAAGTATCAATTCACATAAGTCTTTCCAGGTTTTTCTGAAATCAGCCCGCTGTTCATTTCTTATAGAACAATAATATCCCATTACCTTCATATACCATAACTTGTTCAGCTATTTCTCAACTGATGGTTATCCACTTAGTTTCCAGTTTCTTGCCACTACAAACAGGGCTGCCACAAACATTTTTGCACGTGTGTCTTTTTCCTTCCTTTAAGATCTCTTTGGGAATAGAATCCAGTAGCAACACTGCTAGATCAAAGGATATGCACAATTTGTAGTTCTTTGGGTATAGTTCCAAATTGCTCTCCAGAATGGTTCGATCATTTCACAACTTACCAATAACGTGTTAGTTTCCCAGTTTTTCCATACTTCCTTCAACATTTATTATTATCTTTCCTTGTCATCTTAGCCTATCTAAGAGATGAATTAGTGAAGTATGTGAAACAATATAGGAGACAGAAGTTGAGAGTGATGTAGGAAAATAACTGAAGAACTTGATTGAGGAAGAAACAGCAGGGACCCAAAAGCTGCTTTTAGGATTTGTTTGAGCAGACCACCACCACTCAGATGAAAGGCTTTGGCTGCTACTTCTGATTGCTGAATAAAGAATGGAGTTCTGCTTATTGCTCTTCAACTTTCCCTAAAGATTAAGAGAGTTTGAGACTCTCAGAAGGGTTGTGGCCTTTTTCTGTTCCTTCCAGTTTGACACTGAAAAAATGTTGTTAGGGGAAAGATAACTATTACCATTACTTTGCTGTTCACCTAGGTGGATAGAGTGCCAGGGCTAGAGTCAAGAAGATTCATTTTCCTGAGTTCAAATCTAGCCTCAAATACTAACTAGCTGTGTGATTCTGGGAAAATCATTTAACCATGTTTGTTTCAGTTTTCCTACCTGTATAATTACCTGGAGAAAGAAATGACAAATTACTCTAATATCTTTACCAAGAAAATCCCGAAAAAGGTCATTAAGAATCAAACCCAAGATGACTGAACAACAGCAATAGCAGTAAGAACAAAGCTTGTTTGCCTTAGACTGCTGTTCACACTGGTACAGTGTAGCATCCTGGTAAGTGAATGATTAATTGAACTGGTCTATATAGTCCAGAGATAGAAAGCCTAATGAGTTCGTAGTGTTTTTTTTCATTTAATTGTACTTATTTTCAATTACATGTAAAGATAACTTTCCAACATTCATTTTTTTTTAAGATTTTGAGTCCAATTTTTCTCCTTCTTTTACTCCCACCTCCCCAGACAGGAAGCAATCTGATATAGGCTATACATGTACAATCATGTTAAACATATTTCCATGTTAATCACATTATGAAAGAAAAATCACAGTCAAAGGGAAAAACACAAGAAAGAAAAAAAAGTGAAAATAGTTTGCTTTCAATCTCCACTTATATCTATAGTTCTCTCTCTGGATGTGGATGGAATTTTTCATCCCAAGTGTTATGGAATTGTTTTAGATCACCATATTGCTGAAAAGAACTAAGTCTATTGTAGTTGATCATTACACAATGTTGTTGTGACTGTGCGATAGTCTGATTCTGCTCACATTAGTCATATCAGTTCACATAAGTCTTTCCAGATTTTTCTGAAATCAGCCCACTCATTATTTCTTATAAAACAATAATATTCCATTAACATTCATATACCAAAACTTGTTCATCCATTTCTTATTTTATAGGAATCCCCTCAATTTCCAATTCTTTAGAGAGTTGCTATAAATAGTTTTATTCATGTAGATCTCTTTATCTTTTTATAATTTCTTGATACAAATCTAGGAGGGGTAAATTACTGGATAAAAGGTATGCACAGTTTCGTAGCTCTTTGAGCATAATTCCAAATTGCTTTTCCAAATGGTCGGATCAGTTCATAATTCTAACAACAATACATTAATATACCTACTTCCCCATATCTTCATTTTCTTTTTCAATAATCTTATCCAATCTGATAGGTATGAAGTGGTACCTCACAGGTATTTTAACTTGCATTTCTCTAATCAATAGTAATTTGGAGCATTTTTTCATATGACCAAAGATTTAATTTCTTTAATTTCTTCATCAGAAAACTTCCTATTCATATCACTTGACCATTTATCAATTGGGGAATGAGTTTGTCATAGTTTAGAAGGTATGGTTATTCACATAAAGAGGCAATACTTTTTAAACACAATTTTCAAGTGTTATAAGAGGTTATAAATACTGCCTTCTTGTATAGAAAAGGATTTGCCTAGCTAAAAGCTAGAAGTAGAGAAGCAGTTTTGTAGTGGTTTTCTTGGAGGCAGCCTTAGTCTCAGTTGAAATAAATAATTACTCCATTATCAAGGCCAGCTGGTAAAAATGCAAACGTTTATTTCTCCTTCCAAATTAGCCTGGTTAGTTGAGGCCTATCTCTCTGCCTGGCTCCAAGAGATCTTGCAGCTTTGTCCTTGGCTTCTGCCTCTGCTTTCTTCCTGACTAGTTCAATGACATGAAATCCAACAGCCCAGAGTTTAGTTACCCAAAACACATGGGATTTCCTCCCTCATTTGCTTTCTGCAAGAGATCTAAAAGTGAGAATTTAATTTCCTTCAGAGATATTATATGTATTACTGGAAAAGCATAACAAATTTATTTGTGTATTGTGATGTGTTTATTTTATATTTGCTTGTTTGAATGAATATATTTCTTTTGCCTTATTGTTAAGTAAATGCTTTTTAAAAAGTTTAAATGTCAATATTTTGAGTGGTTGTATAAATGGAAATGAATCAATGTGGGACTTAAGAGTTCACATGTTAAAGGAAGTGAATTTTCCCTGGGACTTATCAAAGACTTTAGGCTTACTAGTATGAAAGCATGTTGAAATAAATCTTCAAGCCCAGGTGAGACAGATGATGTCTCTACATAGTATGGAGAGTTTCTTTATAATCCTATTTCTGTGCTGGACTTCTTGGCTTAAAGATTAAATGATCACAGTCCACATAAGGAAGAGTAGGACTGGTTAATGGTACACATTTGTATGATTAAAATCAGAATTCTCATCAGGTAATCAAGAGAAAGACAATATGCTTTGTTTGGTAAATAGGAATGCTGACCTTGGAATAAAAAAGACTGGAATTTCCATAATATTTCTGACATATTTCAGTGACTAATAAGTTAATAAGTGAATGATTAACAAATCAATAAGCATTTATAAGGTTATTATTATGTACCAGCCACTGTACTAAGTACTACAAAGAAAAGCAAAGGATAATTTCTGCTGTCAAAGAGCTCTCAGTCCAATTCAGAGGGGAGAGAACACCATCAAACATACAAATATCATGATAAATTGGAGATAATCAATAGAAGGAAGGTACTAAAATTAAATATAATTAGAAAAGGCTTTCTATAGTGAGATTTTAGCTGGAATTTGAAGGAAGCCAGGGAAGTCAGGAAACAGATATCAGGAGGGAACAAATTCCAAATGTGGAGGTAGCCAGTAAAAATGCTCAGAGTTAGGTGATACAGTGTCTTAAGTAAGGAACAGCAAGGAAGCTAGTCACTAGATTGAAAACTATAAAAGAATATTGGAAAGGAAGGAAAAGGTCTGGTTGTAAAGGACTTTAAATACCAAAGATGATTTTATATTTGATACTAGATTTATATCTGATACTAGGGCATCATTGGAATTTATTGAAGCATGTGTGTGTGTGTGTGTATGTATGTGTGTGTGTGTGTGTGTGTGTGTGTGTGTGTGTGACAGTAGACCTGTTCTTTAGGAAAATTAACTTCAAACCTGAATAAAGGATGGATTAGAATGGTGAGAGATTTGAGGTGGAGAAATCATGCAGCAGATCTTTGCAGGGGCCAGGTCCTAAATAATAAGAGCATGAAGCAGAGGGGTAGTATTGTCATAGGAGAGAAAGAAGGATATGTAAGACATGTTATAAGGGCAAAATTGAGTTGTTTTAACAATAGATTGAATATGAGGAGTGAGAAAGAGTGAGGGGTTGAGGATAATACATAAGTCTATGTGACTAAATAGTGGTGCCCTTGACAATAATAGGGGAATTTAGAAGCACGGGTAAGAGGTCAAAGAAAAGAATAATGAATTCACTTTGTGATATATTGAGTCTAAGATTTCAACAGGACAACAAATTTGACTTATCTAATAGTTGAAGATGTGTCTGGAGTTTAGGAAAGAGGTTATGGATAGATAGATGTCTGACCATAGGTAGGTCATTTAATATTTTTATGTCTCTATGCAACAATCTGAGAATGTAAATTATAGATTAGAAGCCTATCTGCATCAACAGAGGGAATTTGAATCCCAATTGTTCCCTATAACAATAAAATCAATTTTGTAGATTGAAAGAAAATACACCCTCTCCCCCCCTCCCCCAACTACAGGCAATCCAGAAAAGATAGATAATGTCATCTTCAGTCTAATTTTCAGTTTAATTTGAAAAACATTGCAAATTGCCTATGAAATGCATTTGAACTAGCCCACTTGATATGAATCAGTTTCTGTAGTAAATAAAATATTGGACCTATGTTGAAAACTGACCTTGGGATTGGAAAGAGTTTTTAAAGTTTTTTTTCCTCCCCAAAGTCTATTCAATTATCTCCCTTTCAGGACTTGTAAGATGGAATTCTATTGCTGAAAGCTGATTGTCGATTATCTGTCATCTCAAGGTACCTTGGTGTAGACCAATTATAGTAATAAGACCTCTTTCCATGTGAATGTTTGAAAGTGTTCTGATGGAAGAGGAGGAAGAGGAGGAGACTTAGAGGAGCTTTAAACCTATTTCCTACCAAATTCTCATTAAAGAAATGACATATCCATCTTCTATTGAATAGTGGTAGAAGGATTTCCCTTTGGAAACCTTGGCAGTTGAGTGGAGTCAAGTACTGAAAGCAATTCATGGATTTATCATTGGTAACAAATTGAGACAGACTCAATTATTTGTGGTACATAGATGCTTTATTTTACTTACATTTTATATTAGATGTTATTGGGTTACATATAATATCTGTTTAAAAATACTCATGCTATTAAGAATCTTTTTTACCTTATTTCCCTTCTCCCTAGGTCCAGGATTGGTGGCATGAGGGGAATGAATAGAACCTGGTTATACTGATATTTATAATCTTATACATGTAATTTAGTAAGAAATGGGATTAATATGGGGCCATGAAAAGCACAATATGTAAGGACACATTAAATTTGTCAAATTTATGCACTTAATGAAGCCCTGTCTCATAGGAGAGTGCTTTTTATGTGTTAATGTTCCAGAGAAATGTCAATTACTATTAGAAAGAATTGTCCCTGTCTTCAAGTGGCTTATGCTCATATTTCAGAAATAAAAATAGTATATAAACAATAAATAAGAACATAACTTTATGTCATTAAGTGATTAGTGCTGATACAGCTGATATATAGTAAATATAGGGAATGACATTACCATGTCACATATTCATTGATCTCCAGGCTGGAGCACACGAATATTTGGAATATCCAAATCTCCATAGTGTCATTTTCTGATTGAATTTCTACTATTTTTGCTCAACCTTTAGGTTATTATTCCATCTAGAAGAAAAGATATGTGGGGTTTTTAAATTTTTTCTCTAACCTTGATGATTTGGGAGGATGAAGTGGTCCCTTTGTAACCGGAAGAAGTTCATTGTGAAAACAAAGAATTAATAGGTTGTAAAGAGAGAGAATGAAATCTTGCCCCAAACCAGAAGATAAAATCATTTTTTCATGAAGTGGTGGTGATGGTGATAATGATGTAATATCTCAGAAAGTTCCTCCTCTCTCTTCTTGGTCAGACGCTATTGCCAGTAGCAGGGGAAAATGAGGACCCTTATTCTGGAAAAACTTAGGGGAATAATGTCATCAGAAGTTTTTAGTTTTGTGGGACCATCAGTCTCTTCCCATTAGCTCTCTTATATTTTCCTTTTATTTCCATTTTTCATTCCTGGTCACCTAGGTCCTCCAGAAGTTAATGCTGAAGGGCTACATTGCTATCTATTATACTGAGTAGTAATCTGCCACTAATGCAGGATCACAGGGGAAATGAAGTGCACAAAATCCAGCCTATACTTGAATCCAGGAACTTTTTACAGAAAGAACATCATTACAGATGACCAGAAACTTACAGAAGATAAAATTCAAGAAAGAAGCTAGGAGTAAAAACTGTGCTTTTAGATATCTATGCACAAATGTACACAGAATGAATCATAAGCAATGTGTACTATTAGCCATTGCATAGAAAAAATGACTTCATAAGTATCACTGAGGTTTGGAGATATAAAAGCAGGCCTGGAAAATTACTCTAGAAGATTATACATTATTAAAAAAAGAACAGGATAAGTTTTTTTAAGATATACTTTTTTTCTTTTTATAGTATTCAACTATACAAATACAAACAGAACATCTTATAATGTTTTCTCCTTTATACTGTACTTTTTACAAAACTCAGCAATCAAAAATAGAAAAGCATGGTAGAGAGCCACTATGTGAAATTCAATGGAGGTAGAAATTGAAATGATAATATTAGTGTATACAACAGATCACTTGGACAGAAAAGGAAAAAATGATTAAGAAATTCAAAACTTAATATGGATATTATGTGTAGTAACTAGAGTTGGAATTCAATTACCTAGACTTTTCTTAGAGTTCGATCCCTATTTTTAATTCAAAGTTTAATCACTAATAATTTCTTGACTAGGCTTAGTGATAATCCTTCAAAATCGGAAGGAACCAATGAGAAGAACTTTTATTCTGCATATTAGCAAAAAAGAATAATTGGCTAATTAATGCGGAAATTATGGGTAGCGATGAGAAGTGAGCACTCCCTCTTAGAGTTTTTGATAGAAAAGAAGAGGTTTCAGAATGATTTAACATACATTCCAGATTTTGGGAAATTGCAGAGGGTTTAGAGAAATGCTCAATGGAGTCATTTGAGCTAAGATTATGGAAAATCAGACTCAGAGGAATGGGCAGCATGTAAGAATGAGATGTTGAAGGAAAGAGAAATAATTATGATAAATAAGAAAGGATGAATGGTTTAAAAGAACAGAGGTAGGTGTACAGGACACTCATTAACACATTTAAATATTTTAAAAAGTTATGAAAATATGGAAGCAATGAAAGGTAACAGAATGAATACAAAATCATGCCATTGTCCTAAAAGAATATGTTTTATAATTGTTAATGCTTAAAAAGAGCTGAGGATAGTGAGGAGGGCTAAAAAGAATGAAAAAGGTTCAAAAGTGATAGTGGAGAAAAGATTAATTTCAAAGCTTGGATCAGATGGTTTTCCTTTTGGTATGCACAGAACAGCTATTAAAAGATGACTGAGAAACAACTGAGCCACTCTTACTTTTATTTTGCTGACATTTTTTCTGTCAGGGTGGGGGGGGATGATATTTGAACTAGAAAGGACAAAATTAACATGGATAATAGATAATGAATACAAGATAAATAAGAAAATGTTTATGAAAGGATCTAGCTGCCCTCAACGAGTCCAGCTATAGTCATCATAGGACCCTGAAAAGAATTGGTCACTGTGATTACTGAAGTACCTCCAGAGCAGAGAAGTACAGATATCCTCCTCATTTTCAATACAGAAAGGAATTGGTTCAATGAACAATAGGCCAATAAATTTGATATAAATTCTTGGAAAAATTTTTGAACCTATCAGCTATGAACATTTAGAAATGGAATCAGTAATGATAAATAGCCAGCATGAATTAATTAGGAATAGATCAGGCTAGTTTTAGTTCATTTCCTTTATTTTGACAGGATTATTTAATGGTCAGATCTAAGAAATGTTACGGATATAGTGTAGCTAGATTTTTACAAAGCATTTGACAAATTCTCTCTTTCTGGCCTTATGGACAGGATAGAGAAACATGAACTAGATATAGTGAGATGAAGTTGGAATTTTTTGTATGACAAGCACTAAAGTCACTAAATGGTTTGATGTTAATTCAGAAAGAACTCTTTCATGGATTGTATCAAGGACTCTTGTGAGATCCTATATATGACATTTGCTAGCAAGCTAAGAGAGATAATTATAAGAGATAACTAAATATTTTTGCTGAAAGAGATTCCACAAAGATCTTGATATCTTAGATACTGGACCATGTAATAGGATGAAATTTAATATGGGCAAATATAAAAGATTACATTTATGTACAAACAATCAACTCCAAAAGGATATGGTGAGGTAGAGTTGGCTTAGATAGCAGTTTTCTGGAAAAAATCTGAAGGGTTGATTGCAAGCTCACCTTAAGTCAACAATGTAAAATGATACACAAAAAGTCAATGCCTTTTTTGTATTAGGAGAGATATAGTGTCTAGTTGTAGGGAGATGATAGACTCTTCTTTCTTAGACAAATCAATTTTGAAGTATTGTGTTTGGTTTTGAAAACAAACATCTTTTTAAAGTGGAGAGGCCATAATGATGGTAAAAGGACTTTAGATAATAGCATATGAGAATCATTGGAAGGATTTATTAGAGACATTTAGCCTAGAGAATGAAAGACAAAGGGCCGTGATAATTGTTTTCAAATACATAAAGGAGCATTACATAACTGTCGGAATATACTTGTTCTGAGTGTACTGAGAGCAATGGATGGAAGTTGTATAGAATCAAATTTTAGCTCTATGTAAGGAAAACCTTCTTAACAATTGGGGTTGTCCCAGAATATAAATGCTACTGTAGAAGCTAGGGGCTTCTCTCTCATAAGAGGTCTTCTAACAAAGGCTGGATGATTAATGATGTGACATGTTCTGGGGGACATTTTTTCATTATGGATTGTTTCACTTACAAAGTGACTTTGTCATCTCTTCTAAGACTGTGATTGCCTAAATGATAATATATGACCAGCTTTCTTTGTTCTCTCCATATAAGACTGGCCCTTTCCCCTAAACTATGGAAGGTAGAGTTCAACCCTCATGACTTGCTTAGCTTATTTTCTTAATATTATGTTTCTTAAAGAAAAATCTATGGAAAAGGAAGTTAGAATAGGATAGTTGGTGGAACAGTAGATAGAGCATTGGAATCAGAAATATCTGACTTCAAACTTGACCTTAGACATTTGCTAGCTGTGTGTGACTTTGGACAAATCA
Source organism: Sarcophilus harrisii (assembly GCF_902635505.1). Lineage (NCBI taxonomy): Eukaryota > Metazoa > Chordata > Mammalia > Dasyuromorphia > Dasyuridae > Sarcophilus > Sarcophilus harrisii. The sequence continues at coordinate 598,895,338 of NC_045427.1, forward strand.
CACCTCTGTTTGCCTCAGTTTCCTCAAATATTTACTTACAAACTGAAAATCGAGGATCTAGTGAGCTCATTTCTCAGGGTTTTTCATATCCTTTGACCCATCATTGTGATTTTTAAGAATCTATCCACTTTAAAAAAATGTGATTTTTCCATTTGCTTCTTTCACTCTATCATATCCATTTGTGATTCTTCAAATTTCATTTTCATTTAAAAATTCGAAACAGAATTATATCCCTCCTTCTTTGTCTTGACAGTCATTATTTTTTCTCTCTTTTCTCTCCCCTTTTCATTCCTCACCCCCTTTTAACCAGACCAAAATGGAGTTGGGCAATTTTTGAATTAAGATAAACTCTACTAAAAAAAGGTGAATGACAAAAATTAGAAGTTGAGTTTCAAATCAAGTTTTTTTTTTATAACACTGAAAAAATGTCTGTGACCATTTAAATATTTTCATGACCAGTAGAAGTTTACAGTTGCTGTAACTTGGAAGCCCCCCTAGCACCGAAATTTTCAAGAATATCCATAAGATGATTGGGCAGAGGTTTTTTTTTTTTTTTTTTTTTTAGAATAAGCATCATTTTAGAAATACAGCTTGGGCTGTCTCTGTTTCTTAAAAGACAGATTTTCACAGTTTTGGCTCTTTTTGAGATTCCTTTGCTATACCAGATTCCTAGGTTAGGGATACATAACCCTAGGCATACAACAGAGATATGCACTCATATTTACTTCCCTAACAGCTGGAAAAGAAACATTAGTAAAAGAAAACACTGGGAAAGAAAGACAGAGACATACCTACTTTGTACACCTTCCCTCTGGAAACTCAGACAATATATATATTTCCCAAATCTTGCAGGCTCTCCTAAGTATTATTCCTGTGAACAGTCCAAATTTAAAGACACAAAATTGAAATTAAAATCTAATGTCAATCAACAACCACCCTTTCTTCTCCTTACTTATTCTGTGCAGCATTCTACCATATGCTGCCAAATGTGATCTGGCTGTTCAGGCTCTCCTTTCCTGACAAAGTTAACAATATGAACTGCTATTCTAGCCCTGGTACTGAACACTTCTCTGATTGTGGTGGAGACAATTCACAAGTAAATCCTGATTCGAGTAACCTTGTGTAAAATTTCAGATCAAAGAAGTGGGACTTCATAATGGGTGAAAGACTTCACTGAGTGATTTCCAATATTGTTTAACTCACTGGGATCTTCATGATTAGTTGGCTTTTTTTTTTTTTTTTTTGGTCATATAATGAACGTCCTTATCCAGGTATGCAAATGTTCAAAGAGTTTAATCTAAAATGGCATTTATTTAATTTAGGCAATGCTGATCTTTTCATTTACCCAGGATCAACAAATAATGCTCCCTTCTCCAAAAAGGGTTTAATTTCCAAATCATACTCATTTCCCTTTTTCATTTTGATATGAAGGCAGGGAAATATTTTATAGTGTGTGTTTGAATCTATCCTGTTATAACAAAGATATGAAAATGACTCTTTCCTTTACTGTTTTATTACTCTGTTTGTAATTCTTGTAATGCCTATAAAGGCCAGACTTTAGAAATAGAACACTACAGCTCCAAGGAAAGAAGTTTATCTACTTCATGAATAAAAATGTCTCTGATCCACTTTGCTAAATTTAAAGTAAAGCTTGAAAATGTACTTAGTGTTTTATGATGTTTGGCTGCTTTATTAGTCATTTAAGAGAATAAGTCATTTCATCTTGTATTTTCACTGTACAAAGTTATTATTTGAGATTGGGTTCTTATTTTAGAATACTTCATTTCTACATTATGTTAAAATGGTAAATGCTACTACAAAGCTACTTTCTGATTCAGTCTGTTTTACTGATCCAGTTTATCTGTAAATATCCAGAAGGGGAAAGGATGTCTACACCCTAAGAAAGGAGATGAACAAGATAAATAGGTACTAGTTAGTGGGTTACTTTATGTCAAGGGAGGGAATACCCACCAGGACAGTATCTCAGATCTCCTGAAGTGTGAAAGGATTTTGGGATAAGTGGATCTGTGTTGAGATCATTTACATCTAAAATACCCTTTTAATATGTTGCAGAGTAGTGATCTTCAGCTTATGCCTGAAGATCTCTGTAAGGATGTTAATAGAGATAAAAAATGTTCATAGGGCTTCAGTTTTGACTCTGTCACTTATTTATTCTATGCCAAATGATTTCACCTTTCAAGATCCCACCAGTTTCCTCATCTATAAGATGGAATAATAATATTTGTGCTACCCACTTCAGCAGTGTTGGGATGAAAGCAATTTAGAAATAAAGTGCTATATAATTGAAACTCTTACTATTCTTTACCATAACTCCCTTAGTGCTTGATTATACTTGATTAGTGAATAGAGCTTTTACATTTTGTTGGAATATCATTGGTGCTGGCTTTATGGCTTATTGCTTTCTGGTAGCCTTTGTAGGCCATCTTCTTTTAATTAATTTTAAAAATAAATCCAGTCTTAGGTCTCAGTTTTGTCATTTGAAAAATGAATTGGGTTAGATGACTTTTCAGTTCTAGATCTATGATTCCATGTACTGAAATCCAATCAGTGGTAAATGTAGTATTTAAAGGAGCGTAGTTTAGAACCTGTTCTTTGGATTGGAATCAGTATACTAAAAGTGAGAATAAATAGCAAAATCATAGTTTCATAGAATTTTAGAGCTATAAAGAACTTAATAAATCATTTAGTTCAATCCTCTTATTTTATAGATGAAGAAAGTAAAAATAGTATCCAAGTTGTCTGACTCCCAATAAAAAACTCTTCACTATAATGCATTGCCTTACTCAGGCTCTACATTTGGATTCTACCAACTCTGCAATTAAATATGATTTCTCTGTGCTGTTCTTGCTAATGGATTTACATATGAGACATGAAAATTTCAGTCACTTGTAAAGTGATTTAAATAATATTTTGGCCTCAAATGATTAAAACTGGCCAAGCAAAGATCTTTAAAAAAGACAAACAGCACTGTTTTCATAGCTGTTTTCATGTTTATAAGTTTATACTTGGAAAATATACAAGACTATCTAAAAATATACCTCCATTAAGAATTAAATTTTCTAATTTTTTGAAAAATGCATTATTTCCTCCAGACAGTTGGTCACTGGTTATTTATTTGGTGTGAGATTGTTTTTATTCATGTATATCATGAACAACAAAAAACATGGTAAAAATGATGGCTATTTTCAACCATCCAAATGGCAAAGAAGCATTTAGAAAGAAGGTGGACTAGACATTTTGATCTATTTCAAGAAAAAAACCAAGAGATAAAATTTGCCATATTAGCTCAGGCTTTTATCCCCTTTCACATGGTCTATTGCAATGGTTTCCTGTTTTGACTCTTGGCTCTCAAATTCTTTGTCCTTCAATCTATAATAGCTATCATTTATATGGGGTGTTAAGATTTGTAAAGAACTTTACAAATACTCTTTCTATCTTGACAATTACAATGGGAGATTCATATTATTACTATTATCCTCACTTTATAGATGAGTAAATTAAGGCAGATGGAGTTAAATAACTTCTCTATGGACATATCTGAAGTTGGTTTTGAACTCCAAGTCCAGTGTTCCATGCAATGTATTATCTGGCTGCTTCTATACTTCAAGCAGCTAACAAAATGATGTACTTAAAGCCTAAGTCTTACCATTTCACTCTCTTCTTCAAGAACATTTAATTGCTCCCCTTTTCTTCTAGGATAATATATAAATTCCTCAGCCTGGTATTTAAAGTCTCTCATAATTAAGCTCTAACTTATCTTTCCAGGTGTATGGGAAGATTATATTCCTCTTTGGATATGCTGTGTTTGAGCTAAACTAGTTTGCTAGTTATTCTGCACATTTTATATTCCATCTTTGTGCTTTTATACAGACTGTCTCCCATGAACAGAATACATTTCCTACTTCCAATCCCCAATTCTAACAATCCCTAATTTATTTAAACCTCAGTTTATGCTTTATTTTTTAATTTTTAAAATTTAATAGCCTTTTATTTACAGGTTATATGCATGGGTAACTTTACAGCATTAACAATTGCCAAACTTCTTGTTCCAATTTTTCACCTCTTACCCCTCACCTTCTCCCCCAGATGGCAGGATGACCAGTAGATGTTAAATATATTAAAATATAAATTACATACACAATAAGTATACATGACCAAACTGTTATTTTTATGCTTTATTTTTAATGAAAATTTTTCCTATTTTTTTGTTTGTCTATTTTCTCTCTTTTTCCCTCTCCCTCCCTCCCCATTTTTTTGTTTCTCTGTCTCTCTCTGTATCTCTGTCTCTCTCTCTTTCTCCTCTAGTAATCATACATAAATCTAATGTTTAGATGTTGCATATTCCAAGTAGAATAAAGCTTTTTGGATCCACAATAACTTCTTTGTTGAACTTTTGCATTGTACATAGTATCTACTTTCTTTGTTGGGTTGGATTAGGAAAATTATGGAGTGATAAGAAGAAAGGAAGACCTTCCTGATAATTTGGGCTATTTATCCAAAAGTAGGATTCATTATCTTATTAGGTAGTAAACATGCCTGTAGGTAAGTTCCAGCAGAGTTGGATGACCACTTATTGGAATATTAAAGATTAATACACCAAATACTAGATGAAATCTAAGTTCTATTCTAAATCTAAGATTCCACTGTCATGTGTTTCTGTTGGGTGCCTGCTGATTTAAATGCAATTCTCAATATTTATTGAGTAGTTTCTGTATCTAGTGTGGTGTTAGAGTTGGTGATTTGATCACTTGGAGGTATGAATGAAAAATGATCCAGTAACTGCCCACCAGGGGCTTGCTGATCAGGAAAGTGATGTGATGGTTTGAGATTGTCTCTACCTGTCATCTTCATTCTGCTATTTTCTAGTGGATAGATGGAAACAATGTCAGGTGGCTAATCGTAAAAAGAGTTCTGAAATTTCTGAAAAGAAAACCAAGAATGGATAAAAATAGATATAACTGGCCTATATCTCAATGTTGCCAAGTATCACTATAACTGACAATAATATATTATATTATTATATATTATATTATATAACTGACAATTAATATATGTTAATATAATATATGATATATTATAACATATATAACACAATATATAATATTTTATATTATATAACTGATAATTGATATATGTTAATATAATATATGATATATTATAACATATATAACACAATATATAATATTTTATATTATATAACTGATAATTGATATATGTTAATATAATATATGATATATTATAACATATATAACCCAATATATAATATAAATATATAATACATAATTTACTATAATGTAATATGTATGTAATAATATATATATATATATATATATATATATATATATATATATATATATAATAGGATAACAAAATCAGACTCTACTCGTGAAACAGCCATGTACCTTGGAAGTTCTCCATTATTTTGGATGGCACTGACCAAAGTAGAAGATGCTAACCAACAATGACTGGTACCCTTTGTGGTAATGTGATTTCCCTGAACAGCTGTCCCCAACAAGAAGCAAATGATTGGCGGGGGCTCCCTTCTATTCTTGATCAATTACCACTGATAATCACTTTAAGTCAGCAGGTTATTTATTCTTAATTAAGCAGATGTTGACAGCTGTCTCCAGGGCAGAAGGAACAAGCAAAGTGTTTCACAAATGCATTATTAATTGTTTCTGTAAAAGAACAAGGCTAGCTTAAGTCTTGAACTTCATCAGGGACCCTCAAGGCTTTACAACAGAGGTTGACAAAATAGATTTCACATTTTGTAGCACTGAATCTGCTCGACCGTGCTAACCAAAGATGAATATAAAAATTCAGATACATATAGGTGGAGTTGGGAGGATAGATAGGTAGTTTATCATTTTACCCTTTGTGTAAAAGGGGATACAAAAGACTCACTAACATTGAGAAACCTGTGTCAGCAAGATAGTTTCTAGAGGTATTGAAGAATAAAATGACAAGAGAAAAGACCTATAATTTCTGAAGCAAAGGCAATGAGACATTTGTAAATCTAGTTTTCATCTTAACCTGCATTAGATCACTCTGCCAGGGAATCTGGAGTCTTTATTTTTTGATTCACTACCATTTTCCAGAGTACACGGTAATTTCTCAACTCCAGTTGCCCAGAGACTAGAGAGTCATGTGCCAGAAAAAATTGTCTGAGGCCTCTGAAAAACCAATATGTCAAGGAGATTAGGTAGTCTTTGATTACTAATTACTAGGATAGTTCAAAGAATTATAGGCAACTCTAACCAGAGGAAGAGAAGTGACTGAATCTAGAGACCCTTTTATTTTTTAGAGTTATTTCCTAAGGAAATTAGACAGCCAGAATCCTCTCTGTCTTCCTGTTCCAACCTTTCCTTAATAATTTAGTGTTTCACAGGCAGCTTTCTAGTCAACTATGATGGAGAAAAGGAACGATCAGCACTAATGGAGCTTTCTGTCTTTCATAAGCATAGAATTCTTGACTGAGCAAAGATTTCTCTCTGGTGATTCAAATTAAATGAAGTCTTCCTGAATGCAATAAAGTGTGGTGGAAACAAAGCTGGGCTTGGAGTCAGGAAGGCCTGAGCTCAAATCCAGCCTTAAAACACTTTCTAAGTGAATGACCTTGGGCAAGTCAACCTATGTTTCCTCATCTAGAAAATGGGGATAATAACTCCTCCTTCTTAGTCTTATTGTGAGAACCAAGTAAGATGATAATTGTAAACCATTTGGCACATAGTAGGCACAATAAAAATATTAACTATCATTTTTATTTATTACTATTATTATTGGCAGGGATAGAAATCATAGAATGTGGTGGAGGCAACAGGAACTTTGACTGCCAAGGATGTTTTGGTTGTGCAGGATGTGCTTTCATCTGAAGGATTGTCCACTAACAGGGATAAGCACAAGGGAGAACATATAAAATAATTTTGCTGAATCAATTTTCTACTGGCTACATTAATCCAAGTGAATGGGGTTACTTCACTCAATGAACAGTGAGATTTTCAAATTGTTTTTCAAATATTTTCAAATATTTTCTACTTGGCTTTGGAAGGTGTTTTGCAAGTCATGCACACATACAAATATTAATTTTGTGGCTGACAACAAAGCTCGCAGAGATAGATGGCAGAATCAGGACTGAAAACTATCTCAATATAGATTTATGAGCTGAAACCCAGAAAAATAAACTATACTTTAATATATAGTCAGGAGACCTCCTACCATAGATAGACGTAGGACAAAGGACTTATAACCTGCCTACAACTTAAAATATGAATCCAAAGGAGCTGGCTGAGATCTAGAAAGATTAATTGATTTTCTTAGGGGGCTATAGCCATTAAGTGTTAGAGATATTTTTAGTTTTAATTCAGGTGTTGCTAATTTCAAGTCCGACACTCTTCTCATTCTATAATATTTTCCAAGTCCAAGTAAAAATAAAGTTATATATGGCCAAAGGGCTATCAAACTATGCATACCCTTTTGATCCAGCAGTGCCTCTATTATCTCTATCTCTTGTCCCAAAGAGATCATTATAAAAAGGGAAAAGCACCCACGTGTGCAAAAATGTTTGTGGCAGCCCTTTTTGTAGTAGTAAGAAACTGGAAACTGAGTGGGATGCCCATTAGCTGGAGAATGGCTGAATAAGTTATGGTATATGAATGTTATGGGATGTTATTCTTCTATAAGAAATGACCAGCAGGAAGATTTCAGAGAGGCCTGGAGAGACTTAAATGAACTGATACTGAGTTAAATGAGCAGAACCAGGAGATCATTATACACGGCAACAAGAAGATTATGTGATGATCAATTCTGATGGACATGGCTCTTTCCAACAATGAGATGATTCAGGCCAATTCTAAAACCCTTGTGATGGAAAGAGCCATCTGTTTCCAGACAGAGGACAATACAATAGGGACTGAATGTGGATCAAAACATAGTATTTTCATCTTTTTTGTTGTTGTTTGCTTGCTTGTTTTGTTCTTTTTTTCAATTTTGATCTGATTTTTCTAATGCATCATGATAAATGTGAAATATGTTTAGAAGAATTGCACATGTTTAACCTATATTGAATTATTTGCTGTCTAGGGGAGGGGATAAGTCAGAAGGGAGGGAGAAAAATCTGTAACACAAGGTTTTGCAAGGGTGAATGTTGAAAACTATCTTTGCATGTATTTTGAAAAATAAAACACTATTATTAAGTAAGTAAATGTCTACATTTAGTTTTGAGAAAGCAAATTAACCACTACAGGACAGGAAGAGCTGGAAGTATCCTTCATAGTTTGGGAGAATAGAAAGAAAATTGAAAAATGATAATGATATCTTATTTGTCCAATGATAACAAAAATCATTTTATGGATGGTTTTCTTTTTCTTATATTGCATTGCTCCGTAAATCTTTGCAAATAGATTATTCTTTTGGGTTGTGCCAGACTCATGCCAGGACCCAGGCAATTTTATTTAATACTGATACAAATGAAAAACTTACAGGTAATTCAACAGTTAATAGAGAGGAGGTATACTTAGCCATGGAACAAAAAAGTTCTTCAGAAAGACTCTAAGCATTGAGTTGAGTAAGCCGAGGCAAAAATCCATTGCCTGAGCTGTCCATTGTTTTCCACTAGCCAAATATCAGAGTCCCATATAATTCCTCATTTTTATTTTTATTTTATTTTTTGTGATGAGGAGAGGATGTAATGTAAACATTCTGAGCCTGACTCATTTAAGTTTCACTATGGTCTCATTATGTTTTTAGGAAAAATGATCTCAACTTGCTTTAGAATAAGGAGTTGAAATACTGCTACCATCAAAACCACTATGAAAATTATTGCATTAATATCTATTGTAAAAGATAAATAATAGAGAAATTCTCTGAAGAATTTTAAAAATTCCTCCAAATTAAATAAATGTATACTATGATGCTTGGTGATTTCAATTCAAAGGTATGCTTACATGAAAACATTGAAAATATGATTCAGGAATAAAGAATCAAGCAAACCAAAGAGATCAAAGATACATAGAATAACAAGAAGCCCCATGCTTATACATCATGAATACTTTCTTTGACCAAAAGGAAAAGACACTGCAATCACCAAGGAACATCACCAAAACTGAAATAGATTTTGACTGAAACAAGAAATTATTGATTCCTGATGTGAGAGTTTTCCTGAATCAACTATATATACTCTAACTTGATAAAGTAAAGGTCAAATATGAATAAGAAACTAAAAAAAAGGATACATATGAAGAAGAGACAAGATGTATATTTAAAACCTTGCCCTTGATGTATTTAATTAAGCAGCTTAATGGTGCCCTAAATGGAAAATGGACATTGACTCTGGTTATAATTTCATATAAAAATTAACTGATATAAATCATCTATATCAGACTAGATAAGCTCTCAGCCACCCAGTACCTCAGTTTTAGTCTGTAAATACTTGGTTTATTGTTGATTAGTGAGGGATGGCTAGCAAAGGCCAATATTAATTTCAAATACAAACTCATTTGTTAAATCTCAAGGGGAAGGAAGGTGAAAGAATATAGACACAGTATTACTCTAGAAGAATAAATCTATAAAGACTTATACACAATGCAATATAAGAAAAGGAAAACCTTCCATAAAATGATTTTTGTTATCATTGGACAAATAAGATATCGTTGTCATGTTCTAGCAAACTCAATGAAACAATGGGAAACTTTGGATGATAAGGAGTTTTAAAAAGCTTGGTAAGAGACCCAATTAAGCTAAAAAATGCCATAAATTTTGTTTTTTTAAATAATAGCTTTAATTTTTACATACATGCAAAGATAGTTTTCAATATTCACCCTTGCAAAACTTTGGGTTCCAAATTTTTTCCCCTTCCTTCTCCTTAACCCATCTCCTAGATAACAAGTAATCCAATATAGGTTAAATGTGCAATTCTATATCCCTATTTCCACATTTATCATACTGCACAAGAAAAATCAGATCGACAATAAAAAAATGAGAAAGAAGAAAACAAGCAAACAACAATAACAAAAAAAAGATGAAAATACTATACTGTGATCCACTTTCAGTCTCCATAGTTCTCTCTCTTGAATGCAGATGACTCTTTCCATCACAAATCTCTTGAAACTGGCCTGAATCATCTCATTGTTGAAAAGAGCCACGTCCATCAGAATTGATCATTGTATAATCTTATTGACATGTATAAAGATCTCCTGGTTCTGCTCATTTCACTTAGCCTCAGTTCATGTACGTCTCTCCAGACCTCGCTGAAATTATCCTGCTGATCATTTCTTATAGAATAATAATATTCCATAGCATTCATATACCATAACTTATTCAGCCATTCCTCAACTGATTGACATTCAGTCAGTTTCCAGTTTTTTGCCACTAAAAAAAAAGAGCTGCCACAAACATTTTTGCACATATAGGTCCCTTTTCCTCCTTTAAGGTCTTTTTGGCAAAAAGACCCAATATTCACTGCTGGATCAAAGGATATGTACATTTTGACAGCCCTTTGAGCATAGTTACAAACTGCTTTCCAGAATGGTTGGACCAGTTCACAGTTCCACCAACAATATATACGTCCCAGTTTTCTCACATCCCTTACAACATTCATCATTATTATTTCTTATTATGTTGACCAATCTAAGAGGTATGTAGTGGTACCTTAGAGTTGTCTTAATTTGTATTTTTCTAGTCAATAGTGATTTTGAATATTTTTCTATGACCGGAAATGATTTTAATTACTTTATCTAAAATTATCCATATCAATTGGAGAATGACCTGTATTCTTATAAATTTGAGTCGGTTCTCTATATATTTTAGAAATGAGGCCTTTACCAGAATTCTTGGATGTAAAATATTTTCCCCAGTTTTCTGCTTCCCTTCTAATCTTGGCTGCATTGGTTTTGTTTGTGTAAAACCTTTTTTTTTTTTAAATTTTACATATGCAAAATTATACATTTTGCATTTCATAATGTTCTCTGGTTTTTCTTTGGCCATAAATTCCTTCCTTCTCCACAGATCTAAGAGGTAGACTATCCCTTATTCTCCTGATTTGCTTATAGTATCACCCTTTATGTCTAAATCATAAACTCATTTTGACCTTATCTTAGTATAGGGTGTTAGGTCTTGATCAATGTCTAATTTCTGCCATACTATTTTCCAATTTTCCCTAAAATTTTTGTCAAATGGTGAATTCTTATCCCAGAAACTGGAGTCTTTGGATTTATCAAACACAAGATTATTATATTCATTGACTATTGTATCTTGTGAATCTAATTTACTCTGTTTGTCAACTACTCTATTTCTTAGCCATTTTCAAATGGTTTTGATGACTGCTGCTTTATAATATAGTTTTAGGTCTGGTATAGCTAGGCCACCTTCATTTGCTTTTTTTCATTAATTCTCTTGAAATTCTTGATCTTTTATTCTTCCAAATGAACTTTATTATTATTTTGGTCTATCTCTGTAATTTCTTGTCAGTTTGATTGGCATGACACTAAATAAGTAGATTAATTTAGGTAGAATTATCATTTTTATTATATTAGCTCTGCCTGTCCATGAGCACTTGATATTCTTCCAGTTGATTAGACATAACTGTATTTGTGTGGAAAGTATTTTGTAACTTTGTTCATATAGTTCCTGACTTTATCTTGGGTTATATGGATTTTAAAGATGAAACTGAAGGAAAACAATAATGATTCAAACCATGGGAAAATATCTGTATATTTTTATAGGACTTTTTATATTATCAAGTATAATAGAATGTCAGATTCAGTCACTAACATCATTGTCTTGATGTACTGCTAGAAGATATGAAATGGTACTCAAAATAACAAAGATAGACCAAGTATAAATAAAGTAGTGTGCTGGATATAATATAATTTTAAAGACATTTAGGTATCAGTTCACAAAACTTGAAGGAGAATATACCAAAAGTGTAAGAGCATCTTGGATTTTGTTATTACCAAAAAACCATTTGACCAAAGAACATTAATACCTTTGAACCCACATGTCTACTTTCTCATCTATATAAAAAGTTTATGTGAATGTTACACATCCATTGAAGTCAAGCTTAATGAGGCTATTAGAAGGAACAGATAAACTTTTGCTGGAATATTCCACCGTAAGACATATCCTTTTGATCACACAAATAACTGAAATTTATAGAGGAAACAAGATCCAAATGTTTGTGGGAAGTGGACAGTGTACTTCATGGAATACTGTAATTAGAATAAATCATACTTATACAGTATTTTATTCCTAAATTATCCAGCAGGGTCTTTGAAATTCAAAAGTGTGTTTGGAGTGTTATTAAAAATGTTGGTATTGTTAATAAAATGATTAAATTACCCAGAAAACCCAAATTCTCTAGCAGATAATGCAAATATTATTACTCTAATTATAGAGGTAAAAGAACTGAAAATTAGAGAGGTTAATTGACTTTCAGTTCAATCTCTCAGTTGTGTTTAACACTTCATTGACCCATTTGGATTTTTTTTTTGGTGAAGATTGTAGAATTGTTTACCATTTTTTTTCTCCAGTTCATTTTACAGATGAGAATCTGAGGCAAACAGGGTTAAGTGACTTATCCAGGATCACATAGCTAGTAAATGACTAATACCTCATTTGAATTCAGGAAGATGAGTCTTCTTGACTTCAGGCATGGCACTCTAACTACTATGCTTTTATAATAATAATGCTGTTATCAGCACAAGATACTATTATTAGTATTATTGTTGATGACTCATTGTTGACTCATTGTTGACAAATTTATAAGGAAGAAGCATGTAATATGCACTGTGGGGAAAAAAAAAACATGGTTTCTGGATTTATTAACAGAAGTATAACATCTTGATCAAAATTGATAAGAATTCTCTTCTATATTTTCCTGGTTGATCCATTTTAAAAATACTGTTTTCAGTTCTAGATATGATAAATTAATGAGCATTACTGATAAGATGTATCAAGCAATGTGATTTGATGATAACAATAATTTACATTTGTATACAACTTTAAGTTTTACAGAATTTTATATATCTATTGTATCTCTTAAGAATACTATGATGGAGGTAATAACTATTATTATTTGCATTTTAAAGATAAAAAACTGAGGCTCAGAAATATTGTTACCCATGCTCATACAACTAGTCAGTATGTAAAGGTCATGGGATTCATACTTTGAGTCCAACTCTTCCATTATCTTCATGATGTCTCTCACACTAGGAAGAGAAGAGTACAGAAAAGTAGGTCATAAGATTGTTTGAATAATGAAGAATGCCCATTTTAGAGAAAATAAGTTTTAGCAGGGAGTGGGAATGCTTTGATAGTTGTCTTCATGTGTCTGAAAGGCTGTAATATAAGAGAAGAGTAATGTTTTTTGGCTCTTGCGGGCAAAATGAAAACCAATTTATATATAACATATATATATATATATATATATATATATATATATATATATATACACATAGAATTTGACTCAATGCAAGGGAGAGATTCATAATTTAATAGTTTTATAGAGAGATTCATAGAGATTTTATAGTGATGCATGGAATCGTAGTGATTTCATAGTGATAAGATTATTTGAAACTGGAAAGAGTTGTTTTATGGAAGGAAGTGTCTTCCCCATCAAATGAGGTCTTCATTTCCAGGAGTATCATGTCATGTCAGAAATGTGTAGAGGTGATTAATACTTGAGATATGGATTTAATCTATGATCTATAAAACTTCAAATATCTAGCAAAGATAGATTGAAGCTCCACGTTTTGGATTTTTTTCCCCACATTGCTCATCAATGCAGTCTTCAATGATGTTTTGACTTCCCCAGTCATTAACACTAGAGTTACTAATGCTACTTGTAATTAGAGGGTGGACTGAGTCCTCAGTCCTCTTACAAATTTCTTCTAGCTTTGAAATTTGAATTTGATCCCACGATATTAAAGAGCTTAATGTAGCTTTCAGAGGAACCAGGTTGTAACAAGTGTTGTTTAGACCCAATCATATGTGATTCTTTCATATTTTAATACTTTAAGCTGCCATGGTTTCATCAGTCTAAGAATTCCCTTCACCAAGGCAGATAGAAACCCATCTACAATTTCATCAGTAGGAAGAATCATCTTCCCAAATTCAAATCTAGCTTCAGACACTTACTAACTATGTGACTCTAGGCAAGTCCCTTAATCATGCTTGCCTCAGTTTCCTCAATTGTAAAGTGAACTGGAGAAAGAAATGACAAAGCACTCCAATACCTTTGCCCCCAAACAAACACAGCTAACACATCCCAAATAGAATTGTGAAGAGTCAGATACAACTAGAAAATTACATTCATGAGGTGCTATGACTGAAAAAAAATGAATCTCTCAGAACTTAGGCATATCATTGAGATGACCATATATGTGATAGAGTTCTGGGCTTAGATCCAAGTTCAAATCTTGTCTCTGATGCTTACTACTTGTTAATCTTGGCAAGTTACTTAACCTCTTTGAGCCTCAGTTGTTGGACTATATGGTCCCTTCAAGCTCTAGGTCTGGGATCCTTATGATTCAGTGAGAAGATATATTTTCATTGCATTCCAGAATAGTAGGATTTTCTGGAGCTTGTGTTCCCTTCACTTTTACACTCTGATGAAGTATTAGGAAAGAACATTCATAAAATATAATGAGAAAATTATAAACATCTAGTGAATATATATGTATGCATACATACATACACACACATATATATTATATAGTCAATTCATTCCTTATATTTATGATTTTGGTAGCATGTCTACTCCTTCTATTAACTGAACATTTGAATCCATTCATGCCATCTTAGACTATGGTATTCTTTTGCTATATTTTTATAAGTCCTTCCTGGAGTATTTGTGATTTCTTAAGAATTTCATCATTCTCTTTACAAGATTACAATCTAATCTATAATTTAGTAGATTAAGTACTATTATGAGGTGCATTGAAGTTGAGGCACTTGCCTATGGTCATGCAATTATTAAGTATTAGCAGGGGTCCTCAAACTTATTAAATAAGGGGCCAGTTCACTGTCCCTCAGACTGTTGGAGGGCTGGACTATAGTAAAAACAAAAACTTTGTTTTGTGGGCCTTTAAATAAAGAAACTTCATAGCCCTGGATGAGGGGGATAAACATCCTCAGCTGCTGCATCTGGTCGTAGTTTGAGGACCCCTGTTTAGAGGTTGAAGTTGAACCCTGATCTTCCTGATCAATTCTAGCACTCACGGCATTAAGCCAGGTTGCCTCTCTATTATTTAGTGTTAACAAAACAAATAATTGGAACTTCATTGTTGTCAGAATCTTTATGGGTCATCTTCAAAAACATGAAGACCTATATTGAAATATGTTTTCTGATGGTAATTTCCTTATAGCCAAGAGGAAAACTGAGATTCTAGAGAAAAATCACAAAGAGAAGAATAAGAAAAGGTTTTCTATATTCATACTTGCTGGGAAGTATCCTAGAATCAAGAGGGTGTCTTCAGTAGTCTGAAAAAATGACTTCTATTTCAGAGAAGATACCATGTGGAAAATTTTTAAAGTTTTACAGTGAGAGATCATATTTGAACAGCACTCTGTGGAATGCACATATTTTCTCCATACCAGTTCTGTGAAGGAAATAGTATTTATTTAGTGAATGAAGAAATTATATCACATAGAGTTTAATTGATTTGCTCAGGGGTACAAAATTAGTGTGATAGAGCTAGAAATTAACTTGGTGTCACGGCGCTTGACTCCTACTTTAATGTTTTGTGTTGTCTTTTAAAATTTAATTAATTAACTTAAAACTTTAATGCAAAAGTAGGAAGAGAGAAAACAAATTGCCAGGTGCACAGCAAAGCATAAAAGAAGATTCAAAATATAAAGCAATAATTTTCCATTTCAAGAAAGCCTATTAATAAACACTGCAGATTGTGTTTAGAGCTGTTGATATTTTCTTTGTTTCCTTGTCGTTTTCTTTGCTTCCTTGTAGTTTTCTTTGCTTTATACTTTTTATTTTATTCTTTCCTTCCCTTCCTTACCCGTCCACAAGAAGATTATAATTAATTGCAGATATAGACATATACATAGATATATAAACATATATATTTATATACTTATATACATAATAATGTATGTATGTACATAGATAGCTATAACCATACACATATATACCTTCATATCCATCTGTGTTAGGACTGTACTATGCTTATTTATCCTGAGTTTCTCTGAAGGTGAATAATATCATCCTTTATAAGTCCAATTCTTTCCATGTTTTTTTAAATCTATCAATTCATCATTTTCTATATCAGAGTAATATTGCAACCTTATGCTGTCTAGTTATTTTAAATCCAAAGTCTAAGTCTAAAACAATACTGAGTATGGCTGATAGAATATCGTTTCCCTACTTTTTCTCTTTTGATTAAATCTGTTTTAGCTTTAACTTTGTTTGAGATCATGATTACTGCCCCTGCTTTTTTCATAATAAATTCTACTCCTGAGCTTTATTTTGTTTGTGTGTATCTCTTATTTCCTATCCCTCCTGATTCTTCTGCTTTATTTCTCCCTCTATCTTGCTCTTCTGTTACTTAACCTATCTTCCTGCAAAGATTCCTCCTTTATTCTATGCCCTTTTCCTGTGCCCTCTTGTTTTATCTGAATTTAGAAGACTTTTATAGTCTTCCAAATATACACACACACATATATTCACATTCATATGTATGTGTACATATGTATGTGTGTATTTGTTGTTCCCTCTTTATCCTATTCATATTAATTTATATATCCTTCTATACTGAATCTTATTCTCTCAATGACTTTTATTCCCTTCTAAAAACATACATTGTTCTATCTTTAACCCAGATCTGATGTGAGTAGGGTTCATTCTAAAAAGCCTCATTCACCATTTCCCCTTTTCTATGCTTTTACTGTCTTATTTTATTCTGAATTTAGAAGGCATTGTGTGTATGTGTGTATGCGTTGGAGCCTCTTTGACCCATCCCTCATGAGAGTGGGGTTCCAGAAGTACCAGCTTCACTGTTTCTGCATTCACCAGGCACATGCTGGGTCCTTCTTGCCCAGGGCCATACATCAGCACCATGGCTGGGCCTGGCACCCCCTAATAGCATTTTTCCCTGTCAGACTCCAAACTCCTGCCACTACCTGGAAGGTGAAAATTTCTATGGCTGGGGTTGAGGATGCCCCAGGGTTTGCTACTTGGTCTCTCAGCAGACATAGTCCAGATGTATTTGTACCTAACCTCTGTCCAGGTATCTTTCTTTTGATCTCTGATATTCCCAGGAGGACCACTGTTCTACCCCAACTTTTGTCTATTTTTACTGCTCTACATTTGTTCGCCCTATCTTATTTGTGGGGGAAATCTGGAAAGCTTGGAATTTACTGATCTACTCCATTTTCTTTCCAGAATCCTCTTTTCAGATCAGTTGTTTTTCTTATGAGATGTTTTACATTCCTTTTTATTTTTCCATTCTTTATACTTTGTTTTATTATTGGGTTCCCTTTGTCTAATTCTAATTTTTAAGGCATTGTTTACTTCCCTAAGATTCTGGATATTCTTTGGTTGAATTTCTTTTCATAATCTTCCTGTTTTTCTTGGATTATTCTTATTTATATATTTTTCCCCTCGATGTCTTTCACTGGATGGCCAGGTGACCATCGGACCTTACTTTTGGGATAGGAGAGGATTTGTTTTTGCTTCAGGATCCTCCTCTGAAGATGAATTTCAATCTTCTCTATTCCTACAGTTACTTTCTGTGGTTGGGTTCTCTCTCCTTTGCCTGCTCATTAAAAAAAAAAATTATAGCAGCTTGTGGTTGTAATCACCTCTACCTTGTTTGGGTAATGGCATGGGGAAGCTGAAGAGAGCATTAATCACTTTAGGAAAAATAAGCCTTGTGTTGGAAAAATTATAGGATGACCCTCGAAGGAAGCTGGGGACTCCAAGAGACAGAAGTGAGGAGAGTGAGCATTTTAGACAAAAGAAACAACTTAAGCAGAAGCAGTAGAGGTGGGAGATGAAATGTATAAAAGGAACAGCTTTTTGGAGTAAAGGAAAGAAGCAAACATGTATTAAGCATGTTCCAGGGACTGTGAAATACAAATATTTCACTTGATTCTCATGAAAGTCCTGAGTGGCAGGTGCTAATATGACCCTCATTTTTCAGTTGAGGAAACTGAGGCAAATAGAAGTCAAGTGAGTTTTCCAGTGTTATATAGCTACTAAATGTCTGGGATCAGATTTGAACTCATGGTTTCCTGAATTCCAGACCCAGCACTCTATCCACGGTGCCATGTTAGATAGTTTAGTACGACCACAGAGTATATATGGGAGAAATGCATTTTTGCATTTTGACTTATTTTTCTTATAAAATGGAAACCATATCACTATTAGTGACCTATTTTCAAATGGAATTAAAATTGCTTTGTGAATACAGAGAACAGTCAGGACATTAAGCCTGGGTGAGGACAGTGCACAAGAATAATCATGGCATTAACAGCACATAGTGTTTCTTTAGCGCCTTGTGGCTGGGGAAGCCGAGGGGCCTTTCCTCTCTCCCTGACACTGTGATAGAGGGAACAAATAAAGCTTCTTGATTTCATTAGAGCTGACATTTTGCCTTGACATTTGCTTTATAAAAGCAGGGGAAGGCTATGTATTGAAATGGGCCTGGACACAAAGATGCAGCTAAGAAGATATGTAATTGCTCTCTGGTTTGGAGGTGATGGATTCATCAGTCTGGCAGGTGACAC
Organism: Sarcophilus harrisii; assembly: GCF_902635505.1. NCBI lineage: Eukaryota > Metazoa > Chordata > Mammalia > Dasyuromorphia > Dasyuridae > Sarcophilus > Sarcophilus harrisii. The sequence goes on from NC_045427.1 coordinate 598,914,094, forward strand.
AGCATTTAAAATGGCCTGTTACATTCAGATAGGACAAGACAATGTGGCTCATGGTCACTAGATCCCCAGTCCTGCTCCTGACAGCCTGGCTGTCTTGGGAACACGAGTGTGCTTACCCTATTAAGAAAGCATTCAAGCTAAAGCTAAGGGGAAGCTTTTTTTCCCCTTCCTTCCTTCTTGGACATTCCTAAATAGATGCAAGTGAAATTCTAGGGGATATTTCTTTGGGAGAAAAGCCAAGTAAGAGAAGAGAAAAGGAAAGCTTGGATTATTAGAGCTCATCAGCTGTGTGTAAACTGGTTTATTTTGGTTCAGATCAGTGGTGACCAAAGCCCCTAGTTCTCTGCAGGCAGAAAATTATACCTCAGGGCTCTGAAGGCTCCTGAACAGGAATAAGCATTTAGCCTAATCCTATTGGGCAACACTGATATGCAAGAGCTCATATTGCACAAAGAACTGTCTTTAAGCCTTTTGTTCGTGAATATACAGGATACCCTTCATCTGCCTTCTCAAAAATATATAGCTAGAAGGGATCTCAGAGACCACTTGTTTCAATCCCCTCATTTTGCTGACAAAAAAAAAAGAACCTGGGGTTTATGGAAGTAACCTGACTTTCCCAAAGTCACATAGGTAGTAATAATTAGGTTAAATCTAAACTTAGGTGTTCTGCTCTTGGTTTTTCCATTCCCTGTAGTTATCGACCTATATCTTTTACTCCTTTAATGTTTTCAGCAATTTACTCTATTGAATTAAATCCTCACTCAATTCTAAACTCTTTCTAATCTGGTTTCCAACCTCATCATTCAAGTGAACCTTCAGTTTCCAAAGCTACTAATTATTTCTTAATTGCCAGTCTAAGGGCCTTTTCTTCATCCTCATTCTTAACTTCTCTGCTGTTTCGGACACTTCAAGCATCCTCTTTTCTTAGATATTTTCCCTTCTGTAGCTTTTCTAACATTGTTCTGTCTTCATTCTCATCCCTCTCCTTGTTGGATTGATCCTCTCAATCTCCTTTTCTTGATCTTTATCATGTCATGTTTAGCAACAGTGGGCAGCTGCCAAGGTTCTGTCCTGGTCCTCTTCTTCTGCACTCTTTTTGGTAATTTCATAACGTTAATCTCTATTTAAATAATCCCAAGAGAGATATTTTTTTCCCATCTTCTACTCTCTTTGAACTCAAACATGCATTGATTGCCTATTGACCATCCAATCTGGCAATCCTGTATTCATCTTAAAGTCAACATATATGAAACAAAACTCCGCTCTCTATCTCTCCCCTATCCTCTTTTCTTCCCAGCTTCTCATTTGCTATTGAGTGTGCTACCCTCCTCCAGTCATCCAAGCCTTACAACCTCGGGGTCATCTTTGACTCCTCATTGGTATTTACTTCACTAATACAATCTACTGTCAGATCTTATTATATCTAATACCTCTCATAGAGATTCCCTTCCCTTCTCTCACATAATCACCACTCAAACCTTCATTACCTCTCACCATTATAGAAATTATTATTTATATATAGGAATCTATTATTATAGAAATCTGTTATTAAGAAATAGAATTCTTAATTGTTCTCTCAGCCTTAACTATTGAATCCATCCTCCACTTGGTTATCAAAGTGATTTTCCTAAAGTTCAAGTCTGACTACACACCCTGCTCCATTCTCAATAAAGAAGTAGGCTTTACTGAAGAGGGAGCTGAGGTACAGAGAGTTTAAGCTACTTGTCTGAGATTACAAAAATAGGAAGTATCCATCCTAGGAAATGAATTCAGGTTTTTTGACTTCAAGGCCAACATACTTCTCCCTTTTTTCACACTGTCTTCCAGCAAATTAGCCAGCTTTAGAATATAATTTTGGAAATGTTATAAAGGATTAACATATTGTGTTGTATATTGTAGGAACTAGTGTAGTATGGCATAATAGAGAATGTGTAAGACTTGGAGTCAGGAAGGCTAAGTTTCAATTCTTCCCCAGATATTTGCCAGCAGTATGACTAGAGTTATAACCTTTAAACTCTGATTTTCAGTTTTCTTATCTAAAAAAAGGATAATGATAGTACTCTTCTCATAGTTAATAAGGGAGAAGTGAGGATTAAGTGAGATAGGAACAGTAAAAAAAGTCAATGCATATCTACTATTATCAGTACTATAGAAGAACAGTATAGTATTTTATCATTTAATTTTGATGAATTGAATGACAGAACTAGTGCCCTGACTATCTCAGGCTTGGTGCCTGCCAATAAGATGGAGTATGGAAGATTGAAGAGTGGATGATAGCCATCTTTAAATATTTGGAAGACTAATATGTTAAAAAAGGATTAGATTTTTTTCCTGTTCATCTCTAGAGGGCAGAACCACTGCCATTGTATGAGATTTGCAGGGAAGGGATATTAAGGCAAGTAAAACAATAACATAAACCTTTTTCTATCAATTTGAGGTATCAAAAGTGGAGTGAGCTGCCTTGGAAGATAGTGGGAAGTTTCAGACTGAAGTTGGATGACTCTTTGTTGGATCTATTGTTGAGAGTTTTCTTGTCTTAGTACCAATTAGACTAGATGATCTTTGAACTCCTTTTCAACTCTGAAATTCTATAAGTCTGTGAACTCTAGGAAATAGGGAGGTATATTGGAACTAGCTCAAGGTGGCTTGCTACAACCAATTATTAAATTTTCATTGTGAACATTTACATCTTAGAAATTGGCAAATACTAGAAATCAGATGGATTTAATGTTTCATAGATTGTTAAGACTAAAGAAAGTGATGGAGAAAATTTTAATAATGAAGATTAAACTTTGAGGTGTGGTATACATACATTTTCCCTTCAAAGAGCTGGTTATTTAACATTTATAAATATATTCCTGTAAGGGAGTAGATCTTCCTTTTCAAAGCTGGGTCTTTGGTAAATATGAGTTGCCAAGAGCACAAATTCCTAGAATATGAATGGGATTCAAGCAACCAGGTGAAATGAATCATAATCCTTAAGCACAATTATTTGATTCAAAAGGGCTATTGTGTACCATCGAAATTCAGAATGAGTGATTAGGGGCTCTAAAAAACCAGGAACCTTGAATAGAGAGGGAGGAAGGGATGCAGATAGTCTTCTCTTCTGATAGCTTGTGATATATTTCCACAATGGCCAACTATAATTTAAAACTATAACTTCTTATTTAACTTAGATAGAACTTTAAAAAAACTCATTCTGATGTATATCTCCTATTTTTTCATTATTACCCATTCTTTATGCATCTTCTTTCAGTTTCAATTTAGATTCATATCTTTTAGACTTATTCTTCTTTCCTAATTACCACCTGTTATTCTGACTTTGGAAATTTCTCAAAGCTTTGCAATCTTGGTAGAATTGGAAAGGATTTTAGAGATCATATGAAACAAATCTCTTTTCAGATGAGGAAACTGAGACTCAGAGAAATTGAATGCTATGCTCATGGAGCACAGTGAAGCTAGAAGAAGCTAAATACAACTAGCACAATGATTATTTTAATATATTTGATTTTCATCTGATCTTTTTCTATAGGTATGACTAAAAACTGTATACAATTAAACCATACTTTTGTGATCTACTCCTTTATGTCATATTAATGTGATTAGGGCCTTTTAAATACCATATAAAGAGAAGTAAATGTAGTTTTCCTAATGGATGGAGACTGTCAAGATTCCAATTTGATAGCCTCTATACTAATGACACAAACAATGACTCCCATAAAAGGGATGGATCTAGGGAATAGAGTATAACAGCTCCCTGATAACTATAGAGAATTTGGAATTTCTTCCAGGGCTTCCTCTGGAAATAGGTTTGTATTTAACACAGTAGTGAGCTACCAACCTCTGAACCTTTCATTCCTCAAATCAGTCAAGTGATTGGGCGATATTGCCCTCTCGTGGATTGAATAAATACCCCTTGGAAATTGAAATTTTAAGCTATAAAGGAATTACAGCCTTACTGAAAATCAGTTCTTTCATTTGTGAAATCAAAATAAACCTACTTATGCTACATGCTACCAATCTTGGGATTTTTTAAAAAAAGTTCTTTATTCACTTGAAAGCATTACGCAAATTATCATTAGGCAATGATTATCTAACAACTCTTCAAGTAGAAGTAGGGAGATTTCTGAGAGCAAGGTCCTTTGAAATGGGATGTAAAATAGGGAATGGGTATTCAACCTTCCATTAATTACTTCCTACTTCAATAGGGGAAGGAGTAGGAGGATTTTATTCTATATCAGGTATCTTCTCTATCCACTGTGAAACTTTATTCTAGCAAAAATATGGTATATAGCAAGTGGAAAGTATTGTCACTTTAAATGAGAATTCCAGTCTCTCTATTTCTAAGGTAAAAACTTGTTCCAATGCAAGCAAAATTGGTGGTTAGCAGATGTTTGATTTTCTGGCTTCTTTAATGATGTCTGAGATTGTATTAGTGGATGGGTCATTTGCAAAACCACAGCAAATCAATGAACAGGGAAGTTACTTAGATGTAGACCCTAAGCATTGATATCTCTTGACATGTAACATCAGGAAGGTACAATTAATGCAAAGACATCTGCCCTCTGGTTATGTGACAAGAATCCGATGAGCTAATTCAATTTCTATTATCCCCTTTGAGTACCAGCTGGACTCTTAAGACAGAAACCTTTTACTATCTACTTTAGAACTGTTAAAATGTAATGTGAGAGAACAACGAACATTTCTAGAAAGTCAGTGAACTTTTTCGATCAACTCATCCTAAAGAACCATGAGCTATCAGCAGACATATGGAATTTTGGAAAATATTGGTAGCAAATATTACAGTCATTTAGTCTAGGGAGTACCTGCTACAGATATTTTCATTGCGCTAAGAGTTCATATAATTGATGGAAAATCATGCAGCCTTCATCTTATGTTCCATCCTAAAGAGCCTTCTTCTTAGTGAACTGTCTACTAATCATCAGTGAGCTCTTAACTGATAACAGCTTAAGACTTAAGCTTTCCAGGGTCTTTGCATTTTAATAGGGTACTCACAGTCAGAAAATCTTTTAAGACTTCCAAGAAATGAATCTGTAATGCTGAAAATATTGGAAACCAGGGAAGACTGTGAAGGAGACAAATTTGGATAAGGGATTTTCTTGGAACTCCCCAAATCATGCCAAAAATGAGGGCAATACTTACACAAAAAAATCACCCCTTCTTCCAGATATTTCTGAAAGTTAAGGGAATTGGTATCTACTTCATTCTTGTCTGTGTAGCTTTCTGCATCAATTTCCCCAATGAAATCACACTGCTGACCTATCACTAGAGGGTCCAAAGAGATCAAAAAATCATCTGTAATGATATAAGCTCCCTGAAAACACTCTGTTTTATTTTTTATCTTTGTATTCCCAGCATTTAGTATGATACTTGGCACATAGTAAGTGCTTAAAAAATCCTTGTTGACTGATTACTAGTAGTCAATCAACATTTTTCTCTTTCTAGATTCCCTTTCTCTTTTTCTGCATTAGGATATTGAATTTGGGACTTTAAAATTTTTTTCAAAGATTTCTTTGCACTGTTTTTGAAATGATTTATTATTCTATCTCTCTGTTACTTCCCTTTTACTGTTATCAGTAGGGATTCTTTGTCATGCCCTGCCTGTTACCTGCCACCAGGAATGCTAAGATTGCATTCAGAAGATAAAATTCAGATTAACAGCTATCAGGATGAATGTATAACACAAATCACAGTCATTCAGATTTCTCTCTTTTCCTTTTGATTTGGAAGATTGCAGGACCTAATTGTTGACTCATCTTTAAATACAGATTCTATTTTCTATCATTTTTGTCAGGGGTCTGTGGCCAGAAATACATTCCAGGAGAAAACAAAGGAGAAACTTATAGGAGTCCTAGATCTCTACAGCAGCACTACTCCTCAGAGGTTTACCTGGGCCATTTGCTCTCAAACTCTCCCACTTCTGGCATACAAGTTAATGAACTTGGGCTTGTTGGAAAATGATAGAATTATGCTGCATCAACCTCAATTCTAACTGAATATTGCCCTCCATTTGAATGTAGACAAAGCAAAAAGGGTCTGAATTCATCTCTATCATTCAGTCCAGGCTGTGTTCCTCCATTCTCACACTTTGGGCTAACAATCATGTAGAAGGTATGAATACTTCTGGATAGGGGCTCAGGTCATTCAAGATCTGCTCCAGCATCTAGTCTATTTGAGGATGGTTCTGTTTTTGATTTGATTTCTGTTATTCCTAAAGGCAGTAGAAGGTTATAGAATGCTTTCCAACCTGTTATCTGTTTTATGTACATTAGAGGAGTTCAACAGGAATTACAAAATAATAAAAGCATTTCAGATCAAATTTCAACCATATTTTTCCATTTACCTGTTTTAAACTTTGAGGCTTTATTCCTAATTACTCGAGCATCTATAGATATGAGAAATGTCTTTTCCTACTGATATAAACAGAAACAAAAATATTGAGATAGAGTGGAGTAAAAAAAGGTTAACCTCATCAAAATTGATGATTAATTTTAGATTGCAGAAATGCTGATCATGGAAACACTAATTAATGGTCTTGCTTGTTCTGATATTACTGTTGTAAAGTATTTTGTTGGGACTTCTATTTTGCAATGATGATAGCAAGAACCAAAAGGGATTTTTTTCCCAATTGAAGCTATCTGTGAAACATGTTAAACTTATTTTTCCTCAAAGAATTCGAAGGAACCTTATTTTGTGTTCCAAATTCAGAAAATTGCCTTTCTTAATTCCATGTGTTATGAAAGACTTGGTCCAGTAGATGTCTCTATGATACAGGCACAGAGGTTTTTGCTTTTCCCTCTGCAACTCTAGGTATCAGGAATATAAGTATGGAGATTGGGGATTATATATAGGGATTTGCATAGAGACCAAATCAGGGATTTTCCATAGATTTGAGGTGGATGAATTGAATAAATGGGCTTCAGTTAGGAAAAAAAAAAAAACCTTAGGGAATATGGTTTTTAAGCCCCTTGTTTCCAGGTTGGCTAAATAATAAATGCAGGTTGGATAATTGTAAAGAAGCTTTTCTAAAGAGAGAGAGATTGAAAAATAACACACTTAATCTAGGTGAGACAACATGGAACCTTTTAAAGGAAAAAAGCTAGTCAGATTTGGGGAGAAGGCTCCGATACAAGAAGGTTTTGGATGTTGCAAAGAGGCAGTTATCACCTCAAGGAAAGAAAAAGCTTCTTTTAGAGCTGTCTAGAGTGAATGGGACTGTTTGTACATTCTGATAGTGAGGTCTCTCTTTTTTGGAAGTTTTTGAGCAAAAACTGGGTATCCATTTGTTTGGAAAAATCTAGAGTTCTATGCTGACCAGATATGGCTTGGGTTAGATGGCCTTTGAGGTCTGAAATTTTGTGATAAGACACATAAATAGTGTTTTCAAGTCATTGAACATTACACAGGTTATTCAACTGGGTTTTCTTCTGATTTCAAAGGGGGAATGTACAAGTACATTTCTATGTTTCTTTTCCATAGAAACCAGCAGCATCTGAGAGGGAATAGGTGTTTTGTATTCTTGGAATTTAGATGCAGTGGTGATTGATAAAATGGAACACATATACCCTATAGGCCAATGACCTTGATTTCAGTTTCAGGTGAAATTTAGAACATACTATTAAAGAGATAATCAACATCTAGAAGGAGACATGGGGGTCAAAAAGATCTAACACAGTTTCCTTTGGAAGAGGATCCATTACACTAATTTTATATATTTCAGTTTTGAAGGGTTATTAAAGAGATATAATCAGGGAAATGGTATAGTAATAATATACCTAAACTTAGCAAAGTATTTGATACACTCTCATGTTTTTTTTATGAAATATAGTATTAATGATAATAATAATTAATATTTGTATAAATACTTTAGAGTTTACAAAGTGCTCACATATATTATTAGGTTTGATTTTCACAACAAACCTCTTAGGTAGGCAATATTATTAATATTTTACAAATGAGGAAACAAAAGATCAGAAAAGTATATTTGTTCTACCCAGAGTCACACAGCTAGTTTCTGATGTAGGATTTGGACTCAAGTTCTTTTTAACTTCTGAGTCTAAAATTCTTTTCATTCTAGATAGAGGGATAGAGGTTAGATGACAGTACAGTGAGATAAATTGGAAATGAATCCTGAAATGATTATTAATGATTTGATGTGGACTTCGAAGGAATTCTATAGTAGAGAGTTTCAGGGAGTCTCTGCCTTCACCCTATGCCAATCATCATTTTAATAAATAATTTATAAAAGCCACAGATGGCATGATCATCAAATACATAGAACTAGGGGGATTAGTTAATACTGTGTAGATTACAAAGGACAACAAAGATTTCAGCCTGGGACAATATCCTGAATTTAAGACTGTGTAAGTCCTGGCTTTTTTCACTAGCTGTTTGACTATAACAAAGTTCCTTAACCTTTTTGATGCTAATATTTAATATGAAATGCAAATAATATTTTTTCTTTCAATTCCTAACAAAATTATAAAATGTTCTTTTAAAAAGATGTTCCACAAGCATCTATAAAAAGATCATGGTCATCACCAAGAGCCAAGATGATTTCATGAAGAACAGATGATGTCAGAATAATCTGTATTCCCCTTTTGACAGTGTAACTAAACTTGATATCCTTTTGATATAGTTTACCCTTAGATTTAGCAAAGTGTTGGATTGTGTCTTTTGTATTATTCTTGTGGAAAGAGTTTTGAGAAAATTATATTTTGTAAATTGAAGACATTAATATGTGTTCATTATTATGCTAGGCTATATGTGATTCAAAGAAATATAAGGTAGCTTTCTGACCTCCAGAAGTTTAGGACCTATTTATAAATATAAGGCATTTATACATAAAATAATTGAATAGCAAAAAAGACATAGTTAAGTGCCAAAATAAAATTGTTTATTGAATGGATGGATGGATAAGTAGATGAGTGGATAGTAGAGAGATTATGTGTATTCCTATAGCAAAGTGATCTGGAATAGTCATAAAATATTTCCTAAAAAGAAGTTGAAACATGAGTAGGGTCTTGAAGAATGGGTAGAATGGTGGATGGACAAGGGGAGACAATTAAGTTCAAAAACATGGAGATTGCAATGAACATTACTTTAAGAAATCTGGCCTTACAGGAATAAAAAAGGATGAATTAAGGAGAATAGATTATAAACTTTGATAGTTAAGAAGGGAATAGATTATCAAGGTCCTTGAATTATAGATTAAAGAGGATAAAACTTATTTTCTATATAATTGGGAATGACTTTAAGTTGTTAAATAAGCAGTATTTTTTATTTAAATGGTTTTTTTGAAGTATAAATAAACTTCCAGAAGTATACAGGATGAAGAGAGGAAGGAGAAGTTTTTGGGAGGTGAAAGGTTCACTGAAATTTTGAAAGGGAGCCATTTGAGAATCAACGAACTGGATTTTGAAACTTTGGAATCTGGATGACCATATAACATTCAGATTAAAAACAGGTAATCAAAGCTTAGATGAAAGGTTGGTACTGGAAAAGCATTGATACTTATATGCAAATGTGTACCAATAAACATGCTTGTGTGTGTATTTATGCATATGCCATGGACTGTCAAGATAGAGTCTGTCAATTGAACCTTAAGGGCTAATGAGATCTACAAAGGAGAAAATGGAGAGGGACAGCAGGGTAACAGAATGGATAGAGCACCAGCCCTGGAGTCAGGAAAATCTGAGTTCAAGTATGATTTCAGATAATTGATACTTAACTAGCTGTATGACCCTGTGTGGTTCAGAAATGGTGAGGAGTCACCATTTAATAAAAAAAGCTGCAGAGATCTCTAGAAGCAAAACAAAGTTTATTATACATTCTCGCGAGAAGGGTGTCCCAGAGCATCCAGAACTAATTTCCCTAATCTATATCTTGCCATTGGACTCAGATGGTTCTGGAAGAGAAATTGAGGCTGGTGACTTTGCACAGCCCTCCCTCAGTAAATCCACTTCATTTTCATATCATGGCATCATCTCCCTAATATCATGGTCCTCTTTGAGAATGATGCATAAATAGCAACAACCACCACCACAATATGTACTGCGCTACCTAACTTTCAATGAAGATTGCTTGTATAATAATAATAATAATGTAATGTATAATTATATTACATATAATATTTATATTCATGTGTTACATCCTATATATGTGTATACACACATACTATCTGTCTATCTATCTATCATTTATATGAAATTATGATGGTAGGAGTTGAGGTAAGACTGTGAAATGGTGATGCCTTTAAAGTATAAGTCCTGAGGAGCCTGGCTGCTTCTCTTGTGTTCATAGCAATAGCATCCCCCACCAGGAATGATTAATAATGATATTTTGATTGTATTTTCCATAGTACTTTCCCCCTAAACTCAAAATAACTTGCATTTATGATTTAAAAACTATACAGCTCCTTCAAAAAGAGAAAGGTATCTCAAGGTATCTTGTATCTCAAGGTATCAAGGTATCTCAAGGATTAGAATCAGAATCATATAGTCAGTAGGTTAAACCTAGAAAGAACACAGAACCTCAAGTTATAAGTCTTGGGTTCTTGTTGCTGCTCAGGCACTAACCAGTTATGTTACTTTGGGGAAGATTAGTTCATCTTTCTGGGCCTCTTAAGCCATTTAAACATCCAGAAACAAGACTAAGTAAATTGAAGAATAAGTTATTGCTTTATTTACAACAAATGGCTTTTTCTAGGAGGGATCAAGAAAGAGGTACATCAGAGTATGTGGGGCTGACATTTCCAAAAACTTGTGCTGATGTCTCCTACCTGACATTTCAGATCTTGATTATAAGTTGTTCTCTAACTATAACCTTGTCACCTCTAGCTCTAGAGAGAATAAACAGATCAGCACTACCATCCCTGAAAAGGACATACCACTCAATTGTCCTATGGCTCCATTCACCATCCCAGTGAATTTTTGGACAAAAACACTTCTCCCTCTTCCCTATTTGTGCTGTCTTCTTAGAATATAAATTCCTCAAGGGGAGGAACTATTTTGCTTTTTTTTATTTTATAGGTGATAAAATGGATAGAATTTTAGCTCTGGAATTAGGAAGACCTGAGTTTAAATCCAGACACAGACATTTAATAGTTCTATGTTCCTAGGAAACTAAGTTAATGTTTTGCTTCATTGTCCCATTCTATAAAATTAGGCTAATGATAGCACCTCTTCTAGCATTGTTGTGAAAATAAATGAGGTAATATTTATATTTATAAAGTACTTTGCAACCTTGAAATGTGTTATAAATTTGAGCTGTTTTTTAATTGTTGTTGTTAATTATTTTAATATCCCTATCATTTAGCATAGAGACTAGCATATAATAAGCATTTGATATGTAGTTTTTTTTTTCTTTTTGGAGGGGAAGGGAAAGCAAAAGAAGAGGGGAAGGGAATAAGTATTTCTATGACATCTATTATGTACTAAGCACTTTACAAATGTAATCTCATTTGCTTTTCAAAGCAACCCTTTGAGGTAGTGCTATTATTATTCCCATTTTAAAATAGAGAAACCTGAGGCAAAGAGGGATGTTACTTGCTCAGAGTCATAGAACTAGTAAGTGACTGAGTTTGAATCTGAACTCAAATCTTCCTGATTCCAGATCTAGCACTCTATCTACTGTGCCATGTATCTATTTCCTACAGCTTTTTTCATTTATTCATTCATTCATTTGTTCATTTTTTCAGTTAGTCCCTTATTTAATTTCATTTTGCTTAAAAACCAAACAAGTAAAAACAAAGGAAAAACCATCCTCCTGGAAGATAGAGAGAAGGTATGTGTGTGTATGTGTGTGTGTGTGTGTGTGTGTGGTTGGATTGTAAGTATGGGTCAGGAAAGAATCAAAACAAATCATCACGATCAGTGTAACAGACAAGCATGGACATTGAAGATCTGGCATTAAAATTGCAAGCATGCTCAGTTCACATCCCTAATTGCATGTTGTTTCTTGATGATTCTTTGCAGAGATGAATTACAATCTCAATCCAAGTGGTGCCATGAATCATGATTCTCTCTTTAGGAGTCCTTTAATTTCCCCATGTTTCTGCTTTCATTTTCTTTTCCTTAATATCTCATTTCCTTAGGCAGAAGGCAGGAATTAATAGCTATTGTGAAGGGGAAGGGAGTGAGAACCTATCTATGTTTCTGAACCTTAATTCCCTTAGTGACACCTTTCAAGGACATGGAGTTTGGATTTGTTCATCTGCAAGGTCATTACCAGCTCTAAATCCCATGAACTCAGAAGATAGTAGCATCCTGGCAAAGACATTTAACTTGGATAAAAAAAAAAAAAGACAGATGGGATTTGTAACAGCAATCCTCATATAATAGTAGGGTCTTTAATGAAGTACCTCACTCTATCACAGATTCAATTATGTTGCTAATCTGGTATAGAATGATAAACTTTGATAATTTAAAACTGCACTAAGATTTTTGTATATATACCTTGCTCCCTTCTACTTGGAGACATTATTGAAGCTATGCTTTTGATGAGGTCTTACATCCTACTTAAAACTGCACTAAGACTTTTGGGGCACCTGTATATATACCTTGCTCCCTTCTACTTGGAGACATTATTGAAGCTGTGCTTTAGATGAGGTCCTAGATCCTACTTCAGACTTTCTCTGCCAAGCCCACTTAGTTACTCTAAACGTTCTCATCTTGTGAAATTATTATTCACATCCTCTCGTTAATTGTCCGAACAGAATTTATCCAAAATGTGGGAGGGAGTAGATGTACCATTTACACAATCTATCTGTTGTTTTACTTCTTGCAACATTCCTGCCTCTCCCTTTTTCCAAACAAATATAGCTTCCATAAGTTTATTTACTAATTACTTCTTGCACTCAAATTATTTTTGGTAATGTGCCAACCTACTTTTTCTATCCATGAAACTTTTTATTGCTGTTTAGCACTGTTTTTCCTTTCTAGAGACATTGTGGTGTGGTGGAATAGAAGGAATGGTGGAGTTAAAGTTAGAAGTTCTAGGTTGAAATCCTTCCTTTACTTCTTTTCTATGAGTGGTGCAATGCCAGACCACTGGAATTAGAATCAGGAAGACTTATTTTTGTGAGTTCAAATCTGTTCAGACCATCATTAGCCTTGTGTGATCCTGGGTAAGTCACTTAACCTTGTTTGCCTCAATTCTTCAACTGTAAAAGGAGTTGGAGAAAGAAATGGAAAGCCCCTCTGGTAACTTTGCCATGAAGAATGGGACATGACTATGGATGACTGAATAATGGCAACAAAAATATCTATATGATCTCTAGAAAGTCACTTTAGTTTTCTTATGTGTCAAATGAGATTAGACAAGATCTTCAAGATACTTTGTAGCTGTGAAATTTGGATTGCTTTCACTTATTCCCTTGTATCACCAGTGCCTAGTATAGTGCCTGGCAGATAAATGGTACTTAATAAATGCTTGTTGATTGATTAATAATTCTTGTTCCTCTATATAAGTATTCTGATGTTAAATTAATTAAATGAATTCTCAGGTAAATTGAGAATTGGCAGGGCAGTTCACTTTTTTCTTTCATTGGGGGGCCAATGCTCCTCCAAATGAATGATTGTGGGGTAACTCAAGTGTCCCTATTAGGCAGGGGAAAAATTTTGCACAACACTTATGTGTCTAAACAAAAAAAAGTAAAGATGATTCTTTACAGTTGGCCAAAGTTAGGAGTGGAATGATGTGGTTCTCCAAATTTAAAAATGTTTTTTCTAGATTTCTCTTTTTGTTCAAAACCATGTCTGGTGTATGCTAGAAATACTCCCTCCTTTGGGGCATTCTAACATGGTGACTAGAAGGAAGCAAAGTATTATACATTACCTCTGCTTTCATACATATTTTGAGGATATTTTAGTACAATAATTGAGGGAGATGAGATTATGGAGCTGATTCCCTTAGCGTTGGCTAACAAGGAAGGTATGGAGGGCGTTAGTTATGATGCCCAGTGTTATGGGGCTTTTGAGCCTACATAAATATTTTGTGATATTATTACTGGGAAAGGAGGGAGAGATATAAGTTTGCTTTTTGGGGGGTAAAAACCAAAAATTTAAGGAATGATTGACTATTGCAAAATTCAGGCCAATTATCTGGCAAATACCAGGATTATTTTATACTTTCAGCTAAGAGAGAATCAGGGTGATGGCTGAAGTGTCACTTGAATATATCACTTCAATCTTACTTTCTTAATAAATCTAACATATTATCATAAGACTTTGCAAGAGCTGCTGAAAGGAGTAGGTGATTTCTGTCCTTGAACATTTGACTGGATGTCTTTTCCAATAGACCAAACTCCTGGACCTCAGGGAATGTTTCTCTTGTTTGGAAATGGGCTTGCCCTTTGAGACTAGGATTCTATAATTTTTCTATTTGTTTCCTCAGTGAATAGTATAGTACCTAGTAAACAGTAGGTGCATAATAAATGCTTTTGACTGAATTCTTAGACATTATAGTTTCTATTATAGATATAAAGCATGAAATAATTATTGTTCTCCCAAAGGCAAAGCTATACTCATATTCTCTTTCTCTTTTTTAAGAATGCTTTCATCCCTACTTGGTGACTGATCCCTGCCCAGTTGCAGGTAGCCACTGCTTTCAGTTCTCCACCCACCTCCAGATTCATCCTAATGGGAAAGGGTCTGATGTGGGAAGGCCTTGGACTTTGTTTCATTATTTGTCAAATGGAGATATATTCTGTGACCTCTAAGGTTTTTTCTTACTTTAAAAGTTTAATGATCTCTGACATTCAGTTATTTATAATGGTTGAATCAGTTAATCATTTCCTTGAAGCATTTATATTTAAGGCCATTATTTCCAAATGAGAAAGGAAAGCTCTTTCCTCCATTAAAGAGCTTTCAGGGCTTAGGAGAACCTAGGGAGATATTTTGAGGGATCAGAATACATCCACTCCTACCAGGTTAATCTAGAAGTCTAGTTTTATCACAGAATTATAAATTTAAATCTGGAAGAGATCTCTTGGTCATGTAGTCCAACCATCCCATTTCACAAATGAGGAAACTGAGGACTGATGAGGTTAAATGACATGTTCCAGATTACAAAATAGTAAATGTCAGAGCAAGGACTTGAACTCAGCTCCTCTGATTGTGGAAGCAATACTTTTTCTTTTCTTCTGTGATTCTGTGGAAGGATAATGGTAGACTTTGAGGGATGGTGCTTGATTTAGTATCTCAATGGCAACATTGCTATCCTGAGGAGGCTGGCTGTGTGTGATAGAAACCTGGATTTGAGACTCTTAAACTGGAGGATCTCAATTCCTTTTTCCAGAGTCCCTTGAGTAAGGTTCACATGCCATAGAATCCCTTTATTATGGCCCTTCTGATCTTATCTTATCTTTCTTAATCTGACTTAATCATGGAATAGATCCTGTTCCCTGCATTTCCAACCAAATCCCAAACCTGTTTCAAGAACATTTGAGACTTTTGATTGTTATTTAATGATTATTTTTGCCCTCCACATCCCTATTCTTATATTCTAGAATACATTTCTTTTCTCAGGTGTTATTTAGACCTTTGATTTTAAAGTTTCTGACAAAGAAATGTGTTGTTGGAATGCTTCCTTCTTGTTAATAGAAGTAAAGCTCTCTATGCAAATTACTAAGGCAGCTTCCCTGGCAGTACACCTGCTCATCTTCTGAAACAGTCATCCAGGGCTGTGAGCTGCATATTTTATTTCCTAGATTTGGAGTGCATTTCTGTTAGTTCCCTGGCTTCTTCCTCAATGGCTGGTGATCTGTACTGGTCAACTTAATCACATAGGCAGGTGCCTCAAGGTTGGGTGCCAGAGCCAAGAATCATATTTCTATGGAATGGTTTGGGGCTCATTTTGTGGTAGAGAGTAAAAGAGACTCACAGACTTTTTAAAAAAAGGTTTCCAGAGATGCCAATTTTAATTATTTATATATTTTTATTTTTCTATTTTTTTTTTCTTGAGCTTAAGAATGAAGTAGTCTTGGGAAAGACATAATGCTTTGAGAGACTTGGATTTGAATACTGGATTCGACATTCATTGTATGAACATGAGCCTCAATTTACACATGCTTTAAAATAAGGATAATGATCTTTATATTATGTTTTCAAAGTTGTAGTATCTTGTGAAGAAAATACCTTGTAAACCTTATATACTCCCTAAATTCTTGGTGAATTGAAATGAACTGAAATTATAAGTTTCCTTTTCATTGGTGTACCTAGATTGTACGACTGGAGCCAGTTCTATTAGATGATGAGAGTCAATCCTAAAATTTCATTGTAAGCAGTTGTACCTCAGAAGTCAGCAAACATTATACAAATTGAGTCTTGATTTATTGTTTTAATGATTTCTTAGAATTAAGAAAGTAATGAGAAAATGTTAATTATGTTTAAAAATGACAAAATGATAAAAATATACTATGTATATTTCCCCCTGCCCTAGAGATCTGATTATTAAACTTTTACCAGTTCACTGCTGAATACAGGCAAAGGGTTAGCAAACCTGGTCCACGCATAGTTTGTGCTTCTCTATGGTCAGTGTTTTAAACCATTTTTCCCCTTTAGGAACTTATAGATGAAGTCAGATGATAATGATGCAACCTTAAATACATAAACAAGGTATTTATTTGTTTATTTCTTTGTGCAATCAAATGACTTTAAAGAATACATGGAATTATATATATTAGTACAGTTAAATTTTGGTTGATGGAAACAGTGGTGTTTTAAGATGGAGATTTTCCAACAATGACGGAGACCAAGAAGTCAAGTTCTAAAAAGGAGAACATTTCCATGGAAATCTCATTTTATGTTTCAGAGGAGAACTGCTTTATTCATGTTATGCTGATATCTCTTTGGAGAAAAGCCCTCCTTTCCCCCCTCTGAACTTTTTAACCTCTTTCTCCAATTGATCCCTAGGAGAAAGAGTACATTTTCGCTACATCTCTTAAGTATTCCTCAAACAGATGTGTTAGCTGTCTTTCGAGGAATAGCAGATATAATTTATCCTAATGTTCCTTTTCCTATTCTAGGCTACACTTATACTTTTCTAGGCTCTCTGTCAGTATTTATCTGGCTTCTCTCAGTAATTGAAAGTTTTAGATCCTCTTATGAAACTACTTTTGCTCTGCTGATTTCAGCATTGTTTATGTGTTTAAGTGTGAGTGGGTATTCTAAAAAACCTGAAGTTTGGCTTGTACCTAACACTGAACATTTCCTCTGAATTCCCAGTGTGTGTGTGTGTGTGTGTGTGTGTGTGTGTGTGTGTTTGTATATGTTATTTATTTCTTCAAACTCATAAGGCCTTATACCTTCCTAATTTTTGCATGCAGACTTCCAGGAAACTCTGGTTAGGTAACAAACAACTACTGTTAGGTGATCATTCCCTCTTTGCCGTCAATGACTCATACTTATTTCTATCATCTGAGCAATTTACAGCTCTGCTGTACTTACCTGGGGGATAATAATTTTTCCTCTTTAGACTGCATGTTATATTTTGCCCCTCTCTTTTATACTTTTGTATTATTTTGAATTACAGCTAGCAGTATGCCTGTCCTATGCCCTCATTATACATAAACCCTCTGAGGGCATAGGCCCTATTTTATGTAAATATTGTATTTCTTCTAGAGCTTAGCAGAATGTTCTGCCCACTGTTTGTCACTCCATAAACATTTTACTTTTGGCTGCTGTATAACATCCCTCACTTGTATTGAAATTATAATTCACCAAGACCTCCCCATCTTTTTCAGATGGAATACTGTTAACTCAAGTCTCCCCTATCTTATACTTATGAAGTTAATTTTTTGAGTAGAAGTATTAGATTTTACATTTGCATTACTAAAATTTATTTTAATAGATTAGGTCCAATTTTTTTAGGCTGTCAAGATTGTTTTGGATGCTGACTCTAATCCATCATGTTTCCCATTATACCTCTTAGTTTTGTGGGATCGAAAATTTGACAAGCATGCCGTATCATGCCTTTATTCAAACCTTGTTATTAATATTAAATTATACAAAATCAAGGAGAGATCTCTGAACATTCATTCCACCTAATTCCAAGCACATGTGAAACATTAAAGTCTTATCTTTGGGCTTAGTTATAAAACTTTTCTTGATTCACCTAATGGTACTATTACCTCAGCCACATTTCTCCATTTTGTTCATAAGGAAGTTTTGTTCAAAACAAATATAAGGAAACTACATGCACACATGTATACAAACTGACACAAACACTAATGCAAAGAAAGCCAGGTATATATGTATTTGCCCTGATTTTCCAGTTAATACATCTTTAAGAAAAAGGAAAAAGTAAAAGAAAAGAAAAAAGAAATAAACTTTTAAGGAAAAGGAAATTAGTTTGGTCTGATTGTTGTTGATGAAATTCTTCTGATCGTGTAATTACTGCTTTTTCTTTTTTTTAGATGTTCATTAACCATTTTATTAAATGACTTGTTGTAGAATCTTGCTGAAATCAAAGTCTAATTCACTGGCCTTTACTTATTGATTTCATTCTCATTCAATCTTTGAACATTAGGACAGTTTTTATCTTTCTTCCTGGTATACCTTATATCTTCTGCAATCTGTTAGAACTCATTGACAGTAGACATAATTATACACACTAGTTCTTTCAGTATCCTAGGATATATTTCATATTGGATGAGTAACTTTAACTCAAAGTTTGCTAGGTCTTGTCTTATTTCTGTTCCTCATTAATAATAAAGTATTATTTCCCTGTTAATTTTTCTGTCCTTTTAAATTCAAAGGTCATTTTTCTTGTTAGAAAATAATAATAATAAAAAAAAAAAGCACTGGATTATGTTACCTTTTTTCTCCATATCAATTATCCTACTTTTAGCAGGATATTTTGATTTCTTCTCTGATCCTGCTCTTTTCCATATACAGCTATCATTATATATTTATATGCATATAATGCATATATGTTTGTTTATATTATATATATCAATTATGCATAATGTTTATATATATATATATGTATTATATAATATGTACTATATATCAGTAAACAGTATTTGTAAGTATTTATATTAGTTTATATGTAAAGGGAGGAGAGGATAAATTGATAAATATATGATATATACTGATTATATATACATGCATAAATACAACCTATATATGCATATATGCATATGTATATATAAGTATGAATAGTGTATATATACAGGTATATATGTATGGGCATGCATGTAAAAGCACACATATATGTTTGAAATATTCTAGAAACATTAAAAACATATTGATATTCCAATTGGCCATCAGCTCAGAATTCTTGACACTATTAACCCTGTTATACTTTTGGGTTGGTTTCTTATATTCTCCCTGGCTCATGATCCTAATCTAGGAAACTTATAAGAACATTGGCCATATTAATTTCTGTCTCCCCCAAAAAATTTCTCATTAAGTTTAAAAGCATTTAAAGATTCTCCTACATGTGTTGGTTATGTGCTCCAGGAAAATGTCATACCTTCCTATTGTTATGTCAAGTATTTACCTTAGTAGATCTATATAGGCACTATTCTACATGCCTTTCCTTTTCTCTTTAAAGTTTTACTGATTAATTTTTTAAGACTCCAGGCAAATGTATTTTTTACCTGTGCTTTGTAGGTGTATTCCATGCTTGCCTGTTCTATTATTTCTATAGAAATTTATATAAAAATTCTAAATATATTTAGAATGTCAAATTACTAAACCTATGCCAAACTTATTTTGAGATACTATCTTCTTAACTACCTATTCACTTCAGAAATCTTTCTATCTCTTCTGAAGTCCATTCCACAAATTAGAAGGAGTGCTGTAAAATTCTATGGTTTTCTTGTTGTTGTTAAAGACTTCTTATTCTTTATAGTCATGCTTTCTATAGTCTTTTTCTCATTAATATTTGTGCCCACATGAATGACTAAAAAGTAAGCTCTTTGAGACTCTTTGTCATTTCTAGATATCTTACCCCAGAAGTACATTCAGAGATGCATGTGAACATTTACAACTCAGAAATGGGCCCAAGTATCAAATGGGGGCTTTATTCATTTATTTTTTGTTACTCAAAATCAAGAAGGTGATGGAGAAAATAACGTGGATAAAACCTAAGAGTATAGTCCTCCCTCTTCCCCCAGTGAGTTGGGTGTTAAATATTTACCAGGATACTGTTAAATACAGCAATCAATCAATGAGTATTTATTAAAGGCCTTTTTGTTAGATATAACAGACACTGGATATACAAAGACAAAAATGGCACTCGCTGTTCTTAGAGTGTACCTTTCTTTTATTAATAGAACCAACAATACAGATATTAGTATATACAGAATAGATACAGATCAAAAAGTAGGCATTTTAAAGGAGGAGACTTAAGCAGGAAAGATCTTATAAAACATGGTTGTCCTGAAAACCTGTCAGTTTTTTTCTCCCTCTGCAGAATTTTATGGGTGGGGAAAGCTTCAATAATAATAGACAAATGTTTCTGGGTCAGAAGTTTTCTGCCTAAATGGCAAGCACTGACTTAAAGCTCCACACCAAGAAGTAGGGCACGTAGGGCATCCTTTTCACAAGGAAAGAAACAATATACTTAGGAGCACCAGGTCTGCCATTTTTGGGTTCACTCAAGTGTGTTTTAGAATCTAATCAGAAATAGGCAAATGCTACAAACCAGGGCTTGAGTTTGTCTTATTGATTATTTAGATTTAAGAAAGCAAAAGAGAAAACTTGAAAAATTCAGATTAAGCTTAAAAATGTTTTATTCCTACATTTTTTGAGAACTGATTTAAATATTTATAAGCACACTCCTGGATGCATTCTTGAAGATTCTTGCTAACATCATATAATATTGAGTTCCAATTCTGACATTTGTTAGTGGTATGATTCTAGGCAAACCTTTTGATGACCTCTTTAAGTCTATCCCTTCTTCTTTAAAATGGACATAATAATCACTACATACATGTAAACCTATTTTGTCCCTTCTTATAGATAGCATAGATCATAGAATTTTATATCTTTTATCACCCAGAGTTCTCAATTTTACCAAGCACTTATTTTCTCTCTCTCCCATCTATTTTCCCATTTATATAAAAAAGAAAAACAAAACCAAAAACAAACCTGAAACAAATATGTACAATCAAGGAAAGCTAATTCCCATATTGGTCATAAATGTGTCTTGTTCCATATATTTATAGTATCACTTCTTTGTCAAGAAATAATAATGCATGCTTTATCATTGGTCCTTTGCAATCATGGTTGGTTATTGCACTGATCTGAATTTTTAAATCCCAAAGTTGTTCATTTCCCCAAAGTTGTTATATATAATATTCTCCTGGCTCTGTTCACTCTGCTCTTTCATTAGTTAGTCTACTTACAGATTTTGTCTCAGTTTTTGGTTGTGGTTTTGTCTCATTACTATCATATGGGGTCAGTTCTGATATAGTAGTTCCATGACCAGTTATGATGAGGTCTTGCTTACAATTGTCCTTAAGCTTGTCTTCCTTCTGTTGCTCTTTACAGTGGTCCTCAGAAAACAGAATTTCTCTTCATATTCAAAGTTCATGTTTCCAGCTGGAACTCTAATAAACTTTCTATTTGCTCTCAAAGGAATGCTGGAATTATAAGTAGAGCTAGGAAATGAACTTGGAAATCATTTATTCTAATTTCTTTATTTTGGCAGCTGAGGAAACTGAGGCACCTCACCATCTAAGAAAGAAAAGGTACCTTGCCTAAAATAACACAGGTAGTAAGTAGAACAGCTGGATCTAAACCAGATTCACAACTCTTATTGCACTCTAACACTCATCCCATTATGCTCCACTACCACTTATAATCTGCATCTCAATGGCAAAACTGAAATGATGAACAAATAGTAAACTTCATAAATGTTCAACCTTAGGCAGCCAGATCCATTCATTTTCTGATTTATCTTTTGATACTTTCTTTTCAGATATCTTTTGTCCCACCTCATGGGGGGAAGGCCCATTATTTCTAGTTATTTTTATAAATAAGGAAACTTAACAAAAGACTTAACTGAGCTATCTCCAGTAATAGCTAATGATGAGAATTTCAGGCACTTTTAATTGACAATGGGAAAAAGGAGGCAGCTAGGTGGAACAGTAGATAGAGCACCAGCCCTTAAGTCAGGAGTACCGAGTTCAAATCTGGTCTCAGTGATCCTGGGCAAGTCACTTAACCCCAATTGCCTCAGCAAAAAGAAAGAAAGAAAGAAAGAAAAGGACAATGGGAAAAAGAAAAATCCTTCTGTGGCCTGGCCACCATCCCAACTATCTATTCTTGGGACCAGACTGGAGAATTTCTATTAGTTTTTTATTATGTGTCTTGTCAGTCTGGTAGATGATACTCTATTAAATGTTTTTCTTGCCCAAAAAGAGAATTTCTTTCCTGTAACTTTGAAAAAAAAGAAAGAACTGTGATAGACTTGTAGAGGTTTTAGTGGCTCCCCAAACACCCCTTTACTACTGAATTTGGTGTTGTCAGCTTTCTCAGCAGCAGGTAATAGATTTCAATCAGAACATGGGATGATGCATCACTTTGCTCCCTGATGACAGCAGAAGCTTCCTGGATCACACAATGACTGGATCACACACAAAATACACTCCTTGTGTTAAGCAGCCCTGCTTTTCCTGCTCTTCCTGCTTTAGCCAGAATTCTTTAATATTTAAAGAAGGAAAATGCATGGGCGGTCAAATGACTGTTTACAGTGTTGTGTTGATTATGAAAGCATTCCTCTGGTAAAGCAGAATCATTTTGGTTTGTATGTTAAACACATACACATATATGTATATTTATATTGTCAAGTTCTGTAGCAGATATAGAAAAACTGGGAAAATGTTTACCTTTCTCACATTGGGCTGATTAATTTTAGTATGTACTGTTTGATTCTAATGTGCCAATTTAAAAAGATTTAGGTGTTTGTCAGTGATTATTTTTTCTGTAGCAAACATGCCTGAAATAGAAAGGCAAGAGTTAGTAGCAGGTTTCAGACCAGCAGCAGATAGTTTAGTCATTGATTAATTCTTCTAGTTTCTCTGTACAAATTCTTTTGCCTCCTAGGACCCAAGAAGATAAGATGGATGTGCCATCCATCTTGTGGCACACCTGTAATCATAATCCTCAGGGAATACAGTCATGAAGAATATAGTGACTGGACAAGCTCACTAGGGGTGCTGTAGAGTTTCTCTGTGAACTTGGAAGGAAGGTCCTCAAGGACTGCTCTGACTGTGCCATTTTACTACCATTCCTTTCCACTTTTTCATACTTGTGCTCTCATCACATAGTACCATAAAATGACACGGGGAAGTCTAAACAACATTAGCAACTTATTTGAAATACCCATCTTTAGATAACCCCTAAATTGACCTGCCATATGTTACTTTTTGTAGCTTTTGCTTATTCCATGCTTGCTTAAGCTACTATGGCACTATTGTTCAAAAGTTCTGCTTTCAGCCCCATGGTGGCAATGCTGAAGTAGGAGGCACAGAAGGGCAGAATCTAGAATTGATCACTGCCATTTTGGATCAGTATCCCAAGAATAAGACCAAAGCTCTTCTTGACCTTTTGTACCTGATGATCAGGATGCTTTACTGACTGATTTGTGCTTTCCAGGCCTCCAAAAACTTTAGAATATCTTATTTAAAGTGGATTTTCACTAATAAGAATTCATGTGTAGTTGTTATTGAGACACATAGAATTTAAATTCAGTAACTGGTCCATTTGAAAATGACTGCTTAGAGCAGAGAACCACTTAATAATCAAAAGTTTTTTGATCTGACTTTGTGAGCAAAATGAACCAATCCCTGTCCTGGGAATTAGTTCTGTTGCTTTTCTCTTTTTCAAAGCTAAGAGTTTGACAAACAATGCATTAAATTTATGAGTAAGGAAAAAATGATTTGGGTAACTCCTGAATCTTCACTACACATGTGAAAAGAATTTTTGAGTTGGGTACAGATTGTCCCTAAGGTGACCTGTCTACTTTAGCAGTATGCTTAGGTGTACTCCCAGTACTTATTTTCTGCTAGTACTCCCTCTTCCTCATAAGAGTTTACAAATATTTGGAAATATTGAGCATTTTTTTGGAGGGTGTGAGTAGGGGAGAGGGGCTACTTATTTTTTTCCTCTTAGTAGAGAGGCTTCATGATGTAGTGGATAAAGAGTTGATCTTAGACCTGGGTTAAGTCCTTCGTCAAATGGACTAGCTGTATGGCCATGAACAAATCTTTTAAATTCTCATTGTTCTCTGGAAACTCTCTTGTTATGGACCAAAACCATTCTAGAAATGTCCTAGCAATTGAATCCAAATTCATTGGTTTATAGTTTGCAGGTTGTATTCTCTTTCCTTTTAAAATAAAATTTGCTTCACTCTCCCCAATCTTGTGAAGCCTCTTTTGTTTTTAATAATCTTTCAAACATCATCACTAGTAGTTCAGCCTATTAGTTCCTTCATAAACTGCAGATGTATTTCATCTGGGTCAAGCATGAAGTCATCAAGAACAACCATCAATAACTATATACTCTTTTGCTTTTCTTTGGTATTAACTTCTTGCTAGTTTTTTGTTCTGTCATTTCCAGAGCAAAGATCATTATTGTCAGGGAAAACTGATGCAAAACCAGAATTGAGCAAATATGAATTCTTTTTTTTGTCAGTTATTATTGTCCAATTTACCTCAGACAAAAGTCCCATTCTTTCCTTGATCCCTTTTTCTTTCCAATATTTTTTAAAAACTCTCATCAAATTTGATGATGAAACAAAGCAAAGATCGATAGATAATTCACTGGATAATAGAGACAGGATCCCCAAAGATCAAATTTAAGAGGCCAGACTATTGGGTTAAATCTAATAAGAAGATTTAATAGAGATCAATTTGAAGTATTACAACCCGGCACAGATAATTTCAATTCATGACTCAGGTGGGAGAAGCATGGTTCATGGTTTTGAAAAAAAAGATCTTGTGGTTTTAGTGAGTTAGTAGTGTGATGTGGTGGCCAAAATGCTAATGTGAATTTGTCCTACATTAAGGTAGAGTTTCCTGGAATGGAAACTTCTGTGAGGGTAGTTCCATTTACATGCTGTAGCATTGTGTTCAGTTCAGGATGCCCCAATTTAAGAATGACATTTATAAGCTGGAGAGCATTCAGAGGAAGGCAATCAGAATGATGAAGGGTCTTGAGTCTATGTCATATGACAGCATAAAAATTGAGAATGTCCCTGAAGAGGAACATGACTGCTTCAAATATATGATGATGAGGTTATCAGAGATTAGATTTGTCCTGTTTTATCCCAGAAGGTAGAAGATCGATCAGTGGATTAAAGTTACAAAGAGGAAAATTTCATGAGATGTAAAATATTTCCTAAAAATTATCTGTTTGAGAGTAGAATGAACAACCTTAAAAAATGTTGGATTTTTCTTGCTTAAAGTCTTTAAACAGAGGTGACATGACTATCTGTTGGAATTCCTTTCATGTGTGCATTGGATTAGATGTCCTCTGATGTTCTTTCTAATTCTCAGATTATAAAATGTGAATTGGAAGAGTTCACCATTAAATTGAAGGATATTGGGAGAATAGTTTAAAAGGAAAATGCAAGTGTTCTGTTGGTCCAAAAGAAAAACAATTAAAACATAGATAGAGAATTAAAAGAAGGCCTTTAATAAAATATTTTATTTCTTAGCTAAATCCAAAAAAGTAGGAAAGGTAATTATGACCTCAGATAAAAAGAAAGTATAAAAATAGATACCAACAAAAATAATGTATACTCTATTATGAAATAAAAGGTTGGGGAAGTTAGGTGTTATAATGGATAGAGCACCAGCCCTGAAGTCAGGAGGACCCGAGTTCAAATTTGGTCTCAGACATTTAATACTTCCTAGCTGTGTAATCCTGGGCAAGTCACTTAACCCCAATTGCCTCATCTAACAAATAAATAAATAAAAGAAAGAAAGAAAAAAAAAGAAAGAAAAGGTCAAGCATTTCCAGGAAAATAATGAAAAAATATAAGAAGAAGCAGAAATAGATATAATCATATATATATAATATACTATAAAGCAGTGAATATAAAAATGTTTATTGCATCCTGGATAACAAAGTAGAGTGGCAGAATAGACTAAGGAAGATCTTGAATGAGATGTTCATACTAGCCTAGAATTCAATCATTTCTTATGTCATAATACATTTGAAGTAGATAAACAATCAAATATAAAACTCCATATTCTAACAAAGTAATGGGAAAATGAAATACTATCACTAAAGTAATGGGAAAATGAAATACTATCACTTTTATAGTTTTCCCTTGTGGATAGGAGAAAAACCAGTCACAACATAAGATAAAAGAGATCATTAAAACAAAGTAGACAATTGCAGTTACATAAAATTAAAATATTTTTGTACAATTGGAATTGACATAGCAAAGGCCAGAAAAGAGATGAACTCAGGGAAAAAAAAAGCTTTGCATTAAATAATGACATTTATAAGCTCTAGGAAACTGTCACAAATATGTAAAAATCCATTTTCAAATGAGTGATCAAAAGATGTGAACTGTTTTTAGAAGAAATATAATTTATTAATAACCACTTGAAAACCTTTTCATATTCACTTACAACCAGAGGTATGAACTAAAACAATGATGTTGTCATTTCTACCTATCAAATTATGAAAGAAATTAAAATGTGGGAAAACATTGCAAGGTCTGTAGGAAGATAAGCAATTTAATGTTAGCAGACCTGTGAGTTGGTTCAACAGTTCTAGAAAACCAAAATGAATCACTTGAGGAAAGTTATCAAATTGTTCATACCATTCAGCCTAGAGTCAACTACTACATTAGTCTACTGCTAGATTAGAGTCTACCAAATTTTATTATTGATAGTAAGCAAGAACCATACCTATAAAAATATTCATAATATTATTGCGTGTACAATAAAAAGCAGAAAAAAATGTGCATCCAGTCATTGGGGAATAGCTTAACAAATTATAATATAGGAATTTAATGGAATATAAATAATCCATAAAGAATGTCAAGTGTGAAGCAGAGAAGCAGAGTGAAGAAAGCAGACCCAAAAGAGAAATATGACTCAAACTATATAAATAATTAATATGGGGAGGCAATGCAACTATAATAATTTCAGTAGTTAGCATTAATACCATATTGAAATTAAAATAGGAATTCATATTTTTTATAAAGTAACTCTTGGTTTCTCTTTTTCAAGTCTCTTTCTATTCTCCAATCCATCTTCTACTCAGCTGTCAAAGAAATTTTCCTGAAGGTTAGGTATGGCCATGTCATCTTCCCTGCTCAATAAATTTTAGTGGCTCCCTCTCTGAGGATCAAATGCAAAATTCTCTAGCATACAACCTGCTTCCCACCCTATATTTCTAATGTTTTTGCATTTATATACTTTCTTTCTGCCCTGCTGCATCCACATGTTCTCTTCTGTTTAATGACACTGTTATCCTTGATGTTCCTTGAACAAGGAACTTCATATTTTGATTCCTGTGTATGGAATGTGTTCTATTCTCTGTCTTCTCTATTTTTATTCAATAACTAAACTAAACTAAATGCCATTTTCTATAGGAAGCCTTTCACAATCCTGATTAATTCAGGTACCTTCCTTCTGTTGATTACTTCCAGTTTGTTCTGTACATGGCTTCTTTGTACATAGTTGTTTTTATGTTGTTTGTGCTTCAGACTGTGGAATACAAGAGCAGGGACTATTTTCTTTATATTCCTAGTGCTTAGCACAGAGGCTGCACATAATAGACACTTTAAATATGTTTATTGACTGACTTTTCAGGGAATATACTGTGAAAAGTGATTCATTTTGGTGTTAATTGGGAAATACCTATTGTGTCAAAACCAAATATAACAATATATAGGTGTAAGTGTAGAGATTAATATCTTGCAGAAAAATCTGTTTTGTACAGACAGCATATGAATACATTATATGTAGTTGATGTATATGTAGTTATTTTCATTGTTGGTGATTTCCTTCTGATACAACACATTGGGATCATTCATACACCCCCCCCCACACACATATATATGTACACATGTGTAAATATAACTGTTAGCTATGTAACTATTAGATATATGTATGTATGGAATTGTTAGTTATAAATAAATGCATATAGCAAACAATTACATTTTAAACCTTTTGAAACATGAAAAATAAATTTTAATATATTATCTCATTTGAACCTAACAGGAGTCCTGAAAGCTATTAACTATTATGATCACCATTTCATATGTGAGGAAACGGAAGCTGAGAGATTCAAGTGACTTGCCCTATATCATACAGCTAGTAAGTATTTGAGGAAGGATTTGAATTATCTTGACTTCAAGTTCAACCCTCTTTTTTCCTTGACACTTAGTTGCCTCTTGGACTGACCTAACCAGTGAAAGAATGGAATAGGAGGAGTAGAATAGTACATATTCCTTTTGGGCAATTATGTAGTACCTTTAAGAATACTAAGATTTCCCTTGAACCAAAAGTCCATGTTTTTAACATCAATAGTTTTCCCAGTGTTGTGTGATGGTGAGTCATATACAACAGTCCCTAAAGAATGAAAGTGGTGAATCAATTGAAGGGGGATAAAGAGATTTTTGGTAAGTGTGAGTAGTATGCAATCTATTACCAATTAAGAATTATTAGCACTAATATAACAAATAATCAGAAAGACATATGATTAGAAAAGTGAGCCCCTCAGAGACTGAAAGTGAAGGATACTCCATTACCAGTATGTTTCACATAGTGGTCCAAAATATAAAAGAAATTCCTCAACATGTTAGCTAGACTCCTCAATCAGTTTACAGATGAACGTGGCTAAAAGTTATATAAAATGAGAAGGTTTAGGCAGATCATAATCTGTACCACTGAGGAAAGTAGCCTTATTGGTACAAGCAAAAATTCATTAAAGTATTAGTGATTTGTGATTGGTGTGGATGCCTTCCAAGTAGCTGAACATCACTAAATTCCATGTGAACAGGATGCCACAGATTATTTAAGGATGCAGGATAACACACTGCAAGCAATATGAGACTAAGATTTTTAGTCCTAGATGTCTGGTTTCCCCCAATCCCAAACAGTTAGTAGGATTGACCAAAAGCCTTCCATGAAGTGGATTACTATATGAATGGTCTGAACTTGGACTAGAAAGAACATAATCTTCAGTGGTAACATTTCCATCCTACAAAAGACTAGAAACAAAAAAGTGGTATATTTGGAATAAAAACCAATTATCTGAGTAGTCATCATATAGTATCAAACAAACATGGGCTAGAGCTCAGTGGTGTGTCTGGAGACTAAACAAACAGTCTGGCAGTGTGATGGTATTGGGAGGTTGGGACATGTAGGAACACATGGTCCAAGGAATTCATTCCTTGAATGTTCACTCAGGCTTGTAGAAAGAGTTCAAAAACAATTTTTTCAGTCAATGTGGTGAACCTACCAGCATCTTTCTGGTTGATATTAACCATACCTGATGCTCTACAAGATTTATGTATAGCTTCTGGCCACTTCTTGTGCTTCTTAGCATTTCCTACAAAGGACACAAACTTGCCTTTGCAGGGATACTTAGTGACTGTATTGCTTACTAATTCTGTGGCCCCAGTAGAATTTTTAACCTCTCTGAATCTTTGTTTCCTCATCTGTAAAATGAGAGTTAGAACCAATGACCTCTAAAGTTACTTCTAACTAAAATGCTATGAATTTTTAAAATTCTATCAAACTTTTTCTCAGTTATTCCTTTGGATCAGAGGCAGCATGGTGAAATGTAAAGACCTATGACTTTGGTACTGGAATGGTAATATTGCCATTTACCACATATGTGACCTTAAGTAAGCAATTTCTCTCTATATTTTGTTGTATTCATCTATAAAATGTGGAAGTTGACTCGATGTTCTCTAAGGGATCTTTCTGGCTCCATATATTCTCAGTGTATAAGCTTTCTCAGTACGTTTCTCAGTCAGTATTCTAGCTTTTGAGGTTGCAAAATGAATAGGGTGTGAAAATATTTTTTCTTTTTCTTAACCTATTCATTTCAGAAAAAGTTACCTTGTAAGAAATATTTTAACTACTTACCTCCTTCAGGAATGTAAGATGGTCATGATGGCCATGGTCTATTTGGAGAAAAGAATATATTGAATATTCATTTATACTAAGGGATTAGTGACTCGATATATGACCCCTTCAAAGGTAGTAGAATTTTTTAAAAGGACTGCATGGAAAGAATAATGCTATACTCAAAAGAATGAAAAACTAAAAGTGGAATTTTAGGCACTACGGCTGTAGGTCTATTTTATTTCCTCTGTCCCATGTAAGTATTTCCTTTTTAGATAAAAATTCTTAGAAACTATGCAAATACATGATGGGGTATTATGGTAAACTCAATCTCATTCGATAAAATGGGTGTGATGTGTGGTATGTGTGTGTGTGTGTGTGTGTGTGTGTGCGCGTGTGCATAGAGCAGCTTATTTGTTTCTTCCTTATATCCTTCTTTGTATTTCACAAATAATGAAGTGAGGAATTCCAACTTATTAAACTTAGATTGCTCCTTATTTTCCTCTGAGAGTGGAAGATAAAAATAATATTCATTTACATCTGAAAGACTTTAAAATATAGAGATTTGGGTTTGGGGGAAGCTCTAGTTCAATAGAAACATATAAATCCATTCAAATGCCATATAACTTAAAAATATAATATTTAATAATTAAAAAGGATATAGACATACAAGCATTCTCTCCAAGAAGAAATCACAAACATGTCTGAGAAGCTTATTGGATTTCCTTGACATGAGGTTTCTTGAAGGGAGAGAATAGAGGGAGATAACTAGAAGAAGAGAAAAATGCAGTGGTGGCTGTAGTACTGTTTTATCACAAAACAGAGATCCTTAGGAAAGAAGGAAATCCTATGGGAGTCTTCTCTGCAGCCTTCCCATCATTTCTGATCTAGTTAAGTCTCTATATTCTTATACAAGTCTCTGTAGTCCTCTCCTTAACTTATTCTGAGGGGTGTTGACAAAGTAATCTTGTGCTGTTCAAATATTATGCCATTTTTTAAAGCTTTAGGGGATGTCAATGATTTTAAAGACCAATTTTGAAAGACTTTTTTGTCCCACTAATTGAAAAAAACCCCTCCATCATAATCCATCCACTTAATCCACAATTATTCTCTTTCTAAATACCCATTTTTCAGATATTGGGTCTAGAATGCACTTTTTATACTCTAAAAAGCTGGAAAGCAATGAGACAGAAGTTTCCTAAACTAGGTTGGAATAGCTTAGGAATTTTCTTGGTGACCTTCAATTAATACTATATAGTATGTAGGAAATTGACTACAAGATGTAGGTTGAGTTTTAATTCTATGCTCTGTATCAGGCCAACTCTAACTTCAGACTCTGACAATACATACCTATCCACTCTCCCCATAATGAAGGAAAATTTCATTCTGAAATAATGGCAAATGGAGACTGAATGTGAATATTAAAATTTGCCACAGAGGAGAAGCATGCTAGAGGGGAAAAAAGAGGAAGAAAGGAAAGGGATACAACTCAAAAAGAATGAAATGGATTTTTTTTCTTTTTCTTTTAATATAAATAGATACAACAACATTAAAATCTGTTGACTAAAATTAATTGCAATGACCAATCTTGGTTCTAGAGAAAAGTGGAGGAAATATACTTCCTGCCTCTAAGTAGAAAGGAGTGGCTTTAGGTGTGAAATGGGACATGCATTACTGTTAGGCATAATTGCTTTGTCATTAGACTTTTTTTTGTTAATTTTTTTCTTACATGTTGGGAAGTGATTCCTACTACATGGAATTACTAACTGGAAGAAAGTTAGGTAGAATACTTAAAATGTTTAACTCAAGTATTCTTTTTCAGGTTTATGACAGTATCCTTTTCTGGGATACTTAAACTGTTTTCCCTTGATTTTATTTTCTAATTCCCATCAAAGGCATTTAGTCTGCTGAAAACTTAAGTTGCAAGACTCCAGAAATTACATATGCTAGAGCTTTTGCTTTTTGGTTGTTTCTATTCTACTAGTATATTCTACTGTATGTAATCTACTATTGACAGATTTTCCATTTCAGATTTTGTATGCAGTTTCTCAAAGGGAAAAAAATCCCTTTTACTTTATTATAAAAAATTCTACAAAGATCAGGTCTTTAGGTCTGTGACAGAGCAACAGGAGAAGCTCATTACCTTCCTGGCCTATTCTTCTCAATGCAATTTTTGGTCATTTTGTTCCTCTTCCTCTTAAGTCAATCTGCTCTACCCTTTCTAATATCCTCTATTATATTTTTCTATTATTTTTAACTTTTAATAGCCAGATGGTCATTCATCATCTAATAGAGTTATGAAGAACATCAGCCATCACACCACATATAAAGGGGTTACAACTTGAGTTTTCCAATATCTTTCTCTCTGGTTGCTTCTGTCCATCTATTCCTGATTTGTTGAACTCTCCTTTTCCTGCTATTCTCCATATAGCAGGTAGGGAAATTATACATATGGGGACTAAATGTGAGTGGTAAAGTTCAGTTGGAATATATTACATAATTCAAAGTCTACAAGACACAGTGCCCAGATCCTGCCCTTTTATTAATTAATTTTGTATGTGTCTTAGAGGTAATACTTACACAGAAATTATATAGAATAGAAAAAATGGAATGTATAAATTAAGAGTATATTAAATGGTACAGATTCTGAGGACAATGAGATTTCAGGGAAATAAGAAAACAGTGGATTGGAGTGGGATTATAGAACTGAAAAAAGCAGAGGCTAGGGGGACACATTTTAGATGTTGGGAAAAGCACAATTGAAGAAAAATATTGGGTGAATATAGTAGCCAGTGAAAATGACCAGCCTGACTAGAGCAAAAAAGACAGATCTGGGAACAGTAGGAGTTAGGGTAGATAAGTCAGTTGAAGCTTTACCTTTGTAAACCCAGAAGAGAA
Organism: Sarcophilus harrisii; assembly: GCF_902635505.1. NCBI lineage: Eukaryota > Metazoa > Chordata > Mammalia > Dasyuromorphia > Dasyuridae > Sarcophilus > Sarcophilus harrisii. Next base: position 598,947,065 of record NC_045427.1, read on the forward strand.
ACTGAAAGACAAAGGTAGTGATGATAATAATGATTCACATTTATATAGAGCAGGGTTATGGAAATTCCCTCCACTAAGGCAGCTCTGCAATTATACTGCAATTTTTAAGGGAATTTTCTGAACCTCTAACCAACTGAGTGACTTACCCACGATGACAAAGTCAATATACATCACCAATTCTGAAACTCAGTTATCTGAGTGAATTTATTTGAGGCAAACAGTAGTAGTGAAGTGACATCTAATATGAGTTTGTAAATAAATTACATGGGAGAATCAAAACTTGCTGGTAGAATTTAGTTTTGGGGTGGAGAGGATCAGAGATTAAATCTGATCTATTCCAACCCTCCATTTTATACTTAAGTAAACTGAACAAAAATGATTTGTCTAAGATCACTGAGAGTTGGGACTAGAACAGTCTATCTGATTGATTGTTAAGGTCTTCCTAATTCCAAGAACAGACTTTGTAACTATTCTACTAAACCATTTAAATGATTAATGTCATGATTTTAATTATGGTATATTATGCAATATTATGCAATAAGCTCTGTAAAAAATTTACAGTTGTATGATTTTTATTTTTTTTTAATTTAGAATGTATCCAATGTTTATTAAATAAATGAGTAACATCTAGTTAGCAAAAACTTTTTTGTAAACCTAGGAAATTACCAGGTGCCATTCTTCCTTTACTAGTGGCCACTACCCAGTTGGGTTGCTTCTTCCCACTGCTCCTCTGAGCAACTCCTAGAAATAGTTATCTACCTTAGTGTCAAGGTCCTGAGTTCTCTATTATTTTCATAAAAGGCTTTCCTGGGGTTTCTATCTCTCAACTGAATTTGTTTTAACAAGTCTATTTGAGCGCCTGTTTCATACTACTTTGTCCAGAGGTCCAAATTACCAGTTTTTTCTTCTGTGAAGACCTACAAAGAAGTTTTGCACTGAAAAAGTCCTACCTTGAGGAAGAAGAATATATTTATCAGATCAGGATCTCTGAGCCGGTCTAACTCTGAAGGTTTTTTTGTCCTTGCAATTGTGGGTGTTTTTTTTTTTTTTTTTTAAACAATTCTGAAAGTTGGAACTTAATACATGGAAATGTCAATCTCTTTGTTGAACAAGTCAGAAACAAGACTTTTTTTTCCTACCCTGTTGAGTTCTGTAGCTCTTGTTCAGTGCTGTCAATGTTTGTGTTTCTGGTTACCTTACATGCAATCCTCTGTTCTTCATGATAAAATTTTAGATTTGGCAACCTTCCCTTGGCATTCTCACTTTGAATGACTTGGTCTTTCAGCTGTTGCAACCAGAAGTAATGAAATTCTTCCATTCTTGGATTTGGCATACAGCAGTGTTAACAGCAATATGTAAATATTTTAGTCCCTAAAGTATTTATCAGCATTTCTTATCTGCAGCAAAGAATGTGTATTTGCTTATGCATATTTACTATTTACTTGGTAGGGGAGCAGATCATACTGCGAATCTGTATATTAAAGAGCTTATCTGAGTGAATTTATTTAAGGCAGACAATAGCCGTGAAGTGACATCTAATATGAGTTTGTAAATAAATTACTTGGGAGAATTAAAACTTGATGGTAGAATTCAGTTTTGGGATGGAGAGGAATAGAGTTTAGATCTGATCTATTCCAACCCTTTATTTTAAACTTAAATAAACTGAGGTCAAGAGCAGAAATGACTTGTCTAAGGTCACTGAGAGTTGGGACTAGAAGAGTCTTTCTGATTCTTTTCCTGATCGTCATGATAGTTTAAAAAAAACCAAAAAAACAAACCAAATCATAACATATTTAAACTATCTCACAATACATATCAGTTATTTACTCGTGAATTGCATCATCCCTAAAATTCTCCTCAATACCCCCAATACAATGGGTGTCCTAATAAATAACTAATCTCATTTGTGAAGTTTTTTTTGTGTGTGTGTGTGTGTATGTGTGTGTGTGTGTGTATATGACATACCATATACAGGGAACTGAATTTAAGTAGTCAGCTGAGGATTAAAAAACCTAGTTTCTATTCTCTGCAAAACATGTAATCCAGTTAGGGAGAAAGAATAGATAAGTAGGAACCAATGAAATGATAAAAAAAATACTAGAGAATATTTTGAGATAATAAAAGAGACAACTAGGTGGTATAGTTCAATTTTTGCCTCAGACACTTAAAGTTGTATGCTTGTGGGCAAATCAGTATCACTGCCTGCCTCAATTTCCCCATCTGGGAAATGGGAATAATAATAGTACCCAGTTCTGAAAAGTTATTGTGATCAAATGAGAAAGTATATGTAAAGTGTTTTGCAAATCTTAAAACCTCTATAAATTCTGTTATTAATGTGATAGACAGTTTACCTCATACGAGTTAGGGTTTGAATTCATATGTTCCTTTCTTTAAGACCATACTCAAACTCTATCCTGTATAGAACTTACTATGTAGAAGGCATGGTGCTTAAGTGCCTTGAAATTATTGCCATATTTAATTCTCATAGCAAGGATGGGAGGTGCCACATTATCATCCTTATTCTACAGAGGAGGAAATTGATGTAAACATAAGTTAAATGAATTACACAGAGTCACAGTTGGAAGCTGGATTTGAATTCAGGTTTTTCTGATTACTGTGCTGTCAAGTTGCCCAAGGTAATATGACTAATAGACACTTGATAAATACGTGGTGATTAACTTTTGTTACCAATATGTAAATTTCCCCCAGCTTTCTTTTCTGTTCTTTATTCCTATTGATTTTACCTTTTATGTGATTATAGTTAGTATGTACTTTATTTTGGTTCTTTTCCCTTTTTCACCCTATCCCACACACACTTTGCATTATTTCTTAAGTCTTTCCAGATTCATTTACATTCCTCATACTTGTTTATCTTATTTGCACTATAATATTCCATTATATTATTGTACTACTATTTATTTAACCATTCCCCAATAGCAGAAAATTTAGATGGCTCTCATTTTTTCCTTTCAATTATAAATAATGCAGCTATAGAAATCATTGAACAGCTAGCTCTCCTTTAAAAAATATCTGGGTATAATTCCAGCAATGAAATTATTGGGTCAAAGGTATTTTTATAGCTACTGCTGCTTAGTGCTAGATTGCTTTCTAAGAAGATTCTATTAGTTTGTAATTCCACCAAGCAATAAATGAATATACCTGTTTCTCCACAACCCTGACAGCATTAATTTATATTGCTTTTAGCTATTTTTGCCAATTTGGTGTATTTGAAGCAATACAACAAAGTCATTTTAATTTGCATGCCTTTGATTATCAGGGAGGTTGAGTACTTTTTGAGTGATTATTATCAATTTGTGCTTCCTCTTGTAAATTATTTGTTCAAGTTCTTTGATTATTTTTCCACTGGGGACTAGGAGAAGTCTTTGAAAATTTTTGGCAGCTTTTTATATATTTTAGGTGCTTTTAAAAATTGTTTTTGTTATATCTTACCAATATTTTCTCAGTAATTTGTCATGCAAATTATTTATATAACCAGAATTTCCATTTTGTCTACAATAACTTATACAATATCTTTCTTCTTCTTCTTCCTTCTTCTTCTTCCTTCTTCTTTCTTCTTCTTCTTCTTCTTCTTCTTCTTCTTCTTCTTCTTCTTCTTCTTCTTCTTCTTCTTCTTCTTCTTCTTCTCCTCCTCCTCCTCCTCCTCCTCCTCCTCCTCCTCCTCCTCCTCCTCCTCCTCCTCCTCCTCCTCTTCTCATTTTCTTCTCCTCCTCTTCTTCTTCTCCTTCTCCTCTTCCTCTTTCTCTTCCTCCTCTTCTTTCTTCTTTCTTCTCTTCTTCCTCCTCCTACTCTTCTTCCTCTTCCTCCTCTTCCTTTTCCTCCTCCACTTCTTCTTCTTCCTCCTCCTCTTTCTTCTCCTCTTCCACCATTATTACTATTCCTCTGCTCTATTAAAAATATTTAAAAATTATTGTACCAATAAAGCAACCAAGCAGAAGAAATCATACAATGACCATATCAAAAATGTATATATTTTTCTATACCTTGAACACATCACTCTTCTGTGATTAAGTGAATTGAAGGCTTCATTATAGATCTTCTAGAAACAAGTTTGCTTTTTGCTTTGATAAGAGTTTTTAAATCTTTAAAAGTTATTTTTCTTTATAGTATTTTTTTTTGCAATTGATAGACACTCCTTTAGCTTCCAGTCCTTTTCTTTTTCCTTTTGTCTTTCATTTCCTCTTAGGAATCAGAAAGTATTTTTTTCTTGATACCATTCACTTTGTGTTACTATACTTACTTCTCTCTGTCTTCCTATCTGTCTTTTCAAGACTCCTGTGGTTCAGATGAAAGTAAGGTTCATTTGGTGACAGCCCTACCATCCCTTTCTCCATGTTTGTAGATTTCTCAAACATTTTACTTATGATAATTAGTAAGTGCTACTCACTTCTTCATTCTTTCTCCATTATTCTATTACTTCACTCTGCTATTTCTTTCTTCATCTAAACTCTCAGAATAGAACCATTTTCCTCTCAGGTCTTTTATTTTTCTTATGTATATCCCTCAGTACTTTTTGAATATATTAAGCTTCTGAAGGGATACTTGTTTCTTTTTCTCCATTAGAATGTTAACACCATATCATCATACAGTCCCTTCCATTTGCTCAAATGCATTTATTTTTCTAGATTTCTCTTGAATCCTATATTGGTATGTCAAAGTTATACTCAACTCTGACCTTTTCATCATGAGTGTTTGAAAGACCTATTTCCCCACTGTAGGGAAAAAGACCTATTTCCCTACAGTGGGAAATATCTATCTTCTTCCCTATCTCTATCTTTCCTACTTTCTTATTATTCTTGAGAGTACCACTATTCTCTAAGTCACTCAGGCTTATAATCTTTGTGTCATTCTTGACTTCCGCTTATTCTACATATTCAATCTATTGTCAATTCTAACTTTTTCTACATTCACAACATCTCTAATATACATTTTCTTTCTACCTGTTGTACCACAATTTTAGTTCAGGTCTTCATTACATCATGCCTTGATTATTGCAATAACCTTCTTAATCTCTACCTATTGCAAAACTTCCTCACTCAGCTGCTAAAGAGTTTTCCTAAAGTACAAGTCTGATCGTGTCATCCTTTAGTATAGTAGACTAACTCCTTATTACTTTAGGGATCATATACAAATGACTTGTATCTTTTCTACTTTAATTCCACTTCTTTAATTTTAATTCTATTCACATTCTCTGAATATTTATGATTATGATGTTTATGATTTATGTTTATGATTTATAATTCATAAACACTTGTCTACTTATTGTTCCTTGAATACAATAATCTATTTCTCAATTACCTTCTATCTATAGATAGAGTAACATAATTAATTGCATGTTGTCTCTCCCATTGGATTATGAACTTTTGGCGAGCGGAGATACTGTTTTATTTATCTTCATGTACCAGTGATTAACACAACTCCCCCCACCTCAATAATTGTGTTTACCAATTGACTTCCACCTCAGGATTAATTGACTCTGTGTCTTGGAGATTCAGAATGTTGGATCTTTAGGGACCTCTATGACATCTTAGGATAGTGTAAAGGGGACATTATCTCTGCTGGCCTGGAGGTGTGTTGATCTAAGCACTGATGTGTATGGATTGTTGCCCTATTCACTGGCTTTTCCATCATCCCTACTGTAAGGTTGTATTGTGGAGGTTTCTCAAGGAACACTTCTCCCTCTAATCAGTTTTCCCAATTTCATTTGTTAAATTACAAATTTTGCCACAGGTTTTCTTTGTTTCAAGTTTCTCATCTATTAATATTTTGCACCTATTTGCTTGGATGTTTCATATTTCTAGTTTGTTCTTTGAATATTTCAGGATGCCAGTTTGCTCCTTGGGCTGCTTGTTCTTTTTATGCTAACATAACAGCTAGCTAAAAACATACATTTAGCATTCATAGGAATCTTTATGGTTATCTGATTTTTTTTCCTGTCATTTTACAGTTGAGGAACCAGGGGACTAAAGAAGTCATTGAGGTAGAACATGGGAGAATTAAGATTTGAACCAAACTCTTCTGACTCCAAATACAAAGGTTTTTTTTTTACACTATATTATGATGCCTTCCTCTATCTCTTCTGTATACCTTTTCTGCTATATTATGCCCAAATCATTGTTGATAACACTCAGAAAACATGTTTGCTCACCATATACCCTTGCATCATCCTCCAGTTCATCTACAATTTTCATTATTCTGAACTCATGGTATTCCATGATTCAGAGCATCATTGGGAATATACTGGTCCAAGAAAGTGTTAGACAGCAATGGAAATGCTAGTGAAATTCATACATACTATCCAGACTAATCTTCTTCTTTTATTGGGCTCAACTCATTATATATATTTACATAGATGAATAAAGCCAACAAACAACCTTACAAATTCACATCCTAATGTAGACATAATGTATTCTTAATCTACTTTGACTTCATTTGTACAGATTTTTAGGCAGATTTCCTTGGAATAGCTGTTTGTGTGCTCTGGGGTGGTATTTATTATGGACTCTGGAAAGATCTTAATGTATCTCAGAAACACCATTTTGAAGGAGAGGCTTTGAGGTTAGAGTTGACTTTCTCAATGCATGGGATAAAACACTAGGGACTCGAGTATAGACACATGCTAGCCATGTGACCTCAGGCAAGTTATTTAATCTACTTCCTAAGGTTCTTGTGAGGATCAAATGAGTTAATATTTGTCAAGTACTTTGCAAACTTTAAACAGCAATATAAATTCTATTGTTGGCAATGATTATGATAATGATAAACTCAGAAAGACTTTTTATCTTCCTCAGTATATTAATAAACTGTGACTAAAAGATGTAGTATGCTATGGAAAATTGTATAAGCAAGTCTTTTAATTTCCTTTGCTTCTAGCAAAGTTTCTGGTACATAGTAGGCATTTAATATATGATTCCTTTTCATGTCAGAATAAAGAGTAATCAATGCACACTCACATTATTCAAATAAAGATTTTATGAAGCTGAGCAAATAGGAAATTGAATTAATGGTTATCTTTGCCTTCTCTGTCAATTTTTGGGGGTATCAGTAGCATCTGCGATTTTTTCCCACTTCATTTATAATTTTTCTCTTTTGTAGCAATCTTGAAAATTATGTCTGAGTGAATTTAAAATTGTGTCACTTCTATTATTTCTTTCTTATCTTAGTATGTATTCTGGAACAGCTGCTTTTGCTGACTTGAACTGCTTTCATGCTATTACCCCTTCGTCACATAGCACATCAGGCACTGATGTAGTAGAATCTCAGTGTGTGGGTTCTGCTATTGTTAGGATGAAAATAGATCCTTACAGAATACAGCCAATTCTGTTCTTGCCTATTTGTCTTCCTTTCAACTTCATGATCACATCAAGTTTTCTAAGCCTCTTTTTTTCTCCATTGCTTTTTATTCTTTGTAAAGCAATAATTTCATAATCTTATGTCCCAAGATATTTCCCATGACTGCTATATGTCTTTACTTGGCAAGAGATCAAGTGTTTGGTGGATGAGGCAGTTTCAGTGTTCTTTTGACCACTTCACTTTAGTGACTATCATTTACACCAGTTAAAATTCTGTGAAATGGTCATAATCAGAGTCCATGTCTTTAAAGCTTTTCCAATTTTAAAGAATCAATCACTTGTTAAAATAGGTTACGGTTGAGCTTTTTAAACTTTTGTTTTAGTAGGAGAAATGAAAGGAATAGGTATTTATTAAAGGTCTAATGTGTGCCAGGTGCTATGTTAAGTGCTTTGTAGATATAATTTCATTTACTCTCAAAACGATTCTGTGAGGCAGATGCTCTTATTATCCTTATTTTGTAACAGAGGAAATTGAGTTAGACAGAAGTTAAGTGACTTGTTCAGGGTCATAATCCTAGTGAAACCTGAGATTAAATTTGAACTCAGATCTTTCTGACAACTAGCCTTGTGCTCTATCTATCTACTATGCTGCTGAGCTGCCCTTAGCTGTCTAACTGCTGATATTAAGGACTTAATCATTAATAAACATTATTGTTTCAAGTTATAAAAGAGGTATTACAGTCACAGTTTTAATGTAATTTTATAGCTAAATAACATGTTTTTCTCTAATTTTAATCCTGTTAATCTATTATTAATTTTTACCTTTACTTATTAACTATGCTCATAATGAAATGAATATCAATATGCAGTTGTTTTCTGTCAGTTAAGATTTATTATATATTACTTATTGTAATTGTTATTTATTGCCTGCTATATCCATTACCTTACAACCCTCTGTTTAAAGAACATGATATATAAGACTGATTTTTCTGGGTAGTCTACACATATTTTGCTTTTTTCTTTTCTTAACTGTGAACCAGTGAAACTGGTTTAGTTCTAGACCCCAAGACCCCTCCTGATGCATGTGTGCTAAGGTTTATCTGACCCAGGTATCAGGCATTAACCATTTCACCTACCTCCCCACTTGCTTAGTGTGGTATAGGACAAGGGTATGTTCCCTGATCCTCATTCCATATTAGGCATTTCAGAGATTATTCTCATCATTCCTCTCTTTCCTCCCTTCCTTCCTTTCTTTCCTCCTTTCCTCCTTCTCTCTCTCTCTCTTTATTTCTTCCTTCTTTCTTTTCCCTTTCTTTCTTCTTTTCTTTTTTTATTTTATGTATATATTTATTTATTTTGTTGAGGCCGTTGGGGTTAAGTAACTTGCCCAGGGTCACACTGTTAGGAAATGTTAAGTGTCTGAGATCAGTTTTGAACTTGGGACCTCCTAACTTCAGGGTTGGTGCTCTATCCACTGCTCCACCCAGTTGCCCCCTCTTCTTTTTTAAATTTACAACCATTTTTATTCTCTCCCTTTCACTTTCCTCTTCTCCTCTTGAAAATAAAGAGAAAATCATCTACTTATTCACTGCCATACCAATCAAACTCTCAAGGAATTATTTTACACAGCTGGAAAAAATAATAACTAAGTTCATCTGGAATAACAAAAGGTCAAGAATTTCAAGGGAATTAATGAAAAAATGCAAATGAAGGTAGCCTAGCTGTGCTAGACCTAAAACTATATTATAAAGCAGTGGTCATCAAAAACATTTGATACTGGCTAGGAAATAGATTAGTTGATCAGTGGAATAGGTTAGAATCACAGGACAAAATAGAAAATGACTATAATAATTTAGTGTTTGACAAACCCAAACACATCAGCTTTTGGGATAAGAACTCACTATTTGACAAAATCTGCTGGAAAAATTGAAAACTAGTATGGAAGAACTAAGCTGACCCACACCTAATACTGTATACCAAGATAAGGTCAAAATGGGTTCATGATTTCGACATAAAGAGTGATATTATAACCAAAATTAGAAGAATATAGGATAGTTTACCTCTCAGATCTGTGGAGTAGGAAGAAATTTGTCAACAAAGAAGAATTGGAGCTCATTATTGAACAAAAAATAAGCAATTTTGATTATATTAAGTTAAAAAGTTTTTGTACAGACAAAAGTAATGCAGAAAGATTAGAAGGGAAGCAATAAATTGGGAAAACATTTTTACATTCAAAGGTTTTGATAAAGGCCTCATTTCTAAAATACATAGAGAATTGACTCAAATTTATAAGAATTTAAATTCTGCATACCCTTTGACCCAGAAGTGTTTCTATTGTACTTATATCCCAAAGAGGTCTTAAAGAAAGAAAAGGGACCTGTGGGTGCAAAAATGTTTGTGGCAGCCATTTTTGTAGTGGCAAGAAACTGGAAACTGAGTGGATGCCCATCAATTGGAGAATGGCTGAATAAATTATGGTATATGAATGTTATGGAATATTATTGTTCTATAAGAAACGATCAGCAGGATGATTTCAAAGAGGTCTGGAGATACTTACATGAACTGATGCTAAGTGAAATGAGCAGAACCAGGAGAGCATTATACATGGCAACAATAAGATTATATGATAATCAATTCTGATGGACATGGCTCTCTTCAACAATGAGATGACTGAGGCCAGTTCCAATGATCTTGTGATGATAAAAGACATCTAACCCGAAAGAGGGGGCTGTGGGAAATAAGAGTGATCATAATATAGAATTTTCATTTCTTTTTTGTTGTTTGCTTGAATTTTATTTTCTTTCTCATTTTTTCCTTTTTGATCTGATTTTTCTTGTTTGGCAAAATAATTGTATAAATATATATGCCTATATTGGATTTAACATATATTTTACCATGTTTAATATATATTGAATTACTTGCCAACTGGGGGAGGGGGTGGAAGGGAAGGGAGGAAATTGGAACACAAGGTTTTTTCAAGGGTCAGTGTTGAAAAATTATCCTTGCATATGTTTTGAAAATTAAAAAAAGAAAATAAAGAGAAAAAAATATGTATAGTAAAAAAAATTCACGTTTTGGCCATGTTCAAAATCTGTGTTTCATTTTGCATCTTGAGTCCATCACTTCTGTGTTTCTTGATAGGATATGTAGTATGTTTTCGTATTGGTCCGCTTCTCTTTATACTAGGTCACATAATCTGTCTAAAACTCTTGATTATTTTCTATTTTGCCTCATTATATTCCCAGCTTTCATCAATAGCCTTGGTGTCAAAGGTTTCTTTCAACTTCAAATCTATTATCTGGTGATCCAAGAATATTTGGATTCATAGTCAGTTTTCCTATATTTCCTATAATTTCCTAATTTTTAGAGAAAGAAAACTGAAGGTCAAAGAAGCCAAATGACTTTCTTAATTCATCCATTTAATAAGTTACAGATCCAGGAATGGAATCTAGATCTTCTGATTCCATAGTCTATAATTATAGCATTTTTTGCAGCCAATAGAGGCAACAGAGATTGTTGGTTATTCAAATTGTGAGAGAATTTTGAAACATTAGTACCTAGAATTTTATCTTTTGGCCATAAATAGATATTGGTTTAATGGACTGTAATTTAAAGCAAATAAAAAAAAAAGAATGATTTTGATTGATTGTAGGCTTCTTAAGGGCAGAAATTGTGTTGGTTTTTATCTTTGAATTTCCAGTGCTTAACATAATGTTCTGGATATAATAGGCACTTTATAAACATGTACTGAATTCAAAGTTATTTTTATTTCATTCCTTGTGCAACTTAGACCATGTTGCACTGGAAAGTAGCACTATCATTTAAGGAATATACAATGGAAATTTGGTTTTTACATTTATAAAATGTAGATAATCATACCTTATAGTACCCGCCTCACAGTTGTGACAGATTAAATCATTTAATATATATATATATATATATATATATATATAAATCATCAAGTATTATATAAATAAGTGCCAGTTATGATGATTGTGTTTTTTGTTGCTGTTTTTATCAATGGCACTTCACATTACTTTGAGAAAAATTGTGTATATTCTCTTAGGATATTCAAATTTCCCAAGGAGAATGTTTCTTAATGTTGTGGGTATAGATGAATATTTTCATGGCTAATGTGAAAATATTGAGATGCTTCAGATAATTAAGCATCATCAAAATGAAAATTCTGCAATGGTTAGGAACTTACAGGATGTTAGGAGCTTCAAATTTCATCAACTAGTGGCAGAATCACTTTTTCATCTTCATTTTTGGCATTGAGACATAGTGTCTTACCTTGTACACTTGGATTCAGGAGAAAACCTTCTATTCAAATTCCTTTCTGATGTTTCCTAGGTGCATTATCCTTAGCTCATTACTTTAATTAGTGAGTCAATAAATATTTTTAGTGTTTACATGTGTCAGTCACTATGCTAAGTCTTGGGGTTTTACAAAGAAAATAAAAAAGATAGTCATTTTCTGGTCTCAAGGAGCTCTCAATCTAATGGGAGAGACAACATGGAAACAGACTTGTACAAACAAGATATATACAGGATAAATTTGAATGACCATAAGAGGGAAGGCAATGAAATTAAGAAAGACTGGGAAAGGCTTCTTGAGGTTTTGTCTGGGATTTGAAATTGTCAGGGAATACAGGAGGAGATGAAGGATAATGCTTCAAGCATGGAGAAAATGCAATGAAAATGCTTAAAACTAGGGAGATATTGTCTTGTTTGAGCATCTGAAATGTGTTATGAGGTGCAAAGAATGACAGAGAAATTTATATTTGACCCTAGAAGTGATAGTGAGCCATTGCAGTTTAAAGAATAAGAGTGTCACATTTTTTTTAGAAAATCACTTAGAGGGGAGTAGTAAGAGATTTGGTGGAGGGAGGGCAGCCAGTAGGCTATTGAAATAGTCCAAGTGTGAGGTGATAAGAGTTTGTGCTAGAAGAGTGGCTATTTCAGAGGAGAGAGATGTTATAAAGGTAGAATCAAGAGCACTTGGCAACATATTGGATATAAGAGAGGGGACAAGTGTTAGAGAGTAAAGAGTTGAGAATGATACTTAGGTTTTTAACCTCTCACTGTCTCATTTTCCCTATCTGTCAAATGGGGAGTTTAATGGCTCTAGTACCTGCTCCACAGAATTGTTAGAATATCAAATCTGCTCATGTGAAGGGACCAAATGAGATAGCAAATGTAAAGCACTTTGCATACTTTAAAGTGCTATATAAATTCTAGTTATTATTAATGTATATAAAGGAAATTCTAAATCTTTGGGTTCTACCAAAAAAAACCTCTTAGTTATTTATGAATAAATATATGAGTAGACTGTTTCTATGAAGTTATCCAAGCAGTGCTTTTGGCCATCTAGCCTTCCCCCACATTTCTTTTGAGGTGCTTTGTGTCTTTGGTAAGTAGCATGGTGATTGCTACTCACAGTGTTTCTGGGACAGTGAGAGCCTTTTTAAAAATATAGAATTATTTTCTTTTCAGGAAACATTGTGAATTGGAACCTGGCAGAGAAAAGCCACATAAAGTCAGCAGTTCTCCCAGATGCAGACCACTAACCAGGATCAGTATCTAGCTTACAAGCATGGGCACAAAGACAGCAGTGGGAAACCCATCTTTCTGGCTCAGGGATTTAGGAAGAGGTGAGGGTACAGATGTTCAAATTGGATATTTGGCTTTAGGAACTGAGCTTCTATTTGGCTCGGCTGTGATTGAAACCTGGGAAGGTAAAGGCTCCTAACAAGGAATTCTTTGAACCATCACCTGGCAATGGAACCAGCTGTTTGTGGAGCCCAATTTAAGAACAGTTAGTTAATTACCACCCATCGAAAGAAAAGGCCTTATAATGGAAACAGTAAGATCTTTTCTATCTGCTGGTGTGAATGAATTGCTGCTAGGTAAGTGGGAGGTGGTCTCCCAGAGCTAGAGTTATGGGAGCCCCCCACCTTATTTCTGCACAGAGGAAGGCATCATAAAGGGCTCTTCTGCAGGCTTAATTCTGTGTTGTGTATTTTGACAAAGATGCTTTTTCATCACTATGAAAGTGAAAATGTAAAATCACAAGGTAGTGAAGTGTAAATAGAATCTAAATGAGGCTGAGAACAGTTAATCCAAGGGTCAGACTTGAAATGGGTTGTCTTGCCTCATCATCTCCAGCTGCTTAAGTACCCAGCCATTCCTGGGGGTCTTATCCCTTGGCACAGAGCTGAAATGACTCAGTTGTCAAAGTCCATGCTTTGGAGGGGGCTTGGGAAGGGGAAGAGGATACGTCTTCGGCATCAGGCAGAGAAGCCCTTGATTGTTCTGGGCCTTGTAGCTTTTTGGTTTGTTTGTTTTTAGAGTTGCTTCTTGCTCATTTTATGGAGAGAATCTGAGCACAGACTTGCCTTCATTAATCACAGGGATGGCAATCAGGAGGCAATTATGGTCTCACAAGGAGAGATATAAGATTTCAATGACCCAAATTAATCATAATAGAGGATGGAATTAATGATAGACTCTCAAGCCTTGTACTTGGAGGTCTTGGCCTGGCTCCTTGCCCAAGCAGGCAATGATTTGGGCTTTGAATTAGAACATCAAGGGGATATTTCATCTTCTAACTTCAGGAAAGCTAACCTTGGGTCGCGTTAGAATCAGGACATTCAACCAAAGGGTTGTCATGTCATCTAATTTTTTCACTTAGCCCTGAGAAACAGGAATGGGTTGTGATTCTGTATTTTGCATGGAATGTGAAGTAGAAGAATGATCACCAGGGCTGGGTATATTCAATTAAAATACTTGCATCAATACCCGCCCCCCCCCCCACAATGACAGATCTATGTTTTAAATACCATCTTAAGATAAATAATCCAGGCTCTCAGAACCATAATTTTTATCTTTGAAATTGTTTTATTTTGTGTTTACATCTCTAGCATCTAGGACAAAGCCTGGCATTTAATTTTTTTTTATTTATTTATTGATGGATTAAAGTAGATTACTGTAACAGCCTACCAAGCAGGTTCTCTCTTAATTCACTTTATCTGATATATGGATATTGCACTAGTCTTCATAAGATGTCACTTCCACATTGCCATGTACCTATTCAAAAAGTTTTGTTTACTCTCTCCTGCATACTGTAGATGGAGTAAACTGATAGCTAAGTGGCCCGATGCATTTAGTTTTGGTTTTAGAGCAGAGACAACCCGAGTTACAATCCTGCCTCAGATAATTACAATTGGAAATATAATCAACTTAATTGACTTAATCAGCAAAATAAAAATGACAATTCTACCTAAATTGATCTACTCATTCACTGCAATTTCAATCAAACTGCCAAAAACTATTTCATGGAGATAGAAAAAATTATAACAAAAATTCAGCTAATATGACAGAAAAATAAAATGATAAATGTTAGAGAGCATATAGGAATGCACTATTGCTGGAGTAGTGAACTGATCCAGTCTTCTGGAGAGCAATTTGGAACTATGCCTAAAGGGCTAAAAAGCTGTCCATGCCTTTTGATTCTGCAATATTACTGGTAGATCTGTATCTCAAATAAATTTTTAAAAAGATGGAGGAACAATGTATTTGTACAAAAATATTTATAGCAGCTCCTTTTGTGGTGGCTGAGAATTGGAAATGTAAAGGATGCCCATCAATTAAGGAATGGCTAAACAAGTTGTGGTACATGAAGGTAATGGGATATTATTGTGCCATAAAAAATAACATGCAGAATGACTTTAGAAAAAGCTATAAAGACTCACATGAACTAAGACAATATGAAGTATGCAAAATCAGGAGAACATTGAACACAATAACAGCACTATTGTACAATTAAAAACTGCTAATGACAGTTATTTTCAGCAATACAATGATTTAAGTCAATTCAAAAAATCATGACAAAAAAGGCTATTCACCTTTTTTTGGATGAATTCATAGAAACATATTTATGCCAAGGGAGATGAAAGTTCCATTGTCATATGTCCTAATGAGAAAACATATGGAGTACTCTAGCCTGTTCTGGACACCATAGAAAATTTA
This sequence comes from Sarcophilus harrisii, assembly GCF_902635505.1. Lineage (NCBI taxonomy): Eukaryota > Metazoa > Chordata > Mammalia > Dasyuromorphia > Dasyuridae > Sarcophilus > Sarcophilus harrisii. Next base: position 598,962,405 of record NC_045427.1, read on the forward strand.
TTGACAGACTAGGATACATGCAGGGAAGACATGGTGAGGGATGAGGTGATCATATATAATATCAAATGTTTAAAGAAACTGTAATTACACTGTTTTATGATTCTCTTTATTTTTCCTTTGTAGAAGAAAATATTTATTAACCTAGAGGAAAAAATTACTTGTTTAGGTGGGAGCAGGAAAGATTAAATTAACAGTTTGAAAGATCATCATATAGGAGTAAGATTAATCTTATTCTTTTGGGTTATAGAGGACAGAATCTGGATCAAGAAATGGAACTTTTTGGGAGGTAAAATTAATTTTATATAAGCATAAACTTTCTAACAGTTAAAGTCATCCAAAAATTTAATGGAATGATCCATGAGTTAATTACTTGTGATCTTCAAATGGAAACTGGATGTTTATTCATTGGGATATTACCATTAGAATTCATGTCTTCAATAGGAGTTGGACTAGATGCCTTCCATAGCTGTCTTCCTCTTTCTCCCCTTTCTCCTCTCTCCTCTCTCTCTCTCTCTCTCTCTCTCTCTCTCTCTCTCTCTCTCTCTCTCTCTCTCTCTCTCTTTCTCTCTCTTTTTCCCTTTTTCTCTTCCCCTTTTCCCCCCTCCCCTCTCTCTTCCTCTTCCTTTTTCTCTTTCTCTTCCCCCTCCCCCCTCTCGTCTCTCTCATATCTCTCTCATCTCTCATCCCTCAAAATCCCTCAGATTTTATTAGTCTATAACTCTTTCAAAGTCTATGGAAGCTAAGCTCAAAGAAAAAATGTTGTTAAGTTTTATTTTAAACATTTGTGTTATGATACATCCTTCATGTAGTTCTAAAAATTTTGTTGTTCTTTAATGATTTTATTAGTAAGTATTTCACTTCATGGAATTTTCCATTCTTCTAAAGCATGCTACTCTCAGAAATATAAATATAATGTCATGATTTCTCTGTAAAACCAAATAATATTCATATTAGTGTGCTTACCCAAGCTTAGACACAGAAGAAAAGGAATCTGTCAGTATGTTGTCTTTACTATAAGTTTCTTTTATTTTGGCTATTTCAGACATCCTATGTTCAAAACAACCACAGTAAAAATTGCTTTCTATAAGGGTTTGTAACCCTCCTTATGATCAATCTAGAATTCAAATGGAAAATAGGAAAATATTATTCTTATGATCTAGCTAATTTATAAAAAATAACCATTTTATCAGAGACGGATGATGATGTGAAATTTGACTTCCTGTTCACAAAGTATCTATAAAGTGGTCTCATATGTATTTGTATTATTAATTAGGGCTATCAATGTAGATTGCAATGTAGATATGGTGTTTGGACTTGGTTGGTTGCTTTTTCTGATAACTTTCTAAATGTCCACAAGTAAGTTTTATATTTTAATTTATTACCCTTATCAAAAGCTATGTTTTGTATCCAAATGCTATCATAGTTTTGGACTTGAACATTACATTTTCAATGTATTTTTTTGGATGAATTAATATGTATGTATACATATATAAATTTTTAAATATTATTAATATTTGGCATTAACCATGCTTGTTAACTAGTTTGAATGGCTTTCATAAGTTATCTCCATAAATCATAAGAAAGACTGAAGAATACTATTTTTACTTTCTCTTATTTTTTCTTTTATTTATCTTGTAAAAAATTACTAATAAAAATTACTAATATGAAAATGTTTTATATAATTGCACACATGCAACATATCTGATTGTTTATCATCTTAGAAAGTGAAGAGGGAGGAGAGGGAAGGAAGGAGGGATAAAATTTGGAGCTCAAAACTTTCAAAATTATTAATAAAAAGCTTCATTTTCTTATAAGCCTTTGTGGCATCTATCCATTTAGCCCCTCAAATATGTTTTTGGGGGTGAGGGGGAGTATGTGTTTATGTGTTTGTGTTTGTGGTTCCAGGCACTATACTTTCTACAAGGAAGTTCTTCCTGTGGTCTAACATTTCATCTAATATAATTCCATTTCCTCTTCTTTTGTTCTGAATATTAATTTGCTAAGAGCAAGTAGAACAAATTTCATTTGATAGAGGATTAGTATGGGGAAATTGAGCAATTTCTCTTGGGTCACATAATAGATTAGCAAAAGAATTGGGAGTAAGATAGAAGCTAACTTGTATTTCCCAGTTGTCACTATTCTGATGAGTTTTACTACAATAGGCAAGGGAAACAGGAGCTTTATAGTCCTACCACAGAACAATGTAGAAGCAGGATATCAAACACGATATAAAATATGGAGAAACCATACTAGTAAGCTCTGTCAACATCTTGGGACACATTGTGGAAGAAAATCAATGACTGTATCTTTTCATTCTCTGTAAAAGTCTATAGATTTCTACTGAGTGTTTTATAGGTTTTTCCCTGGAGTGATGTTATGGAATAATTTTGGTAAATTAGCATAGATGAGAAATAGTGCTAAAGAACAAATAGGCATTAACAATCTGAAGGGATAGCTTTCTTGTGATTTATTTCATGCTGCTAATAGAAAGGGAAAAAAAGATGGCTTTCTGTTCTACTGTCTTTATTTTTTTCTACCTAGCAGCTCAAATTTCTTTTTTTTTAATTTTCAATAATATTTTATTTTTCCAAATACTTGTAAAGATAGTTTTTAACATTCATCCCCATAAGACTTTGTGTTTCTAAGCCAAAAGGGCTATAAAACTTTGCATATATTTTGATCCAGCAGTCTCACTACTGGGCCTGTATCCTAAAAGGATAATAACAGAGGGGAAATGTGCAAAAATATTTGTAGCAATCCTTTTAGTTGCAGCAAAGAACTGGAAACTGATGTTCATCAATTGGGGAATGACTACATAAGTTATGGTATATAAATATAATGGATTGTGATTGGAATGTAATTTTTGTGCTATAAGAAATGATCAGCAGGCTAATTTTAGAAAAGCCTGCAAAGACTTACATGAACTGATGCTGAATGAAATGAGCAGAACCATCAGAACATTGTGCACAGTAATAAGAAGATTAAATGATGATCAACTGTAATAGACTTGGCTTTTTTCAACAATGCGATGATTAACATAGACCAGGAATTCTTAAACTTTTTCCACTTATTACCCCTTTTCACCTGAGAAATTTTTATGCAAATCTGGGCATAAAGGCATAAATAGGTATACAATCAAACATTTACTCATAACAAATCATAAAAATTCATTTTAAAACAATTCTTTCATATATACAATTTTACCATGTATTAAAGATGAATACAATTTTTCATGCTTATGAGATAGATGTAGTTGTTTATTTTTAAGTAAAATACGAAATCTTGGTAGAATATTTTATACCCTTTACTGTTGCCAATTTTTTCCGACCCACATGTTCAGTTATATGACCACATAGGGAATCACAACCCACCATTTCAGAAGTTTTTATATAAACTATGACTTATTCTGCCATTCCCAAATGATTGACATTTACTTTGTTTCTTTGATACCACAAAAAATGCTGTTTGGATATTAGCAAGTAGAAAAGACCCTTTCTATATAATATTTGATTTGCTTAGGATTTATGCCTGTTACTGCTATCATTACATCACTGGATACATAGTTAAGTGACTTTTCTGATATACTTATAAGATATTTTCCAGAATAATTACACTAATTAGTAGTTCCACTGGTTCCTCATCACCACTATAACATTTAAAAACTTCATTTTTTATTATCCTTGACATTCTGATTGCTATGAGGTGAAGCCTCAATTTTTATAATTTGCATCTTATTTTATTAGTGCTTTTGAATATTCTTTCATATAATTATTGGTATTTGAAAAACTTTTCTTTTTCTTTTTTGAACGTTGGCCGTTTATATCTTTTTTATTTACTATTTGAGAATTTGTTTTTGTATATAGTAGTATTTTATATGGATCTTCTAAATCTATGAAGATATACATTATATATATTTGCATGTATCAGACCTCTGTAAAGAATGGGTTTAATATTTTTTTTACATTTCTTTACAAATTTCTCTGTGCATTTGCATATGATGAATTTTGAAAAGTAAAAATATAATATACTTTACATTTGACATTTAGTAATCACCAAAGATTTATCATATCTAATTTTCTAATATTCTTTCAAATTTTCAATTTCTTCTTTATTTTTCTGTTATATTTGAGCAGGTCTGAAAGAGGCACATCAAAGTCCTCAATGAGTATTATTTTTCTTTGTTGTTTTCTCTTGTAGTTCCTTTATGTATTTAGATAGTATAGCATCAAGTAATATTTATCTATAATTAACATTGTTTTGTTGTTTATTGTACTTTATAGAATGATTTCATTTCCCTAATTATTTCTCTTAAGCATATCTTTTTATTACTATCTTACTCAAGATCATGAATGCTACTCCAGCCTCTTTGGAACTGAGCTATGCAAAAGTTAGGCCTGGAGTCAGGAAGGGCTGGGCTCAAATCCAGTCTCAGACACTTACTGTGTGGTGCTGAGCAACTTAAACTCACTTTGCCTCAGTTTCCTCAACTGTAAAATGGAGATAATAATAGCTTCTTTCTCCCAGAGTTGTTGGGTTGTGATTGTTATAAAGTGTTTAGCACAATGCTTGTTATATAGTGCTATGTAAATGTTAATGATAGCTATTTTTGTAGTGGCAAGGAACTGGAAATTGAGTGGATATCTATCAGTTAGGGAATTTCTGACTAAGTTATGGTATGTGAATGTAATGGAATATTATTGCTCTACACGAAATGATGGCAGGCTGATTTCAGAAAAGCCTGGAAAGACTTAACATGAACTGATGCTGAGTGAAATGAGCAGAACCAAAATAACATTGTGCACAGTAACAAGGTTATGTGATGATCAACTGTGATGGATTCGGTTCTTTTCAGCAATGTGGTGATGCAAGGCAATTCCAATAGACTTGGAATGGAAAGTCTTCTGCATCCAGAGAGAGAACTTTGGGGATTGAATGTAGATTGAATACATTTTTGTTTGCTTTTTCTTTCTTTCTTTCTCATGTTTTTTTCCCTTTTGATTTGGTTTTCTTGCAGACGTTTAACCTATATCAGATTGCTTGTTGTCTTGGGGTGAGAAAAAGTGGGAGAAGGTAGAAAAATTTGGAACACAATGTTTTGCAAAGGTGAATGTTGAAAACTATCTTTGCATGTATTTTGGAAAAATAAAATACTATTGAAAAAATTAACAAAAAATGTTAGCTATTATTATTATTATATTCTATTTCAACTTTTCACTTTAACTGGTATGACCTTTATAGTTTAAGATTGCTAATTGTCAACAACAAATCATTGGCTTCATTTTTATGGGAGGAGCCACCCAATTCCCATTCCCATTTTGATTGTTAGGCTTATTTTTCCTCTATTGTATCTTATTATAATGTTTATTCTTCATGTCTCTTCCCTCAAAAGAAGAAAAATGTCAGGTAAAAGAGGTAAGGGAATTCACTGTGTTAGTTTGGACAGTATGAATCCAGTCTTGTTACCCTCTCCTCTCAACTCACATCCAATTCACTATCTTCCCCGTCTCCCCTTTAAAGCACACTTTGCTTGTAGCTTTCTTCTCCCTAACTCTGCCTCACCTCTTAAATATCCCAACTCCAATCCTATCTCCATTACTGTATTTCTTCCCCATATAACACCAGAATTATTAAAAATAATATTTTGTTCTCTCTTTAAGCCATGTGCATTCGTTTTTCTGTCTCTCTCTTTTCTCCTCTTCTCTCTAACCCCTCTTTCTTGCCTCTATTACCATCAAACTCTTTCTGAATTTGTTATTCTTTATTCCCTTAGTTACAGATGTGGTAAGCGTCTAAAGAGATTCTACTCTAGTTTTTTTTTTTTTTTTGGTTTTGTTTTGTTTTGTTTTTTGGATCTAAGCCTTTAGTTATCATTTATTCCCATTTAAGACCTGAAACATATTTAACTCAGTTTTCTTTTGTGTTTTACAAGAATATTTCAATAATCTTACTCAGCCTAATCCTCACAACAAGAATTCTTGGAAAACTTTGATTCTATGAAAGAATAGCTTTGTTTTCTCCTTATAAAATTAATTTACATTTTGTAGGGTAATTTTTCTTTTGTACATTTTCTTTTTATTATATCATTTCTATTCTTTTCTTTCAATTCTTGTGTTTCCTATATAATCCTTTTTCTGTTTCTATCTGGGATTCCATTCATAGGATATTTCTCTTCTTGGAAACATGGAAGTTCTCCAGATAGGTAGTTTTATTTTTTAATTTGCCATGTTGGGGATTCCTTCAGGTGTTAACCTTTGAATCTTATCATTTTCAGTTTTTCCTCATTCCAAATATTCTGAACTGGTTTTTCCCACTATGAATTCTTAAAATGATCTCTAAAGATCTTTTGCTTTATTTTGTTTTACAGAGATTCCTAAATTATCTCTCAACTTCCTGTTTTACAAGTTGTTTTTGTTAGTTAACATTTTAGATATTTCAATTTTTTCATTCTTTTAACTTCAATATTTCTTCTTATGCCAGAGAAGTTTTAATTTTATTTTATTAATTTTATGTTTCAGGGTTTTAAAGCTTCTGCTCTGTTTATTTTTCTGCTAAATTTTTCTTCAATGACTCTCCTTTGACTCATAAATGTTTATCAATTGTCTATTATATGCCAACTATACTTCCGAAGATATAAGAATTAAAGAAAACAAACAACAAATTTTCTATACACTCAAGAAGCTGATATACTTATGGGAGAAACAACACATGGGAAAGTGGGGCCCTTGGAGCTGCACTTTGGTCTAAGAAGTTACAAAAATTGTGAGTGGGACCTTAGGGTAATAGATTAACATAACATTCTCCTTTTAAAATCCCTGTCTTCCTTCAAATTTCAGCTTTTCATATCTCCTTCATGAGTTATTTTCTGATTTCCCTAAATGTTAGTGAATTCTGCTGTTATTACTCTGTATTTTTATTTCATGTATATTTCATACTAACTTATTTGCATTTAGTACTTTCACCCTTCCTCATATCATTTTTTCCAAACTCCAGTACCATGTGAAATTCTGGAGAACAGCAAATCCAAACTCCTTAATTAGTGCTTATTGAATGAATGAATGGAGAAAAACAGTTGTTTAATCCCATATGTCATGTTTTTTTAAAGGCAATAATACTTTTTCAAAATGTTATTTTTGTGAGGAAATAAAATAACGAAAAGTCATTTTTAATAAAATTCTTTTTATTTCATTAAAAATCAAGTGTCTTAACAATACAATGATTTAAAAATACAAATGATGTCTATGTTAAATTTTGTACAATTGACATTATTTTTCATTAAATATTCCTCATTTTCATTCTTAGTAATAATATCAGTAGGAGTGGCTTAATATCATTGTCAGTGCTTTGAAATATTATTTAGTGCATTATCACCATTTCCTTTTGGTAGTTTGTTACCTAGTATGAGTTTTAATGAAGATCAACATCACTTCATAGAAGTAAATTTTTTTTTGAAATAAATGGGATATATAATGGCATTAAGAATCATTTTTTTTCTTATCAAATTCCTTCCACTGTGTCCCCTTTTCCCCAAGTCAAGGAAATAAAAAAAATAGACCTGAAAAATAAAACACTCATTAATTACATGGCTATGTGGTAAAAGTCTTTTCAGCATCTAGTGATATAGCCATATGTTTTTAAAAATTATTTATATTAATTTTTTTATTTTATTATCTTGATAGTTTTTATTATATTGTTCCAAGTCTATATTTCTGGTATAGAGCCATCCAGGTCATATTTCTTTCCACTCTGCTATTGTATCCTACTTATTGATATTTTATTTAAAATTTTTACATTGATGTTCATTAGCGATATTGGTCTATAGTTTTCTTCCTCTTTTGTGTCTCCCTGGTTTAGATATTAAGACCATACTTGTATCATAAAAAGGGATGGGAAAGGCGCCCTTTTTCTTGTAGTTTATTTTTACAAAAACTATAATGTAATTATTACAAATAATTGTTCTTTGAATAATTGATATAACTAACTTATAAATTCATTTACTTGAGTTCTTTGGGAGATTATTTATGACATATCCAATTTACCTTTTACTGATATTGGGCTGTTTAAATAGTGTTTTCTTCATTTGTTAATGTGAGTATTGTGTTTTTACAAGTATTCACCTATTTCAGGGAAAATAATTTTTTGTTATTTCTGATACCTTTTTTTCAATTGTGGAGTTTCCCTTTTTCACTTTTTATGTGAATGGTTTAGTTTTTTTCTCTTTAAATAAATCATGTTAGCTGTTTATTTGTTTTTTTAAATTCTCCTTGTTAATTTTCAACTTAATATTAATTTTTCTTTCAATTTTATTATTATTTTTAACTATTAAAATTTCTACTTTTTATTTAGAAAATGTCAGACTTGCTGTTTTTCAAGCTTTTAAAATCCTGTGACTGGTTCAATGATTTGTTCTTTTTTATTGATAAAAAACATTTAGAAATATATTTATTTTCATCTCAGAACTGCTTTTCCTATACTCCTGAAATTTTGGTGCATTTTCTGATTATATATTTTTATTTATTTAAAATTTCTAATCTTTTGACCAATAAAGTCTTTATTGGTTGTTTGGACTCCAAGTATTTCTAAATTATTTTAAGGGTCTTATATTTAGCATAATTTTATTATTTCAAGATTGGTAAATGATTTAGCATTGCTCAGTTTTTGCATTTTTTGGTGATATCTTTATGTCCTAATAAATGGTCACGTTTTATAAAGACATCCTGTACTTGAAAAGTAAGTAAATTTCATGGTATTCCTATTAAGTAATCAACAGAGAGGTATTATTTTTAATTTTTCTTAAGGTACTTCCCTTCTTTATTGTTTTTCTTTTAGTTTGCTTATTCTTGTCCTGAAAATTAAATTATTTATTAATATCTATATGTGATTATGATTTTTCTGTGGTTTCTTTAAATTTAATATAATTCCCTTGCTCTTCTCTTTTTATTTTATCTGTATTTATCTCACCATTATGTAAAATCTTGATTTCTATTCCTGCTTTTTATTTTTAGCTGAAGCCTAATAGAATTTCTCCTAGTCCCTCATTTTAACTGTATGTGAATCTTTGTGTTTTATGTGTTTCTTGTATAAAGCATGTTGATAGATTAGAATTTTACTTTCTAATCTGTTCTGCTATTATTTCCCATTTTGTGGGTAAATAAATTCCATTAGTTTTTACAATGAAAGTTGCTAATCATCTATTTATCTCTATCTTGTCCTCTTCCTTTCTTTGGTCCTGGTTTTATTTTTATAAGTAAGAAATTGATAAACAAGTGAGAGCTTTTCTGATGTAATCTGATAAATGAAATAGCCTTTTCCTTTCTTTTGCATTTTATTTCTTTTCCTCAACTTTGATCCCAGCTTTTTATTCTTTTTTGCTTTCTTTTGAATCCTCTTCTCCTATTTTTCTCACCAAAGTTTAAATTCCATTTATCTATAACTATTCCCTTATCAAAATTGCCTTCTTAGAATCTTCTATATCCCTTACTTGGTTTCATCTTCTCCTATTCCCCTTTTGAGTTTACTGAATTTTTAAACTAAGAACTTGTGTGTGTACATGTAATTGTGTCCAATGTTTATTTAACTGATATAAATATAGGGTTCATGGGGTTCTCATTAGCCCTACCCTTTCTATTTAATTATATACTATTTATGTTGTGATTTCCTTCCCCTTCATCTCTTCCCAGAATATTCCCCTATCCTTCCCATTTAAATCTTCTCCTGTGACCATGAAAGCAAACAACATTATCTAATGATGACTTATCTTTTTAAAAATTTTCTATATTTCTAAAAAATGTTAAGTTTATGAGAAGATGGGTTCTTATGTTCCTATTAATATGTTAGAAATTACTTCCCACATTAATTAAATACTTTTCAATTAAACATATATATGGATCTTTCTATGTTTCTTTTTATTCCTGCATTTCCATTTCAAAATGTCCGTTTATTTCTGGCCTTTTTATTAAGAATATTTAGGAATTCCCTGTTCTATTAAAGTTCCAGTTATTCCTTGAAGTGTAATGTTTAGTTTTTTTTCAAATAGGTTATTCTTCATTGAAACCTTTAGCTTTTGCCTTTTGGAATATCATATCCCAAGCTCATTTCTTCTAGTATCACCTGCTAAATCTTGTGTGATCCTTTTTATGACTCTTAATTCCTTTTTTTTTTTTTGACTTCTTATAACATTTTCTTTAATTTTCAACTTCTAGATTTAAGCTATTATATTTACAAGATTATGGGGTAATTAATTCTGATGGACTTAGCTCTTTTCAACAATGAGGGGATTCAAGACAATTCTAATAGACTTGTCTGGGATAGAGTCATTTGCATCCAGAAAGAGGACTACGGGACTGAATATCACAATATAGTTTTTTCATCTTTTTTTGTCATTGTTTGCTTGTTTTTTTCTCATTTTTTCCCTTTTGATCTGATTTTTCTTATGCATCATGATAATGTAGAAATGTGTGTAGAAGAATTGTACATGTTTAACATAGATTACTTGCTGTCTAGGGGAAAGGGTGGGAGAAGGAAGGGAGAAAAATGTGGAACACAAGGTTTTGCAGGATGAATGTTGAAAACACTTTGCATGTATTTTGAAAATAAAAATCTATTAAAAAAAACAAACTCATGTTCGCAGAATTTTTCATTTTTGTTTCTTTCAGGAGAGATTTGATGAATTTGGTTTTCTGTTTTTAATTCTTTTCTCTTATTCTAAGATATATAGGTGTTTTTCTTCTCTCCCCTGAAACTTTGAGGTGATTTATTTACCAAATCTATCATCATATATGCTGGAAAGAATTATCATTGAATTGTCTTTAAGATATGCTATAATTTACACCTTTAATATTGTCTTTCTATTCAAATGATTAACATTTTATAGTGTCTTGTGTCTATTTGTTTGAATCAATGAAGAAAATACCTAGGGATTAAAAAAAAACATTATTCAGGTAAAGTATATCACAAAGTTTGAATATTTATAAGATTTATGGCCTCATCAATATGGTTACTCTCTTCACCAATAGAAAAGGTTCCCTTTATGATGAGTTTCTTTTAAAAATTATTTATTTTTTTTCTAAACTTCAGAAATAAAACTAGCATTCTGAGTAAGAAAAGGGTGATTGTATATGAAATTGCAAAGTTATTATGTATAACTTGCCATTCCTTTTAAATATATAATAGGGTTATTATGTAACTTTGTTTTTCCTTTTTTTCTTCCATCTCTCCACCCATAAGATGATTAGCATTTGCGCGCACACACACACACACATACACAGTTTTGTAGTTTGTTAAAATATAATGTCCATCCTTTTATGAATATGGGTTATAGATAGTTTGATAATTCTTAGATTATAGCATCTTGGACTATTTTTAAGTCAGTTGTTTTCATATTAAATTTCTTCTAGTTTTCAAGTTTTTTATTTTGTTCATTTTTTTTGAGACATCATTTCCTATTTGGCTCATTATAATTAATTTTTGGGTGACATTTTTCACCATCTGTTTTTAGGTGTCAGTTATCCTTACTATTGTTTTCTATTGTTTATTATTTTTTTAAAAAAATTTCCTCGATATTCCTGTAATTTCTGTGCCAAATCATATTTTAATTTGAGCCTTTAGTTAGGTTTGTTGAGGTGTTCTATTCTCTTCAGTTTCATTCTTGGGAATTTCTCAAACCAGATTACTTTCTCATGGTTAAGGGTTTTTCTTGAGTTGCTCATCTCATCTACTTCAGTATTTAAATTTGGTGGGCCTACAGCAAGATTATTTGATGATCAATTCTGGTGGATGTGGTTCTCTTCAACAATGAAATGATTCAGGCCCATTCCAATGGTCTTGTGATGAAGAGAGCTATCTATACCCAGAGAGAGGACTGTGGGAACTGAGTGTGGATCACAACAATTTTCAGTCTTTTTGTTGCTGTTTGATTGCATTTAATTTCTTTCTTATTTTTTCTTTTTGATCCTTTTCTTGTGCACTATGAAATTTGTGGAAATACATACAGAAGAATTTCATGTTTAACATAGATTGGATTAATTTCCATTGGGGGGAAGAGAGGGAATAGAGGGGTAAATTTACAACACAAGATTTTGTAAGGGTGAATGTTGAAAATTATCCATGTAAATACTTTGAAAATAAAAAGCTTTAAAAAAGAAATAAATTTGGGTCAGACTCTTCAACTGAATGATATAGGTACAAACTATCTGAATCTGAGTGTAGTGGTCCAAAGTATGTTCCTCTTTAGGACTGCTTTCATGTTAGGCTGTGTCTGGGATTCCCTCTTGGTAGAAAACTCTGGGACTTCTCTTAGCTTTAGGCTTTGCCTATGGTCCTTCACTCTTGCTACTCTACTGTACTATCACTACAGGTTGTAATGACTTCTTGGTTGAGCTTTTCCTAGGTCATTTCTCCTGAACCTGATTTTTAAAAAGATCTATCCAGAGCATGAAAAGGATGTTCTCTTCTGCTGGGACTTCAGCATCCACATACTTTGTGCCTCTTTATCTGAGTGGGTTCAGGATGAGAATACTGTTCTGGATCAATGGAAGCCTCCTAAGCATCCCTTTCTTTACCCATCTCCTCCCCTAAACTATCCAGCTTATCAATTTCATTTTCTGCACAAAACTCTGGGTGCAGAGTTATGTTGTGATTTCCTTCCCCTTCATCTCTTCCCAGAATATTCCCCTATCCTTCCCATTTAAATCTTCTCCTGTGACCATGAAAGCAAACAACATTATCTAATGATGACTTGTCTTTTTAAAAATTTTCTATATTTCTAAAAAATGTTAAGTTTATGAGAAGATGGGTTCTTATGTTCCTATTAATATGTTAGAAGTTACTTCTTTACTCATGCTTTAGCTAGGGGACCCTATAAGTGAATCCTTTAATTTATATCCAGAGTGATGAATTTCTAACCTCCACTGAAGTGTTTGGGGTTGGTGGGAGGAATTTGGTCTCCTCTGCATCCTATCAACTTCCATCTTCCCTTAATCTCCCCTCACCTCTATTTAATGAGTAGTCTGAAAGAGGTGGAGCAGCAAAGTGTCATGGAAGGTATCTGGTCCCCTGAGACTGAGATTGCTACTGGAATGTATAATTATAATCTGAGCAAGCTCTTCTTTGCATGCTGTGCAGCAAAATCTGAGAGCTTCGTGATGATAATTAAATTGTGTCACTTCAATGTAAAAGCAAACGGAGACAGCAAGTAAACAATATCATGGTAATGTAATTGGGAAGGCAAAACAACAGTTATCTTATATTCATCAGTGATTTTAAGAGCCTAGTTTAGTAGCAGGTGCTTAATTTGCTATTATGAAATTTTAGGTGAATTCTCTGGAAGTTCTATCAGACTGTTAGGCTTATTCTGTGCTTCCTCCTTGGTAGATTTATTCATTCAAGATAACATTTATTGACTGTCTACTATGTGTTAAATGTTGTGCAGTTGTTGGAATACTAAGATGAATAAGTCATAGTCTCTGGCCCCAATTATATTCCATTTAGTTTTTCCTAAATGCTTTGTTGACAACTTGAGTCATGAAAGAACTGTACTTTTAGAAGAAATAGAAGGAAATAATCACAACTCTAAGGTCATCATGAATTTTTTTTCCTGCTTTATCCTCCTTTCAGAAATGCATTCTAATCTGATCTAATCATATCTTTTATAACCAATGTAATCATATTTTTTGACCATGATTCATTTGCTACTGATCAAAGTTCCTCCAGATCTAATCAACAAAGGACCATGTTGCAAAGGAGAACTAAGAGAATGTGATTTTGCAATCTTTAAGTTAGCAATAACAGGGAAGCTTAATACTAGACATCCCTCTCAGAGAATCAGAAGATTTCAGATATGTAAGGAGCTTAAAGTCCAATTTCATAATTGAAAAACATCTTCATTTCAGCAGTTCAGAGTAACCATCTACTTTTTGCTTGTCGACCTCTGTTGAAAAGGAACATACAATGTCTCCTGGTCCTTCACTACATTTTTGAATGTTTCTAATTGTTAGGAATTTTTCCTTAAATCAAACCAAATTTTTTATTTTTGCATATTTTACCTTTTGCTCTTAATTCTGCATGCTAAAACGAATGTAACCTATTTAATCACTTTTCAATATAATACTCTTTTGGTTAAGGGATGCTAACTATAATGATCCTTCTTTCTAAGTCTTTCACTTTCTAAATATTTCTAGTTTCTTCATTGAACCTCACATAGCATTGACTTAACTTCCCTCACCATCTGGTTGCCCGGAGTTCCTTATCAGATAAGATTCTCTCAATCTCCCCAGATCCCCTATTTCTCTGTGTTCCTGGTAGGTGAAAGTTACGTGATCCAGGTTGCAGCTACCTTTGAACTCAACCAGCCCAAGATTCCTTGATTTTTCTGTGGAGCTATCTTAAAGGTGTTAACTCTTCCCACTAATTAATCCCTGATCTCAAGGTCTTTTCTTCTTTCTTCAATTCTTTTTGGATTGTCCCAGGAGGACTACTGTGCTGCCCCGAGTCTTATTTATTTTTCACCAATCTATGTTCATTCTATGGCACATTTTTGTTTTGTTTGGGGGGAAATCTGGAGAACTTGGGATTTTCTCACCTACTCTTCCATCTTCCCAGAATACTCCCCTACAAATTTTCTACAAGAATATCATGAAATATTTTCTCTGACATTTTGCTAAGTTCTATATAAAATTTTACCAAGATGTATCCTGTGTATGATAACAGGCTTCAAAAAGTCCTGAGAAACTATAGATCTGATTTTTTAGCCCAATTCTTTTAAATCGAGATTTATGGAAAACAAAAGGTGGTGGTTGATTACAAGAAATTACAAGCAATGTTGCATGAATATCAAAAAATCTTGCTCATTGTTATGGTCCTGAGACTATAATGGAGACCTAAGGAAGCATGTAAGAGAAGCTAGAGAAAATGAGGATTGCAAAACCATAAATGATTCCTTGTCTTCCAAGTCAGTGATACAAGAATATCATCAGATAAGAGAACTTATAATGAGGGCTAGTTGCCCTATTACTAAATGAACATATAAATTAATGGCATAGCATATGGAAAGGGCAAAAGTGATTCTTGGAAGGACAAGGAAGAATTGCTATTGAAATCAGAATTCTTTTTATATCTATGTCTGTCATATTTAATATCCCTCTTTCCATGCTCCCCCTCACACATGGGAATACAGAATAATTGTATAAAAGAAGGGAGGGATTGATTTTCTTGCCTGTTCCCAGCTTAGTATATACTACAGAATGTAATAATAGAAAATGAAGCTTTAATGTTTAAACAAGGTATTGACATGGTGTTATCCCTTTAGGAAATATGAACAACAATTTTCTCCAAATCAGAGGATGCAAACCAATAGCCAGGTTAAAATATAGGTCATGCTGTGAAGTGTTTTAAATATTCAAGTCCTATAAACAGCTAACAATTTGGTAGTTTGAAAGAAGAGGTGAAAAAAAAAACCAGCAGTTGGGGAAGGATCCAGATTTCTGTTCCTTGGTAGGAAAAGGGAATTTTACCTCTTTCCTACATCATTAGCCATGCAGCCACCAGTTCATTAACTTAGGCAGCAGAGGTCTTATACCTAAAGGGAAGCATTGAATAGACTCCACAGGAGACAAGGGAATTTGAAGCCCTAAAACAGAGGAGTGAGTAGCTTTAGTCACCTGTGTACTCTTCATGTGCTTTCTTAATACCATTGTAATCTAATTTGTACATACTCTTCCCATGGATCTGTGTGTATTTCTGGAAGAGGGGGCTCTAGGTCCATGGAGGGAGTATTTCATAACTCCTGTTCTTACAATGCTATTTAAATAAATATCTTACTTGATTGTGTCTATTGCCTTATGATTAAAAAGCAAGATGCTATCGTGAACTGATTAGTAATAGTAATAAGAATAGTTGTGTATAGAGTACCCTGAGATAGTATTCCAACTCTGTGACCTAAATGGCAGAAGTGACAACAGTTTTAGGAAAACAATTTCATTGAGGGAATCCTGAAGTAAAATGATGAATATAGAGTTAACAAAGGAGCAAAGAAAGCATCCAGCCTAAATTATGCTATTTTTCTGTGCTGTCTCCCAGGGTTTCTCTACATGGTTTTGGTCAGTTTTAGTTACTCAAGCAGAGGTTAATTACCTAACCAAGCAGCTGTAGAGTGAGGTAATAGCCGTTATGACCAAAGCTATGGCTTGTGGAAGGACCAGGCATTCCCTGGTTGTGTATTCTTTGAGAAGTTAATTGCTAATTCCCATACTATAAGTTAAAAAAAAATGATAAATTTGTTCCTTGTCCTTGTGGGGAATATGTGTAAATTAGTAGATGGGTTCCTAGGACATATCTCTCTAGATCCTAGAGTTAAAAATCTTAGAGCTGAAATAGATTTTAAAAATCACCTTTTCCAATCCCATCATTTTTATGGATGAGTAAACTGAAATCCAAAGAGGATAAATAATTTGATCAAAGTCACACGGAGAGTAAGTAGAAAGAGATGGAATTCAAATTAGGTCTGCTATACTTGGTATCTCTGTTTTCCTTGATGCTTATTCTCCAAATGACTTTGAATTAGTTATAGTTATTAATGAGTACTCTCTTAACATTACATTCCTGTTTGTATCCCTCTTCCCCTAGAAATTTGCTTTCCATTAGAGGAATTTCTAAAGTGCTTCCCCATCCCCACAGATTTATATCAAAGGTGATAGAGAAAACAATTTGGGGTAAGAAATTCTGCCCTATATCCCTCAGATGAGAACACTTAAGTATCCCTCTATTGTACTTGTTTATACAGTTAGTCCTAATTCAGCCTTTGCTATGCCTCTCTAATCCTTAGAGCTTACTTTATTGGGAACTTCCCCCCTCCTTGACAGATTTAGGGAACCATTTTATTGCAAATTCTTTTCCCAAGTACATGACAGGGATGGCCTCTCACACAAAATTGTAATTCATGAGGAAACAGAGCAAAGAAAGATTTGAATTAATAAATCTTCTAAGATTTGGTTGGAAGAAGTTTCAATGGGTTCTCTGTGTTGATGGGACATGTCTTTGCTAATATCATTATGTAACCTGTCAGAAATGAAATTGCATGTCAGGAGAAGGTGCATAATCCTATAAATAATTAGTATTTCCATTTTCTAAAGCAAATTGATAAATCTCAGGTCTTACTCAGTCCTTGCAGTCTAAGGTGTTTCATCAGACTTGATGGTTTAATTCAATTTATTAATTTGTCTCACTGAATAATGCCCCCCTCCCCACACCACTGAACTGAATCTTACACACTGCCCGCAAAAGACTGACACTCCTTTATGACAATTAGAGTTTCTTATTATAGAAAGGTTGAAATTGTCTTGTCCTTCATATTTTTTTCTTTCTCCTTCAACTCCTCCTCTTCAAAATGCACTAATTATATATTGGTTTCTTTTCATAGAAATTACAGAGCTTAAAAACCCTAAACTTAAGGCTTTCTTTAAAATAAAAATTGATTCCTTATATCAAAGATACTGGCATAACTTTGACCACAGCTAGCAATAGATGATACTTTGGTCTCATCGCCTCATAGATTAAATTTTAAAGAATAGTATTCATAACCCTTTCCATATTTCAGGATAGTAAAATTGAAAAACATCTCTTGACTTTACTTCTTATACTCTCTACATTCAGAATTCAGAGATTTCTTATGTGGTACTTCCACATTCTACCTTGCATTTTAGTTCTTTCTTCCACCACTAGACAGTGTTTTATTTACTCTGGAATCTGCACAATGCATGCAATTAATAGATGTTCCATAAATGTATTAAATGGAGGTCATGATTTCTGGTCATAATCCATTATAAGTGGGTATAAAGACAAGTCATGTAACCTTTTTGTATCCCAGATTATTTCTTTCTAAAATGGACATACGAATATTTGTCCTAACTACTCCAGAGTTAGAGCAAATTAATTCATTCATGCCTTAACTTTAAAACTGTTTTGAATATTAGAAGCTGCTTCTTAAATATAACCAATTGCCTACTACTATATTTAATTAAGCAAGAATTTATTAAGTATCTATTAAGTGCAAAACCTCTTTCTAAACTTGGCAACAAGATACAAAGAGAAAAACTGATCCTGGTACCTTCCTCAAGAAGATTACAATTTAATTGTGAAGATGACAAAATAATGACAAAAATTATTTCAGACATCATTATAGGAGGTGAAGGAAACAATTAGGAATAGGAAACACTGACCCACACTCTTCAGAACAGAGTACTTAGGCATCCAGTTACTCTACCTATTAGTGGCTCTGAGTCTTTGCTATGTTCCTTTGAGATAGAAAGTTATATGAAAAATAGAATATGATAACTGTATAAGCTGTGTACAAAATCTTATGAGAATAAAACAGATTTTCTTAACTTATTTTGGTATCATGAATCCATTTTGCAATGTCTGATGAAATCTATGAATCCCTTCTCAGAATAAGGTTTTTAAAAGTAATAAAATGAAATACATAGGATTATAGAGAAAACCAATTATATTGAAATACAGTTATCAAAACATAAAAATATTCACATGTACCAGGTTAAAAATCCATGTTTTAAAAGATAAATGATTTCTATTTGGAAAGAATCATCAAGATTTAATGGAGCTATGATAGAAATAGAAGAATAAGTATAATTTTAATAGGCAAACATATGAATTTGATCAGAGTCATGGGAATGGGAACAGTATTTGGGAAACAGTGGATAAAGTAGTGTGATGGAAATATGTGAAGGAGAATGTTGTAAAATAAGCCTGGAAAGGTGTAGAGATTTGGAGTATCTTTAGTACCAAGTTGATAAGTCTGAATAATATTTAGAAGTGGGGAATTTGCCTATTTTTCAGCAGTTCTGTGATAAGACAAAATCTATGAATAAAGAACATTAGTTTAACAGCAATATATAGAATAGCTTGAAAAGAAAAAAGGAACAAATGTTTATTAAGCACCCACTAGGTGCTATGTACTTTACAAATACTATTTCATTTGTTGAGAATAGAGAATAGAGGGAAAGCTGAAAAATGACCAAATTAGGAAATCATCATAAAAGTCAATGCAAACCCTTTGATCCAGCAGTGTTTCTACTGGGCTTATACCCCAAAGAGATACTAAAGAAGGGAAAGGGACCTGTATGTGCCAAAATGTTTGTGGCAGTCCTGTTTGTAGTGGCTAGAAACTGGAAAATGAATGGATGCCCATCAATTGGATAATGGCTGGGTAAATTGTGGTTTATGAATGTTATGGAATATTATTGTACTGTAAGAAATGACCAGCAGGATGAATACAGAGAGGATTGGCGAGACTTACATGAGCTGATGCTGAGTGAAATGAGCAGAATCAGGAGATCATTATATACTTCAACCACTGTACTGTATGAAGATGTATTCTGATGGAAGTGGATTTCTTCGACAAAGAGAAGATCTAACTCAGTTTCAATTGATCAAGGATGGACAGAAGCAGCTACACCCAAAGAAAGAACACTGGGAAATGAATGTAAACTGTTTGCATTTTTGTTTTTCTTCCCAGGTTATTTATACCTTCTGAATCCAATTCTCCCTGTGCAACAAGAGAACTGTTAGGTTCTGCACACATATATTGTATCTAGGATATACTGTAACCTATTTAACATGTATAGGACTGCTTGCCATCTCTGGGAGGGTGTGGAGGGAGGGAGGGGAAAAATTGGAACAGAAGTGAGTGCAAGGGATAATGTTGTAAAAAATTACCCTGGCATGGGTTCTGTCAATAAAAAGTTATTAAAAAAAAGTCAATGCAAGAAGTAATAGTGGTCAGACATGACTAAAATGACTGAAAATAGCAACAAGAAGTCATGAGGGTTTGGATTAGTGGGATGACAGTGGGGATAAAAAGAGTGAGAGATGTTGTGAAAGTAGAATCAATAGGACTTAGCAGACTAATGGGGGCTGAAAGATAATGAAGTAATAAAAATGATTTTGAGATTTTGACCCTGGTTGGTTTGGAGAATGGTGGTAGTGCCTCTGATAAACACAAGGAAGTCAAGAGAAAAAAATGGATTTGGGGAGAAAAAATGATGAATTATATTTTGGACATGTTGCTGTTGAGATGCCAAAGGGACATCTGTTTGAAAATGCCCAGTAGTGGACTTCCTGCCAAGATGGCTGCTGGAATGAAGGCAAGAAGCCCAGATTCCATGTCCCTACTTCAGCAAAAATCTAAAAATGTCATCAGATTGAATAGATCAGGAAATGAAATTGTCAGCCACAGTAAGTTATTTCTACCACAAAACTACATAAAATGTCAGCCAAAGACCCACAGACAATAGGGAAAAGCTGATCCCAAGAAAACAAGCTCCCTAAGAAGGTCCCAGGATGACCAGGAATTCACTGCAGGAAATTTAGTTTCATTGGCTTAGTTTCATTAAGAGTAGTACCCATAGTGGTGCTGAGATTGGGATACTCCATCTCTACTAAGTCAGGTTCATAGGTCTCTGACATAAAACACCAATAAAGGATCATGAAAATCTAGTGCTCTGAGCTTTAAAAATCCAGAGAGATCTAGGCTTAGGAAGGAGGTGACGGCTAACCTAAAAACTTAGGTTAAGTAGGTCCAGGCCAAGTAGGACCAACCATTGCATTTGAAAGCGTAGCAAGGGGCAAAATCTGGCCTTGACATAAAAACCCAATTTAACTAATACAAAAGAGAAGAATAAACAAGAAGATATAGGCCATCATAAAAAAATATAAAAATTTCAAAACACCCTCAATTGTATCCATAAGAATAGAGTAATTCAATAACCATTCTAAGTAGAGACTCATAGGGGAAAGAAAAGAAAACCAAATGAAGAAATAGAAGAAATAAAGCAACAGATAAAATATGACATAAAAATTCTAGAAGGAAAATTGAAAAACAAACAAATAATTTATAATAGAAAGTTATAAATCTTACTTAGGTGATAGTCTCCTTGAAAATTTGAAGAGATCAAAAAGAAATAAATGACTACATAAGACACCAAGGAATATTGGAGTGTAAACAAAAGATTGAAAAAAATAAGAGAAAATATAATCAATTTACTATCAGCCCCAGTACAAAACAAAATTCAAAACCCCGCCCTGGAAAACAAATGGAGAGATAATTTAAGAATCATTAGACTCCTTGAAATTCATGATTTTTTTTTCAAAAAACATGGATACTATATTTCAATAAATCATAAATGTAAACTATCCAATTCCATTAGAATCAGAGAACAAAGTAAAAATGGAAAAAGTACACTAACTTTTTAACTGAAAGGAATTATAAAAGGCAAATCCCAGCGGTGTCATATTTAATGGGATTTTCATGCTAAAGGAAATAGTCTATAAGCAGTCAGAAAGAGTTAAAATACCAAGGAACTATAGTCAGAATTATGAAACAATTGACCACAACTGCTACAAATGAGAGATTTTTGGAATAAAAAATTCCAAAAGGCAAAAATAGTCTCATAAGAAGAATAATTTGGAATGTTGAATATAATTCTACAAGAGGGGAAAAAAAGACATTTAATGAATAGAGAACTTGCAATAATTCTGGATGAAAATACAAGAAGGAAGACTAAATGAAAAAAAAAAAAAGAAAAGATCTGGAAACTAAGAGAGTTCCTCTAAATTAGGAGATGGCTGAACATGTGCTAAATAAATGAAATGAAATATTATCTCATAACAAATTATGAAAGATGATTTCAGAGAACCCTGGAAAGTATGAAATGATAGTCAAATGCTAAGGATTAGAACAATATATAATATGACAAAAATGTAAAAAGAAATGACTTTAAATAACTTAAGAAATCTAGTCAAAGCTATAACCAAACAAATGTCCAGAAGACATTTGAAGAACCATACTAACAACCTTCTGAAAGAGGTGTTTGATTCATGATGTGTGAAAATACATACATTTTTGGAAATGGACTTGGTATGCATTTGTTTTGATTAGTTAGCCATGTGCATTTTTTACAAGAGTTTTTCCTTCTCTTTTTAAAACTGTGCAGGGTTAATAGTGGTGGAGATGCCTTCCAAAAAATTGTAAGGAAAGAAAAAAAAAGGAGGACTATTGAAATATTATTAAAAGTGCACAGAGGAGAACAGAAGGTAGGTCTGAAAGAAGACCAGACAAATGGGATGATTTGACAGTAATATGTTGAGTTTATTATATATATTTTAAAATGCTGTGGCAAAGATGCCCAGATTTCATATTCAATAGTCTTTTCATATTTTATATTTAGAAATATTTATTTTTGTTATTTACTTATTTAGACTTTGCCACTAGCTAACTGTATGACCTTTTTGAACCTCATTATTCCTCATATTTGTTTTAACTAAATTGAAAATCAATGGAAAGATTCAACTTTATAATGTTTTGAGTTGATAAAAGTTTAGACCAAAGTGACTAAGGCTCATAAAAGAGCCTTTTGACACTTTATTTTAACAAGTGTTTATTATATACCTATTATATGGAGGCTCTGTGTTAAGGTATTGGGAGAAGAATGATAAAAAATGACATAGTTGTTTTGTTGAATATTTATTAACTAACTACTTTATGTTTATCCCTAGACTGCACTATGAAGAAGAGGGATTCTGTGTACCACTCTCCTTTATCCTCAAGGAGTTTACACTACAGTTACTACACAAAGAGACAAGCAGGAAAGAACTGAATGAATTTTCTCGAGGTCACTGGATTATGTAGAGACTATGGAAGACTGGTTTCTCTCTATTCGTTAACTGATAGCCTCTTTGAGAGCTCCTGATTAGGTAGAACTCTGTGAATACATCGAATAGGTAGTTTCCTTTTCCTCCATCTCAATAAATCAAACTCCTGGTGTTCTGTTTTCATTCCTAGATTTCATATTTAGGAAGGACTTTTATAAGTTGGAGGAAAGCAACCAGAATGACAAAAGTTCTTCAGATCAAAAAAATAAGATTGGTCAGAAGACCTAGTGATTATTTAGCTTGGAAAAAAATAGATGGAGTGGTAGAACATGAAATGTGTTATTAAGTATTTGAAGGGTTGTTTTTTGGAAATGAGAAGAACTTTATTTTGCTTGGCATGAAAGGGAAGAACTAGAATAATTAAGCAGAAGTTTCAAAAAGATAAATATTGGCTTGATGTAAGTAAAAACTTCCCAACATTGGTAGTTTGGAAAGGGATATGGGCTGCTTCATAAAGTGTTATGTCTCTCCCCTTCCCCACAAAGTGGAGCTCTTTAATCAAAAGCTGAATGGACAATTATTTATCTTTTAGCTTTTTATTTGCAAAATATATGCATAGTTTTCAGCATTCACCCTTGCAAAACCTTGCATTCCAATTTTTCTACCTCCCTTCAACCCACACCTTCCCTTAGACAGTAATTCAATATATATTAAACATGTGAAATTGTTCCTTCTATACTTATTTCCACAATTATCATGCTACATAAGAAAAATCAGATCAAAAAGGAAAAAAACGAGAAAGAAAACAAAAAGCAAGCAAACAACAACAAAAAGGTGAAAATACTATGTTGTGATCCATACTCAGCCCCACAGTCCTCTCTCTGGATGCAGATGACTTTCTCCATTAAAACTGGCCTGAATCATCTCACTGTTGAAAAGAGCCATGTCCTGAATGGACAATTATTAGGGATAATGTAGAGAGTATGTAGGTACTTAGATAGAGCATTGGACTTGAAGGCAGAATGATCTGACTTCAAATCCTTTTTCAGATACTAAATATCTTTGTATTACTAGGAAACTCACTTTAGTCTCTCAATACTGATTTCCTTTTCTAATAAATAAAGAAAATAGCATCTACTTCACAGGGTTATAATGAAGACCAAATGAGCAAACATATGTAGATAACTTTATAAATCTTAGTATATTAATGCTATCTATCTATTTATTATTATTATTATTACTACTCAGACTGAAATTTGAAGAGATGTACCATCATCTGAGCTTTTTTGTTATTTTGTTTCTCCGAAAGAGGCAAGTTCTTCTATAGTTAGCTACAAATATAATAGCATTGTGGCTACCTTGAATTTCAGCCTATGTGGCAAATTGAAGGCAATTTTGCCAAATTGTTGGTCCATTTAATTCTCAAACCAATAACTGTCCTTGTACGAATGGATGGAGGTTAAAAAAAATGGATCTCAACTTAAACTTTATTTTGTGTTTCATTTATGAGTGCACAGTGACTGACAGAGTAACTATCTGGGTTATAAAAGCAGGTAACATTAGCAGTGAAGTTTGATAATGTTTAAAATTCCAATTTTACAGGGAATAGAGGGGAAAAATGAGACAATCCAAATATTTCTGCTCTCATAGTTATGGGATGAAAATTGCTTTTCCTCCCCCTCTATTTAAACACATTTGCTAGTGTTGGAAAGCTCGACCTTTTCAAAGTGACTTATGTACTGGAAGGAGAACTTGTGAACAAGGGGAAATTAATATAGTTATTACCAAAGTAGGCATCCAAGGTGGCCCTTAGGTTATATGATGTGATGGTGTAGAGATTTGAGTCCCCACAAATCTATAAGGGGATGAAAGAGTGCTTAGCTAAAGTATTCATTGAATACTATTCAATTATTATTATCAAACATATCCAGGATTAGGGAAGGCAATTAAATGCCAGATTAGTTAAAATCCTATTGGTAGGAGAAAGGGTCCTTTAAGAAAGTGATGATTCCACAAGTTGACAAAACATTGTTGTTTCTGGGTCCCTCTGACAATTCTCTTCCTAGAATATTTACCCTAGTTCACTAATGTATTCTTAAGCTACATTAATATGGAAGAAAAGTGTCCAGTCAAGGTAGGTCAGAGACCTATTGTACTCTCCAGAGCACATCTTGAATATTATGTTCATTTCTAGATAATAGCATTCAAGGTACATATTGCCACACAATTTGTGTATCCACAGAAAAGCAACCAGATTGGTAAGTAATCTGGAAATTGTGCTCTATTCAAAATAATGGAACAAAATGGGACTGTTTAGCCTTGAGGAAATGTAAGCATGATTGTTGTCCGGAATTTTTTCAGAACTGTCAAGGAGAAAAGAGATTGGTTTTATTCTGGTTTTATTCTTTGGTTCTTTAGAAGGTAAAACTTGTAATAGTGGGTAAAATTTAGAGATAATAGATTTTGGTTAACCATATGAAAGATTATATTAAGAATTAAAGCTTTCCTAAAATGAAATGGGCTGACTCAGAACATTGTAAATTCTTGTCACTAGAAATTTTTAAACAGAGACTGCCTAATTATCACAGAATCTATGGACAAAGTTCTTAGAATGAGAGGAATTGGGCTAATTGACCTCAAAATTCCTTTCCATCTTTCACATATTATTATGTGGAGAATGGAGAAACTATTGACCTAAATAATAAGTTTGATGAATTCCTAAGGGATAATTTTCTCTGAATACAGGATAGGGAAAGAAGAGAAATAGGAAAAAAGCTCTTTGTTGATTCTCCCATATGAAGAATTATTCCTCCACAATTTCACAACTACAGAATAATAAAAGGCAAAAAATTCTGGGAAAGATAGCATAATGAGTCATGTGTCATTTATCCCTTAATGAGAATGAACATGTAAAGTCTTACTCCAATGATTTTTTTGGGCTGTGGAGATGACTAAATATTCTTGAAGGATATTCCATTTGCACATGAACTCTGATATAACCAAATTGGCTTGGATTATTTCTTTAGTATTTGATTGATTGATAGCTTTAAGAATGGGTTCAGTAATGCATGTTCAAGAATAACCTTAAATTTGTAGAGTTTCCCTACAAAATTGACTAGAATGTGTTAAATCTTTTTGAACAGAGCAACACTCAAGATGCCAGGAAAATTATATAGCAGTTGAAATACACATTGGCTTGAGGGAGTTCTTAAAAAACAGGAGAATTTATAGATTGTTAAATAATTAAAATGTTATTTGAATTTATGCACTCCTTTCCTAAGAAAAAGATTTGGTTATATGAGAGAAGTAAAAGCAAAACAAAACAAAACAAACAAACAAAAAGATATGAGAGAAGTAATGAGTATACTTAGGGTCAGAGATGGCCTGGAAGAGAATAGCACAGTGCAGGACATGGACCCAGAAGGGATAGGGAGGTAGGTAATAAAAGTCAAACATTTTTGAGTTTATAATATGTCTTTATATATTTAAAAGATAGAATTAATTATTTGCTGGTTATGGCATTCTCTAAGTGTTCAATAAATAATAATATAATAAAGGGAAATGTGTGATGGAAAATCATGTAATTCAACCATTATTATCATCATTGTTGTCATAATTTAAAAAATGTATTGCATTGAATGTAACCATAATTCTTTTTATTTCAATGAGAGAATCACAAAAAGATCCTTCTTATTCCTTTTCCTCCTATCTTAAATTACCTTTGAAACCTATGTTCAGTGAAAATTCTTATTTAGGAATTCATTTAGCTTATTATTTAGGTTAATTGGTATTCCATTTTCTTTTGTGTCCAATTTCATAAATGATTCATTGATGTGTTCTTTCATATGTGTCTTTTTGTGACACAATTTTAGGGTCTTTGTACATAACATATGACAATTTAAGTTTCATAAAAAATATGTGGATATATGTATATATTATAGGCATCTATCTGTTTATCATCTATCTATTTAGCTAGCTAGCTAGCTATCATTATCATCTATCAATCTTAATTAGATCTTCACAACTCTGGGATGTAGGTGCTTTTATTATTTGTATTTTCTAGGTAAGGAAATAGTTTGGGAACAGTTAGATCATTTGCCCAAAATCACACAGAATAGTAAGTGTCTGCAGCAGGATTCAAACTTGGCACTTCTCTCTAGGTCCAGATCTAGATTCATCTGCTATACCATCTATAATGCCTTTTCCAGATTCTAGAAAATCACAGAATCTCAGAATTAGAAGAAAGCCCAGAGTTCTTCTGGTATAATCCATAAATGAAAAATATATCTGACAAATGATAATTTAGTCTTTATTTGAAAATCTCTAATAGTAGAGAACTCATTCTGAAGCCATTCATATAATTTTAAGATAACTATCATATATTTTTTTCCTTTACAATGAGCCTTAGTCTATCTCTTCCTCTTATTTTCTATTCCTCCTTGTTCTCACTTCTGGGAACAAACAATACATTTTCTTTATCTCATTTATATAAATGTTCTTCAAATCATCTGCTGCTACAGGTCTCTATGAAAATACATTACAAGAAAACATCGAAATCAATTAACCCTTACAATAGACATTTCATTTACAATCTCATTAATTCAGATCAGATTTTTGGGAAAATTTCATTGTAGATGGATAATAAAATAGGGAATATTTTGAAGTACTAAGATGTCATAACATGACAAAATTTCCATCTTCTGATTAATCATTGCTGATATTATTTTGACAGATTATTGAAAATGTTGATTAAAGAAACAAAGAATCCTGGATCTCAGAATTGGAAAAGACCCCAGAGGGCCCATACAATCCCATGGACATGAGCTCATGTAGGCTTTACATCTAGTGAAAGGGAATCCACTATTTCATTAAACAGTCAATTCTAATTTTGGAGAATTGTCATTTTTAGGAAATTTCCCCCTCTCAAGCTCAAATTGTTCTCTCTGAAATTTCTATTTATATATAGATCTAGATATAGATGTATATATATACATATATGTATATATAAACAAAATATATACATATATATACATGAAGAAGTATAATTCTGTTCTATAGGGTCATACAGAAATGTGTGCCTCTTCAATATGACAACCTTTAGAATTCTTGAAGACAGTTATTTACTATTTCTACTCCCTAGTTAGGTCTTCTTTATTCCAAGCTAAACCAACCCCATTTTCTTTATTTTTAAAAATAAATTTTTATTGATATATTTTATTTTTACATCATCAAAATTTACCTTGGTATTCTTCCTTCTCCCAGGTCCCAGAATTTCATTCCATTAAAAAATAATTTTTTTAAATAAGAAAAAAAAGAAAATCAGCAAAATTAAGCAGTAAATCAAAAAAGTCAGAAAAAAAGTAATGTTCCATTATTGTGTACTTCCTACCTAGGCAAAGAATTAGAGTAAGTAAGTCTTCTCATATGTCTTCATCGGGGTCATGCTTATTCTTTGCTGTTTTGCAACATTCACTTTTAATTGTTTTTTACTTGTTATTCTTTCCACTTACATTGTTGTAGTTATTGTGAATATTACTTTCTTGGTTCTACTAATTGACTTGTCATTCATTCTTGTAAATCTTTCTATACTTCTTTAAAATCATTACATTGCCATTCTTATGGCACAGTATTAAATTCCTTTTATCCCATTTTATTTACCCATTTACCAATCAGTGAATATCTATTTTGTTCCTAAATCTTTGCTATCACAAATGGTGTTTTCTGAACATTTTGGTGTAGATAGTATCTAACTTAACAATGGTTTCATTGTGGTATAAACCTAGTTGTGCAATCCTTGGGTCAGAGAGTTTGGACATTTTTGTGGCTTCATTTGCAAAATTCCAAACTACTTTCCAAAATGGAATTAGAGCTCTACTAACAATGCATGAGATAGCCATCTTCTAACATTCCCTCCAATGTTGACTATGCCATTCAGGATTGTTTTGAGTTTTCTCTTATTATTAGACATTTGGAACATACTTCTAAAGTTTGAAATTATTTTGAGAAATATTTGTTCATATCTTTTGACCACTTATCCCCTGGGGAAGTCCTCTTGTCCTTTCATAAATATACATATATATGCATATAAACAAAATAAATACATGTATATATACATATATAAATATATATCTCCATATAGAATACATACTTATATATGTATCCATTAGCTTTCTATACATATGCCTTGGTTAATTAACTCTTATTTGAGAGATCTGATACAATGAAATTTTCCCATTGATTGCTTCCTTTAGTAATTTTGCAGCATTAATGTTTATGTAGAAGTTTTTCAATGTCATGTAATTAGTATTATCTTTTATTTTTCATAATTAATTCTATATTTATTTAGTTAAGAATATATATCTTGCTTGTATCAGTGAAATTTATATCATTTTTCTCTCCTAATGGTATTTTTAATATTATGTATGATCTTTGATATTAGGGTCACATATTCAATTTGAATTTTTATGTAATATAGTGTAAGTTGTTGGTCTAAGCCTAATTTCACCAGACTGCTTTCTAGTTTGTTTTTAATCAGATGGAGACTTCTTGGACAGAGACATGATGGTGGAAAGTAGACATGGCTTTATCTGACCTTCTCTCAAACCAACAGTAGATTAAGCTCCTAAACTGGTTTTTGGAGTGACAGAACCCACAAATATTTGGAGTATAATACATTTCCAGAAGAAAATACTTTGGAAGAACTTCAGAAGAGATCTGTTTCAATTGGACAGGGGGATAGTCTGCTGAGCCCAGACAGAAGTACAGGTAGCCTAGGGCAAGGAACTGGGGTTGGGGGCCATAGTGTTGTGGCGTCTGTGCACTGGGGAATTTATTGTGAAGTTATTAGGTTACTCTGTCCTGGTTCCAAGTGGGTGGTTTAGCAGATTTGCTGTAAAACACAAATACACAAAGGCAAATACAAAAGGTAAATTGTAAGACTCTGAGCTCCAGAAGAACATGGGATCTGGCTGCAATTTCCCATTACTGGAAGTCAGTTAGTAGAACATCTCCAGGGCAAATAAAAGCAGCTGTCACCCCTATAACTTAAGAGCAGATCTAAATCCTTAAAAATGACCAAAAAAAGCAAAAAGAACTGTGACCATAGACAACTTTTGTGGAAAAACGAGAACAGACCTCAAACCCTGAGGTTCCTAAAGGCAAATCAAATCCAGATGAAGCCCCAAAGGATGATATGAGCTGGTCCCTACTTCACAACTTCACAAGGCTTTCTTAGAAGATTTCAAAAAGGATCTTAAAAGAGAGCTAGAAAATAAAAATGTGGAAAGGAAATGCAATCTTTGCAAGGGGGTATAGAAAAGGAAAAACAGAAATTATCTGAAGAAAACTCCTTAAAAATAGATATAATGAAATGGGAAAAACACATAACTCCCTACAAAATAGATTTGATGAAATGTATATATATATATATATATATATATATATATATATATATATATATACTCCAATGAACAAAACAATTCAATTGGCCAAATAAAAAAGGAGCTAAAAAAGGTAACTGAAGAAAATACATTAAAAATTAAAGGGTTCTTTCTTAATTTATGTTTTGAGAATTTATTCAAAACTAGATCATTGAGTTTTAATGTCTCTCTCTCTTCTAGCCAAAATAAAATGCTTTTGATAACTATTATGTTATATAGAATATAAACAATATGGATAAGTATATAATATAATATGAGGTCTGGAAGTACAATTTATTCTTCATTCCTTCCTCTTTTCTTCATCATTTATCTTGATTAGCTAGATAATTTTCTATTATTTTATTGATTCTATAAAATATTTATTTGATAATTTGATTGGTATGGCATTAAGATTATAAAATAATTTTGTTAGCAATATCATTTTTATTATATAGCTATGATCTAGCCAAGAGCATTGAATATTCTTCCAAATTTTTTAAAAAATTCTTTCAACTATCTAATTGTTCTTTATTTCTTTAAGGTTCAATTTATAATTTAATCTTTATAATGTTTTGGGTGCATTGATTTATTGATTCCTCTATATTTTATGCATATTGTTATTTTGAATGAAATTTTTATTTGTTATTGCCTTTAAGTTTTTTATTGTTATAGAGAAATGCTAGTAATTTTTGTGGTTTTATGTTGTAAGCTTCAATTTTGCTGGTGTTATGAATTGCCTCACTTAGTGTCTTTGCTGATTCTCTAGGAGTTTCTAAGTAAATCATGTTGTCACCAGTACAGAGGGATGATTCTAACTCCTCTTTGCTTGTCTGCATGGTTTAATTTTTCTTCTTTTATTGCTACTATTAACAATTTTAGAAATATATCATCTATTAATAGGGAGAGTAAACATTTTTCATTGTTTCTGTGATTATTGGAGAAGCTTATAGTATATGCTTTTTGTACATACTAAATGGTTTTTAGGCCAGATTTTTGATAGATTCCTTTACTGAAATTTATTATAGATCCCTCTACTCCTATACCTTTGTTGCTATTAGCATAAATAAGCATTCACACTCTAGTGAAGAGATAGAAAATCAGATGGACTAGTCTAGATATACTAATGCCAAACATAAGCTTGCCTAAAAGACTATTTTATGGAGAACTCATAAAGGCAAGCATTTATATGATGGTCAGAAGATGATACAGGATACTCTCAAGATCTTTCTGAAGAACTTTTAAATTGATTGCACAACATAGGAGAAACTGGCACAGGATTATCCAAAATTACACGACATCATCAAAGAAGCTATGCTCTACAAGCAAAGTTGAATTGAAGTAGCTCAAAAGAAAGATGAATTTTGGAGAATTCTCTCCAACTGTTCACATGACCTATTTGTACCTGAACTACATGTGGTAGGGCATTCTGGGTTTATATTGGTCTGGTCAGTCACTGTCAGATACACTATAACTTGACTCTAATGTTTTTTTTTTTTCAGAACAAAGGAAAACAACCACCCAAAGGTAGTAGTGATATTTTTTTTTGACATTTTAATGTTTTATATGTGAGTTATGTTAGTATTCTTTGTGATATAAATAAATCTATTCTTGATTTGAAACCCTGGAAATTGGAGGTGGGGTGGAACTTGGGATGGGTAGGTGGGTGGGAGAGATGGGAAAGTGGGGACTTAGGGAACTGGAGAGTTGTTGATAAATTGGAGTAGCCAAGTGCTAGAGTTTCCTGGCTCTACTTGGGTGAATGAAGTTCCCCTAATTATATTGTGTCAAGGAAGAGCTTTTGTCACATATGCTACAATTATATATTTCAGAGTTCATCTCTTCTGACCCACTTATACAACATTACCTAGCCTATTAATATCCTTACCCACACTGATGAAATCATAGGTTCTTAAAATATTGAAGTATAAAATATCTTTCTACTATGATAAGCATTTAAACCAGTATAATTTTAAATTCTCTAAGAGCCAACATTTACTTCTTTTGGGAAAGCTTATTTTATTGTAAACTACAACTAAGTTATAACTGGAATTGTTTAATGCATTATGACATCTAATCATAATCAATGACTTTTCAGCTTTTAGTGTGGTACAGGAAATTCAATGAATTTTTTTCCCATTTTATCAACTAACTTCTACTACTTATTGGACACATTTATCTTTTTTTTTTTTTAATTCTGGTACCTTGTCATCTATTGCTTTTACAATGTTCTTAATTATACCCTTGTATCCTTAAATAATATCCAAATCAGAACTAGGAGAAACAGATTTTCTGTCTTATCTAACTATTGAAAATTATGGGTTACTTTCTTCTTTTTTGGCCTAACATGTGAACCTTGGTTTTTCACAAAATAAACTGGATTGTCTATTCTATTATAGTCAAAACAATAGACATTATTCTATCACTTTTGAGTGATAATATAATTCATTTAAAGGTCTAATGCCCCAGGGCTTGTTGCAATCAACCCTGGGTCATCCACATAAAGGAACATCTGAAAGATGTTTCCATTTATAGGGAATTTCATTTTGACTTGGACTCCATGCTACATATCCTCCAAATCAGTAGGGAATCATCAAGCATGTATTGCCTGGGGCTATATTTTTCTTAGTTTTAACTATAGATAATATATTAAATTCAGATATTAGTGTTAGATCTTTCAAATAATCATATATTATTTTGTTTTACAAATTGTAGACACTTTATGGAGGAGAACCTGTAAGGTAGAATTTTGCTCTACCAAATCCTATGCTTTGTTATTGGCAACAAGAAATGAGTATATTGGGATCCTGCATTCTCTACCTCATACATGATCGGTGGCACAGTGGATTGGGCCTGAATTCAAGAATACTTGAGTTCAAACAAAGCCTTATATATACATACTATATATACTAGTTGTATGATGCTGGCAAGTCATTTAAGCTTTACTTGGCTTGCTGTCATCATCCAGAAAATGGAGATAATAATAACAGCTACCTCCAGGATTGTTTTGAGGGCCCAATGGACAAAGCACTTAGCTCCGTGTCTAACACATGATAAGAACTATATAAATGTTATTGCTGCTGTTATAAATTTGTTACATACTATTAAATATTATTTGTGAAAATGTTTCCTTCAACTTTCCAATAATCACATACCTGAAAGAGTACTTGTGTGAGATCTGTGATGAGTAGTTTTATGATACCTTTCCCCTTATTTGTCATACATAATCAGATAATAGGGAGAATACCCTCATCTCAGTGTTCCTTTCCATCCTATTTGCTTTGCCTCTCTGGCAACAGGGTAAGTTCCTTTTGGTGTCACATCAGCTCTTTGTCATGTCATTTGCATGTCCAAAACACCCATCTATGAAACTAGGGATAATGGGGGTTGCATACCTATACTCCCTTTAATTGACTTCTGTTCTCTTCCCACAAATTCCAACTCTGAGTAGCAGTGTCACTTTTAGGAAACAAATCCTCAGATTTTGTACTGACATATTCAAGAAAAAAATCAGACACTTTGATGTAGAGTCCAAATGGAGTGCCTTCCCCTGCTCTTGATAGTGAGAAAAGTCTATTATAAAAATCTTTTTAAGAAAATGGCTTTTTGAAAAGGCCCACAGTATAATAAATAATAATAGTCAACATTTATATAATATATAATATAATAAATTATATATATAATATAAATAAAAGATATAAAATATAATATATTACTCTAACACTTGAAAGATGCTTTGCATATTGTCTCATTAGATCCCTATTTAAACCCTTTGAAGTAAATACTATTATAATCCCCAGATAAGGGAATGGAGGCTAGATCAGAATACATAACTAATGATTATCTGAGACAAGATTCAAAAGCAATTCTTCTGACTCTAAGACCAGCATTCTTCTCACTTTATGAATTAGCTATTTTAGGTGCCTGATTATGTGTTCTTTTGAGTTGATCATATTCATAGGATCCCCCAAAAGAAAGATCTGGACAGAGGGTAGGTAGCTATCACAACCAACAGGAATTTGTTAGCACTGCCTCAGTTGAGGTGCCCATGGCAGGGCATATCTCTGTCTATGAAGTCTGTCATGAAGAGAATGCCCTAGATCTGACACAGGAATACTGAATTCAAGCCTAAGCTTTCAGAAGGTACATTCCACCTACAGTTATCTTTCCATAAAATGTTTTTCTTTTCTCAATCTTTCCCTTGCAGTGAAATAAGCATCTTTAAAGCTTTCTTGTCAGTCTATTACATCTTCAATCACAACATCTTTACCACACTTAGGATCATAGGATTATAGAACTACAGCTATAAGAGTCTTAGAATTTAATTCATCCAATTTTCTAATTCTACTGATAGGGAAATTGAGTCTCAGAAAGATTATGTGACTTTCTCAAAGTAACACAGGTTATATACCTGTATACAGTATTTCCATGTATTGTGACACTTTTTCTAAAGTTGTTAGTAATTTAGATCACAACTATTTCTTTAAATCCCCTAAAAGTTTATTCATTGGAACTTGTCAAACACCATTTTGTAAAAAGATTATGAATATTGTTAGTACCTGTCCAGTAAGGGAGTGAAAATATCATGATTTTCAGCATTTGAAAATTGCATACTGGATATGCTGTGAGTATTCAAACTGTTTTCAGGAGATGAGGAGACTTAAATGAGATTTTTAATGTTAATAAGTACTGACTGATCTTTTTCATCATCTAGCTAATACATCTACTGTACCTAGAGTATAATACTAATAGGTCAAATAGACAAGTCCCTTAAAATTAATAAACAGGTTTCCCTTTAAAAAACAAAAAGAAAATGACTTTGTATAATTAAAAAATTGGAATTACTGCTTAATATCAGCATCATTCAGGTCTTGTTGTCCCTATCAGGAGTCATGTAAAAGATGGATGATTCAATAATTACTTTCTTCCTTTAAAATAAATAAATTAAAAAAAATAAAATTTTAGTATTTCACTTTTTCCCAATTACATATGAAAACATTTTTAAACATTTGCTTTTTAAAACTTTGAGTTCCAAATTCTCTTCTCCTTCCCACTACCTTGAGAAGGAAAGCTGATCAATATAAGTTTTACAAATGTAGTCATTTCCATATTGATCACCTTGTGAAAGAAAACATACACAAAAGACTCAAGAAAAATTAAATAAAAATAACTATGCTTCAATCTATATTCAGACACTGCCAATTCTTTCTTTGGGGATTGATAGCATTTTTCATCATAAGTCATTCAGAGTTGTCTTGGATCATTATATTCACAGCAATACAATGATCCAAGACAACTCTGAACGACTTGTGATTGTTAAGTCTTTCAAAGCTGATCATCATACAAAATTGTTCTCACAATATTACTCTTCCATGATCTGATGCAAAGAGAGCTCATGGAAGTATTTCCAGGTTTTTCAGAGAGTATCCTATCTACCATTTCCCCAATTGATGCATATCCCCTCAATTTCCAAATTGTTTTTGTACATATACACCCTTTTCCTTTTTATTTTTTGTCTCTTTTGAAATATAGATCTAGCATCAGTATTGCTAGGCCAAAGGATGTGCATGGCTTTTCTTAAATAGCCCCTTGGGCATAGTTCCAAATTGTTCTCCAGTATGGTTGAATTAGTTCACAAGTCCACCAACTGGGCATTAATATCTCATTTTCCCCTCATTCCCTACAACATTTGTAATTTCCCTTTTCTGTTCTATTTCCCAAAGTAAGAAGTATAAAATAATGTCTCAGAATTGTTTTAATTTGCATTTCTTCTGTCAATAGTGAGTTAAAGCATTTTTATATAACTATTGATAGCTTTGGTTATTTCATCTGAAAACTCATTTTTTTTGATCATTTATCAACTGGGGTATGACTTCATTTTTTTAATAAATTTGACTCAGTTATCTATATGTTAGAAATGAGGCCTTTATCAGACACTTGTTTCAAAAGTTGTCATAGTTATAAATGCTAAATATATTCCCCTTCATCCTATTTTCCCCATTTATTCTATTCTCTATTTCCTTTTACCTTGTTCCTCAAGTATTTTGTTTACCACTTCCCCTTCCCCAAAACTTCCATTCTTTTATTATTATCACTCTTTGTCTTATCTCCTTCCCCTTCTTTCCTGTGGAATAAAATAGATTTCTATATCCAATTGAATATGTATGTTATTTCCTCTTTGATCCATTTCTGATGAAGGTTCACTCACACTTCCTCCTCTCCCCCATCTTCGCTATCCATTGTAAAAAAAAAATTGCCTTTTTATGTGAAATAATTTATTGTATTCTACCTCTTCCTTTTCCTTTCTTCTAGTGTATACTTCTCTTTCCTCTTAATTTTTATTTTTTAAAGGGAGCATCCCTTCATATTCAACTCACATGTGTTCTCTGTCTATATATATATATATATATATATATATATATATATATATATATATATATATATTTCTTCTAACTGACCTAATAATAATGAGAGTTTATATGAGTTACAAATATCATCTTTCTATGAAGGAATGTAAATAATTTAACTTTATTAAGCCCCTTGTGATTTTCCTTTTCTGTTTATTTTTTTATGCTTCTCTTGAATTTTGTATTTGAAAGTCATTTTTTCTATTCTGCTCTGGTCCTTTCATCAAGAATGGTTTAAAGTTCTTTTTGTAATTGAATTTTAATTTCCCCCTGTAGGATTATACTTAGTTTTGCTGGGTAGGTGATTCTTGCTTATAGTCCTACCTCCTTTACTGTCTGGATTATAATATTCCAAGTCCTCCAATTTTTTAATGTAGAAGCTACTAAATCTTGTGTTATCCTGACTGGCTCCAACAGTACTTGAATTGTTTCCTTCTGGCTGCTTGCAATATTTTCTGCTTGATATTGAGATTGAAATTGAGCTATAATATCCCTGGACTTTTCATTTTGGGATTTCAGTAGGTGATTGGTGAATTCTTTCCATTTCTATTTTATCCTCTGGTTGTAGAATATTAGTATGGTTTTACTTCATAATTTCTTGAAAGATGATGCCAAGGGTCTTTTTTTGGCTATGACTTTCAGGAAGTCCAATAATTTTTAAATTATCTTTCTTAGATTTATTTTCTAGGTCAGTTGTTTTTCCAATGTCATTTTTTTTCATTTTGGAGAGTTTTGCTTTATTGTTTCTTGATTTCTCATAATGTCATTAGCTTCTAGTTGCTCAATTCTAATTTTTAGGGAGTTATTTTCACCAGTGAGCTTTTGTACTCCTCTTCCATTTGGGCAATTCTAACCTTTTTTTAAAAATAGTTTTTTATTTGCAAAACATATGCATGGGTAATTTTTCAACATTGAAACTTGCAAAACCATCTATTCCAATTTTCCCCTCCTTCCCCTCACCTCCTCCCCTAGATGGCAGGTAGTCCAATACATGTTAAATATGTTAAAGTATATATTAGATACAATATATGCACATATCTTTATACAATTATCTTTTTGCACAAGAAAAAACAGATCTAGAAAGAAAAAACCTGAGAAGGAAAACAAAAATGCAAGCAAAGAATGAGTGCTATGTGGTGGTCCACATGCAATTCCCATAGTCCTCTCTCTGGGTGTAGATGGCGCTCTTCATCACTGAACAATTGGAACTGGTTTGAATCATCTCATTGTTGTAGAGAGTCATGTCCCTCAGAATTGATTATCATATAGTCTTGTGTATAATGTATATATGCATACATATGTGTATAATGTGTACAATGATCTCTTGGTTCTGCTCATTTCACTCAGCATCAGTTCATGTAAGTCTCTCCAGGCCTTTCTAAAATCATTCTGCTGGTCATTTTTTATAGAATAATGTTCAGTTTAGCAGGGTAGTTTACTCTTGGCTGCATTTCAAGTTCCTTTGTCTTTTGGAATATCAGATTCTAGGCCCTTCAATCCTTTAAGGTGGAAGCTACTAGATCCTGAGTAATCCTTATTGTGACTCCTCAGTATTTGAATTGTTTTTTCCCCCAGCTGCTTGCAATATTTTTTCCTTGGTCTGATGGTTCTGAAATTTAGTCAAAATATTCCTTGGAGTTTTAATTTTGGGATCTCCTTCAGGATGTGTTCGGTGAATTCTTTCAATGGCTACTTTACCTTCTGATTCTAGGACATCAGGACAGTTCTCTTTGATGATTTCCTGAAAAATACTATCTAGGCTCTTTTTTTCATAATGGTTTTCAGGGAGTCCTATAATCTTTAGATTTTCTCTCCTAGATCTATTTTCCAGGTCATTGTTTTCCCAATTAGTTACTTTACATTTTTTCTATTTTTTTGGTTTTGCTTGACTGATTCTTGATGTTTCATCAAGTCATTCATTTCCATTTGTTCAGTTCTGATTTTTAGTGAATTATTTTCTTCATTTACTTTCTTTTACTTCTTTTTGTATTTGTCCAATTGAGTTTGTAAATGAGTTGTTTTATTCTATGGAATTGTTTTTCATTTCACAAATTCTGTTTTTTAAGGAGTTATTTTCCTTTTCTATTTCACAAATTCTATTTTTCATTGAGTGGTTTCTTTTTTCTATTTTGTAAAATCTATTTCTTAACAAGTTCCTTTTCCAAACCCTCTTGCAAAGTTTTCCTTTCCTTTCCCCATTTTTCTTCAAGCTCTCTTTTAAGATTCTTTTTAATTTCTTCTAGGAGAGCCTTGTGTGGTGGGGACCAAGTTATACTACCTTTTGGGGCTTCATCTGGAGACAATCTGTTTTTAGTCTCCTCTGGGTTTGAAATATGTTCTTCTCTTTCACCATAGAAACTATCTATGGTTAGATTTCTCTGCCTTTTTACTCATTTTTTTAAAAAGTCAGGATCTACTTTTAGAGCAAGGGAGGATTTCCAAGGTTCCTCTACAAGTGGCTATGGAGTGACCACAACTACATGGGATCATGCTGTTTCACTCCCAGTGCTGTGTGGGCGTGGCTAGGCCCATGAGATTCTGACATTTCTGAGTTTACTCTTTACCTTTTGTCTTTTTGTTGGATGTTTTATAACTTTTCTGCTGAGTTACTGGCTTGCGGCATGGGCAAAGTAGCCAACACTGCTGTAAATTCCTCCCTGTAGCGTTTCCTGACTCTGTCCTGCCCCTGCCCCAGGTCTACATAGGCTGGGCTGGCTTCCATTCTCAGCCTGCTTGGGCCTGGCCACCTCCCATCAAGCCTGACTGAAACAGACTTTTTCTGGCAATCTTTGAAAATTATCTTCTGCTGTTAATTTGCTGCCCTCCCAATATTTGTGGATTCTACCAGTTCAGAGCTAATTCAGAGGCTGAATTTGCTAATTAGTTGAAGGTTGTAGAAGATCAGAAAGAAATGTGTGTTGTCTCTACCATCTTGGCTCTACCCCGCAATTCTAACTTTTAAGGAGTACTTTTCTTCAATGAATTTTTGTGCCTCTTTTTCTATTTGGCCAGTTCTGATTTTCAAGGCTCCTCATTGACTTTTTGTACTCTTTTGCCATTCAGCCTACTCTGTTTTTTTTAAAGTATTATTTTCTTCAGTATTTGTTTTTGGTATCTGTTTTACCAAGTTGTGAACTCTTTTTTCATGATTTTCTTGTATTTTCTCCTTCCATTTTTTTCTCTATCTCTCTTACTTTGTTTTCAAATTTATTTTTGCAATCTTCCATGGGCTAAGACCATTTTGTATTTTTCTTAGAGTCCTTGAATACAAGAGCTTTGGCTCTTCTAAGTGTGTTTTAATATTACTTGTTATTATAGTAACTTTCTATGGTCAGATTTTTTTCTTTTGTTGCTCATTTTCCTATTCTTATTTATCTCTTTTTCTTCTCTTTTTCCAATTATATTGATTCGAAAGATTCTGATTCTAAAGTAAAACTTTGCTATTCCATCTTTCAGACACAGGTAGTTAGAGTAAAAAAGACTAAATAAACATAGCTATACCTGATGAATAATTGATTTAACTTAGCAGTTGAAAGATTTTTTAATTCTTTGGTGTGAATAGTCTCTGCATAGGTAAAATCAATTTTATACATAGTCTTTAAGAGTACCTCTGGCCTAAAGTTTTATCCTGCTATGACCAAGCTGGTGTTAAGCTTTTCTAATTATCTAACCTATTTCTTCCTTGAGAAAAAAAAAATATATATATATATAGATCTTGTTATCAAGTCCATACTTGAACATATTCTAGCTTGATAGAGTCTATTTGTACTCCATTGGCATAGGAGTGGAGAACCAGTGTCATCAGTAGCCCCTGATGGGCCCTTAGTGAAAGTCTCAATAGGAATAATACTGAAGTTGAAGTATATGTCTAAAGAATAATAAAAAAAAATCTGCAGAAAATACTTAATGAATACTTCTTAAGTGATTACACTATAGAAAGAAAATAGGTGGTATTCTTCATAGCCTTGTGGTTAACTAGTCTTCTAAGTTGAATTAATCCTATAATGGATTTAGTTATATTTAATTTTAAAATTTAAAATGTTATTGATGGTTTTTATTTTTAATATTATATTAATATCTGGATACAGAATGTTTTCCACCCCCACCTCATTAATCCTGTCCTGGTAACAAAGATAGAGTAAAGCAAAACTAAATTGATACATCTTATAGGGGATGCAACATTATGCAACCATAATCCGCTGTCTTGGGAAAGAAGTTTTCTCTTCCCAGGGCCAGTACTATTATATGTGCAGAGAATTTGGTTGTTTTTTCAACTAACATGATTGTATTCCTTGCATATGGTATTTTCCTAACAACTTTTCTTTTATCTAATAAGCATCAGGGAGACGTGATTCTTTGATGATTCCATTTTACATATTTTAGAAATATATTAAGAACCTATAATATCAATAGCTTTCTAAACTTTGCATTTATTATCTTTTATATTTGCCATAAATTCTTTATTTACTTGTGATTTTAACAAGTCTCATGTGAAAAACCTTTTAGATATTTGGTGTTTGGCAATAATCATGATGACTACAGACTAATACATTATTTCCTCAGATAATAGCTCAGCTTTTCAAAGTTTTCTTGCCCACTAACTTGACACCTCTTTCGTTCTGTACTTGGACATCTGCTAAGCAATTAACACCTATTAAGCTTTAGGTCTATACCATGACTTTATCTTCTATCAGAATATCAGTTCTGTGAACTTTCTACTGCTACTACATTCTAATCTTGAGGTAGGGAAAGTGGGAGGCATTTAATGAGTTGGAGAGTTGGACTTTGCAGACAGAGAGAAGTGCCAAGTCTGACTAAGGAAACAGTAACCATGGGAAGTTTTAAAAATAGTCTGTTTTGTTGCTCTACAATCCTACTTTGCTCACATTGGCTCAAAAACTTTCTCAAAGTGATGATTTCAAAACTTTTATCCCCTTCCTGATCCTTCAGTTGCAATTAGACTCTGCATGCATATGGCAGATAACATAATTTTTCTACTTTATTGGGGAAAATGAGCTTCTCTCTCTCTCTCTCTCTCTCTCTCTCTCTCTCTCTCTCTCTCTCTCTCTGCCTCGTCCTTCTTTTCTTCTTTTTCTTCTTTCTCAGGTCCTTAAATTTCTCTGCACCATCACTCATTCTCTTTCTCTCTCTCTTTTAATCAGAAGAAGAGGCATATCTGTATCTAGCTATGTTCCTAGCTTAACAAATTTTGTTGAATTGAATTTATTTGAATTACATCCCCACTTACTTTCTCTTGGAACTTGTTTTAGTAATCACTCTTTCTCTGTTGGCATCTGAAATCTCTCTCTGTTCTCTAATTCTTTCCTACTTATCCACAAATATGCTCACTTCTCCCCTATTCTTAATTACAGCACTTTTTGTCCTTTCTATCTGCTTAGGGTCATATCTCTCCCTTTCCCTTTGTTACTAATTTTCTTTTTAAAATATTTAATAATTTATTTTCCTCTGTTACATGTAAAATAATTTTTAACATTTGCTTTTAAAAAATTTTGAGTTTCAGATTCTTTACCTTTCTCCCTCTCCCTTCCAATGAGAATGCACATGTGAAGTTAGGCAAAACATTTCCATAAAAGTCATGTTGTGAAAGAAAATATTGATCTCCCCCTTCAAAAAAAAACTTTCAAGAAAAATAAAATGGGGGAAAAATCATGCTTCAGTCTATATTCAGGCACAATTAGTTCTTTCTGTAGGTATAGGTAGTATTCTTCATCATAAATCCTTGGATCGTTGTATTTCTGATAATCCCAAAACATTGTTATTATGTTGTACACAGTACATTTTACTTTGCACGAGCTCATGGAGAACTTTCCAAGTTTTTTCAAGAATATCCTGCTCATCAATAGTAGTATCCCATTATAATCACATACCATAAAGTATTCAGCCATTCTACAATTGATGGACAACCTCTATTTCCAGTTCTTTGCCCAATTCTTTTTGAGAAAATAGATGCTATAAATATTTCTTCTTTGGGCATACATGCCTAGGAGTGGTATTAGGTCAAAAGGGATGCATGATTTTATAGACCTTTGGGAATAAGTTACTATTTAATTTATATTGGATGTTTTCACTTCTTCACTATTCACTCTCTCCTTCTTATGTAGAGTTCTCTGCTGAAACTGTTACCTCAGAGGTAATAATATCTTGCTAATGACTAAATCCATTGTCTCCCTTTCAGGTCTCATCCTTATTGATCTTTCTGCAATATTTGGAACAGTGATCTTTCTTTTTTTTAATATTTTATTTTCCCTAAGCTTCTAAGATATTACAGCTTTCTCTTTCATTCTTTTAATGATCTGTTTTTGATTCCTGAACTTCACTGATTCATTCTCTTTGTCATCTCTTAAGTTTTGTGTTTCTTGAGGCTTTGTTCTTAGCCCTCTTCTTTCCCTATTCCCCTTTCTCCACCCCACTCATTGCAATCATCTCATTCAGTCCCATAGTATCAAATCTCAACAACAATAATAATTGAAGCTTTTCCTAAACTACTAGACTCAGTGACTTTAAGCTTAATTCTTCAGCATGTGAATAACTCTGTCAAAGTTGGGGACATATTAATTAAGGTCCATTTGTGGCTGCATGGCAATTCCTCATTGAAAGGTACATGTTAACATTGAAATTTCCTAACATCCAAAGAAAATCCAGGGTCATAAAACACACTAATTTATGAAGAAAGATGCATTGTTTGGGAAAATCCGCCACTTAAATGCATCACCAAATAGCTACCTTCCTGCAAATCACAGATGGCATTTGTAAGGGTAGTTGACTTCATGTGATAAATCAATTGGACCTTATGATGAAAGTAGGTTGAGAATTCATTCATGAGAGGCAATATGGAAAGTGGACAAAGTACTGTACTTGAAGCCAGTAAAAGCTTGCTTTGGGCCCTGTCAAGTTCTGACATGGACAAGGGATTTAACCTCTCAGTGCTTTAAAAAACTTTCTAAGAATATAAGGTAATAAACCACATAGCTAGAGAGTGTTTCATTATTTGTAGATCCTATGCCAATGAAATCACAAGTCTAGTATCTATTCTTTTTCCCTAATTAATATGAATTTATAAAATCTTGAATTTGCTTGGACATTAGGATAATAAAATAGTTTAATAATTTTATTTTATTTTAATTATAATTATAATAATTAATCTTCTTTTTCCTTTATTTCTAGAACTATTATAGTTTTAAAAGTACCTCATAAGCATTTATTCCATTTATTTAACAAACATATATTAAGTAA
The DNA here is from genome assembly GCF_902635505.1 of Sarcophilus harrisii. Lineage (NCBI taxonomy): Eukaryota > Metazoa > Chordata > Mammalia > Dasyuromorphia > Dasyuridae > Sarcophilus > Sarcophilus harrisii. The sequence goes on from NC_045427.1 coordinate 599,006,137, forward strand.
GGTTATTTATTTACTCTATTAGGAATCTATTGAATTGTTATGAAATATTTACTATAATTTTTATAGATTTTTTTGGTAGATTCAATTACAAAACTAATTTTGGCTTAGAATCTCTTCTGTTTATGTGAAGCATACATTAAGTGAGGCATATATTATTAGGGAGACAGATTCAGCACAGGTGCATGTCACTGCTCTGGAAGATATCCACTGGGACAAAAAGGCCAAAGGGAAGAAGGGTTTCTCTGGAGGGTGACATGATCCTTCAGATGATCCTGTTTGCAGATAAAATTGTTGAGATGTTTCATCAAGAGCTAGAACATGGCAAAGTGATTTAAATATGAGATCCAAGTAGCCATTCAAAAGACTTCAGCCTAAAAGTTCATGTATATGAACTAAGGGGATTAAAAATATCTATTGTCCAGATTAATAAGCAGAAGGTTGGGCAGATTTTTTCTCAGAAGGATTTTATTTTTCTACAAATATATGAAGATAATTTTCAACATTCATTTTTGTAATATTTTTTGTTCCCTTTCACCCCTCTCCTTTCCTTACCTTCTCCCTCATCAAGAGAGCAAACAATCTGATATAGGTTACCCATGTAAAATCCTCTTAAACATATTTCCATATTTGCCATGTTATACAAAAGAAATCAAACCAAAAGGGAAAAAATGAGAAAGAAAAAGCAAATAAACAAAGTGAAAATACTACGTTTCAATTCACATTCAGTCTCCATAGTTCTCTTTCTGGAATTGGATGACATTTTCCATCCCAAATCTATTGATATTGTCTTGAATAACTGCATTGTTGAGAAGAGCCAAGTCCCTCAGAATTGATCATCACATAAACTTGCTGCTACTTGTTAGGGGCCACTTGTTAGTGGCGGTTGGGATCTAATTCTGACCAGCAGAATAGATTGTGTCATGTGAGAGGATGTGAATTATACAAGGAGATAAGAGGCAACTGTATGTCAGAGTATGTCTCTGATTTATTCTCATGTTCTATGCAAAATATTCATGTTTTCAAGGCACAGCAAAGTTATTATTGGTTAAAGAAAAGCATACTTTCCTTTGCAAGCAATACTTGCTTCTAGTAACTATTCTCAGACATTTATCTCCGATTGCCAGGGTCATGTTGGTTCCAGTGAGTCTACTTGCTCAACTTAAAAGTAAGATAACAACAGGCAGCTAGCTGGTGCAATAAGTAGAGCACCAGCTCTGAAGTCAGGGGGACCTGAGTTCAAATCTGGTCTCAAACACTTACTATGTCCTGGCTGTGTGACCCTGGGCAAGTCATTTAACCCCAATTGCCTTAGTGGGAAAAAAAGTAACATAACAGTAGAGACTGATTTGTAACTCTTTAGTCCTTTAATGCACTGCTGCAGGGCTGTGAAAATGATCTAACTGCAAATCCCTGTTTAACCCTTTACAGGCTCTCTAGTATTTCACACTATAACTGGTCCTCACCAACTACAGTGCACAGTGTTCCCTTGGTTTTGCTCTACTTCATTCAGTGTCAGTTCATGTAAGACTTTCCAGCCCTTTCTGAAATCATCCTGCTCATCATTTCTTTTAGAATAATGATATTCCATTACATTCATTTACTATAGCTTATTCCCCAACTGATGGGCATCCATTCAGTTTCCAATTAATTGCCAATACCAAAAGAGCCACCACAAAAATCTTGGGCATATGGATTCTTTTCCCTCTTTTATGATCTCTTTGGGATATAAACCCAGTAGTGACACTGCTGGATCAAGGATATGCAGTTTTATATCTCTTTGGGAATGATTTCAAATTGTTCACTAGAGTAGTTGGGTCAACTCTACCACCTCCGCCAACAATGCATTAGTATTAAAAAATTTTCCTACATCCTCTCCAACATTGATCATAATCTTTTCCTGTCATCTTAGCCAATCTGAGAGTTGTGAAGTGGTACCTCAGGGTTGTCTTAATTTTTATTTTTCCAATCAATAGTGTTTTAGAGCATTTTTATATAACTATAGTTAGATTTAATTTCTCCATCTGAAAATTGTCTGTTCTGACCATTTATCAATTGGGGAATGAAATTTATTATTATAAATGTGACTCAATTCTCTATATATTTTAGAAATGAAACCTTTATGAGAAATACTGGCTGTAAAAATTGTTTCCCAGCTTTCCTCCTCCTTTTAATCTTGGTTGTGTTGGTTTTGTGTGAAGTCTTTTTAATTTAATGCAATCAAAATTATCCCTTTTGTATTCCATAATGTCCTCTCATTTTTCTTTGGCCATAAATTCCTCCCTTCTCCATAGACCTCACAAATAGACTATTCCTTGCTCTCCCTTTTATAGGATTACTCTTTATGTCTAAATCATGAATCCATTTTAACCTTATCCTACTATATGGTATGAGATGTTAGTCCATGAAGATTGACCAATTTTAGCCATGTTATTTTCTAATTTCCCCACAATTTTTGTTGAATAATGAGTTCGTATTCCAAAAATTGAAATCTTTGGGTTTATCAAACAACATATAACTCTAGTCATTGATAATCACTATTAGTCAAAATCTCAGCAACCCATGGTAATGATTACGTCCAAAACCTAAACCTGTTACAATGCTAAAAATCCTTACATCAACCTTCATGCTCATTCCCCTAACATGGTACTCCAAAAAATCCTGAGTATGAATTAATACTAACACACACAGTTTTATTATTAGCATCTGAAGCCTAACTCTGTTCTATCACAATTCTGACTTAGGCTATAATTATAATAACTCTTTCTCCCTAGACTCCTTATCAAGCCCACTACTTATTCTATCATGCTGACTCCTTCCACTAATAATCATTGCTAGCCAAAACCATCTAGCCCATGAGTCGTTGACACGAAAAAAAATCTACCTAACCACACTTATTCTCTAACTATCCTTGATCATAGCTTTCACCTCATCCGAACTTATCATATTCTATATCTTATTCGAGACTACTTTAATCCCCACCCTCATTATCATCACACAATGAGGTAGCCAAAACGAAGGACTCAATGCAGTACTATACTTCCTCTTTTACACACTAGTAGGCCTAACCTATTCCACTGATCCACTATATTTCTCAGCCAGTACCAAATGGATTTGATGACTGCTGCTTTATAATATTTTAAGTTTGGTATGGCTAGACCACCTTCCTTTGCATTTAAAAATAATTAATTTCCTTGACATTCTTGACCTTTTGTTCTTCCAAATGAATGTTGTTGTTATTTTTTCTAGTTTTATAAAGTAATTTTTTGGTGGTTTGATTGGTATGGACTGAGTAAGTAGATTAATTTAGATAGAATTGTCATTTTTATTATATTAGCTTGGCTTATCCATGAGCAATTGACATTTTTCCAATTGTTTAGATTTGACTTTACTTGTGTGAAAGTGTTTTATAACTGTGTTTATCCAATTGCTGGCTTTGTCTTGGCAGGTAGATTCCAGACATTTTATATTGTCTCATTGCTGGATTTTGTTGATACCATATAGAAATGCTGATGATTAATGTACATTAATTTTATATCCTACAAATCTGCTAATATTTTTATTGTTTTTTGGTAGTTTTTAAATTTCTACTAATCTTTTAATCAGTTCTCTAGGATTTTTAAAAATCGGAAGGAATAAATAAAGACCTCCTGTGTTCAGTGACTCCTAAGCTATGCTTTGAGAGAAGCTGTTGATTCTATGATTTTGAGATAAAGGGAGTGAACATTGAAGTTATTGAAGGGAACCACCTACACAAAGCCATGTTTATGGGAGATGAAGTGTTTGTATGCATTACAGTGAGTAGACTGGATGTTATAGGATATAAATTGTGTGATTAGTATGGAAAACTGTTGGAGCCAGATTGCCAAAAGTTTTAAATTTGAGATAGAGTTTTTGTTTTATCTTAGAAGCAATGGACAGCAACGAAACTTAATGAGTACAGGTATGATGTGATCAGCTATGTGTTTTAAGAATATTATTAATCTTGTAATTTTAGAGAGACATTTGACATGATGGAATGAATCCCTATGGAAGACTTATGTGAAGACATGGATAAGATTCCAAAAGATTAAGAAGATGAAGACAAGCTATAATATATACTACTGGAAGAATTGCCCACCTTTATGATATCATAGATCTTTTGATGAACTTGAGAATTTTGAACTTTACAAGTCCATGCTTATAAGAAATGACCGCCCTTTGCAATTCCATATTTTATTATTGATAATACCTGACTTTTTATTATCTAGTCTTCCTTGATGCATTAATAAAACAACAATAGATTTTTCTTGGCAATAGTGAAAATTAAGTGACTTTTGGTATAAAATAAATCATTAAAAGAATCAATCAATGGAAAAAGAGAGCATTAAAAAAATTAGTGATGTTCCAGCACTTGCAGACTGTCAAAAGAAGTAGAGTTTGCCTTCTAGTATGCTGGATAGATCCCTTAGTTTAGTTTTATGAGAGAAATAACTAAGAGTAGTCCAGGATGAAAAAAAAGAGGCAGGATTGAACTGTCTTGGTGGAGGTGGTACCTTCCCCCACTTTGATGAGGTCACAGGTTCACGAAATAGTATAACATAGAGCTCTTAGAAATGCATTGTAATCTTTACAATAATCTTTCTACAGAATCATATGGAACTTATTTTAAAATAAGAATGGATAAGGGCTTCATTTTAAACAGTTCTATGTAACAGTGTTAAAGTCAGGGTAATGTAACCAATAAGTGATAAATCTCAAAGTAAGGGAGGTCTGAGTTTAAGTTTTGTCTGATCATATTGCCTGTGTGACAATGCCCAGGTCACCTAACCTCTTAGTGCCTTACTTTTTAATATTATTAGAGAACAGTTTTCATTTTTTATTGGTAGAGAAAATTCCCATACCTGGAATTCTCCACAAAGATGAAATTATGTCTAACATTGAAAAAGAAAAATTCAACTTGATGGGTGTTAAATAAATGCTTCAAAAAATAAATGAATGAAAGAATAAAAACATGTTCTAATTCTTAAAGAAAGTTATTTAATCTCCTTGGGATAGTAGAATGTGTCTCAATATAGAAAATGAAAGTATAACAGGGTACCAAATTTCACAATCAACTGCAAAGCCAGAATGACTAGAAGACAGACTTGTTTAAATTTGTCCTTCTAGGACAGTATGATTTTATGAGAAACTAAAATAAAGCTGAATCTGGTCAAAATTATTTTAAAAATAGTAATTCCTTTACTATAATAATCAGGTCTCCTTTTTCTTTTTTCTTTTTCTTTTTCTTTTTTTTTTTTTTTTGCATTTTCCCTTTCCTTTTAGTGTCCTTCCTAAGGATACAGGTATCCTCTTAAAAGTATAGAAGAGGGGAATTTGATCACATTAAGAAACAATCCTTTTTTTATAAGGTATTTCACAACTCTCCCAACTCCAATTGATGTAAATAACAAGGGTGATCTATGCTTTTTTATCTTTATTAGATGAGAAAATCTTACTGATTGAACTATAAAATCAAATGTGTAAACTAGGTGTGAACAATTCCTAGACAGACTGTTAATTCAATGACTTAATCAAAGGTGTGAACTAGTTATAAGTAATGACTGCTTCAAGAGTCAATGGATGAAATCTGATTATGAAATTTATTGTGATTAAAAGAGCTAGACACATCTCTGGGACCCTCTATGTAGAGACAATTGGGGGATGCATTAGGTAGAGCACTTGGCTTAGGGAAACTCCGAATTCAAATCCAGACTTAGATACTTCCTAGTTGTGTGATCCTAACCAATAATTTAGCTTCTACTTCCTTAATGATAAAATGATGATAATAAGTACATTTACCTGTAGGGATTGCTGTGAGGATCAAATTAAATAATATTTTTGCTTCACTCTCTGTATATCTGAGAAGGAGATCCCATCACACCATCCCTGCAACTGCTTTGAAAAGTAAGGTTTCAGAGTGTTTTTAGGGGACACACCCTTGCATTCATAACTGTCCTACAGTTGTACCTAGAGAGAGGGAATGAGCTTTTCTTTCATCCTGTTCTCCATTGATCAAGTCATTAGAAACATTAGATTTTATCTTATTTAATTCAATTCATTTTTCCAAATATGAGAGAACTTTTTGGAGACCCATTATGTTAACTCCTTGTTTTCTGACAATGGTATATCTAATAAGCATGGCATCTATGCCTTTATGCTAGCATAATAAAACAAGCTAAACAGTCCAGTGCCAATGAGAACTCCTTGGAATCCTTCGCTAAAGAAATCCTCAGAAGTAGACATTGTGTAAACTAATGACTATAAGTACTGAACCCCACTACATGTTATGGAAAAAAGTTTAGCAAAAATTAAGTTTAGATCAACATTGTGCAATGTATACAATAATAAGCTTCAAATGGATAGAGACTCTAGAAGTCAAAAGTTACATAATTTAAAAAATAAGGGTAATGGGAGAAATATTGCTGCAACTATGAATATGGAAGCATTCTTTTTTTGTTATTCTTCCATTTTGCGGCAAATTTAAAAGTCTTAAACAAATATAAAATGAAAAAAAAAAGAAAATAATTGCCATATATACAGCAGACCACGCAAGACGATTGAATATAAAACAATAAATTTTCATTTCAAGAAAACATATAATAAATACCATATTGTTTTCAAAACTGCCCAACTTTTTCTTTTGCTTCTTTATTAGTTTTGTTTTCTGATGTGCTCTTTTTACTTTATTCTTTTCTCCTTTCACTCTACTACTCTAAAGATGGTTACAATTAAATATGGAGATTCACACACACACACAGATATCTCATATACTGACATATATACTCATACACACACATATAAGACAAAACTATGCATATTTTTATTTATTATCTGTTTCTCTGATGGTCAATAGCATCTTTGTTCCCTTCCAATTCTTCCTATGTTTTTCCAAATTAATCATCATTTCCTATGGTACAACAATGTCCTAACCCCAATACATTCTGAGAAATATTCTTTGAAAGTTCCCCCCACTCCAGTTTTCTGTATTCCTTCTCTTCTTGGCTGCATAGGTTTTGTTTATATAAGAAAATTTTAATTTAAATTAATCAAAATTATCTTTTTTACACTTCAACTATGCTCTTACTTTATTAGATAGTTTAAGGTCTGACATTGATGAATCAACTTTCTTTAATCTTTTTTCCCCTGATTTCTTTGAAGTTATTGACTTTTTGTTCTTCCAAATGAACTTTGTAATTATTTTTTCTAACTCAGAAAATGTTTTTAGTAACTTATTGGAAAGATATTGAATAAATGGATTAGTTAGGCAAAATTTTAAAAATTTTATTGGCTTTACCTACCCATAAACTCAATTATTTAGATCTAAATTTATTTGTATAAAAATGTATTATGTTTATATCGATATAGTTTCTGTGTCTGTTTTGGTAGATATATGCTCATATAAAATATATTGTCTAGGTATTTTAAATGGTATAAAACAATATTGAACAATATTGCTTACACATAATTTAGTTCTCTATTTTTTTTTTACTTTTGATTAAATCGATTTTGATTTTAACTTTGTTTGAGATCATGATTACTAGACCTGCTTTTTTAACATACTAAATTCTACTCCTACCTTTATTTTATCTTTGTGTCTGTCTCTCATATTGATAATGTTTTCTGAAAGTACCCTATTGTAGGATTCAAATTTTTAATCTGCTATCCATTTTTGTTTTGTGGGTAAATTTATCCCATTCAATGTTCAAAGTTACAATTACTTCCTATTTTTCCTTATTATCCTTTTCACTCTCTATACCCTATATGGCTTCACTCCCCTGCTTGATTTCTTCCTGCTACCTTGTTCTTCTATTCCTTAATCTTTCCACTACAAAAATTCCTTTCCCTTATCCTTTCCTCCCATCCTTTCCCTTTGCCCTCTTATTTCTTTCTGAATTTAGAAGACTTTTATATCTTTCTTTGTAAATATATATATATATATATATATATATATATATATATAATTCCCTCTTTAATCCATTTTTGATGAGAGTAAAGTTCCTGCACTACCTGCCTTCCCCCACTAGCTTCTATGAATTGTTTTTCGTCTTATGCCTCATTTGTTTGAAATAATTTGTTATCTTTTATCTCTCCCTATTGCTTTTTTTTTTAAAGAATCACCCCATCATAATCAGTTCAGAATACATCTTTTTGAAAATCTACCCAAGTAACTCAGTGACCATCTTTAGTACTGCTAATATTTATATATATATGAAGTAAATAATTTGAATTTATTGAATCCCTTATAATTAGTCTTTAATGTTTACTTTATATTTTTCTTTGAGTTTATATATCAAATTCTCCCCGACGTTCTGATTTTTTGGTCACCAAACCTGAAGTCTTTGAATTTTTTAAATGTCCATTTCCTCCCCTTCCCCCATCTTCAGGATTATATTTAACTTTGATGGGTAAATTACCCTTGATCAAAACCCAGTTCTTTTGATCTATGGAATGCAGTATTCCAAAGTCTATTGTACTTCAACTTGGTAATTGCTAGATCTTGTGTGATCCTTATTGTAGCTCCATCGCATTTCAATTTTTAAAATTCTTTTTACTTCCAATATTTTTTCATTAACCTGGGAGTTTTGAAACTTGGCTATGATGTTTCTGTAAGTTTCCTCCTGGGATTTTATTTCAGGTGGTGATCGGTGGATTTTTCCTATTTCTATGTTGCTTTCTTGTTCTAAAACATTCAGGGCATTTTTTCTTAATAATTTCTTGTAACATTGTATCAAAATTCTTTTTTTTTAATTGTAATTTTCAAGTAGACTAATATTCTTATCTGTTGCTTTTCTGATGAGATATTTAACTTTTTCTTCTATTTTATTCATTCTTTGGATTTTGTTTTGTTAGCTTCCCCATCCCCAATTCCAAAGGATTGTCTTCTTCCTTAAAGGTATTTGATTCTCTAATTCTAGTTGATTGACTTTCTTTTCATTTTCTTGGATTGTTCTCATTTTTCCCTAATTTTCCTTCATTTATATTTCTGATTTTTAAAATCCTTTTTTTTAGTTCTTTTAGGAACTCTTTTTGTTCTTGGGACCATCGGATATTTCTCATTGAAAAAGGAGTAGATTTCTTAAATTAAAGTTTTTTTTATTTTCAAAATATGTGCATAGAAAATTTTCAACATTCACCCTTGCAAAACCTTGTGTTCCAATTTTTTTCTCCTTCATTTCCTGTCCCCACTGCCTCTCCTAGATGGCAATATATGTTAAACAAGAGCAATTCTTCTATGCATATTCCCACAATTATCATGCTGCACAAGAAAACTCAGATCAAAAAGGGAAAAAAAAAGAGAAAGAAAACTAAAAGCAAGCAAATTACAACAAAAAAAGGTGAAAATACTACGTTGTGATACACCCTCAGTTCCCACAGTTTTCTCTCCCTAGATGCAGATAAAGGGGTGGCTTTTTAAGCTCCATTATCTTCCTTTGAAAATGAACCCAGATATTCTTTATACCTGTAGCAGCTATCTAGGGTTAGAGTCTTTCTCCTTTGCTTACTCAGTTTCATTCACTATTTATTTATTTTTTAGCAGCTATTAGTGTAATATAATCAAGTTCTAGTTCTGAGCCATGGGGAATGATGCCTCAAATCTCAGATTTTTCTTACCATTATTTTTTGAGGTCTCTTGTGGGGTTCAAACTTGGGCTCTCCTCTCTACTCTTAAGCCACAAGTAGGGACCCCAGACCAACTGTTCCACAAATGATCTTGCTCACTGTGATCCCTTAGGTGACTGCAAACTACAGCTGTCTTCTCTTCCCCAGAACTGAAAACAGGGGTTCTGTTCTCCTGCAAATGCCCCCAACCACTTGACCCTTGTTACTATACTCACCAGCACACATGTGCTAGTTCCTTCTCCTCTCAAGCCATCAGCTTCCCACACTGCCATCAAGTTGAAAGTTTCTAAGGCTGAGGCTACCTCTTAATGAAGCTGTCTCCAGGGCTCATTATTTGTTGGTATTGAAGAGTCCAACTGTAGGTGCTTGCACTTTATTCTGCCTCTAGAGGAGCATTTCATAGAATCTTTTCAAATTGTCTTGAAATTTTACCCTGTGTTTATTTCTACTGCTCTGAGATGATGTTTTGTCTTTTGTGTTGTAGGAAATTTGGAGAGCTGAAAGCTTTCTAACCTACTCTGATATCTTCCCAGAATCTTCTCCTTTATGGGGGCATTCTTAAACAAAAAATGTGTTAGAGAATATTTTAAAGAATAAAATAGGCAATTTTTATTCCATAAAATTAGAAAAAAATTCAGTAACAAAATTAGTGTATCTTGGATAATACTCTATGAGTTGAGACTGACTTTGAACAGAGATACTGAAGCAGTTGATAGTATTAAGGCACTCCAATTGATCAGAATCCTCCTGGATCTGCTGTTGCTTCTCTGAAAGTCTCTTAGCTGTTGTTCACAGATATAGCCATATATCTGAATATATAAATAATCTGTGTTTTAATCAATGTTTAGAATTCCTCCCTTTTTAAGCTTAGATAATTGCCTGCAGCTCAGAGATTTTAAAGATGTCTAAGGTCCTGGTTTAATGTCCTTTTAAAAATATAATTTAAAATTTTGAGTTCCAAATCCCATCTCTCCCTTTTCCTTTCCTAAGATAGTAAGAAATCAGACATAGGTTTTTGCATGTGCAATTGTGTATAGCATTTCCATGTTAGTCATTTTGTACAAGAATATATTTTTTGTATTTTATACTTGAATAAAATAAAAAGAATGAAAGAAAGTGAAAAATAGGATGCTTAGTCTGTATTCAAACCATGCCATTTTTTCCTCTGAAGATGGATAGTATGCTTCATCATTAGTCCTTTAAGATTGCTTTAAGCAATCTGACAATAGGTAAGTCATTTACATTTCTTTATGGAAAAATATTATCATATACAATATACTTTTGGTTCTGTTCATTTCAATATGCATCAATTAATGTAAACCTTTTTAGGCTTTTCTGACATAATTTTGCTTGTCACTTCTAATGGCACAATAATATTCCACTAAAATCATATGTCACAGCCTGTTTAACCATCCAAATCTTAGCCACTACAAAAAGAGCTGCTGTTATCAATAATTTTGTACAAATAGGTCTTTCCCCTTTTGAGGGGATGTCTTTGAGATATAGTAATAATATCTGTATTGCTGGATCAATTTGATTCAGTTCTTTATATACCAAAGAAATGAAGTCATTATCAGAAAGATTTGTTACAAAAAGTTTCCCTTTTCTGATTTTCTTATAATTTTAGTTGCATTGTTTTTATTTGTACAAAACATAAATTTTATGAAGTCAAAATTATCTTAATTCAATTATGGTATCACCCTTCATATGTAAGTCATATATTTCATATATATATATATATATATATATATATATATATATATATATATAGAGAGAGAGAGAGAGAGAGAGAGAGACTTTATTTTGGTGTATACTGTGAGACTCTGGTCTATTAACTAATTATTGCTATACTGTTTTCCAGTACTGTTCTCCAGTTTTCCCAGAAGTTTTTGTTAAATAATGAGTTTTTGTTCTAAAAACTTGAATCTTTGCAATCATATACTAGATTTACTTTGTCATTTAATATAATGCATTTTGTACCTAATCTATTCCACCAATCATTCCCTCTATTACTTAGTCAATATCAGATTAACTTTACCTTCTATGACTTCTTAGCTTCAAAAAGTGTTTCTGATAAAACAAATTATAGGATTCTGTTTTTTAATCCATTCTGCTATTCCTTTGTATTTAATGGGTGAGATCATCCCATTCAAATTTATGGTTATGATGAATAAATGTGTATTTCCCCCTCCATGTTATTTTTCACTTGTTTATCACCCTCTCTCTCTTACCCCCTACATTTCCCTCTTCCCAAGTGTTTTATTTCTGATCATCACTTTTTCCAATTTACCCTGTATTTTATCAGTCCCTCCTTCACCTTCTATTATCCACATTTAATTTTAATTCCTTATAGGGTAAGATAGATTTCTATATCTAACTAAGTATTTATGCTATTCCCTGTTTCAAACTATTTTAATTAGAGTAAGGCTTAAACTTTGCCCACTACACCCAATATCTTCCCCTTCATTATAATAGTTCTTTTATGCCTCTTTCATGTGGGGAAATTTACCCTATTCAATCTCTTTTCTCCTTTTTCTAGTACAATTTTTTTTCTTATCCTTTTATTTTTTGGAGGGAGTATTATCTCATCACTGTCACCTTATATCCATACTCTCTGTCTTTATATACTCCTTCTAATTGCTCTCATAGTAATAAAGTTCTTATGGACTACAGTCATCTTTCCATATAGAAATATAAACAGTTTAACTTTATTGAATTTCTTATTCTTTTCCTTTCTTTTTTACTTTTTTATATTTCCCTTGAGTTTTGTATTTGGAGGTCAATTTTTTTTTTGTTTAGCAAACAAATTTTTTAATTAGTGATATTTCTTCTATTTCATCAAATATCCTTCCCCATATGACAGTTCACATTAAATTTTGTTGTGTAGGTGATTCTTGGTTGTAATCCTAAATCCTTTGCCTTCTGGTACATCATATTCTAAGCCCTTGGGTTCTTTAATATGGAAACTGATATATCCTGTTTAATTCTGACTATAGGTCCACAATATATGAATTTTTTTTGCCTGCCTGCAGCACTTTCTTCCTGATCTGTGAGCTCTGAAATTTAACTATGATGTTTTTGGGAGTTTTCATTTTGGATTTCTTTCAGGTGGTGATTGGTGGATTCTTTCAATTTCTATTTTGCCCTCTAGTTCTAATATAACAGTGCAATTTTCTTTGATAATTTCTTGAAAGATGTTCAGGATTTTTTTTGATCATGGTTTTCAGGTAGTCTAATAATTTTATTATTTCTCTCCTGTCTATTTTCTAGGTCAGTAGTTTTTCCAAGGAGAAATTTCACATTTTCCTCTATTTTTTTTTTTTACTTCTCTGATTTTGTTTTATGGTATCTTGATGTCTCATAGAGTCATCAATTTCCACTTTCTCAATTCTAAATTTTAAGGAATTATTTTCTTCAGTGAGCTTTTGTATTTCCTTTTCCATTTGACCAATATGATTTTTTAGGGAGTCATTTTCCTCAGAGAATTTTTGTATATCGTTTCTCACTTCCTTTCCCATTTTTTCTTCTACTTCTCTAATTTTCTTTTTAAAATATGATTTTAAATTATTTCAGGAATTCTTCTTGGGCCTGAGGTAAAATTACATTTTTCTTTGAGGCTTTACATGTAGCCATTTTGATATTATTGTTCTAAGATTCTGCTTTGACCCTCCCTGTCACCACAATAATTTTCTATAGTCTAGTTGTTTATTTATTTATTTATTTTTATTTTCTGCTAATTCATTTTCTGTCTTTTTTGTGACACAGTTTTTATGTGAGGTTTGGACTTTGGTCCTACAATGTTCCAAGTTAATTGCATTAGGGTTCAGGTTCTTACTTTTGGCTTTCACTGGTCCTCCGGGATTAGCTGTTTGATTTCACTGGAAGGTAAGCTACCCTTTTGACTTCTGGGAGTGGGGCCTCCCTATTAGCCTCCCTTGAGTGTGGATTTTACCTGCTAGCCTGCCCTAGATATGGGGCTTTGCTTCTTGGTTGCCATTGTAACAAAGTCTTTCTGGTGGCTGGTCCTGGGGAAGAGATTTTGTTACCTGTATGCCTTAGGGATGTAGCCCTGCTGTTGGGTTGCTATGGAAACAGGGTCTCTCTGCTGGCAGGCTCCAGAGGTGAGGCCATCCCTGGGGAGGGCTTCGCCACTGATCAGCAATGGATTCAAAGCAAAGTCTCTCTAAGGTCTTGTGTAGGGCTACTGTCACTGGGTCAGGGCCTTGCTGTGCTGCACAGACTGCTCAGTTGCTTACAAAGCTGCTAGTTTGCAGGATGGTGGGTCTCACTGGTAAATTGTCCCACACTTGATGCCCCTGATGTGAAGCTGGCTGCTGCTGCTCCTGGCTCTCACTCCCCTTCCACCCTAGTGAGACAGAACTTTCCTGGTGGGCTGATAAGTTGTTTGCCTGCTCCTGGACCAATTCGGAGGCAGTTTTCTTGTTATTTGGAGGGAATTGGGAAAACCCTTCAGAGGATTCTGTTCTCACTCTGCCATCTTGGCACTGGAAGTCTGATTTAATAGTCTTTCATTATTTTAAATTCAATATTCTATAATGATAGCTAGTCTTTTGAACTAGCCATAGCTACTTGTCTCTGCTCATGAGGGACAAGTTATCTATTGAAATGTGGTATGCTCCTTAAAAAGAACATTTTCAGAATGGACAAGCTAAGGACCTCCACACCCGTGGTCCATCTTCTCCCATCTGCTCATGTGAGTCAGCATGTTTGCTTGGAATCTATTTATTGTGGCTGTTCTCCTTCCCAGGAGAGTAGGATTCTGTCTTTTGGTGGATCGCTGGATCAAACAGGCTTCATTTTGGTAAAGGATATTGTCATATGAGAATTAGCCTTACATCAGATGAATTTGCTTCTTTTCTGATACTGTATTCCTGAGTTGCATTATTATTGCTTATTCAATATCATACATAGGGAAGAAATTAATCCTTTCTCATTATTATTATTCAAGTAATACTGCTAATTTTATATTTGCTAAGAATAGGAATGAAGATGAAATTACCCCTTTCAGCTTTAAAAAAAAAAAAATTGAGGGATTTTCCTATGTATATCTATATGTTTTTCTTCCAGCTTCTGCTGTAACTAATTTGACATTTGCCTTATTTAAACACAGAATGCTCCTGATTCCAGGGATTATAGAGAAGTGAAGGAGGAGTGCTTGGGGTGATATCTATTCACCCTTATGAATTGGGAGAAATAAGCTATTTTCTTCAACAAATTCCTCTTTGTAATCTTCTTTTCTTATAAATAAATGCACAGGATATCAGACCTTCATACACACCAAAAGGTTTCAATCTCTTGAATCTCCCTGAATAGCTTACATCCTTGAAATGTTAATTAGAAGGTGTTCTATTTATTTTTGTAACTCAGCTGGGAATGTTTTTTTTTTTTAAACCTACTTCAGAAAACACCAAATTCCTTTGATATTGATTTTAATCTTTTTAGCACCTTAAGCTTACCCATTTCCTTTGGAAATTGGATATATTACATCTTTAGATTTATCTTTAATTTGGGATAAGTGTTCCTTTATTTTAAATAGGCTAGGATTTGATTTTGGGAATACCTTATAACAGGGTCAAGTAGCTATGGAAGTTACAAACCACTGGAAATATGCCAGTATTCGCATTGGTGCAGGTCCCACTTTGCTGTGAATTTTTACTTCCTTTTTGTAGATTAATTTCATTTACCTGTTAGTAAAACCCATTGGAAGCCAGAGTACTTGATTTTGACAGGATTAGGAATGCCCTCAAAGGCTCAGAATATGCAAAAAATACCACTTACCCATCCTTGCTTCCAGAAGCACATAGAAAGTATGAGTCTTAAATTGAATGGAGTCTGGATAAATCCATACATATGGTTGATTCATAGTTGAAAAAACAGAATAGTTGGTAAGACTCTAGAAATAACCTCTTTTTTATTTTTGAAAAATGAGTTATCTTTTTGAACTTCCTTATCATCTCCTATCATCTCATTTTGTGTATTTTGGTTTTTAATTTAATCCTGATTTTTCTTTATGGGACATTTCCCATTGCATGTTAGTGTAATAGAAATATTATGCTCACATGGTCTAAGGATAAAGGGGAGAGGTGGCTCAAGGGAAAATTCCAAAGTAGTCAAAATTTGGTCAGTTCTCCATTTTTTTCATTAGTTGTATCTTCCTATGTAAAACTATACTATATACTATATGTCTATCAGTTCTTCTCTAGAGGTGGACAGTATCCTCTTTCATAGGTCTTTTCTATTTGATTTGGATGCCAGTCAAAAGTGGAGTTAAATCCATGGGCTCCACATATGAAATATTTTATGAATATCTTATGAATATATCTCATCTCTGATGTATTGAAAAGTGACTAGCCTCATATGTACTGGTCAGGTCTGGTATCTAGGGACCCAGACTTCTGGCTCAAATTTCATGTTGTTTTTTGTTGTTTAGTCATTTTAGTCACATCTGACTCTTGGTGACCTTATTTGGGATTTACTTGGCAAAGATACTAGAGTGGTTTCCCATTTTTGTCTTCAGGTCATTTTTACAGATGAGAAAATTGAGATAAACATGATTAGGTTTTCCAAGGTCACACAGCTAATAAGTGTCTGAGGCAAAATTTGAACATAGTTTCCTGATTCTAGGCCTGCCACTGTATTCACTGTGCTACCTAAATTCTCAAATTCTATGCCTTCCCCATTACCATGGATAGCACCTTCACATATCCTGTTCTCCAATTCCTATGATTCTAGTGGCCTTTTCTCAAGTCAAAATTCCCCTTCCCTTTCTTAAACCTTCATTCTATACTATTGAGCTCAGCCCCACCATAGCCTAATTCTTTCCCTCTTTGTCCATTAGTTCATTTCATTCCTTATTCTAACCTTATCCCATTCCATCCAATTAGGATTAACATTTGTTAAGTTATGGTAACATTGTAAAGACAAAAAAAAAGTCTTTTCTTTCAAGAAGCTTATGATTTCCTGGGGGTGGAGGAATAAGCTATGTAAATAGAAAAGTATGCACATGACAATTTCAGAAAAAAGAAATCATTAACAAATCAAAATCCTCAAGAATCACTGCTTTATCTCTAAACATATCTCAGATCTGACTCATGTTTCTTCTATGCACATAGGCAACTCCCCAGTTCAAGTCCTAATTACTTCTCATTTATGCTATTCCAACAGCTTCTAAATTGGATCTTTAGATTCCAAGCTCTCCTCTTCCAATTCATCTTTCACAGAGATACCACAGTCATTTTCTGAAAGCATAATTCAGACTATGTTGAATCTGTTCCCTACTATATATAGAATAAAATATAAGTTCCTCAGCTTAACATTTAAAATTTCTTACAATTTGAATTATTTCACAATTTATCCCTTCACACCATCTATGGTCTGGTCATATTGGTTTCCCTATATCATTAACAAAACTTTATTTCATTCTATTTTTTTCTGTTTATTCATTCTATTTTTCTATTTATTCATTCTTTTTTCCATATATTTCTTTTTTCCATGTCTGGTGCTGCATAATAGCACTGCATTCCTGGACATGCTCTCTAATATAGATTATTCCTCTCCCACTGGGCCATGAGCAGCAGTTGGCATGGTAATTGATCTCTACTGTCATTTCTATCGACCCAAACATCAGTAAACAAAGTAAGTTTGGCTTTAATGCCTGTCAAAATTCCAGAATGTATCATTAAAGGGAGTGCTAAGGAATATATAGAAGAGGAAGAGGTGATCACAAAGAACCAGCTCGGCTTCACTCAAAACAAGTCAGTCAGTAAACTGGGAAATCAGGGTATGCTATATATAGCATTTATGAATGAATCAGTCATCAATAAACTTTCAATGTCAACTTTAATTGAAGTCTCTAAAGGAATCTATGATTGATCTTATGTCATTTAACATCTTTATCAGTGACTTCAATATAAAAGTATAGATGCTATACTTCTCAAACTTACATATGACAGAAATCTAGGAATTATAAGTACACTGTTGGAAAATAGATTTAGCATTAGAAAAAATCGACGTGTTAGATCACTAGGCTAAATTTGATAAGATGAAATTTAATGGATATGTGTGAGATTTTAAACTTGGTCTTAAAATCAGTTTCAGAAGTGAAGGGTGGGGGGAAATGATGCAAAAAGTGTTTGTGCATCAAAAGCTCAATATCAGTCAATAGTGTTTTATGGCAGCCCTCAAAGTTAATACAATGTTAATGCTACCTTAAGAGAGCCAGAGCATTCTGTATTAGGGGGCTGATGGCACTGTTGTAGCCTGTGGTGGTTGAATGTAATACTGTGTTTAGTTCTGGGCACCATCTTTTAGGAAACATTTTTATAATAACATGTTGTCTGGGAAAAGATGATCTTTTAAATCCTTTCTTATGAGGATCAGTTGAATGAACTGAAGTTTACTCTGGAACAGAAACTTTGAAGAATAAATGTCAGCTGTCTTAGAATTATTTAAAAGGTTAAATTTTGGAAAGGGATTAAATTTACCCCTGCTTTTTTTTTTTTTTTACTTTACCCAAAGCATAATAGATTATGCTCTAGCCCTTTACCTTCACTCTGTATGTATCACTGCTTTAAATGATTTTCTTGCAAACAACATATTGTAAGATTCTGGCTTTTAATCCATTCTGTTATCTGCTTCTGTTTTATTGGAGAGTTTATCCCATTCACATTCACAGTTAAAATAACTAATTCTGTATTTCCTGCTATCATATTTACTTTAAATTATACTTTTCTCTTCTTTTCCCCCTTCTCTCCTCCCCAGTATTTTCTTTTTGATGACCACCTCCCTCAAATAGTCCTCCCCTTTAGAGTCTGTTCCTCCTTTTTTACACCTTTTCTCTAATATTTCTATTTTCCCTTCTATTAGTCTTTCCCTTTCTTTTCCCCCCTTTCCTTCCGACTTCCCTATAGGGTGAGACAAATTTCTCCGTGAAAGCAAATATGTGTGATATTTTCTCTCAGCCAAATCTGATGAGAATAAGATTCACACAATGTTCATCCCCCTTCCTTCTTTCCCTCAATTATAATAGCTTTTCTTTTCCTCTTTGTGAGATGTAATTTCCTTTATTTTACCTCCTTTTTCTTTTTTTCCCTGTACAATCCTCTTTTCATCTCTAGTTTCTTTTTCATATTTTCATAATAAAATCAAATTATACTCTCATTCTCTAAGTATACTCATAACAGAAATATAGTTCTCAAGAGGTCTTTCCTTTTTACCTTTTTATGCTTCTCTTGAGTTCTGTGTGTGGAGATCAAATTTTTTGTTCAGTTCTGGTCTTTTCATCAGAATTCACCTATATCATTGAATGTCCATTTTCTTCCCTGAAAAATAATGCACATTTTATCTGGATAGCTTATTCTTAGCTATAATCCAAGTTCCTTTACCTTTTGGAATATCAGATTCCAGGCTCTATGATTCTTTAAGATAGATGCTGCTAGGTCCTGGGTAATCCAAATTGTGGCTCCTTGGTATTTAAATTATTTCTTTCTGGTTATCTTGTCCTTGGTGCCATTGTTCTGAAATTTAGCCATGATATTCCTTGGGGATTTAATTTTGGGTTCTCTTTCAGGAGGTGATCAGTGAATTCTTTCAATGGCTATTTTGCCTTCTGATTCTATGACATCAGGGCAGTTTTCTTTTATGATTTTCTGTAAGATAATGTCTAGGTTTTTTTTTTTTTTTCATCATGGCTTTTAGGAAGTCCAATAATCTTTAGATTGTCTCTCATAGATCTTATTTTCCAGGTCAGTTGTTTTTCCTAGGTGATATTTCACGGTTTTTTTTTTCTATTTTTTTTGTTTGTTTTTGTTTGACTGATTCTTGAAGTCTTATTGAGTCATTCACTTCCATTTTTTCAATTCTAATTTTTAGTGTATTATTTTCTTCAGTTACCTTTCTTAGCTC
Organism: Sarcophilus harrisii; assembly: GCF_902635505.1. Taxonomy (NCBI): domain Eukaryota; kingdom Metazoa; phylum Chordata; class Mammalia; order Dasyuromorphia; family Dasyuridae; genus Sarcophilus; species Sarcophilus harrisii. Next base: position 599,025,700 of record NC_045427.1, read on the forward strand.
TTTTTTTAATTGGCCAATTGATTTTTTTTCTTCGTTGCATTCTTTTACAATTTCACAAATTTTGTTTTTCATTGAACTGGTGTCTTTTTCATATCTCTTTTATAGGGCATTATATGCTTTTTCCATTCCTTCTTGCAATGATCTCAATTCATTTCCCCATTTTTCTTTTTTCTTTTAAGATCCTTTATGCAATCTTCGGAGAAAGCCTTGTGAAATGGGAACCAGTTCATGTCTCTGGGGCTTCATCTGGAGCTGATTTGCTTTTAGGAACCTCAGGGTTTGAGGTCTGTTCTTTCTCTCTCTCTCTCTCTCTCTCTCTCTCTCTCTCTCTCTCTCTTTCTCTCTCTCTCTTTCTCTCTCTCCTTCTCTCTTTCTTTCTCTCTCTCTCTCTTTCTCTCCTCTCTCTCTCTCTCTCTCTCTCTCTCTCTCTCTCTCTCTCTTTCTCGTGTGTGTGTGTGTGTGTGTGTGTGTGTGTGTAAAAGCTGTCTTTAGCAAGAGTTCTTTTTGTTTTTTATACATTTTTTTTAAGGCTTGATGCAAAGGAGCAACAGCTGCTTTAATTTGTCCTGGGGCAGTTTTGCTGATTGAGTTCCAGTTCTGGGTAATGACAGCTGGGGCCTGCAATCTTCCAGGGCTCAGTGGTTTACAATTTGTCTTTTACAAAAGGCAAATCTGCCAAACCACTTGCTTGCAACCAGGACAGAGTGACCTAAGAGGCTCACAGAAGATTCCTAGGTATAGGCATCCACAAAGCTCTGACTCCTTGCCTGGGCTCCCTGTGCTATGGTCTGAGCTCAGAGACTGTCTCCTTGCCCATATGAAACAGACCTGTTTTGAAGTTCTTCCAAGGCATCTTCTGGAAATGTGTTGTACTCCAAATACTTGGACTTTGAGTCCAAGACCAGTTTAGAGGCTCAATCTGCTGTTAGTTTAAGAGAAGGTCAGAGGAGGTCACAGAAAATTATATCTGCTCTCCGCCATCTTGGCATAATCCCCCTACATTCCTGTTTCTTGGATTCATGGGGGGGGGGGGAAGGGAGGTAGTGGGGGGGATTAGTAGATATGCATCATTATCCCTATTTGATAGATATGGAAATTGAGGTATCAAGGATTTAGATTACTAGGGCAAATTCACACATAAAATTTATGGAAAGAGCCAGGTCCAAAACAAAACTTTTTTTTTTTTTATTTTGTCTCCAAGGTGAATGGAAACATGGTTACTTATATATGCTGTGGGTCTGTTTTTATTCCTAGAGCTGCTGAAATAAGAATCATTTCCTATTTGTTTATTGGTAATTCTGATTTATTGAAGCAAAGGAAGAAGGCCTGAAATTTTTACATTCAAAAGACATTGGTGATAAATTTAAAAATGGAAACTATTCAGGGGTCTGGGTCCACAAAATTGATATGCTTTCTCTTCTTTTAGAAAAGAACAGTTACAAAAAGCCCCTAGTTATATGAAATTCCATTCCTGTTATTGGCTTAGAGAAAGAGCAGCATTCATCCTCAATGGTTCATTTCAGCCCTAAAGACAAAAAGAAAATGACTGTGGAGGGCAAAGCAATCCCTTAAGCGCCCATCTCTCCTGCCTGTTGTCCCCAAATAATCTGTAACTTTTTTTTTTCTGGTTTAAATGCTTCAAGCAGCAAAACCAGCTCTGAGGTGGCTAAATCAGAGAGCATTCCCATAGACTCAGTATCCAAGATCCAACATTTAGAGGTCATTTAATCTAAAATCTTCACTTTAGAAGTGAGGAAGATGATTTTGGGACATACTTGCTGAAAGTTATACTGGTGTTAAATGGAGGGGCTTATAACTTGAGCCCAGTTCCTCTTAACACTAAATCCAAAGCTCTACAACACACTAGCTGTTTTCACTAATATCTTTTTTATTCTTTCTCAGATCTCATATAGCACCTTGTTTTGTATCCCTTGGCTACATTTAAAAACAATACTTAGTAAGGGCAACTAGATGGTACAGTGGATAGAGCACTGGCTCTGGAATCAGGAGGACCTGAGTTCAAATTTGACCTCAAACATTCAACACTTAGTATCTGTGTAATCCTGGGAAAGTTTCTTTACCTCAATTACTTTTCCCAAAAACTCTGGTAATGATAATATTTAATACTGCTTTAAAGTTTGCAAAATGCTTTAAAAATGTTATCTCATTTGATTCTCACAATATCCTGGGAAGGTAGGTACTATAATTATACCCATTTCATAGTTAAATAAACTGAGTCAGACAGAGGTTAAATGATTTGTCCAGGTCACCCACTTGGGAAATTTCTGAAGCTGGATTTGAATTCAGATTTTCTTGACTTCAGGTATAGTACTTTAATGTGCCACTATCCTGAAAATTTACTTGCAGTCTTTCCTTTATAATTGTCTGTTTTGAGAAGACAGAATTTTGTTGTAGAAAGAATACTCAATAGGAGTCAGAAGATGGGTTTGAGTATCAGATCTTGCTGTATGATGCTCTTGTCAGAATGTCTAGAGAGTGTTTGAGGCAATATCACATTATTGAAACATTATGGGTTTTTTTGGAGGATCAGTGACCCGTGTTATTTTAAAATGATAAGCCAATTTTGAACCAAGGAGGTCCAAGCCTCCCAACACTAGAAAGTTACTGCTTCCATTCAGTAGTTCAGTGTTAGCTACTTAAGTCCTATTGGTTTACATGGAATGACACGGGAAATGGTCAACTCATTACTTTCCTAAAGGATTCTGAATAGTTACCATTTGATAATGATAATATTCACAAGGAAAGTTAAGCAGTCTTTCTCTAGTGTGATAAGATGGCTGAGTGAAAGATTTGACTGATTTCCAGTGTCCAATCTATGGAGATTTATGAGCAGCAGGGAATGGACTTGAGAAAAACCTGGTAAAAATGAGTTGCTTTTTTAAAGAAGTCTTTCTGACACTCTTGATGATTCTCCAATGATGGTAGACACACTTACGGTTTTGTCCATATCTCTGTGATTGCCTCTCTTTTGCTCTTGTTGTGTTATGGACTTAGGGAGACTGAGTCTGGTCTTTCCACAAATTCATCTGGACCAGATTTTCTGTTCTATTTCTCCAAACAAGGTAATATGTATCTGTTTAAGTATTTGTCAGGCATTTTGTTTTAGGCTCTGTGCTAGGCATCAGGGATTTTTTCCCCCAGAGAACATTTAACTCCTGACTTGAAAAAAATATTGATTGTTGGTATTAGTGGTTAAGATAACAATGACAGAAATCAAAGAAAAATAACCACTACAACGACAAGCAGCCCAGATTTAAATGTTTAAAATGCTTTCCTTATAATACTTGAAAGCTGGAGTGTAAATATTGTTATCCTTACTTAACAAATGCAGAAAATAAGCCTGATGGTTAAGTGACTGGGTCATGGTCATACGTCTACCAAGTCAGAATGTAGACACGAATTCTAAATGTTTCCCGTCTACAAGGATCAGTCTACTTTCCTTCCTACTTTCCCCCTTGCCTTCTATACCATGTTGTCTCAGCTTGTTGTTCCCAGAAACAAAGAGAATGGGATACTGGTTTCCTTTTAGCCCTGTTTTAAATCTCTGAAGAACAATTTTTAAAGTAATAGGAAAGGAATGGAAAAGGTAAAGTCATTATGTCTCTTTTTACAAACAAAGGCAAGGATAGGGTCTTGGGTGAAAATTGCTTTTTCTGTTCTAATTATTTGAAAATCTGCTTTTATGTTTACCTGTGGCTTCATGAGTGTTTTGTGAGCAAAGCAGATATTTTGGGCACCTGCCAATCTCTTAATGCATTTTTTTCAGTCTGTGAATGAAATTTTAAATTGCCCTGAAGGCAGTCCTCAGACCCTGGCAGTCTGTTCTATTATCTTTCTGTGAAAGGATCTTCTTACATCCCCAAAATAGGGGGAGAAGAAGCTTTTCCCTCTCGGAGAGGCACGAGTTGGATGCAAATATGAAAATTCTGTTTATGGAAGATATTTCTCATGGGGAAAAATAATTCTCACATACATGACTCAATGCTTATTTCTAGAAGAACAAGGAGTTCAGGAAGCAAATCTATTTCTAAATCTAAATGAAAGCTTTATTTAAAGAGTGTAATTGGAATAAATCTCTAGTGAGAAAGTGGTTAAAGTGCACAGCTGCTGGAACTGAATTCACACTCTTTTTTTCCCTATGAAATCGAGGTTAGAGAAGTGCAGCCTGCATGTATGAACAAAATGTCCGATGTCAGGGCATGTGGAGGTATCATCTTCCCCTGGCACTGTAATCACTACAACCCATTGTGCAAAACAAATGGATTTATAAAAAGAATGCTGCTTCTCAGAAGGAAGGGGGTTACCTAGGTTATGTGGCACTGAAGTTGCTGCTATTGAGCAGAAGGAAGCAAAAGGAAGTTGATTATTTAAATGGACCCCAAAGCTGCATTAAGGACTAAGCCATCAGTCCTTGGATGGTGCATTATGGATGCTTTTCCGATCAAAATTGTTAAAGTTGTTAAAGAATGGAGTCTATTGAAATTCTCTTTTTGCCTTGGTAACCCCCCTAAACATTTCCTTCCCTATTCTCTTTTGGCTTGCCTTCCTTTTGTTCATCACCCCTTCATTATGTGCCTTTTCCACCTCCCATTCATTACTCTGTTTTCTTCTTCCTATTCTTTCATTTTCTGCCCTCCTCTTTCCTCTTTTTTATTATCTTTCTTCTTTTCTTCCCTCCCACCCCTCTTCCCATTTCTTTACCCTATTTCTTCTATTTTTTATTTTTTGGTTCATGATAGAATCAGTTATTAATTAAAAATCAAAACCATATGATTCTCTCATGATTTAATGAATTCCCCCAAGCTAAGATAAAAATGATTTCTCTCTATATAGTCTGAGATTCAAACCCCTATCCTCTTTACTGTTGTGATCTGCAAGTGATTCAGTGGACTCTTCTGTATATAATTAATAGCAGACATGAAACACCTAAGTAAATAGATGCATAGGATAGACAGAGTGCCAGACCTGGAGTCACAAAGTCCTTAGATCAAATTTGGTACCAGACACTTCCAGGGTGTGTAACTGTGTGGAATTAATTAAGTGAAGACACTCTCATGGGAATATAACCTTAAATCATACCTTAATTTTGACTTGAGACTTTATAATAATAAATAGAGCTTTAGGTTAAAAAAAAAAGTACAGCTGTTTGTCCCCTCCAGTTTCCCACAATCTCTTAATTATCATTTAAGTACCTCTTTTAAAGGCAATTTATTATTTTGTTTCTGGGTTAGACTCTAAGCCCAGACTCTCCCAAATAATGGAAGAAAGGACCAGACTGGGGAGGAGTGGGGGCTTTGGGAGCTTCTGAATTCAGACTATTTAATCTTGTGCTTTGCAGTTTTTACTTTGCACTCCTTTTACTGAAAAAACACTTTGTCAGATGGAAGATGCCCTTTCTTGTAATACAGTAATAACCCCTTTCTTGCTTTTTCTTACTCTGAGTCTCTGATTGTTTTTGTGGTTGATATTGTCCCACACGTAATCGTGGCAAGTCACTTAACCTGTTTGCCTCCATTTCTTCAACTGTAAAATGGGTATAATAATAACCTCTATCTACCAGGAGTATTGTGAGGATCAAATGATGTAATAATTGTAAAATACTTGGCACATAATAAATATGATGTAAGTGATGAGGTGTGAGAATGTTACAAGTCCTGAGAAAGGACTGACACAAATAATACTGGTCAATAGCAGTAACTCAAAACTGATTCTGTTGGTCAGTAAGCTGTAGTACTCAATGCTAGGAATGACCCCTCTCCTACCACCCCTCAAACCATTATATTAGTACCTTATCTTTGCTTCTCTTTCCTATAAAATCATCTCCTTTGTTAAATTCCCTCGGAGTTAACCCTCTGTCAAGCAGCAGAATTATCTTTTTGTTTCTGGTTCTTTGCTAAATTCTCTTGGAAATTAGTCTGCTGTCAAGCAGATAATAAATCTTTGCCTCTTAACTTGGAGACTGAGTATGCGAATTCTTTCACCAAACCCATGACACCAACCAAGGGGAACCTAATCTTGTGGGGATATTTTCTGCCTCAACATTTTTAGTCTGATTAGGCTGATATGCTAATACTGTAACTTGGAGGTATAATTGAGGGGTGATAGGGTGGGGTGATTCCCATCATAAGTGTTAATTATTTCCATTCACTGTTAATTATTAATAAATAATCATTACAATAATTAATTATGATTAATCATCTATTTCCACTAATATTAATATCAAAAATCAAGAATTAACACCAACTTAATGAAATGGAGGCAATTTGGAAGTATATTTTTGCCATCTATACTTGGACCAGTTCTCCTTGGCCATTTCTACACCATGCCATGTATACTTGGGCAATCATTCTCATCTCCACTCCACTAAAACCTTGGACTTCATCCCTAGCTCTGAGACATGTGCTTTCACCTTACATTCACCAGAATGAGAACACTAAGAAATTTCCCAACCATATCCAAACCATACCATTTCCTTCCCCCTTTCCAGTTCCTACTCCCCTTTTTATATCATCTTGCCCCATTAGAATATAGGCTCCTTGAAGGCAAGCTGACAAAGATAAGACAATTATCTTCTTGCTTAGCACAATGCCTTGAACATAATTCTTGATAAATGTTCCATCTAGCTATTTATATATTAGATCTTTGCTGTCCTTTTATTTATATTGATTCTAGTTTGTTTGAACCACATATCCCCTTTTCACAAATATGAAAAGGCAGAGCAGTGGAGAGCTATGGATGCATCAACATATGAGCTTACTTTCCATTCCAAGCTCCTACACCTCTGTCTTCCCTCTCATTTGTATTGCCACTGCTACATAGTTTTTCCTGAATCCCACCTTCATTAGCTTTGGCTTGTACCTTATTTCTCAACCAGATCCACAATCTTGAGGCCCATTCTCATGAACATTCCAGACATTTTATTCTGACTAGGGAACTTTAATTCCCTTCATGAATTTTTCCTTGTCCTAGAGGCCTTTAGTTACAAATAGGGTACACTCAAGATGTTGCCCAGATTATGTACCAGCAATTAGCCCTCTAATGTGAATTGATAAAGGAATTTACCAAATGAAATAAAACACATGGTAGTGAGAGATTAAGCAGCTTGCGTGATCCTAATGCTAGTAGGAGGCAATGTGATAGCATGAAAAGAGTTGAAAATAGGAGACCTGGGATTAAAGTCTAGCTCTGTCATTTATCATTTGTTTGTGCTTGAGCAATTGACAACTCCTCTGTTAACTATTTGTAAAAGCAATCGCTTAATATTCATTTTTAAGTACCTATTATGTTCTAGGCACTGTTCTGGGTGGTGAAGAAATAGAAAAAAAAAGCAATAGTCCTTATGCTCAGAGAGAACATATTCTGTTAGGAGAACCACATACATATTACCTCCATATAAACATATACAAATATTATAGATATATATCTATAATATATATATATATGAATAAATGCATACCTCACACATATACACAAAAAATTGATAAGGTAAAATACACCTAAAGAGAAGGAATTCAAGGGGAGCAATGACATTCTGATGTCGTCTCATTTAGGAGACATCATTAGTTCTGTGTTTTGAAGGAAGCTGAAGTTTTTAAGAGACAGAGGGAAAGAGGCAGTTTATCCCAGGCATGGGAGAAAGGCTTTTGCCAAATCAATGGGTGGATTAGATGCCAGCTCTAAGTTGCTGATTCTGTGACTTGAACCTATGTCTACTTGATTCCAGAGTGGCCATTCTTTAGCCATAAGTTGAGTTGCTTTTCTGAAAACTGTTATCTCAAAATCTTCTCGTTGCCTTTGGGATTTGGTGTGCTCCCTGTATCATGAATAGACTAAGTCTCCCTTTGGCCCTCTTTTCTCTCTGCCATCTTGGTCTGTGGTTCCTACTTTGCTTATGAAGTAATAGGAAAATAACATTTTATTACCATTTCTTTTATAATACTTTTGCTAAAATGCTTCATTTCATGATTCCTCCCTTTATCCTCCCTCTTCCACTTCAAATATTGTCTTCCTCATTTGACAATTCTATTGGTTTTCAAGTCTCTGAATACCTAGTAGGTGGGGGCAAAGTCATTTGAGCCTTTCCTTTGTACTGTATTCCTTTCTTTAGCTTTGGAACAATCTACTTTGCGCTCCTAACTATGTCCTTTCTTGTGCCCTTTGGTGAAAATTTCTTCATCAGCAGGTGTTGCTACGTTAATCTCTTCTTTGCTTTTTCTATGGAGAGACCAGGTGCTGGAGTGTCAAAAAATTAAAGATTGCATTTGGTGGCAGGCTTGGTGGGTTTGTAATGTAAGATATCTCTGTGAGTTTCCAAGCTTTTAGTTATGGGATCTGATAGTCACTGTATTTCAAGTAGCAATTCTTCATCATCTATTTCACCATTCAGTTTTTCTGATTTACATCCAGTGTAAATCACTCAGTTACACCTGTCTTACTGCAGGACGATATGAGAGCACTAAAGTTACTTTCTTGTTGTTGTCTAGTAAAATTAGGTAACAACTGGATGTTAGAGTTGCAGCACCAACTGCCACCAAATAGGATCTGAAACTAAGATAATCCATTCCTGAACGTTAAGGGATCAAGAAAATGCTGCTCCCTCTCTCTAGGTTTGCTTTGTAAGCCTTCCTTGGAAATACACCACCTGAAAAGATCCTGTTTTTAGCATGAGGAGTAGAAATATGGCCAAGTGCAGTAACCTGCTAACTGTGAATTAAGCTCCCAATGAGGAGTGGGTTGATCAAGTGATTGCAGCTAGGGAGCTGGGATTATAGACTGATTTTAGAAGGGCCCTGAGTGCAAATTACCTTTCAGTTGGGAAGTGGGGAGGATCTCTATCTTAAAATGAAGAATAATGAGATGTGGTTTTAGACCCAACAGGAACAGTGAAGTTTACCCAGAAGAGAATAAGGATTAACACATGATTATGTATGAATTACCCATTAAACTGGGCTTTATGCCTTTTGAGTAGATCCAAAGTGTCTGCTGAATAGCAAAGACTACAGTTTGCCTAAGATGAAATCATACTGTGCAAATTCATACCTTTTTTATTACAATGTTACAAAAAAGATTTTCCTTCTAGGCATTTGCATTTAGCTCAAGTTTTTAATACTAATTTCTGAAAAGATGTTTAACACAAATTCTTTCGTGATGGACATATTGTAGAATCACATGGATAGAGACTGCAGGGGATTATAACAATAACAATTAATACTTATATACATTTTTTTTAAGATTTGCAAAGTGTTTTATCTCACTTAATGCTCCCCCAAAAACCTTATAAGGCAAATACAATCTCTTGTTCACAAAAAGAAAATTTTGTTGTTTAATAGTTTTCATCGTATTCTTTGTAAAGCCATTTTTTTGGCAAAGATATGAGTGGTTCTCCATTTCTTTTTCTAGCTCATTTTGCAGATAAGGAAACTGAGGCAAACAAGGTTAAGTGTCTTACCCAGGCTCATACAGCTAGTGTCTGAGATCAGATTTGGGCCTAGCAAGAGGAATATTCTTAACTCTGGGCCTGGCAATTTATTAATTGCCCCCAGAAGAGGCACAGAAATGTTGGGTGAGTTTCCTATTGTTATATAACTAGAAAGAATAAGAGACAAGATTGCATCTAAGGTTTGCATCATCTGGAACCTGTAGTGTCATTTCTAAGATAGGAGTATGGACATGAACATTCATCATTTGGTAGCTTATAGAATATTTGTCAAAGTATGCTGAAAGCAACTTGGACTGACACATAAGGGCTGATTATTCAGTGTATTTTACATCTTGGAAACTAGAAAATATTATGAATTAGGGCTTAATTTATTGTTTTGTTGTTAAGAAAGTGATGGAGAAAATGTTCATAACACAGATTAAAGTTTGCTGTGCATTTTTTTGGAGACCTAGTTGTTAAACATTTACTATCATACTATTGCTAATTTTATATTGAGATCACTTCTGAGAGCAGCTGTGAAAGTACAGCAAATCCCCCTGTAGAAATATATGCCAGTCTAATGGATATCAACTTTTGGTTAAAGTTTATTCCTCTTGTTCATTTTGGTCTAAAAATCAAGACTTTTGTTCCGTTGTTTTTAGTCTTGTCTGACTCTTTGTAACCCCATTTGAACTTTCTTGGAAAAGATACTAGAATGCTTTGCCATTTCTTTTTCTATCTCATTTTATACATGAGTAAACTGAGGCAAACAGGGTTAAGTGACTTACCCAGCATCAAACAGCTAGTAAGTGTCTGATGCCATAATAAGCTCAAGAAAATAAATCTTCCTGACTCCAAACCTGACCTTCTATTAACTGAGGCACTTTGCTTACTCCACATCAAAGAATTTTAGTTTATACCTCTTCCGGTCTATTTCTAGAGCATTATAGCTTTCACTATATTCTAGTACAAAGCTGATCAAAGCTGATTCAAAGCTGATCTTCAGAGAAACGAGTGTTGTTTACCAAGGTCCCTGATGGCTGGCCTCTGAGTTCCCCTCAAACTCCAAGATTTTGTCATTTTGTGACTTCTGTGCATCCATGCCAGTACTGTTGATATTCTGAATGACACTGGACAGAGGCCATTGCTCTAGTTAAATATTGTGAGATTTTACAGCAATCATTCTTGATTTCCATGGTGATAAAAATATTGGAATAAATTGTGTATTTGGAACCACAATATTGGAATAAATCATAGCTTCTGTTTGTTAAGGAACTAATTATACTGTGTTTATCTTGATTCACATGCTCATTGTTTTCTGAATCCAGTCATGATGTTCTGAGCCTAGAGTCAGGAAGCTCTGAGTTCAAATTACCCCTAAGACACTTAATAGTTATATAAATATGGACAAGGTACTTAATTTCTGTCTACCTCGCTTTATTCAACTATAAAATGGGTAAAATAATAGCACCTACCTTGTGGAAAGGATCAAATGAGATATTATTTATTTATTTATTTATTTATTTTGCTGGAACAATTGGGATTAAGTGACTTGCCCAAGGTCACATAGCTAGGAAGTATTGTGTCTGAGGCCAGATTTGAATTCAGGTCCTCCTGACTTCAGGGCTGGTCCTCTATTCATTGCACCATCTAGATGCCCCTGAGATATTATTTTTAAAGTGCTTAAGACATTATCTGGCACAAAGTAAGTACCAAATAAATGCTAACTCCCCCTCTCCTCCACTCTCATCTTTTAAGGGACAGCATATATCAATCTCTTCCATATAATTGTATTATAGTTTTAATATAATATTTTAATTATAATAATAGTTTTCATATAACAAAAACATAATTATTTATAATATTTTACACATAGTGAATGATTTCAAATGGATGCATAATCTTGTGATGTGGGCTCCTGTTGTGTGAGAATTTGTGTGAGTGTATTTGTGGGAGAAATTAGTGCACTTTATTTGGCTTGGGTTTTACTGCAGTTCTGGGCAAGTTAGTCCCAAGTCTCATATAATTTTTCGACATTTAGCATATTTTATTTTCCCCAAATACATGTTAAAATAAAAAATTTTAACATTTTTAGTTAAAATTTTGATTTTTAGATTTTATCCAATTCTCCTTACTCTTTCCCTTCCCTGACATGGTAAGCAAACATGCATAGGTTATACATATACAATCATATAAATTATTCTATATTAATCATTTTCTATAAGAAGAATCAAATAAAAGAAAAAGAAGGAAAATGTCTGTATTTAGTCTGTATTTAAACAATACCAGCTTTTTCTCTGAAAACAAAGAACGTTTCATCATTAGTCCTTTGGGATTGTCTTGTATCATAGTATTGTTGAGAATAACTAAGTTCTTTACAATTCTTCATCATTCAATATTGCTGTTACTGAATACCATATTCTTCTGGTTCTGTTCCCTTCACTTTGCATCAGTTAATGCAATTGTTTCAAGGTTTTTCTGAAATTATCCTGCTTCTATTTTCTTATAGGACAATAATATAAGATTTGCAAAATGCTTTATCTCATTTAATTCTTCCAACAATCCCATAAGGTGAATATAAGTATTTATTATTTCTATTTTATAGATGACAAAATAGTTGCATAGAAAAGTTAAATAAAAAAAGTGGAAAAAAAGAAAAGTGACGTTTTGTGGCCATACAACTAGTAAGAATCAGGAGTAGGCTTGAAACCCATGCTCATTACTATCTTGTCTCTCTGATCACCACCTCAAGTCCATTATGGTCCCTAGAGTCACAGGAAAACAGTTGGTGCCATGGCAACAAAGCCCATTTTATTATGACCTAGATTACAAATCAGCAAAAAGACATGCCATACAATTCATTACAAGTCTAAGGAGGGAAAGTCAGTACATACTTGTATTCTTGAGGAGCCATTTCCAACAAGTATTCATAATACCTAGAAAACTCATGGTCATGCTAGTTCACACCTGGTCACTTCTGGGGCAGTTTGTGGTATTTTGGGTAAAGAGGAAGCAGATTTTCTTATCTGCTACTCTTGGCTGTAGAGGTCTGAATCTCTTGTCTTTTGGATGTCCTTGCTTGTGAACTAGGGTTAAATAAAAGCAAAACATCAGGATTAAATGTGACTGCTTCTTTAGAATTGAAATCGATGCTTATTCTAAAAATGGCTTGACTAATGTCAAGAAAGGGAAAATGTAGTGACATTCTTTCAATGCCTCCCACCTTCAACAAACTCTTTCTCTAGAGATAGCATATGGAAGATGGATTAGTCTTATTCTGTTTGATTCCAAGGGAAAGAACGAGGAGCGTTGTTCAAAAGGCAAAGAGAAGGATATGTGGGCTTGATGAAAAAATAGAAAATAAGTTTTTCTAATGATTAGGGCATTGCCCTCCCTGACATGGTAACAATCATGTTTAGGTTATATACATGCAATCACATAAATCATTTCCATATTAGCCATTTTGTATGAGAAGACTCAAATAAAAAGAAAGTGGAAAAATAACACCAAATACAAGCAATATCAGCATCTCTGATGCTTATTGTTCTGTGACCTTGAGATAGTAACTGAACCTCCCTGAGTCTCAGATTTCCCCTAGGCGTTGTTAAACTAGATAACCTCTGACATTTCCTTTAGCTTCAGGTCTATGATCTCACAATCCCTCACTAGAGATCCTTAGAGAGAGACTGGATCCCAACCCATCCCAATGTGTGTTGGAGGGACTTTCTTTTCCCAGTATCATTCACCTGGAACAATCCTCCTAATTACAAAGTTTCCTGATTCTTTGATTCAGATGAGAGCTTGTCTAAAGCCACCTTTTTTTTTTTTTTTTGTTTGTTTGTTTTTTCTCACAGAAAAACCCTTGGAGTTTCCCATCCTGGAGGTCCTTAGCTGCTATTTTATTTTACCTTTCAGTGAATGGTCATAGATTCTGACTCTATTAATTGGGGTCATCTACTGCTCACCTTGGCAATTGGGGGAAGGAGTTCTTCCCATATTAAATGGGAAGACAGTGTTCTTTCTGAGGATTACGACCCAATTCTTCGGGGACTTTTGGGTCACCTTATTTCTTCCTAGGTTCATTCCCATGAGTCTTTGGGACACATTATGCAAATTATATATATATAGAAACAGAGCTCCAGCAACCATCATGGGGAAGAAATAAATGAATGAACTAGTGACTATAATTTTCTTTTCAATATATCCACTGTTTTCTTATCACTATTTCTTAACAAGAAAATATTCTTATTTATTTTCTACTTAATCTCCTTGGAGGTCAAATTAACAATTTTATGGCTTTCTTGTTCCTGGATATCACATGAATAATTCAGAGATGGACTATTCACCTTGTTCTCACTTCTCCCATATGATTAAGAATAAATGAGGGCAGTGTTCTGTATGGTCCATTCTCTGGCCCTGTCTAGATTTTTAGGTTCAGTTTATTTCCTAGCACTTCCTAATATTAAGAGCTTCATGTTTCCTGATCACCTGCTGGGTGTCTGTGCCCATATATTCTTTTCTCCTAACATAATTAATAATTTAGTTATCAGAGCTCCTGTAGCAAGTGACATATATGTGCAGATGCAAAGTGTTATACAATGTTTAATTATGCAAGTAGGGGTATTTGGAATTAAAGAGAATTCAACTGAATTTTACAAATACTTATTAAGTATACTGTGCTTATTGTGAGAAAGATAGGGAAGATAAATGCATTTTATCCCAAAGTAATCCAGAGAGGTTAGGTTTGTGGTATATAGTGGCATTAAGATTATTTCTGAATAATTCAGTTTATGCTTTTGAAATGCCATTTTTTCAAAGTGTTTTCACATATAGCAATAGTGTAAGTGAGTCAGGAAAAGTCTTTGACACACATTTCAGTCAATCCACAAGCTCACTTTATTATGTTCCAGGTACTGTGCTAAAGCAATGTGTATATGTAGAAAGGCACAAACATGGTCCCTGCCAGCAAGGAACTCTCCAGAAAGCCTGCTGGGAGCAGTCTCATGGGGGACATAGTGCACACGCGTGACATTAAGTCACAGACATGTTATGGGACTGGTCTAGGGACACATTGCTAGCTTGCAATACTAAAACTTAGGACTCATGACTTCTAAAAATATAGAAAGAGCCCAGATAAGATTGCTTTCATGACAAATATACTTCTCTAATAAACTGGCAAATTCTGAATCCCTTGCCAAGTAGGAGAGCAATTAAGCTAGAATTATAAGGTGAATCTTTCCTATTGGTTACAGAGAGTTTCATGTAGTAAATTTGATCAATCAAGTGATTGCAAAGTTAGCTGATGCTCTTATCTTTTATTAAAATTGTTTTCAGAGGCTCTACAGCTGGGAATTTGCCCAGTTATGGAGCTAAGGCAGACAGAGACCAGGCAGGCTTTCTGTGAGCTCTGTCTCCTGTCTCTGGTCCTCCAGGGGCCTTTCCCAAGCTGTTGGATTCCAGTAACTCCTTGCCAGGTATGCAGATTACACTTTCTGAATTGGAATTTCAGGCACATCCTCCACAGGAAATACTGGATTTTTCCTGCTGCCTTTTACACCTTGCAGTTTTCTAACATCAGGCTTGTCAGAAGCCCCTGCTTAGAATAAAGGGCCATAAATCATGGCTAACCTGGTTGAATTAGCTCTCCTCTGAAGGAGTGCACAAGACAGGATTTCATCTGCTTTTCAGCGTGGCAACCTAGGAGGCATGTTGCATCAGCGCTATAAATCAGGGCTGAAGCAGGAGATAGCAAAATGACAGCAGGACAATTATCATCTCGAAAATAAGAAATGCAAATTTCCTTCCTCTCAGCTGGATGGGAACCAGTGGACTTATTCTATGATGTTGATCAATGACTTTAATCTACACCCTCCAGCAGTTCATAATATTCATGTGCCACCTGTCGGCCTCTTCTGCCTTTTGGGTCAAACTGAGCCATCTTTTATATTTCCCTAGGTAAGGAGTGGAGAGAATTGGTTGAGAGAAAGGCTGTTGTGGATGCTTGGAAGAAAACCCCACTAGGTTAATGCTAATGGGCACCGGTACAGGTATATCAGCTCACAGACATAATTCCAAGAAATAAACTTTTCTCTGACTGGGCAGACTCCACCTGTGAAAGCAAGATTATCTAGCAGCAGTTGGGAATGTCAGAAGGTTATAATCATAATCTTCCACTCTGGGCTTTCTCCTGACCTTACTGCTTTCAAGATCTTGAAGCTTCCATTTCATGGACTGAAATATATTAAATAGGGGGTAGAAACAGTAGAAAAAGCTCTGAATTTGGAGTTAGAGAACTTGGGTTTAAATTCTAGATCCACTGCTCGCTATCTGTGTGATTGCGTGTAAGTCATTTTTCTTTTTGGAGCATCAATTTTCTCTTCTGTAAAATGAGATTTCACTAGATAACTGTTCTGTAACAGCCCAGTGAAAGAATGTTGACTCTGATTTTTTGAGAATCTACATCCAAATCCCACCCTTTGTTAATTATTGTGTAGGTGCCATTGGGTCCATTATTTAAACTCTTACAAGCTTCAGTTTTCATACCTGTAAAATTAGAAGGTTGGGCTAGGGGGCCTTCCAGGTCCTGACCACTATAGATCTATGAAGATTTGGTTCTAAGATTTGTGAAGGAGAAGCAGAGTAATCAGGTATGAAATACAGAGTGGGCAATGTCCAATGGCCTACTTGAAGGTTTTGTGACACAGATGTTAAAAGACATTATTAACTATGTGATGCTGATTTCCTATAGAAGATTTACAAAAGACAGTAGTTGCAAGTTACAAGAAGACAGAATGAGAAAGAAGGCCTAAAAAGGTTGAGATTTCTTTTTCTTTCTTTCTTTCTTTCTTTTTTTCTTTCTTTCTTTCTCTTCTCTTCTCTTCTCTTCTCTTCTCTTCTCTTCTCTTCTCTTCTCTTCTCTTCTCTTCTCTTCTCCTCCTTCTCTTCCCTTTTCCTTTCCCTCCTTCCCTTCTTCCTTTCCCTTGCCTTTCCTTTGCCTTTTCTTTCCTTGCCTTGCCTTTTCTCTCCTTTCTTTTCTTTTCTTTTTTTTCTGTTTTCCTTGCTTTCTTCAACTGTAATGAGGATAGTAATAGCACCCCACCTCCCATAGTAGTTGTGAGAACTGAATTAAATTATATTTATAAAGTACTTTGCACAGTACCTAGAACACAATAGGCCCTTTATAAATGCTTAACTCTTTCCTTCCTTTATTTTTAGGCAGAATGGATGTTTTTGTTCATATATGACAGATAAACGAAACAGAGTCAGAATTTAAAGTGACTCTCACATAGCAAACAAATGGCAAAGCTGAACTTTATGACTTAAAGTTTAGAAGAGGGAGCCAAAATGGCTGTAGAAGTGGGAAGAAGCAGGATCATAATGTTATAGTTTTAGACTTTGAGAGGATTTTAAGGGATAGCTAGGCTAATCCTTTCATTAGGAAAATGAGAGATAAAGGGACTTGGTCAAGAAAGAAAAAAAAGGAAGGAAATAAGTATTTATTACTATCTATCACTATGTTCCTGGCACTGTGTTGAACCCTTTACAACCATTTTGTTTGATCACAACAATTCTATGAGGTAGGTGCTATTATTATCCCTCTTTTTCAGCTGAGGAAGCTGAGGCAGATTTAGGTAAAGTGACTTACCCAGGATCACACAGTCATAAGTGTCTGATGCTGGATTTGAACTTCCTGACTCTATTCACTGTATTATCTGGCTGGCTCCAGGATCACCCAGGACTGACTCCCAACTCATGCTATATACCGTGAGTTGGGAGTCAGTTATATACCATGAGTTGGGAGTCAGTCCTTGGTGCTCTGCTCCAAATCCTGCCCTCTTTCCACTGTCTTATGAGAGGAATTGATAAGTATTTATGTCACATAGAGGCAGGAGTGATTAAATCAAGGATTGCCACCTGCCTGTAGCAACAGTAACAAAGATGGTTAAGACAGTTGGGATGCAGAATGTAATGTATGCTCACTCTCTGTCACAGAAAAACCCAAATCCTTTCATCAGTTTTCTGAGAATTAAAGAAAGGAGGGGCACATCTTATCCCAGCTATAAATTACATTAGAAATTTAAAAATTTTTGATTAAAAAGAGCATTTGCTAACCTCCTGCCGACAACAGGCAAATAGACTGAGTAGACACATTATTTTGCATGCAGGGGGCTGGGAAGCCTGTATACCTGTACAGGCACATTCAGTTCACACTACTTAGACACAGGACACAGGACACAGGACTAAAGAGGCAAAGTAGCTCACAAGGGGAGGCTTTATAGGTGTTAAATGGATATTCTGACCAGGGAAAGTTTCAGTAGAAATCTGGTCTCCCAAATTTCCATGAAGAACTGAAACTCAGGAAAAAAACATTAGGCAAAGTTGTTTTTCTAATCTTTCTCACAGAATCTGGAAGTCAGAAATCTCAGGGTCATTAAGTTCAGCCTATCCAAGAAAGGCTTTCCTATTTTCACATCCTTGATAAACAATTCTTTCCCCTTTACCTGAAGACCTTCAAAAGGTCACTTCTCCCATGAGAATCCATTCTGCTTTTCTAAATTTTAGGAAAAATTATCTTTAACATCAAGTCTAAATTTGTCTCTACAATTTCTACCCATTCTAGAATGATTACAATATCTCTTCTAAGTGACATGCCTTCAAAGAGTTAAGCCAGCTATTATATATTTCCTGAGTCTCCTCAAATCTCCAGGTACTTAAATCTTCGTATGATGTAGACTCAAGTTTTTCCACCTTCATGGCTACCCCCTTTTGGACAATCTCCACTTTTTAAAACTGTGTAATCCTGAGCAAGTCACCTAACCCTGTTTGCCTCAGTTACTAACCTGTAAAATGATCTGGAGAAGGAAATGGCAAATCACAACACTATCTTTTCCAAGAAAAACTTGATGGGCTCACAAAGAGTTAGTCATTACTGAAATGACTGAACAACAACATAGTACTATCTAGTTATGCAAGATCTATTTCTTGATTACATATCTTCTAATGATTGTAAATAGTTTCTTGTATCTAAGTCTCTCCTAAATCTGAAAGTATGAAGGGATTCTGTCAGCCTTCTAAGTCACCTTCAGCATTTAGCCTGGTATTGCCAGCTATCCAACAGATAATGTGCTGAATTTAATTGCATTTACCATATTCTATAAATATAGACTTTAAGGACATCCAGGAAAGGGTGGAGAACTAAGAGGAACCCAAAAATTTTCTGAAGAGACTGCTTCATGGCTGTAGTGAATGAATGGATTTAGAGCTGGGAGAGATCTTTGAAGTCTTGCTAGTTCAATTTCCTCATTTGAAATATGAAGAATCAAATACCTAGGAAAGTACAATGATATTCTTGAGAAAAAGAGATACAAGTGGCAGAAAAGGATATTAATCCAGGTCCTCTGATTTGAGATCCCGGACTCTTTCTACCATATTACCTTACATTCTATTGCTTTATTCTTACTGAAATTCAAAGACCATGGCTCTTACCTCTTCATAAGACCCTCAATTAAATGTGTTCTTTTGTCAGCCATTTTCTTAGTAAGACAATGGAAATATAACACTAAGGATATGGCCTAGATGTCTCTAGAATGGTAAAGGAGAATGTTTTAGGAGAATGGTGATGAAAATTAAATCATTTTAGAGCTATAGAAGCTGTTTTCTCAGCCTATTGAAACATTTATTAAGTGGAGTGCTAATACACTTGATCAGAAAGATGCTAATGTGGCGCTAATGGAATTTTTCAAAATCTAGCTGGGTCTTGTCCTAATACAGTTTCTTACCTACCCTTTCCTCCTCCGTGAAATACCAAAATCTGATTTAGAATGACCTCTCTGTATGAGGAAAGCAAACAAAATACTAATAGAGACAGGGAAACTATGACTAATTAGGATTTGAAGAGGAAATTATAGGCAAGAATCCTTTCAAAATGTAGAAGAATAGACCTCACTATGAATACCCCAGTGAAACAAAGCTGGTTTTCAAGGGGACTAAGAAATCAAATTAATATAGTGCTGTAAAACTTTCACAGCATTTTTCATTAGCCTTACAGATTCAGAGCTGGAAGGACCTAGAGATTATCTGTTTCAACCCTTTCATGTTCTTGATGAGGTCACTGTGGACAATGAAGTTATGCGATTAGCCTGAGGTCACTCAGGTAATATAAAGGGTCAGAGTCACTATGTGAGCCCAATATTCCGACTTCAAATCCACAGTCTTCAAGATACTATCATTACTTTCTGCCCCATAGCAACATCGGGAGCCTCAATAGTCAGACAAGTTAAATAACTGTATGACTGTAAATGTTAAATGACTGTATGATTTTTATTGATACAGATATATCTATTTTGTTATCTTGAACTGTTATTTAAAGTGTTTGTTCACATTAAATATTCTGTGTATTCTTTACTCATATGAGAAAAAGGTTGGCGTAATGGGGAGAGTGGAGGCTGGGAGAACAGATCATCATTCCCACATTCTATCAGTGGGAAACAGTTAGTGAAAATACATGGAGTTGGGAACTGTTATCCAACATGGTCTTCCTTAAATGCATGTTTGAAATTGTCACTCCTTTTTTACTCAATAAACTTTAGTGGCTCCCAATTACCCCAGAATCAAATATAAAGTAAAATATGAACATTTTCTATTTGTCATTTAAAGCTTTTCACAATATATCTACTTTTCACTTTTATAGCTTTCTAACACTTTATTGCCCTTTCACCTAGTCTACAGTCCAGTGACAATAGGTCCTTTAAATTCCTAGACATTGACTTCTGACCTGCAAATGTACCTTAAGGAAACTTGAGCTTATCTAGCTATCCTACAGCTGAGCTCTCCTAATTTTGCTACCTCTTCCCATTAGAATTAGTGCTCATTTAGAATAGATATATTATTGTGCTTTTCAGTTTTTCAAAGCACTTATCACAGTGGCTGGCAATAGCAAGTATTTAATGAATTTTTTCTACCTATTCCTTCATTTTGAGTCAAGAAGGAGGAAGGAACTACAGAGTTCAAATAAAGTTTATTTTCAGAACATTTGGGTAAATTCAGGCAAGTCAATTGATTTCTCTGCAACTGTTTCCTCATCTGTACCATGCATGAGATTGCTGAATAAGATGATCTCTATGGGCTCTTTCTGCTCTCAAACCTTATGAATCTATGGTTATACATATACATTCATAGAGTTTATGAGAACACACCTAGGTTTTTATTAGGCTCAATGGAAGCCATTTTTAGGTAGGGAGTCCAGAATGAACATGGTGCATGTGGTCATGGGACAGTGGAAAAACTAGTGGAGTCTAAAGAGGGGTGGGGAAGATTTCCATTTGTGAATTACTGATAGATTAGCTTAGATATAAAGGGTGGCACAAAGTATGGTGAATATTAAAAGCTGCTGAAAGAGTTTTGGAATTGATTCCATAGGAAATAAAATGTAGTTTTGTATAAAACAGAAAAGCTCAGAAAAGATCAATGGAAAAGTTCAAAAGAGACAAGGATGATAGTATTATTCTCATCAGGTCCTTTCTTTTTGAAAACTCATCATATACTACTTTATATGTCAAATCCAATCCATCAATTCTTGGTTTTTGTGAAATTACATCAGAAAAACCATTCAGGTGTCTCCTTCCTCATCTCTGCCCTTCTTCCAACTTCTTTTGTTGTTCTTCTTGTTTAATTGTTTTCAGTCTTGTCTGACTCTTCTTGATTCCACTTGGAGTTTTCTTCACATGGATACTAGAGTGGTTTTCCATTTCCTTTTTCAGCTCATTTTACAGATGAGGAAACTGAGGTAAACAGAGTTAAGTGACTTGCCCAGGGTCACACAGCTAGGAAGTGTCTGAGGACAAATTTGAATTCAGGTCTTTCTGACTCTAGACCCAGTGCTCTGTCCAACATGATGCCCAGCTGCCCCGGTTTCCTCGTTTTCCTTCAAATCTAAGTTAATATTCTGCCTTTTGCAAGAAGGAGATGTTCCATCTCTTTAAAGCTAGTGCTTTCTTTCTCTCTGAAAGCACTCCAGTTTATTTTAGATGTATCTTATTTGTGCGTAGTTGTTTGTATGTTATTTCCTCTATTGGATTATAAGCTGCTTGAGGGTAGGGATTGTTATTAAGCATATTTTATACCTTAGAACTTTTCAAAAGTACTTAGTGCATAAAAGGTGCTCAAAAAGTGCTTGTGGAATCTACTTGCCTTGGTGCTGGAGATGGAGTGAAATTTGGAAATTTTGGGGGGAATCTAAATGGTTATCTGTTTCAACCTCCTTTACAGTAATGTTAATTGAATTTCCCAAGTTTATACATGTGGGTAGTTGCATAATCAGAATTCAAACCCAATCCTTCTGATTCTAGACCCAATACCTTTTCTACCATATCATGCTCCTTTTTTGCATTCATTCCTGTGATACTGATGAATGGGTGCTATCAGTGAAAGGAAACTGATTCTGCAGGGGTTAATTTGCATTGATTCTCCCAGAATTATAACCACTTTTTAGTTTAGAGCATGGGGACTTAGTGAGATTTTCTTGCATATACATCCATTCATTTGTCTGATTCTTTTGGTATATTTCATCATCTTCCACAATTTACTGTCACCTACATGAGAGAGCACAATACTTGTAGACAGGGATTTGCTACTACAGAGCCCAGCTCAGTCCTGTGAGAATAGAGTAAATATTTCTTGTTGATGATGAAGTTAGTGGGTATGGAAATCATTCTCATGTATGGAATGATATCTTCTCTCACTTAAATCCCTATATTTGTGCTCCCATTGAGAACATTGCCTAGGTATATCAAAACAGTCTCAGGCAGCCTCTTCCCCCAGAGAAAGAGCACAGATACACTGATATGGACAGTCAGAATGATTAATGTCTCCTACTGCAGGGGAATTCTACTAATCTTGTATTTAGCCTTATCTGACATGCTCATGATTATTCAAAGATAGTTGGGGCTTACCTCTAATAGAGCATCTTAACTCCATCTACCTTCGGCAAAATCTCATAGCCTTCTAAAATGTATAGAACATGTGCTGTTCAGACTATTATTTGGAGAAAGACAATATTGTGACAGCAGTTATTTGAATAGAAATTCACTTCCTTGGACAAGGTAGGAAGCCAATAAATGACAGTGAAGAAGTTGTACATGTCTTCCTGTATCCTTTCTGTATGAGTAAATATTTCCACATGGTTGGTCTATTATTTAATAAGATTTTAACTGGAATAAAGTATGTCTGTGATTATATCTCTTCAAGTTCCAAGTTGAATACTGATTTTTATGGGAATAATCAGAAACACTAACACCACACATCAGTCTTAGAGAAGAAACTCTATTAGAGATTAGCAATATCCTTTGACTTTATGGCACAGAAATATTTTGTTCAATTTCTCGGGAACAACTAGAGAATGTTTGTGTCCATACTCATGTTTGGAATGGAATCATCTGTCCTAAGCCATTTAGTTTTTAGAGTACACTTTCTATTTTTTATCTGCAAAATCTGGTAGAGCAAACCATATTGCAAGTGTAGCTTAGAGTCAAGGAAAGAAACATCAACTTTCAGTCCTAGGAAGCTTGTATTCTTTTTTTACCAGAGTAAAACTATAATTTCCATAGGAAATGGAAATAGTGATAGAGAAAATAAGATAGTGATAAAAGAAAAAAAGAGGAATGATAGAAGCAATAAAATGCTAATTAAAATGAGACAATGAATTACTTCATTGATGAAGAGACAGATGTGGGTATATAGGGAACTCAATCAACTTAGATTTTTAAAAATAAAAGTAACGAACATGGAAACAAAAGGAATGAATAGAGATATCAAGAGAGAAAAAAAATCATTAATGAAGCTGGACTGTTTAGGAAAACTAAGCACAAATTACCTCCCTCCTTCCCCTTCCCCAATCCGTCCTCATAGCAATATTGGGGAAGAGAGTAAAATCAAAGAAGGGAGAGAACTATTGAATGATTAGGATGATAAATATAATGACAAAATAGAGAATGTAGAGACCTACAGTTCTAATTTATCATCAAGTTTGTCTACCAGGAGAATGAAATTTAGACTAGAAGGGATGGAACAAAAGTAGCAAATCAAAAGTTGATATAGGTGGTAAATAAGAAGATGGTAAAAGGACATCATCTTCTCTTGATGAGTTAAAATCATTAGATCCATATAAATTGTATACTGAGATATTAAAGAAGTTGGTGCATGTGAAAGATGATTTAAGTGATCTTTGAAAGAATGTAAAGGAAAAAGTCTTGGAGAAATACATGGTGATTTTCAAAAAAGGGAAGAGAATGGAAACTGTAAATTACAGGACGGAAAATCTGGTTTTGATTCCTGAGGGAAGTCCAAAGAATGTTATAAATGTGAAAGTGAATAAACATCTAGAAAAGGAAGTGATAATAAAGAAGTTTCATTAGAACACCTATTTTCAGATTAATATTATTTCCTTTTACAAAAGGCTATGTAACTCTGTGTGAGTCCCCTAACTTTTCAGAATTCTAGGCAACTCCCAAAAATTATGTATTGCAGAGAAAGTGATGATCCACATTGGTCAAAAAGGAAGAGTTCCCTATAATAATAAAATTATAGATTAGTCTTTATCCCAATCCCTGTGCTAAGTTGATGTGGAATTGATAATGCTTTAGATAGAGTCTACCTGAATTTTACTGAAAGATTTGATAATATCATGCTATTCTTACGGACAAGAAGAATTATGTGAGCAAGTAAATAATGTAGTTAGAAGATTTGAAACTGTTAGAATAGTTATGCCCAAGTAATGGTCATCAATAATTTAATGAAAATGACCTTCAGTAAGGTTCCTAAAAAGTATATAAATTTGTTTTTGTGCTGTTTCATATATTTGTCAGTGACTTGGGATGCTCATCAAATCTGAAGGTACCACAAAAGTCTAAGGTTGGTCAATATTACCCCACATGACAGAATCAGAATTTACATATTTTATTAACCATAACTTTTAACTGACTCAAATAAGATGAAATTAAATAAAGATCAATGTAAAATCTTCTACTTGGATTCAAAAAGTTGGGTTTACAAGTACAAGGTGAAGGTAAGAATTGTCAGAAATTCATCTGAAGAAGATCTGGATTTTTTTAGTGTATTGCAATAATACTCAATTTGGGACAGTTATTAATATCCCCATTTTGCTGACAAGGAAATTGAGGTTCAGAGAAATTAAATGATTTGCTTGTGATCTCTTAAACCCACTCTGTTCATCAAGGAATGGTAAACAGGCTGAACCACTCACTAAGAGGCAAGGTAGGTAGGGGACTAATAAAGGTAATGGCAGGCAAAGGTTTCCTATAAGATTTGATTTCAGAATTGCTTGTCCTTAATTACCTCTCATTGAAATTCTACCAACAGTGTTGTGGATCTTTAGTTTGAAGCTTTTGTCTCTGTGGAAATGAAAATAACTTCTAAAAGGAGTAATACTATAAACCTTAAGGGTCATTCATACTTCATTGTGAATGAATGTATGTGCATTTAAGTGGTCATTAGGGAACTGAGTAGCCTGGTAATCATGTCTGCACTCAAACCTAGTGTGAATTGTATTGTAAACTTATGTATCCTGGGCTCACAAATTCAGAAAAAATATAGAAAGGGTTCCTACTAAAAAAAGACTTAACAGGTCCCCGAGCAGTCATTTCAAGGATATCATCAAAGCAACACAAAATGGCCTTTGTTGTTTTAGGACTTGGGGATGAGAGGTCATGTAGGATATCTAGAAAAGGAGGGAGGAAGATTTGCCCACTTCATGATTATAAAGACTGTGATTTCTACTCCGGAGGAGGCTGTTTATTACATATGAAATGTAAAAGAAATTTAAGACTCTGATTTTGTTGGGGGAAAAAAACATTTTGGGTGTGAATTGATTCTCTTCTTAGGTTTATACCCTTCATTTCTTGATATAAGGAGATATTCAGCTATAGCATTTGATTAAACAGCTTTAGGAAAAAACTTCAAAAACAAACAAAAACTCACCTCTTCCATGAAGACTGCTATGATCACCTCAGTCCATTGTGATCTCATCCCTTCTATAATTCTTAGACCTTTCTCTTTCCTGCCTCTGCATGTGTATGATTGAGTGTGTATGTTTATGTGTATATGTGTGTACACATGTGCACATATAGGGAAAGGGAAGCTAGTACCATATTAAGATTTCATTTGATTTATGGGTTTTGTCAGTGTTTTTTGTACATTATATTAGTCACATCCTCTATTGCCTAAAACACACACACACACACACACACACACACACACACACACAAATACATCTACACCCACATTCACACACACCATTAAGTAAAGAAAAATAATTCAAACTAACCAAGGAATATAGTGAAGTGCCAAGAGAGCTGGATGACTTGAGTTCATATCTTGATTCTGTTTTTTTGTTATTTGTATGGTCAAATCCATTTTCTGTATTTTTTTTTACCATCCAAAATGAGAAAGTTGTATTACATTATACCTGAGATCCCTTCTAGTTTTAAATTTATCATTTAGAAGCTAAAATCACTACACCTGAAATCTCATGTATTATTCATTCCACACATATAGTTCCATCTTTCTCTAATAACTGAGGTGATGTTAATTTGGTCTGTTGTTTGGGTGAAAATCGTCATTGGCTTTAATTCTGAGTCCAGTTTGCCTTTAGTATGTTTTCATGTTTCTTATTGAATAGTTTTAATTTTTTGAACCTATCATGTAATGTTTATCATATACTACTTTAAAAGATAATATATGGAAAAAATGTCTTAAATCTATGATTCAAAGGGTTAAGATCTCACTTGATTGAAGCTCTTTTTGTATTTTGCTTCTGCCTGCCTGATATATCTTTCAAGAAGGTAGTTAATCTAGGCCTTTTTTCACATAATCACAGAATCACAGAATTGGAAAAGACATCAGATATCAACTAATTTAACTTTATATAACTGAGAGTCCCTTAGTGGCAAAATAATCTCTAATACATGATTATTCAGTCTTGATTTGAAGATCTCTATTAAGAGGGAGCACACTATTTCCCAAAGTACCCAATTCCACT
The DNA here is from genome assembly GCF_902635505.1 of Sarcophilus harrisii. Taxonomy (NCBI): domain Eukaryota; kingdom Metazoa; phylum Chordata; class Mammalia; order Dasyuromorphia; family Dasyuridae; genus Sarcophilus; species Sarcophilus harrisii. The sequence goes on from NC_045427.1 coordinate 599,052,192, forward strand.
TTTCTTTTACAATATAATGTATAGGAAGTTTTTCCTTAAATCAAAGGAATCTGACCTTCAATTCCATTTGTTATTCTGGACTTTATTCTTCATCCTTGCCCCTCCCAGGATCTAGTAGTCAAAAGGACTGCCCCATGTTACACTGTATGTCTAGATATTTGAGAACAATTATCAAAAGAGAACAAGGCATATAAGTACAGTAAAACTTAATTCTGGGTTGATATGGATGAGCCATATTTATCAGCCAGGATTAGTCTTCACAGAGGAAAACCCATCCATGAAATCAAAGTTGACATAGTAGGTCATGAATGTTGTCCTCCATGTTCAATTCACTGGAAAAATAAAGGAAGTTGGTAATAACCTCTTAGCTAGGAGGTGACATAATGATTTATGACTTAAAGTTTACCACATTATCTCAACTAAGTAATGGAAGTACTATTTTCACTATTTTATACATGAAGAAATTTGAGCATCAGTGAGATCAAGTGCAAGACTTGCACAAAGTCATACAGCTGGCAAGTGACAAAGCTGTTGAACAAACTTAGGTTTCAGACTGTCCAGTTTTTCACAACACAACAGCTGCTTCTGTACTAGTCATTGGCTTCCCATGCGGCTTCTTTGAACCATGTAATTTAATACCTTTCAGATCCAGCAGTCATGAGGGTCCCAATATACACAAGGAAAGGCTGGTGGAGCAAATGAAGCATTTTCCTTGTATTTGATGGAAACCTTTTCTTCCAGCTCCTCCCTTCTGACCCAGGAACCTGTGTAATGTTTCCATGGCAAATGTATTTCTCAGCTAAGTAAGCAAAGTAATTACAGTGATTGAAGCTTTAATATTTTATTAATGAAGGAGGCTGCAGGAAGACTGAGGTACTGAAGGGTATCAGTGAGACTATGAATATTGATGTGGTGAGTGCTTTTTAGATTTTCATAAATCTCACTATCCTAGAAACCAGACTGATTCTGCTAGAAGCAATCTTACTTTTTACAACTTTAGAGGGGTTAGAGAGTTGGATTAATTCAGTAAGTTGGCTTTTTTATATGCTTTTTTGTTTTTTTGCAATTTGATCAAAATTATGATTTTATTGGTCAACAGGAAGTCCAGTGAGGAAATTGCACCTTCTCTGAATATAAATCTGTTTTAAAGAGGTGCTTGGAGCAATAATATGTTAAGTGACTTGCCCAGGGTCACACAGCTAATTTATATCAGAGCAAGGATTTTAATCTAGATTTAGCTGACCCCCAAGGCTGGGTGTTTATCCACTACACTCGGGGGTTTTCAAAACTACAGCCAGAGGCCTGTAGACTGCTTTTATAATGCCTGAAAGTTGAGAATAATTTTTACATTTTAAAATATTATTTTTCATTAAAAATATAAAAATAGTTCTCAACTCATGGGCTGTATAAAAATAGGCCCAAGAAAAAAGATTTGACCATAGTTTGCCTACTTCTGCACTAAAGCACAAGATAACTCACTGGACTCCATGTTTCCTTAAAGAATTATAAGAGAATTATAGAGTACCTATTGAGGTTTTTCCAGAAAGCCTCTTACAGACTGAGTTCAAATGTTTTAAGAGATAAAAGTAAAGAAGCCAAGTATCTTTTCCAATTCTTCAATGGCTCCTTGACAAACCACTCTTCAGCTTGGGGTTCCTGATCCTGTGGAATTAAGAAGATGCATATAACTAACAAGTTAATTAAAGAGTTAGATAAACTCTGTCAGGGAAGACAAATAGCATTTCTCACTCCATTTTATTCTGTCAGATATTCATTCCTATACCTTCTCCTCTCTTTCCATTTTTCTTTTCAGAAAGCCTGATGATGCACTGGATCAAAGATTGGGTCTACAGTCAGGAATATCTGAATTTGGATCTAGGGTCAGACACTTACTAGCTATGTAACCCTGGGCAAGTGCCTCCCTCAGTTTCCTCAATCATAAAGTGGTTATGATAGTAACATCAACCTCCCTGTGGTGTTTAGAGGATCGAATGAAATAATTGTAAAATATTTAGCACAGTACCTGGCACATAGAAGGCACGTATTCCTTTTTTTTTCCCCCTTCCTTTCATCTTTCTCTTTCTTTAAGACATTTACTTGACATAAAATGTAAATGAAACTTTCAAGGTTATTTAGTCCATTTAATCCACTGTAGATAATGAAATAGAGACCTAGATGATCAAGATTTGGGAGGCAAAGTTGGGATTAGAACTCCATTCTCTTGATTCTCAGACTAGTACTTCATTAGTGACATTGAATTTGAAACTCTGCCACAAGATCTCCCCACAGCTTTGCAAAGCAGCCTGATTTCCATTACTTTATCCAAGGGAGATCATTATATGTACATCTCCAACAACAATCTCTTTTTTGCTGAATTGAAAAGAAGTAAGAAAACCAATTTGGAGAGGACTAGTTTGAGTTCTTGTTTTTCTGAACTTTTAATTCCTTAAAGGAAGGGTTTAAATAATCAATCCAGTTTTATTGATGGCTACTTAAAACAACGGCTGTCTGCTTTTAACAAAGGTGTTTATAAGGCATATTTTTGTGATGCCTCATAAACATGATATTATCCTGATGGGAAGGGCATAAAAGTATATTATCAGCTACTAATGATAAATTAATGGACAAAAATCACATCATTAACACATCCTCCTCTGCTTCCATAGTTTTCCATAAACTCATTTACTTATTTACTGCTGTTTTATTTTAAAGAAGATTGATTAAAGTACTTTGACTAGCATCTGACTAATCAAAGGAAGAAATATTTAAAAACTCCTTTAAAGAAGCATTTCAGAGAGTTGCTTAGCCTTTTGGTCATGGGAAACTAAGGAAGAATGGGAGTTGGGAAAAGCAAGTGGGATGGCTTTTTTTTTTTTAATGCAGGAAAGTGACGAAAGTTAAAGACAATCATTTGTTTATCTTTTTCTTTCAACATAGTTAAAGAGCAGTGGATTAAAATTTGTTCTCAGGAACAAGGAATACTCTAGTTCAGGACCTACCTTTGACAAATACAAGCTGTGTGACTCTGGGCAAGTTGCATGCCCTTTCAATGTCCCTAAGTAATTCTTTAAGATTAATACTTGCAGAATAGTTGCAAATTTGAACTGACAGACAGGAGTTTCTCACTGGAAATTCCTTATATCTGTGAAATGACAATAATATTTTTTAAAAAGTAGATTAAAGCTACATATTTTCTATTAGAACACATGAATTCCTTCTGAAGCAACTCACTAACATTCTACTCCAATGTCTTATCATGGTGGAAGTTGCATGGGGTTTTCAAAAGATAAGCTTATAAATTTTCTTTAAGTTTGGAAATCTTGCAAGTGGAAGCCCAGGGACATATTATGTGTCTGTTCTCTAGGGGTTCATCTACGCAAGTAAAAGTAGGCTCATTAACAAAGGATTATCTACTAAATGATGGATTATTTGACATATAGCTCCCCATGAAAGAAGCAAATCTCCTCTTTCATAGATGAGGAAATTGCATCTCTGAAAATGGAAGAGAATATATATAGATATAACCTGAAGGAGTAAAACAAAAAAGACATGAAATTAGACATGTCCCCCCAGCAATTTTGGTGGTCTGTTTTCACTGGTGGTTATAAAACTTTTAGACTTCCCCACCTTAGGAAGCAAGTAGAATACAAAAGAAGGTTATATGTCATACTGTGAAACTATACTTTTTTTCCTTTATGTACTTTTACAAATATTGCAGTTCTCCCTCTCCCTTCTTTCTTCATTAGCTTTACTTCTCCTTTTTCAATTGATCAAATACAGATTTTTTTTTTGTATTTTGTTTTTTTATATTTAAAAGGTCTAATTCAATTCTAGTCTTTTCATCAGGAATTGAAAATCCCTGTTCCAATAAAGATCATTTTTACCTACTTAGCATTAAGCTTTTCAAGGTTGATTATTGATGGTTGTAATCCTTTGGGAATTTTGTTTAACAAGACTACCTCCCATTTATAATAGAAGTTATAAGTTCTTGTGTGATTATGATTATAATTCTTAGGTCCTTTAATTTTTTTCTACCTTCCTGTGCTATTTTTTTCTTGTGATGTCAAAGCTCTTGATTTCGCCTAGTAAAGCCCTAAGATTTTTCTACTACTCTGGAGTATTCTTGGGTGGTTGTCTGCTATTGCTGCCTCTGAATACAGAGCTTTGAAGGTTATATACTTCTCTGAGTGGCCTTTAGTCTGTTAATCAAGAAGCATTTATTAAGAAGTATTATACTAAGAGCTAAAAATACAAAGAAAGGCAAAAACATGATTCTCAATCTCAAGGACCTCACAGTCTAATGAGAGAGACAACATACAAATAATCTTCTATATACAAAATATGCACATAGTAGATGAAAGGTAATCTCAAAAAGAGGCTGCTAGTAGTTGGAAGAATTAAATAGAGGATGGGGGTGAGAAAGACTTCTTACTGATATGGGACTTGAGCTATGTCTTGCAGGATCTCAGTTATGAGGCAGAGTTGAGAAGACAGAAAAATCCAGGTATGTGAGAAAATGAAGGAAAACCATGGAATTGGAATGTGAAATGGTGAGTGTGAGAAACAGTGAGTGGACCAAGATTGTTGGATATATTACTAAGAACACTGGAAAGTTAGGAAATGTCAAGGTTTTTGTTGCTTCTACCAGTGCTGGTGTTTGTGAAAGCCCCCAGCATTATAAGCTTAGGACTTTTGAGGACTTTTTGTGCAATACAAGGGACAAAGAAATTACTCACACCAATTTTCCATTGAATTTCTTCATCATTATTTGGTCTGTTCCTCTGTCCTGGCTCCCTCCTTTCGAGTAGCCATCTTTATCAGGTAGGTCTTTGTAAATACAGTCTTGCAGGCAAATAAGATGGCTGTAATATGGCAAGAATTTTTGCATATGCAAATTTTTACATTCATATTTTGCATAATATTAGAATTTCTCTTTCCATAATTGTAATAATAATTATAACACAGACACAAAAACTTAGGGAGAAAAACACTGCTGTTTAAAGTGTATCTCAATCAATGTTAGAATTGTAGAGTTTCTGTTCAGAGAAGCCATTCTCAAGCTTCTGTTCTCATTATCTTTATGCCAGTAAAAATTACTAAAGATCCATCCAAAGAGTTTTGTTTATGTGGGGTATATTTAAAGATATTGAGTATATTAGAAATTAAAACTAAATTTTAATTTGCAGATCCTCTCAAAGGATTTCAGAAATCTCCAGGATTCTCTGGACCACACTTTGAGAAATACTGTTTTAGTGGACATTTTAACGAATTATCTTGACTCCTGAAGTCGCTTCCCTCTTTGCTATTCAAAATATCATAATAGGAATTGTTTTTCTTAAAACATACATATACAAACACAGACATTTGATGTGAATAGGGCAAAAACAGTAAAAAAATATTGAGACTAATAGGAACAATGTGGGAAGTGAGATCACCTTTTTACCTTATTTCTCTGATATCTACCCTACAAGGATTTGAAACTTGACAAGGACTCCTAAAAGTATTTATTGATAACAAAAAATATTCTCTATCTCTGACACAGGACACAGAAAATGAAATAGTATAAAGTATTGAATCAATTAACAAAAAAATAACATTTATTTAGCAGCTCTTATTGAAGACAGTAATTAACTGATCATTATCCTCTTTTGGTTATTTTTGTTCAAAGATGAATTCATTAACAATAATAAAAAATATTAAACACTTCCCCTGTATCAGGTATCTTGTTACTTGATAGATATAAATAGATAATTTTTTAATGGAACAACAAAAAGCACTTCCTGATTTCAAGAAGTTTATATTCCAGTATAGCATGCAACTTGTAAATAAATGGATAATTTGAGGAAAAAACTAAGACCAACAAATAATTATGAAAGTCAGGCTAATTCTCATGCACAATATTCACACACATACTACCTTTGAACTCAAGCCTATAATTGTAGTTTAGAAGAAAAGGAGGTAGAAAGGGAAAATTTTCCAAACAAAGTTTTTTGTACCAAAAAGTCTATATATCTATTTAAAGTCTTCTTATAATTGACTCATAGTGAACTAATTTTTACCTGAATCAGAAAGCCTTAGGTTCATTGGACTATATGAGAAATATGAATGGTGAAACCAATAATACCTTCTTGAAGAAGACAGGAAAATATCTGTACTAAGAGGTTTATTATTGTTGCTGAGTCATTTTTGTCTCTTTTAGATCTTATTTGGGGTTTTCTTGGCATAGATACACTGGAGTGGTTTACCATTTTTTTCTTCAGTTCATTTTACAGATGAGGAAACAAAGTTAAGTAACTGGCCCAGGGTGACACAGTTAGTAAGTGTCTGAGGCCATATTTGAATTAGAAAGATGACTTTTCCTGACTATAGGCCTGGAACTCTATCCGCCATATCATGTGCTACCTTCTGTAGCCAAAGGGCATAGATTAAAATCTCAGGTGGGCCATTTACAACCTGTGTGATATTGGATAAATCATTTAACCACTATAAAATATGGGAGTGAAATTAAATTTTAAGCCCCCTTTCTTCTCTAAATCTATGAACTTATTATATAATGCTGAGTCTAAGGAGATTATATCATGATGTTTTAAATTTTAAAAATATCACTGGAATGAAGCCATTTAAAATATTCTAATTTCCCTCTTTTTTATATGCTTTAAGGTGTTCTTGTGAGTTACAAAAAAGAACATATATATAATTGTAAATGTATATATGTATATATATATATATACATACACACATACATACATACATATAAACATCACAACTATTATGTAAAGCAGAGTTTTTGGAGGCTGAAGAGCCATAATCTTCAAAGAGAAAGAGAATAATCAACCCATCAGAGCTGGTGAGACACAGGATATTATTCTATAAATATTGACACAACTAGGCAGAGATTTAGAAAAAGACATTTCATTGCAGAATTTCTTTTAAATTGAGCATCTGGGTATAAGAATAAAAAATTAGCTCCATATTCTGTCTCTGGTCTATAATGTGTTATGTATCAATAAAAAGGGCTGAAAAAGAATCATTAATTAAAGTGACATCTGGCTTACACATAGACCCCCTAAAGAATGAAAAAAAAATGCTGGGGTAGCAAGTTTTCTTCTCTTTCTCCCTGTGTTTCTCATCACTTCTAGACACAAAAAGAAGATATAGAATATTTTTCAAACCAGAAAACAAAATGCCTCCAGTAACAGTTATTTTGCTACTCACAAAGAGGTTTTTTAGGCTTACAGATAATGACGCTTAATAATGTGAATTGGGTTGAGTCATAAACTCTGATCTTCAGTCTTCACCTCACATTTCCTGAGGGATTTATTTTTCCCTAACACAAATGGACTGAATCCTGTATCAAAAAGTAGTGCAAAGGATAGCATTTGGTAGTTGCCTAATAAATGCTTGTATATTGACATCAATATTTATGTCAATGTTGTTTTTCCATTGAAGAAATATGTAACCCTCATGGAGCCCAAGAATTTCAGAGATATAAAGGTGGTTCATAAGATAGTAGACTGGGAAATAGGAAGACTTCAGGTTTAATCTAGCTTTAGATACTCACTAGCGATATGACCTTGGAGAAGGCATTGAACCATTTTCAGTATCAGTTTTCTTATTTATAAAGTGAGTTTAATTATAGCATTTATTCCACATGGTAATTGTGAAGATCAAATAAGATAATACATGTGAAACACTCTGCAAATCTCAAATACTAAATAAATATTATTATTATTATTATGTCACATTTTGTTTAGGGGCAGTCCAATTCCAACCCCTGCTTTGAGGGACATAGGTCTACTGAGCAATGCTGTTGCTCTAATGGTTCACACCCAATCATAGCAGTTGTTGGGAGAGTGTTATGAGGAAGTATTTATAGGGGATGGAGAGGGCTACATGATTGTGGTTTTCCTTTGTGCAAATTAGAATCTGAAAATCTTCTGAATTGGGATTTTGCTCTAAACAAGCTTGCCATTTGCCATCAAATGAGGATTCTGCTCTTTCAACAATAGAGTTGAAAGAATGGATTCTTTCTTAATGGAGCTGGATAAAGACCAATAGTGGCAAGCTGAATTTTGGATTTTGTTGATGGCAGTGTCCAAAACAGAGAGATTAAGAGGTACAGATTGCTCCAGAGCTGACTAATTAGACTTGTTATGAAATTCCACATGTCCCCACCAACAGACTGTTGGCAAACAGTTCACTGGTAATTGGGGCTGTCCCACTTGGAACTAGGGCTTTGCTTAGGGTGGTTCCCAAGCCTAAGTACTTGCCAGTTATTTTTTTTTCCTGTTTTTCTTAGTTTACTAGAAATGTTGGTTCCAGGAGGAAAGAGGCCAGGAAAGGAAATGTCAAAAAACATGGATTTAAAAAACAAAAAACAAAACAATGGTCCATATGCCCAAGGTCAAAACAAAATCAATTAAACCAGGGAAATTATAGTTAGAATATTAACAACAACAACAAAAACCAACCAACCAAATTACAGCAATCCAAATGCAATTTAGAGGAAAATGAGGCTCAAGGTTATATAGTTAGTTCATTAATTCGTTCAAAATACCTCTTTAATTATTTATAATATATTCAGCACTGGAGATACAAAGGAAAAAAATCAAATAATTCTTGCTCTCAAGAAGCTTACATTTTACTAGGGTGAACAACATACATATAGACAAATAACTATAAAATATCTACAATATGGTATAAATTACTATAAGAAGGTCTTAATAACTGGGAGTATGGGAACTTTGAAAGGCCTTGTATAGGAGGTGATGCTTGAGCTGAATCTTGAGGAAAGCTAGAGATTTTGAAAGGAGGAGATTAGACAATGTCTTTTCTTCTCATAGGAGCCTGTTTGACCCTCTTATGGTTTCTGGGCTGAAGCCTTGTTCCCAAGTCCCTCCCACTCTAGTGAGACAAATCAGGGAAATGCTAAGAAATGAAATCTAGGGCTTAGAATGATGGGGAACAAAGGAAGAGAAACTTATGGAAGAACTGTTATTTCAGTCATTCATGCAGAACTATGACTAGATAAGGTGAATGTCAATGACAGACATAATCAGGGGTGGGGATTTATGCCCACGTAGGGGAATTAGATGCTTCAGGAAGCCTGTAACCTCTTCAATACCCAGGCAATGGGGAAGGACTTGTATTTCAGGGACAGGGTGTAAAAGACTGTACTTTTGTGTTTCAAGTAGGGACATTCTTGTCCGTACACAAAAGTACACAAAAGAAACACAAAAGTATTTCAAGAATGTCCCTACTAGTTTAGACACCCACTTTTGCAAGAATGTAAAATAAAATCTTTCCTGGATTCATCAGCAAGTCAGTGGAGTTCTTGGTAAGGCACTTGTCTCTTACATGCCAACCTTCCAAGTTGTCTTTGTTGGTCTGTGGTCTGAGAAGCCTAGAGAGAGACCACCAGTGCTACCACTGACTCAGAGACTTTAAAGCCCTGCTCTTCCTTTGCTGGCACCTGGGCTGGGGCTGGGGCTGGATTCCCATCCTGATACAACATACCTTTCCTGCTGAAATTCTAAGTTGTCTTAGCTGGAATGTTATACTCCATCTTTCTGTACATTCTGATGCTCTAAATTTTGTTTGAAGTCATTATTTAAAGGAACTTGAAAGGGATTGGAGGAGAGCTTGGGCAAATCCCTGTTTTTTCTCTGCCATCTTGGTTCCACCCCTCTCCCCAACAATGCTTCCCTTAGGGAGAATGACTTTCTTCTGTGTCTCTTTTTGATTCCTTTGTTTAAGTTTTCTGAGATGTGTGACTTTGGAAATGTCACATCACCTCTGCATATCTTAATTTCTTCATCTTTCAAATGGGGAGGTTAGATTAGATAATCTCTGAACCACTCTAAACAACCCTTCCCACTCAGGATCTAGATAGAACTTTCAGTAAGGATATCATATGCAGATGGTTATGGTTATTCTTCCTTATAATATATTGAAATACTGAGAATCAGGAACAGGAACAATATACAATGAAAAAGGCACATTTGTATAGGATCTTCACATTCTTAACAAGCTTTCCTTACAATTCTGTCAGATATGAAGCTTGAGTAACAGTATCTGACATTTATAGACTGCTTTGATGTTTGCAAAATAATTTACATTCATTTTCTCATTTGATCCTTAAAACAACTCTGTGAAGTCTGTACTACATCTTACCTGTTAAGAAACTGAAGATCTGGGAGGTTAAATGATTAAGTCCATGCCATATAGCTAAGATAGGATTCAAACCTAGGGATTCTTGACTTCTGATCTAGTCCTTCACTCATTACACTTCATTGCCTCTGTAATGGTATAAGAAAGAGATATACATACACACATTTACATATTCATGTATGTGGATATATATGTATATATATATGCCTTCTGATATATGTGCATGTGTGTAAATATATATATGTATGAGTGTACATACATGCACACATATATGTATGAGTGTACATACATGCACACATACGCACACACACATATATAGGAGCAAATACTTTGGTTGGTAAAAAAAAACATTTTTGTGCAAAATTAAGGGATTTTTCTAAATGTTTACTTAAAGGCTGTTGTGAATTAACTTGAAGGATATCTGTGTATGTGTTTGTGAGTAGTTATGTATTGAGTGTGTAAATGAGGAAATGGAGATTGAGGCAAGATAGATCATTCAGGATCATTAATCCAGAGAAATGGAATTATTATTAGTCTGTCAATCAATCAATATTTATTAAGCACCTATGTGTCTTTGTGCCAAACTGTGCCACATTTTTGGGATACAAGAAGTAAAAGATAGTCCCTGCCCTCAAGGAGCTTACAATCTAAATGGGGGAGATAACTTGCAAACAATTACAAACTTACCAAATAAATAAACAAAATGGCAAAGCTTTCAATCTTCTTTAAAAAATATTCACTACCTTCCCAGTTTCCAATTATTAATAGGTAGGATAAAAATATTCTCAGTAATGACAGGGGAGGAAGTCAAATGTGGAGAGATTAAATTTCCAAAGATAAAAAGCAATTGTTCAGTTGCGAACCCAGCACTAAGTAGAGTAGCAGATAGCCAACCACGTTCCCTTTACTGCGCTCATGAAAAAGTGCCTATTATTTCTATTTTGGGTACGATATCATTTCATTACAATGAAAGACTGGTATAAACTGAAGGGTCATCAATGTGACACTCTTCCTGTTTCATGCTGATGGCCGTGAAGGGACTTAATATTCAGGTAATTTGGATTTACAGCACAAACACAATGTCCGCCACAGGATAGCTATTTTATATGGTGATAATATACATAATCCATGTTTCATTCTTCTTCTACTTGAGCTCGATATTACCGCCCACATCTTTACATATTAACTCTAAGAACAGAGGTTCAGGTGACCCCAGGAGTAGGCAGTGGCAGCAATCCATTGCTAATCTCTGGCAAGTCTCTAAGAATACTTCTGTGATGTTGGCTAAATGTGATTATTGCAAACTGAAGACAAATGGTGCCATAATAACATGTATTGGAGGTGGAACTCAAAGCTGAGTGAATAGTCCTGCAGGCAGGATACCACTCTTTGAAGATACTTTCCCTCTCCTATTTTCTCAGCAGCTAGTCTGTTCAAGAACCGGTTTCCCTTTAGTCTCAATACACAACTCCCTTTAAGCATAGCCCTTGAAATCAAGCTGTGTGTTCATTGAACTGCCTTACAAATTCCTTTTTATTATGATGCTTTTGTTCTCAATTTGTATTAGCATATCAGAAAGCAAAATAGTAGTACCTGAGCATCACAGAATTATATTGGAGTCAACTCAATTCAATAAACATCAGTTAAATAATTACTATGTGTCAGCTACTGTATCAGGTGTTAGGATACAAAGATATAAATGAAATAGTCCCTGTTCTCAATAAGCTTACTTTTCTTAGAGATCATGTTATAATATTACAGGAAATTACAAATAAAGGAAAGGAGGCTATGGAAATTATTGCACTCCATTTCACTGGAGGAAGTGGAATGAATATTACAAGATGACATGTTGAAATGAACTTTAAAGATCATGCATTCAGTTCTAGATCTACCATTGAATCTTAATGTGACAATCCCATCATTCCTTAAGTATTGGTTTCCTATATGTAAATTGAGGATTACTTTATCTGCCTTCCCTTCCTTTTAGAAGATTAAATAAGATAATCAGTATTTGTATGAAACAATTATACAAATGGGTTTTTATACAATGGACATTTTTATAAAGCACTTTTTCCCCAAAGAAAAGTGACCATTGAAGAGCTATGGAGTAATTCTGGAATAAGAGAGAATCTGGGAAATTTTAAAGTAAAATCAAAGAAATGAATCACTACCACTGATTTTTCCATATCTAACAAATATATATATATGTGTATATATATATATATATATATATATATATACACACACAGATAGAATTTCATATTGTCTCTTCCTTTTGAATTTCTCATATACTTAACTAAGAATAAAACAAGGCAGAATAGATATTGAGACCTTTTCTATTATAGAAACTACTCATTCCTTCTCTAACAGAAGACAGGACAAAAGAGGATTAGCTTCAATTCACAGTCTTGTTTGGAACTTTTGGGAAGCATTTAGATATAATGATAGGAAGGAGAGACCTCAGTGTGAGTCCAAGCTTAATCATGAGAGAAAAAGCCACTATGGTTATTGGGTCCTATAGGCTTCTCCACTAACTTCATTCTCTACTGCAGACAAGATACCACTCTTTGAAGATACTTTTCTTCTCTAATTTCTCAGCAGCTAGTTTAAGAACCTTTCATTATTCAGTTCTATCATTCTTGCCAAGGTGTTGCTTCTATAATATACTCTGTTTCCAGGTCACTGGGAAGAACTCAGTCATTTGAGAAGTCCAGTACCAGATTCACAGCTTTTCTCTCCAACTACAACCCTTCCTTTTATATGGAATTTTACTATATGCTGTCATGTTCCTTTGAACTCTCTGTACTTCCAGGACATTAGCATCCTGAGTTTCCATGACCTGTGTAACACATCTATTTCAGTTATTTAGAAGGACAGTTGTACTTTAGATCTCAATACCATCCCAAACTATGCTTCTTCCATGATCTTTAATATCAGAGCCCAGAATTTTTTCTCCATTATCATAGCTTTGCCAGTCTTTCTATCTCGCCATTTTCCTCATCTTTTTAAAAATTACTTTTTGTCTTATCATGACCTTGAGTCACTTGATTCCTCCCTCTTCTTCCTATTATTTTCCCCTTCATCATCTTAATCCTCTTATTAACCAGTTCAATTATATTTTGTCCCTTGAATTTTTTGCCCCTAAAGTTTTGCTGTTATTCATGACTTATCAAGTCTTATCTATCAGTTGTTTTTTGCATTTTCTTTGTTTTATTTTATTTTTAATGAAATTTGTTTTATGAATCATATTGGCAGAGAAAAAAATTAGAGCAAAAGAGAAAAACCATGGGATAGGAAAAAAATAGAAAAAAAGAAGGGAACATAGTATGTATTGATTTACATTCAATCTCCATTGTTCTTTTTCTGGATGCACATGGCATTTTCTGTCCAAAGTCCATTGGGATTACTTTGTATCACTGAGACACTGAAAAGAACCAAGTCTTTCATACGTGATCATCACACATTCTTACTGTTATTGTTTAAAATATATTCTTGGTCCTGCTTGTTTCACTCATCATCAGTTCATGTCAATCTTTTCATGCCATTCTAAAACCAGGTTGTAGGTTTAGAACATTTTTCATATCATTTTGGATAGCTTTAATTCATCATCTGAAAATTGTCTGTTCATATCCTTTGAACATTTATCAACTGGGGAATGACATAAATTTGACACAATTCTTTATATATTTTAGAAATGAGACCTTTATCAGAAACATTGGCCAGTTTTATACTTTCCTTTTAATCTTGTTTCTCTTGGTTTTATTTGTGCAAAACTTTTTAATTTAATATAATCAAAGTTGTTCGTTTTGCTTATGTTCTCTTGTTCTTCTTTGGTCATAAATTCTTCCCTTCTCCAAAGATCCAATAGATAAATAATTCCTTGCTCTCCTAATTTGCTTATGGTATCATGCTTTATGTCCAAATCATGTACCTATTTTAATCTTATTTTGCTAGATGGTGTGAGATGGAGGTCTGTGCCAAGTTTCTGACATTATTTCTCAGTTTTCCCAGAAATTTTTGTCAAATAGTGAGTTCTTTCTTATACTAGAAGCTGGAGGTTAGAGGTTATCAAATACTAGATTACTAATCAGTCATTAATTATTGTGTCCTATGTACCTAACCAATTCCACTGATCCACCACTCTATTTCTTAGCTGGCACCAAATGATTTTGATGATTTCTGCTTTGTATTATAGTTTTAGGTTTGGTACTGCTAAACCACCATGCTTTGCTGTTATTGTTGTTGTTGTTGTTTTCATTCGTCAAAGGCATCATTCCCTTGATATTCTTGAACTTCTGTTCTTTCAGATTAATTTTGTTATTATTTTTTTCTACCTCTATAAAATGTGTTTTGACAATTTGATTGGTATGGCACTAAAATAGACCAATTTAGGCAGAATTGTCATTTCTATTATATAGTTCAATCTACCCATGAGCAGTTGATATTTTTTTTCCAGTTGTTTAAATCTGATTTTATATGTATGATAAGTACTTTGTAATTGTGTTCATAGAGTTTGTGGGGTTGTTTTGGCAGCAAATATTGTATTTTGTTTATAGTAATTTTAAATGAAATTTCTCTTTCTATCTCTTGCTTATTGGCTTTGTCAGTAATATATGGAAATGCTGATGATTTGTGTGGGTTTATTTTATATCCTGCAACTTTGCTAAAACTGTGAACTGTTTTTAATAGGTTTTTGGATGATTTTCAAGGATTCTTCAAGTATATCATCATATCATCTGCAAGGAGTGATAGTTTTGTTTCCTCATTGCCTATTCTAATTACTTTAATTTCTTTTTCTTTTGTAATTGCTAAAGTTAACATTTCTAGTACAATGTTGAATAATAGTGGTGCTAATGGGCTACTCTTTTTTCAACCCTTATCTTATTGGAAATGTGTCCAGCTTTTCTGCATCATAAATAGTGCTTGCTGTTGGTTTTAGATAGATACTCATTATTTTAAGGAAAGTTCCCTTTATCCCTATGCTCTCTAGTGTTTTAAAATAAAAATGGGTGCTGTATTTTGTCAAAAGCTTTTTCTGCATTTATTGATATTATCATATGATTTCTGTGATTTTTATTATTGATATGGTTAGTTATGCTAATAATTTTCCTGATATTTAACCAGCCTTATATTCCTGGTATAAACTCACTTGGCCATAGTGTATTATTCAGCTGATAAATTGCTGTAATCTCTTTGCTAATATTTTATTTAAATTTTTGCAAGAATATTCATTAGGGAGGTTGGTTTGTAATTTTCTTTCTCTGTTTTGGTCCTTCCTGGTTTAGGTATCAGTACCATATTTGTGTCAGGGAAGAAATTTGGCAGGACTCCTTCTTTACCTGTTTTTCCAAATAGTTTACATAGTTTATTGGAATTAATTGTTCTTTAAATGTTTGATAGAATTCACTTGTGAATCCATCTGGTCCTGGAGATTTTTTTTTTAAGTTCATTAATGGCTTGTTCAATTTCTTTGTCTAAAATGAGATTATTTAAGTAATTTATTTTCTCTTCTATTAATCTGAGCATTTTATATTTTTATAATTATTCATCCATTTCACTTGGATTATCAGACTTGCTGCCACAGAGTTGGGCAAAATAATTCCTAATTATAGTTTTAATTATTTTTCTATTGGTGATAAGTTCACCCTTTTCATTTTTTATGCTGGTTATTTGTTTTTTTTCTTTTCTTTTTCTAATCAAATTAACCAAAGACTTATTTATGTTGTTGGTTTTTTCATAAAACCACTCAGTTTTATTCACTAGTTCAATAGTTTTCTTAGTTTCAACTTTATTAATCTCCCTTTTGAGTTTCAGAATTTGAAATTTGGCATTTAATTGGAGGTATTTAAATTGTCCTTTATATAACTTTTTAGTTGCTAACCTAATTCATTGATCTTCTCTTTTTCTATTTTATTCATGTAGCTATTTAGAGATATAATATTTCCTCTAAGAACTCTTTTGGCTGCTTCCCATAGGCTTTGGCAAGTTGTCTTATTATTATCATTCTCTTGGATGAAATTATGGATTGTTTCTGTGACATTCTGTGACCCAGTCATTTTTAGAATTAGATTATTTAATTTCCAATTGATTTTTACTCTATCTTCCCTTGCCCCTTTATTGAATATAATTTTTTGCCATGTGGTCTGAAAAGAAAACACTTACTATTTTTGTCTTTCTGCATTTGATTATGAAGTTTCTGTGCCCTAATACATGGTCAATTTTTGTGTAGGTGCCATTTACTGATGAGAAAAATATGTATTCCTTTCTGTCACTATTCAATTTTCTCCAGCTATCTATCTAATCTAAGTTTTCTAGGGTTCTATTAACCTCCCTAGGTTTTTTTGTGGATAGATTTGTCTGATTCTGAAAGGGGAAGGTTTAAGTCCCCCACCAGTGTAATTTTGCTGTCTGTTTCTTCTGGTCATCTTCTCTAAGAATTTAGATGCTTTACCACTTGGTGCATACACATTTAGTATCATTACTACTTCATTATTTATGGTACCCTTTATCCAGATGTATTTTCTTTTCTTGTCTCTTTTAATAAAATTTATTTTTATTTTGTTTTATCTGAGATCTGAAGTATAATAAATTCTGTTCCCTTTTAGCTTTACTCTGTATGTGTCTCTCTGTGTCAAATGTGTTTCTTGTAAAGAAAATATTGTAGGATTTTGTTTTTTATGCCATTCTGCTGTTTGTTTCCATTTTATGGGAGATTTCATCCCAATCACATGAACAGTTATAATTACCAGGTCTGTATTTCCCTGCATTCTAATTTCTCTCTCATATATACTTTTCCTCTATTTTCACCCTGCCCTTAGTGGGGTTTTTTTCTTACCCATCCCATACATTACCTTATTTTCTATCACTCCTTCCCTTCTTCTCTTAGCTTGTTTGCCTAGTGTTTCTGCCCTTCTTTCTGCCTTTTTCCCCCTTTTTCTCCTCCTACTCTTTATAGGATTAGATAAATGTCCACACCCAACTGAATGATTAAGTTATTCTTTCTTAGAGCTAAAACTGATTAAATCAAGCTTCAGAGAGTACTCATTCTCCCTCCTTTTTTCCCTCTCTATTGTAGTAGGTTCTTTGTGCCTCTTCATGTGATCTAATTTGTTCCATTATACCTACCTTTTCCTCTTCTTCAAGTATAAACCTTTCCCCACTCCTTAATGTCTTTTTCATTCATATCATCACATCAAAGTCTATTCACAACCACATCTTTCATCCATGTGATGTTCCCCCCCCCCCCACCCCAGTGACAGATATAGTACTCAAAAGTTACAGCTATCATGGAACCAATATGGCAGAGACAACACAAGTTTTTCTCTGACCTTCTCTATAACCCTCACAATAATTATGAAACCCAGCCTCTGAATTAGCTCTGGAACAGCAGAACCCAAAAATATTGGGAGTGCCACAAGCATTTCAAAGATCACCAGAAAAGGTCTGTTTCAATCAGAAACAGGAGAAAGGCAGACAATGCAACCAACTGAGTACAAATGCCAGACCAGACAGTGCAGTTGCTGACTCGGCCAGCATTGCTGACTCCACATGGCAGAGAATCTACAGGGAGGAATCCCCAGGAATCTATGGCAGTGTTGGCTATTCTGCCCTGGTTGCAAGCCAGTAGATCATCAGAGAAGTTATAAAACATCCAACATAAACACAAAAGATCAATAGTGAACACCAAATGCCAGAATCTCACTGGACCTGGCCATGCCCACCCAGTATTGGGATAACATAACAAAGTCATATTATAGCTGGGCCCAATTGTTGCCCAAATCTCAACTGGGCCTTTCTACTGTACAATTATGTTTTAGTCTTTCTTGATTGAATCTTTAGCACATTCCCTACACACTGAATATTCAAAACTTTCTAATTGAGGGGAGATGTGAGTTTTTTTTTTCATTTCTCTTATTGGTCACCTTAAAATCCCTGTAAATCAGGGTCAGCCTACTGAGACTGAAGGACCAAAACTGTCCAACTTTCTTATCCCTCTCTCCCACCAGCTCTCCTTCGTCCTTTCCCTTTCTCAACTGTTCCTTGCTGAACTAATTTTTTCCTTCATTTCCCAGTAGTTGTAGATACATGTAGTGTAATTGAATTGATATAGCTACTGGGAAACTCTTGAATTGTTGCAGCTTTCTCAAGGTGTCTGATGTCATTGTTCATTGGAAAACTTTAGCCATTTCAACTTCTTTCCTGTATTTTACTATAGGGAAATGACTTTCAGGGAGTTGATTACAAAGAACTTATTTAAGATGCAAAACCATTGGCTACAGGAGGAATCCCCAGGAATCTATGGCAGTGTTGGCCACTCTGACCTGGTTGCAAGCCAGTAGATCATTAGAGAAGTTATAAAACATCCAACACAAACACAAAAGATCAATAGTGAACACCAAATGCCAGAATCTCACTGGACCTGGCCATGCCCACCCAGTATTGGGATAACATAACAAAGTCATATTATAGCTGGGCCCAATTGTTGCCCAAATCTCAACTGGGCCTTTCTACTGTACAATTATGTTTTAGTCTTTCTTGATTGAATCTTCAGCACATTCCCTAAACACTGAATATTCAAAACTTTCTAATTGAGGGGAGATGTGTAGCCTTCTTGTTCTTCTGCTTTACCCTGGTTCTAGACACTGGATTGTAATTGACAAACAATAAATGATAATGTGAGTTCAGGTAAGGACTAGTTTATTAACTAAAAAAACCTTAGAATGTAGGCTTAATATAGGAGACAGAGATGCCTTATAGGAAATTTCATTATAATTGATAATTGCAAATATTATTTTTATGTTAAAATTAAATCAGATATGCCTTTAATCTATAGCCCTTTAGACTTGCATACAAAATGAAAGTCTTTTCTTCCTTTAAATGATTGTCACCTGTTTCTTACCTGGAAGTCTTATAGCCCCAGTTTAGTAACACTTAAGCAGTTACTATGGAGACAAGATTCTGTGACTTCAGGTACAGGAGGTAAAATTCCAGTCATCATGCAGATGTTCTCTGAATGATGAATAAGGAATAGGAAACACAAAAATCTCAGGGTATAACACATTCTTGTTATTCACTAATGTACAAAACCTATGATATAAATATATGGGGAGAATTCTTTTCTATAGCAGATTTAATATCAGTTCTATATTATTTATTTTTATATTCATCTCTGGCACATATGAGAGAAACCCTATTTTCTAAGGCTCTTCAAAAGCAAAATAATCACATTTTGGAGGCATAAAATAGAAATTGATTTTTTCTCTTTCATAAACTTATCCTTTTGTTTTTTTGCCTTTAGTTTCATCTATATTTCCTAACAGATTTTCTAAACTTCTTTTTCCAGTTAAAAAAAATCTCTTCCCTCCCTTTTGTTCTATGGAAGGAAAAGTCATTGCATTAAAGAGAAAAACCCTTTTCTTAATTCATTAAAGCTACTAGATTGATTCATAAAAGAATATGATATATAAGAATATAATATAATATAATAATATAATATAATATAGGAATATAAGAATAAACATCTAGCTACCCTTCCTGTTTAGCTTTTTGTCATTTAGTTTTTCTCCTATTTCTCTCTCTCTCATAAACATATTTGTAATTCACTAGGCTTTGGTAGCTTACCAATTCATCAAAAGACTTCCTACTCCAAGACTGGGTCTAAATTAATTGGGAATCTGTAATGTGCAACTGCACCAATCTAGTAACAAAGGTTGATCTGAATAGTGTTCACTGGAACTGGGCCTTTGTACTGTACAATTATGTTTTAGTCTTTCTAAAGTGTTTTCTTTACTTTAGAAATAGTATTTTCTAAACATAGCCATAATCAGGTAAATTACATCAATCCATATATGTTACTTCATTTAGCGCTGTGTGTTATAGGATGGCAAATATGGTGCCCATAGGTTTTTTCTTAAGGCAAGAAAGAATTCTTTTATACTATGGATTTTCAGATAGGTTGGTTTTTTTAAAAATGCCTGTTTTAGAACAAGCAGAAATTGTTCAAATTGCCCATGACTGGTGTATTCAATGTCAAGTATTCTATTTCTTCTACCCCCAGAAAACGAGTTATTTTCCAATTTCTGCTTGTTTTGTTAAAGAACTGATCTTCATAAAAGACTAAAAATGTCTATAAGTATTATACTTTGGACATTTCTTTCAAATCTTTTACTTCATGATATGGGGAAAGTAACTCAATAATTTTGTAGTGGTTTTTCCAATCAGAGCCCCAATGCTCTCACTTAAATGGAATCCTAGTCTACGTGCTATTGTCATTTTGTTCTGAAAAACATCTCATTCGGAATATAATCAGTAATTGTTTGGAAGATATAATATATATCAGCATTCATCTCAGACATTTATTTTAGACATACTAAACTAATCCTCCCTTTTTAATAGAATATAATCTCCTTGAAGGCAGTACCATGTCTTTCCTGGAGAATGCTTTATGGTTTACTTTTAATAAATGTTGTCTTAACTGAATCATACAATTCACAGATGTATTATGTCAAAACTCAAAAGAACATATAATTTCATTGATATCGAAGTTCCTTCTAATGACACACCTTGTAATCCTTCTGTTTGCTCATCCAATGTGACTCCTGTCCATGTCTTCCCTTAAGCCCAACACAGAGACCCTTACTTTCTTTGTTTTGAATTTTGAGGATTTCAGTGGAGCCTACTGGCTTGCCATAGGTTATTTCTCCCTCTCTCCATCTGTCTACTTTGTCTTCCTTTTCAATAATGTCTTCTTTGGTGACAATCATAACTGTCAAAATTTTTAGCTTCATATTTGGTATATGTTTCAGCCTGCTTATGGCTACACATGCATATCTTCATTTTTAATTCTTTGGAGCAGAATTCTATGATATGATAAGATCACTATTATCTTGGTGTAAAAAGATGGGTCTTTGCTTTATAGAGAAATTTGGGATATTTTAAGAAGCTTAGCAATACAGGCTCATGTTACTAACCTGCATTTATAAATCTTACTGAGCAAAGAATTTTCCATTATTAGTTCACTTGATCTTCACAGCAAGCTTATGAAGTAGGCAGAGAAGAAATTATTACAGTCCTTTTTGCAGAAGAGGCAATTAAGATTCAGAAAATTGATTTAATATTCTCAAGATCTCCAAGTATTTAATCAGCAAAGCCAGAATTTGAACCCAGATTTCTTATGTCTAAATTTAGTGTTTTTTCCCCATTCTACTAATAAATTCTTCTTTCTCTGTTGCTCATACATTCCCTTCTTTTATTTTCCTGTTCACACAGACAGATGAGACTAGATATAATTAGGTTCTCTAAGGGCATCCAGAGTGTATGATCTAGGTTAAGTGATATAATCCCTCCTGCAGTATAGCTAGAATCTTGCCATTGCTGTCAATCACACAGGATACCAGTGGGGCCTGTCCTAACAGGTCTAAATTCATATCAAAGAGATAAAACATACAATGAAAGTCTGAGAATAATAGCTCTCCTGACTTTTCACATCACAGGGAGCAAAAAAGTTCTTTCCATTTCTCTTCTAGCCTTTTGCTTGTTTATTTCATCTTGATGACATCAATTTCATAAATAATTCTTTAAGCTATCACTTTCTAAATATATTAAGTATTAAGGAGAAAGTAGGGAAATTATCAAAAGAAAGATTAATTACATTTCTACAATTTTAATATTTGAGGAGGTACCCTATCACACTTCCACATTGTAGTTTCACATTTAGTATAATGTTTTTATTATTATTATATTTCATTTACTGATGTTCTTCAGAAAAGGATTTTATACTGTTGACACAAAATACAAGGTTAACATTGTTTAACAGGCCATATATGTGGTTTTCTATCTACTTTGAAAATGCACGATTGAAATTTTAAGCAAACACCTTGTCAGGAACTAATGTGAATTTCTGTGAGGGGACTAAATTCATTTTTAGAGATTAATCTTTATAGTTGTAATCTCTCCTTATGATATGTGTGTCTGAAAATATCAGTTTTTTCAGATAACCATTGAGTCACAGATATAGATCAGTGTTGGAAATTTTATGTAGGATATCCTTAAGATTTGAAATGGAGGCTCAATTGGGGTCAACCAAATATAATGTTTTCCAAAAATCTTAGTGACATTTTTAAGATGTTACAAAATTTAAACATACACATTAGACTTTTGGAACAGCCTTTATAAATATAGCTTCTCTGCATTATAGTTCCACCAAGATCTAGACTTTCCTTGCTTTGTGATTGAGGGAAATATATGCCCCTTTGCTGGTAGCTTCCTTAGTAACTTAGCAGAAGATGACCTTGATAAAACTGATTTAAGCTGGTTAATGCTTCTCAATTAATGTCAATATCTCTACTCCCCTCATGGATATTAAGAGTTCCTAGTTTAGGCCTGGACTAATAAGGTATAATTCAGATAATTACCATCAGTATCAAATGTTTATTGAAGTTTATCCATTATGTATCTAGAACCCTGGACTGAGCTCTTGGATATAGAATTTCTGTTGTTAAAGTTATATTCTGAGTGAGATGCACAGAGAAGAGCATACATTTTTACTTTTCTTCATACACTCAGAGAGTATATTAGACACCTAATAAGTCGTCTTAATTCTATAGCTCTTTCTAGTTTATAAATCAATTGCCACAACTATTTTTATCACTGTTTTATAGATGAGACTACTAAATTCTCAAGAAGCTTGAATGACTTTCAGATCATTCAACTAGTGCCTTGCCTCTGAGTCCTGGGTATTTCAACAAGAAGACATCTATAAGGCATTCATCACTTTGCTAATTGATGTCCTTCCTTCTTCCCCCAGTTTCCCTTTAATTTAGTCACTTGATAGAGTTAACAGATCAGTTATATGCCATAGTGGCGTATGACCCTGAGTAAGTCATTTAATCTCTGCCTGCCTCAATTTACTCACTTATAAAATGAAGATAATGATAACACCCATTGCTCAAAATTGAGAGGGTCAAATGAGATATTTTACAGTATTTTGCAGTACTATATATAAATGTTAGTTTTATTATTATTTTTATTATTAATTTTGCCCTTGAGTATGCTTGGGTGAACTTACTGCTGCCTTCCCTAAGTAGATTAAATAGAAAATGGATTTTCTTATATCATTGTATTGCTGAGAATAGCTGTTATTCACAGTTCTTCATCAAACGAGATTGCTGTTACTGTAGGTAACATTACTTGCATCAGTTCATGTAAGTTTTCTAGGTTTTCCTGAAATCAGCCAGCTTGTCATTTCTTATAGCACAATAATATCCATGACAACCATATACCACAGCTTGTTTAGTCATTTGATGGACATCCCTTTAAGTTCCTATTAGCCACCACAAAAAACTACTATAAATATTTTTGAACATATAGGTCCTTTCCCTTTTTTGGATGCCTTTGGGAAATACTCCTAGTAATAGTATTATTGGCTCAAAGGGTATGCACAGTTTGTAGCCCTTTGGACATAGTTCCTAACTGCTCTCCAGAATGGTTGGATCAGTTCACAATTTTACAATAGTCTCTGTGCGTGTTCTAAGAGTCTTATGAACTTAACACCTTTTAGTTTTGACAATAATGTCTCCTGACAGATTATACTAATACATTCATGTAGTTCCTATTTAGAAAACAGAAGAGTAAATCTAGTAAGCAGACAGAATTGATATATTGATCATATAGGGGACATTTTAACTCAAAGATAGCTACATGCATTAGAGGAATTATCTGATTTGCATGAGGAACTTAGCTTTGACAGCCTTTAGTCTGCAATGACTTGTAGACACCAGAATTATGCAGAGAAGACACAGAAATGGAAAAGAGATAACAAAGGCCAAGTTTAATGGCTGTAGGCAGTAAAAAAATATCTTCTGAAAGATAGGAGAGAACTTTAAGTAAAGATATCTTTCTAGGGGTTGCATTGTTATTTTCTTGTATCCAGAGTGCATTGAAATGAGAAAGACATACACATTTTCCAATGACAGAAAAGGTGTAAACCCCTCTTAAACCATCTAGGACCTTTTGCAAATTAAATTTCTGTGAAAAGAAGATCAAAAAATTGGGTCCTTTCTAAGACACACACACACACACACACACACACACACACACACACACACATACACCCTAATGCAAAACTACCTGCCTAACCAAAAAATCAAAACCAAAACAAAATACCATATCATCTGTCAATTCCAAATAAAAATTTACATTTTAAATGTTTATGTGTGAATATATGTATATATGCAAATATATGTAATATATATATACACATGTTACTGACTTTCCCATATATCTATCCATTTATATTTTTTCTTTATTATGTCTTTCTTTTCCATTTTGGTTTTGTTTTCTATAATACATTATATCAAAAATTAAAAAAAGAATAATTCTAGAACAGTTAACTATTGTCCTTAAAAACCCTTAAAAAGGACTTACTTGAGAAGGGAGAGGGAATGTCATAGGAACATTTTATATGATTTATTCTGCCAGGTTTGGGTCTCAGGATTTTGAGTTGCTAATTTTTAGTTTTGCAAGGCCTTGTTTTTAATCCTGTTTAAATCATGGGTAGAGCACAGTGTTAGAATGGTCACTTCATGAGATTTATTTTATGCTCACTCTAATATTAAATACTTTAATTCAGGGGGAGCTTGCCCTCTTAAGGGAGAAAAAACAGTGAGATTTTCAAAGAATTCTTGCCACCACTTTCTGTTTCTCTAGCTATACCCACAGCTAGTTATATGCCGGGGGCCAGATAAGTCTTCATATAAGCCACTCAGAACAGTGTTATGATTTCTAAGTTTCTTTCATGTGTCCTCTAAGAATTAACATGCCAATCAACAATATAATTTTTTAGGATCCCAAGTCATCCTAAGGCAGAATATATTCCTTCTGAAAGTATGATTATCAAGCAAATATTAATACCTCTACTACAGTCTCATGACTGTCATAATGGCATGCAAAGGATAGTATCTCAGTTCAGAGGTTTGGAACTTAAGTGTTTTCTTGACTTCAATCATTTTGGGGTAGTTTCCCTGAGTTTCAGAACAAGTGTTACTTTAGAAAAGTTTTTTGTTTGTTTTTTACCTTGGGAACATTTTGTAACCCCATTCTACTGGAAAAATCACACAATAAAATCAACTAATCAGAAGAATCCTTTCTCCTGTTCTCTTCCGCCAGCTGTGAAGTCACCTTTAAATTTTGGGTTAAATAAAGGAGGATTTTCCCCCCACTCCTCTAGTCCTTTCCACTTTTCATCTCAACTGCTTAAATCTTAAATTCCTCTCTGCCTCCACATGAAAAGAAAGGGCTTCCTTATTCCATCCCTCTTGCAATTTTCTTAAGAGACACAATGAGGCAAAGGCTGTTATTTATTTCATTTTGTTCTGTAATTGTCCTTCAGGATCTTGAAAATCATAATTCTTTGTTTGTTGAATTTTATCTTCTTGCATTTTGCTAATCTTTTCATTTTACAGCATTTTTGAGCTGCAGATGGCAGATAAAAAAGCAAGACCAAGTGGTCTCTGCACAATCACTCCCCCCTCCTCTCACCAAAATCTGGAAGTTTCCCAGAGACACTGATTTGGATGAGAGCAAGCAATCTGGGCAGGATTTTCTCTGGTCTTGCTAGCAGGCCCACTGATTTGGCAGATGGAAAGAAGGAAGCTTCATTGGGCAATCTCTAAAACACAAGGTAAAGCAAAATATGGAAATCTTTTATTGCATCATTTTATGAACCAGAGATAAATCTTCTAGGCAACAATAGCAGGGCCATTTGGGAATCAGTAGAGTTGAATTTACATTCATCTAAACAGACTGGATTGTGGCATAATAAATACTTTCAGACACATGATTAGGAAATATTACAAGAGACAGTAGGGAGTGTATGTATGGAATTCTTAAAGAAAGTCCTATCCTTGGGTACCCAGGAAATTGCCCTGAGATAGCAGACTATGGATTGGGGCAAACAGGGAAGAAGGGTAAAGAAGAATAAGAAAGTAGATATGAAGGAAGTGGGAAGGATTTGAACAATAGGGGAAATGAAGGTGAGATATAAAGAATGAAAGACAGAGAAAGCTGTTAGAAAGAGAGGAGATGGGGATAAGAATACAGAGGCAATATAGTACAGTGAAAAGAGAGTCAGATTTAGAGGAAGAAGACCTGATCTTGTATTCCAGTTTAGTAACTTATTATTTTTTTGACCTTGGGCAAATTGTGATAACTGCCTAAGACCTTACTAGAAATGAAAAGATTCCTCTTCACTTTGCTTTTCTTTTTCCCCTTTCCTTTCCTCCCCTTCCTTTTTATAAAGTCAAGTGAAATGTCTGACTGAACTAGATGAATTTGAGAATGATAATTGATAATTACAAGAAAATTTTCACGTACTAAATAATTATGATAATTAAAAAAACAATGATTGAAACCTTTCCCAGTTTAAAAGATATTTCTTAAAGAGAACCTGTGGAATGAGAAATCTCAGTATTAATTCAGCATATTACCTCCTAAACTGTTCCATATAAAGTATTTAGCAAGTAGAAATTGCTATACAATTTGATATTGGTAAACACTTGCTACTATTTAATAACCATATAATCGAGGCCATCTCAATATAGTGTCCTTATTTCCTATAAAAACATTCTTTTCTAGCCTTTCCCACCATAAAATTTCTGCATTCATCATATAAAAACTCATGTTTTGTCACAGTCAAATGTAACCATGCACTAGTTTATTTTTTAAAATCAACAAATTTTTAAAATGTATTAACCTACTCTGGACCAAACTTTCTTTACTCACTATTTATGACTGTTTCACTTGCTCTGAAATGGGAACTGGAGGTATTTTGATAAATGGATGAGAATTTCAACCCTTAGTACCTCCACACTAACTTAAGTAACACATGATGTCATTCTTCTAGTCATTATTCCTTTTGTCACTAATTCCATGGGCATTTTTTTGGTAGTTGAACATATGACAATACATTACATACATATGCGTATATACATATATATGTGTGTATACACACACATATATAGTTGCTTAGACATTCAGTTATGTTTGGTTCTTCATGACCCTTTGTGGACTGATTGTCCATGGAGTTTTCTTGACAAAGATTCTGGAGTGGTTTGCCATTTTCTTCTCCAGTTATATGCAGGCAGGAATTAAATGACTTGCCCATTATCACATGGCTGGTAAGTGACTGAGGTCAGATTTTTGACTCTGGTCTTTCTGACTCCAGACCTGATACTTTATCCTCTGTGCACCTGTGCTGCCCCATATGTCTTACAGGGAGCTGCTTGGCTCTCTGTAGCTCCATCTGAATGACAAAAGTTACAGTATAGTAAAAATTTTAAGTAAAAGGTAGACTGAGCCATCACCTGTAAACTTCTTACTTAAAAAAGTTAAACATTTTTATGAGAAATGGAAGTTATAGTTTTCAATTTATTCATTTGTATTTTTAGAACATTTAAAACAAATAAAGTTCTTTGGTTATTGGATGTTTAAATATGTAAACTTATTTACCACCAGTCCTTAAGCAATTTATTATGCAGAGCATAAGAAGGAATTGCAAAGGCAGCTGTTAGAGAGGCAGAGCAGACTGGAGAGTTAGCAAGAATTAAAAATGAACAGAGTAGCTGGAGCTTCTCATGATACAGCAGCTCAAAGCAAGGACTTATTAATTAGTGACTAAATGTCATGTTTAAGTCATCTTCGGAAGGTTGAGACGGGGACAGGCTGAGTCAAAGGGTGGTAGAAAGGAGAAGAAAAGGTCTATCACTCCTAGAAACTTAGTTTGACATCCCATGGAGCAGACTAACCTCACATACTTATACATGGAAGCATCAGTACCACTCTGAGTCAGGTTAAAGAATTAGGATAATTAATTTTGGAGAAAAGATGATTTGGAAGGAATTTATCATGTTGGAATTATGGAAGACTGATTTCCACAAATGAAAGAAAGAATCTTTTTAGTAATAGGAGATATTTGGGTGACAATGACAATTGTAGCTAATTACTCATCCAGGGTAGTGACAATCACAAAAGAGATCCCAGTCAATATAATATTCTTTGAACTGGAATTCATTTTCGGTGTGCTACTAGGTGTGATTTATTGAGTACCCACAGTGTCATAGATGCTATAGGAAATAAACAATTGAGTGATAGAAATTGTGATCATCAGCCTCAGGGTCTCTGAGTACAGAATTTACTCAATTGTCTTCTTCCTTTGCTATTTTAAATATATGAACATACGTCCTATCAGATAGGAGTAGGTTAGTAACTCCCAGGTTTAAGCAAACAGTCTGGAACAGAGCCTTCATAACATAGCGTGATATTATTTATTGAAAGAATGTTTATTTATTTAAAGAATTTATTGAAAGGATGTTTAGATTGGAAAAGAAAATTAAGTGGGAGAAAGAGGTAATGACCTTCTTAAATCAGTAAGATGGGATGCTGGGTTTGGCGTCGGGAAGACCCGAATTTTAATCTGAATTTAAATATTTACTAGCCATATGTTCTTGGGTAAATCACTTAGCTTTTGTTCACCTCGGTGTCTTTAACTGTAAAAATGATAATAATAGCACAAACTTCTAAGGGTTCAAATGAGGATTAAATGAGATAATAGTTATAAAGCATAGGGGCCCTAAGTCTTTAAATCTTTACATATTTAAATAACTATACTGGAACTATACAGCTAGTTGGCACAGTAGGTAAAGTTTTGGACCTGGAGTCACAGAGCTGAGATTAAATCCAGCTTAGATAATAACTGTATTATCCTGGGCAAGTCACTTATCCCCATTTATCTCAGTTTTCCTCAAATCTGTAAAATGAACTGCAGAAGGAACCAAAAAACCCTGTATGGTTTTTTGAAGAGTAGAACTGAACAACAACTGAACAACTGAACAACTGACACTGAACAACAAACACAAAAGTGTTTGTACAGCTTGATCCCAAAGGGTATAATTAGGAAGAACTGATGCATTTCAGGTGTAGATATGCTCACTGTAACCATACACTTTCTAATAATTAGAACCATTTATATTTAAAGAACAATTAATTCTAATATTATATAGATTGTTTAAAAAAATAGGTAAAGAAGAAGTCCTACTAAATTTCTTCTGACACAAATATGGTTTTGAAACTTAAATCAGGGAGAGGAAAAACAAAGACAATTACAAGTCGATTTCCATAATTAATATTGATGCAAAATTTTTTTTAAAATAGCTATTAGCAAAGAGATAACTGCACTAACACTCTATCCACTGTGCTATCTAGCTGCCCTGCTTATTTAGTACTATGCCAGTAAAACTACCAAAGAATCACTATAGAACTAGAGAAAAATAATAAAATTCATTTGGAGGAAGAAAAGGTCAAGAATATCAAGGAAATCAATAAAGAAGGTGAAAGAATGAGGCCCAATAGTACCAGATCTCAAACTATATTACAAAGCATCATCAAAACATTTGGTGTTGGATAAAAAATGGAGTGGTTGATGATCAACGGCAAAGATTACATACATAATATATGAAAGTGAATGACTACAGCAAACTAGTATTTATAAACCCAGAGATACAAATTACTGGACCAAGAACTCATTATTAGACAAAAATTACTGAGAAAACTAGAAAGTCATCTACCAGAAGCAAAGGATTAAAAATATCTCACACCAATACAAAGACAAATATAAAATGGGTGCAGATTTAGACATAAAGAGTAATATCATAAACAAATGAGGGGAAGATCGAAGAAATTCGCTGTCAGATCTATGGATAAAAAAGAGTTTATGGTTAAACAACAGATAAAATGGGAGGTAAAATGATTAATTTTGACTACATAAAATTAAAAAGTTTTGCACAAAGAAAACAAATGTAGCCAAAATTAGAAAAAAAAAGAAAATGGAGGAAACTATTATAGTAAGTTTCTTTAACAAAGATCTTATTTCTTAAATATAAATGGAATTGAACCAAATTTATAAAAAATAAAACCCATGCCCCATTTGAGAAATGGTCAGAGGATATGAAGAGTTTTTGAAGAACAAGTAAAAATCATTCATTGTCATTTTAAAATGCTCTAAATCATTATAGAGAAATGAAAATTAAAACAATTTTGAGGCACTGCCTCACATTTGCCAGATAGCTGTCATGATTTAAAAAGAAAATGATTAATGTTAAAGGAATGTGGAGAGAAAGATACACAATATACTGTTGGTGGAGCTATGAACAAGTCCAAGCATTCTGGAGAACTATTTAAACTACTTGGAGTTATGCCCAAAGGGCTATAAAACTGTGATTCAACAATACCATTACTAGTTCTATACCCCAAAGAGATCGAAGGAAAAGAACAAAATTTATATTTAGAGCTCCTCTTTTCCTGGCAAAAGAATTAGCAACTAAAAGGATGTCCATCAGTTGGGGGATAACCAAACAAGTTATGGTATCTAAAATATAATGGACGATTATTATTTTATAAGAAATGATAAAGGTCATAGTTTCAGAAAAATCTGGGAAGATTTATATAAACTGATGCAAAGTGAAATAAGTAGAATCAACAGAGCAATATACACAGTTGTAGTAATATTGTAAAGATAATCAATTGTGAAAGACTTTGTAACTCATTGATTCAATAATATAAAATTCCAAAAGAATTATGATAAAAAATGATGTCTGCTTCCAGAGAGAAAATTGGTGGACTCAGATTGTAAATTAAATTCTGTTTTAATTTTTTTTTCTTTTTGGGGTGAAGGGGGTAGGAAAGGACATGACTAATGTGAAAATATGTTTCACATGCCTTCATATGGATAATAGATATTGTATTTCTTGCTTTCTCAATGGATTGAATAGTAGATGGAGAGAGGGAGAAATTTAAAGCTAAAATTAAAATTAAATTAAAAAAAACTATCCAAAGTAAAATGAGTGGCCTCTGAATATAGTGAATTCCCCTTCACTAGAGGTCAGCTATAATTGAAACCTGGATTCCTAATGGAGAATTTTGAAAAGAGAATCCCTAAAGAATTATAGTTTGAGCTAGGTAGTGTATGAGGTTACTTTTAATATCAAGGCCCTATGATTTTTTGAAGTTCTTCACTTTGAGTGACTTTTAAAAACTCACATTAATTTTCCCACTGTTAAAGGAGACTAAGAAAGATCCTTTGGAGGGGACTTTAAAAGATTCTTAAGTCAGTCAACAAATATCTGAGCATTTAATCTGGGAAAGATACTTTCAAGTATTTTTTCTGATTCATGGGTGAAGTACACCTTCATCCTCAGTGGGATTTTGACTAATCTTTTGTTGATTTCTAAAAGAAAGTGAACTGTCCTTCATCCACATCCTCCAAGCAAGTGGTATGGATTAACTAATATAAAAAAAGGGTGCTTTGGAAATATGAAACAAACATATATTCTGAAAAACTTTACTATTTACAAAAAAGATAAGAAATACAATAAAGAGTCCAAAGAGAAGAGAGATTTCTGTTAGATTATGAGATACTCTCAGTGCTCATGTTCATGCTTGATATTGAGCTCATTGCAAGTGCAAGAATATTGCAGAGAATACTAAATGGGAGCACAAATCGCAGGCATTTAATAAAAGCCCATCTATTTTTTTTTTGATCACCAAAAGTTTTCCTTTGACATTGTATGATTATGAATCAAGGAACACTCCAGTCTCTGAAGAACTCACATTAATTATCATCCGAATGGCAACAAATAGAAGTGTGTGTGGTGGTAGGTATGAAGAAGTTGCAATATGCCCCAAATAAGGAGTTATGCAGGAAGAGTCATATAAAATCTGTCACTAGAGACATATATGTTGGAAGATAAAAATGGTTGATCATGCAATGAGAACAAAATTTAACAGATTAACAAATCTTGTGGCCCACAACTGACATCTGTGTTACTTTAGGAAGGACTCAGAACATTAGATTTATTCCCCATGGGAGATTTAAAGAATATAATGTCCAAATCTTATGGAATGAATAGACATTGAAAGGTTGGTTTACATCCCTGGAATCAGTATTCACATTGATGAGATCAGAGTTCCATCTGTGCATTGGTATATACATCAGTATAATAATAAATCAGTAAAAACATAACTGTTGTGTAATGGAATCATAGTCATCACTTCATTTAAAATAGTTTGAGGCTTTTCTAAAATGGAATTTTTATTGTTAAAAATTAAAGGAAGCTGTCTAAATAAAACAAACAAAAATCTTAATATGATCCCATTATCATCCCAGAGAAGCACAAAACAATCTGAAATCTATTTTTTAAATGGTATCTTTGCTTCCAGATCATGTTAAGTAGATTTTTAAATGTGATGTTATAAAAATCAATCTCTTTGAATTGTTAAACTGAGTGGAATATTGCAATCTAAAAGAGTTTTTAAAGCTTATCCTTTATCCTGCAAACATCTTGACATGTCTACAGGGATAGTCTTGGATCAGCTCAGCTCATGGTTGCTTACCACTATTTGTTCCCCATCGAGCTATGGGGCTAAGTGTATTTTTTAAATCTAATGTCAGATGGTCACACTTTCTCTTTATGTGACCTGTCAGATGTTCCCAGATCTTTTTCACTCTAGGGATTGAGAAACTCTTCCTAACATTTCTTTATTGGTTTGGAGAGAATTCCTTTAAGAGTTTATAAATGAGCCCCTAAATATTTCATGTGCTCATCTGCCTATTTAATTATGTCTACATGCTAAAAAAGCTTCCTGGGTAGGCATGCATTTTGCAATACCATTATATAAATGTTTAAACAGCTGTGCTTCTACACATCCTTGAGAAAAATCCAAGCTTTTGCAGAGGTAGAGAATGGAGAAATTGAAGAAAAATATGGAAATCACAAACATCATCGAATGAACCAGACTTACCTTTTATTTATCATATTTCTTTAGGGATCATGATTGTTAGGGCTTGTAGGGCTAACACAACCATATTTACTTATTTAGGAATTTGCCTTGCTTATTTTATAAACAATTACCAGACAGCTGGTAAAACCTTGACTATGAACTCTGGTCTGAAAAGCTAGGCTCTGCGTAGTCATTATTTGAAATATCAATCAATCAATTAAAAACATTTATTAGGGGACTGAAGAAAAAAATGAGGCAATTCTTGTCCTCAGAGAGCCTACATTTTATGTAGGTGACATGAACAAGAGAAATAGCCTTAAAGTCAAGAAAACCTGAATTCAATCTTTCTTGGGTACTTACTAACTTAGTAAACCTATCCAAGTCATTTAACCTCTCTGGACCTCAGTTCCCTCATCAATAAAATGAAGAGGTTGTACTCCAATATTTCTTCTAGCACGAAGACAATGATTATGTGTATGTGTGTGTAACTGTCTATCTATGCATATATATTAGTATATATGTACATATGTATATCCTAAGTATAAATAAAATAAATGCCAGACAATTTTGGGAAGAGGAGGAAGAGAAAGAGGAGAAAGGAGAGAAGGAGAAGAAGAAGGAGGAGGAGGAGGAGGAGGAGGAGGAAGAGGAGGACACTAGTAGCTTAAGGATCAGGAAAGGATTTTTAGACAATGCTTGAGCTTAGTTTCAAAGCAAACAAAGGGTTTTACTAGGTAGAAAGAGGGAGGCAATGCATAGGTGAATAATTTTATTGTAGTGGGTTTATAATTTAGGTGACCAATTAGAATCAGATTGATTTTGATTTAAGGACTGATTCTTAAGAAAGA
Organism: Sarcophilus harrisii; assembly: GCF_902635505.1. NCBI lineage: Eukaryota > Metazoa > Chordata > Mammalia > Dasyuromorphia > Dasyuridae > Sarcophilus > Sarcophilus harrisii. Next base: position 599,086,040 of record NC_045427.1, read on the forward strand.
AATCTAGCCAGTAAATGCCTAGATATTTTGGAAGGGTTCAGAGGGGCAAAAGAGAAAATAAGAGTGCTTTTAAAAGCATCTGTAAGATAGGTATGATAACCTATCTGGACGAAGAGAGGATAGAGGGAGGGAGGGAGGAAGGAAGGAACAAAGGAAGGAAGGAGTCTTCCAATTGACCAATTCCAAGTCAGTTTTACTCACAGAGTTTTTTATTTGTCTTTTATTCTGGAAAAGGAGGCCATGACATGCAAGTGAATTGGATTTACATGAGGGAGGGCTGCGCAAGATTACCTGCCTCATTTTCCCCTCCAGAACCATCTGGGTCCAGTGGCAAGATATAGATCAGGATGACTAGAGATGGCCCTGGACCCTTGCCTTTTTAAGTTAAGGTCTTCAAGTCTCATTTTGACTGAGGATGCAGCCATTCAGTGAATAGATAGCAATTGAAGCAAAGAATCTCCTATTTCACCTACTCCAAAAAAATTTAAATAAATAAATGAATGAATAAATGAATCTGGGAGAGAAGAGGTCATATTTGAGACAGATTGTAAAGAAAAATTGACAGACTTAGCAACTGCTTGGATATGGGAGGTGAAGGAGAGAAAAATTCGGGATGATTCCTGGTTGTGACCCATAGGAATTGGATAATAGCAACAGAACTAGAATGTTGGTTATATGAGTAATGAATAAGCAATATTGTAGGGATAGAAATGGCAATATTTCACAAATAATGAATATTTAGGATAAGGGAAAGTCAGGAATCAAGCATTATGCTGAAGTAATAAATAAATGAGCCCAGAAGATTGGTGTTGTTCTTGACATACAGAGGGAATTTGGGAAGAGAAGTGGATTTTAAGGGGAAATAACGAGTTCTCTTTTAGACATGTTGAATGAGATTTCTATAAGATAAGACAGAGATTAAGACTAAACACCTAAAGATAAAGTCGAGATAGAGATAGATGACTAGAGAGATTGTATGAGAGAGAGAGAGAGACAGACAGACAGACATTGGGACAGATAGACAGAGAGGGAAGGAGGGAGGGAAAGAAAGAGGGGGAGAGAGAGAACTAGCAATCATTTGCATAGAGATGAAAACTAAACTCTTGCATGGTGGCAAGATCACCAAGTTAGAGAAAATTAAAAGAAGGAAGAGAAGGCCAAATATAGTTATAAAGAAGAAATTTTGCTTCTTTTTTTTTTTAAACTTGTAAGGTAGTTTTTTTTTCTTTTGGATTTAACCACTAAGGACCACTGGCAGTCACTGTCTTGGTCCTATTAAACCAGAAAAATCAAGCACTAAGCTAATGAGTGTTCACTTTGGTGATTATATACTCCATCACTCTGAGAAGAAAAGCTTAGCATATGTTACAATTTCTATAACTGAAAAAGAGTGGATTTCTTTTCATATTCCACTTGCTCCTTTTTCTGAGTGGCTATGACTTTTTGCTCATCTGAGAGAGTGAGAAAATCCATGGGGAGACTGAGACAGATTGAGAAAAAGAAGGAGAGAGATAATGGACATTAGCCTAAAATAATTCAGAAAGAGATTCTAGATAGGAAAAACAAAACAGAAAACAAAATTATTAATCAATCCAAATCCTACAGAAATCCACAAATTCCAGGACGGTGCTTGGTCTTAAAAATGAAAAAAAGAAAAAAAAAAGAAAAATAAATCACACTCATGGAAATATTTTGAAAATTAATGTACATATATAATCCATATCAGACTCCTTGCTAGCATGGTGAAGGGTGAAGTAAGGGAAGGAGGGAAGGAGAAAAAATTGTAACTCAAAATCTCACAAAAATGAATGTTGAAAACCATTTTTACATGTAATTAGAAAAATAATATATTATTAGAATAAAATTTAAAATTTTATTAATCTATCAAAAAATCACACTAAAAGTAAATCCTGGAGGAAGTTCTTACATTTTACCACAAGATAATCTTGTAAAGTTCTGTTTAAATAACCCCTAGATCCATACATCCAGACTTTATTTCTTGAGTTTTATTCTTGCATCTTCAATTGTCTTCTGCGCACTTCCAACCAGTTATTCCACAAAAATATCAAATTCATTACCTTTAAAATAGAACTTATCATTTTTCCTCCTCTATCTGTCCCTTTTCCAGATTTCCTTATTTTGGGAAACAACATTTTTTCCTGTCATTCATATCCTTGAATCTTCCCTCTGCCTCACTTCTTGTATTCAATCAAATTCTGTCTGGACAATTTACATGCACAACATCTCTGGTACCCAATCTTTTCTCTTTACTTTCAGGACAACCACCCTAATTCAGGATATGTATCTCTCACTTGGATTATCCCAATAAGCCTCCTAATTAATCCCTTCTCTTTCCTCTTTTTACTTCTTCCTTCACCCAATTGGCAAAATCATTATCCTTGGACATGTGTCTGACCATATGAAACTTCATGCACGAAAACCTTTATGAGGAAGCTGGTGGTATAATGGATAGAGCACTGGCCTGTAGTCAGGAAAAACTTTATGAAGCACCTGCTATTGGTCTGGCTCAGTGCTAAGAAAGCACTGATTTGGATGGAGTATAGATTGCACGAAGGTGTAAGGGATGATAAGCTTGAAAAGATAGTCTGAAGGCAGATTGTGAAAAACTGAAATGTTAAACAAAGTTTATATTTATTTCACAATAGGGAGTCACTTTAAATACCAAATAGAGTTTATATTTTATTTAGCCTCAGATACTTAACTGTGTGAATCTGGACAAGTCACTTAACTTTATCTCAGGTCCTCATCTATAAAATGAGATAGAGTTAATCATCTCCCCGTCTTCTAGGGAGCCACTGTACTTCTTAAGCTGGACAATAATAAATAGTAAGACTTGTGTTTTATGAATATTAATTTGTCAGATTTGTAGAGAATAGGTTAGATAAGGGAGAGCCATAAGATAGAGCAATTAGGAGGCTACTTCAATAAACCAGGTAATTTGGGGGCATTATAAAATATCAATAATTGATGAGTTTAGAAGAGCTACACCTTGGTGATCTTCAAATAAATGATGAGCAATGGCAAATGGTAGAGGAAATTCTTTAAGACATAATTCCTTTCCACATATGTATTGGACTAGATGGTAGGTAAAATCCCTTCTATCTCTAACTTCTGACTTCAAGTCCAATGTTCTTTCTGCTCTCTAATATTGCTCCTAAATGATCTGGAAATGTATCACTTCCAGCCTATTAGGATCAGAAACTCAAAAATCTTATGGTTCTCTTGTCTCTAGAGATCAAGGATTATCATATGGTAATCAGAAAGTGAAATACTGTAATATAGATAAAGAATTCTTAACCATGAAGTCATCAAAAGGTCAATGTGAGGGTTGGTCCTTAATTCTTGGTATAAGACACGAACCTTGTGTTTTACTTTGGATCTGGTTTTATGTTATATATTCATGTACTAGGTGGCTAGGTCACTATGCTATGATTTGTTTACTTTTCCAGTCTTCTCTTCCCCATGAAATGATCATGTAGTTACATGCTTAACTTTATATGGATATGCTTGAGAAAAAGTTTTGAGGACTCATAAAATATCAATAATTGATGGAGATGGAAGAGCTAATTGGAATCTATTATGTGGAAATTTCTACTATTAGGAGTGCTGGAGTAGACAACAAAGATGAAGGATATTATTCCTAGAATGTGATACAAAATGTAAGTGATATGGGGAGAGAAGGAAACTTAAAGATCTCCTTGAGATATCTTCTCTTTACTTATAACTACAGGTCTATTCAGATTGGTTAACTGTCATCTTGGAAAGTACAGAGTTCATGGACCTGAAAGGCATTAACCCATAGGTTATTTTAATTTTACTTGAATAAAGGAAACTTTCCAATTACAGTTCCGGGATGCCTGACTGTGAGAGAATGATATGATGAACCGAGAGGCTGAAAAGATCTTTTAGATTGCTGAGTAAGCTAAAGAGAATGGTTAGTTTAAAAGTCATGGCTGAGAGCAGGAACCCGAGGGGCAGAAGGGTAGAGAATAAACTTTTATTTCACATTATTGCTTATTAGAGATTAAACTCCTGCTTTACATGTGTGATTCTGTATTGAAAACAGTAGTCACTGGAATACTTTAGCAGATTCTGACAATAATTTTTCTGTGAGATACTTCTTAACTGCAGATTCCCCCTTGCAACAGGGGTGAACAAAAGGCGTAAAACAAAAGGTTTTGGTTTATAAATTCTTTTTCATTATGTTTGCGGGCTTTAAGTGTAGGAGAAAATGGGCTACATTTAATTTTTAGCAAGGCTTGGAAAAAAATCGTCAGAGTGAACTCCTGAGATACCTTTGGAAAGGAAGTGACAGAAAGTTATCAGTTTCAGGAGAAGATAAATGAATATTCATTCCTAGCGAGCAGCACCAGTTGGTCTGATGAATATGGCTACAGCTGTGGACACCATGCACATTTACCATGCTTAACCTACTGTAAATATCGCAAAGCATAATATTGGCCTTATAGAACATTGATGTACTATGGGGTGCGTCAAGCTGAAAATCAACATATGCTTCTAGGGCAGCTGGCAGGAGTCAAACCTCATGTTAAATACATGTTACTACATTGCATTGCTCACTCCAGTAGCCACACTCTTTTTTTCTCCTAACTTTCTTTCTTTTTTCCTTCTCTTTTTTTTCAGTTTTCTGCTTCTCCTTTCTTTTCATCTCTTTCTTCCTTCTTCCCCTCTCTCCTCCACTTTGATCCTCCCCTCTGCTTCCATCTTCCTTCCTTCCTCTTCTTTCCCCTTCTCCTTTCTTTTCCTTCCTACTGCCTTCTCTCCTTCTCCTTCTATCATAATCTCTCATTAAAAAGGAGAATTCCTTTCTAGGACATCTGATTTGTCTTTCTTTTCTTGTATATCTGATTATTCTTCTTGGCTCTGCTTAAGAAAAGGAAATGACAAGATGGCACTAAAAACCCTTTTCTCTTTCTCTGCTCTAGTCTTAAGCTTTCTCATTTACAGCTATAAAACAGATTAGGCAGAAAATTATTACTCAAGTTTCTCAGTTCCCTTTCATATGAAAGGATAGGAAAGCTCTATGTAAATATTCTTGTACCATGTAAGTATACTTAATTTTACCTGGTTTGCTTTCTTTTTCTTAACTTTGGGTTTCTATGTGACACTCAGCAGGCTTAATGAAAGGCCCATTTCTACCTTTTACATTTATTCTTCTCCCAGACATTTAAAGAAGTTATCACTGAAAGCTTGTGAAGCCAAACAAGGCTGTAGATGTAAGATTTGCTTTTAACATTTATTATTTCCTAGCAGATGTACCTTCTCAAACCCACCCTTGATGTTTTAAAGAATTGGAATCTGAGCAAGTTTTCTTTTTCTTTGAGAGGATATGTTGTCGGAGTAAGTTCCATCAAGTCATTTATCAGATTCCTTTTATTTCTCTATTTGAAATGGTTGATGATTCATTTTGAATAGAAAAGAAATTAAGTAGCATCCCTTTCTTAGCTCTGTATAAGGAAAAATTCAGGGCATCTCAGTCCACAAGGTGCAAAATAATTTTTTCTTTTAATAGCATCATTCATATTATACATATGTATATATATATATATATATATTATATATTTCTCTCAATTCAGTATTAGTCTATATGCAAAATTTTATTTCTTCATAATTCACTAAGTAAACTCAAAGGTGTTTCCTCTACCTTGTGGTTAAAGCTTAAATTATTTTTTTAAAGTTCTGTAATATTTGTTTTTTTCATAGCTTTTTATTTACAAATTATATGCATGGGTAATTTTAAAATTTAATATTTAAAAAGAAGTCTGAGTTAGTAGATAGCATGGCTGATTCACTCATAGTATCATAGGACTTCAGAATTGGAAACCTCAGTGGCCATATAATTCTATATATATCTTCCAAAAGAATAAATAATACAATATATTGAAAGTGGTCATGTACTTTATTTTGGATGGTGTAGAAATCATGGAATCTCAGAGTTGTAAGGAATCTTAAATAAATAAACAATAAATGTGTATGTGCATATATATATTTGAAATGTGTATGTATACATACACATATACACATATGTATGTATGTATGTATGTGCCTTTCAATATCCTTGACAAATGATGATAGAACTGTATACTCTGTGGTCCCTCTGTTTGTCTCCTCCCAAACCCAGAAGATTCGAGTATTTGGGTCTCCTGTCTCTAATAGGCAATGCTCTATCACCAATCTATTCACCCATCTATCCATTTATCTCTAGTGAGGAGTAATCAGGGGTATGCTAGATCCAGTTCTAAAATGCTTGTGAGAGCTGATTTTTACATTTTCAGTGTGAGCATTTGCTCATTAGAAATTAGCAGTTACTAAAAATCACTTTTATTAGGATTTTATTGATTTCTAGACTTGTGAAAAATGTGATTACTGATTAAACTTGTATAAGAGTGTGTGTTCACATGTGTGCATACATTCCCTCCCACCTTAATTCTGATAAAACCCAATTGTTAAACATTTACCAATGTGTGCCATTATATACTTCTACAAACATTGCTTGATCTCAGCAGAAGTTCAACAGAAAGCTCAGGGAATGAAATCACCCACAGGCTGGTGATCTGATGTCTATAAGCTAGTGATAAAAACAATCATAGGAATTTATATGTATAGCATTTTAAATTTTGTGAAGTGATTTACATCCATTAGTTCATTTGAATCATATAACATCCCTGACAGAAACCCATTACCTCTCAAAAAAAACTCATTCTACTTTTGGGCAGTTGTAACTATTTGGACATTTTTGCATTATTAGGCCAAAATATGTTCCCTTGCAACTCCCAAGTAAAACAAAAATGATTAATGTAATAGATTTCTAAAGAAAAGTTTCATAACTCCTTTTATTTTTCTTCTAAGGCATGAGTATTAATTAAGTATTCATCTCTATTTTGCTAAGTCCTATACTAATGTTTGGGGGCAACTAGGTGGTGCAGTAATGGAGTGACTGGTCCAGAATCAGGAACAGATGTGTTGAAATTTGGCCTCAGATGCTTACTAGCTATGTGACTCTGGACAAGTCACTTAACTCTGTTAGCCCTCATCTGTAAAATGAGCTGGAGAAGGAAATGGCAAACCACTCCAATATCTTTGCCAAGAAAACCCCAAATGGGGTCATGAAGAGACAGACATGACCAAAAAATAACTGAACACGTAATTCTAATGTTTAATCATGGCATGGAATTGATCCTGGGATACTGAAGACTCGACCATTGAGGTGAAAGCTGGAAAGTCTTCAAATGGGACCTTGAAAGTTAATAGTATTTATATTGTCCAAGGATCTACATAGAAGACTGGGTCACCAGGTGATGACATTTATTGGTAACAGCAACTCATTAAAGACTCAAAAAGATGGAGCAATTATTCTCTATGAGGCTGGAGGTAGTCCCCCTGCCAATGAAATCATAAGATAAGGGAATCATATGCTTCAGAATAACAAGTATCATCCAGTCCTAACTTTACAGAAGGGGAAACCAACGTCGACATAGGTAAATATATATTGGTCATGTCACAAAGGTAACATGTCTTCTAACACCAAATGAATGTTCTTTGCTCCTTAGACAACAATGCTTTAAAGACAAAAGGGTGACTGTCAGTATTCTAACCAGTATTACTGATAAATCATGGAATTTAGAGTTGGAAGGAAATTCAGACAATCACACATTTTTTAAAGTAAGTATTCTTTTTTTGGAGGAAAGGTTCACATCTGTATTTCTATAGTAGAATGCCTTTAATGGATTTTTGAAGTAATAGGCTTAGTAAATAGCATATTGTTGAAAAGCATTGAATATTATTAAAGTATGATTTAATGAAACAGATTTTTAATGAATAAATCAGTAAGTATTTTTAGGAGTCTACTATATGATAGGCACTTCTGAGTATTGGGGCTGCAAGAACAAAACAAAATTGCTGATCTTGATAGTTTACATTCTAATGAGAGGACAACACAAAAATAAATAGGAATGATAAGATATCTCTGCATATCTATACATATAAATACATATGTATATATGTGTATGTATATATATATATATAAAGTATAAATATAAGATAACTTTAGAGTTGAGGTTACTAGTAGTTGTTGGGGAAAGTGGGTGGAAAGCCAAAAAAGCCTCCTGTAGAGGATGATGCATGAGCTATGATTTGAAGGAAACCAGAACTTACAAGTGACGAGAAACAGAGGAAGAGAGAGACTTTTAGAAATGGAAATAACTAGTGCAAATGTACACAGATAGATGACAGAATTCTTTTATAAGGAACAGCAAGTAAAGTCAATTGTAGTAGACCATAGAGTGAGTGAAAAAATAGGTTAGGAAGCAGGAAAGGTAGAAAGGGCAAGGTTGTTAAATGCTTTGAAAGATGTATATCTATATCTATATCTATATGTGTGTGTGTGTGTGTGTGTGTGTATTTATGTATTTTGCTGAGGCAATTGGGATTAAATGACTTGCCCAGGGTCACACAGCTAGGAATTGTTAAGTGTCTGAGGCTGGATTTGAACTCAGGTCCTCCTGATTTCAGGGCTGGTGCTTTATCCACTGTGTCACCTAGCTGCCCCCATGCTAGATATTTTTATTCTTGTTTCTAGAGGTTGTAGGAAACAACTATAGATTATTAAATTAATAAAGTCACATTTGTTAATGTACTAGGTACTGTGCTAAATTCTGGAAATATATAAACAAGATAACCTCTGTCTTGGAGCTTATGTCCTAAGGAAAAGATCAAACATACATAACAGTCATAACAGGTAGAGTTCTTTTGGGCATAATAAGTCACAGGACTGTTAAATGGAATCATAGAACAAGTGGTTGCCATGTCCTTTCAAGGATTTTTTTCTCTTTTTTTTGTAACCTGAACACTTAGCACAGTGCCTGACACATAATGAGTATACTTCCTATTTGTTCATTAATTAATAGACAATAATTATCATGTACATTTGATTTTTTAGAGGTAGAAGCAGAATAAAGGAGGGCTATACAGAGTTGTTGACATTGGACAATAGTGACACCCTTGACAGGAGAAGGAAATTTAATAACAGGAGAAGGTCTAGGAGAATAGATAATGAAATCTGTTTTGGATTGTTAAGTTTGGGATGCATATTTGACAATGGAGATGTTGAGTTTGGGATGCAAATTTGAAATGCCCAATTGAAATTTGGAAATGAGATAAGTTCAGTAATTAGACTAGGGTGGGATAAATAGAACTGGAAGTTATTTACATAGAGATGATGATTGAATCCATGGGAGGCAATAAGATTATCTAGGGAGAGAGAACAAAGAAAAAAAGAAGAGGGCCCAAGATTGAACCTTGAGGGATATTCACAATTAGGGAGTATGATATATTTTAGGGAAGGAGCTTGAGGAGTAACCAGACAGGCAAAAGGAGAATCAAGAAAGAGCAATGTAATACAAGGCTAGAGAAGAGAGTTTAAATAATGTCAAATCTTCAAAAGAGGTCAAAAAGGATGAAAATTGTGAAAAAGCTCTTTGACTTGGTAATTGAGGGTATATTGGGAACTGGAGAGACCTGTTTCATTTGAGTGATGAGGATGGAAGTCATACTGAAAAAAATTAGAAGAGAGTGGGAAGAGAGGAATAGGAGTTTCTACGTGTAGAAGACTTTCTCAGGAGTTTAGCTGAGGAGGAAAGGAGGACAGAAAAAGGTATCGGAGAGCAGGATTTAGGATCTATTTTTAAATGATGGCGAGACTTGGGAATTTGGGTACATGTCATGTGTTTGTGGGTTCCTTACTCCACTGAGTCTGTTATTTGGAGTATGTCTGATAAAATGCTCCTGTAAAGCATCCTTTGTCTTGAGATAAAATGGAATATGGATCTGAAATGTAGCATTCTCCTTCTAAGTAGAATTTGACCCTAGGTAGACCAAAAACTAACACAGAAAAGGGAAATATTATCTATTCTTTCCCCCATATATGTACTATGGACAAATATAGATGAATGAAAACTATAAATAAATATTTTGTCAGATCCTTTAGTGAAAAATGATTACTTCTCAGAGTAAGCCCAGATCATAAATAACCAGTTGCTTAATATAATAGTGGATATGGGAACAATAAGCAGCTCTTTCCCTTGCCTAGTCAAGCAGTGTAACATTTAAGAGCATTATTCTAACAGGGATTTACACTAACCTAGGCAAACACTATTTGTTCTTTGAAAGGTAAAAGTTCCATGAGGATCACGTCTCTTCTGAAAAAATGAAGATGAGAAAGACACAGTGTCATCATCACCTCTAAAAGAATAATAACTCAACCTGACACACAGTTCAGTCCCAAAGTGAACCAAACTGAATCTCTTTTGTTGTAATTTGTGAACCTGTCTGGTATAAGAGATTTCTTCAATTTAATTAAATGAGCATTGATTGAATACCTTCCATGATAAATGTATGTTCTAAGTTCTATAGAGGATACTTAAAGATGAGGAATGCATAATTCTTATTCTCCAAAAAAAAAAAAATTCTTACTATCTAGTAATTAGGACAAAAATAGATATTCAAATAGTTAAACACAAATCAGTGTATTATAAGTAATGTAAGAGTATTTGGGAACTTTAGAGTAGAAAGAAGTGGTCAATTATGGGAATCACAGGAAAGTCTTCAGGAAGGAGATGGAATTGAAAATAGGTTTTAAGAAATGGGCAGCAGACGGCATGACACAGTGGGAAGATCAGAGGACCTAGGTTCAAATCCCACATGTATCCATATTGCCTCTAGGGTCATAAACACTTCTGTTTGACAGTTGAAACCCTGTATAACTTTACTCCAAAGTCCCTTTTTAATTAAATTACATATCACTTTTTTTTTACGCCTATGAAAGTTACCAAGGTACCTTTCTTATTGCTCTTCATGCATCTTGTTCCCTCTTCAACCTAAGTATCATTGCACTGACTGATGCTGATGTTTGGAGTTTCTTGTGTCTTCATCTCTGTGTCTCAGAATCCTTTGTTTCTTCCAAGGCTCAGCTTCCATAAGCTCTTCTATGATTGCAGCAACTGATAATGCATCCCCTTAAAACCAACTAGTATTAATTGGTACCCACCTATGAATGCACAAGTTGTTTCCCATAACTAGACTGCAAACTCCTTAAGGGCAAAGACTTTTAACTTTTGTCTTTGTATCGATATCATGTCTTCTCAAAGACAATAATTTGACAATGTCTTCTCTTGTGGACAAGAAGCACCGAGACCAAATAATAAAAAATAAAAATAAAGAAGCTGGTCTTTGAAATATAGAAAAGGGGGCAATACATATTATAAACTAACTTTTCTATTTAGGCCTGGTTCTGTGATTCTTCTGTAAAGGTGGAAGAAGTCCTTGAGTGAATTATAGTAGAGCAGTGCCATGGATCAAGCAATGCTGGACCATGCCCAGATATGTTCTTTTTAAGGCAGGATAGGTAAATTACCTAACATCTATTTGTCATAGCTCTATAAAATGGGGAATTAATAATAGTACCTACTTCTTAGGGTTGTTGTGAGAATTAAAGTTTATTTTTTGTAAAGCACTTTATAAAGCTTCAAGCATTATATAAATGGTAGTTTTAATAATAATAATTTTTATTATTCTCTTTCGAAGAGACAGTTCCTTGAGCTTACCCTCAGATTCTGGAGGTATACCCAATATAGTACCTATGGCCCCCTACATATGAACATATTATAGTAGTTAGATAAATGGAATTTTACCTGTATTACCTCCAAAAAGTAATAGTAGGTTTTTTTTTTTTGAAACTGGAAGAATGCCTGATAAAGATTCTCACATCAGACATTCACTTCTTTTTAGATAAAGGTCTCTTCTAGAAAGACATATCATTTTCCTCTAAGGATGTTTTGATTTGGAAGTACTGTGACATTGAATTGATAAAGAAATGTGAGCTCCCCTTGGTCATTGTTGTTGCTGCAGTAGGTAGAAGAATGAAGGCCTGTTGTGAGTCATTGAAGAGGATCATCAAGAATTAAAAAATGGAGCAGGAGGAAAGAACATGGTAAAAATTTATAGGATCTACCCTTAAACAAGATAATGTTTCAATTCTTATATCACAATGCTCAGCGTTCATTCCAAAGCTGCTGGAACCATAAATATTGGAAGAAGAAAGTGGATTTGTAGTTTTGAGTTATTTTAACACAGACCAAATAAATAAGTAAACCACCAAGAACTTGTAGTCTTTGAAACTGAACAAATTAAATTCCGTTCAAATAAATTCAACAAAATCTAACTGTCTGTTGTATGCAAGGATCTATGCTTGGTACTACATTCAAAATAATAGGATGAAAGATGAAAAACAATATAGCCCTTGCCCTCGAAGAACTTACAAATCTAATAGTTTTTTTTCAATCAAACAAATCCTTGTCTATCATCCTTTGCTAAAAGTATTTGCATTATGAATTTTTCCTGTATTGGGGCTGAAATCAATAAGCATATTTTAAGCAATTATAACTTTTAATACTGAGAACTGGAATACATGGAATCACTTTAAGGTATTCATTTTTCAGACTAAGACCTGGTTTTAATACTAGATTGGCAGCTATGGAAGAGCCTTGGAGATAGCCTGAGGGAAATAGGTGGGGCATTGAGATGGAGATTATGGTGGGTATTTAAAAGAAATATTGAGACCTATTTCATAAGACTTTCAGAGTACTCCCTCATTCCTCATGGAGGAAGGTCAATTTTTATCAACTGTTGGGGAGTCTTATAATGATGTATAATGCATTGCATTTCATCTTTTGGTATTTCTTCATCTATAGTATATAGATATATACTCTTCTACAGTATATGAGTGCAAAAGTTAATCTAATATTGATTTTGAAATCAATAGTTTTATAATTAGATTTGTGGAATTATGTAACTAAAAGGGGCTTCCCTCTTTTATGTGTGGAATGTCTAAAATTTCTGTTATCTTCTTGACTCAGGAAACTTTTCCTTATGTCTAAAAGAAACACACTAATAATTTAAATTTAATGCATGATAGCCATGGTGGGGAAGTAGACTTAGTTTCCTTGTTAGAAAAAAATGACTCCAAACTTTTTTGTTTGAAGAAAATAATGGGGTGTTGTGCAAAGGGTACTGATTTTAGAAGTAGGTTTCCTGTATTAAAAGCCTCTGACATTTATTAATTTGTGTGCTTTGGGTGAGTCACTTAAACTGACTTAACCTCAGTTTTCTCTTTGAAGATCAGTATGATAATACTTTTACTCCTTAACTCATAGGATTGTTATGAAGAAAGTTCTTTGAAAATTTCACAGTTCTTTATAAATTTTGATGGGACCAAAGTTGCAATTTGATGAATTCCTAAAGAAGAACATCCTCTACAAATGCAATTTAACACCTTGCAATCTTAGAATTGCCTCAGAAACTGAGAGGTTAAATAAGTTGCCCAGGATTCTCCAACCAGTATGGGACCGAAACTCAGTTGTGCCTGATTTTGAGGCTGGCTTTCCATCCACTACTCTATGCTGTCTTTTCCAATATAAATATTTCATTATTATTAAGATTATAGAATCTTATATTTAGAGATGTCAGGAAACTTAGAACTTACCTAGTCCAACAGAAATGCCAACAAAAGGCATTTCTGCCTTTTCTTCCCACATAAAACTATCTTGATTCTTTATTTTTTTTTACTCAAATAACTCCTTTCCCCTCATTTTCTTATTTTTGTCACCAAATAAAAAAACATATGAGCAAATGACAGTAATGTACTTTGAAAATATGATAGACTACAGAGTTGTTTATTACTAATGAGAAATTGATGGATAAGTTAAAGCACAATATATTTAATTCAAGATACTCTTGACTAGTTATTGCCTGAAGGCATCTGCTCACAAATATACAAAAATTAGTTGGGATCCATGCCCAATAAAGTTTCTAGTTCTAAAACTAACAGATATTTCTCTCAATAGACTGGAAGTTAGAAACATTTTCCTTGGAAAGAAGCATTTTGAACTGTGATCTTGTTCAATCTGTATGTAGTTAGCTTGTCCTTTTTAGCAATGCAGTTGAGCAAGGAAGCTTAGGGAGGCTCTGATGTCCGGACATCATTTAATCAGCCAAGGAGTTGTAGGAATTCAACATCCTGATGCTTTTGTTTAGTGTGTACAGATCTATTCCATACATCCCTTTTCTGTGCTTCAATTTATCTTTTATTCACACATGTCACAGCTTTCCTTCTGGTTCACAGCAATTCCCATTGCTCAAATTTCTCAGTGCTATTACTCTTATTAGCTCTGCCTCCTTGTCCATTAGTTTTACTTGTAAGAGAGGATATAGGGTTTTTTCCTTCTTTCAGGTATTTTTCTCTAAATTGTAGAACTCTCTTTTAGGCTTCTTTAAAAGGCTTTTCATTGCTAATCACCAAAAAAGCAAATAGGGGCCTAAAACAACAAATTGATTTGAGATAGTATTATTTTTCCCTGCAAGTTTATCATTCTTTTGGAAAAGAGGAAGAGGAGGCATCAGAGTTTTTGTTTTTTTATCAGTAAAGAAATAGTTTGAGGACTAGTTCTCATCAGCCCTAGCAAATTGACCATCTCTGACCATTTACTCAGTTCCTTCTCACTATTCTTAGGAAGACATAGGGAGATTAGTGTGCATCCTACCCAGAGATTTCTGCTTTCTTGACCCAGACAGAGAATACATGCTTCCCTGGAGCCAATCCCAAATGCTGTATCCTGAGGGATAACTCACAAGCTCATATAATGGTCAAGAGAAAATGTGATTCCAAACATAGCAGGTGGGGAAATTCTCGATTCACTATATCCTACATGTAAGTCTTATCTAATAAACAACACAGAGTTCCTCTCTACAATAAATTGTCTCTGCTATTCAGAGATAAGTTATTCAACAGCACAGGGTTCTCTGACATTTTTTTTTTAACTGAGTCTAATTGCTTTCAATGGAAATAGCTGCCATCAAGAGCATGTCTCAACTATGCTACTTAAAAGATTATTCTCCATGGCTACATGATTATAGTCCCCTTTCTCTTGTCTTCTCTATAGTGAATAGTTATTCACTTTTTAATTTAACACATCTGATAAACACCTATCATGTTCATGATATAACTCTAGGTGTTAGGGATATAGAAACAAAAAGTGATCAGCTACTTAAGAAAGTGCTTTCTAATGGAAAAGGGATATGATCAGTTGGTCAATAAGTATTCATTAAGCCTCTTTTATGTATCAAGATTGTGCAAACAACACACAAACAGGAAAGTCAATAGAGTTTTAAGGAAGGAGAAGTTTCTTAGTATTGATATCATAATCATTTTCCTAAATGGTAACACTGGAAATATTTGATCACTATGATCAATCAAGGGTGCCCCCTACTAGCCACCTCTTTAATAGGATAAACTTCCTTACTTCTTTTGTCCAGAGGGTCTTCAGAATGCTCAATTCTAGTCTTCTTTATCTGAATATTCTAAAGGCCTGGAGACTGTAGATGTTCTTCACAAAATCCTGTACCCCATGGTGAATTGAACTCTCCAGATGTTTTCTCATCTGCAAAGAATATTACATTCACACAGGTCATAGGTGTCACAGGTGGGACTTGAAGCCAAGTATTTTTGACTCTGAGGTATATAAGTCCACATTTCTTCCTTCAATGATGCATACTGAAGCAGTACATTGGGGAACCCAACATTATCGGGTTTAGTGATGATCTTCTTCCCACCCCTTGGTGAATCCCAGATGTTAACCTGAATGACAATTTTGCCGATGGTACTGCTAAAAGTGACTTGGGTAATAAACTAGAGGAAGAGAAGCAGTCATCCCTTGTTCTAGATACTGCATTAAAAATAATGCAGTCTGAAATTGTCTTAATTTATTTTTGTGGGAATTGGGGGGTGAGAGAAGGTTGTAATTTCACATTTTAGATTCACTTTGAGCTTGCAATCCACTAAGATTCCCACATCTTTTAGTGATTTGAACTATTATCTACCCATGTAGACATCTGTCTCCTTTATCTTATATCTGTATAGCTGATTTTTAAGCCTAAGTACAGAAACATTTATCCTTATTAAATTTCATCTCATTTGATTCAGCCTATATTGCAATCTGTCAAAATCTTTTTGGATCCTAACTCTGCCTTCCTACACATTAGCTATTCCCCTCAGCTTCATGTCATCCACTAATATGTTAAGCACACAATCTGTGTCTTTACCTCTGTAATTGATACACAGAACAGAACCTCCTAAAATTCTCAGTGATTTAGGCCATAAATTGTCCAAAGCTGTCAAAAAGGATCCAGTGGTATTATAGTATCAGTTCCTTTCTTACTAGTTAATGTGGTGATGATGGTAATGATAATGTATTGCATCAGTGCATCCATGGAGGATGTTTTATTGAGTTATCCTAATTTCATCAGTGTATGTCTCCAAAAAAACCTTCTATAAAAACAAAAACCTTCTATAATTTAGTAGAGGATCTCTGGAAGTTGATGTGCCACCAATTTGGTACTGAGACTTGTTGAATTTGGTTAGGCTGATGCATATATCCAACTAGATACACATTTTATTACCTGGTCCACATTCAAAGTCTTATCTGTATATTTTAGAGATCATTTATTGGTATTTTTGAATTAAAAATACACAGTATTTTCTCATAAATTCTCTTGCTACTTGAATAGTTCCTTTCCTTATAACTAAGATGATGTTACCTCAGGTCTTTTCTTCTGAGTTCATACCCAGCTCTTCATCCACTATACCACCAGTTTTATCCAAGAAGGATTTAATTCCTTATTATTTGAAGCCACCCTTCTTGTAATACTTGATAAGACTTCTTTTCCATTGAAACTTTGATTTCATTTATGTTGGGAGCTTCTGGAAAAGGACATACTCTCTCCAATATAGATATGAAAAATTGCCCTATAAAGTAGATTCTTAGTAGTACCTTAGATACCCAGGGTATAAAACTATAAAGCCACATAATCAATGTGCATTAATAGTAGCACTTGAACTCGCATTTCTTTTAACTCTAAAGTCAACTAATCTTCCATTATATCATGTTGTCTCATGATCACCCAAGATGACATTAACTTTTTGGGCTGCCATATATTGTATTGTTGACTTATGTTGAGTTTGAGAGAGATAAAGATCAGAAATGTTAAACATGGCAAAACTCCTGAAGGTAAGCCAAATGAGATTAAAATTCAGCTAGAAATAATTAACTAAAAAACCCTGAGATCAAGTGATTTACCAATGGTCACTTAGCTGGCATATGTTGGAAGTGGGTTTTGAACACTAATAATCAATTTCACTCTGAGTATTAAATAATGATGTACACAATAGTTATTGCAGGGCTTGGAAAAAAATTTTGTTTTTACTTCTTAAATCTTAAAGATTTAATTCTTCAGAGAAAATGTTTGTTCCTCTTTCTTTAATAAGACCATAACAACAGGGAGGGGATGTCATAACATACAAGTCAAGTGGATTTAAGTGAGGGAGGACTGTGGAAAGTCATCTGCCTCACTTTCTCCTCTCTGGCAAAATATAGATTAGGATGATTGCAGACGGCCCTTGATGCATTGGAAGACCTTGGCCTTATGGGAAGGCTAAATATATAGATGATCTCTTAGACTAACACATTTCTATTTCTGAGTTGGTAAATCATGCCTCTAACTGACACCTCATTCTTCTTTTGATAATTGCTTTTATGTCTATTTGCAGATTTTTCCCTTTAACCTCATAAAGACTGTGTACACCTGAGCAGAATTCTGTCAAATTATGGCAAATATTCACAGTTTTACTTGTGTGCCATTAGAAGGATGTACCAAGTTTATAGTGTGTCTACATTTATGATCTATCCGCTGGATTTTAGGACTTTATAGACCTGATTAAATATTCCATTCAGTTGGAAACTTGGCAAAGCTGCCTGGCTTTTGTTTTTTAATTGATGTCATTTTTTTATCACTTTATGAAAAAATTGAGTTACGAGTTTTATGATGCTTTTTTGTATGGATATAATTCACAAATGGTTCAGCACCACAATGGTTCTGATGACCCAAATGTCACTTTTTACAGAAATTAAAACCTCATGCCTTAAGGATAAACCTACAAAGTATGAGTCAGTGGCCATGAAGTAGGAACATTTTGAGCAGTCCATTTTCTTTTATGGAAATACAATTTTTCAGGCAATTACTCTTAAGAAGGGCCCTCATCATTCTATAGGCTTGGCTAAAGAAAACCCACATATATTTGAAAGCACTTACTTTTTGGAAAGAGTTCCAGTGCTAAGTTTTCAGAATTTTCCATAAGGTTTACAGCACATGTTAGCAAGCAGAGTTGGATCTGCTTGGGCTGTCTTTCATTTTAGGATTGACAATATTGAATACAAAAATGTTAGCATTAGAAATACTATTGTGCATGATGAACTTTTCTCTGAAGTATTATAATTCCCCCACTCCTAAACTGTGCAGTTTCTGATGGGGATTGTGATGGAAGATTGAAATAAAGTTAACGTGTTTTTTTCCTATACAAAAGGATCTGGAAGTGGTCTTCTGTTAATGGAGCATTGGAGTATAGACCACTCCCACCCCTACCCCCAGTAAAAGGAAATAAAAATACTAAATCTTCTGTGCTTCAGTGGATTAGGGTTTTATTTATGTGGATATTCCCTCAGAAGTACAAATTGCAACTTGATTATATCTACCCATCAAGAATATTTATCCATGTCATCTCCCCAAAACCATGACTGGCCCAATACCCTTCCTTTAGGTCTTTCATTTTTCTGTGACAGGAACTGGAGTAATTCTGACCATCTGGTCATGATTATTTTATGATTAGTTTACCTCCTTTTCTAATCATGCATTTTGGATAATATAATTAATAGGCAAAAATTTCATTTCTACTTAGGCCTACTAAAAATCACATTCCCTTATGGGCCATCTGCAATTTTGATTCTTTCTAGATTATAGTGTTCTGTGAGTCACAATCATATGGCAAAACCAAAAGTATTTTAGTTTTCGTGTGTGTGTGTGTGTGTGTGTGTGTGTGTGTGTGTGTGAAGTGGGAGCAGCTTGAGATCATTGAAAGTATTCACAAATTTCTAAATGGAATCATTTTTTCTTTTTCCTTCTGTTCAATTCTTTGTCTAGTTCACATTTTCTCAAGATATATTCACTGAACGAGCAGGACCAGGAGATCATTATATACTTCAACAACAATACTATATGATGATCAATTCTGATGGACCTGGCCATCCTCAGCAATGAGATTAACCAAATCATTTCCAATGGAGCAGTAATGAACTGAACCAGCTACGCCCAGTGAAAGAACTCTGGGAGATGACTAAGAACCATTACATTGAATTCCCAATCCCTGTATTTTTGCCCACCTGCATTTTGGATTTCCTTCACAGGCTAATTGTACAATATTTTAGAGTCCAATTGTTTTTGTACAGCAAAATAACTGTTTGGTCATGTATACTTTTGTGTATCTAATTTATACTCTAATATATTTAACATCTACTGGTCATCCTGCCATCTCGGGGAGGGGCCGGGAGGAAGGAGGGGAAAAATTGGAACAAAAGGTTTGGCAATTGTCAATGTTGTAAAATTACCCATATATATATAACTTGTAAATAAAAAGTTATGAAATTAAAAAAAAAGATATATTCACTGATGGACTAACTCAATGAACAGGCCATCACCCTGTCTGCTCACCTTCTTCATACTTTTTTTCCTTTGTGTATCATCAGATTGCTATCCTTTGATTAACCCTAGATCTTGTTGAAATATTGTGATGCTTCAATCAATCAGTATTATGTCATTGGAAACTAAGTATTCTGGAGCACTTGCCACCCAGAGGGACTTTCTTTTTACATTTTATTTTTTATTTTCTATTTATTTTTATTTTTTTATTTACATTTTTATAGGACACCTCCATGTTTATGGAGCATCATTCTTTTTTTTTCTTTGCTGTTATTGATATGTTCACTGAAGTCATTGTTTTATACTCTTTCATAGTGTAGAGTTGATCAAGGTTTATTTCATGTCAACATCTCAAAAAATCTGACAGGTTTTCCCAATTTCCCCAAAGTTTTGCAAGCATAGATCCAGTGATGGATTATATATCTGTTGCCTAGATCTTCTCAGTTCAGATAAGTTTTACATCAGGTTAGACTAATCAAAAAGTTGGTTAGAACAGTATTTTAAAATCATCAACCAAATCAAAAATGAGCCATGAACAAGGTGAGGAGATATATATACCCACAAAATCCTTGAGGTATTGATTAGATTACTAAATTGACTTGGTTCTGGGCTTGCATCTATTTAAGAATTTTGTATGATTTCAAAATATACATGAAAAAAACCTTGTTGCAAGATATATTTTAAGTCTGTGTGTTTGGTCTACTGAAACACATTTTTAAAAATAATCAACAAATGAAAAACATAATAGAATTTTATCTTTCCTCAGAATTTTTTAGTTAATTGTGTCTATTAATGTGATCCATTGCAGAAAATAAATGCAAAAGATTGTTTTTTTTTTGGCTTTTTTTTTTCATTAAGTACATTCTGTCAGTGAAAAATCATGCAGTAAGTTTAGTAAGGGTGAGAAGAAGAGGAAGAGTGGTAGTTGGATTCTTCCTGCTGAGAGACTCACTGAAGAAGCAATTTGTCAGCCTGTTAACAAGTATAAAAAAGGTATTTTTTCCCTTGGGCTTATATCTGATATGTGACAAGGAACTTCTGATGACTTAAAAAACTGGATGGGTATTATGCACTTCTGGTTTTTCATGAAAGCATAAATGAGATTTTAAAAAAGAACCAAGAAAGAATTATCAAATATTGCAATTTTATATGAGAAAATGAAGACATGGGGACATGGTGGTGTTTTCATTATTGTTGCCTACTTAAGGTGAGGGTTATAAATATAAATTTTTAGGAAAATGATATTTAAAAATGGATTTTGATTTCTGTACTATGGCTTAAAATATATTTTGACAGTCTTCCAGCTAGCAATGAAGTATACCCAACAAGGTATGGTAAGACTGTTTGCCTGGCCTTTTGCAAATTTCATCAAATAATATTCAAATGAAAAAGAAATAGTGAATGAGAAATTGGCTTACATTGATCCATCAAGCTAAGTTTGTTTTAAAAAAGAATAGTTCTAAAGAATTAGAAAACTGAACAAGAAGGGAAAGAGGATGAAAAGAACATAGATCTGGAAAGACCTTAGAGATTACACAGTCCTATTATATAATTATAAGTATGAAACTACTAAGAGTCAAAGAGAGGAACTGATTTATTTCAGGTTCCATAATGAGTAGTAAGTTGCAATCAGGATTTTGAACTTTATTCAAAGGAATTGAAGTTCCATATATTCTGTCATTATATTAGTGCTTTGCTTATTGTATGATGCGCAGAGTCCATATCCTAAAAAGTAGTATAAACAATTGTAAATTTCAATAGTGTATTCAACTGTTCCTACAGTTCTACCTATATTCATATTATACAATCATTATATATGATCTCATATTAAAATTATTTTTGAATGTGTCATAGAATATCCTATCTCATGGAACTTAATACTATAAGGGCAGTTCTTGTCTAACCTCAGGAAGGTCATTAAATTTGTTGTTTCAGTTTTCTGATCTAGAAATGAAAGAAGAGAGGGAAATGGATTGAATGACTCTAGATCTATTTTAAGTTCAAATGTGTGATCTTTTGACTGCATTGTATCCAAATTGTATACCTTATCTGAGCTACTCATTATGGAACCTGAAATAAATCAGTTCCTCTCTTTGCACACAGTTGGTGTTTAATACATTTTTCTTGAATTCAATTGAATTGAATAAAATGGTGTTGAGTGCATTCTAAGGCTAGTTAATGCCTAAAAGAGCAAAGGACATTTCATAGACTTTCTGCTTTTAGGTTTGATATATGGGGCTCCTTGATTCTGAAAGCCTCAATGATTTGTACCCTCACCTTGATGCTATTCCAGTACTAATCTGTGATTGTTTATGCCATGGAGGCTTCTGGAAATTACAAGAGGTGTTGTTATAAATAGACATTAGTATTGATTGGTATATTAGACAGTCAGATGAATATGGATTGTCTTTAACTGGCATCATATTGATCAGTGGTGTCAGAGTACCATCTCCTTCCACAATTTATTGATCATGAAGGTTTTTCATCTCTTAGGAAATGGAGTTGCATTGAGGTGAGGGGAAAGATGGTTCGTATCCATTTCTAGTGGGAAAATTTGGGGGATTAAGTCAGGAAATGATCTAAGATTTTGGTCTAGACTGTGGCAGAGACCCTCCCCTTCTTTGCTTCCCATAATGATTCCTGCATGGTTCTTAATTGTATCCATAGTTTCTTATTAACAGATGAAGTGAAGGGTTGGATATAAGCCCAGACTCCAATTATAATCTAACCAGCTCTGCTACTTTAATAGTTCATATCAAGATCAAAGGAGTTTAATGGTGTTATGGACCTAATAAAGAGCTGATGAATGAATGAGTTGATTGTACTTTTAGAAAATGACAAATACATATATTATAAAGAATTTCTTCTTTCTATAGAAGCACAGACACTGTGATAGGAACATTATTACCTGGTTTCTGACCTAGTTCCCATTCATTTTTTTCCCTCAAATATTCAAAGTCAAGCCCAACTAGACTGTTAGCTTTTTACAATCTACCCAGATTTGCAATTTACAATTTACCCAGACACTTTTGTATCATCCTCAGCAAATACTTTTCATTAGCACTGTAATTCATGATAATTAAACAGCCCAAGACATAGTGCTTTTTTGTATATAATAAGACTCACTTTGTCAATTCTTTTCTTTTTATTCAGAGAATACCTATGAATAACCTTCCATTTAGCTATAGTGGTTTTGGTTTATAGAAAGAATATCAAGATTGGTATTGTGTGGGACAATGACCCTTACCAAATTAAAATCAGAGACTCTCAAGGTAAAAAGCAAAAAGGATTTATTATGATCTAATGAGAAAGGGCAACTCCTAATAGACAAAGTATTGTCAGTAGAGTAGTGTAAAACACAAGTGTCAAACATAAGATTACATGAACCCTAACACAGAAGACCCTATTCCTTTCTGATCTTTTTTCCCATTGGCTGGGAGTGTACAGGTATAGAAATCTACCCAAAGATTAAAATCTACCCAGAGACAAAGAATACTAAGCCAAATTAATGCTAATTGTGGCACAAAGGGTAGGGGAAACAGGAGGGAAATGGATGTTTACCTAAGAAAAGTGAATACCTGTGGCTTTGGGCTAACTAAATAACAAGTTATAATTAGGTTATAAGTCTGGGACACATTCTTATGAAAGGTCTTTCCTCAGTTTAACCCAGTCAGTATGATACAACTCTTCCAGCAATATGTTCACTTGTCGGTCTTTGGGTAAGTGTCTCACATTTGGAGTTAAACTAAAGCTAATTGATTGCCTAAAATCTGTGTGATTCTTACCACCTACTCCTTCTGTCCCCTTTCTCACCACTCTGCCAATATCATTACATATGGAGAAGAGGACCATGTCAGACTGAGGGTAATTTTGAAATATTCTTTGTTTAATGAGTTGCCTCCATCTTAAAATTATCATTAACTAGATTGCCTACTGGTGATGTGCCTCCATAATTAACTGGTTGGTTCTCAGAAGACAAATTTGATCTGTGGCCAAAGCCATAACTAAAGCCTTTCCTACGTGGCAGAACCTGTTCAAATTTACCCTAGATGGCATGGCCTTTGAGCATCCAGGCTCACTTTCATGCCAAAAAGAGGCATTGAAATACAATGCGGACTACTTAGAAATACGTAATGATTATTGTAATACCACTGCCAAACTAAACAGAGTTAGTATAGAAGGGGGTGAGAAGTTTAGGATTAGATTCAACTACATGAAAATTTGACTGTTTATCACATCATATCTAAATTCTACTCTGTCTCTCTCTATTTCTGCTTCCATCTCTGTCTTTCATACACACAACTTATTGATTAATTTACCTCTCTTATTTCTGAAGCAACTATAGTATAGTGAAAGGAGCTCTGAATTTGCTTTCGGGATAGTTGAGGTTTGTGCCACTTTCTATGCCTGTGACCTTGAGCAAATTACATTTACCCCTCTGTGCTTCAGTTTTATCTATAAAAATGGGATAAAAATATCTGCTCTCCCTATTTCATAAGGCTGCCATAAGGATCAAATGAGATAATACATATAAATCGATTTGTAAATTGTAAAGCATTATATAAATATCAGCTATTATTCTTAGGTACAATCAGCAGCTAAATATTTTGCCCAGGAGTCTAGTTTGTGATAAACTCACTGTATCTGAGAGCACTAAGTTCCTGTATTTGGGGTTACCAGGTAGATATGGGAATACTGTTATTATTCATTCATTTAGTCAATTTTGAGTGCTTATCATGTATTATTATTATCCTTTCTTTGTCTGGAGTACATGTGTCTCTTGAAAGTGACCAATTCTAGGATTGGAGGCAAAAGTCCTTTCCATGTTTGCTCTTTTAACCTTTAATTTTCTGGATATTAATATCTATGATGAATTAAAAAAGGAAAATAAGGCTCCATCAGATTTTTCATAGATACATATTGTCCTGCTTAGGTTGAGGAATAATCCTTAGCTCTGCCCTCCATTTCTTCCTCCAAGGAAGAATTGGAGGCAGACATTCAGGGCATACTTATTTTGTAGGATTGAGAGTCAAATGAACATTGAAAAATCTAGTATAATTATTTTACAGATAAGGAAAAGAGAGATGCAAAGACAGTGACTTGTCCAAAGTCATATAGATCATAAGTAAAAGAAAGAACTTGAATACAATTCTTCTGATACCAAATCTAGAAATATCCCACCCTATTCCAGGAATTTCTATAAACACAGTCCAACCTGAGATGTGGGGTGAAAACTGGTACAGTCAGTTCTACTATAATGCTTGCTTAGATGATGCTAATTTGTTCCAACCCAATTGCATAATGCAAATTTTGAGTTTGTTTACATGCAATTTCTTCCATGAGGAACTGCAAAAGAAGAGGGGAAACTGCATCACTTCACAATAACTCACAAGCTGCAACCCTTTTAACTCACACTTTCATAAGTAAATTTCAGATTTTTTTCCAAGATAAAGTGACATATTTATTGTATGCAGTGTAGTAGATGCTGTGGGCTGAGGAGGGCTGGTTAACCCTTCAACCAAAACAAATTGACTGCCATCCTTTGCCCTCTGGTGACTGAAGGCATAAGCCAAGTAGGATTCCAAGACTAGGAACACCACGCTATTTATTGAAGCATTTAATTTTTTATTAGTCATTTTACATGGATAAAAGTTTTAAGATTTTTGTTAATTTCCTCTCTTAGAAAAGAAAAAAAAAACTTGTCACTGATGAAGCTCTTGAGTGTTATGCCCCATTATCATTTCTCCATAAGTGCTATTAGTTTTTATTATGTGATTTCTCAAGATTGGTTGTGCTGGTCACTGACAAACTGGGAATCTGACCCTATCCTTAACTGCATGTATGACCATGGACGAGTCATTTAAACCCTTTGCACTTGAGTTTTCTTATTTGTAAACAATAATAACAATATCGTATTTACATAGAGCTTTGAGGTTTGCAAAGCACTTAAGACTAGATCATAACACTTTTTGCAAAAACAGGGAATTGGACAGGATGACCTATAAAGTCCCTTTTAGCCCTAAATCCATGATTGACCAATTTCACATACATGCTAAAAGAGAGTAAGTTGAAAAGCATTTGACATGATTTGGAAGTGGCTAGACCAGAAGGAATCTTGGGGAAGGGACACTCAGTTTTGAGAAGTAAGATTGTGGATCATAGTCAAGTTTCAATTGTCCTGGTTTAAAAGTAGTTATGGGTATTACTGGTTTGCATGCAAATTTAAATCAGAACTATAATTCTAACAGTGTGATGCTAATTTGCCCTGTAAAGGTGGGAAGCTCAGAGTATGTTCCAAGACTAATGAGTCATGGACAAATGGGGCATTTCTCATTTCAAAGGGGCAAAATCTTGATTTCACAATGGTTTAATACTTAGGATATACAACTCTAAATACTTACTATAAAGGAAACCAAATATTTTGAAATAGTTATTGTTATAATTTATGTATGTTAAATTATAACTTATAAATTATAAGTAAATTGTTATATTTTTTCTAAGTTCATGATCCCAAATTAAACTTATCAATGAAATTTATAAAATCCAAGGTGTATACATAGCCTGAAAGAGCATTAATCACCAGTTGAACCTTACAAAATGAAGGGAGGAGGTGTGACTATTGTATTGGGGCTAGAGTGCCTCTCAATATATCTAATGTTAAATCTTTCATATACTGATAAATCTTTATTACAAAGAAGACACAGTGTCACAGAAATAAGGGGAGTGAAGGAAAATAAACTTTGTACTATCTAGTTAGATTATCTTAAGATAGAAAGAAGCAATTTTCTATTTTCTTTTGGATGTCCCTAGCTCTTAAAATGTTGTAATGATGCTAGACTTTTCCTACTACTCTTTTTTTCTCCTCTAAAGTCAAATCCTGGCCACCCTTTGACCAGCCTCCATTCCCTCTCCTTGCTCTCTCATCACTCAATGCCATAAGAATTCCTCTGTTGTTGATACACCCCCCCCTACCTCAAAACTTAAGTTCTCATCCTTTCTCCCTCCCAAAACCAAACCCAACCCAAAACTCCATGTTGCAGCTGCTTATATTGCCACTAGTGTGCTTTACCCAGAAGCTTGAAATATCTCCATTCTTCCCAGAATGGGTACAAACCAAAGCTTCTTGTAGGTCATAACTTATATGGGATCACATAAGTGAATGTAGGGATCATGAAATTATAATTTATTATCAGGAAATGTTTTATACCCAATATACTGGGGGTCATATAAAAAATTTCTCAGGTGAAAAGAGGTTGTGAGTGGCAAAAGTTTAAGAAGCTCTGAGACCACATTTCCTAGTAATAGATTCAGCTTACATCTAAAAACTTCTCTCTGTCCTTAGAAATAAAAAATCCTGCTACAAAGTCACGTAAGATTCATTGGAAGCAGTTTAGCTATTGTGATCCTAGGCCTTGGAAACTTTTACTTCTATGTACATATGTCATGACATCTATCTATCTATATGTTTCATCTATCTATTCATCTATCTATCTATCTATCATCTATCTATCTATCTATAATGTATATGCTATGGTATTCTACTAGAGTCTTCCCTTCCAGGAAAGAAAACCAGCAGGGTGTATACAGTGTGTGTTTCATGAGTAATTAAATACATTTCTTATAACTATATTCATAGGTTCCTATGATTTACACCTTGGAGTTATGGACTCCAATTTCCTCATTGTGTAGATGAGGAAACTGAGCTCTAGAGAGAATACAGG
Organism: Sarcophilus harrisii; assembly: GCF_902635505.1. Lineage (NCBI taxonomy): Eukaryota > Metazoa > Chordata > Mammalia > Dasyuromorphia > Dasyuridae > Sarcophilus > Sarcophilus harrisii. The sequence continues at coordinate 599,113,441 of NC_045427.1, forward strand.
ATTATCTTATGTAATAAATAACAGAACAAAGCTTGGGATATAGTTACCCTTTACTCTAAATCTAGTGGTCCTAGACTGCCTGCACTATTTCTCATTTTTACCACTCATGGTTAATGAAAGGTGGTGATGGAGATAGGGCCCTCAATTTGAAAGATATTTTCTACAACTAACTTGGAAAATGCTCAGTAGCTTTGAAGGATCCTTCAAAGCTACTGAGCACTTTCCAAGATATATATATATATATATATATATATATATATATATACACATATACATATGTGTACAAACACATACTATATATATACAAACACACATATACATGTATATATGTATATATATATAATTTTTGTTTGTTTTTTAAGCTTTTTATTTTCAAAACATATACACAGATAATTTGACACTGACCCCTGCATAGCCTTTTGTTTCAGATTTTCTCCTCCTCCCTACCCCCTCCTTATATATATATAAAATTCATAAAAATATTTTCTGCTTTTTCTATCTGATTGCTCATGAATGCCAAATTAGTTATCTTTTCAGATACATGCTAGTTAGCTAACTGATGGCCTAGTTTGAAATGGAAGAGGGATATCAAAAGTAGATAGAGTGGGGAGTGCTGGAGTCAGCTCCTGGTGGCCAGGGAAAGTTGATTGTTAATTAGAGGGAAAGTCACAGAACAATAAAATGCCTTTAACTTTTTGGAGATGTGAGTGATGGTATAATTTTTGACAACAAATAACTTTGGACATTCTTGTTGAATTGGGAGGGAATTTCTCAGGAGTCCCAAATTCCACTGAAAAGTCTTTGCAGCAGTGGCCTAAGTCATTATACTGTGTTCCTGTTTGCTCTCGCATCAGATATTAATTTCCATGTGCCTGTGAAAACTCCAATAATGCTATTAGAATAAATAGTAAGACAGGGAGTGAACACAATTTGTCTTTAGACCAGCATGCAAACAAATCATTTAAAATCATAGATTAGCTGCTGATGGCTTCTTTAGGGAAGCAGCATGGTGTATTCTATTAGACTTGAAGCTGGAAGACTTGGGCAAGGGGGCTAGCACTGATAGATATGAACTATGTGACTTTGGAGAACTTGACTAATCTTTCTGAAGGTCAGTTTTCTTATCTGTAAAATGGGTCTGATAGTGTCATCATGAAGAAAATCTTTATCAACTATGAAATTATACATAAATAACAATTATTATTATTATTTTGAAAAGTCTGGTTGTTCTAGAGGGCTCTAAAATGAGACAAAAGGGACATATATGAAAGGAAATCCATAATTATTTTGTATTTTATATACATACACACATATGTGTCTCCCTCCTGCCTTTCCTTCCCAGATCCTCCCTCTCTTTCTATCTTCCCCCCCTCTCTCTTTCTCTCTCCCCTTCTCTCCCCCCCTCTTCTCTCGTTTAGCTCCCCCCTCTCTATATGTACATAAATAAAATATAATTTTGTATTTAATTAATGCTCTGAGTATATTTTCTCCTAGTCAGAGATTCTTAATCTGGGATTTATAAACTTGCTTTAAAAATATGTTTATAAATATATTATTTTAATATAATTGATTTCCCTTGTAATATTTTTAATATAATTTTTGCTTTTCATATTTTATTATAAAGCTTTACCAGATTCCCTAAGAGTTTTGTCCATTAAACATAGGAGAGATTAAGAACCACTATCCTAGTTGAATGTAAGCTTCTTGAGGTAAAAGATATTTCATTTTTGTAATTTTACTCCTAGCACCTACCAAAACAGGTTAAGCTGGGTGCTTCTTAAAATGGATTGAATAATGTTGTCATCTCCATCATTTCTGCCTTAGGAAAAGAAATAATAGTAATAATAAATTTTATTATTTTTATTACATATATAATAAAATAAATATAAACAAAATAATATAAAAATTAAAAAATAATAAAATAATAAATATTTCTTATCATCTGAAGACTTCATGGGGATAAGAAGGTGAACTCTGAGTCAGGAAGATTTGACATCAAACAATAAGTAGTTGTGTGACTCTTAAGCAAGTCATTGTTATCTCTCTCACTCTTAGTTTTTGCCATGTATAAAAAAATATGAGCATCAACTTCCCAGGGGTGTTTAGAGGTTCAAATACATGAGTTACATAAAAAGCATTGTAGAATTTGGAGCACTTAAAGCTATTATTTTTCCTTATACTATACTTAAAAAAAAAAAAGATTGCATTGGATAATTTCTCTCTATTTTAAGGAGGATATCCAAGCCAATTATGTAAACATTTCTTTCAGGTACCTGACTCTCCCTTCATTCTTTACAAAGTCCCATTTGCTTAGTTCCTACATTGTTTTTTATATTGTCTTTTCTCATTGGAAAGTAAGCTCCTTGAGATCAGGGACCATCTCTCTTAATGATTGTATTTGTTTTCCTTGTGTTTAGTGTATTGCCTGACTGGTAGTATTTAATAATTCTTCTTGAATGACTTGACTTTTTCCTAAAATGAATATGTAGTCTCTTGATCCTAGTTTATCTTTCAATATTGCAAGAAACAATATGGGTTATAAATTGGGCTCTAGTCTATTCATAAACATTTTCATATAATTGTTTTTTATAACACTGAAATAGATCCTCTAGCCAATATTTTGAATAATGGCTGTTAGCACTGTGTACTAGATTGGAAGATTGAAAGGAATTTTAATTCCACTTATGTATTTGTCCACTTAACCTCCTTTTAAAATGCATAATGATAAAATGGAAACTACTAATTGACTCCAGTATAAAAAAGTGAGAATTAACTCACACAATTATTTTCAACATGTGATAGGAGTTAGGAAGACTAATTCCCATCATTTGAATCTGTACACTCAAAGGTTTCTTTGTTTCTAGAGTACCAAAGGACCAGGAATAGAATCACTGATTTTCATCATTTAACTAGAATTTCTAAGACTGGCTTGATCTGGCTAACTGAATTTGCAGATGAAATCATTACTATTTTTTCTGCTTTAACTCTTGTTGAACTTTTTTCATTTTTGCTAAAAAAAAGAATTTGACTTCTATTTCTTAACTTAGTAGCATCTCTTGAGCAAAACTGCAATTTTCTTTGATAGTGGGCAATCTTTCAATGTCTCAGGCTCATCATTTAAATGTGAAAAATCATTGCATATATTTATAAATTTTTAAGGAGGAAAGTGTTAGGAAATTCAGTTGAATGAACCTTTTCTATCTGAGTATTTTATATGTTGTTCATATGTTCATACGAATATATGTGTTTATATGTATTCAATGAAACAAATATTAAGTACCTATTATGTGCAAGATATTGTGCTATATGTCAAGGAATTAGAGAAATTGTTTCTCCCTCAAGAAGATTACAACCTAATAGTTAATAGGCAATGTACACACAATAGGTATGGTACAAGGCAGAAGGTGATAAGGGTCAGGAGAGAGCCAAGATGCTATGGAAAAAATCCCTTTCGTTTGGGGATTGGAGGGAGAGACAAAACTTCATGGATCATAAGATTCAGAATTGGAAAAGGTCTTAGAGGGCATTAATTCCAACTGTCTTCATTTATAGATGAAAAACCAGAATTGTAGTTTCTTGCCCAAGCTCACAGAGATAACAAAAAGCAGAGCTAGGATAAAAATTCTGTTGTTCAGATTCTAAATCCAATGTTTATTTGTTGCTATATTTTTTTCTTGAAGACAGCAAAATAAAATAACAACAACAACAACATTTTAAGATTGTAAAGCAAAAGAAAAAAAAGAGAGAAAACATAGATATAGCCTCCTTTATAAACTCACAAGTGGAAAGAATAAGCTATTAGTATTGTTTCTTCAAATTTCTGTGATTGTTGTTTTTTGTTTTTGCTTCTGTAAGAGAAAAAATTGTTCCCTAAAGAGCAGATTCCCCAACTCATTAGCTCCACTGTGGTGTGACAAGGTGATAATATCCCTTTTGAACGCTTTTATCTGATTGAATCAGATGGGGTGACATAATTGATTGTTTAAAATTCGTTAAGGTTTTTGGTTGCCCTTACAGGGCTGAGTTTGCCAGCTTGTCCGTCTAGGTGAGTAACAATTTTATGGAGTACAAGAGCACTGGAAGATATAAAAAGGACAGGTTTTCTGGTAGAAATCACTCCATCCAGTAGTTTGAGAGTTAGTTCTAGAAAGACCAAACAAACAGAGATATATTCTCCACTTAGTTAGTGCCTGAGGGAGAAAGTAATTTCCAACAACATGATTTGGCATCAGGGGAGAATTCAAGGGAAAATCAGTCCTGGCTATCAAAAGTCAAGTTGTGTAGAGTTATAGACACCGAGTGCCCAAGTGATCAGCCTGCTCAAGAGAGATTCGGAAGCCCAGCAGGGAGCAATATGAGGATTCTGTGAGAAAAGAGAGAACATCAAACATCCTGTGCTGTTCCAAAGGAATAAGTTGGTTTGGATGTATGCATTCCCTATATGTAAACCTCGTAGTGTTTATACTCTGTACTTAATCTTCCCCAAAGTCCTGTGTATATTTATATGTGTCTCAGGGTTATGGTGAAAAAAAATTTTTTTGTGGCTAATGATCTTATTATTCAGTCTTAGTATATAGCTACATTTTGAGCTAATTGGTTCTACTGTCTGACTGTTAAACAGAAACATACCAGTGGGAACCTACAGTAGTAGTAGCGGGTACCCACAGGGGAGCCCCACTAGAACATGAAAATATATCCACTCTGTAGATCCAATCTGTGAGAATGAATTCAAGATGGAAAAGTGGGCCCAGAGGGTTTATTACATTTGTTTTTCCTAAAAGTGGAAGTCAGAAAAATAATGATACCTTACTGAAAATTGTATCAAGTTAGAGTCTACTTAATTGAGGTTTTATCAGTACCTCAATTCTGAGATATTTATCTCCAGACAAAGAAAAGATCTAATAATTTTATGAGAGAAATTCCTTTTTGTTAATGCTATAACTGACTGAAACTAGTGTGAGGAATATTGTAACAGATATTGTAACCTGAGGAAGGGGTTCCAGCAAGAACTAGGAAAATTAATAAGAAGAGAGTTTTGAAGTCATAAGCACAAGGTTTTGCTGGTGTCAATAAAAGGAAGGAGAGAAGTGGACAGAAATTAGGTTTGGGTGACACAAATTCCTTTCCCAGATGAGGTGAAATAGAGACCTGAAAGTAGGAACTTAGAGTTTTGAATGACTTCTATAAAATAAATTCTCCAAGGTTGGAGAGCAAACAAATATGATTATGAAGAATGGGAGAAGAGAAGAGGACAGCTGGAGAGGAATCTGATGGTATCAAATAAGCAGGAAGGAGGAATTATAATTATAAAATTATAAAGGCACCAGAATATATATATATGCATACATATAATGTCAGAAGGGCGATGGGAAAGGAGATCCGTGAGGAGAGTATACCTTCTGAGGACTATAAAAACCTATAGATATGTTCTGGATTTTCTTGACTTTAAAATAGGACTACTCAAATAGTTCTTGTTCCCATGAATTGGGCTCAAACTAGAACAAAATATTGCTGGACTTCTATGTTTAAGCTCCATTCATTTTCAAAGCTTCTTTGAGCATCTCAGTTATTATAGACTAGTCCCTATTCAAGCCAAGACCTTCATAGTCTATAATTGATATTAAAACAAAGTGAGATATCCCTAGGTTAATTGATAGTTATCAAAAGAGATTTAGGTAGCCATTACAAGAAAAGGATACTCAACAAGGATAGGCATTGAGGATTCCATAAATTGATTCAGCCAAGTAAAATTCCCTTGCTAGGCACCTGTTGTGAACCTTAAGACCTAGGTAAAAGCCCTTTTGGCTTTTTTTGGAAGTGATGTGAACCATAGATTTTTACTGCTTCAATGAAGTCTTCAGGATGATGTTAGTCAATCATTAAAACGTTGATTAAGCACCTACTATGTGCTAGATATTTTGCTAAGTATTGGGGATACAAAGAGAGGGAAAAGACAGTTCCTGTTCTCAAGGAGCTCACAATTTAGTGAGGGAAATAATATGTAAAAGACTATGTATAGAGGCAGCTAGGTGGTGCATTGGATAGAGCACTCGCCCTGAAGTCAGGAAGATCTGAGTTCAAATTTAGTTTCAGATACTTAACACTTCCTAGCTATGTGACCCTGGGCAAGTCACTTGATCCCAATTGCTTCAGCAAAAAAAAAAAAAAAAAAGAAAAGAAAAAGACCATTATACAAACTAACTGTATACAGGATAAATCAGAGACAATCAACAACTTAAAGGCACCAGAATTAAGGGATCCAATTCCCTTTAAGGAAAAACTAGCCTAACTTTCCTAATTATGGAAATAGAGGTAGGCCATTACTCTTTCAGTGTCTATTGTTTCCTCCATCTTTTCAATCATTTGTTTTCTGTGCATATATTCTGTAGTCCCCGAGTCCTTGAATCTTTGTTTTTATCCTGGCTATTTCCTACCCTATTGCTGAAGACAGCCTCTTTTCTACCTCTTACTCTGAGAATTAAAATACAATCAACAATACCCTTGCCCCTGGAAGGGACATATCTAGCCTATTGTTTGACCACATTATGAATTCTCATACTATAATTACCTGCCCTGTTCATCTGGTCTTCATTACTATTTGACAGGGAATATCTATATTTCTGCTTCATATTATCATTTTAAAATTCTTACATTTCCCTAAATAAATCATATTTAAGGATTACTATCATATCTAAATAGTTCTTGTGTCCTCAGTTCCCTACATAATTCCTAATAATAAGAAATCAAATGATATATGTTTATTCTGTTTTAGAAGTATAGAAAGGCAAAGCAATTTGTGCCTGTAGACATACCAGTACTGCTAAAAAGAGAGAGAGAGAGAGAAAGAGAGAGAGAGAGAGAGAGAGAGAGAGAAAGAGAGAGAGAGAGAAATAATTTGTAGCACTTAAGGTAGAAAGGTACAGCTAAGGATGTAAAGAAGAGACTTTTTTTATTTTTGCTCATAAGGTTATGTGCATGTCAACTAGGGGAAAAACTAGAAGCTGAAAAAAAGTTGGCTGACTCAGCTACTCACCTCTTTGTTTTGAGGCAGTACAGTCTGACAATATGGGATTTTTATAAAAGTTAAAAGGCATTTTATGACCTAATTCAGAGAGAGTTTGAAGGCCTAACCAGCTGAATACCTGCAGGACATGAACACTAAAAAGAATAGATTTGACCTTTCTCAGAGGACTTTTGTAGTATTTTACTAGGTGCCTAATTTGGTGTTACTTCTAGCAAGCCAGAGGTTTACTAGCTCTTGCATCTCTGACTGTGCACTGCACTGACGGTGCAGGGGAAAGCAGATAGTCCCAAAAGGCAAGAAACCAACAAACTATGAAATGGTGTCAGAGGGAAGTTCAGGGAACATGGCATCTAGAAAGTAGCAGGAAAAAACAGCCCCCAACAAAGATCTTCCCAGAAATCTCTTGCCACTCTGCAATCTAGGGCATGTGAATCAGTTACAGATGTGCGTTGGCTATTGCTGTTACCTTTCCATGGTGCTGATATGGTAACCTCAAGGAGAATTCATCCTCATATAAGGAAGTGGCACAAGGAAGAATCATTTCTTATTCTGATTTTTCTGTGCTGTTTCATCCAATCTATTGTGTCCTTTCTGATAAGTTTGGCAGAATTAATGTGTCACTTAAAACAGTTTGAGAAATATAACTTCTGGGTAATTTCATTATTTTATTAGTAATGCTAACATTTTAATAAAATAGTTGGTCATTTGAATACCTCTCTCAAACCAAAAGACAATCATGGTGGTACACTCATGGCTTATTTGTTCTTTTGGAAGAGTATTCAAATGGATGGCAATCAACTCTAATTGCTAATAATGAAAGAATGAATATTACAGTGAGGGGTTGGTCCTGAACTTTGATTAAGTCATTTGTTTCTTAAGTAAACTTCAGCCTTTGGCAACCTATTCTAAAATCTTATGTCCCACCCAAACCTGAGTGGAACATAATAGTTATCCTATCTGATTGGGTCTGAACTAGAAAGTCCAATCTCATTATCAGCAATAGAGAATGAATTTCTCTATTCAAAACAATGAATTTTTAAAATCAGAAATTTAGAAGAAAAAAAGTGGAGGGAAACTGGATCCTTCTAAATCATTTGTTAATAATAATCATTTCTCTCAGTAAATATCATTAGTAGAGAATTGTGAACCAAGGTTGAGTACCTTATTTCCCATCTTGCCTTGAATCTGGGGTTGCTCATAGAATTATTGATTGAGAATTGTGAGCAATTTCAAAGGCCGTCTAGTTCAATCCCCTTATTTTATAAACAATGAACCAAATGTTAGGGAATTGCTCAGAGTCAAATAGGTAATGAATGATCTCACAGGAGAAATTTAAACATAGTGATGGATGCAAATATTGAACCCCATGTTTATATTGGGGTTTTGAATCAGTGTTGCAATGTGTCTCAAAAGAATTTGTAGGCTTAGACCATCTCCAAATATGTAGGTAAAAAAATTTATTGAGGGGCTAAATTCTAAAAGGGCATTAGTGATTAACAAGGGAAAGACTCAGACTAAGTTCCCTAGCAGAACTCACAGTTAACAAAGGGAGACACCATATCAAGAGAGAAGATGCTATGACAAGAAAGGAGACTCCATAACAAGTTTCTAGAGAACTTGCTGCCATAAGGCAGGCATTTCCTGCCTTTATTGTGATGCTTACTAATGAACTCATCATTGGATGCCTAATAAAAGTATTACATTCCTGAAAGAAGTTAGCAAAGAAGTAGAGTAGCAGTAGGTTCTTTTATAAGAGAAAAAAAATAACCTTGGGGGGTTGACATCTGTAACCTGGCCTTCTTTTTGGGCACAGTAACTGTGAGGTCATGGTAATTTTTTCAATGCAAGAAATTGGGAAAAATTCAACTTAGGACCTTTGCAACAAAGGTCCCCTTAAAGACAAAATAATCCTGTCAATGATCCTCTATGCTTGCCTCAGGGAGTAGCTTGGCTTGCCTATTGTATATAGTAATTCAGTCCTCTTGTTGATACCTTTCCCATGACTCATCCAACTTTTGAGTGTCTAAGGTCTTTTTGCTGGGGTCTTATTTATTCCATCACATCCATGACTGTTTATTAAGATAAATGATTATTAATAACCAATGATTTGGAAAGAACCATTCTCCTCCTCCCTTCCCCCTCTAAATTCCTGATTTTAAAAGTTCATTTTCTTGAAGGACATTGCTGACAATGAGATTAGACTAACTTTCTTGTTCAGACCTCATTCAGGGAAGTTATTATGTTCTCCTCAGGTTTGAATAGGGATATGATTCTTGAAGCTGGAACTAATACTATTTTCATTGTATCACATGGTCTTTATTTACTGAAGACCCCCATTTGAGGAAGGCAAAAAATTCTACACACTTTTTTTTTAATGTTCGAACACTGATATAAAGATCACATTTCTGAATGGGGACAAGAAGGAAGTTGAGGAATGTGTTTAAATCAGATAATATTTGTTTAAAGGACCCCAAGAACATTTGCAACTACTCTAGGTGCTCTTTGGACAAAGAGTGCTACACTGCATAGCATCAATCAGAACATGTAGGACAAGAGAGGACTAGCTCTTTTTGTATAAGTGAACAGATGGAACTGTTGGAGCACATTTCCATTCCAAGTAACAGTGTGTATCTGTCCAGATTAAGCAGCATAGAGAGAAATGTGTACTCAAAGGTAGTCTGATTCAGCCTCCCAAAGCAATTCCTGAAAATATATATTATCAGTTCACAAAGCAAGTACTTTAAATAAGCCTATTTGTCTAAGTATTTGTATAGAAAATTAATATAATTTCTACAAAGTAGTCAGCTAAATGGTATCTTTTAATATCCTCCTCCACCTCTATTTGCCTTAAAATATCAAATCTTGAAAAGTATTTCTCTTGCAGGCAACAACAGTATGCAGTTTAAGCTGAAGAATGGAAAAAGTTGGTTCCCATTGGATTAAGGAGAAAATCGGCACTGGCAAGCTGTTTCTATCCCAGTAATGAAACACCATGAATTTAGAGGATAATGGTTATTTGTTGTGGTTGTTTATTGGGCAGGGTTAAAAATCCTTTTGTAAAAATCCCTCCCAAATTTTTCTTGATCCAGTTTTGTTCACAGCCTACTTGAAAATATGCATCAAGGTCCCAGGTGCTCTTTCTAATTGAAAATGGCCACTGCTGGGCCCTGAGCCACATAAGTCCTCATTAGGTAGAGCCTTTGTAAAATGTTACCTTCTTTCAAAGCTCTATGCCTGCTGCCCTCACAGGAATCTTTGAATGGAAAGCTTAGGAAAGGAAAAAAAAAGAAGTTGGAGTGACATTTAGGAGCCTGATTTTTCTCCAGCCTAATCATTCCCATTAATTAAAGCTGTACAAATTGTCATTTTGCCACTGTGGTACCTTGTGGGAGATGGACAGTTCTAGAAATTTTTTGTTACTAGTGAGAATGAAATGAAAAGTTTTTATTTATTAGACATGGTTAAGCTTAGATGAAAGGGGAAATGGCATGCTAAAAAAAGTTTGTTTTGCACATCTTAACTAGCAACTGTCAAACTCATAATTAATCCTTTTACCCCGCTCTTTCTGACCAAATCTAATGAACAAAAATCCTACTATGCTTATAGCTTTGATACTATAATGGATCAGTGATCTGTGATCTCATCAATATGGGGATGCCTTCTGATAATGCAAATCCCAATCTAATACAATATATCCATACCATGTTGCTCTTCCCTGATTATTCTAAAAATTCAGTATAGGGAGGCTACTAGGAGTCTTCTGTGATTTCCTTGATATCCAAAGTCAAGGGGCAGCTAGAGGAAGCAGAAGATAAAGTGGGATGGACCTGAAGATAAGAAAATCTGAGTTCAAATCTGGTCTCAGATACTTAATAACTACATGACTCCTAGCAGGTAGCACTTACTTCACTTCCTTTTTTTTCCCCTGAAGCAATTGGAGTTAAGTGACTTGCCCAGAGTCACACAGCTAGGAAGTATTAAGTGTAAGTATTAAGCACCAGGGCTGGTGCTTTATCCACTCCGCCACCTAGCTGCAACATTCCCTGGGTTATTTTAAGGATCAAATGAAATAATTGTAAAGACCTTACCATATTGTCTAGCGCACAGCAAGCATTATACATGTTGGATATTATTATTAAACATACCAAATGGAGCATGTGGGCCATCCATCTGTTATTTTCCACACTTACTATATGCTGCCTCATATTTTTTAATCATTCATTTCTGTAAGGCTTTCTTTCTGTTGCCCTGAATGGTCATAAGATTTTGTTCTTAGAGAGATTAACAAATGAAAGATATTCATAATTGATGAAGATGTACAATCAATCATAGTTGTATTATGTTAACTCAAAAATGGGGTATAATTATAAAGAGTAACAGAATTGGATTTGTAAAAGTGGGACTTGAATTTTATCTGTGTGACTTTATAATAAAGATTATGACTTTTCTGAGCCTAAAATTCTTGACTATAAAATGTAAGTATAACAATTTAGCATTTTATGTCTAAATGAAAGGATGAAGGAAATGTATTCCCTACTTCTTCTGGGCCTCATCTCCAGGATGTGGACATTATTAGCTAGGTCCAAATATCTTTCTCTTTGAATAGAAATTCCTCTTCTTAGCTACCATCCTCAACTCCATTCTTATAGAGAATGAAGATGAAAGAACTAAATGAGAAATCATGACTTGTATTAGGTATCAATCTGAATTACTTTAGTCTGAAGACAGAAAAAATGCACACACTAAATATCCAATTTAATTCTGCCTTTTAGGCAAGCTTATCAAAACAATCAATATACCAGAACCATAAGATTTTCTCTCAATTCCCTTAGAACCCAGCCAGGAGTAAACCTGGGTTTTTGGAGTGAGGATTTGTACTTTAGACTTGTCTATTCTGTAAACTGTTATTAAGCTCTCACTATGTGCCAAGCATCATGTTAAACACTGAGGATACAAATAAGAAAAAGAAACACAGTTTTTGACTTCAAGGAAGTTAAAATCTAATTGAGGGAGGAGTAGAATAAAAAGATAGACAAATTAACCTGAAAAGTGGATGATCAGCCACTATAGGATACCCAGCCCAGGGATATGACGGTCTGTGGAGTTGAAATCAAGTGGAACTACTCTTGGAAGTGGAGAATTAACTGAAAAGCAATGGTCTGAGTCCTCTATAAGAAGAGGAGTTTATTGCTATATCCTCCAGTCCTCCAGTAAGAGGGAATAAGTAATTGGGAAGTTAAGCTATTAAATAGCAAAAACTGGAGCAATCAGAATGGTGAAGTGATCAGATTATTCTGGTTGAGAAATGATATTTTATTTATAATTAAAGAAACAGACTTAGAAATTTAGTTAAGATTTACCCATCAAATATAATGCGCTTGCTTTGATACTAATAAAAAAGCATCAAGTAAACAAATAAAGGACAGACACTTTGGAATTAAACATCTATCACCTTGAGAAAAAGAGAGGGAAATGATCTGACCATCTTCTGAATTTTTAGTCAGGAAAAAATTCACCAATAATGGAACCCATCCCATGAATTGGCTTTAGTTGTTCTTTCTGCTCTATAGTTTATGTCACTATCCACTCAAGCAAAGCCTAATGTACTCACTGTCCATGTCCTCTTCCTCCCATCTCTCATACATAAGGAGCAATACTCTATGTATTTGTTAATTTTTCATTGTATAACCTACATCTTAGGGGTTCATTTCTGTAAAGCAATACATACATGCATATATATGTATTATATATGTGTGTATGCTATTATAAACAAGAAAAATTATTTTCTCAACTGTTTCTGAGAGTAATTCATGTTTTAGTGGAAAGAAAATTTAAAATTATTTCTTTTAAAAATTACTAGTTAACTATAAAAGGAATTTTAATTATGACATTCCTTGGTGATTGAAACTTTAGGTCTCTCCTAGTTGATGATCTATGGATTCTGTTAATTAGAATTATGCTCTTTCCTTTAAATAATTAAATAAATAAATGAAATGGGCAATTTTCTTAAATTATTTGATATTATATTGAATTCAGTAGTTTTTTTTACTTCATGTGTGTATGTGTGTGTATAAAATGAGTTGCAGTTCCTATATAATCTCAGTTATCCTTAACTTCAAGGTTAATAACTTTGGTTTGTATAGAATTTATGGTTTTTCCAGTGTTTTTCCTATTTCTTCTTAAGAGTCGTATTTTTAATTCTTAAATCCATTTGAGTTCTCTGTTATGTATTCTAAGATGCCTTCTCTTCTCTTCACCTTATTATTTTTCTTTGAGCAATTTTATTTCTGCCCTAATTTCAGTTCTAATTTTTACATTTATTTCCTTTTTATTTTTCATATTTATCTTTTTGAATAATTCAAAAATTTATAGTCTGTAAGACATTATTTCTTTAAATTTATGTGATTTGACATTTTACTTTCTAACTGGGAATTTATGGTTAATTTTATATTATAGGATAATTTTTCATTGTACTTTAATCTTGTGCTCTTTTTTCTTTATTATGTCTTTGAGAGTCTATTTTATGCCTTCCGTAAAGGGAAACACTGAGGTTTAATACTCCATCCTCTATCCCTTAAATCAGAGAGGAAAGGAGAGGAGACTGATTGAGGTAGAGTCTAAAAAGATTTAGTTAGCAGTTTGGTAATGAGATTAGAAGTGATGAGCTTCCATGATGTGGAATATAACCTATTCTTTCTTTTTTTTTTTTCTGATTATCTTCTAGCTTCTTAAAAGTGGTATCTTCTGCTGATGTAGTTTTATGTTAGGTGTTAGTATTTTCCATACCTAATGATAGCCCTCAGGAATTATTTTATCTGGGCTCAAAGGCTGAGTAAATTCACTTTGGAGAAAATACAGAGACAGAGATTTCATGCAAATAGGTTATAGCACATAATGAATGACATGTTCAAGAAGTATAATAAAATATATCACTGAGATGTAAAGAATAGAAAAATGATTTAGGTCAGTGATGTGGAGGGATTAAGGAATAACAAATGAAATTTTTAATTACTTCACTGATACTTTTGTCATGATAAAATATCTGGAGGAAGCCTATTAGGACATTGGGTAATTATTGCATCAGTAATTTTGGGGTGAATATAAAGAAGACTCATATTGTTTGCACAAAGGTGTAGATTAGAATGTGCATTGTTGGAGAAACTATTTAAATTGATGAAATCATAGATGTATTGAAAGTTATACATACATAGACACTACATTTCCATGTTCCATATCTTTAAATAGTTCTTATCACATTATTTAATTATAAACAACCTGGGGAACAATTTTTTTAGTTCTCCTGTGCATCCAGCGAGTCCTATGTTCTCCATGAGTGTTGAATAAATAATTGAATGTTCTTTATTAAAATTAAAATTTGATCCTAGCTTGATATATTTTAGCCAGGTATAATTTATTTCAATTCTTGGTCTTTAGGCCATGCTAATTTGCATTATTGTGGGTAAAGTAACAAAATAAGAAACTGAAGTGATTCCTTTATGCCTTAACACTTTCTGACGATGAAGAGTTCTTATTTCTATCTTTTTTCAGCCCTCTAGATCAGTGGTCTCCCACAGGGAGGCCATTATTTGACTCTAAAAGGTATGTAATCAACTATTAGTAAGGTGGTAAGATGAGTAACATTCCACTTCCTTGAAATAGCCAATTATAGGGATTTTTTTTTTTTCACAAAACCACATTTATCCATATCCTGCAATACTATCCTATTTCCTCTTCTGTTATTAAGCTTCCAACCTTGCTGGCCTTCCATGGCAGTTATAATTTGCACACTACCCAGGAATCCATAACAAGAGCTGTGAAGATACCATTAAAGATCTCTCTCCATCCAGCATTATCAACTGCCTGCTTTCTAGATCAAAGCTTTTTAAATTGTGGGTAATTGAATGTGGGGGTCACAAGATTATGATTTATTTTCAATAAATATTTAATTTGTTACACCTAATTTACATACCTGGGGTCATGTATGAATTTCTCAGGAGTAAAGGATTCATTCACGGATAAAGTTTAAGAAGCCTTGTTTTAGGTTGCCTCTTGGATTTGTCAGATACTCTTTAGAGGGCAGGATCTTCCCTTTTTGGAAATAATGAATAAGGACTACTTTTAATATTTTTCTTTTGGGTGGGGAAGAGGAAGTTACATAGGATGAGCAGACATAGATGAATTATAATCTTTGCTAGGAATTTCCTTCCCAAACTTATCCTTGCTCCAGGCTCCTCTATTTTTCTTGAGGATCCCATCATCCTTCTACCCATCTTGTTTCATACTCATTACTCATCAGTTCTTCTCACCTCAGAAATCTGAACAGTTGTCAAATCTTGTCTTTGCTATGCCAAAACATACTTAAATCCTTCCCATGCTGATACTATGCTAGCTTGGGGATCCCTGACTTTTTGCTTAGATTATTTCAGTGTCCTCCTAATTGGTCTCACTGTAAGCCAATTTCTAACCCTTCTAATATGTCCTTCATAAAGCTGACAAAGTGATTTTCTTAAAACAAATTCTGATCTTATCACTCCTCTCATCACTTAGAATCTCATTGTTGATTCTAGAAAAACATTTGATTTCTATTGTTGCATAAGTTTTATAATATGCATAATTATTATTATAAGAGTATATGTTTAAAAGATGCTCCAAATGTTTTATTATAGTTTTAAGGTATTGAAACTTTAAAGCTTAAAATTGCACTAAGATCTTTAGGACACCAAATATAATTTGAAAAATAAATGATTATATACATATTGTCAGTATGAGCAATTTTTTCTCTTTTTTTCTTCTAACTTGTGAGATGTGAAATAAAAAAAAGTTTGGATATTCTATATGCTATTCTTTTAGCTTTGCCATCAGTGAATCTATCTCATATATATACTTATGTGTACATGCACAACAACACATATACATATGTGCTTATGTGTATCTTTGATAATATATGTTCATGCATGTACACACATACACATATATGTATACCATGAAGGTGTGTATTTTTACTTCTACTTATCTGTATGTCTTGGATATTTTATAGGTTTACAGATTAAATGCACACTGATATCTCTTTCAAGTCTGAGATTCTATGATTCCTCAGAATCAAGCAATCTAGTTTTAGAGACTGAAGTTACTCAGTCCTTAAACCTGTAAATGGTGTGTGATCCCAAAGATCTGAGAAGGTGTATCCAAATCTTTTTGATCATATACCCCAGTACCAAACAAGAAAACAAAACATTTTATACACATATTCCCAAAATGTGCATTTGTACTTTAAATACATACATGTATGTATACATTTACATTTACACATATGCATATAGATGTAGTACCATTTAAATTATTATGAATTTAATAAAACTTATTCAACAATATAATTTAAAAAGGTGAGATACAACTGGATCCAAGTCAGCAATGACCTATTAGGGTTTACTGAGAAGGGAAGTGACATAGTCAGATTGCAACTTTTGGAGAATCAGAAAATCACTTTGACAAGTATGTGGAGGATTTATTGGAAGAGACAGAAAATTGAGACTAGAAAGGCAATAAGAAGGCCATTATAGATAAGGCAATGATAACATGGGTTGTGAGAGGAAGTACATATATATATACACACAATTCTTAAGTAAATTGACAATGGATTTAGTCCAAGAGATTAATTTATAATTAATTTCATTTTACACACATAAACCTATATATGCATGTATGTGAAATGCCAATTTACAAAGATAAATTGTCATCTTTATCAAAACATGCACAAAAAAGGATTCCAGTAAATTGTAGTTACTTCTATACAGTACTTTTAAGACATGATTTGATTTGCAAAATTTGATTTTCTTTTTACAACTTTTCAGGAACATGGTGTAAAATGAGGTTCACAGGTATATAAAGTTTTTGCTTCCCTGAAAAGTTCTTCTTTGAGGAACAGTGACTTCCATTCATTTCTTCATTAATTCATTTATTTGGTGGGAGAGTATTCTAAGAAGCAAAGTAAGTCAGAAAATTCCAAACTCTCCAGATTTTCCCCACAAACAAGCCAAAATTGAGCCTCGAGGTGAACACAGGAGGTTGAAACACAAATAGAATTTGGGGCAGAACAGTTGTTCTCCTGGGAAAATTGGAGAAGATCTTTAAAAAGATATCAGGACAGAAGTTTGACTTCTCTGAAGTGTTAACATCCAAGATAGTTCTGATGAGACAGCCAGTGGCCAGGTCTGGAGGTAGTTGGATTGGGAAGCAGTATCAGCCCCAGCCATAGGAACTTTCACCTGGACAGTGTAGGGAATTGAAGTCTGAATCAGGAAGACTGAAGGAATATCTCCTGATAAGAAATGCCAGGCCCATCTGTGTTGTTGAGACATGGCCTTGAGCAAGAAGGGAGCATAAATTCTAAAACCCCCAGATCAAGGAGAAAGTATTATTGATGAGGTTTAGGTTTTTGGGTTCCCTTTTGTCAGGAAAGCAAATGATGAGGTATAGATTTAGGGAACCAAAATGAGATTAAGGTTTCTGGTGGTCAGGGAGTTAAATGCTGAGGTCTCCTGGCAGGTTCGGGGTTCAGGGAACCAAATGGAGAGGTTTGGCTCCCCTGCAGCCCCTTGGGATTCGGCTCAAAGATAGGGAGTTTTGGGAAACCCCTTTGGTGGCACAGAAATTCTCTGTAAAGGAATTTACAAACTCGAAAAGTTTAGACTGAAAAAAAAAAGGTTTATTATTGGCATTGGGAAGTCAACCTTTACTAGGCAAGAATAGAAAGACTAAATTCCTCACTGGAGGAGTTCCACGGGGAAATAGGTGAGGATAAAGAGAGGGTAACACTGGAAGAGAATATTATTCCAGTGGGCAGAGGTTTCCGTGGCATAGCACAGCATGGTATGTCATAATCTCTGCAAGGAGTTGTTTCAAGTGGGCTCTTTTTATCTACAATCTGGGTTTCAGCTTGGTTTGGAATTTGAATAGAATTGAATGAGTCTCTTCAATTCAATAGAGTTAGCTCAGAACTGAATCATCCCCACCTACATGTTTCCTCTGTGAGGCAGGGTCCCACAGACTCAGGGTTCAAGGAGAATCTCTCCTTCAAGGAGTTTTAGAGAGTTTGGGGGTCCCTTTTTCATTGTGATCAATAAGAAAAACAAACAAATGAAATCAAATATGATGGAACCACAATTAGAATCAGACAACATTTAGCAGTGGCTATGAACACTATATATCAAAGAACTAGACAAAAATATCATACCCAGCAAAATTAAACGTAATCCTGATTGAACAAAGAAATGGACATCCCATGAATTGCCATACTTTCAGGATTTTGTTGCAAAAGACTTGAATTTAGTAGAAAATTTGATATGTAAGACCTAAGAGAGAAACAGTACATAAATATCAAGATTAATTTAAATAAAGGGACTCAATAAGAGACTAATAAAGTGTTATGCTTAATACATGAAAATGTAAACCATATGTCTAAGATGATCATTAGTAAATGGATAGGTAAAAGAAAGATTGAGGTGGAATTAAGTACTATATGATTTCAAAAAACAAAACTGCATAAGAAAACGTGAAAAAGACTAAATTACATGAATGAAGTGCAAAAGAAAAACTGACAGAATTGGAAGGGGAGAAGGGGAGAACATAGCATGCTGGAGATAATATAGACAAATGAACTTTAAAGGAGTTTATTCTATTTGTGTGTTGAATAGTATTTCTTAAATTCTATTCACATAAGGAATGTCTTAGAGAGGAAGCAATACATATAAATGCCTAGAAGGTCACAAAACTCTTCCAAATTTATACAGAAATAAGAAGAATGGGGAAAGAATAACAGAAAGCATAGAAGGGAGTATAGATTTATGGTAATGGGATAAAGAGTGGAAGGAAAGGATTGGGGGAGAGAATAAGGGAAATATCCTTGGATAGATTAAGTAATAGCAAGGCAAGTAACAATAGAAGTAAAGCAGAGGAGTCATCAGGGATAGGAAACAAGATATACAAACAGATATAATAATGATGATCAGAAGTAGCATTTATTAGAAAAAAATAAGAATAGTAATCATTGAATCATTGAAAAGCTAAATTTAAAATAGATTCAATTAAAAGAGAAAAGTAAGGAAACCTCACTATATGTCAGACATAGTAATATTGTTCTAGACTATTGAATATAAAGTTGGAATACTTCTATGATGTAGGAAATGATGCATTGGTAGATTTAGAAAAATATGGAAATATTTGGATGATGATGTTATTCACCTTCAGAGAAACAGAAGACAAACTAGTGTAATACAATCTTACTAAGATGTATACTAATATATAAATGTATACGATTATAGATATTTATGTGCATATGTATGTATATATAAATACACACATATTTAACTATAGCCTTCTTGGGAGAGGTAAAGGGGGTTAAAAGGGGAAGAAGAATAAAGTAAAATTGCATAGTAGAGAACAAAAAAAAACAACCTACAAAGAAACAAAAAAAGATGGCTAGTTCTGAATACAATGGAAAATATTTATTTTATGTGATTTTTTGAAATGAAAATTTGTTTTATATTTTGAATCTTCATGTTGTGTATGAGTTTTTTCCTATTCTCTGTTTCAAGTAAGTACAATTTTTTTTTAAACATCCATTTTCTTTTTTTTTCTTTTTTTATTATAGCTTTTTATTTACAAGATATATGCATGAGTAATTTTTCAGCACTGACAATTGCAAAACCTTTTGTTCCAACTTTTCCCCTCCTTCCCCCTAGCTCTTCCCCCAGATGGCAGGTTGACCAATACATAAACATCCATTTTCTAAGGGAACCTTATTTTGGGTGCTAAAGGATGAAAACTGAACGGTTTGAGAGTAAATTTCTTTGCAATTGCCAGGTGAATCTGATCTTCAGGATTTTTGCAAAGCAAAGCTGTTTGCAACCATGTTATCAAAGTGCTAACATTTATATTAGGCTGGCCATGAAAAATTCCCCATCATAAGAGTTCATTTAAAATTACTTTCACTGGAGAAAACTGCTCACATTATAACTTGTGATTTACTCAGGAATGCCAAACCACTGAATCCCATTGGATTCTTGTTGTTTCAGTCTTCAAACTCCTCTCTGGGAAATTAATTGCTTGGTCTGAATCAGAGCCTGGTTTACTTAAAAAAAATGTCGCGGGGTCTAAATATTCATCTTCTACAGAAATGGAAGCTAAACAAGCTCAGAAGTAAGAAGGGATTTTTTCCTCTCCATTTGACAGGAAGTTTTGAAATCCCCTGTCTAACTGGCTTAAAATGCATAGAAATTAAATAAGTCTAAATGAGGAACTCAATTAAAAATCTTAAAAAACAACCTGGTCACTGTTCTGTTGCTACAGGTTGGCATTTACATTGGAATCTCATAGTTGAATGGCATTATTCAAGGCAGAAGTTTGGCCCCCATCCCTTTTAATTGAAACCTGTCTATTAAAAGAAATTGCAATCTGGACTTGAGAAGCCTAACCAGAAACATAGATGGCATCAGTGATGCATTAAGTCTTTTAAACTACTTCAGTTATTTATTGGGACTGAAGTAATTTAGTTTGAGCGATGCAGATTTTACACTGTGTGAGGCAAGCAACATTAGAATTCAAATTGTTTTTACAGAGAATACAAAAATCAGAGCAAATTCACATATGGTAATTTAGAGGATCAGCTTTTTCACTGCAGACTTCCAGTTGCTCTCCCTATAGGCTTGCTCACTCTGGCAAGCAATGTTTCTATGATGACACCTGCGGAGTATAACAATTTTATTTTTCATTTAGACTAAAGGGAAGGGATAATATATGAGGTCATTCAGGAAGATAGCATGCTGGAGACAATATAGACAAATGAACTTTAAGGGAGTTTATCTATTTTATTTGTGTGTTGAACAGAACTAAGAATCTAAGGAAACTTAGATCAAGAGTGGGGAATATTTACTCTGCCAAAGGTCATTTGGATATTTATAAAAGTTAAGCTATGAAAAGTTGTATTCAGATTTCAGCTCAATATTACCTGTGATAACTTTAGCATATGATTTCCTGGGCCTTACATGGTTTCTGGGCTGGACATTCCCCATCCCTACCTTAGAAAGTACTCTTATCTGGAAGACCTGATGAAAGTAATTTGCAGGAATGCTAATAGAAATTTCTTATAAACCTAGCATACTGCTTGTCTCACAAAGGAGATGATGTCTATGTGGGGACAGCTTTAGAGAGGTACATAAAGTACATGTGTTTAAATCTTTTGGGAAGAGCTGTCCCTTTTTCTTTGAATAATACAATTTTGACTTATGGTGGAAATTAGTTTTTTGGAGGAAATTAGTTCTCATCATACCCTCTTCCAAAGTTGAAGTTTAATGTGATAATGAACCAACTCAGTTACCCTGCAGGAAGCTAGGAAATAGGAATTCAAGGTAACCTGGAAATAGATTTATCTGGAGTACTCCAAACCCTAAGACTGAGTCAGAAGTCCTGGAAAAGGTAAGGGTAAACTAAAAGGATGAGTGGACTTTTGGCAAAAGACAAACTTATTGGAACAGTACAAGAAGGACATGTTTGCTCTAAAAGTGACAAAGAGATTACAAGTGCTATCTGCTCCAGAAAAGTCAGATGGGGTAGAAGCAACAAAATTGATTTGAATGATGGTGGCAATGAGAGAACCCATGATACTTAATGGGAGTAGGTGAGATTGAGAGTTTTAGCAGAATCATGTAGCACTAATATGAAACATCACAAGAAATCTCCTGGGGAAAGAACAATACTGGCATTCTCTCTATGACTAAAATGCAGAAGCTAATAATAAATAGGATGTCCTGGATTTGATTTTCACCAACAAGGTAGAATTTGTGGCTGGGTAGACAAGATGCATAACCTAGCAAAAAGTCAGTATATCATATTCATATTAAATGAAAGGAAAGTCAGGACTATTCTAACAATTCCTGTAGATATAGAAAAGATTTCAAAATTCAGAGAAAGAAGAGGTGGAATTACATGTTTATACAGATCTATAGTGAAAAGTGTTCCAGGAAGAAATAGTGAAAACGGAATTTTGAAGACATCAAAAAAAAAAAAAAAAGAATTATTCTGATGAAGCAATGGGGAGTTCTTTGAACAGTTCAATATAGTGGCATAAAAAACTTACAAATCTAGGCTAGATTTTTATTAAAGCATACAAAAGCTGGAAGGAAAGATAGGTGATAAATGATATGAGCAGTACATTCTAAAAGGGTCAAAAGTTCTAAAACTCAAAATAAACTGGGTTTGTTAGAGAAAGTTGAAGAAAACTAAACAGTTTTTTTTTTAAATTTTAATTGAAGAGCTCAGAATAAAGCTAGATCAAGAAATTTTAAAGTGTGTGGTAGGCACTACACTAACTGCTAGAAATAAAATTTAAAATAAAAGACCAGCTCTACCTTTAAGGAGTTTATATTCTATTGAAATTAGACAGCAAATGGATGGGAAATGGAAAGTAGGGAGACTGAGGGAAGTTGCAAGATGGAACAATTTATAAAGCAATAGCTGAGCCAGCAGAGAAATGAGTATGGATAGCATAGATGCGCTTCCTAAAATGCCTAGTAATTCACCAATTAAAAAGGGGGTTCAGGCATGGAGGCATTTATAAGGTATGAAATATGCCGTATGGAAGTGGAAGAGTCAAGAGAATTAGGAGCAGAGCCCTAAAATAAGTTGCATTTAAAAAAAAAAGGAGAATTCTATATTTAATCTAGATTTTAATTACACATATAGTAATAATAATTTATATGTTATTCTTGTTGGAAAGATAAAGGTGAATTTAGATATAGTCTAGTCAATGAAATTCTTAAATGATAAAATGGCTGGATCCAAAGATAAGTCTTATTAATATATCAATTTCAACTTATCTGATAGAAGATTTATAGTATGGTGTTCTAAAAATCTGTGTTTGACCTTGAATTGTTTAATATTTGAACTGATATCTAGAGATGATTGAGTCATATGGATTTATTTATGGAATTGTAAGTACTTATGATAGCTATACAAAACAGTCAGCCATCAGAAATTGTAGATAAATTATTAAGTAATATAAACTTAATAATCATTTTTGATAGTGTAAAGATTTGGTAGAAACTGTGAAAAGCATGACCATAAGCTTCCTAAATTTAACATCTAAATGTCTAGGAAGATATGACCTGATGATTAGAATTGTATGTATATAAAGTCTATAAGTGTACATTATACAAGAAGTTTGCTCTCTTTTCTAGATTGTCAGATGATCTTTTTACAACCAACACGATTTTAAAACATTCTTGAAAACCTCAAACAATTAGAACTGAAATATCATCATAGACCAACATTTTTTGATAATTACTTGGTATTAGTCCATTAAAATTTTTAAATAACATTTTTAATAGAGGTCACCATGTCAAATATTTATACTCTCCAATATAGAAACCTAGAAGAAATCAAAGTAATGTAGATATTTGTCATCCTGCTTGCTACTGTGTTTTTAATCAAGGTTTTTTTAAGTGAGTGGGTAGGAGATGAATTTATATCTTAATGCTTTTATTCAACTTAACAAGATGTTATTTTATCCATCAGTTCAATAGATCATACAATGATAAATATCAAAGAACGATATCAGGTTGGCAAATTATCTCAGGAAAATGAGGAATTGAATTCCATGAAACTAATTATAAAGAAGAAGGAGAAGATGGAGAAGGAGAAGAAGAAGAAAATAATGGAGAAGTACATCAGTCTTCTCCAGGAAAGACATACTGATCATAAAGTTATAAAAGGTTATGATTGTTGTTAGCATTGTGAAATTAAAATTCAATGAGAACATATTTAAAGTAATTAACACCTCTGCAATACTAGAGGCATATACTTTCAGAACTGTTAACAGATTTTGAAAGTATCCTAACAGAAATGTATATAGAACTAACAAAACATAGGACTCTTTGTCCAAAGGCAGCTATGGAAAGATGAACATTTCTTCTTGTAAAGAAAAGGATTGATAGAATCCTCAAATTACACTTATCCATCTGCTCCTTCTGGATTTCTCTATCAAACTTCAGGGACATATTAATCCTGCAAAATTCCATCCCTGGAACTTGCATCTTATCAATAACCTTTGCCCCCAGTGCCCTTTTGATTGGAAGATAGAGAGTAGAAAGCTTTTCCCAGATTTCCTGTTTAGGAAGGGAATCCCAGCAAGCCATCTCTTCATTTCCAATCAGATTGTATTTTTCTGGTGTCCTAGACACTTTCCTTTTCTCCCCCTTTTCAGCTTCTTTTCTGTTTGTCTTCCCTTATTAGATTGTAACCTCCTTAACTCTTTTTCTTTTTCATATTTCCCTTCCTAGCCAGTGCTTGGCACATGGGAGATGCTTAATAATTGTTTATTGACTAGCTGACATATTAAGCAGATTAAACACTTATAGAAAATGCTTCTGGCACACATAGATATCATTTCAATGAGCAATAATAAAGACTTACAATAGGTACATGCTACTGAATTTGTAGAATGAAAGTGGAAGTGGCTTACCTCCAGATGGAGCCTAGGAAATGGCCAAGATCCAAAGATGGAATCAAAAGCCTTAAAGTGAGCTATATTCACATGAACAGAACTAACAAAACACAGATAAAGAAGCTTCAAACAAATAGCTTAGTCATTAAGATGTGTAAAAACTAATGGCATTATGGACAGTAATTTAGAATCAGTTTATCTCCATCAGAAAATACAGAATGATTATTTTTAAAACACACAGATTTAATGATCAATGAATATTATGAAGAAAATAGTAGAAACTGCAGCCATCATTTCAAGGTTGTAAAAATTTAGAATCTGCTGATTGCCTAGCAAGACATTACCCTGTGGCTAAAATTAGAGACCAGAATTTCACTACCTTAAACTAACAGATTATATATCCCCATACTACACACACACACACACATATATATATATATATATATGCAAATATATATATATATATATATATATATATATATATATAGAGAGAGAGAGAGAGAGAGAGAGACCTTAAACTGCCTTGAAACTGGGCTATCCTCAGAGACAGTATTATTGTCCACAATAGCCTAAAAATAATTTTTATATATAGATGTTTAAGAGCATTTGTAATGTCATACTAAACACTGACAAGCTCCAAGTTATGAGAATGAAAAGTTGTAGAAATATAGAAATCTAGCAGAAGAATTCAAAATTATGTGGGGAAAGGATAAGATGCATATCATCCCTGTCATTTTGTTTAGTACTGGAGTTGTACAAAAAGTGTTTTGGGTGACCATAAAGATAATGGAGAAGGCTTCCTACAACTTGTGTTCATTTACAAAAAAGCAGTTATTTTATATTCAATAGTCACATGGCTATCAAATACAAAATAATGATATTAGAATAGTTATTTGACTCTGATCAGTTTTTATCTGAATTCTATTGAAAGAGGTAAAACAATACAATAATCATAAGAATAATAACAATAAAGAGAATTTAGACTTTTAAGCCTATTAGGAATCACCTGGTTCATTCTACTTACATACAAAAGAAACTCAGACCTAATAAAGTCATGTGATTTGACCAAAGTCTTACAAGTGGTAAACTGGGGCTTTGTATATTTTTAATTATACCTGTCTCATTGCATTCTCATAATAACCATATAAGAAATATAGTCCAGCTAACCCCACCAGCAGGCTATTGCAATGATTCGAGCTTAAAGTCATAAGAGTTTGCACTAGAGAGGTAATGTAGAAGGGACAGGGGGATATGTATTTGAGAGATGCTGCAAATGGGAAATCAGTAGACCTTGCTAACAGATTGGATATGGTGAGAAATGATGAGGAATCCAAGACTCTTAACTGGTAAATCTATGGTATATCATGAGGATGGAATTGCCCTTTTCAGTAATAGGTCACATAGGAGGAGGAAAAATAAGTATTAGGGTGAAAAATAACAAATTCCACTTGGGACATATTGAGTTTAAGATGTCTGCTGGACATCCAATTTGAGGTGGCTGAAAGGTAATTAAGAGATGTGAGATTGGGGAATCAACAGAGAATTTGCGAAAGGATTAGAGAATCATCAGTATAGTTATGGTACTTAAATCTGTAAGGGCAGATGACATCACCACATGAACTAGTATAGAAGGAGAAGACAAGAGAGTCCAGGACAGAACACTGAGGGATATGTTCTGTTGGAGGGTAAGATCTGGATGACAATCCAGCAAAGGAGAGAGAAAAAAAGCAGTTAGATGGACAGAAGGAAAACCTGAAAAGAGAGGTATCTCAAAACTCTTGAGAAGAGTGATCAACAGTGTCAAAGGCTGTAGAGAGGACAAGGAAAATGAGAAAAGACCATTATCTCTTATTTATACTATACATAGCTTGATTTGTACATATTTGTTTGCATATTGTCTTCTGCAATGGATTGGAAGCTTTTTTTTTGTTGATAGTTTATATTTATTTTATTTTTTATTAAAGCTTTTTGTTTTCAAAACATATGTATGGATAATTTTTCATTATTAACCCTTGCAAAACCTCGTGTTCCAATTTTGCTCCCCTTTCTCCACCTCCGCCAGATGGCAAATAATCCAATATATGTTAAACATGGGAAAAATTATGTTAAATTCAATATATATACGTATTCATACAATTATCTTGCTGCACAAGAAAAATCAAATCAAAAAGGAAAAAAATAAGAATAAAATGCAAGCAAACAACAACAAAAAGAGTGAGAATGTTATGTTGTGATCCACACTCAGTTCTCACAGTCCTCTCTCTCTCTGGGTGTGGATGTCTCTCTTCATCAATAGATCATTGGAACTGGTCTGAATCATCTCAGTGCTGAAAAGAGTCACATTCATCAGAACCGATCATAGTAAAATCTTACTGTTGTCGTGTAATGATCTCCTGGTTCTGCTCATTTCACTCAGCATCAGTTCACGTAAGTCTCTCCAGGCCTTTCTGAAATCATCCTGCTGGTCATTTCTTACAGAACAATAATATCCCATAACATTCATATACCATAACTTATCCAGCCATTCTTCAACTGATGGGCATCCACTCAGTTTCAAGTTTCTTGCCACTACAAAAAGGGCTGACACAAACATGCTTGCATATGTAGGTCCCTTTTCTCCCTTTAAGATCTTTTTGGGATATAAGCCCAGTAGAGACGGGGTTGGATCAAAGGGTATTCACAGTCTAATAGCCCTTTGGACATAGTTCCAAATGGCTCTCCAGAATGGATGGATCAGTTCACAACTCCACCAACAATGTAATGAGATTGGAAGCTTTTTTAAGGGAGGGACTGTCTTTTGCCTCTTTTTGTATTCCCTATACTTAGCACAATGCCTGACACTAAGAAGGCACTTAATAAATGTTGATTGCTTGATCTTTACAAATGGGCTAATGCTGTCTCAGGAATCTAAGAACTGATTTTGGAGTTAAGGTATAAAATGATGTATTTTGCTAAGTTTTATTTCGCCTGCAATCTGAGAAGTTATCCTATGTTCACTTGATCTCAGAAATTTCATCAACTGAGTATAAAGTATTTGAGAGTCTTTTAAACTCCAGCATGCACTTAAATGGGAATGAAAAGTGGTATAGACTCCATGGAAACCCTGGCAGGGTTTCTTGTCAGAAAAAACTTGTCAGAATAGATGTTTTAGGATGTGGAGAAAGAAACAGCATGATAGAAGGTGAGAACAATTTTTTAAAGAACTAGATTCCATAAGTTTCTTTTATAAGTTTCCATATAGAAAGTCTCCAGGCCTGAGTACACCACAGAAAAGATAATAGAAGTGGATATAGAAAAAGTCTATCTTGAAAACAGTCCCACTTCATAATTGTCATTGGGAATCCAAGACTTTGTTAAAGGACATCAATTTCTAGAGGAGGAACATTTTCTTTCCCTCAGGATACTGATATGGAGGTGAAGGGGCAAACTTTCTTTCAATCTCAGGCATAGTGGGAACCATGGGATGATAGAAGATCAGCAAGAATGGTAGACTCAGTCTTAAAAAATTACCTTTTCTATCAAGACAATCTCACTTTTGAATTATGTTTCTAAAAATATTCTGGATGACTTCTTTTGAGGCCTTTAACTTGGAAACATATATAATCTGTTCTTTTTTTTCCTTTTTAATAATAATAATAATTATATATATATATTTAAAATCTGCCCTTTCTAGAGTAGTGAATTTTTTATGAGATGTTTGCTGATATTAGCAATGAGTGTTATCTAGAACTGGTTGTTTCCCTGATAGGACACAAGATATAGATGGATAAAGGCTCAGAGGTAGAAGGAAAAAGAATGATAGTTTTATATATATATATTCCATTTAGAAGTCCTTCTTGAATTGGATTTTATAATATTCTTCTCTCACATTTCCCTCCCCCTGAAGCAAACACAGCAGTGAGTGAAGATCTCAGTATAGAGTTTCATGGTTTGGGGAGTTATCCCTTTAATATATTATTTCCAGACCAGAAACAGTATATTTCCACTAAGTTGGCACATATCCTTAATATTGGGAAATAAACACCAAAGGCAAAATCATATGTTCCTGTAGATTCCCCTCAGACAAACTCTAGGTTGGAAGAATGATGATTAAATGGCTTTGGATGTTAAGTGAATCTCAGTGATAGGGCCCCTGTACTTCACAATCCCTTGCTAAGGGACAAAGCAGTGAGGCTATGGATTTTGCATAAGATTATTGAGTTCTGTTTAGATATCAAGTTCTAGTAGAAATTCTTATGCAAATACATATTGAGATCAATGGCCTCTAAAAACCAGTCCAATGCTGAGATTCTGTAATTTTTACATACAAAATGAACTCTTGTAGGATTACTCAGCAGAGCAAAGCCATAGCCTCACTGACTAGCTCTGCAGAAACTCTAGATGGGAAGCTCTGCTGTTAGCTGGACGTGCCTGGTGCCTTAGCAGGTACCACAGAGACCTGGACCTTCCCCACTGTTTGTGGAGTTGGGTTCTGAGCTAGGGCAGACTGATGGAGCCTTGGCTGATTGGGAACACTGGGTTGTGCTGTTGTAAGGGATGGATGAGAAGGAATCAGCTTACCTGGGGAGTACAGGGGTGGGATGCTGCTGGCTGTGAGCACTTGTAGGAGGCAGGAACTCCTGGTTTGGGATTTCTGGTCAGAGGGGAAAGCCCAAGGAAAGCTTGAGGATTAGAAGTGCTTATACTACTTCTTCTTCTTCTTCTTCTTCTTCTTCTTCTTCTTCTTCTTCTTCTTCTTCTTCTTCTTCTTCTTCTTCTTCTCTCTCTCTCTCTCTCTCTCTCTCTCTCTCTCTCTCTCTCTCTCTCTCTTTTTAAAAATGAGCCAACAAAGAAGAAAAAACACAGAAACTTACTTTGGGAACAGGGAAGACTGGAGTCCATTTTCAGAAGAGGATACTGAAGTAATAAAAGCTTCTATCTTAAACAGTAAAGAACTCAAAAAAGATTTAAAAAATCAAATGAGAGACATGGAGGAAAAAAACCAACCAAACAATTAATAAAAGATGCAAGAAAAACAAGATGATTATGAAAAAGAAAGTTAACCAATTAGAAAAGAAGTTACAGAATCCCAAAGATGAAAATAACTCATTGAAAATTAGAATTGGATAAGGGGAAGCCAAGAAATAACAAAGCAGATTTTAAAGACTAAAAAAAAAATAGAACAGAATGTGAAATAGAACAATAACAGATCTGGAGAAGAGATCAAGAAGAGAAAATATAAGAATAATTAGTCTGCCTGAATTTAGATCTTACTTTATATCTAGTTGTATTGTATATGTAATATAAGCTCTTCAGGGAGCTCACAGTCTAGTTGGAAAGACAAGAAGAAAGCAAGACAAAAATTTGCAAGTGCCAAAAGGTATGATGCAAACTGTAAGTGGAAATGTCCTATACCAATGAATGATAGACATCACAGTGAATACATGGTAGTTCTGGGACAGTGTTCTAGCAGCAAAGGGTTTGGAGGAAAAGATACATTTAGCTGATTAGATTTTGAGCTTTATGTTCTGGAAAAAAAAATGGTGGACAACAAGAGCTAAACAAAGATAAAGATAAAGAGGAAATGTATTCTAGGTATAAAAGCTAGCCAGTATGATGAGATGCAGTGAGGAATATCATGAGTGTGGAACAGTAAATTAGATACTATGACTAGATTAGTGAGTGTGGAAAGGGAAGAAAGTATAAGAAGATTATTTGGGTAAGGAAGTGGTCAGACTATGAAGAATTTCATTTATTTATTTATTTTAAAGCTTTTTGTTTTAAAAATATGTACATAGATAGTTTTCAATATTCACTCCTGCAAAACCTTGCATTCCACATTTTTTTCTCCCTCACTTTCCCCCACCCCATCCTCCAGACAGCAAGTAATCCAATATATGTTAAACAATTATAACTCTTCTATACATATTTCTACATTTATCATGCTGTATAAGAAAAATCAGAACAAAAAGGAAAAGAAAATGAAAAAGAAAACAAAATGCAAGCAAATGACATCCAAAAAAGTAAAAATACTATGTTATGATCCACACTTAGTTCCTATAGTCCTCTCTCTGGATGCAGATAACTCTCTCCATCACAAGGCCATTGGAACTTGTAATGGGCTAAGGCTTGAGCTGATGCACTGAGGTCCCAAGCACGTGAGGCTAAATAGTAATTGGACTATACTCTATTAATATACATGCTTGGATAAAGAATGGCCCCCGCCCACTCTCTGTGCAAGTCCTGATGTGTTGTATAGGAAATGACGATTTTGGTGGGTGGAGGGGAGAGACAGGAAGAGAGGCTGAGAGAGATTGCTGGCTGGTTTTGGTTCTGGTGGCTGCTGGTCTCGCTGCTTTTGGTCTGGCTAGCTTCAGCTGCACACATTGCTATTGCCAATTCCCTTCTACCTCCGATCTTTCTTCACTCTTCTAAGAATAAAGACTGACGATTTCCCCCTAACCTGAATTCCTGACTCCGGCTGATTTTAAAATACGCGGTCTTCACAGAACTGGTCGAAATCACCTCATTGTTGAAAAGAGCCATGTCCACCAGAATTGATCATCATATAATCTTGTAGTTGCTGTGTACGATGTTCTCTTGATTCTAATCACTTCACTTAGCATCAGTTCACGCAAGTCTCTCTAGGCCTTTCTGAAATCATCCTGATGATTATTTCTTATAAAACAATAACATTCATAACATTCATATTCATAATTTATTCAGCCATTTTCCGACTGATGGGCCTCCACTTAGTTTCCAGTTCCTTGCCACTAGAAAAGGAATTGCTACAAACATTTTTCCCCTTCCCTTCTTTATGATCTCTTTATGATATAAGCCCAGTAGAGACACTGCTGGATCAAGGGGTATCCACAGTTTGATAGCCCTTTGGACATAGATCCTTATTGCTTTTTAGAATGGTTGGATCAGTTCACAACTCCACCATCAATGTATTAGTGTCCCAGTTTTCCCACATCCCCTCCACCATTCATCATTACCTTTTCCTATCATCTTAGCCAATCTGAGAGGTTTGTAGTGGTATCTCAGAGTTGTCTTAATTTGCATTTCTCTGATCAATGCTAATTTAGAGAATTTTTCATATGACTAGAAATATTTTTAATTTCTTCATCTGAAAATTATCTGTTCCTATCCTTTGACCATTTATCAATTGGAGACTAGCTTTTATTCTTATAAATTTTAGTCAATTCTTCACATATTTAAAAATGATGTATTTATCAGAACTCTGGAGTGTAATTTTTCCCCCAATTTACTGCTTCCTTTTTAATCTTTTCTGCTTTGGTTTTGTTTGTACAAAAACTTTTTAACTTAATATAATAAAATAATTCATAATGTACTCTAGTTTTTCTTTGGCCACAAATTCCTTCCTTCTCCACAGATATGAAAGATATCCTTATAAAGAATTTTAAATGCCAAACAGAGGAGTTTATTTTTGAGACAAGAAGTGATAATGAATGATCCATTGAAGTGTCTAGAAGAGGAGCACTCACATGAGCTCTATGGGAAGATTTCTTTGAAGGATTTGTCAGGGATAAATGTGAGGAGGCAAAGATTTGAGGTTGAGAGACTAAATAGGAGCTTGTTATAATTATGCATGTGAAAAGTTCTGAGCATCTGGACAAGGATTATCAGATTTATAGCCAATGGATAAAGGAACATCTATGGGAGGTTTTTGTAAAGATAAATGTGAAAGATTTTGGCAACTGTTTGCTTATGTGAGCTAAAGGTGAGTGAGGAGTCAAGAAGAACAACGTTTTCAAAACTGTGTCACTGTAAGGATGGCAGTGTCCTTGACAGTGACAGGTAAGTTTGGAGGAGCCCTGGGCATGGAGATAAAGGAGGAAGAAGATAATGAGTTTTGTTTGGGATATGCTGAGTTTGAGATGCTAGTTTGAAATGTCTACTGGGCAGTTTGTGACATGGATCTTTTAAATCAAGAGAAGCTAGGACTGGATACATTTTTCAACCCTCACAACTTTCCAATGAGGGATTGACAATATTTCTATTTTACAGATTAGGAAAATGAAATTCAAAATAAGGTATAGAGAAATTGATTGATTTATCCAGGGTCACCCAGAAATGTCTGAGGCAGACTGTATCTGCTGGATTCCAAATCCAACACTTTTTCCCTTTTACTATATTGAGACTAGAAGTGTGCAGTCTATTCTCCTCTACCTTTTCCTGTCTGGTCGAAAGATTTGTGTTCAGAGCTATTACTCTGAGGAACTGCAAGATGATCATCAAAGAATGATGAAATTATGTTTTCTCCTAACCAAGTCAGGAAAAGAGAGTAATACACACCACCTCTGAGAATTCAAATTAATTGACATTTCATTATAAACCGGTGAATGAAGGAAAACTGTCAGGTAATTGTATCTACACATTTCATTCAAAGATGATGGGAGGAAAGAAAACTTATCTAATGCAGAAATTTGAGCTATCTTATGGCATCTTTCTGCTTACCCACTTAAAATACAATCTCAGAATGCCTTTCTATGTTACTACTAAATCCTTCACCCCATAAAGAGTGTGTAAAAGCTAGGTAACAGGGCCAATGTGCATGTTTCCTGCTGCTCAGGGGTCTGTGGGTGATAGTGATGTAGTTGTCAGAGGTGGGGGTGGGAGTCTTCCCATATTAAGGACCTCAAAAGAATAGTTGTTGCAAAGTCACCCAAGTAAAGAATAAACATTTACTTCCTATATTTTTGTTTTATATAAAATGTATGAGACATCTGCTGCCAAATAGGCATGATGAAGGCATTTTCATTTTACAGGAAACTTAGATGAAGAGAAAATCAAGACCTATAAAAGAGGAGAGACTGTTCCCAATGGACATCAAGGAGAAAAGAGGTAAGGATCTTAAGTGAATGCACAGAATTAGGAATGGCAATCCACGAAAGAGAAATGGAAATCATCTAATGGAGTCATTTCCTTATAAGAATAGTTATTGGGCACTGAATTGTAATGCTCTATCATTATTCAGTTGAGTTCACATCTTCCTTCCCACGTATCTCCTTAAAGTGCTGTATAACACATTTATAAACTCACATGCTCCCTACCTTAGTTTGAGACCTCACTAACTCTCATCTGGATTATAACGGCAGTGCCCTAATTGGTTTCCTAGTCTTTAGTTTATCCTGTCCCCAACCCACTAGTCACACAGCTTCTCAAATAGGCATTTTTAAAGTACAAGTTAAACCGTCATTATTACTCAAGAAGCTTCTATTGTCTATTGTTCTCAGGATAACATATAAATCCCTCTATTTGGTATTTATATCTGTATAAATTTTGACTTAAACCTATCTTTCCATTATGATAAAACTTACTCCCTTTCTTAAACTCAAAATTTTAGCCAAATTTAGCCATGCTATTTCCTCACTTCTGTGCTTTTACTTGGCTGTTTCTTATGATTATATGGCCTTCCCACTTCATCTCTATTTTGGGGAATCCCTATCTTCCTTTATGATTCAGATCAAGGGCCACCTCCTACATGAGATCTTTATTGATTCTCTTTATTTTTAATGTTCTACCCTGAAATTTTTGTTTTTGCTTTGTGTTTAATTTAAATTTAATTATTGGCTCCCATGTTGTTCCTTGGGAACATTTCTTTGTATTTGTCAGTATATGTTAGAGGCATGTGATAACCAATAAATTATTGAATTACTGGGGTGCTAAGAACACGATAATACACTGCAGAAAAAGTAGGTGAATGCCCTTAAACTCCCTTCTATTTCTAGCAATTTAGGCCCCCAAAAATCTGGAAGAAAGTAATCATGTTGGTATGGAGAGTTGTTGACAGTCACAGGCAAGCTAAAGTCTATAGCTTGCCATAGATCACAGATCACAGATTACTTTTGCACTCCAGCATTATATAGGCCCCTGGATTTTGAAACCATAAAAGAAAACTGGAAAGGGATTGATCTGGACATTGTGTTGATGTCATAGGATGTTATAATATAAAATGACCACTAAACAAATATAACAAAAGGTATTGGAATGAATCAAGAAATTCCTTGTCACCAAGCTAATTAGAGAGACAGCTGAATCCCAGATCTTTAAGTGAGGGGATCTGTATACAAAAAGTATACTTCAGATAAGACCAGTTTCCTAGGTGACTGCTGCCATTCTTCTTCCTTACTTTAATTGGCACAGTAACTCAAAGACTGTGAGATTCTTGAGGTCAGCATTTTTTGGCCTTTCTTTATATTCCCAGAATGCCTGGACACAGAATGCCTGACAGATGGGAGTTCCTTATTAATCTCTATTGTTAAATATTTGGCAGTAAACCACTGTGGAGTCTTGCACAATGCTATTAATTAATTAATATCTTTGCTCAATTAATTAAGTTCCAAAAGTGAACACTGAAAGTGCTCAAGGCATTAGGAAGAAAAACAAAGATAAATAAAGATTAGTCCTTATCTTCAGCAAGGTTATAATCTAGCAACATGGTGTTAATAGTCTTATGACATAAACATACGTATGCAATTCTCTACAATATGTGATAGCAGTTGCAGAAAGAAATATAATGCGATAAAAACATAAGAGAGAGAGACATAAAAAGCCATGTGAATAGGAGGCCATGCGTGTGGTCAGTGCTCAATAAATATTTGTTGACTAAATAAGTGAATTCCTGCCATATCCAAAGCTGCAAAGACAACTTGAAGGGGCATTTTTTTCACCTTTGGCTTCCAACTGTCTGGTTATTGCTTCTGTTTTATTTCCCATCTCAATTATCTCTAGGCATTATCTTGTGTTCTATAAGCTGCAAGTGTCATGGGGTATGACACTAAGGAATCTGGCAATGTGTTCTTTCCTCTTATTATTTCTGCACACTGATCCAGCAAATCTATGCCAGATATTTTGCTCCATCTGCTACACTTGTGTCAGCTGAGAAGATGGAGCACCCTGGGGAATCTCAGTGTAAAAATGTTTTATTTTATCTCTGGGAAGAAAATCAGTGTTTCTGGAGGTGAAAGCCACATACCTCAGAGGCAAGATGGACCGAGAGATGAGGATGCTTGTAGGATGGGATAGCAGACTCAAATGACGCACTCCACTTTTGGAGACATATGCTAGTTTACCTTTTCCTCTTTAATACTAGGACTAAGCAAGAACAACAAGAAATTATTCTTATTATTTTGTAGCAGAATGAGACTTTGAATAGAGTATCTTTTCACCTTTAGAGAAGTATCCTATTTTTAATTCCTGAAACTAACTTGCATTGGAGAAAAGTAAGTTGGGACAAAAATAATTATGGGGAACAGAGACAAGATGGCAGATGGAGTTCCCTGATCTCTCCTAGGTTTTCCCTGGAAACAAAGTTAAATCAAACCTCTATGTAGGTTCTGGAATGATAGAAACAACAAAAGGATGGAATGATATAATTTTCCAGATTAAGATAACTTGGAAGGACTTCAAGAAATGCCTTCCTCACTTGGGTAACTGGGGACTTCATCCCATGCAGACATGGTATGGACAAAGCTAGGAGAAGGCTCTTAGCTACAGCACAGATAAGTAACGAGAAACCCTTGGTAGCTGTAAGCCTCTAATCCACACATACAAAGTAAAACCCACCCCAACAGGTGTGACTAAATCGGGCCTCTCCAGTGCAATTGGCAAACTCCAGTACCTCAGACCCCAGCATGGAAAGCCAGTGACCAGGATTCCTGTCTCCCAGTACAAGAAGCTTGGGAGAGTGTTCCTGTGCTTTAGGAATAGAGCTCAACTTTTAAAAATCAACAACAACAACAACAAAAAAAAAAAAAAAAAAAAAAAAAAAAGAGCCCAGGCCATAGAAAGCTACTATGGTGACAGGGAAGATCAAAACACAATTCAGAAGAGGATAGCAAAAGCAAAATGCCTAAATGTAAAGCCTCGAAAGGAATATGAGTTGGTGTCAAGTCCCCAAAGTCCTCTTGGAAGAGCTCAAAAAGGATTTTGAAAATCAAGTAAGAGAGGTAAAAGAAAAAAATGGGGAAAGAAAAGAGTTAGGCAGGAGAATTTTGTAAAATACAATCAGCAGCTTGGAAAAGGAAGCACAAACATTGACTGAAGAAAACAGTTCCTTAAACAATAGAATTGACCACATTGGGAAAAAATTCGACTGAGAAAACGCAACTTTTTTAAAAATAGAATTGGACAAGTGGAAAAGGAGGCATAAGGGCTAACTGAAGAAAATAATTCCTTAAAAATTAGAATTGGGCAAATGGAAGTTAATGACACCACAAGACATCAAGAATCAGTCAAACAAAATCAAAAGACTGAAAAAAATTGTAAAATATCTCATAGAAAAAATACTTATCTGGAAAATAGGTCCAGGAGAGACAATTTAAGAAATTATTGGGCTATCTGAAAGCTTCAGCCAAAAGAGAGTGGACAACATCTTTAAAAAATTATCAAGGAAAACTGACCTGATATGCTAGAATCAGAGGGTAAAATTCCCATTTAAAAAAAAATCACTTATTACCTCTGAAAGAGATCTCAAAGTGAAAACTCCAAGAAATATTGTAAGCAAATTCCAGAATTATCAGGACAAGTAGAAAATACTGAAGGAATCCAGAAGCCAAGGAGGCACAGTGAGGATTATACAAGACTTAGGAATTCCTACATTAAAGGATCAGGACACTTGTAATATGATATTCTGGAAGTTTGGATTACTCCTCAGCAAAACTGAGCATAATTTTTCAAGAAAAAAGATAGACATTCAATGAAACAGAAAACCCTTAAACCTTCCTGATGAAAAGACTAGAAATGAACAAGAAATTTGATCTCAAATATAAGACTCATACTATAAGCTGTCAAATATAAGACTTTTATGCTTCAAAACAGCATAAAAATAACTATGAAATAAAAAAATGTTATTTAATAAGATTAAACTGTTTATCTCCTTACATGGGAAGATGATACTCTTAAATCTGGAAAACTATATCTCTATTAGCTCAGTTGTAAGGAAAATAAATAGAAAGAAGGTATAAATAGAATTTAATGTGATGACATAAAAGAGAGGTGAAAAAAGTATACTGAGGATACTGAGGGTACTGAGAGGATACTGAGAGGAAAAGGAGGCAGAATAGGGTCGTCACATGAAGAGGTGCAAAAGACCTATTACAGTAGAGGGATTGAAAGGAGGAGGTGAAAGTTACTTGAATCTTACTCTCATCTGATTTGACTCAAAGAAGGGAAAACAAGCACAATCAATTGGGGAGAAATTTCCTGATTGGACAATAGGAGGAGAAAGTGGAAAGAAAAGGGAGAAAGTTGATAGAAGGGAAAACAGATTGAGGGAATATGGTCGTCAAAAGTAAAACACTGTTGAGGAAGGACAGGGTTAGAGAGAG
Organism: Sarcophilus harrisii; assembly: GCF_902635505.1. Taxonomy (NCBI): domain Eukaryota; kingdom Metazoa; phylum Chordata; class Mammalia; order Dasyuromorphia; family Dasyuridae; genus Sarcophilus; species Sarcophilus harrisii. The sequence continues at coordinate 599,151,296 of NC_045427.1, forward strand.
AAAAGCATAAATGAGGGGAAATAGGATGGAGGGAAACACACAGGTAGAAATCAAAACTGAAAGTGAATGGTATTAATTCTCCCATAAAATGGAACAGCAGAGTGGATTAAAAACCAGAATGCTACAATGATTGTGAGTTTGAAGCAGAGAACTACATACAGAGTAAAGGTAAAAGACTGCAGCAAATTCTATTATGCTTTATCTGAAGTAAAAAAGCAAAAAAGCAGGGATAGCAATCCTGAACTTAGACAAAGCAAAAACAAAAATAAATCTCATTAAAAGAGATACTGAAGAAAACAATATTCTGCCAAAAGGTACCATAGATCATGAAATAATATCAACACTAATCATATATGCACTAGTGGTATAACATCTAAATTCTTAAAGAAAAAGCTAAGTGAATTACAGTAAAGTTATACTAATGTGGGAATTTGGCCTCCCCCGTTAGAACTAGATAAATCTAACAGCAAAACAAACAAGAAAGAAGGTAAGGAGATGAACAGAATTTTAGAAATGTTAGATATGATGGACTTCTAGACAAAGCTGAATGGGCATAGAAATGGATATGTCTTTGTTGTCAATGGTACTTGGTACCTACACAAAAATTAACCACATATTAGGGAACAAAAATCTTCATAATTCAAATGCAGAAAGGCAGAAATAGTAAATGCATCTTTTTTTCAGATCATGATGCAATAAAACTACTTTTAATAATGGGCTGTGGAAATATAGGTAAAAAATAAATTGGAAAATAAACAACCTAATCCTAAAGAATAAATGGGCCAAACAACAAACCATAGATGAAATCGATAATTTCATCAGTGAGAATGACAATAGCAAGACTAATGTATCAAACCTTATGGGATGCAACCCAAACAGATCTTAGAGAAAGTTTTATATTTTTAAATGCTTACATAAATAAAATAGAGAAAAAGTGGCATGGAAATAATAAAGCTAGAAAAAGAGAAATTAAAAATTCATAATTAAATATGAAATTAGTAATTCTGAATATGAGAGGAAAAATAATAAAACTGAAAGTAAGAAAACTATTGAACTAATAAGTAGTACTAAAAGTTGATTTTATAAAAAAAATAAAATATATAAGCCTTTGCTTAATTTGATTCAAAAAGAAAGAAAACCAAACTAGCCATATCAAAAATGAAAAGGATGAATCTACTACCAATTAGGAAATTAAAACAACAATTCAAAATAATTTTGCTCATTTGCCATTTTATTATGTCAATAAATTTAATAATCTTAGCAAAATGAATAAATATTGAAAATTATAAATTTTCCAGATTTAGAGAGGAGGAAATAAAATACTTAAATAACTCCATTTTAGAAAAAGAAATTGAACAAGTCATCTATGAACTTCCTAGAAAAAAGTTCTAGGGTCAGATAGATTTACAAATGAATTTTACCAAACATTTAAAGAAAAATTATATCCAATACTATATAAATTATTTGGAAAAATACAAAATGAAGGAGTCCTGCCAAACTCCTTTTATGACAGAAATATTATGCTGATACCTAAACCAGAAAAAAATAAAAAAGGGAAAAATAGGCCAATTTTCCTAATAATTACTGATGGAAATTTTTAAACAAAATATTAGAAAAGACATTATAGCAATTTATTACAATAATAATACACTGTGACCAGGTAAGATTAATACCAGGAATGCAAGATTGGTTCAATATTTGGAAAACTATCAGCATAGTTGGCCATATCAATAACAAAACTAACAGAAATCATATGACCATCTCAATAGAAGCAGAAAAAGCTTTTGACAAAAAAAACACCACCCATTTCTATTAAAACAACAACAACAACAATAACACTAGAGAGCACAGGGATAAATGGAGTTTTCCTTGAAATGATAAGCATCAGAGGGAATAGGGCAGGGGTGGAGGAGTAGTATACCTGGCAGAGAGCAGACAGAATACTGCCTGAGGTCTCTCTAGCTTCTCTCAGAAGCAATGCTAGAACCAACCCTCTGAATGGATTTTGGAGTGACAAAATCCCTAAACATTCAGAATCTAATAATTTTTAGCTTAAGAAATCTTTGAAGAAGTTAAAAAAAAATGGTCCATCTCAATTGGGCAGGGGAGAATGTGGCCCAGCACAGGTGTGATGCAGGGAGGCCCAGGTGAGGAATCTAGTGAGATGCTCTTAACCAAAATACAGAATTTTGGCCACTCTTTCATAATTCAGAAGGCCAGTAGATCAGCAGACTAGCTGTGGGACTTCTAATGTAACTACAAAAGGCAAATTGTGAGCCCCCCAAACCACAACACAACAGGCAGGATTTGGCTAGACCCTGCATACTTGGTATAATTTCCACTTGGTCATAATGTATTATCCTCATGATAAATTGCTGGAATCTCTTTAACAATTTTTTATTTAAGATTTTTTCATCAATATTTATTAGGGAAATTGATCTATAATATTCTTTCTCTGTTTTGAACCTATCTGATATCAGCACCATATCTATGCCACAGAAGGAATTTGGTAGGACTCATTCTTCCCCTATTTTTCAAAATAGTTTATATAATATTGGAATTCATTGTTTTTTAAATGTTTGGTAAAATTTATTGGTAAATACATCTAGTCCTGGAGATTTTTCTTAGGGAGTTCATTAATGGCTTGTTCAATTTCTTTTTCTAAAATGGGACTATTTAAACAATGATTTTCCTCATCTGTTAATCTGGACAATCTATATTTTGTATGTATTCATCTGTTTCACTCATATTATCAGATTTATTAGCATAGAATTGAGCAAAATCCAACCATTCTGCAAAGTAATTTGGAACTATGCCCAAAGGCCTGTTAAACTGTGCATACCTTTTAACCATTAGTATCTCTACTGGATTTGTATCCCAAAAAGATCCTAAAAAAAGGAAAAGGACCCGCATGTGCAAAAATATTTGTAGCAACTGTTTTTTTGTAGATGTTACAGAAAAGAATCACAACCAAAGGAAAAACCATGAGAAAGAAAAAAATTTAAAAATGAATTTTAAAAAGTGAAAACACTACATAAGATAAGTGAAAACTACTATATCTCAATAAATACAGTAATCTACTGTTTGATAAATCCAAAGACATTGACATCTGGAGGAAGAACTAATGAACCCAGTTTTTCACACTTTTATCATTATTTCTCCCTTTTACAAATTGTACATTCTAGTTAATTGATTTACTTTCTGTGTTTTTAAATTTAATCCTCCATTTTCCATCTCAAAGTCTTTGCTAAATTTGTTTTACACACTTCAAATGTACTCCCTATTCCCTACTGCCTCTTAGAATTCTTAGCTTTCTTCAAAACTCAACTTAAGTATACCCCTTTCCTCCCAACCAGAACCCTTTTTTAATCCTCCCAATAATTACTGTTCTGGTTCTCCTAAAATTATTTTACATTTTTTAATCTGAATGTAAGTGTTATTTCCATTCAATAAAAGTTATTTGGAGGGAAAGATTTTTAATATTTGTCCTTGTATGCTCAGCATCTAGCACAATATCATACATACATAATTGTTAATAAATGCTTATTAAATTAAATTTAAGTCTAATTGGATGCAAGGACTGTGGAGTGGAACAATTAAAGAAGGTTTCATGGCAGAGTTAGGACTGGGCCACAGAATATAAGTTGGCTGGGAAATGATGTATTTGATTCCCTGATTTTGTGGTTGAGAAAAATGATACACAATGCCATGAAATAGTTAGCTGTAGAGTTCAGAACAAAGGTCTTCTGACTTCCATCCTAATTTTTACTGGATTTAGATAAAGTAGCAAGGATGAGGGACATTATTATGGGTAGGATGAAAAGCAGAGTTATTTAGAAATATGCAAGGAGGAAATCAATTCTTCAGATTAGGGTGAAGGAATATGTAGTAGGAAAAACATTGGAAAGCTATGTGTAAAAGCTGTGAAAATATGGACAATGAATTTGACCAATAAAATAGGTCACCATTTCATGTTTTTGAGCAGAGGAGCAACAGAATGAAAGCAATACTTCAAGGAGGTTAATTTTCAAAGCCCCTAAACTTAGCCCTCTAAAATCTTGAACAAATAAATTTCAGGGCTTGAAGGGAACTTCAAACCTAAAATACCATTCCTCATTCCATCTGCCTTTTCTAAATCCTATAAATATTGGACTATGAAACTGAAGACCTCTCCTCTATCCTGGACTCTCTCATCAACCTTCTGATGACCAATTTTCTCACCCACAGAACGAGGGAGTTGAAATGCATAAATTCTCATTCAATTTAATACTCTTTGATTCTTAGTCCCAAGTCTTCTACAAAGGCTTTAATATTTTCAGTCCAAAGCAATCTCATACCACTTGGTACTAGAATGTTATTCCTCATAGACATTGGTGTTAAGCTTCCATAGTGATAGGGAACTCAATCCATTTAACTTTTAAAGGAATGAAGTTTTTCTTGTAAGTCATTAATGCTGGGGTAGCTAAATGACATAGTGGATACAACATCAGCCCTGGAGGTAGGAGGACCTGAGTTCAAATCCAGCCTCAGACACTTAACATTTCCTAGCTGTGTGATCCTGAGCAAGTCACTTAACCTAATATGCCTTGCAAATAGCAACAACTACTATAAAAAACACATAAAATTAAGTCATTAATGCCTTTAAAAGTTCAAAATACTGGTCCTGATTCTACTATATGGAACCCAGTGGAGCAAGCCTAATCTTTCTTCCACATGACAATCCTTCATGTCATAAAGAGAAATCGTTTTCTCTAAGTCATTTCTTCTTCAAATTAAACTTCCACACTTCTTTCTAGTTTGTGTTCTTGGATTATAATGTTGAGACTCCAATGTCCTATTCTTTGCTCTTCAGGTGTACTGCAGCCTCTCAGTGTTCTGCCTAAAAATTGGTATCTATCTAGGCACAAGTTCTAATATCGTCTGACTGGGACAAAACAATGTGGAGCTATTACTCATTTTCCTTTACTCCCTGACTCCTTATTTCCTGAGGCTAGAGCCTTAGGATGGAGTAGCACTGAGTGCTGAGAGTTGGGTCACTATCCAAAAATAGAATCCAAGATTGCATCCTGAGTCTTTTGCTACCAAACTCCAGAACCAAGAACCATGTGCATACCAAAAAGTTAATTTTTTTGTGAATTGTAGGGAGCTAAACTTTTCCAGTTGCATGCTGTGAGCAATTCTTGTGTTTTCCTAAGGAAAAAAAAATCTTATAGTTTTAGTTTCACCAAATGTCTCCATGAAGTATAGGAATGTATTTTGGAGATGGTAAGAGTGAAAAATCTAGTTCAGAAGTTATTGATTAGGAAAAATAAAGAAATATAGATCAAGGACTTACTGGAACCCAGAGGTTATCTAGTTTCCTCCCTTATCCTCTTTTTCAAATGAAGTCCATGGGATGTATAATGACCAGAGGAAATATTTGTATTCCTGACTAACTTCAGAGACAGTGCTTTTTCCATGGTACCATATTTACCACATCGAGAAACAAGCTTCTTCAGGATTCTGGCTTTGAACTTTGTCCAAAAATAACCAGTACCTACATTCATCCAGGACGTTCACACCATCTGTATGGTTTTGTGATGTGATTTTGCCCTCAAAGTGTCTAGGTTCACAGATTTCTTCTTGAAACTGTCATAATGAGAGTAACAGTTTTTATAATATATAAATCATTCTATTGGGTCTTGGGAGTATACGTTAATTGAAAATATATAGATTTGAGACATTAGATTTTTTTCAGTGCTTAGTTATGCACAAACAAATAATAATATGACATTTAGTTATTTGTAGCCCTTTATTATTTATATGTTAAGGATTGGTCTTTGGAATACACTGGCTTCTATCCTGATAGAGTCTTTATAAAATAACTTTGATGAGAACTATGATGAGTTGGAGAATTTATTCTGTAAGGACATTTTGGAAATCAGATTGATCTTTCTTGAAGAGGTACCGGAATTGGGGATGGTAATTGTGGGAAAGTTTGAGTAAGTTGTTTCCTTTCTCAGACAATTCCTTATAATGATTCTAACAATCATTCAATCAACAAGCTTTAATTAAATGCTATCACAGTTCCAGACCCTGATAAGAATTCTTGGTTTGTCTGACATTTTGAAGGAAGGATCTAAAACAGCTGGTTGTCTTTTTTGTAGCCCACTGGTTTCTTAGAGGGATGTTTATTTTAGCTTAGAGTCCTTTGGTCCCAGTTTAGATTGTAGAAAAACCTCTGAAATTCATTTAAATCTTTGCTGTAGTTCTCAGCATCTAGTCCATACTTTGTTCTGACCCCATCTTTCAGTTATCTACTGGGTCTTATTTAAGTCTATTGCCTTCTTTTGCTCCTTTTTCCTATTCTTGAATCTTTTCTCCCCAAAAGGGACATATCTTCTACCTCCCTTTGCTCATCTTCTTCCTTAGAAAACATACAACAATGAAATCTCTTAGAAACAAATGAAAATGTAAGAACACATATTATGAGATTGCTAAAAAAAACCCAAAAAACAAAAAACTATGCCCGACTTCAATGTTGGATCTTCTGGTTAAAAATAATTCTAAGTCCTTTGTAATATAATTTAATGAGAAAATCAGGTATATCTTAGAACTACATAAAATTCCCTATAAACATGGTCAACATAGGAGGGGGCTATATGCAAAAAGAACCTCTTCCTTCAGTCTAGGACAGAGTATATGAAGAGTGGAGCAGAAAAGAAATAGAGTTCAACTGCTTTCTTTTGTTGTTAAGCTTGAATACTCTGGAAATTTTCTCTAGAGAGATTTTATTTTGCTTTAGAAAATGACTTTCTTCTTTCATTGATAAAATTCAGGTGCATTTTGAGAGAAATTCAATTTTAAAATGTATTTTTTTGTAGCTAAATGGAGGTATTCATTCTGTAAACAGCAGTGAAGACCTCCAAGAATAATAATGGTATGGATCTGTTGATATTTTTCTTTAGGAGGTAGGTCAATTTTTATTGGGAACCAGTTTCCGTAGAGACAGAATTGCTCTGAAGGAAGCTGACCAGCAGATCTGCCATCCATAATGTATCAGGTTGACTGTATGATGCAGTTCACACTCTGTGGCCACTTGCTTCCCTTCCCTCAGATGGCTAACATTTCCTGGTAGTAGATGTGTTTTAGTTTCAAACCTGCTGTCTTTTTAAATAAATGGCCTTTTTCTTGGAATCTTTATCTTCATGGATAGCCCCAGAGTCCTGTGCCAAGTGGGACTCTCTGTCAGCAAAAAGCTGAAGAACACCTTTCAACCCCTACCTCCCAAACTCCAACAATATCAAGATTCCTCTAAGGATCACATCAGACAAAGTTGGTGGATCAAAATATTAATGATCATTCTTCTTGAAAAGCTTATTACATTTAATTTAATTCAATTTAGTAAGCATTATTTTCTCTGTCTCTTATGTACAAGAAGTTATATTTGTTGATGAGGTTACAAAAAGAGGAAGCTGTAGTCTACTTTTTTACCAAAGGAGCTTGGGCAGACATGACAGGAATATGATTAACTGTAAGGCAGATTAGAATGTAGCACATTCAGAGGTAAATTGCAAACAGAATGCCATGTTTAATCTAAAAAAGGTGTGATAATTTCAAAATAATAAAAAAAAATGGAATGTATGGCAAGATTTTAAAAAAAATTTTAGATGACCTCAAATGGGGAGGGATAGATTAGATGATATAGTTCAAATCTAAGAAATATCTTATTGATGAACATTGGGCTGAACATATTGAGATGGAAGTTATTCCAACTCCAAAGCTAATGGATTTATGATATTATTAATAAAGATCCCACAATGTAACTACCCATATCTTTTCATTTTATGTAAATCTATTCCATATATTTTTATATATTTTCCATAAGGGTAGACAGGTATGAACTAAATTTTTAGAGACCTTTTTCTTTTACATGAATAACGGTGGGATCCATGGACTATCCATTGCTTATTCATCACTATCAATTTGTTACCTACCCATCTTTTTTTTCCTGTATCTTTTTCAATTTTTATATATTCTCATTATTCATTTGAAGTACCTGTTACACACACTGCACACACATCTTTATAGAAATAATATTATAACTATATATATATAAGCTCATACATGCAAATATGAATATAATAGATAGATAATAATGTTTTAGCCCTATTGGTAAATGTGTGTATATGAGTATGTATCACATAATCTGATTCTGTTGGATGAGATTCATATTGTAACCGGACAATAAGCATTCTAGATAGCACAACATTGTACAAAGTTATTGTTCTCTAGAACTACCATGGTCTGAGGTTTGGTGCAGTCAACATAAAGTCATTTGCAAGGAGGAGTTCCTCCAAGTAGAGGAGCTGACAATTTCACAGAGAATCCCTCATTCATTTGAATTCTGCAATACATGAAATTTAATTTAAGAAATTTAAGTATGAAGATTTAGAACAGATTTAGAACAACACAAAAATTTAGAGATCCTCAAGTCCAAGAGTTTTTAACCTGTTTTGTGCATATCACAGTCCACTTCTCCTCTGCTTTGGTATCTGCTAAAGCCTGTGGACTTCTCAGAAGTGTTTTTTTAAATGCATGAAATAAAATAAAATGGGTTTTAAAATCCAATTATCATTTTTTCATAAAACTTGATAAATAGGTTCACAGACTTCTGTTCAATAAAATCTAAATTAATCCAATCCTTCATTTTACTTATAAAGTTCAGAAAAGGTAGGAGATTTGTACAAGGCAGACCGAGCATTAAGTGACAGACTCAATATTTAAACACAACTCCTTTGACTCCAAATAATTGCATTAAAAATAAATCTCAAGTACAATAGGGAGGAAACATAGTTAGATAGATATTGGTTTGGCTGAAAAAGATCTGAGTATTTTAGAGGCTTTTAAAAACAACATGTGTCAACAGTGTGATAGGATAGCCTATAAAACTAATGCAAGCCCGAAAGAGAGGCAGCATATTTAAAAATAAGGAGGTGATAGTACAAATTTTGTCATACCTTCACATCTGGAGTCTGGTGTTTATCATTGGCCTTCACATCTTAGAACTAGTTTTAATGATTTAAAGTGGATTCAGAGAGGACAATTAAGATGCTGAAAACTTTTGAGTTCATAACAAAAGAGGGTTGGTTGAAAAAAATGAGGATTTAAAGCTAAAAAAGAGAAAAATTGGGAAGGAAGATTAGAATTATTTTTAAATATTTAAAGGACTCATGAAAGAGGTGTCAAAAGAAATTCTGTTTGGTTTCAGAAGATAGAAGGAAAAGGAATTGGAAAAGGACCATTTTGGCTTGATAAAGGAAATGATTTCTCAGCAGGTGGAGCAATATAAAAGTATAGCAGTTTCCCTTGGGAAGTGGTGACTTCCTTCTTATTGAAGGTCTTGTAAATGCTAGATGTCAACTTTTTGGGAATGTTGTAAAGGAGATTTTGTTTAGTAATGGATAAAACTAGATTGCTACTTGGTATTTCCATTTTAAAGATCCTAGCCGGACAATAGTGATGGGTTTGGAAGAAGAAAGTAAGGCTTCATACAGACACAAAGATATTTGAGAAAAATTAGAAATTAGCTACAGACCCAAGTCAGGCAGACTAAGGGAATCACTGATCAGGCTGGAATGTACATATTTTTAGAGGCTAAAATAAGCCATGGAAAAAAAATCATAGAACCAGTATTCAGAGAATTCAAAATTTTTGGCTCTGATAATATTCAGTATGTGAATACTGAAAGTTTGACTTTGGAAATTGTACTAGGTAATCCCTATGTTGGTTGTAGCTCTTTAAACCTCTGTTCAGTAACTGTAGTCATTTGATGGAGCTGAAACTCCATCTCATGCAGGCTAGAGTTTGCAAAACCTTCAGAATTTTTCTGATTATCTTGATGCTAGTTGATGTCTCCTATGATGAGTAAATTTTTTTTTTAGAAAATGAGTGAATTTTGACCTAAAGTGAGCTAAGAATGAAATCCTCCAGTATTTGGTAATTGGGTTTATTTCCCTTTCTTGGTGTGTTTGTAAGAGGAGAGAGAGAAGAAGAGAGGTGAGAAGGGATGAGGAGAGCAGAGAAAAGGAAATAAGAGGAGAGAAGAGGAGAAGAAAAAAGAATAGAGGAGTAAAGAGGGCAGGAGAGGAGGGGAGGGAAGAGGAGAGGAGAAGAGAAAGAATAGAGGATGAAGAGGGTAGGAGAGGAAGGGAGGGGAGAAGAAGGAATGAAGGAAAAGAGAAGAGGAGGGGAGATGAAGGATGGAGAGAGGAGAGAAGAGAAGAGGGGAGAAGTGGAAAACAAAGAGGAGGAGAGAAAAGGGGGAGGGGAGGAGGAAAGGAAGGAAAGAAGCAAGGATGTCTGTTCTGTTAATTCCCGACTCAACCAATTTCCCTTTGGGGGTTAAGTTTGTCCATATGTTTTTGTGTGTGTGCAATTAAAATGTTTCTGGATGAAGACAGGCCATGTGACTAAAGGACAAGAACCAGGATTATGCACTGAGATGCATACAATTTTATAACGGAAATAGTTCTTGACCTAGAGTCAGGAGTCTTAGCCCTGATCTTGCCTTTGGAATTAACAATGTAAATGTGAGCAAATTTCTGCTTTTCACTTTCTTCATATTTCAAGAAGGGTTGAATACTTGAACTGTCTCTTTTACAGAGTTGTTTTATTTTAAGATAGGGAGTAAATAGGTCATAGATTTTAGAGCTAGAAGATCACTTTAGTCCAAATGTTTAATTTTGCAGTTGAGAAAATGGAAGCCCACCAAAGTCACATAATAAGTGGTAAAGCCAGAACTTGAATCCATTTCCTTTTATTACAAATTCAGTGCTTATCATACACTGCTAGATGCTTTCTTGGATTATGTATTAGCATTACACTTTTGAGACCTTACCCACATTTGCCATTGGTAAGAGCATCTTCTTCTTCTGGGTATCATAATTGAAGACCTTTAAAAATGGAGAAAATTTAAAACTTAGTGATGGTGATGAAGAGTCTTTTAGGTATAAGACAGCTAGACATCCCAGTGGATAGAGTACAGGTCCTGGAAGTAGGATGACTCATCTTCCTGAGTTTAAATATGGGTTCAGATATTTTCTATGTGTGTGATCCTGGAAAAGTCATTTAACTCTATTTGTCTCATTTTTCTCATCTTTAAAATGAGCTGGAGAATCTAGTGGCAAATCAGTCCAGTATCTTTGCAAAAAAACAAAAAACAAAAAGCAAAAAATCCTTAATTGGGGTCATGAAAAGTCAGACATGATAAAAAACAATAACAACATCAAGGGTACTTAATTTGGGCCAACTGATATATTGAAAGGGGCCTGGGAACTTGCACGGGGTAAATAAAACCACACAACATTATTTTTGTTAATGTTTCATTTTCTTTTTAATACTATGAATTTCATTTTATGCATTTAAACCCATTATTCTTAGGAGTAGTCTATAGACCACAGGAAATCTGCCAAAGGGAGCGTCCCCTACACATACTCAAATTAAAACATTAAAAACTCATGCTTCAAATGAAAGGGGAAAAAAATGTCATTTCTTAAATCAAAATGAAGTTAAATTTGTCAGAGTAGAATTTTCTAAGCAGAAATGTGGAAAAACTATTTGCCATTTTTTACTTAGTAAAAGATGTTTAGAAATTCTGAGTTGATTATTGTGTTAGTTATTTTTAAATTAGATTATATGTTGACTTTGATAAGATATTTCAATGTTTACTAAGATATCATCACTTTTTGAAGTAGCTTTTAGTGTTGAAATTTCATTGTATATGTAAATCTGAGGTTATTTCTTTACTTCCCACTATAATTAGTGCTTAGCTAAGTCACTAATTACTGAATTAGCAAAGCCAGTTTATTTAAATTAAATCATCAGTGAATGTCAGAATGATGACTATAACTCTTAAAGTGGCAGGGATTTTGAATAGGCTGGCAGCCATTTTTAACTTTTTAGTTCAGATAGCATGGTCAAAGCCAAAATTAGAAGATAAACAACAACAACAACAACAACAACATATTAGTTGAGTGGAGCAAAGTCAATGATTTTGGAAAGCAAACATGTTTCCCTTATATCAATAATTTACAATTTTTGCTCTATTATAGTAAGAATGTCAGGTTTTTCAAAGATCATTGGTGTTTTTTAAATAATCAGATTCCCAAATGGGCAAACTGAAGGGAATGACTGAGCTCTTAAATAATCCCCATATAAATTGCTATTTTGTGTGTATGGGATTTGTTAAATGACACAATCTTGAGCCTACTTCAACATATTTTACTCTATGTGAGTACATAGTAGATATTTAATAAATACTCATTACATTTTGTAATCAGTTATGCTATTATGTTCAAAGCACTTCAGACAGTGATGGGTTGAAGAGATTAACAACAAAAAACACGGTCAACTAGGTTATTAAGCAGCTACTATGAACTAGCCACTGTGCTGAGTTTTGGGGCCAAAAAGAAAAGCAAAAGAAAGCAATCTGCTCTAAAAATAATTACAATCTGATGAGGGAGACAACTTGCTAACAACTATGTGAATAATATAGACACACATATTTGTTCTTGTGGTTCTTGTTTGATTGTGTCCTACTCTCTATGATCTCATTTGGAGTCTTCTTGGCAAAGATACTGGAGTGGTTTGCCATTTCTTTCTCCAGCTCACTTTGCAGATGGGGAAACTGAGGCAGACAGGGATAAGGGACTTGTCTATCGTTGCACAGCTAGTGTCTGTCAGATTTGAACTCAGGTCTCTGTGACTACAGCCCTAGCACTCTGTCTATGTGTTACCTAACTTATAAATATATATATATATATATGATATTTACATGTATATATGTGTATGTGTATATATTTGCACACATGTATCTAGACATACATACATACACACACACCTATATATATACATACACACATATACACACATATATGAGGATATTTGAGATAAGCAAAGGGGAAAGGAATTAAGATTAAGATTAAGAAGATCTTGAAAAGATTTTTTGGAGAAGATAGAAATTTATTTGAGACTGGAAGGAAGCTCATTTGAGTAATGTGCAGGATTAGGTTTTGTCTAAGGTATGAGGTACAGGAAAGATTGACAATGGCCAGGTTATAGAGGACCTTATAGACACAAAAGAGGATTTTATATTCTGGTGGTAAAAGAGAGCCACTGGATTTTATTCTGTGTGTGTGTGTGTGTGTGTGTGTGTGTGTGCAGAAAAGTACAGGAGCTTAGAGGAAAGACAAAAGAATTCCTGTCAGATGTTGAGATCACCAGGTGAAAGAATGTAGAAAAACACAGAAGCACCAAAGATAAGACTTAATGAGTTTAATTGCATTAATTTGGCAGGATAGGAATTTCTCCTTAGATCCTTTGCAGAGGGAACATTACTTTTTACATCGAATATACAAGTAATGAAAAAATCTTTGTCATTTTGATATTTCTAGACATATCCTTTCTATAGAGAAGAAAGTTTTTTGCTATATACTTGTTTCTGTCCTAGTCGGTTTTATTTTATTTTTCCTTTTGGATGGGTGAGTATATTTTGCAAATACCAGGAATGGGATGAACTTTCCTAAAACTAGTCCAGATGGGACTATTTATTTAATGCTTGGCATGTTGGTAATTGGTTCCAATAAATATTAATTATATAGCATAAAGAGAAGCGAAGGAAGGGACATGATTGTTGTCTTCAAGCATTACAAAAACTGTCACTCTGAGTTTGTGACTTCTACTGCTTGGCCTGAATGGGCAGAACTGGCAACAATGGACTGGAGTTAAGAAGAGATGAATTGGTGTTGATCTTAAAAAAAAAAAAAAAAATAGCCTACAAACACAGAGCTGTCCAACAAGGGTGTGGTTTGCCCCCAGAGGGGCTGATAGCCTCTCATTAGATGTCTTTTTTCCCCCCTGAGGCAGTTAGGATTAAATGACTTGGTGAGGGTTCCACAACTAGGAAATATTAAGTGTCAGAAACCAGATTTGTCCTCCTGGCCATGGCTGGTGCTCTATCCACTGCACCACCTAGCTGCCCCTCATCAGATGTTTTCAAGAAAAGCCTAAATGACATGATCTTAGGGGATTCTTACTGAACTGTGGCTGGTGGATGTATTTTTGCTTTTCTTTTTATCTCCAGTGCTTAGCAGAATGGCTGACGTATTACCAGGTACTTAGTAACTGAATCATTGATGGTCTTTGAGGTACTTTTCAGCATCTTCTATAGGCTGAGATAGAACTTGTTAGGTAAAAAAAAAAAAAAAATCTTACTTCAATATTTTAGGAGAAAGGTTTGTTGACAAAAGATGGTGGACAAATTAGGAAAATATGGGCTGAGATATTGGTAGAATTTGGGAATGAAGGGGAAGCTTTCTAGTATAAATGACAGATGACATGGGTTAACATCCTGATTTGAACATGCATTAATCATGTAACTGGTTAATTATCTTCAGGGAATTCTTGCAGATTGTCTGGTAGTTACACATGTGTCTTTTTTCTTTTTTTCTGATGAATTTTATATATCTGGGAATGAGAATCAAATTCTGTTCTCAGTTGTGTCTAGAATGCTTAAGTAAACCTATGAAAATCTGAGGTTGTGGGAATCAAGCAAAAGATGAAGAAAGTCTTATAGATACAGAGCTGGACCTTATTAAAAATCCCCCCCTATAAATAGATTTTTTAATTATTTTTATTTTTTTAATATGCCAAAAATAAAATATATTTAATTAAATTATTCTTACCATAATAAAAAAGTTTATCATGCCCTAGAATATTTATTCAAATATGTTTTTCTTCTCTTTGTCAGAAACCATTGATTAAAAACAACAACAATACAATTCTAAATCTAAATTAAACATCTAGATTATCAAAGAAATTATTTTTTTCTAATGATATAACTGATACAATTATTTACCAGATTACATAATATAAGAAAAATTTAAAAATATAACAATACCATAAGCAATAGTATGTATTTAAATTAAAAAACAACAACCACAACAATTATTTATCAATCAAGTGACCTTAATTTAGCTGAATGAGCTTTCAGATTACTTTATACAGGAAATCATTCATATCATCAACATTGGTATTGTATTACAGCCACATCTAAAAACTCATAAGAAAATTATAAAGTGTAAAGCATCTAATTAAAGAGATAATAAAAAGTTCACATTCACACAGCGTTTGCCCTATGCCAAGCACTTTACAATCATGTGATCCTTATGCTGGATTTTATTATCCCATTTTTGAATAGTAAACTGAGGTAAACACAACTTTCTTGGGGCTATACTGCTAATAAATTTCTTAATTCCAAATAGTAACTTTTTTTTTTTATGTTAGGTTGTGATTTACCATAATAAGACTGATTAGAAAAGAAATCTCAGACACTGTTCTTAATTCCTTTAGGTTAGATTCCCCCAACCCCGAGGCAATTGGGGTTAAGTGACTTGCCCAGGGTTACACAGCTAGGAAGTGTTAAGTGTCTGAGGCCAGATTTGAGCTCAGGTTCTCCTGACTTCAGGGCTGGGGATCTATCTAGTGCACTACCTAGATTGGGTCCAGATTTATACCTGCTAATGGCAACATTTTAATTTCTAATACTTAGTACTAATGATATTTTAAAAGAAGATTATTATCCATGAATTCATATACTTATTTTTTTTCTGTGATTATTTAATTTTTCTTTCTTTCTTTCTTTTATTTATTTATTTAATAGCCTTTTATTTACAGGTTATATGTATGGGTAACTTTACAGCGTTAACAATTGCCAAACCTCTTGTTCCAATTTTTCACCTCTTACTCCCCACCCCCTCCCCCAGATGGAAGGATAACCAGTAGATGTTAAATATATTAAAATATAAATTAGATACACAATAAGTATACATGACCAAAACGTTATTTTGCTGTACAAAAAGAATCAGACTCTGAAAATATTGTACAATTAGCTTGTGAAGGAAATCAAAAATGCAGGTGGGCAAAAATATAGGGATTGGGAATTCAATGTAATGGTTTTTAGTCATCTCCCAGAGTTCTTTCTCTGGGCGTAGCTGGTTCAGTTCATTACTGCTCCATTGGAACTGATTTGGTTGATCTCGTTGCTGAGGATGGCCAGGTCCATCAGAACTGGTCATCATATAGTATTGTTGTTGAAGTATATAATGATCTCCTGGTCCTGCTCGTTTCACTCAGCATCAGTTCATGTAAGTCTCTCCAGGCCTTTCTGAAATCTTCCTGTTGGTCATTTCTTACAGAACAATAATATTCCATAATATTCATATACCGCAATTTATTCAGCCGTTCTCCAGCTGATGGGCATCCACTCAGTTTCCAGTTTCTAGCCACTACAAAAAGGGCTGCCACAAACATTCATGCACATACAGGTCCCTTTCCCTTCTTTATGATCTCTTTGGGATATAAGCCCAGTAGTAACACTGCTAGATCAAAGAGTATGCACAGTTTGATAACTTTTTGAGCATAGTTCCAAACTGCTCTCCACAATGGTTGGATTCGTTCACAACTCCACCAACAATGCATCAATGTCCCAGTTTTCCCGCATCCCCTCCAACAATCATCATTATTTTTTCCTGTCATCTTAGCCAATCTGACAGGTGTGTAGTAGTATCTTAGAGTTGTCTTAATTTGCATTTCTCTGATTAATAATGACTTGGAGCATCTTTTCATATGACTAGAAATAGTTTCAATTTCTTCATCTGAGATTTTTTTTAAGATATAGAAATCTTAAAATTTAAAAATCTTAATTTTTTTTTTTTAAGATTTAGAAAGGGGTTTCCTCACAATAAAGCTGTGAGGTAGATATTGCTGATCTTATTTCCATTTTTCAGTTGAGTAAAATTGAGGTTAGGAGGTCTTAAAGAACTTGCCCAAATTTTTGTCCAGGTCTTCTGCCCTTAAATTTAGCATTCTTCTCTACTAAACCAAGCTCTTATCACTTCTACTTTGTTATCACTTCCTTTCCCTTGGTCTTAATTAAGTTAAGAGAATATCAGCTATATTTGGCTTCACAGGAAAACTTGTCTCACCCTATAAGGAAGTGGGAGGGGAAAGGGGAAAGGAAAGAGGGAGGCTAATAGAAGGGAAAACAAGTAGTAGGGGAAATATATAAAAAGGGGGAGGGGCTCTAAAGGAGGAGGGTTGTTTGAGGGAGGTGATGGTCAGAAGCAAAATACTATGGAGGAGGGAAAGAGGGAAATTGAAAGAGAAAAGCAGAACATTGGGTAAATATGTCTGTAGAAAATCCAAAATTAGTCATTTAATTGAGAATGTGAATAGGAAGAACTCTCCTATAAAACAGAAGCAGATAACAGAATGATTAAAAGCCAGAATCCTACAATATATTGTTTACAAGAAACCCATTTAAAGCAGAGTGATACATACAGAGTAAAGATAAAAGATGGAGCAGAATATATTATACTTCAGGTGAGGTTAAAAAAAAAAAAAAAGAAGAGATAGCGATCCTGATCTCAGATCAAGCAAAAGCAAAAATAGATCTAATTAAAAGAGATAAGGAAGGGAACTATATCTTGCTAAAAGGTACCATATGTAATGAAGCAATATCAATACTAAACATATATGCACCAAGTGGTATAGCATCCAAATTCCAAGAGGAGAAGTTGAGAGAGATGCAAGAAAATATAGACAGCAAAACTATACTAGTGGAGGATCTCAACCTGGCTCGCTCAGAACTAGATAAATCAAACCACAAAATAAATAAAAAAGAAGTTAAAGAGGTAAATGGGATTTCAGAAAAGTTAGGTATGATAGATCTTTGGAGAAAACTGAATGGAGAGAAACAGGGAAACACTTTTTTTCTCAGCAGTTCATGGAACCTATACAAAAATTGATCATATATTAGAACATAAAAGCCTCAAAATCAAATACAAAAAGATGGAAGTAATAAATGCATCTTTCTTAGATCATGATGCAATAAGAATCACATATAATAAAGAATCAGAGAGAAATAGAAGAAAAATTAATTGGAAGCTAAATAATCTGATCCTAAAGAATGAGTGGGTGAAATAACAAATCATAGACATAATCAATTTCATCCAAGAGAATGAAAATAATGAGACAATGTACCAAACTTATGGGATGCAGTCAAAGCAGTTCTTAGGAGAAGTTTTACATCTCTAGATGCTTTCTTGCATAAAATAGAGAAAGAGAAGATCAATGAACTGGGATGCAAGTATAAAAGCTAGAAAAAACTAACAAATTAAAAATTCCTCCCAATTAAATACCAAATTTGAAATTTTGAAGATAAAAGGGGAGATTTTAAAAAATTGAAAGTAAGAAAACTATTAAACTAATAAGCAAAACCGAGAACTGGTTTTATGGGAAAAAACAACAAAATAGAAGAACTTTTAGTTAATTTGCTCAGAAAAAGGAAAGAAAAAAATCAAAATGTTAGTATCAAAGATGAAAAGGGTGAACTTTCCACCAGTGAAGAAGAAATTGGAGAAATGATTAGGAGCTATTTTGCCCAACTATATGCCAATAAATATGAGCATCTAAAATTACTTGGAAAAATAAGGAAAGAAGGAGTCCTACCAAATTCCTTTTATGAGACAGATATAGTGTGGATACCTAAACCAGATAAGTCAAAACAGAGAAAGAAAATTATATACCAATTTCCCTAATGAATATTGATGCAAAAATCTTAAATAAAATACTAGTAAAAAGATTACAAGAAAACTATTCCCAGGATAACATACCATGACCAAGTGGGATTTATATCAAGAATGCAGGGCTGGTTCAATATTAAAAAAACAAAAAACAACTATTGGCATAATTGTCTGTATGAATAACCAAACTAACAAAAATCACATGGTTATCTCAAGAGATACCCAAAAAGCATTTGACAAAGTCCAATATACATTCCTATTAAAATATAGGAATAAATGGAACTTTCCTTAAAATAATTAATAGCATCTATTTAAAACCATCAGCAAGCATCATATATAATCAGAATAGACTAGAACCATTCCCAGTAAAATCAAGGGTCAAACATTGTTGTCCAATGTCACCTTTACTATTAACTATTGTATTAAAAATGTTAGCTTTGACAATAAGAGAAGAAAAAGAGATCAAAGGAATTAGAGTTGGTAATAAGGAAACCAAATTATTATTCTTTGCAGAAAACATGATGCTATACTTAGAGAATCCTAGAGAATCACCTAAATAACTATTAGAAACAATTCACAACTTTAGCAAAGTTTCAGGATACAAAGTAAATCAACATAAGTCATCAGCATTCTTATTTATCACCAACAAAGACCAGCTACAAGAGATACAAAGAGAAATTACATTTAAAATAACTAAAAATAAGATAAAGTATTTGGGAGTCTACCTGCCGAGGCAAAGTCAGGAATGATACAAATATAATAACAAAACACTTTCCACACAAATAAAGTCAGATCAAAACTCTTGGAAAAATAGCAAGTTCTCATGGGTAGGTTGAGCTAATATAATAAAAATTACAGTGCTACCTAAATTAATCTGCCTATTCAGTGGCATACCAATCAAACTCCCAAGAAATTACTTCACAGAGTTAGAAAAAAATAATAACAAAATTAATCTGGAATAATAAAAGGTCAAGAATTTCGAGAGAATTAATGAAAAAAATGCAAATGAAGGTGACCTAGCTGTACCCAACCCAAAACTAAATTATAAAGTAGCAGTTATCAAAATCATTTGGTTTTTGGCTAAGAAATATAATGGTTGATCAGTGGAATAAGTTAGGCTCACCGAACAAAATAATCAATGACTATAATAATCTAGTCTTTGACAAACCCAAAGACCCCAACTTTTGGGATAAGAATTCACTATTTGACAAAAACTGCTAAGAAAATTTGAAATTTAATATAGCAGAAACTAGGCATTGACCCATACTTAACACTATATACCAAGATAAGGTCAAAATGGGTTCGTGGCTTAGACATAAAGAGTGATATAAGCAAACTAGAAGAACAAAGGATAGTTTACATTTCAGATCTGTGGAGAAGGAAGAAATTTGTGACTAAAGAAGCACTGAAGTACATTATTGAACACAAAATAGATGATATTGATTATATTAAATTTAAAAAACTTGTATAAAAAAAGCCAGTGCAAGCAACATTGGAAGGAATAAAATGGGGAAAAATTTTACATTGAAGGGTTTTGGTAAAGGACTCATTTCTAAAATATATAGAGAACTGACTCAAATTTATAAGAATTCAAGACATTCTCCAACTGATAAATGGTAACAGGATATGAGCAGACAAATTTTTTCTAGAGGAGTGGGGGGGGGGGAAGTTAGAACACAAGATTTTGTAAGGGTGAGTCCTGAAAATTATCCATGTATATATTTTGAAAATAAAAAGCTTTAATTGAAAAATAATCTAGAGGGTTGTACATTTTACAAATGAGTAAACTGGGATTCACTGAGATTAAGGCAGTTGGCACCCAATCAGAGACATGTTAAGTGTCCTAGGGAATGCTAGCTAACACTACCTGTAGCACTCGAAGCCCAGTCTATGACACATGGTTGAGTTGAAAGAAAGCTATGAAAAAGGTGATATAGGACAAAAGAACTCTGAAATTCTATATCAAAAGGACCTTCTTTGTTTCTTGTGTGATTTTATTTTTAGACTTTAGAAACCTCCCACATTCACGACCACTCAACCAATTCATTAGCTTTTTTTTCTTCAATCCTTCTGTATTTTAAAAAAGAAAATAAAATATGTATAAAGTACTCACTTTCAAAGTAAGACTTACAATTCAGAAGTATTAGACTTCATATTATACATGAAACAGCATTTTAGCAAGAAGACAGCAGTATTTTTCCTTAGGACACAATCAAACACCAGGTAAAACAGTAGTTGGACATCAGTTCTTGGATCTGACCCATTTCTTGCTTAAAGGAACATAAGCATTATCTCTCCTTGAGCTAAATCTAATGAGAGTAACATTCACACATTATTCATCCCTCTACCTTTGTTCCCTCAATTATAATAGATGTTCTTTGCCTCTTCATGAAATGTAATTTACCTGATTTTACCTCCATTTTCCTCTTCTTCCAGTGCAATCCTCTTTCCACTTCTAGTTCCTTTTTTATATTATCACAACAAAATCAAATTTTACCTGCACCTGCTAAGTATACCCATAAAAGAGATACAGTTCTTAAGAGTTCTTTCCTTTTTACCTTTTTATGCTCCTCTTGAGTTCTATGTTTGGAAATCAAATTTTCAGTTCAGATTTGGTCTTTTTATAAAAAAAAAATAAATGAAATTTACTTTTATCATTGAAAGTCCATCTTTTTTCCCTGAACAATAATGCTCAGTTTTGCCGGATAGTTGATTCTTGGTTGCAATCCATGTTTCTTTGCCTTTCAGAATATTAGATTCCAGGCTCTTTGACCCTGTTAGGTGGAAGCTGCTAGGTCCTGGGTAAGCCTTATTGTGGGTCCTCAACATTTGAATTGTTTCTTTCTGGCTACTTGCAATATTTTCTCCTTCATCTTATAATTCTGAAATTTAGCTATGATATTCTTGGAGTTTTCATTTTGGTATCTCTTTCAGGAGGTGATCTGTGAATTCTTTCAATGAATATTTTTTACCCTCTAGTGCTAGGACATTAGAGCAGTTTTACTTGATGATTTCCTGAAAGATGATGCCTAAGCTCCTTTTTTCATCATGGTTTTCAGAAAGTCCAATAATCCTTAGATTATCTCTTCTAGATCTGTTTTTCAGGTCAGTTGTTTTTTCCATTGAGGTATTTTCATTTTTTTGGTTTTGTTTGACTGATTCTTGATGTCTTATTGAGTCATTTATTTCCATTTGTTCAATTCTAATTTTTCATGAATTAGTTTCTTCAGTTACCTTTTTAAGCTCCTTTTGTATTTGACCAAGTGAATTTTTAAATGAGTTGTTTTGTTCATTGGATTTTTTTTTTCCATTTTACAAATTCTGTTTTTTCAAGGAGTTGTTTTCTTTTTTCATTTTTGTCAAATCTATTTTGTAAGGAGTTGCATCTTTTTTCCATTTTACTAAATCTATTTTGTGAGGAGTTTTCTTCAGATAATTTCTGTGTTTTCTTTTCCAAATTCTATGTCAACGTTCTCATTTCCTTTCCCTATTTTTCTTCTAAGTCTCTTTTAAGATACTTTTTGAATTCTTCCAAGAGAGCCTTGTAAAGTGGGAACCAACTCATATCACCCTTTGGGGCTTTATCTGAAGATGATCTGTTTTTAGTATCCTTAGGATTTAAGGTCTGTTCTTCTCCTTCCCCATTAAAAACTATCTATGGTCAGAGTTCTTTTTGTTTTTTTGCTCATTTTTTAAAAAAGGTTAAGGTCTGTTCTTAGGGCAAAGGAGAAATTGTCCAAACTTTCTCTACAGGTTAGAGTGCTGAGTAACTTCTGGTGTTGGATGGGTGTGGCCAGGTCCCACTGTTATTCTCAATTCAAAAGCTCTCTATTTGCCTTTTATATTTGTATTGTATTTTTTGTATTTGTATTATATGTCTTACAGCTAATCTGCTAATCTACTGGCTTGCAACCAGGACAGAGTAGCCAACATTGCTGTAGATTCCTTCCAGTCCCATTCAGGCACTTCAACCTGCCCTAAGTGTCTGTGCTGTGCCTGCTCTTGGTCACCTCCCTCTGTGTTTGATTGAAACACACCTTTTCTGATGTTTTTCCAAAATATGTTTTTGCTGGAAATTTGTTATACTCAAAATGCTTGTGAGTTCTGTCATTTCAAAACCATTTCAGAGGTTTGATTAGTGTTGATCTGAAGGACATCAGGGAGAGCTCAGATAAAGTCATGTCCCCTCTCCACCATCTTGGCTCTGCCCTCATTAGTCTAGATTATTTTCTCTGAGTGTGTATGTGTGTGTGTGTGTCTATATGTCCTTCAGCAAATGATCATTTATTGTGTGTATTCCTGTCGTTAATTTATTGCAGTCACATCCTACTCTTCATGACCCCTTTTGTAAAATGACAACACCATTAACTGGAGTAGCTTTCCTGCAGGGTGTTTGTGAGGATCAGATGGGGTAGGATACACGAAATGCTTTCTAAGCCTTTCAGTGATGTAGAATTTTGAATTATTTTTTTCTACCATATTTAAGTACAAGAGCCAGAGTGACATGGCAGATAGCCTGACATGGGACTGAGGAAAAACTGGGTCCTTTTTCTGGCCATGGCAAACATCTTTAACCTTGCAGTATCCCTCAGGCAATTTCTACATAATTAATTACCTAGTATAGTTATCCCTTCCATATTGCTACTTTCCCCATCACAGTTTTGGTATATTTCAGGCTGGCATAAGAAATTAAATGGGAATTTTGAGGGGATTTTGTAGAAGTCACAGATGACAGATGAAGGCCAGCAGATGACATAGGAAAGTGTTTTTATGTAACATTGACCTACATATACTCTATGATCAAATAGTAAATGCAAATTTTACAATAAGATATTACAAATACTCCAAGAAAGAAAGAAAAAAAAAATCAAATTCAAAAATTCAAACCTCATAGAATTTTCAGAACGGCAATGTAATACCCCTAAACCCTGCAATGTGGAAGGGACAACTCTAGCTGTCATTCTACATAGAAAAAGCTTTTTCTTACTATGATTTCAACACACTGATGAATAACCTCCTGAACCCCCTCCATTAAGCTCATGCATATAATTTTTTTATTTAATACTAAACTGTCAGTCACAAAAGCTTCAAATATTTTAAAAAAGATATAATCCAGTTCTCTTTAATATAGATCCATTTTGAACTGACAAAATGCCTCTGTTACATAAATGTATTGTAACTTTACTCATTTTATCTTAAGTAATCATCCCCATATTTATTATGTTTAAGGTGTAAGAAGTCAGGAAGCTGGGGAAAGGTTTGGGTGATTATTAGTTCTATAAGCATGTGTACAATGGTAGCATGGGGAAGAAGATATCAGGGGATTGAGAAAAGAGCTTGATATTTAGTTTGAGATCATTTAGGATTTTAAGCAAGAAATTCTAACAATAGTTGACATTTATAAATGGCTTTAAGTTTTTAAAGCCTCACAATGTGATACACAGAGACACATAAAAATACATATGTATGCATATATGTATATATATATAGACACATGAATATGTATATAATAGTTAGCATTTACATAGCAGTTTAAGATGATGCTTTACATATACCATCTCATTTGGTTCTCATAACAGTTCCGTGAGACATGTACTATTATTATCTTCATTGTACAGATGAGGAAACTGAGATTGAGAGAAGTTAAGTAACATACTGAGAGACATATACATAGCTAAGTGTCTGAGGCAGAATTTGAACTAGGGTTAGGGTTTCCCTAAACCCAAGTGTAGCATTTAATCTACTGTCCCAAGAACTCTTTTGATCTATAGAATGGGAGCAGCTGAGTCTATCTTGGGACATATCTAGGGAAAGCTGTAGAACTAGCCCACAGTATCAAGGACACAAAGGGAACTGACTAGCTAGTTAATTAACTAAACTGAGTAACAAAGATGAGCTCATTTTAAAGAAGGAGTAAGATCTATAGAATGGAAGCAGTGAAGACTCTCTTTGGACACATCTGTGGGAAGCTGTAAAACTAGCCCACAGAATCAAGGATGAGCTCATTTTAAAGAGGGAGTAGGGTAAACTTCAAAGAAAGCTGAGGTCTTTTGAAAACTCAAGTTTTTTTTTTTTGTCCCCCTTAAAAAATAAACAGATGGAGATTTTCACAGACACAGGAGCCAAATTGTTTCTTCATATATTGCACTCAATCTTTTAACCATTCCAGTACAGAAATATTTTCTTTTTCCTGTGCTTCCTTAGCATTCAGGCTGGAATTTTTCTAAGTTTATCCATTGATAACACTTTAAATAAATCTGAGTTTTCAAAGTGAGCATCTAAAAATTCCCTTGGTATTTTGGTGTATCCCTTTCTTCCAACCCATCCATTTTCTTATGTTTATGCATTGGAACTGGGAGAAGCATTTTATAGGTACTATCCTTATGATATAGGCTTTCATTGGGTGGCAGAAAGGGTAGTAAAAGACTCAGGGCCCCCAATTCTATGTTTCTGCTTTACTTTTGCTGTCTTATGCAAGAAACCTTCCCTTTCCAGGTCTTTAACTGTAAAATGAGAGTTCTGGGCTACCTAATCTCTCTTCTCTCTTCCCGTGCTGAAGTCCTATAAATTAATAATGCTTTCTTACAGTCATAGGACTTAGAACTGGAAGGAATCTTGAGGGCCAATAGGTTTCCTTGTATTTTTTCAAGGAAAGAAATGAGGCACAGAGAGATTGAATAGCTTGCAGTTGGTCATGTCTCTAGTTAGTTTTTAAGATGGGATTTGAACTCAGATCTCCCTGACTCTGAGCCCATTGTCCTCTTCATTGGACTACATGGATGCCTCAGACATTGGAGGTGAGCGATGCTAAGATCTCTCTCTCTCTCTCTCTCTCTCTCTCTCTCTCTCTCTCTCTGTCTCTCTGTCTCTCTCTCTTTCTCATACACACACTCACAGACAACACATGCAATTAATATATTTGTAGTACTATAACAATACAGCTCAATATAGGGGTCCTCCTTTCTTCTTCCCTCTCTCCCTCCTTCCCTCCCTTTCTCCCTCTCTCCCTCTCTCCTTTCCTTCCTTCCTTCCTTCCTTCCTTCATTCCTTCCTTCCTTCCTTCCTACCTTCCTTCCTTCCTTCCTTCCTCTCTCCTTTCCTTCCTTCCTTCCTCCCTTCCTTCCTTCCTTCCTTCCTTCCTTCCTTCCTTCCTTCCTTCCTTCCTTTCTTCCTTCCTTCCTTCCTCCCTTACTTCCTTCCTTTGCCAGCCTGTAACAGTCTGCTGTTGGTTTTTCCTGCCTCAAATATCCCAGCTTCAATCCATCTACATTTATTCACTGAAGTAATTTTCCTAAAGTGTAGATCTAACTATGGGACACCCTTTCCCTGTTCAATAAATTCCCAGGACTATCTATTGTCTCCAGAATCAAATACAAAAAGCTCTACTGGGCAATCAAAAAGCTTTATAATCCAACACCCCTGCTCCCTGTATTTCTAGTCATTATATACATTAATTCCCAATCTATACTCTTCAGTCTGGTGACTTTGGCTTCCCGGTTCTTCTGTAAACAAGACACTCTGTCTCTTGGCTCTGAGCATTTTCTCTATTCTCTACCATCCCTAGAACACTTTCCCTCCTCTGTTCTACCTGCTGACTTCCCTGGCCTTCTTTAAGTCCCAATTAATATCTTATCTTCTAAAGGAATCCTTCCCCACTTAATCCCAGTGCCTTATTTACTTCATTTAATTTCTCTCCCCACATTTATCTTGTATATAGCTTGCTTTTTTATATATTTGTTTACATACTCTATTCTTCATTAGATTGGAAGCTTCAGGGCAGATATTGTTTTTTTTTTTTAATCTCTTTTTGTATTCCCATCATTTAGCACAAGCTTGACTGATTGTAGGGACTTAAAAATATTGATTGATTAGTTGAAATTCCAAAGATCATGGTAGAATTTGAACTTCATAGCTTTAGGAAACGAAATAGGCTAGCTAGTTCAACTTTATGTACTTATTCCTTAATTTATTTTGGCGGTTCAGAGAATACTTTCCTTCTATTTGGCTGAGGGTTGTTCTTCTTTGTGGAAAATTTATGAACTTCTCTTTTTGTTCAGAAGAACACAATACACTTCCCCATGAGTAGTTGAAGAATGGACATAGTTATTCCAAATTACAATGACTTTGAAAAGAGTCTCTTTAAATTTTTTAGTTAAGAAACACTTATTAAGTTCTTGCTATGCACCAAACGCCATCCTAAGTGCTAGGGAGGCAAAAGGAATCAGAAAAAACTTTCATAATTGCTCCTGGTCTCAAGGAACTCATAATTTATAAGTGATATGCTTTATCTTTTACTTATATGTTGGTTCAGATTAATTTTTTTTCTTATTTTAATTATGGTTTGTACACAGCTGTTAGAATAGTCCAGGACAAATTAGAATTGGATACTGGGCAGAGTCAGAACGTTTTATTGTTTTTTTCAGGGGTATGGACTTAAAAAGCTTGTTTTCTAAGAAACCTATGAAATGGAGAGAAAGAAGGATTCTGAAGAGTGTTTGCAGAAAGTTGATGCATATATGTACTGAACTTAATGAGATGGAAAGCAGGTGGAGAAAATAGGGTAGCATATGTGGGTAGCTCCACATATGCCATTGAGCACATGTGGGCAATTGAGAGTTGGACAGATAAATAAATCAGTATTTAGCATTACCATCCTATATTTTAGAAGATTTCTTTTAGTAGCCTGATTTTCCTAGGTAGAATGTGTCTGTTCCACATCATCTGTTAAAACAATGCAAAACAAGTTTTAGCAGAACAGCTTAAAAATCCTTCCATTGCCTGGATGATATGATAATTTGATTTTTTCAGAGGGTAGAAAATAATATGAAGAGAACTGACATTCTAGACACAATTCTGTCCAATAAGGAGTAACGGGCAAATAAAGTGGTAAAAATAGGAATATTGGAAGGTGGTGACCATGCCATCATAAAGTTCTTGTTTAATAAGGAGAAGGGGCAGAATTTGGACATAGCGTCATGGTCATGGGGTCATTTTGGTCATAGTCATTCTAAATCTTGGACCAATTAGAGTTGATATTAAAGAAAAGGGAATTTAGCAATGTGGCTTAAGATACTACTGTAGAACTTGACCCAAGGAAGAAGAAAAGAAGAAAACAGGGATTCCAATAATACAAGCACAAATGGTTCCATTGGAAATGGAGCATGATGTAGGAATGCAGGGTATTTGTTGGCAAACTCAGATTTTACAGGCTAGATTCAAATATGGAATTAGTGACAGGTAACTTACAATGAATGATAAGAATGACACGTACTTACAACAATATTAAGAATGCTGAAATTCATATTAAAGGGAGTTGTGAAGTGATTTTTAAAAATCCAAAACTGTGAGGTAAGATTCTGGGAAAATGGACAAAAAAGGTCAGAAAATTCCAAGTTCCCCACTTTTCTCCCACAAATAACACAAAATAGCATGTCAGGGCAGATATAGAGCAGTAAAATAAACAAGAGTTGGTGTAAAATAGTGCTCCTCTTGAGACAACCGGAAAAGATCTGAAAAAATATCCCAGGACAAAGGTTTGATCCATGTGAAGTGTAAGCCTCCAGGCTTGTTCCTTAGAATTAGCAAACTGTGCTCTGGGGCCAGCTGAATTGGGAGGTAGCCTCAGCCCCAGCCAGCCAACAGTGTGGGGAATTGTTGGGCATCTGAATGCAGGAAGATTGAGAGTCTTTGCTGATAAGAGATGACAGGCCTAGCTATGCTACTGAGACTCGGTCCTTGGTCAGAAGGAATCAGCACACACTGGACAGGTAAGTGCAGGAACTCCTGGCTGTGGGCACTTACAGGAGGGCAGAGTTCTTGGTCTCAGTTCCAGACCAGAAGATCTGAGGTCAAAGTTATCATTCTCCACACTCTAGGGATGAGGTCAGTGTTGCAATTCCTTATTCAAAATAAACATGTGACAAATTCATAATGGCCATTCTCTTTGCCAAAAGAAATTTATTTAGGGGAAGAAGCTACAGACAAAATAAAAGGTAAAATAGGCACCAGGAATGGTAAATATGAAATAGATTTGGGAGAACAAAAGGGTTATTATTATCAAAGAAAAGAATTTAGAAGAATCCATTAAAGGTATATTCCATGAGGTGGGAGTATGCTATTGACTGACAGGTTAGATCCTTAGAGGAGTTTAGCAGACTAACCAAAGTTAGCTATAGTAAGGAGGAAAATGCCTTTAAAAGGAAGGCACTATGAGGGAGAGAAAGAGAGTACTTCATAGTGGAGTTAGTCCTAAAAAGGACTTAGCAAAGATCTTTATCATAAGCAGATATTTTAGAAGGGAAATACACTCATGGGGGTTTCTTAGGATCAGGGTAAAATTTGTTAGCTCAGAAGGAAGGATCAAGGAGGAGCCAGATAGAATACCTGAAATAGCAAATCCCAGATCTATCTCAAAATATGCTCATCAATATGTCAAAGGTTGTTTAAAGATGCCTAGAGATTTGAGGGATAAACAATGGAAGTTGGTTGATAAAGAATTGCATCTTCACAATCATTCTATATAAAGAGGATAGTCTGGGACTTGCTATACCTGATAATGGACTTCTTGATAGGGGAAGGGAGTGAGTTTATGACTATAATAATAAGCTCCTATAAAAAAAAAGTGCAGGCAAAGGGAAAATATCCCAACCATAGAAAATTACTATGGGAATAAAGACTGGAATTTATCTTCAGAAGATACTGAAGCAAAAATGCCTCTCCTATTCCAAAGACTAACATCAAATGTTCACATTCTCAAAAGTAATTATTTTAAGAACTCAAAAAACTTTAAATATTAAATGAGAGAGATGGAGAAAAAATTAAGAAAAAAGAACCTTCCAAAAATAAGATTATAAGAAGAAAATTGACTAACTGGAAAAGGAGATCCAGAATCTTAATGAACAAAACAACTCTTTGAAAATAAGAATTGGGCAAGGGCAAGCTAGCAGAGTCATAAAAGACCAAGAAATAATAAAACAAAATACAAAGAATGAAAAAAAAATGGAAGAGAATGTGAAACATTTCAAAAGAAAAACAACTGGTGTGGAAAACAGGTCAAGAGCAGAAAACATAAGAATAATTGGACTACCTGAAAGTTACAATGAAAAGAAGAATTTTGATATAATAATATTAGAAATAATTAATCCTGAGCACGAAGATGAGAGGGGAAAGTAGAAATAGAAAAAAAAATCCATTCATTACCACCTGACAGAGATCCAATGAGGATCACAGCCAAATTCTGAAAATGCCAGCTCAAGGAGAAAATCTTATAAGCAAAAAGAAAAAAAAGCAATTCCAACATGGCAGAACCACAATTAGGATCACATAAGATCTAGTAATAGCTATACTAAAAGATCAAAGATCTTAGAACCCTAAATGTGAAAGAGCAAAAGAAATAGGATTGAAGCCAAAAATATACTCAGCAAATTTAAGCGTAGTCCTGAATGAAAAAAAAATGACTCCCAACAAATTGACAGACTTTCAGGATTTTGTTGTAAAAAGACATGAACTTAATAGATTTGGCATGTAAGATCCATGAGAAATATAATGTAAATTTTAGAGTATTTACAAGTGTCTTATTCAGTTTAAACTGTTTACTTTTTATGATTGAAAATGTAAATAGTATGTCTAAAACTACCATTAATAATTGGATGATTCAAAAGAAAGATTGAAGTAGAAATGAATATGATGTAGTTCTAAAAAGCAAAATCATTTAGGAAAAGGTAAAAAGAATAATTATACAAATGAGGTACTAAAGTAAGAACTGACAGAAGAATTAGATGGGAGAGGAAGGCTGGTAGTTGTAGAACCTTATTCTAATAGGGAATGGATTAAAAAGGGAACAATACATTTATATCTAAGGAGTACGAAAGTCTTCTAAATTCAAAATTAAGAGATAAAAAGGATAGTGAAGGGAGAGAAGATAAGGTTTTTTAGAGTTTTAGAAGGTACTCTAGTCACATTAGATCTGGGTTAAAGAGAAAACAACATGTACATTTAGAAGGGAATAAAAGTCTTTTAGATTTATAAAGAAATAAGAGGGTGAGGAAGAAATAGGATAAGGGGAGGTCTAGAAGGGTAAATAAATGAACAGGAATGGTATAAAGATGGAACAACTATTTATGTGGTTCCAACATATATAGTTAGAAGATTATAAAAGTCTTCTAAATTCAGATAGAAACAAAAGGGCATGGTAAAAAGAAAGAGGATAAGAGAAGGATCTTTGAGAGGGAAGTAGATTAAGTAATAAGAGGACAAATTAGCATGTAGAAGTGGAAGAGTCAGGAGGGATAGGAAAAAAGAGTTATACATAAACATAATAATAAAGATCTGGAGAATTCATTAGATAAAAGAAGCAAAGGTACTAATCATCTACAAAGTTAAAGTTAAAACTACACTAAATGTAGTTTCCCTATTTTTATCTTTTAATTAAATCTATATAGTCTGAAACAATACTGATTAACATGATTTTCTATATGGTAATTATATTAATATTGTTGCAGACTAAAAGAACTAGACAATATAAGGTTGGAATATTGCTGTGGTATAGGAAATGATGAGTTGTTGGATTTAGAAAAATATGGGAAATATTTGGATTTATGAAAGAGGTTATCTACTTTCAGAAAAATGGAGGACAAACAAACATATGTTCTTACATAGGAATATATAAATGTATATAAATATATATGTGTATGATCATAAATCTTTATGTATATGCATGTGTATATATTGTACATGTATACATACATACATACATACACACATATATCTCCATGCTTAATTGTAGCTTTCCTGGGGTAGGGGAAGAGGTAGAATATAGAGGGGAAAGAAAAATAAAGAAGGGGGAGAAAGAACAAAATAAAAATTGCATAGCAGAGAACAAAATAAAACCTACAAGGAAGCAAAGAAAAAATTGACAGCTCTGAATACATTATATAATATTTATTATATAGGGTTTCTTGAAATGGAACTTTATTGATTTATATTTTGGATCCTAACTTATGTTCTGCTGTGCCCATGGCAATATTTTTTTTCTTTTTGTATTTTATATTTAAACTTTAAATTAAAAAAAAAAGATTAAAAAAATTCAATTCTATTGGTGAATCTGGCTCCCAGTGTGGAAATTTCTCCATTGATGCAGATTGGCAAACAGTTTGCAACCTATTGCCTTAGGGAATTATCTCCTACATAGAAAGATTAAGTAATTGGCTGTTGGTCAGTTTGCTAGTTTTGGGCAGAGGCAGGACTTGAACTCACACCTTATTTTCTTACTTACACCATCTTATATACCATAGTTCGCCTCAGTGAATAGAAAGGAAAGTTTAACAAAATGAGCTTTTAATTTTAATTTTTTAACTGAGAGAATTGCAAAAGGTAAGTATAGAATAAATATTTAAAATGCATAGAATGCTGATAATAATAGCTGAGAAAGCAGACCTACTCAATGCTCATTTTATTTCTATTTGTTATACCAAGAATATGCTTTTCAGATTATGAAGCACAATATGAAGCACACAATAATAATGATTAATGGAGAATTTAAAGCTATATAGATAAATGAGAACATCATAAAAGACTAAATGATATCACATTATCCTCATCTCTTTTCTGGAAAGGATTACTAGAATGTTGTCAGAAAATTTCCTATTCTTCAAGGATTGGTAGAAGGAATACAGAATGGTTAACCTAGAGTAGAGAAGCTTTAGATGAGAGAAGGGGGAGAAATTCATATTATTGAAAGGTTGAAAGACTTTTAGATGTTTAGATGTCTTTTGCCTAGCACCAGAGTGCCAAAGAAGTTACAGAAAGGCCAGTCTAGGCTAAATACAATTTTTATCATCTCTGCCTAATAGAATCATTAGTTTCCTTCCAAGCACAATATAGTTTCCATATTATACACATGACTTTTTCTGCTATAATCAGTTATACTCTCTCACATTTGAAATTATTTGTATGAATTTGTATGTAATTTTATTTACTTGTGTATATTGTATATCCTCCCAGAAAGATGCAATACGTTCATTGACAAAAGATAAATTTTACCTTTGGATTTGTATTCCTAGTGCTTAATATGCTTCCTTGCACACTGTGAACAATTAACAAATATTTTAGTAATAATGCAATTTCCTAACAATTTGAATTACTAAAAAAATATTATGGTTGCTAGTTGTGAGTTCATCATCAGAGATTTTCAAGAAGAGATTGAATGACTGTAATCAGAATGGGCAAGGGTAGGAGGTGGTGAGCTCCCCATCACTTTTGTTTTCAAGTGGGTATTAAATTACCATTTGCCATTGATGTTGAAGAGAAAAATGTTATAGAAGGTGGACTAGATATTGATTGAGGTCCCTTCCAACTATGAGATTTTGTTTTTCTCTTTGATGAAAGGAATCATGAGTTAAGGGACAAAATCAGTTCTCAACCTGACTGTTTCCCTAAGTCTGTGCCCTGAAAGCAGATAAATGCATGGATGCTTAAACAAAGCCCCTACTCTCATCCCAGTTTCCATCCTCAACATTGGTGTGCATAGTTAAAGGGATGGGAAACTTGAAAGGTCAAACCGAAAACTCCCTTGAGCTAAGTTTCACACTAGAAATGCTGACTGACCTCAAATGATAATTGAGTTGATGGACTCTTCACTCGGAGCCTTCTTGCCAGATGCTTTTATAATAAAGGGAATGGATTTTTCTGTAATGCAATTATAAGCATGAAAACTATCTGCTCAGTGAAATAAACAGTCAAACAATGTCTCTCACTGACCTGATGCTTGCTAGATGCATGCAATTCGTGTGTGTGTGTTTATGAGAATGTATATAAAGGAGTGGATACAGCTCATATCCAGAATACTTAAAAAGCAAAAACAATAACTTTGGATATTTTAGAAATCTTAGGAGAAAGGTATATTTCTTAGGGCTGCTTAGGAAACATTCATTGTTCTCCTTATTCTTTGTGGCAGGAAGATTGAGTCAGATCCTCTTTGGTTTTGTTTTCTCTCTGAATAATGGTATTGAAAATGCTTAGGGTAGGAGAAAGATAGTTTTCTAATGACTTCAAAATCTTGATGGCTTGTCAGAGGATACTGCTTGGCTACCATCCATCCTTAGACTAGATAGAACTAGTTTACTTTTTTTCCCTTCAGGAAATAAGGGTAAAACATTGCAACTTTTAGCCTATCACATTTTATCTGACTGAAAAGAGGGAGATAATGTAATATATGGCTATCTATGATGGAAGGAAGAAAGAAGTAAATCACTTATATGAACAAAAGAGATACTATCCTTTAACCGTTCCAAGAAAAAACAATTATATTAGTACAATATCAAATATTTGAGTGTTTAAACACATGGAAGGTACTCTACTTAGAGCTTTGAGGATAAACATGGGTATTTCCCTCAGGGAACTTCAAATCTAGCTAGAGAGATGAAACTAACAAATATGAAAAATTAATTAATTATATGGACCAATATCTAGCATTTATATAGTGTTTTGATGTTTCTATACTTAATTTCTTAGATTCTCACAACAACTCTATGTAGTAGGTGTTATTATTACTCCCATTTTACACATAAGGAAATTGAAGCTGATAGATTTAGGGACTTGCCCAGGTTCATAAGACTAATAATTGTCTGAGTTAGTATTTAAACTAATTTCTTTCTCCCTACAAATGCAAACATTCTGATATACACTGCATAACCAAGCTCACTGAGATAAATAGTAAAATCTTGTGCTTTAGTACAAGAATTAACTTAAAAATACAGTATTGAGGAGATATGACTACACAGAAGTTTCCATTGCAAAAGAAATTGAGTGTTTCAGAGGATTCTGAACTAAATAAGAATAGATAATGTCACATTAAGATTAAAAAGTTAATATAAATTTAAGATTCATTAAGAAAGACCATATTTGGAACGCAAAATAGTATTGTTTTCTGTGAAGTGCCTTGGTTAAACTACATCTGCTAATGCTGTTTCAGTTTTATATTATATTTAAAAACTTTAAGTTGGAAACCACCAGAGGAGGACCAACAGGAGAGTTATGAATAACTTGGAGAGAATATATTACAAAGAACAATGAAAGGAGCTTGGGATGTTTAGGATGGAGAAAAGAATTAGGAAGCACATTGTGAAGGTCTGTCTGTTTTGAGGGTCTGTGTCTGTCTCTATCTATCTTTATGACTTTCTCTGTCTTTGCCTTTATCTCTATCTCTCTCTCCTCTTCCCACATGGAAGTTAGAAGTATAATGACTATTCATAATTTCAACTGAGATTTTGATAAATGCAGGAGTTTTGACTTAATGCATTTCCTACCTGGTCAGATTTGCCTTTCCTTTAGAGGCCTGGTACCCCCCGCTTCTATAAGAGAGGTAAGGAGTTTGTAGGGAGGAGTTCACTATATTGATGTTGATATTGGATTTGGTGTACACACTCAATTGACTTTTTTTCTCTTTAACACATATATTTTTTATTTATTCATTAAGTGTTCCCTTTTGTTCCCTTTTGAGAAGGCAAGGAATTTGTTACTTATATGTGGGATGTCATACAAAACATATTGATTATATTTTCCATGTGGCAAAAAAAAGACAAAAATCCCAAGAAAAATTAAAGTTTAAAAAAACTTTGCTTTGATCTGCACTTAGAGTTCATTAGATTTTTTATCTGGAGGTGGCATCTGTCATCATTCATCCTTTGGAATTGCCTTGTATCATCATCTTGATCAGAGTACTTAAGTCATTCAGACTTTATTATTCTTACAATATTGATGGTTTGGGGTAGCTAGGTGACACAATAGCTAGAGTACTGGCCCTGGAGTCAGGAGAACCTAAGTTCAAATTCAATCTCAGATGTTGCTCTGCTTATCTCTTTAAATTAAAACTATTTTTGCTTTAATTTGTCTGAGATCTTTAATGCTTCATTTATTATTATTATTATTATTATTATTGTCTCAACTGAAACATAATGGTTTCTATCACAATCCTTTATATTTACTGCGTATATTTCTCTCTGTTTCAAGCATGTTTCTTCTAAATAACATAATTTTGAATTCTGGATTTTAAAGTATTCTGCAGCCTGCTATCATTTTATGCATGAGTATCATCCCACTTACATCCACAATTGTGATTACTGTGAATTTCCATCCATCCTATTTTTACCTGTTTATCTTTTCTTTCCTGCTTTTTTTACCCTTTCCCTCCTTAAAAGTCTGTTTTACTTCTGACAACTACTTCCCTTATCTGCCCTCTTTTTTCTCAGTCACCCCTTCTCTTATCCCTTTTCCTTCCTATGTCTCCGTGGGTAAGATAGATTCCCATGCTCAACCACTTGTGTATGATATTTCTTAGTTGAGCTAATTCTGATGAGAATAAAGTTTAAGCATTGCCCTCTCCCATTATCTTCACTATAAAAACTTTTTTCGTGTCTCTTTTCTGTGAGCTGATTTCACTCATTTTATCTCTTCTTTCACTCTTCTTTCAACATCTCTTTTTTCAATTCATTTGTTTTATTTTTAAAAATCATCCCATCATAATCAACTAACATCTATGCTTCCATCTATATATACACTTTCTAACTGCTGCAATAATAATTATTTCTTAGGAATTAGAAATATCATCTTCACATATAGAAATGTAAACAATTTCACATTGTTGAATCTCTTATGATTTCTCTTTCCTTCTTATGCTGTTATGTTTTCTTGAATTTTTAATTTGAAAGTCATTTTTTAAAATTTCAGATCTATTATTTTCATTAAGAATGCTTTAAGGGCAAATAGGTGTTAACAGTGGATAGAGGACCAGCCCTGAAGTCAGGAGGAACTGAGTTCAAATCTGGCCTCAGACACTTAACACTTTCTGACTGTGTGACCCTGGGCAAATCACTTAATCCCAATTGCCTCAGCAAAAAAATAAAAAATAAATAAATAAAAATAAAAATACTTTAAAGTACTCTAATTCATTAAAATTCCATTTTTCTCCAGAATTATTACACTCAATTTTTCTGGGTAGGTTGTTCTTGGCTGTAATCCTAACTTCCTTGTCTTCTGGAATACTATATTCTAAGCCTGCTAATACTTTAGTGTAGAAACTGAAAAATCTGATTTTACCTTCACAATATTTGAATTGTTTTTTTTTTTGATTACTTGAAATATTTCTTCCTTGATCTTAGAAGTCTGGAATTTGACTCTGATATTCCTGGAGTTTTCTTTTTAGTATCTTATTCATGAGGTCATCATTGCTTTCTTTCCATTTCTATTTTATCCTCTTGTTCTAGTATATCAGGACAGTTTTATTTGATAAATTTTCAAATATGATATCTAAACTTGTTTTTGTTTTAAATCATCGCTATCAAATAGTCTAATAATTGTTTTAAAAAAATCTCTCCTTTATCTGTTTTTCAAGTCAATTGTTTTTCCAATGGTATGTACATTTTTTTCTATTTTTCCATTCTTTTGATCTTTGTGTGTGTGTGTGTATGTGTGTGTGTGTGTGTGTAAGGCAATTGGGATTATATAACTTGTCCAGAATCTGGCATCTAGGAAGTGTTAAGTGTCTAAGACCATTTTGATTTTTTTTTAAATTGTTTCTTGATTTATCCACATGCTAATCTAATTAGCAAATCTAATTAGATTTAAATCTAATTTAAATGCTCAAATCTAATTTTTAATGAACCATTTATTTTACTGAGTATTTAAAACATCTTTTCCCATTTGGCCAATTTTGCTTTTTAAGTAATTCTTCTCACTAATGAATTTTTGTTCCTCCATTTGATCAATTTTGTTTTTTTAAGGTGCTATTTTCTTCTGCCTTTTTTTCTTTTTACCAAGTTGTTGACTTTCTTTTCATATTTTTTCATCACTCTCATTCCTTTCCTCATTTTCCTCTCTACCTCTTCTATTAATTTAAAATCTTTTGAGAGTTTCCAGAAATTACTTTTGACTTTGTGTCCAATTCACATTTTACTTTGAGACTTTTCCTGTAGCTGTTTTGATATCATTATCTTGATCTTCCCTGTCACCATAATAACTTTTAATGTTTAGGTCCTTTTGTTTATTAGTTTATTTACTCATTTTCCTGGCCTATTTCTTGACTTTTAACTTTATATTACAGTTGGCTCTTCTCCTGGTATGGGGGCTACACTGTTCCAAACTTCAGCTTCTTCATGCTACTCTTTTCTGCTTCTAGTCTGAGGTGAGGGGAATGTCTGAAAGTTTTTAGTCTCTCCCACATTCTATGATTTAAGGATGAATGTGATCACTGTTCTCTCAACCTGTGCTCATGCTCTGTGTCCCAAGAATGGACCTTATTCCTCTGTAGTTACAAGTGTAGCTTGGTCATAGAATGTGACTAGATCTCTTATTCTCCTGCAGCTGCTCCTTTCTATCTCAAAACTGAAACCAGGGTCCTTGCTGCCTTGTGAGCTACCACAAGTACTGTTCTCTGGGTTATGATTTATGAACTCTGATTATGATCCCTATTCCCTGCAGCTACAAGTGCTAGTACTCTTTTTCTCTCTGGGACCACAACTCAAAACAGTGTATGGAAAATGCAAGGAGATCCTGAAGCCAGTGTCAGCAAAAGGAGTCTTTGTATTTCTTTCTGACTCTTTTTACAACTCCTTTATCTGTGGGCTGAGAACTCTCAAAGTGACTATTGCTGTTGGACTTGCCTCAAAGGTTTGCTACCGGTGTTATTTAGACATGGCTTGTATCTTGCTCTGGGATAGACCACCATCTTGGTGTGATAGACCTGTCCTGCCAGTTTCCCACATTGTCTTGAGATGGATGATTATTTTACTTCTACCTTTTGTTTATTCTGATGCTCTAAAATTCAATGAGAAGTGATATTTTACAGTTTTTTTCAGGGGAGTTTGGGAGAGTACAGATGAGTTCCTGCCTCTACTTTGCCATTTTGGTTCTACCATTTCTATCAGTTTTTATGTTTCCCCAGGTATTTCTGAAACCACTCTGCTTGTCGTTTATAGCACAATAATATTCCATCATAATCTATACTACAACTTGTTCAGATATTCCCTAATTGATGGGCATGCCCTCAATTTCCAATTCTTTGCCACCACAAAAAGCTGCTATAAATAGTTTTGCAGAAATTGGTCCTTCTCTCTCTCTCTCTCTCTCTCTCTCTCTCTCTCTCTCTCTCTCTCTCATCTCTTTGGGATACTGGCTTAGTGCCAATTGATTTTACTCAAAACTATCAAGCATTTACCAGTATACAGTCAGGCTCCATCATGATTGTCCTTTAAAAAATGCATCTTATAGTATTTGAAAAATTGTCACATAAAAGAGATACTAGAGTCATTCTGCTTTTCTCCAGAGAGCAGTAGTAGGAGAACTAAGTAGAAGGCGCAGAGAGAAATATGATGCTCAATTACATTTTTATACTTAATCAGTTTTTATTGTTTTGAGTTCTACTATCTAAATCACAAATATTTTCTAGGATACAAAAGCTCAACAGCTTCCAAAATAGTAATCTTTAAAGGCATGAAAATAATGCTTTCAAAAGCAGGGGGAAAAAAGAGTACTGATGAGTAGTCAGGAGGACATGGGTTCAAATCTTAGCTCAGCTCTTCACAATCTATGTAATGCTTTATCTTAGTAAGCCCCTGAGGTGATAAAATATATCAGATGACTGAGGATGAACTTGGTAAGACTCAGGCAAAACTTATTATATAAGTATAACTACAAAATAATTTTCACAGAAATAAAATAAGATAAACTAATGGAGAAGGAGTAAATGTTCATGATGGGGCCCCACTAATATAGTAAAACAGATGATACTATTGAATTAACTCAAAAAATAATCAAATTCATGTTGAGTAACAAAAGATCAAGAATATAAAGGGAAATAATGAGAAAGAAGTAGGAAGGGGAATGATCTGGCATATCTCAAATTGGATTACAAAATAGTAATTATCAAATCCATCTGGTACTGTATAAATATAGAAAAGTAGAACAGTAGAATAGATAAATAAAATCTAAAAAAGGAATACATGTGTAAGTCACAGTGTTTATCACCTCCTTAGGAGTATCAATCCTACATGGGCACTGAAAATGACAGGAGTAGCTTCTCAGTGATGTACCATTAGGTGGCACTCTGAGCTTGAGATGCTTCTGCTTCCCTTCTGAGTGGTCATAAACTGTCCCCTGCTCCCAGTGACTTGCTGCCTGAGTCTCCTTTCTACCATCTGTGTTGACAGCAAAAGAATAATTATGATCCATGAGCTTCCTAGTCTTTGGTCCATGGACTATCTTGTCTGGTTTAGTCTCATGTTGAAAATATAAAAATTATAAGCAATTGGTCAGTGCACCATGATTCCTTTAAGATTCTTATTTCCTTCCCACCTTTACCTGAAGTGAAAGAACTATATTTATTTGTAGTACATTTCTGAAGTGCTATAATCAAATGCACACACATTTGGTAGAAATGATTATCAGTTACAAGGATTTGGGGAAATCCTGAAGTCCTTCTTTTTCTATACTCCTATCTTCAAAACGTTCAGTCTCTTGAAGGACATTACTAATAATGAGATTAGATTAACTTTTTTTTTTAGCAATCTTGTTCATACTCCACCCAAATGGGGAAACCCATTGTGCTCTTACTTATATTTCAGTGGGGATAAATTCTTTTAATAGATTGCCCAAGGTTTGGGACAATTAGAAGTAAGTGACATAATCAAAGTTCATCAGAATTGGTTCAGTCCCTCATAGAAATATTCTTTCTGTCATTAATTGTTAAACAATCAGAGTTGATTGTCATCCTCAGGAACACCCCTCTTCCAAGGGTACATAAACCATGAACCCACCACCATAATTGTCTGGCATTTTTTGTTAAAAAATCTTTTGTTAAAATCTTAAAATTATTAATAAAATAACTAATCAACTAGAAATTATGCCTTGTGAATTTTTTATACAACAGCCATTAAAATTCCCATAGAGTGAACTTAGGTAGTAATTCTGAAAAAATTCACAAGCCAGTGGTTGCAATTACTCCTAAATTGAACAACTTCACCTTTACCATGAAAATAGATGTTCTGAAAAGCCTTGCCTTGAGAAAGACTTATCAGATCTCTTAGTATCAGTGCCAAGAAAAAGAAGTTTCATCATATAGGGAAAGGCTATCTCTATCCTAATTCCTATAAAAACAGAAAGTTTGGGGTTGATCCTTAGATCAATTTTTAAATTAGGTAATCATTGGAAGTTTCCTCGTGTCTTCTACATCACCTCATACTACTCTCAAGGTCCCAGAAATCCAAAATGCAAGCTCATTTTTCTGTGTTGCTTGTAAGGTATGGTTTTGCTCTTTTTCTCAACATCATCCGTCATGGTTCTCTCAGAGATTCAAAGTAAGACTTTATTTTAAAAGTTCTTTTGACCAGAATGATCTTATGAAATTCCCTTTAGAGTAGAAGACCTAAGTAATTTGGTCTAGCTTTTCTGCTTTTATTTTCACCTAGAAATGGTAGGAAATGATAGGGAAAACATTGAACCCTTGCACTCTTAGGTGCTACAAATAATAAAAACATAGAATTTAATATACTTAAGAATACAAATTACTTGGCACAAGAACTTTTGGCAAAACTGGTCAGTCGTTTGGCGAAATATGGGTTTAGATATTTTAAAGCATACACTATAATATTATAATATAATCCAAAAGGATAAAACTCCTGCATATTAAAAATCCCATCAATCATAGAGAATGAATTATTGTATCTGTATGTTATGAAGAGAGAAATTAATAATCATGGAGAAGATATTATGTGTATATATATGTATATATAAACAAATATATTTTTTATCTTTATAAAGACAAAAACAAAATGATTAAAATGTTATTTATCAGTAAACAGAAAAAAAACAAACTTTCCCATTTGAAATAAAGATATT
Source organism: Sarcophilus harrisii (assembly GCF_902635505.1). NCBI lineage: Eukaryota > Metazoa > Chordata > Mammalia > Dasyuromorphia > Dasyuridae > Sarcophilus > Sarcophilus harrisii. The sequence goes on from NC_045427.1 coordinate 599,192,806, forward strand.
TCTAACAATAAACCCAGAGACAAAATATGTGCCCAAGAACTGGGAAATTGAGTGAACAAAATGTGTTATAAGAAAATAATGAAAATGATTATGTTGTAAGGAAAAACAAATATGAAGAATTACTGAAACACAGTAAAGCTTGTATGAGATGATACATAATAAATGAGTCAAAACAACAGTACATAACTACTTCAATATAAATGAAAACAACAATGAGGGATAATAAAATTTAAGTTGAATACCACAGAATATATTGGAACTAAATTATTCAAATTAAAACACAGATGTTTACTTTCTCTTAATAAAGAGAAACCAAAAAAAGTGTGAAGAGACCTGAACTATCTATCAATTTCATTCTGTTAGGCAGTTAGTTGGATGTTTATTAGGAAACATCTGCTATGCCAATACAAAATGTATAAAAACCCAAATAACAAGTAAATAGTTTATGTCTCACAAAATATTATGAAGCTTAATAAAAGCCCAGATTTTCTAATGTTAAAGGTAAAACTGGCGATGTTCTTTAATGTCTTATATTTGAAGTTGATCATGAAAACAATTGGAGTCTGTGAAGGTTGTTGAATAAGGCATTGTTGTTCTAGGAAGGTGTTTAGTGTTTAGTGTTTAGTGATGAATGACAGGTGCTATCTGTCTATTTTAAGAAATCCACTTCCTCAATAGAAGGGTCCATATGAGTAATTTCTCAGCATCTTTACCTTTTTGTATACTAGATTATAATTACAGTATATCCAGAAACATACTCCAAGCTGTTGTTCAGATGACCTCTTCTAAGAACAGATGTGTTACAAAAGCAGATAATGACCTTCAGAGCACTGCTATGCACACAGTGGGATCTCAGGAAAGGTTTATTGCTGACAGGGTCACCCACAGGAGTGCTGAATAAGCCCAGAATTTCTTCTAGATCCTCACTTGCACTGCTTCCTGAGAGTAAATTTGTTACTGGTAAACATTGTCCTTTTTTCTTGATTCTTTTTAATGCTATTTATGAACCACTCCTAGTGAGAGATACCATTGCAAATGGCCGGCCAATCCAAATACCCTGCAACAGTTATTGATTTTCCTTTGCTGAATCCTCTCCTAACAAAAGGTAACAATGGGATTAGGAGAGATTCAGATGCTTACATTTGAGTTCTAGTTAGCAGATTTGCCAGGTTTGGGAGAAAATACCTTTGGGGGACCTCCTCCCTTTCAATACTATGTTTAAAGTTCAAAATCCAGGGAAGTAAACAAATCTTTGCCTGCAAACTGTGAGGTCACACTATCCCCATGCCTTTTTGTTATTTTAGTTAAATCTGAGTGACAGTACATCATGGGGAGATTGGATTTTTAATCTTTTTTAGTGTCATGGACACTTCTATTAGTCTTGCAAAACCTGTGGGATACTTTTTTTTTATATTTTTTTAATAACTTTTTATTGACAGATATGGGATACTTTTAGAAGGATGTTTTTAAAGTCATTAAAAATGTAGCACTTTAAAAACTCTAATTATTAGAAATAAAGTTCTTGATAGATATATAGGTGTGTGTGTGTGTTTGTATATATTTGTATATCTACATGCATATATATGCAAACATATGTTTTGCATATTTCTAAGTGGTAGATACTTTTATAAATACATACATAATATTTGTGTATATGTATATACACTCATATGTCTGTGTAAATATATGTGTTTGCATGTACATGTGTGTGTATGCCTCATTGAAATTAAAATATTATCACTAAGCCACTAAACTTTTGGTGGTGAATTATTCCAAAATTAGATCAGCTGGTTCTCAGAATATATATTTTTCCCCTTGGGTCATCCATAGTCAAATTCCCTTGTTTAGAAGGAATTCTGTATTGAATTTTTTAAAACTGTTTAACATTTCTGTCATAGGAGAGCAAAAATAGACTTTTGTAAATGGATTTCAAGAGTTGACTATTTCAGATATTCTGTGGATGTATCTTATAACAAAATATATCAGGAACCCTTTATGCCTTATAGAAATTAATTCACATATTAAAAAAACTTATCACTAAGCCACTAAACTTTTGGTAGTTAATTACTCCAAAATTAGATAAATTAGTTCTCAACTATATATTTTTTTCCTTGGGTCCATAATCAAAACTGTTCTAGGATATGTTTTATATCTTGAGGAATGCTCCAAATATTCCTCATGCAAGAATGGATAAAAGATATTTGGGGAGTTGGCTTTGAACTTTGTGGGAAGTATATGGAAGAGAAGAGCAATTAGTCATAGGAGTTGGAAGATTAGGGTTCTACTCCCAGCTCTAGTAATTTTATTTATATGACTATGAAGCAAAGAATTCTTTCCTTGAGAGAACCTCAATTTCCTCATCTTTGGAATGAGTATAATGATACTTCATAGAGTTTTTATAAATATCAGGTGAGATAATGTAGGTGGAATTTCTTTTTCTTTTCTTTTCTTTTTTTTGCTGAAGCAATTGGGGTTAAATGACTTGCCCAGTGTCACACAATCAGGAAGTGTTAAGTGTCCGAGGGCTGGTGCTCTATCCACTGTACCACCTAGCTGTCCCTGTGAAAGTTTTTCTTTATGATGAAGCAAATGAAATTTTATTATTACTGTTGTTTCATCATCTTCACTATTTAATCAACTGTTCCTTAGTGATAGTAATGGTAGTAACTAGGTTGACATGAATGAGAAATGATGGTAGTTTAGTAGTAGTAGTAAATGTAACTGTAACTGTAGTAGTAGTAGTAGTAGTAGTAATAATAGTAATAGTAGGAGTAATTAATTAGTCATCTCCCAAACACAGATCTATCTTTGGCAATGTGTGTACCAATCTCATTGTCAATGTGGACGTGCCTGGAAAATATACTGTCAAGTTATTTGGGAGTATTTGGGAGACACCAAAAAGAGGAATTAGAAAAGCATTAGACTGACTACCACATTAAGGTCTAGAGAGCCATTATGCTGATCTCATTACTGTCTGCCCATGAAAGCTGGACAGTGTACCAGCCCCATGCCAGGAAACTGAATCACTTTTATTTGAACTGTTTTAGGAAGATTCTGAAGATCACCCAGCAGAATAAAACACTGAGGTCCTTTCTTGAACAAAACTGCCAAGCATTCCAACTCTACTGCAGAGAGCACAACTCTGTTGGGATGATTACATTGTTCGAAGGAAAAATGTACGCTTGCCAAAAATATTATTTTACAGAGAACTCACACAGGGCAAGTGCTCCCAAGGTGGTCTGAAAAAGTGATACCAGGACACTACGAAGGTCTCTCTTAAAAACTTTAGAATTGATTGTATGACATGGGAAACAGTGACACAAAACCACCCATGGTGTGCTCTCATCAGGGAAGTGCTGTGATCTATGAGCAAAACAGAATTGAATTAGCTCAGAAGAAATGCAAGATGAATAAAGTTAGAGATTGCACTTTCAATATTCACAGGGAGTATTTTTGTCTAGCCTGTGATAGAGAATTCTAAGCTCATAGTGGTCTGATCCATCACAATTAGACACACAGTAACTTGATTCTAACATAGTGATGTCATTTTGGTCCTCTCTGAGAATGAAGGTCAACAACCAACTAAATAACCAACCAGTAGTAGTACTAGTAGTACTAATACTACTAGTTGTAATAGTAACACTAGTACTACTACTAGTAATAGTAGTAGTAGCAGTAATACTAATAGTAGTAGTAGTAATACTAATGGTAATGATAATATTATTAGTAATCATAGTGGTAATAATAGTAATAGTAATACTAGTACTACTAGTAGTAATAGTAACATTAGTAGTAGTAGTAGTAATAATACTAATAGTAGTGATAATAGTAGTAGTAGTAATACTAATACTACTAGTAGTAGTAGCAGCAGCACTAATAGCAATAGCAGCAGCAGTACCAGTAAAAAGCTAACATTTATATAGTGCCTACTGTGCTAAGTTAAATATTACTTTCTTAGTGACCGACAAACTACCTTGTTGGTAAAACCCTGCAAAGTTCTTGTCTTTCATTTAGCAGGTTCCAAATTTCTCCATCATTTTCATCAAACCAATCCTGATGTTTGCAAGTGTTTTGGTGCAAATGAGCAAATGTGGCATTGTACACCAGCTCACTCTTAGTCTTGCTCTCTGTTACTATGTACTGACTTAGTTTTCCTTCCAGGTCATTAATAAACTGTTAACAGATAATCAATGTGGAGTCTCCTGATAGTCGTCTTACCTTGGGACCATCACTTTTGTTGAGTGTGAAGGGTTAGCTTGAAGAGGATAAGGTTATGATCACTCTTTTACTGTGTGTCACAAAAAGCCTTCATCAGTCTCACATACCACCTGTCTCGTGTTCTTACACTGATGTGGTCTATTAAATGCCAATTCTTACCAACAGAATGGAGCAGGATGGTGTGCTTGCTCCCATGCTTTTTACCCTGATGGTTTCTATAATGTCAGATGTTTTCAATGAGAATGAAAATGACATTAAAGGAAACTACTACAATGATAGCAAACTATTTAATTTGAAAAGGTTACAAGTAAAGGCTATAGTGGAAAAGACTGGTGAGTGACTTTTTAGAAATCTGAGCATTCATTTATTCATTTATTTATTTTTATATAGCTTTTTATTTTTCAAAATAAATGCAAAGATAGTTTTCAACATCCCCCTGGCAAAATCCATACTTTTCTCCCTCACTTCCCCCCACTAGGCAGCAAGTAATACAATATAGGTTAAACATGTGCAATTCTTCTAACCATATTTCCACATTTATCATGCTTCACAAAAAAAAATCAGAGGAAAAAGGGGAAAAAAAGAGAAAAAACACACAAGCAAAGAACAACAAAAAGGTGATAATACTGTGCTGGGATTCATATTCAGTCATCATGGAACTCTCTCTTTTGGAATTTGCCCAAATTATTTCATTGTTGAAAAGAGCCAAAACCATCACAATTAATCATCTCACAATCTTGTGGTTGCCATGTACAATAATATGATTCGACTCAGCATCAGTTCATGTAAGTCTCTTCAGGCCTCTCTGAAATCATCCTGCTCTTCATTTCTTTTAGAACAAGAATATTACATAACATCTATATACCATAACTTGTTCAGCCGTTCCTCAACTTATGGGCATCCACTCAGTTTTCAGTTCTTTGGACTAAATTTTTTTTCCACACATGGATCCTTTTCCCTCATTTAAGATTTCTTTGGGATAGAAGTCCAGTAGAAACACTAACTGGATCAGAGGGTATTCACAGTTTGATAGCCCTTTGGGCATAGTTTCAAAGTGCTCAATGAATGACATTTTGTGCTCTCAGTGCAGTCTTTGAGCTGAAATGCAGCAGAATATATAAATCAATTCTCTGCCAATTGTGCTTATTTTTGTCTGACAGTCAACATCAAGAAAACAGAAATGTTTCACCCACCATCACCACACTATCCATATATGAAACTTTTGATTATAGCAAATATAGAAATTTTGAATGGTGTTGTGTTGTTAGTATACTTTCTAGGGATGTACGCATAAATGATGTCATTGAGATTGATGCACTCATTACAAGAACTAGCTCAACATTTGGGTGAGGTCTTTTTTTGGTGGGTGGGTGGGAATGGAGAACATAATAAATTCTATTTTGTTCATGTTAAGTTTGAGATTTCTGTGGGGGGAATTCAAGATGTCAGTAGGAAATTTGTGATAAGAACTGGAGTTCAGAAAAGACATTAGTGATAGAGATACAGATCTGTGAGTCATCCAACAAGAAATGATAATTGAACCTCTTGGAATTGAGGAGATCCTTTAATAAAAGCTTAAGAAGAGAAAGATAAAGCCTAAAACAGACCTTTGGAGGACACTCAGAATTAGCAGACTGAATAGTATATAATTATATCAATATCACTCCTATCATATTAAAAAATATCACAAAAGAAATTGAAAGAGTGGTCAGGAAGGCAAGAGTAGAACCAGTATAGTGAGGGATCATCTTTTTAAGGAATATAATTATATAGCTAACAGTTTTCTCTATTTTATTCCTCTCAAGTCCATCAAGAATGACTTCCTTATGTCCTATTCTGACAATGGGTGAAGTAAAATGAGAAATTAGCAATTTTCTCTCATCCTACGCTTCAATGAAATTTTCCTGGACCTAGGGAAGGATATATTGATCAAAGAATCATCGAATCAATTTGAAGCTGGGATATTCAACCTCCTCATTCTAGATTTGAAGAAATTAAATCCTGGAAAAGAAGATAAATACCTTAGCAGAAGTCATATAGTTTATACATGAAAGAGTTGAGCTTTTAACCCACGTTTTCTAATTTCCTCATTCTAAACTTTCCCTCCTACCCCCAATACCACAGTGATTTGCAGGTCATTTGCCTTTATCTAGCACATTAATTTTACAGAATAAAAAAAGTTAAGCCTAAGACACTTTAAGAGGTGGCTCCTGTTTTCTAGAAATAAAAATAATGAGCAAAATAAAATAATCAGATCTATGTTTTTTCTTAGTGGGATTTGTTGATTACAACCTAGGTATTATTTACAGGGTTTTTCTATGCATCATACATATTGGCAGTGTTTCCATGGTGTCTAGTGGGCAAAAAGAAATATGTTTTACCATTTTCTAAATCTAGGCTGCAGAGGTGGATGTTCCCAAGAGCCTCCATTGCTGGGAAGACAGGTTGTTGGGGCTTTCAGATCAAATTAGTAAGAAATGAAACATATGCCTGTTTGGACCTGCTTCAGATGTTAAAGTTCTGGGTCCTCTGAGTCATTGTAAGTAGATAATCACATTGACCACTCAGATGAAAATGATACAGCACTGGACTGATTTTTAGGGTATTGTGCTGATGGTGCTTCATCACCAGGGTGAGGGTCTCTGTGAACACTCAGAAACATTGACCTTAATGCTCTCTATAATTTTAAATCTGTGTTATTAATCAGCACTGAACTCTTCTGAATCACTTTTGTACCTGCTAGAATACAAATAAGAAGAAGATATTTCCATTTTAGAATGCTAAGCAAAGGCTGGAAACAGATGTTAGGGCATTTGAACTGAGAAATCCAATTGAATTCCACCATCATTGATTAAGCTCTTACTTGTTTCTAAATTCTATAAGATTAAAAGTGGCAAAATCCTTACCCTCAGAGAGTTTTCCTTCTAGGAATCTACTTTAAGAGGGTTAAGAAAAGTTTATAGTAAAATAGGACTTGATGACTCACACAGACTTTCTGCTATCTATTAGGTGGCTGACTTTAGGTCATTCATTAATTTCCAGAGTCTCAGTGTCTAACTGTAAAATGGAAGTGGTAGTGTGGGACTAGGTGCCTTGTTCTAAGTTTAGTGCCTCCTTTATAACAGTACTAAGAAATTTGTGGTCCAAGTATTATTAGTCAGATTTAATAGATGAGGAAACTAAGGCTTCAGAGATGTTATAGCTTAGATCTGGAAATACAGTTAATTAGTTGTTTTTTAAAAAAAAATTTGAGAGGCAATTGGGATTGTGACTTGCCTAGGGTCATACAGCTTAGAAGTGTTAAGTGTCTAAACTCAGGTCCTCCTAACTCCAGGGCTGGTGTTGCATCATTGAGCTTCCCTGAATATGGATTAATTAGAATGAGAGCAGGGATCAAACTGAGGTCTCTGATTTGAAATCTTAAATTCTTTTCAGAATAGGTAAAGCTTTCTAGTAGAGACCTAAACAATTCTAATTAGAATTCTTAAGTCATTTATAATTTATGTTTTCTCAAACTGCAAAATGTGACATGCATGTTTTAAAAACATGGTCAGTATAGAAATTTGCTTTGCTTTACTATACATATTTGTTATAAGGGTTTGTAACAATTTTTTTTTTCCTTCTTGATTGAGGGTGAAGGGAGGGAAATAAAATAAATGTTTATTTATTTTTTTTAAAAAATCCAAGCTATAGTTAGATAGATTTGATTTGATTTGAAGTGGATGTTTCTTAAAGTCTTCTTTTTCTCTTTTTTTCTCCCTAATTTTTGACCATTAAGCATAGGATTCAAACAGCTTCATTATTAATCATTGATTAATTAATCTTATACTGCAGGAAATACTTACAGAGTTTATGGCAGCTTCCTGAAGCACCTCCCAGATAAAGATGGATTGAGTAGTTTCCTTAGGGACAGACTGATTGGCCGGTTGGTTGCTGTCCTTTCTCAAAAAGGACCAAAATGACAGCACTATGTTATATCTGAATTACAGTTTTCAGCTATGGCTGATCAGATCAATACGAGCTTGGAATGCTCTGCCGCAGGTCGGACATAAATAGCCCCTATGAACATTTGAGGTGCCTTCCCTAATATTGCACATCTTGCATTTCCTTTGGATTTATGGAGCACAGGACCTTCTCTGATGAGGGCACTCCATGCTGGGCAGTCCTGTCTCCCATGTTATACAATCAGTTCTAAAATTCTTAAAGAAAAATCTTGAAATTGTCCTTAAATTGCTTTTTTCTGACCACTTTGTGAGCACTTGCTCTGTGTGAGTTCTCCATAAAAGAATCTTTTTGGCAAGTGTACATTTGGCATTTGAACAATGTAATGGCAGAATGATAGTGCATAGAATGATAAACTTAGAGTCCAGAAGTCCTGGATTTGAATCCGGTCTCAGGCATTTAGAAGCTGAGTGACTGTTGTTGAGTGAAGTTCAACTTTTTGTTAACCCATAGATCACAGCCCACATATACTATCCATGGAATTTTCTTGGCAAGGATACTAAAGTGGTTTGCCACTTTCCTCTTCAGTGGATTAAGGCAAAAAAAGATTAAGTTATTTGATAACTTAACATGTTTTATAAGTGTCTGAGTCTGGATTTCCCTTTCTGACACTGGACCCAGAGCTCTATCCACTGAATCATCTCACTGCCCCAGTTCAGCGACTAGAAATCCCTTAACCTCTTTCAGTAGTAAATGAGATAATTAAATAAGATGAACTCTAAGCAACTCAGCAGCTATAAACCTAGTATCTTATTTTTTAGATACTTCTAAGACAGCCATTCTCAAACTTCTTATCTCAGGATCATTTTATACTTTTAAAAATTAATGAAGACCCCAAAGAACTTTTTTTTTATCTAAGTCATATTATTATTCTATTCATATTTACTGAATTAAACTAAAAATTGATAAACTTTAAAAATTATTAGTTAATTTAAAAGTTATAATAATAAACCCAACAATTGCTAACATTACTTTTTTGTGAAAATAACTTCATTTTCACAACAAAAACAGAAAAAAAACCCAATGAGATTGGCAGTGATGCTTGCTTCTGTATTGTTTTTTGTGCAGTGTTCTTTTGTTTTAATTTTATAAAGAAAATATGATGTCATGGAGATGTATTGTTTGAAAATAGAGCATTTTAGTAGGCAAAAAGTGTCTTGGTATTAATATGAAAATAGTTTTGATCTCGCTGACTTCCTGAAAATGTATCTGGGTCCCCCAAGGGTCCACCAACTATACTTTGAAGAGTTTTTGTTCTAGAATAAAATAAAAACTCTTCATTTTAGTACTAAAGGCTTTTGCAGCCCGCCCAAGCCTACTTTTCGAGTTTAAATTTCCGTGACTTTTACTAGTTAGGTGACCCTGAACAAGTCTTAAGATCTCTCTGAGGCTGAATTTTCTCATCTTTACAATGAGGAGACTAACTCAATGGCCTCTACAATCCCTTATCATTCTGATTCTATGATCCTTGGGGCTAGTAATGTTTTGCTTTTAATCTTTGCATCTTCCAAACTTCCTCAAAACTGTCTTACGCACAGACATAAAAGATGCTAAACAAAACTTGTTGAACTGAATTGAAGAGATTTTTTGCCAAATAACATTTTTCAGAATGCTTTCTCTCTTACATGCTGTGAAGCTAGAACTAATTTCCTCTTTCCTTATAATTACCTCAAATGGGAAGTAGAGCATTCTTGGAGTAGTAATTAATCATTAGGCCTTCCTAATTATTATTAACTTTTCACTGGAAAAGCAAACCTACACTTTTCCCCCCAATGAAGTAACTAGCCAAGGGGACAGTGGCTGGGGGTATTCTGTTAGTGGGAAGTAACTGGTTATTTTTGAAAGACTGTGAGATTGAGGTTTTATGTAGCATTCTGACACCTTGGATGTCTGACTCCTGGCAAGATGTTCCACTGCTATAGGTCTTAATCAAAATTAGGTGTAAGATCATGAACTGATGCTGAGTGAAATGAGTAGGACCAGGAGATCATTATATGCTTCAACAACAATACTATATGATGATCAATTCTGATGGACCTGGCCATCCTCAGCAATGAGATGAACCAAATCAGTTCCAATGGAGCAGTAATGAACTGAACTAACTACACCCAACGAAAGAACTCTGGGAGATGACTAAGAACCATTACATAGAATTCCCAATCCCTATATTTTTGTCCACCTGCATTTTTGATTTCCTTCACAGGCTAATTGTACAATATTTCAGAGTCTGATTCTTTCTGTACAGCAAAATAACTGTATGGACATGTATACATATATTGTATTTAATTTATACTTTAACATATTTAACATGTATTGGTCATCCTACCATCTAGGGGAGGGGGTGGGGGGAAGGAGGGAAAAATTGGAACAAAAGGTTTTGCAATTGTCAATGCTGTAAAATTACCCATGCATATAACTTGTAAATAAAAAGCTATTAATAAAATTTTAAAAGAAATTAGGTGTAAGATGATGGGAAAAAAAACTCCAAACTTGGAGTCAGAAGACTTGGAATCAAGTACTATCTCTGACAATTACCAAATCATATCAGGAGAATCTTTCTGACAGTACAGTTTCTTCTGATCCCTAGCTCCTTCGTTTAAAAAATGGAGATGATATTCCTCACATTGACTGAACTGTAAACTTCTTATGAGGAAAGTGTTTAGCAAATTATAATGTACAATTAATTAAAATGTGAATTGTTCATCTGTGAAATGGGGAGTGGTGGACTAGATTAAAGAGGCTGCCTGGCACAGTGAATAAAGTCCCCTTGGAGTCAGAGGACCTAATTTCTAATACAGCCTCTATTTATTACTGCCAATGTAATCAGTCCTGACACAATGAGCATCTAAGCCAAGAACATCTGAGTTCAAATTCAACCTCATATACTTTCTAGCTTTGTGATCCTGGGAAAATCAGTTTCCTTAAGTAAACATTGGAAATATTAATAGAATTTACCTCACAGGCTTATTGTAAGAATTTAGTGAGATAATATTTATAAAGTTCTCAGCACATAGTAGGTGCTAAATAACTATTTTCTTTCTTCCTTCCCTTCTTCCCCTTTTCCCTCCTTCCCTCCCTCCATCTTTTTCTTCCTTCCTTTCTCCCCCCTCTCCCTCCCTCTCTCCCTTCCTTCCTTCTTCCCTCTCTTCCACCCTCCATCCTTCTCTCCCTCCCTTCCTCTTTCCTTCCCTCCTTCTCTTCTTCTCTCCTTCCTTCCTTCCCACTCCTTTCTTATTTCTTTCCTTCTTCCTTCTTTCCTTCTTTCCTTCCTTCCTTCCTTCCTTCCTTCCTTCCTTCCTTCCTTCCTCCCTTCCTTCCTTCCTTCCCTCTCTTCCTCTCTTCAGGGAGTCCTCAAGATAAGATGGCCTTGGAATAGAATGATTCTGTCAACATACTGATTTGTGTATCCTTGAATCATTAGCAGAAAGGGAAGATAGGAAATTTCTGTTTCATTTTGGGCATTGTGCGATTGCTATTGTGATTTAAATGGATAAGCAGAGTCTATGTAAAGAGTAAGTTGGCATGGGTTCAAGATTTATAATTTGGACTTATAGACAGCTTTTCAATCTTTTATAATCAGATATTATAATGAAAAGAGAAATTGAGGGCAGGCAGGAAACATGAATCTGGAGACAATGGATAACAGTCACAGGATCATAGATTTATAGCTGAAAAGAATTATAGAGGTCACTTGGTCCCATTTCCTAATTTTACAGATGTTAACTGAACCCAGAGGCATGAATTGATTTAGCCAGTGTCATACAGTTAGTGTTAGTGCCAGGATTCAAACTCAGGTTTTGTGACTATAACTTTTCTTTCCTTTGAATAGAAGAAATTGGCCCCAGGTAAAAGGGGATGATGGTGAGGGAAGGAATTGTTTTTTTAGTTTCATTCTTCCAAATCCTGTAAATCCTAGAAAAAAAATGTTAGTTGATATATTTCCTGATCATGTGTTCGAAAGTTGGCTCTTCTAAGTTTATTAATATCAATATTTGGTACAGTGGACAAAGTGCCAGGCCTGGAGTCAGAGAGATTTAATTTCAAATATGGACTTATATTCTTACTAGCTGTGTAACTCTGTGCAAGTCACTTAATCCTGTTTCCCTGAGGCTTCTCATCTGTAAAAATGAACTAGAGAAGACAATGGCAAACCACTCCAATAACTTTGTCAAAAAACATCAAAACATGAATAGGGGACACGACTGAAAAAATGACCAATCAACAATATTGGAAACAAAAAAGTTTTAAGATTCAGAGAAATAAAGCAAAAGAGGTAGAAAGATTTGTAGTGATAGCATACACTGAAGCAGTAGAAAAAATATATTCACATCTCTCTAGAAAAGTGAATTCAAATCCTACCTCTGGTATTGACTATTTGGCCAAGGAATCTCCTTTTACTGGATATCGGCTTCTTAAACTAGAGAGAGAAATCATGGCCTAGAGTGCAGAGAACCAGATTTGGCGTCAGAAGAGACCTGAATTTAATCCTGCCTCTGACTCTCTTGTAACCTTGAAAAGGTCACAACTTCTCAGCCTCTATTTTCCTATCTATAAAGTGGGAGCAATGATACCACTGACTTTACAGGTTTTCTTGAGGATCCAATGATATAATGTAAATTATAAATTGCTTTTCAAGTCTTAAAGTTCACATCAGTGTTAGCTCTAAAATTATCCCTTGAAATTTCTTCTGTTTCTCAAATTTCATATTCCTCAGAAGTCCTTTGTCCTTCTCATTCCCCCTCACCCTACACACTTTAGATGTGCTTTAATGTTAAAAATATTTATTTAATTCATGGAATAAAGCAGTGATTTCCTGTAGGCTAGTTCTGGCTGTGTACAACTTTCCAAAATCTTGAATGTATCAGGGTTCCGATGTAGCGAATGACTCCGGCTTGTGTCACAGGGTAGCAGCTGAGTCTCAGATGGAGATTGAACATGTCTGTCACATATTGGCAGATTCAGCAGGCACAATGTACAAATGGCTTCTACCAAAGAACTGGCAGATTTTTTTTTGATGTCTTCATATCTGAAATCTATAACTCTGATGAATGAGCCTTCTCTAATGTGAGACAAAATGACAGGCGAGAAAGGCCTAATCTTTCTCAGTAGCGATTAAAACTGGCAGCCAAGAATAATTCACTTAGACTTGGTGAGGATACCCAAAGTACTTTAGGATTTTTTTCAAGAGACATCCTCATTCAGACCTGAGAAGCCCAACATCCGATTTTGTTTTCTGGTAAAGCCCAGAGAAATGAAATAAAGTATGAGTGTTAGGGTTAATTTTTTTCCTTGGTCCCCACAAATAGAAAGAGCCATTAATATTCAATGAGAAAAAGAAAATGTATTGTGGCTTTCTGATTGCAGAATGCTAAGTGCATTTCTGTCTGAGTCTGACTTCAAAGTAAATGAGATTGAGATTCATAGACTAGTAGTCCATATTTGCCATGGCAACCACTATTAGGAAGTCTACGTATCTCAGTCTTATATAAATGGCTTGCAAGGCAAGTCAGCTTCTATTGTACATTCACTGGGGACATAATGGAGGATCTAACAGACAACTGATGCCTTACTCCAAATTTATAACCATTTTCTATCTTAGATACAAACATTTTTTTCTGGTTATTTCTAGGGATGTTTCTTCCTATTTTCTTCCTGTTTTCTCACAAATCTGACTTGTGCAAAACAGTGGCTCTTTCTTATTTGTTCCTGTGCTCTTGTGGGATCATATCAGAAATATCCACAATGATTGTGTCATTGACAAAGAAGGATGTTGTATATCACATTACAGGGGATTTGCTGAAGCAGCAGCCCTTTTAAAAATTTCTTCAGAATAACTAATCAGGGGCTAAGAAGATTGAGTTTCATTCTCTTTATATATGTATTGCTCACATAAAATGCCAGATTTGTCATCCCTGGAAATGGAACTTGGGTTTATTGGTATGGAAGCAGGGGAGAACAGTGAAGAAAAAAGAAGTAAAGTAATTGTTCCTTCCTCAACTCTGCTCAACCCATTAGGTATATATCCTGAAATTCAGGGGCTACTGGAGATCTTACCTTATTTTCCTTATCTGAAATAGTTACCCTATGCACCCACACTAGAATCCCAGTCCCTGAAGAGTGTTTCTGGAGGAATTAATATAATAAGCTTTGGGAATCAGAATGAGTTGTCTAGCTTGCCGACTGGTCAACAAGCAAATGCATTTATTAAGCCCTATGTGTCATGTATACATACTGTGTGAGTTACTATGTATATAAAGAAAATAAAAACACCACTAACAAAAAAGTCCCTGCTCTCAAATAACTCACATGGTCATAGGGTCAGAGAGCATACAAAAAGCCCACATATATACAAGTGATATATAATATAAATGGGAGATAATTTTAAAGGGAAAGCTCTGACAATTTTTATCATACCATTCCTTATACCATGTTTTATATCTTATCCAGCCATATACCAGGAAATTAGGGGCTACCCAAGCCTTCTTCCCTTTCCCGCATTCTCTTTTCCATTTTCCTTCTAGCCCAGCTTTCTGGAAACATTTAGTCTTTTGGTATAGAAACAATAATGAAATCAAAGTCCAATTGCTATTGTAATGACAATTGATTTCCTTATGATTCTACTCTCAATCTCTTTATTGCTAACTTCTCTATTCCCTCACCACCACTCTATATTTATTTTAGTTTTCCTTATTAGAATGTAAGCTTCTTGAGGACAAGATCTATTTTGCTTTTGTTTTTAAGGCTCTAGCATGGAGGAAGATGACTGGTACCTTATGATTTCTTAATAATAAAATGTTTTTCATTCATTTTTTCATTTCATTTCTCTCCAGCTTGGGGATTGATTGATGGAAACTCGTGGTATTCATTAATTATTTTCCTTTCTTATTTTGATATAATGTTTTGCTATAAATGTCTTTGCATTGCAGTAGATTAAAATGCTTTGGAACCATTAGATTATTTTTTTGCCTGAAAAAATAATCAAATTCAAAATGCTAGAGTAATCCTGGACAAAAATTATAATTGTTAACACTTTTTTTTTCAGTGACTTTTGGTCCCTTAACCTCCCCCAGACAGAAATGTTGTCATCACACTCCTAAAGGCCTGTGCTCTCAGTTATGTTTTTAAAGTCATCTAATTGAGTAATCCCTAATGCTTTCCTTCATATATTATGTACCCCAACTAAACTGAACTATATTCTGAACTCTGATTATATAATTACATGCTCTTTCTCTTATTCTTTCATTTACTCATTTCCTTATTCCTGAAATATTCCTCTCTCCCCACTCTCCTAAAAACCTCATATAAAACCTTTTCAATTACTTAATCCTTTACAAGGTTATAGCTGACAACTGTCATCCTGAAATTGTTGGAATGGGTGGAGGGCAGAAGGACCAGCCCCTCTCTCCCTTAGACCTTCCCAGAGTAGGAGTGTTTGCTAAGAGTCATGGGGCTTCCTATTGTGAAATGGATGAGGTCCTTTTTGGTTAGGAACTAAGGTCCCCGATAAGTTATTTGGCCTGCAAAATGTTTGTGGCATCCATGTTTGTAGTGGCTAGAAACTGGAAAATGAATGGATTCCCATCAATTGGAGAATGGTTGGGTAAAATGTGGTATATGAATGTTATGGAATATTATTGTCCTGTAAGAAATGACCAGCAGAATGAATACAGAGAGGATTGGAGACACTTACATGAACTGATGCTGAGTGAAATGAGCAGAACCAAGAGATCTTTTTATACTTCAGCAACGATACTGTATGAGGATATATTCTGGTGGAAGTGGATTTCCTCGACAAAGAGAAGATCTAACTCAGTTCCAGTTGATCAGTGATGGACAGAAGCAGCTACATCCAGAGAAGGAACACTGGGAAATGAATGTAAACTGTTTACATTTTGATTTTTCTTCCCGAGTTATTTTTACCTTCTGAATCCAACTCTTCCTGTACAACAAGAGAACTGTTTGGTTCTGCACACATATATTGTATCTAGGATATACTGGGATATATATTTAACATATATAGGACTGCTTTCCATTTGGGGTAGGGGGTGGAGGGAAGGAGGGGAAAAGTCAGAACAGAAGTGAGTGCAAGGGATAATGTAAAAATTACCCAGGCATATGTTCTGTCAATAAAAAGTTATATTATTTAAAAAAAAGAGGGCTGGGGATGAGAAAATTTGGAACTCAAAGTTTTAAAAACCAATGTTAAAATTATTTTTTATGAAACTGAGGAAAAATAAAACACTTGACAGATGTTTAAAAAAAATTATTTGGCCCGGATAGAAATCTTAGTGGAGCCAAATATCTTTGATTCTAACTGACTCTTTTCCTGGAGAGGTTTTCAAGGTAGTTTCTCTGCCTTTGGGAGAGAAGATGAGGCATATTGCCTTGGTTATTACCAGAAGGGCATAGGATTGAATTGGATAGAAACAGATTAATAAGCAAATATTTGATTTTTCTTCCCCTTGTTCTCTTGACTTGTAAATGGGGTCAAAATGTCAGCTTCTGGGCTATGCTCAGGATCTTGTTGCTTCTGGGTTGTCAGGAGCTAGCAGGCATCTTGAACCCAATATATCCAAAACAAAATTTATTATTTTTCCCTCAAACTTTTTCAGTATTACTGCCAAATGTATCACCATCCTCCCTACCAATTACACTCATAACCTTGGAGTCATTCTTAACTGTTGTTCTTACCCAATTCAATGTGTTGTCAAATCTTGTCATTTCTATGTTTACAGTATCTCTTATTTTTTATTTTATATGACCTTCTCTCTCCTCAGACTGTCACCACTCTAGTTTAGGCCCTTAACATTTCTCACCAGAACTAATATAATAGTCTTCTAATTGGACTCTCTGCCTCAATTCTCTTCCCACTACAATCTATTCTCCACATAGTTGTCAAAATGATTTTCCTAAAATACAGGTCTTATCATGTTACCCTTTTACTTAGTAAACTCCAACAGCCCCAGAGTGAAATATTAAGTCTTTTGGTTAGCATTTAAAGTTCTATACAATCCAACCTATTTTCCCATTTTTCTTACATATCAGTACCACCCCCCCCACCATAAACTACATGTTCTAATTATCCTAACCTACTTTCTTTTCCTTTTACATGATCTTCTATCTTACATTTTCTGATCTTTGTATTATGTCCTGCATATCTTGAAAACCCTTCTTCATCACTTTAATTTCCTAATGTCCTTAGTTTCTTTTAAGACATAATTTAAACTCCATTTAGTAAAGGAGACCTTTTCAGGTCACTGTAGATGCAAGTAACATCTTTTGCTTTAAGGTTATTTTCTATCTCCTCTGCATGTATGTTGTACATACATAGTTGTTTGCATGTCATCTCTCTCATTATAATAATGTAAGTTCCTTGAGAGCAAAGTCCATAGAAATAGTCTTTATATATACATAGCTCCTTGGTACATAAGTGCTTAATAAAAGCTGGATGTTTGATGTTGAGCTAAATCTTACTTTCTTCTTTTTGTATTATGGTCTGCAGTTGTTCATCCAAAGAGCAGTTGATTTTCTCATCTCTCTCTCTCTCTCTCTCTTTCTCTCTCTTAATCTGTTTTTTTGTCTCCGTCTCTGTCTGTCTCTCTCCTCATATTTTCCCCAACATCTATATTTCTCAGTTCAAGTAAGTTATTAATTTTTTCAGAACCTCTACTGTTTTGAAAAAAAAAGATTCTTTCTGGAATGTGTTATATTTCTAGTTTTATCTTTGAGAGTGATTATTTCCACCCTAAATTCAGTCCCAATTTCCATTTTCATTTAATTTTATTATTTTTCCTTTGAACCATTTTGGAATTATTCTTTTGTACAATTTTACTTCTGTACAATTATTTCTGAATGTCATAGAATTGTTCTTGTTTTTATTTTCATTATGAGTTTTCCTCACTTGATAGATAGTCGATCAATTTTCAAAAGAAGAAACTGCAGTCTATA
Source organism: Sarcophilus harrisii (assembly GCF_902635505.1). NCBI lineage: Eukaryota > Metazoa > Chordata > Mammalia > Dasyuromorphia > Dasyuridae > Sarcophilus > Sarcophilus harrisii. The sequence goes on from NC_045427.1 coordinate 599,210,974, forward strand.
AGCAACCACATAAAAGATTTTTTAAGTCAATAAGAGAAATTAGATTTAAATAAATACAAGGTTTCAAATTCCATCTCCTAAAATAGCAAAAATTATAAAAGAGGGAATTTGTCTCTATAAAAGTGACTGCAATATATTAACACATTATTATATTACATTGACTCATGGTGGCACTGTGAATTGGCAGAATCAATATGGAAAACAATTTGGAATTATGTGAGAAAAGTCACTTACCTATAATATCCTTTGACTTAACAAGCCTGATACTGTACTCTTACAAGTCCAGAAACAGAAAGAAAAGTACTATGTATATAGACATATACAATTACATTTTTAGATTTTATTCAGGTTTTATCTTTTGAACTTATATCTTTCTGCCTGCTTCTTGAATTCTCAATTTCTTGCTTTTGGTTTCCTTCCTTACTGTTTTAGGTCCACCTATTCCACTGCTTCACAGAGTCCAAGGCTGAGCTGTTGGAGATTCTTGACCTCTTCTTTTTTTCTCTTTTTTTAAAAAAATTAACTTTTTTATGTTTCCAAGTACATGCAAAGATAGTTTTCAGCATTCACTTTTTTCTTTTTTTTTATTATAGCTTTTTATTTACAAGTTATATGCATGGGTAATTTTACAGCATTGACAATTGCCAAACCTTTTGTTCCAATTTCTCCCCTCCTTCCCCCTGTCCCCTCCCCACAATGACAGGTTGACCAATACATGTTAAATATGTTAAAGTATAAATTAAATACAATATATGTATACGTATTCTAACAGTTATTTTGCTGTACAAAAAGAATCGGACTTTGAAATAGTGTACTATTAGCCTGTGAAGGAAATCAAAAATGCAGTCGGACAAAAATGGAGGGATTGGGAATTCTATGTAGTGGTTCATAGTCATCTACCAGAATTCTTTCACTGGATGTAGCTGGTTCAGTTCATTACTGTTCTATTGGAACTGATTTGGTTCATCTCATTGTTGAAGATGGCCAGGTCCATCAGAATTGATCATCATATAGTATTGTTGATGAAATACATAATGATCTCCTGGTTCTGCTCATTTTACTCAGGATCAGTTCATGTAAATCTCTCCAGGCCTTTCTGAAATCATCCTTCAGCATTCACTTTTGCAAAACCTTGGGCTCCAAATTTTTTTCCTTCATTACTCCCTTCATCTCTCCCCTACACTGAAAGCAATCCAATGTAGGTTAAATGTGTGCAATTCTTCTAAACACATTTCCATATTTGTCATACTGTGTAAGAAAAATCAAATTAAAAGGGGAAAAACACAAGAAAAAAACAAGCAAGCAAGCAAACAAACAACAACAAAAAGGTAAAAATATATTTCTTGATCCATATTCAATCTCCTTGGTTCTCTCTCTAGATGCAGATGGCTCTTTCCATCACAAGTCTATTGGAATTGTTGAAAATAGGCAAGTCCATCACAGCTGATCATCACAGAATCTTCTTGTTGCTGTGTCTGATGTTCTCTTGGTTCTACTCACTTCATTTAGCATTAGTTCATGTAAGTCTTTCCAGGCTTTTCTGAAATCAGCCTGCTCATCATTTCTTATAGAATAAATATTTCTTTACATTCACTTACTATACGTTATACAGCCTTTCTCCAACTGAGGAACATCCACTCAGTTTCCAGTTCCTTTTGCTTTCCTTTTGATCAGGAGTATTGGATTGGCTGGGCTCATGCTGCTGTGGATTTCTGGGTCAAGTACCCACTTTCTTGAGCATCAGTGTTCATTTCCCCACAATCTTTGGCACTTCAAGTATATCTCATATATTCCATCACCCTTTTTCGGTTGCTTATACAGTTTCTGGCAGATAGTAGGTGCTTAAATGTTTATTGACTGACTCTTGTTGCACTCTTGGTTCCTGTGAACAGGGCAGAACATACTCTCCTATCTCTTGTGGCAAGTTGGAGCATTTTGGCACTCATTGCTGTGGGGGAAGTGAGCAAGGATATAGTCCAAAAGATTACATGCAGTGCTTGCTGACTGAAAAGTAACTGAGAGTCAAAGGGAATAGATTGTTGAATTGGAATAAGGAAAACCTACCTTTGAATCGTGCCTCAGACATTTACTAGCTATGTGGTTTTGGTAAGTCTCTCTCTGTCTCAGCTTCCAGCTTATTTTACAGATAAGGAAATTGAGGGAAAAAGAATTAAGTGATTTGCTCAGCATCAAAAAACTAGTAAGTGTATGAGACCAGATTTGAACTCAAGAAGAGGAGTTCTCTTTTCTTTTCTTTTTTTTATTATAGCTTTTTATTGACAGAACATATACACGGGTAATTTTTCAACATTGTCCCTTGCACTCATTTCTGTTCCAACTTTTCCCCTTCCTTCCCTCCACCCTCTCCCCTAGATGGCAGGCAGTCTCATACATGTTAAACATGTTAAAGTATATCTTAAATACAATATATATGTACATATATTGTTTTCTTTTTGCACAAGAAAAATTGGATTCAGAAAAGTAAAAATAATCTGGTGAAAAAAACAAAATGCAAGCAGTCTACATTCATTTCCCAATGTTCTTTCTCTGGGTATGGCTGGTTCCGTTCATCATTGGTCAATTGCAACTGATTTGTATCCTCTCATTGTTGAAGAGAGCCACTTCCATCAGAATTGATCCTCATATAGTATTGTTGTTGAAGTGTATAATGATCTCCTGGTTCTGCTCATTTCACTCAGCATCAGTTCATGTAAGTCTCTCCAGGCCTCTCTGTATTCATCCTGCTGATTATTTGTTACAGAACAATAATATTCCATAACATTCACATACCACAATTTACCCAGCCATTCTTTTTTTTTTTTTTTTTTTTTTTTTTTTTTTTAATAGCCTTTAATTTACAGGATATATACATGGGTAACTTTACAGCATTAACAATTGCCAAACCTCTTGTTCCAATTTTTCACCTCTTACCCCCCACCCCTCCCTAAATGGCAGGATGACCAGTAGATGTTAAATATATTAAAATATAACTTAGATACACAATAAGTATACATGACCAAAACATTATTTTGCTGTACAAAAGAATCAGACTCTGAATTATTGTACAATTAGCTTGTAAGGAAATCAAAGATGCAGGTGTGCATAAATATAGGGACTGGAATTCAATGTAATGGTTTTAGTCATCTCCCAGAGTTCTTTTTCTGGGTATAGCTAGTTCAGTTCATTACTGCTCCATTAGAAATGATTTGGTTGATCTCGTTGCTGAGGATGGCCTGATCCATCAGGACTGGTCATCATCTAGTATGTTGTTGAAGTATATAATGATCTCCTGGTCCTGCTCATTTCACTTAGCATCAGTTCGTGTAATTCTCTCAGGCCTTTCTGAAATCATCCTGTTGGTCATTTCTTACAGAACAGTAATATTCCATAATTTTCATATACCACAATTTATTCAGCCATTCTCCAACTGATGGACATCCATTCAGTTTCCAGTTTCTAGCCACTACAAAAAGGGCTGCCACAAACATTCGTGCACATACAGGTCCCTTTCCTTCTTTATAATCTCTTTGGGATATAATCCCAGTAGTAACACTGCTGGATCAAAGGGTATGCACAGTTTGATAACTTTTGAGCATAGTTCCAAACTACTCTCCAAAATGGTTGGATTCGTTCACAACTCCACCAACAATGAATCAGTGTCCCAGTTTTCCACATCCCCTCCAACAATCATCATTATTTTTCCTGTCATCTTAGCCAATCTGACAGGTGTGTAGTGTATCTTAGAGTTGTCTTAATTTGCATTTCTCTGATTAATAATGACTTGGAGCATCTTTTCATATGACTAGAAATAGTTTCAATTTCTTCATCTGAGAATTGTCTGTTCATATCCTTTGACCATTTTCAATTGGAGAATGGCTTGATTTTTATAAATTAGAGTTAATTCTCTATATATTTTGGAAATGAGGCCTTTATCAGAACCTTTGACTGTAAAAATATTTTCCCAGTTTATTGCTTCCCTTCTAATCTTGTCTGCATTAGTTTTGTTTGTACAAAAACTTTTCAGTTTGGTATAATCGAAATTTTCTATTTTGTGATCAGTAATGATCTCTAGTTCTGCTTTGGTCATAAAAACCTTCCCCTTCCACAGGTCTGAGAGGTAAACTATCCTATGTTCCTCTAATTTATTAATAATTTCATTCTTTATGCCTAGGTCATGAACCCATTTTGACCTTATCTTGGTGTACGGCGTTAAGTATGGATCAATGCCTAGTTTCTGCCATATTAGTTTCTAATTTTCCCAGCAATTTTATCAAACAGTAAGTTCTTATCCCAAAAGCTGGGATCTTTGGGTTTGTCAAAGACTAGGTTGCTATATTTGTTGACTGTTTTATCCCTTGAACCTAATCTATTCCACTGATCAACTAATCTATTCCTTAGCCAATACCAAATAGTTTTGGTAACTGCTGCTCTATAGTATAGTTTTAGATCTGGTACAGCTAAGCCACCATCATTTGATTTTTTTTTATTAATTCCTTGAAATTCTTGACCTTTTGTTTTCCATATGAACTTTGTTGTTTTTTTCTAGGTCATTAAAATAGTTTTTGGGAGTCTGATTGGTATAGCGCTAAATAAATAGATTAGTTTAGGTAATATTGTCATCTTTATTATATTTGCTCGCCCTATCCAAGAGCATTTAATATTTTTCAATTGGTTAGATCAGACTTAATTTGTGTGAAAAGTGGTCTGTAATTTTGCTCATAAAGTTTCTGATTTTCCTTGGCAGATAGATTCCTAAATATTTTATATTATCAGTAGTTACTTTAAATGGAATTTCTCTTTGTAACTCTGACTGTTGGATTTTGTTAGTGATATATAAGAATGCTGATGACTTATGTGGGTTTATTTTATAACCAGCAACTTTGCTAAAGTTGTGGATTATTTCTAATAACTTTTTAGCAGAATCTCTGGGGTTCTCTAAGTATACCATCATGTCATCGGCAAAGAGTGATAATTTGGCTTCCTCATTGTCTATTCTTATTCCTTTAATCTCTTTCTCAGCTCTTATTGCTATAGCTAGCGTTTCTAATACAATATTAAATAGTAACGGTGATAGTGGGCAACCTTGTTTCACTCCAGATCTTATTGGGAATGGTTGCAGTTTGTCTCCATTACATATGATGCTTACTGATGGTTTTAAATAGATGCTGCTGATTATTTTAAGGAAAAGTCCATTTATTCCTATACTCTCAAGTGTTTTTAATAGGAATGGATGTTGGATTTTATCAAATGCTTTTTCTGCATCTATTGAGATGATCATATGGCTTTTGTTAATTTGGTTATTGACATGGCCAATTATATTGATAGTTTTCCTAATATTGAACCAGCCCTGCATTCCTGGTATAAATCCTACTTGATCATAGTGTATTATCTTGGAGATGATTTTCTGTAGTCTTTTTGCTAATATCTTATTTAAGATTTTAGCATCAATATTCATTAGGGAGATTGGTCTATAATTTTCTTTCTCTGTTTTCAGCCTACCTGGTTTAGGTATCAGTACCATGTCTGTGTCATAGAAGGAATTTGGTAGGACTCCTTCATTCCCTATTTTATCAAATAATTTATATAGCATTGGGGCCAATTGTTCTTTAAATGTTTGGTAAAATTCATGTAAATCCATCTGGTCCTGGGGATTTTTCTTAGGGAGTTGTTTAATTGCCTGTTCTATTTCTTTTTCTGAAATGGGACTATTCAAGCAATTTACTTCTTCCTCTGTTAGTCTGGGAAGTCTGTATTTTTGGAGGTAGTCATCCATTTCACTTAGGTTTACCCAGCCATTCTCCAGTTGATGGGCATCCATTTAATAGGAAGATGGGTTTTCTCGACTTCAGGCCTGCTGTGCTATAATCTATTCATTTTGCCACCTAGATGCTTTGTTCTTTTAAACTTTCATTTCTGTTAGTAACTTAACTCTCATCAATAAACAATCTAATATTCAAAAAATATAAGGATAAATATATATTGAATTATAAACTTGTAACCTATAGTTTGCTTTCAAAAGATATATATCAAATTTTATAGAGTAGTAAGGAAACTTCCCTTTTAGTTTGCATCCCTTTCTGAAACTTGTTTGGTTTTCTTCTCAATTAAAAAAAAAGTCTTATTGATATTTTGTTTATTTCTTATTTTTTAAACTCTTATCTCTTTCCATTAATTTGTCCTTCCAACCACTCCCATCTCTCGTCTCTTTTTATAAGTATTAAGAAAATCCAATGAACGTGTTGGTTAAGGCAAAAACTTCATTTTTCATTCTACATATTTAATCCATAACTCTCTGAATAGAGATGGGAGCTTCTGCTTTGTATCCAGGCTTCTGAAATCATAATTGGCCACTGCATTGATAAGAGTTTTGAAATCGCTCAAAAGGGTTTTCCTTTGCATGTTTTGAACATCTCTGATGTTATTTCATGATTTTCTGTCTTTATATTTTGGGGGGAGGATTTGAGGTCTGGGGTTTTTTTGAGGGTTACTGAAAATAATTACTTGACTATCTTGCCAGTTATGTTCAGATTAATATTTTAAAGAATTGATAAAACAATTATCTCTTCTTGAAAATTTCTAACAATCAAGATGCAGCAGCCTTTTAATGTCAGCCTTATCCAATGTTTCTAATTCAATTTCTTCCCATGGGGGATGTCTTAATCTGACTGAGGGTCCTTGTGTTTATTTCCATCACTTTTTGAACTGTTGGGAATTATGTGGATTAAATTTGAAATTAGTTCTAACTGATTTACAGAAATACGGAGCTGCTGAGCAGAAGACATTCTCAAACTGAGTTAAAGTGACTAGTCAAGAACTGTCACCTGACTGTTGGTGCAAGATTAGACATGTCTCAAGTCCAGCTTTTAAACCATTCCATTACTACTGGGCTTGTAGTGGAAACATCCATTAGGGAGATAGATTTAATTTTAGTTTCTCCAAGTGGGAATTAAACTTAAAGTATAGAATACTGTGCTAGGCACTGGGAATATTTTTGAAAAAGGCTAAATAATGAAGGAATGAAAAAAAAGCATTTTTAGCAATTACTATCTGCCAAATGCTATGCTAAGTGCTGAGGACACGAAAAATAAAAAAGCAAGCAAGTTCTTGCACTTGAGGAGCTTACATTCTGATAAGGAATGACAATACCTGTAGAGTATAGGTGACCAGCAAGCAGTTTTTGGTCAGAAGTGTCATAGCAATAGTGAATTGAATAGTAGGGCCATTTATTGATTTGTCTTTTCCAGGAATAGTATACTGATTACTATTATATAATACTATTATAGTATTCCAGGAATACTATATTGATTACTGTCCCTGGAAGAGGAGAGAATGGGGCAGGTGCATTGGTCTGGGGAAGGTTAGTTGTGGTGAACTCTCACCAGTAAGAATAGTCCCAGGTGGGAGCTGGGAGAGCTGTACAGAATGCGAATAAAAGTTAGAGTATAGGACCACGACATGAAGATGTCTGAGGAGCAATAGTCACATAATTGTTCCAATGGATTTCATGTTAATAGCACTACAGATTATTTTAATCATTATGATGTGATATGTCCCATGTGCATGAACAAAACTGAACCATCATTATTTATGACCTGAGGTGGGAAGGATCCTTACTGACTGGAGGGATCAAGGAAGACCTTGTGGAAAAGGTGACATTGGGACTGGTAGGTAGGATTTAAAAAAAAATTTTTATTATAATAACTTTTTGTTGACAGAACCCATGACAGGGTAATTTTTAAAAAAACTTTATCCCTTGCACTTACTTCTCTTCGGATTTTTCCCCTCCCTCCCTCCACCCCCTCTCCTAGATGGCAAGCATATGTTGAATATGTCTCAGTATATCCTAGATACAATATATGTGTGCAGAACCGAACAGTTCTCTTGTTGCACAGGGAGAATTGGATTCAGAAGGTAAAAATAACCTGAGAAGAAAAACAAAAATGCAAACAGTTTACATTCATTTCCCAGTGTTCTTTCTTTGGGTGTAGCTACTTCTGTCCATCCTTGATCAATTGAAACTGAATTAGGTCTCTTTGTCAAAGAAATCCACTTCCATCAGAATACATCTTCATACAGTACAGTGGTTGAAGTATATAATGATCTCCTGGTTCTGTTCATTTCACTCAGCATCAGTTCATGTAAGTCTTGCCAATCCTCTCTGTATTCGTCCTGCTGGTCATTTCTTACAGAACAGTAATATTCCATAACATTCATATACCACAATTTATTCAGCCATTCTCCAATTGATGGGCATCCACTCAGTTTCCAGCTTCTAGCCACTACAAACAGGGCTGCCAAAAACATTCGTGTACATACAGGTCCCTTTCCCTTCTTTAGTATCTCTTTGGGGTATAAGCCCAGTAGTAGCACTGCTGGGTCAAAGGGTATGCACAAGTTTTTGGTCATAATTCCAGATTGTTCTCCAGAATGGTTGGATTCGTTCACAACTCCACCAACAATGCATCAGTGTCCCAGTTTTCCCGCATCCCCTCCAACATTCATCATTATCTTTTCCTGTCATCTTAGCCAATCTGACAGGTGTGTAGTGGTATCTCAGAGTTGTCTTAATTTGCATTTCTCTGATCAATAGTGTTTTGGTGGAACACTCTTTCATATGAGTGGAGATAATTTCAATTTCATCATCTGAAAATTGTCTGTTCATATCCTTTGACAATTTATCAATTGGAGAATGGCTTCGTTTCTTATAAATTAGAGTCAATTCTCTCTATATTTTGGAAATGAGGCCTTTATCAGAACCCTTAACTGTGAAGATGTTTTCCCAGTTTGTTGCTTCCCTTCTAATCTTGTTTGCATTAGTTTTGTTTGTACAAAAGCTTTTTAATTTGATGTAATCAACATTTTCTATTTTGTGATCAATAATGGTCTCTAGTTCGTCTTTGGTCACAAATTTCTTCCTCCTCCACAGGTCTGAGAGATAAACTATCCTATGTTCCTCTAATTTATTTATAATCTCATTCTTTATGCCTAAATCATGGACCCATTTTGATCTTATCTTGGTATACAATGTTAGGTAGGATTTAAAACGAGTAGAAGGAGGAAAAAAGAAGCAGAGGAAAATGGAGTAAACTGGGTATGGTTAGTCTAGTGATGATTAAGCTACCTTAAAGTACATGAAAAGCTACAATGGGGAAGGAAAATTGGATTTGTTCTGCTAGGTTGTTAGAGGTAGAATTAGGAACAGGGATGGAAAAATTCTGCTCAATAGAGAAACAGACCCTCTGATAGAGCTATCTGTAATGGGCAGCTTAAGGAAGCAGCTGGTTCTAGAATTGTGGAAAGATGGTGATGTGTCAGGATGTATAGGAGCCCAGATCTGCTGCAGATATCCCAATAAATCTCTAAAAATGAACCGCAAGGAATAATGATAAAAAAACCAGACACTTCTGTTAACTGCTCCATACAGTTTGGCATTGCACAGAAAGATTGACAGACTCCTGGGGACATGCTGAGACAAACGGGAGTAGGAGGGAGACAAAGCATTCAAGCACAAAGTTCTGTAGCAGAAAACGAGGTCAGACCAGCTCCTGAGCCTCAGCCATTGAGGAAGACAGAGCCCTGCCAACATTCAGTGGCAGGAAACCTGCTTTCCAGCTTCCTCAGGAGAACAGTGTCCTTGTTCAACCCAAAATCTTTTGGCAGCAGCAAAAGGGAGAGGAAAACTTAGTATATACTAATGCAAAAGGCAAAAGATAAAGGCTCATCAGCAAAAATGAGCCAGAAAGAGACATGTATGTATAGTATAATATAATATGTAGACATATAATAGACATATATATATATATAGACATATAATATATAATTCAACTGAAGGGAAAAAGCCAACCTTTAATGAAATATATTCAAAAAAGGCCTTTGAAAAAATAAATTATAGATTAAATTTAAAATAATTGGTGGGTCAAAGATCAAGCAGATGGTTCTTCACCATTAGATACCTTTAAGCACAGACTAGATGATCACACCTTGGAGATGTTTTAGAGATTTTCAGATTCTTTTGGAAAGCTGCAATTCTGAGTAAGCAAAGGCATGGGGTGCATATGAGGGATGGTAAGAAGTCCAATTAGGCTGGAGCATAGTACACACAGCAGGGAGAACTATATGATGAAGCTGGAAAGGTAGGGTGAGCTCCAGAAAGAGAAATTTTTTTTCCCTTTCCTTTTGCTAGAAATGACAGCCTTGGTGAGGGAGGCAAGGGTGATGGTATATATCTAAGGACAGCTGCTTATTTACTTTGCTAGTCAGATACACCTGAGTGCTCTGATGCTTCCTTAATTTGTGGGAAGCTGCAGATAGATCACAGCACTCCTCGTTGCATTTACTGTGCATTTGAAGTTCATGTCTCACTAGGCTCCTAGGTGAGAGAGGCACTGAAACTGGAGCCTCCAGCAGCTGGGAGAGCACATTTCAAATGGGAGCTCATGTCTCAGAGAAATCTATCAAGTTCAAATCTATGAGCCCTGCATTTTATAAAACCAAGTGAATTGGAGCAAGAGCAAGAAATCAAGGAGAGAGAATCTTGAAAAAGCACTACCATACTTGGTGGGTAGTGTAAAGATTGCTAATGTAATAAATGGGAAAAGATGTTGGATGGATGATGTGGAATGTGAGAATTAAAGATTTTTTACTGCAAGTCAGAAATATGGCTCCCACTGATTTTATTGGGCCATAAGAAAGATTTGTTTGCATTTTTTCCCTATGCAGGAGAAAGTCTCATAAAAAATTTCCCAGTGGGTTCACATTCTTAAAGTCACTTCTTCCTTCTCTGTAAGTCACTCCTCCTGTATAAACCTGACGTGTTTAATTACCCATGGAACACATTTGTGGCAAATGGGCTAATTAGGCATTTGTAGGCCTCTTACCACAAAGGTTATTATTTTGAATGATGAAATCAGTTGGGAGTGAGATCAGTGCGATTGAGTGGCCAGGATGAATGGAATGGAACATTTAGCCCTGAATTTTATCTCTCATAAACTTAATTTGGAAGATGTTTTCAAAACTTTATTTATTATGAGATTAGTATATGTCATGCTAAAAGCTATTTAATGTAATAGATTGCTGAGTTTTTAGAGGGGGGAAAGGAAAAAAAGAAGAATGAAACCTAGGAAAATCTAAGCCATTACTATAAATTCCTTTTTCTCTCTCTTTCTTCCATTCTGCTATTTATTTCTTATTGGGAAAAATCAACTTAGAAATTTACAGTAAATTGGCTTCTGGAGACACTACATTTTCTGTAAAACTGTTCCTTCTTTTTTTTCCTTCTAGCTTGTTGATGTTATCCAGTGTCCTACTAAGGAAAATGGATCCCTTTTATAGGGAAATGGGGGGATGGAGCAGATAAGGAAAAAAAACCAAACAGATAAAACACTAAAATGTTGATAGGATACTTAGGTACATATTGAGTTGTGGGAATTGAGGGTAAGGCACTGGAAAAAGTGAATGATAGAAACAAGGAAAAAGATAAACACCTTTATAATGAATGGCTGGCTAATTCATCTGTGTATTGAATTCTTTATCAGTTATGTGGGAGACCAATTATCATTGAGAGTAATTTAGATTTGATTCCACCAAATTCAGATGAATACTAATGTCAATGCCCCTATTCTTTTGGAATATAATTCAGAACTCATTTTGCTAATGGAGTGATTGACCATGACAGTGTTAGCAGCCTGCACTTATATGAAACACAAATTGGAAAGGTCTCCAAAGGCGAGGGTGGGTAGGTGAGTGGGGGATTCTTTTCTCTCTGTAGAGGATTGCTAAGTCTACAATTCCACTTTACTGGAAAGGAATTTCAGTACAATTACAGAGTCAGGGTACAGGAGAACCACAAAATTTTATTCACACTATTTACTTTAAAGGCAGATGGTAAATTTGTTGATGTAAACATCCCCTTTGAGGTTTTTTCAATTTCATTTCCTTGCTTTTTGAGAAAAAGAAAGATAAGAGTTAATAAAATCCTAATAAGAAAAGTAATCCACTCAACTATACATTTAAACAAAAAATAGGTTTTTTCACAGAAAGGAAATAATATTTTAGAACCTGTGCAATATAGCAATTTTACTAAAAATGGCATAAAGAAAATGAATAGGGAACAAAAGAACCCATGTGTAAATGATGTGTATATAAAAGCTTTAAAGTTTGAAAATGAGACACATTTCAGTCTCATCACAACTCTTTGAGGGTAAGATAATACATATATTATTATCTCTCTTTTACCAATGAAAAAAGTTAAACTTTAAGAAGTTAAGGACATTATCATCTGTTATAACACAGCTAGTAAGTGTCAAAAATGGAATATGAACCTAGGTCCTCCTGGCTTCAAGTTGGGAATTTATCCACTATTTGGTTTACCAGCAAGTATAAATATGTAAAACTGTCTTAATATGGACTATGACTTCAATATTTTTATAATAACTTTTTTATTTTTCCAAATACATGCAAAGATAGTTTTCAACATTCACCTTTGCAAAACCTTGTTCCAAAATTTTCTTCACATCCCTTAGACAGCAAGAAATTCAATATAGGTTAAGCATGTGCAGTTTTTCTAAACTTATTTCCTTATTTGTCATGCAGTGCATGAAAAATCAGATCAAAAGGGAAAAAACACAAGAAAGGAAAAAAACAAGAAAACATACTAAAACAACAACAAAAAGGTGAAAATATTATGCTTTGATTCACATTCAGTCTCCATAGTTCTTTCTGAATGCATATGACTTTCCATTAAAAGTCTATTGGAACTGCCTTGAATCACCTTTTTGTTGAAAAGAGTCAAGCATGACTTCAATATTTAACTTTGATCTTATCCCTAATCTAAGTGAGTGAATAGTGAATTGTACTTTCCAGTAGATTAGCCAGGCTTTTTATGTTTATTTTTTTAAATTTCTACTGAGTTATAATTATAAATTTTATATAAACTCAGCTCTTTCATTTGTAAAGTGGGGATAATTATATCTATGCTTCCTATTTCATAAATTTGTGTGAACATGAAATAAAAATAATAAATGTGAAGCAATTTGTAAATTATAAGTTAGTGCTATATAAGTACCAAATGTTACTATCATTATTGTTCAAGGGATCACAGACTTTCAGAGGTAGAAGAGACCCCAAAGACCATTTTATCCCATCCAATCCTTGAGAATCTGTTTCAGAGCAGCTAATAAGCAGTAATTCAGGCTTGATTTTAATACCTTTATTGAGGAAGAACCCAAATTGTCTTTTCCATTTTTGAACAGCAGTAATGCTCAGAATTTTTTTCTTAAAATCAAACCTAACTTTGCATCTTCCTTTGTTATACAATAATAAATACATATCAATGAGATATCAAGGTATTTGTTGTCTGTCCTTTGTTCTTGAAGAGGACCATGACCTCAGGAAGGTGATGCTATGACATGCAAGTGAATTGGATTTAAATGAAGGAGGGCTGAGCAAAGTTATCTGTGTCTCTCTTCCTTCAGAACCATCTGGGTCCAGTCGCCACATTTAAATCAGGATGACTGGAGATGGGCCCAGATATGGGGAAGATCTTGGCCTTTTCACAATCAATGTATTTAATAATATCTTAAAAATATCAAACCACTGAGTCTGTTGATATTCTATCAACCAAGACAGTCAAATAATGTCCATGTGACAGTCTGACTTCTTAGCCATGTGACTGTGGGGAAGTGATTTAAATTCATTGAACATTAGTTCCTTGATCTTTAAAATGGATCATATCACCTCAAATTTCTGTAAGGTAATTTAAATCTTAGAGCACTATGTAAATGAAATTCTTTATTAACATTCCTATTTTTGCTTCTCTGCCAGATAACTAAAATAGGTGTGACTTTATTTGTATAATAAGTTTGTTACTTAACTCACTTTAGTTAAGTTTACTAATCCCCTCCCAAACCATTATATTTTCTGCCTTCCCCACATCTTAAAATAAGTTAATTAGTAAATATTTATTAAACATCTGCTATGTCAGGCACTGTACTGTGCACTGGGGATTAAAAAAAAAGGGCAAAAGGTAAGTCTCTACTCTCAAAGAATTTGCAGTCAAACAGAGTAGATAACATAACTAAGAAGAAACAAGCTATATATAGAATAATTAGAAATTATTTTCAATCAATTTGAGGAGATGAAAATTAATAATAAAATAAAATAATGATATGAAGCAAAAAATATTTGATAAGCAAATACACAGGTCTCTTGATAAAGATTATAGAAACCCAAAAGAGAGAATGTAATTTATTGGAGTGGCCAGGGGAGATGATGCCAAAAAGATTAGAAAACTGTTGAAGAAAGTATATAAACTGATTTTTTGTTATTTCATTCTCATTATAAATATACCAAAAAGATGTCACTTTTTAAAGAATCAAACTAAAAAAGAGCAATGCAGTATATCTTTTATTGAAGTTAAACATAAGAATCATAGGATTGAGCTAAAAAAAAAGACTTGCCTCTAGGGGTTATGGTTTTCATCATGATAAGGCATGATGATTATGTTTTTGGAAGGTTAGGTATGGTATTATTTGTGTCTAAGTTACTTAAGATGTCCCTTGAAATGCAGTTATAATTAGATGAATTCTAAAGTCCCCCTTTGCTCTGTGATTCTATTTTGAAGGGGGAACAGACTTGTTTTTATTCTACTTTAGAATGAGCATCTATAAATAGTTTGGGAAAGTGACAAAGAAGCAGATTGTGTCTCATCATTAAAAAAAAAAAGCAAAACACAACTTTCTCAAAGGACAGCTGGGTGGTGCAATCGATAAGATCAGTGGGAAAGTCAGGAAGATCTGAATTCAAATCTGGACCCATAATTCAATTTCAAATCTAAAAACCATAAGACCTTTATGACTTTGAGCAAGTCACTTAATTTCTTTTTGCCTCAGTTTTCTTGATTATAAAATGGGAATAATGATAACACTTACTGAGAATCAGGAGACATGGATTCTACTCTTAGTTTCTTTCGCATTTTTGTGACTAAGGCAATTCTGAATTGAGTTTAAATTTAGAGAGATGTTATAGATCATCTAGTCCAATGTTCCTTAATCAGTATCTTTGAATTTGACTTTTTAAAAATAAATTTATTTTAATATAATTGATTTCCTTTTTAATCCTATTTATTTTGTTGTATATATTTAAAAAAACATCATTTGAAGAAGGGGCCCATATCAAAATACAAAAGGTTCCATAACAGCAAAAAATGTTAAGACCTGGCAATCAACTCCAACTCCCTTTGACCAATAAGGAAATTAAAGTCAAAATAAATTAATTGATTCTCTTCTCCCAACCTTATTAAGGACGATTTCATTGATAAGTGCATTCCACTAATGAAGAGCTGAATTTATGAGGCAGCCATCCAGACTTGCCTCCAACCTCATAATCTGCAGTTAAATGCATGTTGGCTGATTGATCCTAGTGATGAGCCTTTCTGAATTTACCAGGCTCAGTCAGCAGCTACATAGTTTATCTATAAATTCCTATCTAGAGCTTTTCCAGCTTGATGATGACTGAGTAGATTCTTCTTTATTTTCAAGGCATAACAGAAAGAGAACTTTATTTGAAATCAAAGGACTAGAATTGAAATTTTGATTCTGCTATTTACGACTTGGTTAACTATGAGTAAGTCACTTAATCTCCTTCAGCCTCAGTGTCCCCAGACAGAAAACAAAGAGACTGGACTGGATAATCTTTAAGATCTCTTTCAACTCTATGATAATATTAGATGACATTTACATAAGATTTATAAAGATTGTCTATTTTGATCCTTACAGTACTTAAGTGAGGTATTATAATTTTTCAAATGGATAAACTGTGGCTTGGGAAGCTATACTGACTTGTCCCTAACTATTAAGAATAGGGGGCGAGTGTTAAACTATTACTTTTTGATTGGTCTCTGGTCTCTCCTCATTCTAATCTATTCTCCTTTCTCTCTGTTTCTCTCTCTCTCTCTCTCTCTCTCTCTCTCTCTCTCTCTCTGTCTCTGTCTCTCTCTCTTTCTCTCTTTCTCTGTCTCTCTTTCTCTCTCTCTGTCTCTGTTTCTCTCTCCTTTCTCTCTGTCTTTCTGTCTCTGTCTCTCTCTTTTTCTCTCTCTCTCTTTCTTTCTCTCTCTCTCTCACCTTTTCTCTCTCTCTCTCCTTCTCTCTCTTTGTCTTTCTCTCTATCTCTCTTTCTTTCTCCTTTTCTCTCTCTCTCCTTCTCTCTCTCTGTCTTTCTGTCTCTGTCTTTCTCTTTCTTTTTCTCTACTCTCTCTCTCTCTCTCTCTCTCTCTCTCCTTCCTTTCCTCTCTCCCTCCCTCCTCTCTCTCTCTTTCTTTCTCTGTCTGTCTATGTCTGTGTGTATATATACACACACACATTTTACATTACACACTTCTCTTGCATGTTCATAGTTGTTTGCATATTGTTTCCCTTCTTTGAGTATGAGTATTTTAAGGATGTTCCCATTAGCAGAAAACACCTTTGCACTTAACATAATGCCTGAAGCTCGATAAACCCACAATAGATGACTAACTTTTAAGTTCATATCTTCCCACTATGTCTTCTATCTCTCATAGGAATCTATGTATCAGAAGGAAGCAAGTAGATCAAGACTTATTCTTATCCATAAAATGAAAATTATAATTGCTTCATGTTCTATTATTCAGGACTATTATAATACTCAAATGAAAGGATTTACATGAAAGCTAACTGAAGAGAAGGCAAAACATAAAAGTTAGATAAGGTATTATTTTCAGTAGTTGTTTCTTTTTTTCTTTCTCTTTCCATCATCTTCCCATTTCTTATGAACAGAAATTTTAGCCCAGAGAGAAGAGGTTTGATGAAATGTTCAACAAAAACCAAATTAGATTCCTAACAGAAATTTTAGGCAACTCAAAAGTGGGTGGAATAGGGAAGAGTGGACATCTTTGAGACAGGTATTAAATTTTTATTTTCTTCAAATTAGGAGGCAAAGGAAGTTTAGACTTTTGTTTAGGGAAACTGGAGACTATTTTTAGTAACATAAATTGTCAAAATCGATGCAAACTTATAAAATATTAAATACCCTGCTGGCATAAATGGGTTGTCCATAAAAAAACCTGAGTGAAAACAGAGGCAAGTTTAACTTGTCAGTCACACACAGGAAATTCATAGGTCAATCGACATAGGAGATATGATGATCACTGACAGATTTTTTCACTGAAGAATCATTCCTTCTGGAGACAGATCAAACCTTTGCAATATCTCTTAGGGCAAGATTAGTTCTCTAAGGCTATTGTTTCACTTTGTTATATGAGCCTTGTGAAATTTGTATTTTCCTTTGATAGCCAGGGCAAAACTGATTGGACAAAAAATATTAAAATTAAGAGTTTGGCTGTTTTTTTTTTCCCAGAAAATGTAATATTGGTTCTACAGTTAGGTAAAAGTTGTTTGAAAATGAATTGATGGCTCATGAGTACCATAAGTCTTGAATTTCATTTTTTTCCAGAAGGAACTTAGATGAATGTGAGATGACATTGTTGAATCATCATCAGTATCATATAAAGCCCATAAGCTGTGTCTAAATCCTATAATCCTGTCATAGGTACTTTGATCCAGGTCAGTCAAGACACTTCAGTCTGGCTCATCATCAATTTCCTGTTATTGTCATGGGCCAAAACAAAACAAAACAAAATAAAAATAAATAAAAAAAAGGAAAAAAAGGGCCTATGGCAAAGGAAGCTTAGTTCCTCGATGTATTTTATTGCAGATTCTTAGGGCTCGCTTCTCCATTTTTCGAAATACATGTAAGTGTTTACTTGAAGCTTTGTAATCACAGAAAGAAGTTGGATTATAAATTTGATATCAATCCACTGTTTAGGCAGCCAACTCGAGGCAGGATTCTTAAAAGCTCTCATTTGACATCATGAGAATGGGAAACTGATAGATCTTTTATCTCCTAGATGAAAAATTCCTTGGCCCAGTTCCTTCCTAGAAAGCAAAGAAAAACAATCTGAGTATTCCTTAAGTGAAGTGCTTGAGATTTGTTGGCAGAAACCCAGGGGGCTGATTTCTTAAGAATAATCATTCCCAAAGATCCCACTGTATATAGAATCGTAGGCTGTAGTCCTGTCAAAGATATTAAAGATCAGCTAATCCCAGTGTCTTATTTTAGAAATAAAGAAACAGCCCCAGAAAAATTAAATGATTTGCCTAAGTCAGAAAATAAGTGGTAGAGCCAATATTCAAACTTGGAATTCTGACTTCAGTTCTAGTGTTTTTATACACACCCCACTCCATCAAAATTATAAATCATGGAGGATTCTGGGAAGATGGCAGAGTAGACTGGTAAATTTTAAGCTCTCCATTTTTCCCCTACAAATAAAAAAAAATGCACCTCAGGATGAGCATAGACTGGTAAAAGTCCAAGAAAACCTGGGGTAGAACAGGGTTCTCCAGATACAACCCAAGAAGATCTGAAGAAAGTCCTGGAGATTACCTTGCATGAAGTGCAAACCCCTCTGGGCTAGCTCAGCAGGAACATGAAGTGGGGAGCCCTGGGGCAGCTGGGTGTGGCTGGAGCTTCTGCAGGACTTTCACCTCCTGGATGTTTGTGGGGTCCAGATCTGAGTCCATGCAGACTGAGGGAAGCCCAGCTGATTAAGAATGCCAGACCCAGCCATGCTGCAGAGCTGCATCCCTGAGCAAGAAGGAACCAGCCCATCAGGAGGGCAGAAGCAGCAGGGCAGGGGCACTTGCTGGGGGGTGGAGCTCTTGGTCTGGGGTTCCTGGTCAGAGGGGAGAGCTGCAGTGAAAGCAGAGGCACCATCCCACAAATAGAGGTTTTTACTCTAATAACTTATTTTAAAATTAATTAACTAACTAATTAAAATATTAAAATAAAATTAATCTGCAAAGAAGAAAGAACGCACTATAAAAACTTACTATGGGAACAGGGAAGACTGAGGTTCATCTTCAGAGGACACTGAAGTATAAAAAGCTTCTACTGCAAAGAGTCCCTGCCCGGAAAGAATTTATAGAAGAACTCAAAAAAGAATTTAAAAATCAAGTGAAAGATATGGAGGAAAAACTAAAAACTAAAAATAAAAACCATCCAAGAAAAACAAGAAAAGGAGACACAGAGTCTCAAAAATCAAAATAACATTTTGAAAAATAGAATTGGGCAAGAGGAACCCAGTGAAGTGATGAGAAAGCAAGAAATAACAAAACAGATTATAAAGAATGAAAAAATAGAACAGAATGTGAAACATCTTATAAGAAAATGACTAATCTGGAGGACAGATTAAGAAGAGAAAATATAAGAATAATTGGACTGCCTGAAAGTTGTGACTAAAAAAAGAAACTTGACACAGTAAAGCAAGAAATAATTCAAGAAAACTGTCTTGGAGTGATAGAATATGAGGGGAAAGTAAAAATAGAAAAAAATCCACCAATCACCACCTCCATGAGATCTTTTGGAAAATGTATAGGGACATTATTGCCAAATTTTGAAATCTAGAGATCAAAGAGAAAATTTTGCAAGAAACAAACAAACAAACAAAAACCATCAAATATGCTGGACCTACCATTAGAATTGTACAGGACTTATTAACAGCCACAATAAAAGACCATAGGTTCTGGAATCATATCTAATAATAATTAAAATAACTAGGCTTGAGGCCAAAAATATATCCAGCAAAATTGTCTATAATATTGAATGAGAAAAAATGAACCTGCAGGTTTTTAGAACTTTCTATCAACCAAACTCAAACTTAATAGAAAATTTAACATATAAGAGCCAGTATCAAAGATCAATTTCAAAGAATTTAACTTGGACAAATTATTCATTTTTTTGTATGGGAAATGTATAGCATATGTTTGAGTTTGACATCAACAATAGGGGGCCTCAAAAAAAATTGGGACAGGTTTAAAGTAAAAATTGTAATGATGTTATACAAATGAAGTGCAGAGGAAGAATAAAGACAGAGGCATTAGAAGGAGGAGGAGGAGGGCACATAGTTCTGAAAACCTACTCACATCTGGAGTGGGTTAAACAGCCAACACTACATATAGCACCCTCAAAATCTATGAGGAAATAAGGGGGGAGTGATGACGGGATGGGGAAGCAAAGAGTGAGGGAATACAAGGCAGGGATTCGTAGTTGGGGGAGGTTAAGTAATAGCAAGATAAATTAAGGAGTGGAGTTAAAGAGTTAGCAGGAATAGGAAAGATTTGTGTGTGTCTCTATGGGGAAGGTATGTATCTATATGTATATGTCTACTTATGTATACATAAAGATATCTCTTTCTAAAAATTGTAAGTCATACCCAAAACCTTTAATTTATATACATTGTACATTCTACAATAAAATCAACTAAAAAAATCAATAAAACTTTTTGCTCTGACTTCTTCTCCTACCTTATCCCTTTTGTTATTGAAGTAAGACAGTAGAACATACTGAAGTATTAGAGGTACTTGGATTCAAATATCATCTCTGATATTTACCATCTCTGTCACCTTAAGCAAATAAGTTTTCTTTCTCCAGCCTCCCCTTCCTCTTCTATAAAAGAAAGAGGTGGACATATGGCCTCTTGGGTTCCTTTCAGCTTTCTGATACTATCATCATATGAATAAAATGGACTAGTGCTTACAAAAAGGAAAGAATGGTTAACATATTTTGTAAAGTTTATTTTTGCATACATATATGTATACATGTTTTCCCCCTACAAGGATAATTGTTCAAGAAGGGCCTTCTGCCTTGATTATAACCTTTAGTAAATGAAAATTTGATTGCATTTCCATAAGTGTGTTTGCATTTTTTCCATGGAAGGTTGTTCAGTAATCACTTTTATGTATTTAGGATGCTCATCTGAATAAGAGGCTTTATATAAACTAGGACTTTATTAGCCTTGAAAAGAAATGCTTTTATAGGAGAATAATTCTTGAAAGTATTATACTTTCCGCCTTTTTCCAATATTAACCAAAGTTTAATATTTAGTTTTAACACATATGCAATTATACTGTTATCTCTAATGGGCACTAGGATTTATAATTTAAAATACTTTGCTTTACCTAAATCTTTATGAGAGGTCCCACAATTTTCTCTATCTTTGTATGTGTTTCTTTTAAAGATTATCCATCCTGACTCTCTAGTGATGGATTTGTTCCAGAAACACACTTGTGTTTTTACAATATCTGCTATTTCCTGGATGACTCATTTTCTGTTTCTGCCTGATTGAAAAGTGTTAGAGTTCAGCAAGTTGGAACTTGACAGAGCATTAGGAATGGAAATGCTCACAGTAGGACCTGCTGACTTGATTGTCTCATCACCATGGAAACCCTGATCGGTCAGTGTACCCAGGTAATGAGATGACTTAGTTTAATTAGAGTTCAAAATATTCCTCCACTGCTACATACAATATTTAGAAAAAAATCCCAAAACATTTATCTGAAATAGGTCACACTGCCCTATAGTCGCACTGTCTTATGTCACATAATACTCTGCACAGGTAGGAATAAGCTTGTAAATGGGAAGCAGATGGCTATGAAATCATTCATTTCTTTTTGTCTGTCCCTTCCTCTATCTCTATCTCCCCCCGACAAAAGAAAGCTAAAATCTTAAATATTATCCTAATAATAAAAAGTATGTAATTTTGTGAAGAATAGAAATACTTGACCTTTTTATTAATATTAGTCATTTACATAGTTTTTTAATTAGAAATTACATGACCCCTTTATGGTGTCAGTCATTATTTGTAGACAGTCTGAAACTACAATGATATCTGGAGCATTTAGTTTATAGAAGAAGCAGAATCTAGACTGAAGATGAGGTTTCTCTGACCATAAAGCAGCTATGATACCAATGATTTAGTGGTCTAACATTGTAATCAGAACCAATGTTTTTTTCCATGATGATAACATTTTGTCACAGAGAAGATGAAATAGGTTGGAGGACCTACGAATTCAGGCTGTTTTAAAAATATTGGAAGGCAGGCAAAGATTTTTTGGGGGACTTTATCTTTAAGCATTCTTTATTACAACACCACCCAGTGTCATCCTTTTGCCTTTGTCTTTAGGGGAGACAGGAATAACCCTGTCTCCATCTCAACCATTTTTGTTATTGAGCAAGAAGTTGATTTTCTTTTCTGAGGAGATTGGAACTCCAGCACTAGCAAAGAAAGCATCTCATCTGTACAAAGGCTGCTTCTTTGAATAATGACTATAGGTATTGAACTGGAAGCCCAAATGGTAGCCTGGGGTACAGGTGGTCAACGGGTACTTGTTGGCTCTTGGGTTTAAGTGCCTGTCCATGCTAAATGGTAGGCACTTGACATAGGAAGCAGTATTAGGGATGGGAAGCCCTTACTGTGCAAGATTTATTCCCCTGAACAATGGTTAGATGGTGATTATAGGGGAAAACTGGAAGAAGGAATGCTGGGTGGTAGCAGACTTCTTTCTCTTCCTACATTTATGTGTAGAGACTAAAGAACATGCACAGGACAGACATTTAGTAAATACTAAATTCTGGTCTAGAATTCCTAGTTCAGAACTCTAACAAACTGTCTTTCATAACTGAAAGTTTTAATTCCATGTAAGATTCCAGACACTGGGAATTATTTAATAGAAAATATTATATGTGATGGGAGCCCAGGAATCAGAACACAGGGAAGGTTCCTCATTCTGTCTATGAGGATGGCCTACCTTAGTAAGTATTTTTCAGTTGATAAAGTGAAAGATGAAATCCCTAGAAAAAGTTGAAGAAAAGAGTTCAAAAGAAAGCAAAACTAATATTCTAGATGAGCCCATTTTTTTCTCCTCTGGAGTTATGGTTTGGATAAAAGGATCATTTTTCATTAATACATTTCTTATATTTATTTATTAAAATCATTTATTAATTATCTATAATTTGGAAAATGGTGTAGAGGCTAGAAAAATAGCTTTGGAATCTATTTGGCTTGGATTGCTGTCATTGTGATATTCTGTCTAGGATATGTGAAGTTTCAAGCTGCTTAACTTCTCAATGTCCTGGGTAAGCTTTTAAAGCCATAAGTTATGGTTGAATTACCAACAGGTGTTAATGGAAAAAGTTTCTATACTAGAAGTTGCCTATAACAATAAAACCACTGTTCTAAATACATATCAAAATGTGCGAAAAACTATGTGAGTATGGGTGAAAGAAAAAAGCAGGAGATAATCCTTACCATCAAGAACTGAAAATCTAGTAGGTGCCATGTTATACTGTAAGAATTAGCAAAGAATGAACTGGTAAATCCAAGAATGACTGATAATTAAGGCACAAGTCCTGAATAATTTCAGATTCACATATTTCATCTCTAACTATGTCAATGAGAAGTTACTATGTTATGTAATTACAAAGGCAATTATAGAGGGCAAAATTAAATGAAATTTTATGTTGACATCACATGCTTTTTAGACATGAGCATGGTATTTGGTACCTAGAAATCATGGTAAATGATAAAATATTCTCTGCAGAGACAAAATAAATTGTCAAATCATCTTGCTTCATTACTGTTTTCCATTATTTTAAATGAATATTTCCCTTCATCATGTAGTTCTTAGGGAAATACTTCTGTCCCCTTTTCTGTATAATTCTTATGGCTTTTATCTGTATTATTTGTATTTACTTATCTTCGAAACAAGAAACAAATTTTATTTTTTCTTTTGAAAGTAAAAATATGTCATTCAAAAATAAATTTACTTGTGAAAAACTTGATTTAGAGCTATCTGCCCAAGGCATAAAAACAGCTTAATGACAAGTGAACATTCATTTAATAAACCATCGGTAAGAGCCAAATCCCAATGACAAATTTAAAAACTTGAATGTGCCCACATTCTTTGTGAATTTTGTCATTTGCTAATCTAGAACCTAAGGATAGAATGTCATTTCGGGAATCAGATATGACACTTCCATCTTTCTCTGCTACCATCCCATTTCCATAACACATATTTCTTTCCTAAATGGATTCTTGGTTTCTGAGACAATCTTCCTAGATTGATCGATTGTTTGTGATAGTAGGGACCAAAGATATTATCGAGCCTGAACATTTCACTGTTTCCTTAAGGAAGCTGAGATAGAGAACTCAAAATGACATGGTCACACAGTAAATGAATTGGTTTGGATTTTAAATTCAGGATTTCTAGATTTCAGGAAAGAATTTGACAATTTTTTTCTATGTTATTCTTGTAGAACAATATGGGCTAAGTGATTTTATAGTTATCAGTTGAATTATTGTACCTAAAGAACTATTAAAACATTAATGATTCCTTGGAAGTAGGTTTCTAATGATGTACTTTAAAGTAATTTTGCTTAGATCTGTAATGTTTAATATGTTTTTATCAATAACTTGGTTGAAATGATCCATCTTGTGCTTATTAGATTTTAAGTGACATAGTTGTGAAGAATAGATAATACACTGGTCATAATTCTTTTTTTTTATTATTTTTATTTAATAGCCTTTTATTTACAGGATATATGCATAGGTAACTTTACAGCATTAACAATTGCCAAACCTCTTGTTCCAATTTTTTACCTCTTACCCCCCCACCCTCTCCCCTAGATAGCAGGATGCACTGGTCATAATTCAAAAAGTTCTTGATGTCTTGAAATGATGTTCTAATTCTAATGAGTAGCAGTAACAGGGATAAATGAAAAATAATTAAATTTACCAGTACAAGATGGGGCTAAATAACAGGCTTTAGTAGGCAGTTATAATCAATCCAAATTCAGTATGTCGATAGTATATCTTGGCAGCTAAAACAGCTATCAAAATCTAAATACTATTTTAATAGAGCATAGAGTTCAGAAAGAGAAAAGTGATAAAGCTGACCAGTACTGTGGTACTGGGCCTTGGTCAGACCACATCTTGGAAATTGTGCTGAATTCTGGGCAGAGTATTGTTAAAAGAGAGAGAGAGAGAGAGAGAGAGAGAGAGAGAGAGAGAGAGAGAGAAAGAGAGAGAGAGAGAGAGAAAGAAAGAAAGAAAGAAAGAAAGAAAGAAAGAAAGAAAGAAAGAAAGAAAGAAAGAAAGAAAGAAAATAACAAGCTGGAGTGGGTTCATAGGATTAAGATGAAACTGAAGAATATATCATATGAGGATTGGTTGAGGAGGTTGGTATTTCTTAATAAGGAAAATCGAAGATTTTTTTTTGGGTGGGAGTACATATGGACCAGGTCCAAACATTAGGAAGTCTATTATATGAGAGAGGAATTAGATTTGATTCTTGGTCTCAGATACCCAAATAAATAGAAATAGGTGGAAATGGAAAAGAGGATGATCCAAGCTTAATGGAAAGAAGAAAATCAAATAAACAACTTTCTAATGATTAGAGTTATCCAAAGATTTGAGGAAGGTTTGGGAAGTAAGAGATTCGCTGTCACTGGAAATCTTTCTGAAGAGACTGTCTTCTTGCTAAGGATATTATAGGGAGAATTCCTGTTCAGGTACTATTTGAATTAAATGATCACTGATGTCCCTTTTAACCTTAGAATTCTCTCATTCTGTGATTCCTCAAGTATAATGCTCTTTCTACTTTGTTATGCTGCAGAGACTACTTAGATTTTTTTTTTTTTAATGCACCAAAATCCAAGAGCTGAAGGTTTAAGAGCACCAGGTATTCCTAAATTATTCAGTACATTCGGAGAGCCTGATAAGACTCTCCTTTGCCTGGATGAAGCGATATCTCTCCAAAGACTCAATATTTTAAACTGTTTGAATTCCAATTCAGGTTATCTACCAGATGCAGGATTTCTTGATCCTGAGGTCTTACTTCTCTTCTATAGCTCCTCTTTTAATCAATTTGTGTATAGAGGCTTCTGTGTGCAGTGCTCTTTTAAAATTATGCTCTCAGAGTATTTTCATAGTTTGAGCAATTTTGATTAAGCAGATTCTTTCATTTACCATGAGCGTAGGTGGCTATATGTTATCACTTTGATCTCAGTCTCTCTGTGTCTGGCTCTGTCATTTTCTCTTTCTCTCTCTTTGTCTTTTTGTCCCTCTTTCCCCTCTCTCCCGCTTTCCCTTTTTCTCTTCTTTTCCCCCACTCTTCTCACCTTCTCTCTTTTTTCTCTAAATCACTATTTACTTAGTCCTTACCTTATTTATGTTTTAGAAGTCAGTTGATTTCATCTTGCAGGGGCTAACTATGGTTCATCACAACAGGATTATCTCTGTCAAATGCTGCTCATTCCTCATAAAAGCATGCTCCTTGTGCTAAAGTCATCCCCTCCACATTTTAAAAAAATAAAGACCTTAATGTTTCTTGTGTTTCCAGCTTCCTTCACATACGATGTGCTTTATTTACAAATAGTGATTTCTACTAAAATCAACGGTTTACACAATAAATTATTCCATTTCCTATTTATTGTCTACTAGTAGTAAATGTGAAAGTAAATACACATTCAGACTAAAGTGAAAATAGGAATACACTTTCTATGTTTGGGCCCCAGAGTGTAGTATGAATAGGAATGGATAGAAATCACAAATTTCATTTAATTA
Organism: Sarcophilus harrisii; assembly: GCF_902635505.1. Taxonomy (NCBI): domain Eukaryota; kingdom Metazoa; phylum Chordata; class Mammalia; order Dasyuromorphia; family Dasyuridae; genus Sarcophilus; species Sarcophilus harrisii. The sequence goes on from NC_045427.1 coordinate 599,237,447, forward strand.
CAGGAATACCTTCTACCAGATATATTTAGAAGTAAAATGAATTGCCTGGAGAGATTGTGACTTTTCTCCTTGGAGATCTTTAATAAGGCAGGTGATCATTTGTTAGATATGTTACAGTGGAGATTCCTTTCACATAAGACTCAGCTTAGATGGCAAGTGAGGTTCCTTGCAACTCTCAAATTTTGTGATTTTATTTAGATCTCATTATTGTGGACCTATCTTCCAGCAAATGTAAGACTTTTAAGATAGACTGCAGAATTAAGGGATTCATTGTTAATGAAATATTAAGCATGAAATTAAGACAGCTCTGGGGTATCTACACACTCCTCAGATTGACTGAGGTGAAAGGAAAAGATAATGTTGAATGTGGGAGGGGATATGGGAAAACTGGGACACTAATACATTGTTGGGGAGTTGTGAACCAATTCTACTATTCTGAGAGCAATATGAAACTATTCCCAAAGAGCTATCAAACTGTACATACACTTTGATTCAGCAGTGTCTCTACTGGGCCTATATCCCAAAGAGATCATAAAAAAGGGAAAGGGACCTGTATGTGCAAGAATGTTTGTGGCAGCCCTTTTTCTAGTGGCTAGAAATTGGAAACCAAGTGGGTCCCCAAGAGTTGGAGAATGACTAAATAAGTTATAGTATGTGAATGTTATTGTTCTATAAGAAACAATCAGAAGGATGATTTTAGAGAAACCTGGAGAGACTTACATGCACTGATACTAAGTGAAGTGAATAGAACCAGGAAAACATTGTACACAGCAACAAGAAGATTATGTGATGATCAACTGGGATGGACTTGGCTCTTTTCAACAATGAGGTAATTCAGCCAATTCCAATAGACTTGTGATGGAGAGAGTCATCCGCATCCACAGAGAGAAGTATGGGGACTGAATGTGGATCAAAACATGGTATTTTCACTCTTTTTGTTGTTTGCTTGTATTTTGTTTTCTTTCTCATTTCTTCCTTTTTGATCTGATTTTTCTTGGGCAGCACAATAATTGTGGAAATATGTATTGAAGAATTGCACATTTAACCTACATTGGATTACTTGCTGTCTGGGGGAGGAGGTGAGGGGAAGGCAGGGACAAAATTTTGGAACACAAGGTTTGGCAAGGATGAATGTTGAAAACAATTTTTGCATATGTTTTGAAAATAAAAAGCTTTAGTTAAAAAAAAGAAATATTAAGCATGTTAGACAACTGTCTCAGATTCTATATAAAGAGGTTACACCAGTGCAAAAGGTTACACAAGTAGCCTCTTATCTTCCCTTACTATTAAGAGATGTTAAAATTTTATGAAATCAGCCTCGATATGACTGTATTTAAACACTACATATTTGTGGATGGGAAAGTAAGGGTTGGAACATTAATGGGGATAGTTTAGACTGATTAGAGGGGAAAATAAAAACAGTAGAAGTACAATAACATGAGTTCAGGATCTGACAAATGAGGAGCCATGGTCACCTCCCCAGACTTCTGTCCCTCATCATGTTTCTTTGTTTTGAGGAACATCTTGAGAAATAGGTTTTGTTTTGCAGCCTGGGAATCAAGTTACTAAAACCTTCACCTGGGTTCCAGAATCACTTACCCTGGAAGTATACTTTCCAGGGACATCCACATTGAGAATGAGGTTGACACACTCCTTGTCAGAACTAGCTCAGTGTTTGGGAGGCTCTGAAGGAAAGTGGGGGAAGAGAAAGATATTAGACTGACTATCAAACTGGAGGTCTGCAAAGCTGTTGTGCTGACCTTATAAGTCTGGACAGCCTACTAGTAATATAATAGGAAACAGAATCACTTCCAACTGAATTATTTTAGGACAATGCTGAAGATTACCTGGCAGGATAAGATACCAGACACTTAGGTCCTTTTCTCAAACTCAAGTGCCAAATATTCCAACTCTCCTGGGGAGAACACTGGCCATATTGTTTGAATGTCAAATGTTTGCTTCCCAAAAGACAGTTTTATGGAAAAGACACAGACCAAGCACTCTCAAGGTGATCAGAAAAAGTGATATAGGATGCTCTCAAGAACTTTGGAATTGACTGTATGGCACAGAAACCATTGGCCCAGGACCATCCAACATGGCGCACCTTCATTAGAGAAGGTGATGTACTTTATGAGCAAAAGAGAATTGAATTAGCTCAGAAGAAACATGGATTGTACAAAGTTAGAGAATCCACTCCAAAGGTTCTTAGGGAGTGTTGGTGTTTAACCTGTGGCAGAGCATTCCAAGCTCATTTTGGTTTGATCAGCTAGTAAGACACACTAACTTGACATAATGATGCCATTTTGATCCTCTTCAAGAATGACTGATAAAAGCCAATGAACCCTAGGAAAGGAAAATACTTCCTCTTCTTCATATTGCCTTTTACCTGGAAAATAGCACATAACTTTTTTGGTTCATAGTTATTTTTAAAGGATATTTACAGACAGCTAGATGGTACAGTGGATAGAGCACTAGCCTTGAAGTCAAAAAGACCTAAGTTCAAATCCAGCCTCAGACATTTAATGCTTCCAGATTGTGTGACCCTGGGCAAGTCATATAACTTCAATTGTCTCACAAAAGAAAGAGAGAGAGAGAGAGAGATAAAAAAGAATATTTACTGCAAAATATTGTGGAGGAAGCAAGTATGTACAGAAAATAGTAGAAAGTAGGTAAGTGTTGGAATGATAAAAGAGGTAAGGATTTATAAATTGCAAAGATTTTGTAGATTAATCCTTATTCTTAGTCTTAGCTACAAAACCCTAAGTCCCACATTTAATAGTTTCTTCATGTATGACATCTTAACCAATCATGATTCTGATACTATCTAAATTATGTCTCTCTTAAATTGATTCAGATCACTAAACTGCATATGTTTCAGTCAATCTGCTTCTCCAGTCTTTGATTTTGGATTTGGGAATCAATGGTTTGGGTAGATTACTTTCTCTTCTGATTTCTCTATTCTTTCAAAAAAGTTTTTGGAAAGGCCTGCCTTGCTTATTTGTCCCCTAGGCAAATATTACCTTTTAAAAAAATCTGGATGCCAAAGAAGCTTTTTCCTATGGGTTTCTGAACATATATGTTTTTGGATTTTTACTCTCTTTTTTCATGTGAACTGTCTTATTGATTCTGATTTGTCTTTCTGAAGTAAATTCTCCTAGTCAGATTTTCTTGGTTGCCTTGACTCTTGTAAGTGACATTGGTTTTATACCTATGTATCAGAGAAACTGTAATTCCCACCCCAATCCCCCGACCAGGAACAAGTTTTTCTTTTGATTTTCACTACATTGCTTTAATTTGTGCAGACTTGTTACTTTTCTGATATTAAAATTACCCATTTTACCATATCTAATGCTTTGTTCTTTGTGTGATCATGAACTATCCATAAATCTGACAAATAACTTCTCCTTTACTATTCTAATATGTTTATTATATTACTCTTTATGTCTAAATAATGTACCCATTTGGATCTTATCTTGACATATAATGTGGAATGTTGAATGATACTTATTTTCTGTGACTGCTTTCAAATTTTTTTCCAATAGAGATTTTTTTACTCCAATAGTTGGCATTTTTTGGGTTTATCAAACACCAGAATACTGTAATTTAATTGCTTCTGCATATTTTATAACTAATCTGTTCTATTGATCAATATCTTTATTAATCAGTATCAAAATAATTCTGTATTTTTATAATGTCTTTCTTATCCAGAAAAGTCACAAAGAAAGAGAACTTTTATTCCACTGAGATCAGGAAGCAAATATTTGGAAATATCACCTTTTTTTCCTTCCCTTTTTTTTCCCCTCAACTCATCTGTGACCCACCCTATGTCCTATTAAGTGCTCCACTCTAGGACCTATTAAGGTAGAGTTCCTTCATCCCACTAGCATCTAATCAAATCAAGAATTAATTATTTTAAAATGTATTCCTATATCCATGATCTTCAGAATCTGGTCAAATTTTGATTACCTTTTACTGATCATCTAAAAGGAGGGCAGGATTTCCTGTGTCTAACTTGAGTTGCTCCCAATAGGAATCACTTCAGGTCCAATAGACATTCAATATTCAATTCGAAGGTTTCAGGATTTTTGGTCACTTTATCAGCAAGTCAACACATCCTTTTTTTCTCCTCCCTTCTGAACTGAACTTTAATTTCTTCTGGGAAGCTAAAGTCATTTATCGACTAAATAACATAGGAATAAGAAAAAAAAAAGTTACAGAGAAAGAAATTAAATTTAGTATTTGACCAGAAGATAAAGTTTCCTTTGGGACATGTGAAATTCAATTAAATCCACTTCTAAACAATTCTATCCAGAGTTCTTTAAAATGATTACATTAAAGAATTGTTCACCAAGAAAGCAATCCTTAAATCCAGGGAAATGTATGATCTTTCTTGAGGAATGGGGGTGGATAGGAGAGAATGGCCACATGCTGACAACCTAATTTTCCTTGTGACCTGAGAGTGGACTCCCAAACTCACCAAGTTAAAATGGACAGAGCTGAGGTTTCTGCAGGGCAGCAGAGGCAGCAGAAGCATGCTTGAGTGGAAAACGGACACTCTTTTGACAGCCATGGGACAATAGTGAGAAAGACCATATTCCCAAGATTCTTAATCTTTTTTGTGTGTGTCATTGACTCCTTTAGCACTCTGATAAACCCTAAAGACCACATTTTCAGAATGTTTTTAAAGTCATAAATTAAAAAAATTAACTACAATATTACATAGGAAATTATATTATTAAACTTACACAAACATACATACATACACACACATGCAGACACAACCCAAATTCAAAGACAACTTGTCACAAATTCCTGTCATCAACTGAAAATATCAGTCATATATCAGGAGAGTACTGTCAAAACAAGATGGAACAGTCTGCAGCCCTAGAACTTCAGAAGTTTTGAATACTACCTGTACACATTTTAAGATTTATGGAACTAGGAAGGAATATTATTAACAAATTTGAGGATTAGAAAATAGAATTTTAGGATCCTGGAAGTAAAAGGACCTCTGAAGTGAAATAATCCAAACCATGGTTAAATAGTAATTCTCTTTCTCCCAATAAGTAGTCCAAGAATCTTTGCTTAATGACCTTCAGGCATGAAGAATTCAATATCTTTTGAGACATTTCATTCCACTTTGGTATACTTATTAATGCTAACAAGGCTTTTTTGTATTCTAAATCATGATCCTCTTCTTCATGACTTTCACTTAAAACTCTTAGTCTACATTAAGGATAAAATACCCTGTCTTCCAAAATATAATAATCTCTATTTTGTATCATATCTCTTTTTTTAAACCACCACTCTTTGAATATTTGAAAATTATCATGTCTGTTCTTTGAACCTGTCTTTCCCAAATAAAACATGCTTTATTACTTCAACGATGGAATAGTTTCCATTCTTCTCATCATTTTCTGGACATAGACACCTTGTCGATATTCTTCCTAAAATATGACACACACCTCAGCATGATATTTGAGATTTGTCCTGGACAAAGGGGAGAGAATATATTGAGACTATCAGTTTCTTCATTCTAAATATTATGTTTGTGGGAACATTAAAGTTTTTTGATATTATACCATACTATCAACTTATATCAAGATCATAGTTCACCAAAATTCCTCTACATTTTTGCATATATTTTCTTGCTAAACGTCCCCCAACATCCATTGTGTCTTATTTTCTTTTGAAAATAAGCATAAGATTTTATATTAGTTCAACTGTACCATATCAGATTCTATTAATAATTCAAGCTTGTCAAGGCTCTCTAGAATTCAAAACCAGTGTCTAATGTTAGCTATTTCTTCCAAATTTGTCATCCAGTAATTTGAAATTAATGGCATCTAGGCTTTCATCCAAGTCATTTATGAAATCCTTGAACAGAATAATGCCAAGGATATATCCCTCTGGTACAATAGCAGGGAGTTCCATTCATGTTGGTATCAAACCATTAGCGATTGTTCTTTGGATGTAAGTATTCAACTAAGTCCAAATATATATCATTCATGCCACATGTTTCCAACTATTCCATAAGGATATTATGGGAACTTGGCTAAACATCTTTCTAAATTTCAGAAATATCATGTAAAAATACTTCCTTGAAGATCTATTTTATATCCTATACAAAATACAATAACCTGTCTTGACTTGCTTTTAATAAATACATATAAGTTGATAATAATCATTGCTTCTACTTCTATGTGCTCATAAACCATCCTTTTTATTAAAATTTCTTCTTGTTTCTTTTTGTTAGGAATGTAAGTATATTATTTAGTTTGGGAAATCTAGATTCTTTCCTATTTAAAAATAGGCACCTCAGGCACCTCAGTTTTTATTCATGATTTTTTCAAGGGACATTAATAATGACTCAATCCCACTTATCAGCTGGTGATGGATGCTATTGGTTTAAACTCACTGATGGCAACTAGGAACTTTTTGCGTCCATTTTCATTTACCAAAGTTTTTAACTAGAAACTAGAAAGCTGGCTTTGTCAGAGCCAAGATGAAACTGAATTATGAAGATAAATGATCAGGCACAGAAGGCAGATCCATTGACCCTTGATATGGGTCTAGGGACAGGGATGAATGGATACTGTGGGTCTGTTATACACCTCATGAGAACTTAACATTGATGATGTGTCATCAGACCAAGGGCCTTTCTATTTTAGCTGAGACAGAAAGAGAAAGAGATATTAAATTGTGGAAGAAAACAAGCCTTACTCAGATAATCTGATGGAATCAGCATTATATCTTAACATACTTTATAACTACCACTCTCAAAGTTACAATTGGGGAGTGGCAAAAATATATTAGTAATGGTAAAGGTGATAAAATAATAGCCTTGACTTTTTCAGAAAAATGACTTTAATTAAATTTTAGTAAAGACTTTAAACAGAAATACACATAGTAAATCAATTAGATTAGAAGAAACTATGTATTTTCTCTCCATATGTCAAGATTAAGCCTTTTTCCTCCCCTCTCCCTTCCCTCTCCATTTGAATTTAGTTTCAGGCGACACTGTCAGAATATTTAAGCTCCCAGATGAAAAAGCTTAGGATTTTGACAAGGTTCTATTGCTCTTGGCAAATGCTCCTGTACAGTTGGCCAATTTAAAACTTTAATAGTTGGTGGCAGCTTAAAAGATGCTTTAAAATATCTCTTAGGGAAATTTACATGAAACACAGACATGCTAGACTAGTTTTGAGGTAAAAGACAGGGGAGTTGTAGCTATTGGAAATTTACTTGTGAAGTCCCTAGGGGTCTCATGAAAATCAGAGTAATGCAGAATAAGGTAGTGCTGCAGAATGGAAAGAACACTGAATGTGAAGTCATGTCATATCCTAAGAGGGAGGAGTAGCAGATTGATCTGTGTTAGCATGAGTATGTTGGAAAAACAAATGGAGGTGATGTTCATTTGGTGAATGGAAATGGCACAATATCATTAACAAAACTTAAATGCAAAAACATTAGAAAAAAGAATTGCTCTTTTGCTTCTATCATTCCGTAATTACAAATAGTGTTAAAGAGAGTAGAAATAGATATCTGGTATTATGGGTGAAGAATTAAAAGCAAAAACTTTGATAATGGTGTTAGCAAGATGATCATTTTGAACTCCCTCTTTTCAAAAGAGTTACTTGTATATTCCAAATTATTATTTGATCCTTTATTGCTGACCATGAGTCATCAGAAAAAAATTACTTCATTCAAGTCCTTCTCATTTCTGATTAATCAGTCAAAATGTCAGAAAGACTATTCAGACATCATTATTCATCATTAAGGACTTGCTATGTGCCAGCTGTATAAAGGGCAAAGAATATAAAGAAGGGCAAAAAGACTCCTAGTCTCAAGGAGCTTGCAGTCTAATGGGGGAGACAACATATTAGTAATAAAATACAAGAGAAATCCATAGAAGATAAAGACAATAAGACAAGGGAAGCATTGACAATGGCTAATGGGCCATTGGAAAGGAAGTGAGGAAAGAGTCTTTTAAAAGGTGAGATTCTCACACTGGCAAAAAATGACCAAAAAAATCCATGGCATTTCTTTCTCTTCTAATCCACTGCTTTTCAAATGAATGAAGCTCAACTTAATTTTGATTTCCCTTTTATTAGGAAGGTGTAATACTATGTTGTATTTAGAAAAGTTTTTAAACAATCACAGTTAAATAGGTTGTGTATACTTACTTATAACTAGAATAAAAAGTTAGAAGTGATCATCTGGTTAAAAGCCCTCATTTTAAAACAATCATCAGGCATTTATTAAGTATCTCCTACATATGGAGTGCTGTCCAGGGAGTGGGACACAAAGACAAAAATAAAGCAGGGAACTTAACATATTGTAGAAGAAGATATAAGGAGGAAACTGAGGTGCCAACTTGTTAATAATTAGCCCAAGGATACACAAGTAGTAAATAGGAAAGCCGAGATTCAAACCTAGGTCTTTTGACTTTAAATTCAATATTCTTTCCTTTATATCACTCTGTCTTCTTTATATAACCAGATGCTCCCAGTCTTTAATGTCTTTCCCTAGAACTACATATAACCACGGTGACTATTGTATGTGAAAATCTGTAGATCCTGAAGCAGCTTTCTACCATGTGTGTCTAATATCACTGGACTTGGATGCAGTTATTAGCCAGTGAGTAGGTTTGAATATTAGTTCTGACGCTGATTGGGTAACTGGGCAAATCACCGGTTGTCTCTGACCCTCAGTTTCCCTAACCTTTGTTTCCAGCTTATGGAGTATTACATCTCATTCGTTTGTCCCATATGCTGTACAAACTGGCCTTTATGTTCTTCACACCCCCACATCTAATCTCCTGTCAACACACAGGATGTGCCCCAGGCTTGGGCTGCCCTATCTCTTCACCTCTGTGTCTACCAATCTATTTTCCTCTGGAGCTTAGCTTAAATGTCACTCTCTGCTTTAGGTTTTTCCTGATCCCCAAAGCTGTTACTACCTCTCCTCTGAAATTTCATATTTCATTATATATATGTATAGTTATAATATATATATATACACACACATATTTATATCCATCATTTCCTTGAGAATAGAACTGATCTCGTATTCCTCACATTTAGCATAGTAATTGGCATGTAGCAAGTGCTTAATAAATGCTTATTGATTGACTGGTCAACCTGTAAAATGGAGCTAACATATAAAAAACTGTCAGGAAAGCACTTTGTAAATTGTCAAGTGTATAAATGTGATATTATTAAAATGATGAGGAGGCTGTAAAAAGCTGAATGGCCTAAGGGGTCCCCTCTGCCAGCTTTTATGTGGCTTGAATGTTTATATATTTTTAAGCTGCTTTACAAGCAAGCAGTCCCAATTTGGATTTATTGCTACATAATTTTTAAAAAGTTCACACAGACTTTAATTTTTCAGTAGCTTTTGAATTAATATTTTATTAAAATCATCTGAGAGGTATGTGGGTATGGCTATTTCCTTTACCTATTAATAAATGATCTGCTAAGAATCAAGGGTTGTGTGTGTGTGTGTGTGTGTTTGTGCGTGTGTGTGTGTGTGTATTTGTGTGTATGTGACATATTAGGAAAGAGAAAGGGAGAAAGGTAGAGATTCGTTTGCATTTCATAAGCACGGAAAATAAAGCCCAATCACAGTCCAAAGTTCTTTGCTCTCTGAATGTCAAGATTCTGAGATTTCTGATCCAGACATCCTCATAGGAAGAGTTGGAAGATTTTATCAAAGTTTGTGCTGATTCAGGGTCATTACCACCAAATTTTTTCACTAAATCACCAAAATGGAGCAACATGAGGTACAGCTCCATACGTTGGGCTTTCTATAGGGATACATGTAATTCAGGCAAGTACAAACAGTGATGTGTCAGGAAAGCCTCCAGCAATTCACCTCACATCTACAGAATACTTTAAAGTTTAAAAAATACTTTTCTCACCATAACTTTGTAAAGGAGGAAGTCCTTTATTATTGTCTATTTTTTGCAGATGAAGAAAATGAAACTCAGAGGGTTAGTTCACCTAGAGACACACTAATAGTAAGTGTTGGGGTTTAGAATTGAAATCAGGTCTTTTTTTTTTTTTTAGCATGTTTTGGAGATGTTTACCCCAGCTTTACTTTCTGCTACAGAATAATTCTATTTCTAGGAGGGCTACAAACTTATATTCTGCCTTGAATTTTTAGCTTATTGGAAAAAACACTGGATATTGACTGAGAAGCATGGGTTCAAATCCAGCTCTGCTATCAATGTGACTCAGTTTACTAGTCTGTAAAATGATACAGTTTTAAAAGGTCCTCCCAGATCAAAATCTACAATTCTGCCATATACCTTGTTTCTTCCAAGAAAGCCAGCTCTGTCACAGCAGGACACTAGGTCAGTTCTTTGTAAAATCCTATCAGATGCTCTGGTCTTTCCGTTTTTTATTGTTAACTTCTGTCATCAAACATGTAGGAGAGAAACAGTCCTGCCACTTGTGGATGCCCTGGCTTGTCTTTATGACTGTGGTAACCGCCATCTCATATCAGATAGTCCTAAACTCATAACCTTTTAAAAGAAAAGGCCATATAATCATTTGTAAGAATCATCATACAGATGATTCCTCCTTTGAGTAGAATTGGAATCAATGACCCTTGCGAGTCTTTTCCACTTTATAGTTCTATGGTTCTAATTCCAGGTCCTGCTGACCAAAACCTTTTCAAATAGGGGTTTTCACCCTCCACCAGAACTCATCCATCAGGAGTCTCTGGACACAGAACTACTTACATCCCTGCTCTCAAATTCCCTTCTTGAATTCAACTCTAGCATTCTAAGAACAAATTTTGTTCCCCTACTACTTCTAATACTGCTTTGAATCTTTCCTCCCTCAAATAAGGGAAACCTCAGCACAAAATGTCAATGTTGAAAGAGAAAGAAAGGTCCTCTAGATCAATATTTGAGCAAGAATCCTGCTATCACGTACTCAACAAATGGCCCTCCAGGGAAGGCAAAACTCACTTCCTGGGGGTAGCCCATTTCCATTTTGAATGGCTCTAATTGTTGAGAGAGAGACAGTAAGACCATAATGTATTATTGACATTTGATTCAAATCTTGCTGGCAAGGACGTATGTCAATTGTGTGACCTAAGGCAAATTACTTAATCTCTCAATTTCCTAAGCAATTATCTAAGAAAATAATCTAACATGAGTTTCTGATTTGTATGAGAATGAGATGATTAGTAGTTTCCTACTTGGATGAGATCACAGGTTCAAAACAACAACAACAATAACAAATTTTGGAGAAGCCTTTCTTTGAATTCAAGCCTAAATATAACTCAGCAAATTCAAATCCTTCTGAGGACAGGATAAGTCCAAAACTTCCTAAAACATATGGGATATTAGAAGATATATTCAGTGCCATAGAAATGAAAATTCAACCCATATTATTTCCTATAAAACTGATGAATCATCTGGTTCATAGATATCGAAGGAAGGGTTTTATTTCTTATGAGATTAGAAATCCAAATTTTGAAGAAATTCTTAGTGTCAGACTGTAATCGCCTCATCTATTTATTGTCATATCATTTTGGAAGGCCCTTGGCACCTACATAAAAAAGAAGAGAGAATTCGGGTCCTAAAATGAATATCAGGCAGCTGGTGGAACAGTGGACAGAACACTGAGCCCAACTGGAATCAGGAAGAAGTGACTTCAAAGACAGCTTTATTGGATTTCAAATCCAGATACATGCTAACTATGTAATCCTCTGCAAATCACTTAGCTTCTATCTCAATTTCTTCAACTGTAAAGTGGGGATAATAATAGTATCTAACAAACAGAATTGTGTAAGGATCAAATGAGATAATATTAGTAGAAGCACTGCAGCTTAGTTCATGGCATACAGGAGGTATGATATACATTCTTATTTCCTTTCCTTCTCTTCTTTTAATGTAATAATCATTTAATTGAAATAAATTAGCAGAACTTAAAATCAAATGGGGGAAGACAGAGCATAAAAAGAAGCTGAAAAGTGAGGGAAGCTCTTTGATGTTCAGGAGACAGAGAACTCCAGGGCAGGAAGTACTGAAGAGATGTGTTTTAGAATTTTATATGAACTCACAGGAAATTGTGTTTCTAGAGACCATGATGAAGACTTCAGAGAGCAGCAAGGTGGAAAACAATGAGATGGTTGCCTTGGGCATCCTCTCTAAAAATGTTGGAAAATTAGCAAGGGACTATACAACAGGAATTTAATAAATGTTGTGATTGATTAATTGACCATGCTCTTAGCCACAGGATTTTATCCATCTACAATCTTTTAACCTTCATTGATTGTTGAATTCCAATGTAAGACCCTTAGTTTCCTAGGATTCCCTAATTTTTTAGCCTTCTTGACACCTGGGCTTTAAGGATCAGCTGAATCATAATCTTTAGTACCTGTTTTCCTTCTCTTGATACATCTATAACTTGTCACTCAAGTCACTTAATTCCTATCTATCTCAGTTTCCTTAACTGTTAATAATAGTGCCTACTTTACAGGATCATTCTCAGGATCAAATAAGATGATGGTACTATGTAATGGGCTGAGGTTTGAGTTGATGCACTGAGGTCCCAAGTACATGAGGCTAAATAGTAATTGGGCTATACTCTATATTTCCATCGAGGCATTTTATTTATACAATGTATTTCAGTTAGCACTAAGAATCCCTAGAAGAAAGAAAAAACCTGTGGCTCCAGCTCCCAGTAGCCAAGTAGGGAGGCCTGATATTAAGGAGGAAGACAATGAAGAGATTAATGACCATATTCCCACAGGGCATGGAGACTTAAGTGAGCAAGGGTGTGGTGACTTTCCACCTCAGGAGGCAGCTTCAGCCCCACCCCAGGAGCAAGTGATTGACTCTCCTCCACCAACTCCACCCTCTGGGATGGAGGGAGGAGGAGCAGTGGAGGGAGAAGATCCAAGAAATATCGGGTGGTTCTGTTGCTGATTGTGCTCACCATTGAAAGAGTGTGGCAGTTATGGCATTTGACTCATGGACATCAAAGATTGTTGGACTTCAAAACCCTCAGGAATCATTGGATTCTCTGAGACATAGGACTTCAAAACCCTCAGGAATCATTGGATTCTCTGAGCCATAGGACTCGAAAACTCTCAGGAATCATTGGATTCTCTGAGAAATGATAAGACTGTTACAACACTTCAAAATCTGCTGGAATCATTGGATTCCCTAACACATAAAAAGACTTTTGCAGGACTTCAAAAACTCAGGGGAATCATTGGATTCCCTGACATGTGAAACAATGGACAATAGATTGGTTTTGAACTATCTCTTGGCTGCTGAAGAAGGTGTATGTGTGACTGTTGTTTACATACCCACCTTCTAGGACTTCTGGTGATCTTTTCCAACACCATGTTGATTTATATTGTTTGCTATTCCCCTACTTGCGTGTACAATTCATGTTTGTTATACCACATCGAGCCTGCACTGACTGAGGGGAGGGTCATCCCTAATAGCCTCTGTGTTATTGCTATGTGCTTGTGTAATACCTCCCATGCTGATGGGTTTGTGCATAATAAGACCCTTCAGCCCAGAAACCCGCTAGCAACCCCCACTTCCCTTTGGTGCTTTTCATCTCCCTTCCTGAGATGTCAGGTAGGGCGTGATCATCTTCTTTTTAGTGCTTTCACCGCCTTTTCTGAGAAGTCAGGGAGGCTGTGATCACCTCCCCTTGGGGGCTCTGACCTCCCTGAGGAGTCAGGGATGGCATGACCACCTGTGTTCTAAAATAAAAGAAAGCGGGAGATGTAATGGGCTGAGGTTTGAGCTGATGCACTGAGGTCCCAAGTACGTGAGGCTAGATAGTAATTGGGCTATACTCTATTAATATACATGATTGGATAAAGAATGGTCCCTGCCCACTCTCTGTGCAAGTCCTGATGTGTTGTATAGGAAATGACGATTTTGGTGGGTGGAGGCAGAGAGAGGGAGAGGAAGAGAAGCTGGGGGAGATTGGGCCTGGTTCCAGACTCCTAGCTGCTGGTTGTGTGGCTGCTGGTCGAGCTAGCTTCTTGACTCAGCTGCACATATTGCTATCGCCAATTCTCTTCCACCTCCGATCCTTCTTCACTGAGAATAAAGACTGACGATTTTCCCCTAACCTGAATTCCTGACTCGTGCTGATTTTAAAATACGTGATCTTCACAGTACTAAAAGCAATTAATCTGCCACATAGTGCTTGCTGCAGGGAAGCGTTGTATATATGCTATGATCAACCTTAACTAGTAAGGATTTCCTTTACCTAGGTATATCTAGTCATAGTTTGATCCATGATTTATTACATTACCAGCTCCTTCAAGGTTTGTTGTTCTTTAGAATTTTTTTTGGTTGTATATAATTCTTTGTGACTCCTTTTGGGATTTTCTTGATAAAAATACTGGAGTGATTTTGCCATTTCCTTCTCTATATCATTGTATAAATGAGAAAACTGAGGCAAAACAGAGCTGGGTGACTTACCTAGGGTCACATAGCCATAAGTATCTGAAGCTGAATTTCAATTCAGATCTTCATGACTCTAGCCCTGGCACCTTATCCCTGGATGTCCCTTTTCCTTCAGAGTAGGGACTGCCTTTTCTCCCCATTTGCATCCCCATTACTTAGCACAGTACCTAACAGGTGCTTAATAAATGTTTATTTAATTGAATGATACTTTCTAGGTCTGAAGTACCTGTGTCCCTGGAGATTTATGCAGAGCATGGTATCACCAAATAGCCTCACATCAAACTGAGATTTATCCATCTGTGCATGCTAGAGCAAACTCATTGATTCATCTTATAACCCCAGGATCAGTATTTGTTGATAAGAATCCCTTATTATTACATGGAGGGATGCAATTGGATTATACAGAGGGATGTAAAACATGGCTAGTGATGCATGCTCTGCCTATACCCCACCTAATAATTGAATGTATAATTTCACTGTCCCCAACAGAGGATAAGACAAGGAAGTATAGGAAAAGACAGCGTTTCCATGATAAAAAAAATGGAATTTACTACTCCTTATAAAATATCAGTTAGAAGTTGAAAAAGTGATTTATACCCATAACCATGCTGGAATAGGTTCAGTTCATTTATCTTCACTCCTCATCTTGTTGCCTTTGTATGTTATCTTGTACTTACTAACAGTAAAAACATTGAGAAAATCTAAAGAAGGTTTTAAGGCTTTTTATCAAAGTTAGAAATGTAAGAGAGAAATTGGAAATCAGCAATTCTTTCTGCAAGTATTCTAGATGAGAGTAATGTAAGACACAGAAATGGGCAGTGAAAATGAAGACTCAGGAGAAAAAATGGGAAGCTCTGCATTCACTCAAAAGAAGAAAAAGGGGGTTATTTCAGATGTATCTCAGGGTTTTCAACACCTCTAGGAGTTTTTCTTGACTGTGGTACTAAGGACTCAAAATTTGCAATAAGGTGTAGAGAAGACTGTATGAAAAAGACAGACTTAAAAGTGGGTTTTGAAGATTGGACACAATGAAGACTAGTGTTGTGGGGAGAAGATAGACATAATAGGGGAGAACAGCCTACACAAACACATGGAGATGCAAATGTATATGGCTTGTGTGGGGTTCACTTGACTAGAGAATTGATTCTGAGGCATGGTGAGATGTAAGTTAGTTGGATCCAAATTATGGAAGGCATAGATAACTACACAGAATGATTTAGAATCGATTATCCTGGAGTTGATTAAATATACTGGCAAATGGAATTCACTGAAGAATTGAAGTTGAGGATTACTTACAGGGCCATGATAGATGGAGAATAAATAAAAAAGTATTTATTAAGTGCTTACTATGCATAAAGATCTGCTAAACCCTGAAGATACAATAGAAAAACAAGACAGTCCCTGTTTTCAAGGAACTCCAGACTCTAATTGGCCAAGAGATAACATATGGGAGGTTTCAGCTATCAGTTAGATGGAAAGGCTTTTTCCTTTTTTTAAAATGTATCTTCTTTAATGTCATTTCCATTAATAAAGCCTTCTTTGTATCTGATGTTGAATCCTTTGACAATGCCCCTTTTCTATCTTTCCTTGTCTGAGGAAGAAGGACTTTTGTTTCCTACAGGGAAAGTTTCTAAGTCACATTTTGACAAGGGTTGTTTACTATAACAGTGGAGACTAGAAATAAGGCTGGTGGTCTGGGTAGAAACTGTTCTTCTGGGCTCTCAGGCTTATTTCCCAGTTTTAAAATGGCATTTTTGGGCCTTAAGTAGATTGAATCATATAAAGATACAACACAGGAGAAAGAATAAAAAAGACATTATCAAAATGTGGGACTAAAAGAGAATGGCTATTCATATCATTAGAGCAAGGGAAAACTGATGGAGAGTTCTTATGATCCATTGATGGTTTCACAATTCCAAAAGAAAATGAAGGCCATTAATACACTGGATGGATAATTTATTATGTCCTTATAGGTTGTGATGGATAAAAGCTGCATAGGATAGATGAGATGAGCAGGAATAACGTGTGATATGCATTGTTGAGAGACTATCCATATGGAAAAGATACGTACTCAAATATTAGCTATGCTTTATGGAAGAAACAGTGATAATTATGCATTCCCCTATCCTAAGTAGCAATATGTGATGGTGACTAACTGCAAAGAGGCACTGAATCCTAATGTTTTGTCTTTAGATGATTGAAAAGTAAAATGTTCAATAGCTAGCTGGCATTTATCCACCTCTTTAAGTTTTGCAAAGTGCTTTACAAATATTCCATTTTATGCTCACAACAACTATTTGCAAAAGATGCTACTATTATATCTAAAATTTGAGGAAACTGAGGCACACTGGTTAAGTGACATGCACATTGTGATATAGTTACTATCCTAGGTCAGAGGATCAAATGAGACAATATTTTTAAATAGTACAATAAATAGACAATATTTTGTAGGACAGGATATGGCACATAGTAGGTACTTCTTCTTCTCAGGTTTAAACTCAGGTCTTTCAGGATCCTGATTTAGAACTTTATCCACTGCCTCTACCTGTCTCTACAATCAAGTTTCTAATCTAAGATTAAGTTTCAGTAAAGACTTTGGTGAAATAATTTGTCACAGGGACTTGTAAAAATATTGTACTTTTCTGAATTTATTATTATTTGCTTACTGAGATATAATAATATATGATGGAACAAGTTGAAGAGTAATATTCTCTCTTTTCTTGGACTCTTGTTCCTTTTTGTTTTTTACTTTACTTTAGAGGTTGTTCTAAAGTGCTTTATATTTAACCTCCAGCAGGTAGAACCATGGGACCATTAGGCCCATCTATGTAAAGTCATCTGGACAGCTGCGTCTGGGCTTAATCTAAACCCCAGTGAAGAGACAGAGCATTCTCCCAGTCCAGATGCACTTGTTATTCAGGAGGAGTAGTGTAAGTCCTGAACCTTGTTACAGAAAGAAGCAAGCTGAGATAAGACCTTGGATGTGAATTATGGATCTCTCCCTCAGCTTATTAAAGCGATGTCTTTTCTTGTTTGGCCTCTGATACCATTTTGTTGCTATCTGTCAGGGTGTTTTTTTGAGTGGTGAATAAACCGTCAGATATATCACAGTTTATCTCTCCAAATGGACATTGACCATTCATCAAAAAAGGTAACCAACAGCCCAACAGCTGCCCTCAAAAAAGTCTGCTTTTTAAAGGATTAAACAGAATTATTGATACAATGGTTTTAGGCTGAAGGAGAGGAACAATTTTGGGCTCCCCAGTGGGCCTCAACTGGAAAAGCACAGTACTATTCTTATGGCAAAACAATCTTAAAGAAGTTCTGTGCCCAGAGGTTTAAATGCACATCTTTGTCGTCAGTGGTTCTATTCCCCCAGTTTTGAACTGCTTTCATACTCTGATAACTTTTTGAAATTCTCAAGTACTTGTTTGCTTCCCCTAACCTGATTGTGTTCTCCCAGAGTATTAGCTCTTTAAAATGAGACTGGAAGAGTGCTTATGTTCATGGCAGCAAACTGATGCTATTAAAATAAAAAACATACAATCAACAAAAAAGTTAATTCCCTTTAGAAACCTTAATAATTTGGCAAACTACCACATGCTAAAAGTGTTTTTTATGCTATAAGTTGCATAGCATTTTACTACACAAGCATGTTAAGTGCAATAAAAAAGGAAAGGGAAAGGCAAGGAAAGCATTGTGATTGGAGGGGCAGAAGGGCAGAAAAGGAAGCACTTAACATTGATATCTGTAGATGAGATCTTGACATGAAAATAAGATAATTTCTCACGTATTTAGGTATTAAATGCCTTCTCAGTTTTATATTTATCTAAAATGATAAGTATTATACAACTGGGTCATGGTCTGAACATGGGATTAATATTCTTTTAGGGAATTTTCAGAATGAAAACTCCCTTTACAAAAGTCATTATAATCTTAGAGAGTTACTATAGATACTGTCAGGTTCAAGAGGCTTAATCTGACTATGTTTTTAAGATTGAACTTTAATAGATCCCCTTGATTCCAAGGGCAAACTGCTTTTTACAGTAAAGAGAAAATGAAGCAAATTAAATTAAAGTCTTCATGTCAAATTCTTGTAAACTCTTACTTGTCCTTTTCTATTTTTTTCTGTGGTACCTTGGAGAAGGCCATCTAAATGAGAACTCAGAAAGCAGTGGTTGCAGTCTATTTACACTAAACAGGAAACTAAAATTGATGATTTCCCTCTGGGACTCATACCTAATCTCTATGTTGTACAGATGTGTTCCCTCTAGGATACAAAGACCTATAAAATCAGTACAGTACATACTTCCATAATGGTTACTGTGTTGTTTTTAGGAAGTGTATTTGCCTTTCTTTGTATCCCCAGTGCTTAGCACAGTACTTGGCAAATAGAAAACACTCCATATATGATTCTCAAAGATGATAATGGTGGTGCTCCCCTATTAAATAAGGTTGGTTATTGAAGAATAATTCTCTTTCTTTTTTTTTTTCAGTACCAGCCTACTCTGAACTGCCTGAACATGAATGGAACTCTTGAAAATCTTTCAATTGCCCATAAACTAGAGTTAGTGGTTGTGTTTTTTGCCTCTTTTAGAGTATATCTGCCATTGCTTTGTAATAATGGAATTGAAATACAATGGTAGAGACAACTACTGACTTATGCTTTCTCATAAGATTTCCCTATTAGGGGAATATTGTGCAGTAAACACCAGGAGAGTGGTATATGATCACAAGCTATGGCAGTCAAGGGAGAGTACTAGATTATGGATTTATAAACTATTGGTAAAAACGATTGGGATTTGACATTGAATATGGTTTCTGATAACAGGAACTATATTATCATTTGAGACATCTCACTGACCCAAAATATTCCATTATTTTTGAAAGCATTGAGATTTCTCTCTCCCTTTCCTTTCTTTACCTTCAATCTCCTCCTCTCTGCCATGTTTTTCCTACTCCTTCAAATCTCTTCTTACACTTCCCTCTTTGCCCATTCCTCTCCTTCTCTCCTCTCCTTTACATTTTTTTCCTTTTTTTCTCTTCTAACTCCCCTTGCTCCTTTTGTCTTCTGAGTCTCCTTCTTTTGCTTTCCCTTCCTCTCTCTTTTCTTCCTTCCCCATCTTTTGCCCCATTCTTCCCATCCTATCCCCTCCAAATAGCTTTCCTTTCTCCTCCCATTTTTTCACTTCCCTTTTTATCTGCTTTAAATCTCTTTCCTTTTGTCTTCTTTCTCTTTTTTCTTCCCATCAAAGCATTAAAGGCAGTATTTTTGTACCTAGTCATTGAAGTAATTTTGATTTTACCTAAACTATACTATTATTAAGTCCCAGAAGATAACATCTTTATTTAGCTTGCATTTTCCCATCTTTTTCTAAAGAATAGATTTAGAAACTTAGAAAGATGTTTTGGAAAATCTAGGTATATTATATCTACACAGTTCCCTTAATCATTCAGTTTTATAATCTTGTTAATCTAAAAGGATCTATTCTAGATGAGGCTAAGTTTGCTCTTTGTAATATCTGCCTCCTTTCCCCAGATATTCAGTAATTATTCTTTTAGTGATACATTTTAGAATTTTGTTGAGTTGAATTACTTGATACGTTTATAGTTTATAGAATCTATATTTTTCCTTTTTTCTAAAAATCAGTAGTCTTTACCCCTCTTTAATTTTTTGGAACATCTCCATTTTCTATTATTTTTAGAAATGAATGCCTGTTTTGTAAATCAAACCCATTAATTCTGTCTATTACAATATAGTTTGCTTGGGTTTGGTGACTTAAATTTATTAAAGTCACTTAGCTGTATTAAGAGCTGGACTTGGAATCAGGAATTTTAGTGTTTAAATACAACTTCTGACGCTAGTTTTGTAATTGTGATTTAAAATATATGATCCTCAGTTGATTCATCTTTAACATGAGGGTAATCAAGTGTGATACTATTTCATAGGGTTCCTTGATAGTTCATAAGAGATAAACTTTGTACAGGAATTAATTAAAAATAAAATGATACATATGTTTTATATAAAAAGAGTCTTTTCTTCTTTTATAATTTATCATTATCCCATCTAATTCTTTTTTTTTTATCCCCCCAAATTTCCTCATCTAACTTTAAAAATTTTTCTCTCCTTCTTAACTGTCCTCAGCATCATCAGTTATTGTGAGCTTTTTTCCAGCATAAGTGTAGAAGGTACAGATTGTATCTTCATCTTCTACCCTTATACAAGGAGCTCTCTGTCTATCCACATCAGGCATTTAGACAACTCTCCCCTTTCCTTTAATTCCAAATCTAAATTTCTTTCAATTTTACCATTGCTGTTATATCTTACCTCCACATGTATTACTTTGAACTGTCTTCTAATTGATTTCATGTATTCTCGTGTGTGTGTGTGTGTGTGTGTGTGTGTGTGTGTGTATCTGTCGGTCTGTCTTGTTGCCCTTACTGGATCATTAGGTCTTCAGGCTCAGAGTTCATATCTTCTCATGTAATCATCTCATGGCTAGGCATATTGTAGTTAGTAAATATATATTAATTAACAAAATATTTTAGAAATTATGAATTGTTTGCCACTTCCAGGAAACATAAACCAAGAAGACAGAGGAACACTGTATAAGAAAGGCCACTGGCTGCTTTTGTTCAGACACAGCTGTATTTCCATGTGGGAAATTATTAAATATTTGGGAGTTGTCCATAACTGAAGTTTTCATTCGGGAAACAAGGAGTATAGGGGCTAGCACTGTAACTCACGACTCAAAAGCATGACAGAGGAGTCTTTATAAAGCACATGAAAAACTGAATGTGAACTTGGCTCAAGTACATATTTGTTTGGGCATCCAATTTCTCTTAAGCCTACCTTGATTTTTAGCCTGATTTTCTACTTGCCTTTTATTGTATTGCTGCCACAATCCTGCTCCATTCTCTGGTTCTGAGATATATCTGAGTGGATGATTGGCATTCCATACTAGTTACTAAAGCAGCCAGCCTCTTCGTCTCTGGTAAACACTCTTCTGGATTCATTTTACTTATTTTTGGACTTTTGCAAATACAGTTTGTAAAGAAACTGGAAACTGAGTGGATGCCCATCAGTTGGAGAATGGCTAAATAAGTTATGGTATGTGAATGTTATGGAATGTTATTGTTCTGTAAGAAATGACCAGCAGGATGATTTCAGAAAGGCCTGGAGAGACTTACATGAACTGATGCTGAGTGAAATGAGCAGAACCAGGAGATCTTTATACCTGGCAACAACAAGATTATAAGATGATCAATTCTGATGGATAAGGCTCTCTTCAACAATGAGATGATTCAGACCAGTTCCAATAGTCTTGTGATGAAGAGAACCATTTATACCCAGAGAGAAGACTGGGAACTGAGTGTGGTTCACAACATAGCATTTTCACTCTTTTTGTTATTGTTTGCTTGCATTTTATTTTTTCTCATTTTTTCCTGTTTGATTTGTTTTTTTGTGCAACAAAATAATTGTATAAATATGTATGCATATATTGGATTTAACATATATTTCTACCATGTTTAACATGTATTAACATAGAACATATTAACATACTTGCCATCTAGGGGAGGATGTGCAGGAAGGGAGGGAAAATTGGTACACAAAGTTTCACAAGGGTTAATGTTGAAAAATTATTCATGCATTTATTTTGAAAATTAAAAGCTTTACTAAAAAAATCAATCAAAAATAAATAATTTTTCTTAAAAGTATTGAAGATAAAATAATACAGTTTGCAAAAATTCTACCATTGTTCACTTTCATAATCTTAGGTTTGTCTTGTGACACTTTTTCTTAAACCCTGGTAGTTTTTAGATGCATGATCCCTGATCCTGGTTATATGGATCTGGGGTGAACAGCATAAGTATTGTTTGGATTATAGAGATTTTCTTACAGTAGAGAATGGGAGTGTTGAGAAATTACTTTCCTTGAATAATAATGAAAATAGTTTGCATTTGTATAGGGCTTTAAAGTTTGTAAAGAGCTTTATAGAAGTTATTTCATCAATGCTTGCACAATCCTGTTCAGTGTTATCATTATCCCAGTTTTACAGATGAGGAAACTGAAGCTAAAAGAGTTTAAGTGATTTGCTCAGAGAATTCAAATGCAGGATTTCCTGATTCCAAGTCTAGCAGCCTATGAAGATTAAAAGATAGATCTACCTTCCCAGGATGACAAGCCAGGGAAGTGTATCTCTGTTCTCTCAGAAACTTTTTCTTTCCCTAGGGAGTCCACAATCCTCTAAGTTATTTTTGTTTGTTTGTTTTTGTTTTGTTGTGTTTTGAATCTCAAATACCAAACCAATTCCTGAGATATGTATATATCTTTAGGCATTGGGGGATCCCAAGATCTCTGATGAAAGAAAAGAATTTGGAAGATTGTGTTTAATTAGAAAGGAGATTGGCAGAGTTGATGTAGAGATACAGCATATGATTTGTAGAGATACAGCACATGATTCTAAAATTTGATTTGAATGTAATTCTATGACTTGCTTGCTTTATCTTCCTGTATGAATCTGCCATATGGACTTCCACAGCAATGAGGGAAAGAAAAGTTGATGACTTTGATAAGCCTTGTTTTTTAGGGCATGCTTACTATCTGGCAGATGGACAAGAATAGAACTGAGAAATCTAATCTTCCACACACAGCTGTTCTTCAGTGCCAAAGCCAAGTGAAATAGGATGGACGCTGCCCCAACAATAAATACCTGATGAAGGCTTGTGAGTCAGTGAATGTGCTGGCAAGATTATGATCCACAGTAAGCGTGTAGAATATTTCTATTGAGAATATAGGTTTGGATGGGGAGAGGGGAGGGTATCTTACGACTAATGGGGTGGTAGCCTGAGTCTAGTGTCTATTTCTCATGTATTTTTATTATTTTACCACAAAAATCTCATGAATGGAATCACTAAAGTCTCTTTCTAATTTCTCAATGCTGACATCTCTCCTATTGGATCATACTCCTTAACATCATCATCTCAGTTTGTTTTGTAGGAGTTGGTTCAGATTTCTTTCTTCCTTATAACATATTCTGTTCCTTGAAAATATCACACTGACATTTTTAAGTCATAGGAAGAGAGCAGGTCATCACCTCCTGCTATAGCATTCTCTGTGTTTTGGTATTAATAGAATAATAAGGCCAGGGAATAGGAATGGAACATAATATCCTGACATGGGCCAACAAAGAACTTAGCTCCTAGATGCAATTACATGTTAATCTTCACTTTTTTTAGGAGAGAAAGGCCCTATTTTTGGACTCAATAAAGTAATAAACACATGTTCTTACTAACTTCCTAATTATTTTTGAGGTACCATCATCCTTCTTGTAATCCACATTAGCAACCTAGATATCATCTTCAACTCTTCACCCATTCTTACTTACTGTATCCAATCAAATGTCAAATCTCTTCTGCCTTAATAATATTTTTGACAATCATTGCCTTCTCTCCTTGAACTACTGTCGCCCTGGTGCAGGTCCCCTTTATCTCACCCAGTAAAAGCCTTCTACTTACTTTCTCCTGCCCCAAGTTTCTCTTCATTCCAATCTATCCTTTACTCATCTGTCAAATTAATCTTTCTAAAGCATAGAACTAACCATGTCACATCTCCCCTGTCATATTCAATAAACTACAGGACCTTCCTATTACATCTTGGATGGATTATAAAATCCTCTGTTTAGCTTTTAAAGTTCTTCATATTCTGTACATTTCCTGTCTTTCCAGAATTCTTCAATTTAATTTCTTTCTATATATATTGCAATTCAGTGCCACTAGACAGTGATACAAATTTTTCACACACTATATTACATCTCCCTAATCTGTGAAAATCAGTGGCTATCCCCCATGTCTGGAACTCTTTTCCTTTTAATCTCTATCTCCTGGCTTCCTTATCTCCCTTCAAGTTTCATGTAAACTTCCCTTCTGCAAGAAGCCTTTTCCAGTCTTTTCCCTCTAAAATTATTTTTTTTCCTTTTCTCCATTATATATCCTGTTTGCATGCAAATTTCTTGAAACAGAGAACTGTTTTGTTTTTTTATTAGTGGCATTCAGCAGAGTGCTTGATATGTTGGAGGCACTTAGAAGATACTAGATGACAGACTGAATGAGAAAAATCCTTCACTCTGGCTTCTAACATTTTTCCCCCAGGATCTTCTCTTTCCTCATTGATATCGACAGTTTCTTTGTTCAGTGTCTCTGACCTTGGGAGTTCTTCCTGCCTTTGATCTCCTTTTTCTATTCTAGTTAATATCCTTGAAACATTTTTCCTAGCTTAATTTTCATAGCTTATTCTTCTTTTGTCATTGAAATAATCTTTTCTTTGCTTTTGCCCAGGAATTATATCTAAGATTACATCTTTCTAAGCAGACAGACAGACTCAGGTTCATTTGATCTTAGAGAGATCCTCTTCCTTGAAGCTTCCTGCTGATTTAACCTGATTGCTATTCCTCTCCTCCCCCAATGACGTTTTTTTTCCTTTTCACCCATATTCCCTTTCAAGATCCTCAAAAAAAAATTTCCATTGCCCAACTACTAAATCACTGGTCGAGTCACCATAACAAATACACCCTGGGACCAATGAACAAAAAGGACATTCATGTTCCTTAGTCTAACTTTAGCTTCATTTTGACCTCTAATATTGCTGGACGGATTCTGGGAAAGTGATAGAGTAGGACAGGAAACTTGCCAGCTCTTCAATTTTCTTTCACAGAATAAGATAGAACATTGCTTCAGAGGGAATGCAGAGCAATGGAAATAAGGGAAAGTCAGGGTAAAGCAATCGTTCATCTAAGACAATCTAAGAAGATCCCAGGAAAGACCTGACCTCCAGGAGCAGAGGTTCTGCCTAAGTGAAGAGCAAACATCTCCAGGTCAGCTCTTCAGAATCAACAAATGAGTCCAGCGGCAGCTGAGTTAGGGAGTCAACTTCAGCCACAGAAACTTCATCTCACAGTTATGTGTGTATGGGGAGGGGAAATCTGACCACTGGGAAGGAGAAGATTGAAGCACAATCCCTAAACACAGATGCTAGCACACACCTGATGAGTGAAGTAGCAAAAGGGTGAGGATTCTGCTGGATGTGGGCATTGGCAGGAGAACAGAATCCCTGGTTTCAGTTCCAGGAAGAGAGGAAACTAATTTGTAGCCACTGAGGGATTTGGCTAGGGACTTTCGTTGTGGCTTATAAAAGGAGTGGAGAGTGCAAAGTTGCAGTCTGGCTTGGAACATTATTTCCAATACCCCTAGAATTCGATTACAATAACAGCTGCTAAAAACAAAATAAAACATGGAGAAAGAAAAAGACCAAGCAAAGGAGAAAGAATCCAATCATAAATAGCTGCTATAAGGATAGATAAGATCTGGGTACATAGTCAGAGGACGATAATGAACTAGAAAAGCCACTTCTTTTTCTTTCTTTTTAAAAATTATTGTTATTATTTTTATTATAGCTTTTTATTTACAAGATATATTCATGAGTAGAAAATTTTGATTACATCAAATTAAAAAGCTTCTGTACAAACAAAATTAATGTAAACAAAATTAGAAGGGAAGCAACAAACTGGGAAAACATCTTCACAGTTAAAGGTTCTGATAAAGGGCTCATTTCCAAAATATATAGAGAACTGACTCTAATTTATAAGAAACCAAGCCATTCTCCAATTGACAAATGGTCAAAGGATATGAACAGACAATTTTCAGATGATGAAATTGAAATTATTACCACTCATATGAAAGTGTTCCAAATCATTATTAATCAGAGAAATGCAAATTAAGATAACACTGAGATACCACTACACACCTGTCAGATTGGCTAAGATGATAGGAAAAAATAATGATGATTGTTGGAGGGGATGCAGGAAAACTGGGATGATGATTGTTGGAGGGGATGCAGGAAAACTGGGACATTGATGCATTGTTGGTGGAACTGTGAACGAATCCAACCATTCTGGAGAGCAATCTGGAATTATGCCCAAAAAGTTATCAAACTGTGCATACCCTTTGATCCAGCAGTGTTACTACTGGGCTTATACCCCAAGGAGATACTAAAGAAGGGAAAGGGACCAGTATGTGCCAAAATGTTTGTGGCAGCCCTGTTTGTAGTGGCCAGAAGCTGGAAACTGAGTGGATGCCCATCAATTGGAGAATGGTTGGGTAAATTGTGGTATATTAATGTTATGGAATATTATTGTTCTGTAAGAAATGACCAGCAGGATGAATACAGAGAGGCTTGGAGAGAATTGCATGAACTGATGCTAAGTGAAATGAGCAAAACCAGGAGATCATTATATACGTTAACAACGATACTGTATGAAGATGTAATCTGAGGGAAGTGGATTTCTTTGACAAAGAGACCTAATTCAGTTTCAATTGATCAATGATGGACAGAAGCAGCTACACCCAAAGAAAAAACACTGGGAAATGAATGTAAACTGTTTACATTCTTGTTTTTCTTCCCGGGTTATTTTTACCTTCTGAATCCAATTCTCCCTGTGCAACAAGAAAACTGTTTGGATCTGCACACATACATTGTATCTAGGATATATTAGGACATATTCAACATATATAGGACGGCTTGCCATCTAGGGGAGGGGGTAGAGGGTGGGAGGGAAAAATCGGAAGTGAGTGCAAGGGATAATGTAAAAAAAAATTACCCTGGCATGGGTTCTGTCAATAAAAAGTTACTATAATAAAAAAAAGATATATTCATGGGTAATTTTTCAGCATTGACAATTGCAAAACCTTTTGTTCCAACTTTTCCCCTCCTTTCCCCCACCCCTTCCTCCAGATGGCAGGTTGACCAATACATGTTAAATATGTTAAAGTATAAGTTGAATACAACATATGTATACATGTCCAAACAGTTATTTTGCTGTACAAAAAGAATCAGACTTTAAATAGTGTACAATTAGCCTGTGAAGGAAATCAAAAATACAGGTGGACAAAAATAGAGGGATTGGGAATTCTATGTAGTGGTTCATAGTCATCTCCCAGAGTTCTTTTGCTGGGTGTAGTTGATTCAGTTCATTACTGCTCTATTGGAACTGATTTGGTTCATCTCATTGTGGAAGAGGGCCATGTCTATCAGAATTGATCATCATATAGTATTGTTGAAGTATATAATGATCTCCTGGTCCTACTCAATTTCAGCAAGTCTCTCCAAGCATTTTTGAAATAATCCTGCTGGTCATTTCTTACAGAAAATAATATTCCATAACATTCATATACCACAATTTATTCAGCCATTCTCCAATTGATGGGCATCCACTTAGTTTCCAGTTTCTGGCCACTACAAAGAGGGCTGCCACAAACATTCTTGCACATACAGGCCCCTTTCTCTTCTTTAAAATCTCTTTGGAATATAAGCCCAGTAAACCACTCTTTTTTCAATGAGAAATGTCAAATGGTCCTAAACTTCATGGAAGAATTAAAAGGACTTTAAAAATCCAATAAGAAAGATTGAGGGAAATAGAAAAGAAAATCATAACCCAAGAAAACTATAAAAGAAAGTCATCCAATTTGAAATACAAAATCAAAAGTTTAAGGATGAAAACAATTCCATGAAAATTAGAATTGGGCAAAGGGAAACTAATGAAATTCTAAGAAACATGGAATTAATAAGACAAAATTAAAAGAGTAAAAACAATAGAAGAGAATGTGAAACATCTTAGAAAACCAATTGATATGAAGACCATTTTGAGAATTACAATAAAAAATAATATTGATACACTATTATATGAAATTATGAAGGAAAAGTTCCCTGAAGTTCTAGAACAAGAAGGCAAAGCAGAAATTTAAAAAAAAAAATCACCAATTACCACCTGAAAGAGGTCCCAGGAAGAAAACTTACAGGAATATCATAGCCAAGCTTCAAAGCTCCAAAGTTAAGAAGAAAATATTGGAAAAATCAAAGAAAAAAATTAAATACCTGGGACTACAATAAAGATCACACAAGATAGTGGCAGCCACTATTTTGAAGAACTGTTAAGTCTTTTTTTCATATAACAAAGGAGATGAGGTATAACCAAGGATAATTTATCCAGCAAGGTTAAAAATAAAACTGAATGAAAAGAAACAGATTATTTAATGAACTGAAAGATTTTTGGGTATTTGTGACAAAAAAAAGCAGAGCCTAATGGAAAATTCAACACATAATATCCATGAGAAATAAAAATTAAGTATAAAGGACACATTATAAAGTACTCAATAAGGTCAAATTGTTTACTTCTTTCACATGAAAATATTATCAGTTATTTTATGACTGTGATTTTTAGTTGGGTAGTTTGAAAGAAAGGTTTGCATGGAATTGGGTATGTTGGAGGTGATATAAACCTGTGTAAGGAGAGGAAAAAAAGGAGCAATTATATCATAAATTGAATCAAAAAAGAAGTGCTACAGAAGTAATGGCTTAAAGAGGGAATAACATAAACATGTTATAAATTCAGAAAGAAACAAGATAAAAAAGAGATATGGTGACAGAGAAAGGATAAAGGACAGATGTTTGGAAGAGGGGCAAGTTAAGGAATAGGAGGGCAAGGTAGCAGAGAGAAGTAAAGTAATTGAGTAAGGAGAGATAAGAATAGAGTGAGAAGGATAGTGAGAAAACTAGGAAGGAGGAAAATATATAATAAGTAATTATAACTTAGAAGGTGAATAGAATGAATTCACTCATAAAATGGAAACTGATAGTAGATTAAAATTTTGAATTCAACAATATATTGATTTTAGGAAATGTTATGAACATGACAGACACATAAACAAAATAAATGTTAGGAATACAATGTATTATGTATATAAAAAAGCAGGGAGTAGTAATCATGATCTCAGACAAAGATAAAGCTAAAATAGAAGCTAAAAGCTAAAGCTTTCTATTTTAGCTTTGTCTTTTCCCTAGAAAAATAGGTAAACTATACTATGTCAGGCACATTATTTAATATTGTTTTAGACAATTTAAAATAATTAGACAGTATAAAATAAATGAGTATATGCTTGCCAAAAGAGATATTGAAATTGTATGAACATAGACATAAGAAAACTTTTTATACAAATAAAGTTAGCTCTAAATAATTGAAATACTATTTATTGTTCATGGTACATAAAGCCAATATAATAAAAAAATGGCAATCTTGTGTGATACCATTCCAATTAAATTACTAAAAAAAATCTTGAGTTAGAAAAATAGTAACAGTTCATTTGGAAGAACAAAATTTCAGGATTTTTAAAGAATTCAGGGAAAAGTGATATAAAGGAAGCAGATTCTGTAGTATCAGATCTTAAAACTATATTATAAGGTGAGAGCATTGTTGAAATGTACAAGGAATAGTTTTGACTATTTTAAACTAATATTTTCCTGTATAAATAAAGCCTATGAAGTCAAGAATAGAAGGAATGCAAAAAATTGGGAGGGGAAGGATAACTTTCATAGACAATCTTTCAGATAGAATATAATTGCATTGAAATGTTGCTGTTGTGTAGGAAATGATGGTCTGGTTGATTTAAGTAAAAGATGTAGAAGGACAGACTTATGAAGGAAGATGATCTTCAGAAAAATAGACAAGTAAAAATAAGCATAGTATTGTTTTGAAAGAATATAGCTTCTAGGGGAAACAGCAGTAAGGAGCGTCCCCCCAACCTTAGAGTGCTTCTATTCTAAAAATCTGTGAATAATTCTAAAGTTTTCTGGCTTTAAAAGCAGCAATCCAGAAGATCTCCCGACCTTACAATGTTATTGATTTAACAATCCCCCTGTCAATGTAAAAGTCTTTTGGCCTAGGAATATCATAATATTTCTTCCTTTAGATTTTAGGGAAGATGTATTAGTGATCTTGAGACTCTCTAACCTTAGAGTTTTATTGTTTTAACTATCTGTCTGTCAATAATTCTTCTGGCCTTCAGATAGTCCTAGATCTGCTGGTCAATGATAGCCAAATGCCTAAGATCACTCTTCAGTTCTATTCTCTAGGACATAAATTAAATTAAATTAATAAATTAATTTAGCATATCAATGACATGAAGAACTAGATAAATGTGTTTCTCTCTTGGTTCTTTGGTAAATTCTTTTGGAATGTAGCCAGCTACAATTGGTATTACAATTACAATAAACTTTGATCCTTGACTTGGATATGGGTTCAAGCCTGCAACTTCTTTTGAAATATCTCATGATACTGACCTGTGAGCCCAATCTTTTGAGGTCCTTTCCCAACCTCAACAGTCTTTTAAGTATGTATGAGTTAATATGTGCTACCTATATATACATACATTATACATATTTACATATACATACATATATGCTTGTATGTGTGTGTGTATATATATATATATATATATATATATATATGCTGAACTGTATAGTTATTTTGTTATTTTGAGAGGAGGGAGAAAGAGAAAAAACCTATAAGGAAGCAAAGAAAAACTGGACAGTTTTGAAAATAATGTATATTATTTAGTATATAAGTTTTTTTTTAAGTGGAAATTTCTTGTTTTATATAGAATCATTTCTTAGGTTCTGCTGTTTGCATCGCATTGCTTTTTTCCCCTCTTTCTTCTTTGGTATTAACTTTATGTTTAAAAAACTTAAAAACAAAATTTTAAAGCTCCACATTTGGGGGCTGTTTTCTAGAGTTCAGGGATTACTAGTATATAAATTTAAAACATCGAGCATACACAGTAAATAATAGCAAGGAATTCCTCTCATGAGACTAGGCATAACATTACTAGAGTGTCTGTGAATTACTTTTCAAGACCAATAGTTCTAATGATTTTACTTGTTTCTTTATTTTCTAATATTGTATACTATATTTTCATGTTTGAAAATATCATTACACGAATAACTGTGATATATTGACTTACTTATATATCACATGAGTTTTCTAAGCTTTTTTAGAATTGTAGCTTATGATACCTAAACCAGGTAGGTTGAAAACAGAGAAAGAAAATTAAAAACCAATCTCCCTAGTGAATATTGATGCCAAAATCTTAAATAAAATATCAGCAAAAAGATTACAGAAAATTATCCCCAGGATAATACACCATGATCAAGTAGGATTTATACCAGGAATGCAGGGCTGGTTCAATATTAGGAAAATTATTAGCATAATTGATTATATCAATAACCAGATTAACAAAAACCATATGATCTTCTCAATAGATGCAGAAAAAGTATTTGATAAAATCCAACATCCATTCCTAATAAAAGCACTTGAGAGCATAGGAATAATGGACTTTTCCTTAAAATAGTCAGGAGCATCTATTTAAAACCATCAGTAAGCATCATATGTAATGGGGATAAACTGAAACTATTCCCAGTAAGATCAGAAGTGAAACAAGGTTGCCCACTATCACTGTAACTATTCAATATTGTATTAGAAATGGTAACTTCAGCAATAAGAGTTGAGAAAGAGATTAAAGAGTAAGAGTAGGTAATGAGGAAAGCAAGTTATCACTCTTTACAGATGATATGATGGTATACTTAGACAACCCCAGAGATTCCACTAAAAAGTTATTAGAAATAATTCACAACTTTAGCAAAGTTGCAGTATACAAAAAAATCCACATAAATCCTCAGCATTTTCATACACCACCAACAAAATCCAACAGCAAGAAATACAAAGAAAAATTCCATTCAAAATAACTGTCAATAGCATAAAATTTTTGGGAATCTATCTACCAAAGGAAAGTCATGAGTTATATGAGCAAAATTACAAAACACTTTCCATACAAATAAAGTCAGATTTAAACAAATGGAAAAATATTAAGTGCTCTTAGATAGGCTAAGCAAATATAATAAAGATGACAATTCTACCAAAACTAATGTATTTATTTAGTGCTATACCAATCAGATTCCCAAGAAACTATTTTAATGACCTAGAAAAAATTACAACAAAATTCATATGGAAGGACAAAAGGTCAAGAATTTCAAGGGAACTAATGAAAAAAAATTAAATGAAGGTGGCCTAGCTATACCTGATCTAGAACTATATTATAAAGCAGTGATCACCAAAACCATTTGGTATTGGCTAAGAAATAAATTAGTTGATCAGTGGAATAGGTTAGGTTCACAGGACAAAATAGTCAATTAACTATAGCAATCTAGTCTTTGAGAAACCCAAAGAACCCAACTTTGGGGATAAGTATTCACTGTTTGACAAAAATTGCTGGGAAAACTGGAAATTAATATGGCAGAAACTAGTCATGGACCCACACTTAACACTGTACACCAAGATAAGATCAAAATGGGTTCAGGGTTTAGGCATAAAGAATGAGACTATAAATAAATTATAGGAACATAGGATAGTTTATCTCTCACACTTGTGGAGGAGGAAGGAATTTGTGACCAAAGGAGAACTAGAGATCATTATTGATCACAAAGTAGAAAATTTTGATTATATCAAATTAAAAAGCTTTTGAACAAACAAAACTAATGCAGACAAGATTAGAAGGTAAACAATAAACTGGGAAAACATTTTTACAGTTAAAGGTTCTGATAAAGGCCTCGTTTCCAAAATATATAGAGAATTGACTCTAAATTTTAAGAAATCAAGCCATGCTCCAATTGATAAATGGTCAAAGGATATGAACAAACAATTTTCAGATGATGAAGTTGAAACTATTTCTACTCATATGAAAGACTGTTCCAAATCACTATTGATCAGAGAAATGCAAATTAAGACAACTTTGAGATTCCACCACACACCTGTGAGATTGGCTAGGATGACAAAAAAAGATAATGCTGAATGTTGGAGGGGATGCGGGAAAACTGGGACACTGATACATTGTTGGTGGAGTTGTGAATGGATCCAGCCATTCTGGAGAGCAGTTTGGAATTATGCTCAAATAGTTATAAAAATGTGCATACCCTTTGATCCAGCAGTGCTACTACTGGGTTTGTATCCCAAAGAAATGCTAAAGAAGGGAAAGGAACCCACATGTGCCAAAATGTTTGTGGCAGGTCTTTTTATAGTGGCCAGAAGCTGGAAAATGAATGGATGCCCATTAATTGGAGAATGGTTGGATAAATTATGGTATATGAATGTTATGGAATATTATTTTTATGTAAGAAATGACCAGCAGGATGAATTCAGAGAGGCTTGGAGAGACTTACATGAACTGACGCTGAGTGAAATAAGCAGAACCAGAAGATCAATATACAATTCAACAACAATACAATAGGAGGATATATTCTGATGGAAGCGGATATCTTAGACAATAAAAAGATCCAATTCAGTTTTAATTAATCGATGACAGAATCAGCTACACCCAGAGAGATGGAACACTGGGAAATGCATGTGGACTACTTGCATTTTTGTTTTTCTTCCCATTTTTACCTTCTGAATCCAATTTTTCTTGTGAAAAAGAGAATTGTACGGATCTGCACACATATATTGTATCTAGGATATACTTTAACATGTTTAACATGTAGAAGACTGCTCGCCATCTGGGGAGGAGGTGGAAGGAGGGAAGTGAAAAGTTGGAACAGAAGTGAGTACAAGGGTCAATGTTGTAAAAATTACCCATGCATATGTTCTGTCAATAAAAAGCTATAATTGAAAAAAAAGAAATATAGCTTAACTGTACAAATGTACACTATGTATTTTTTCACAAGCCTACTTTGAATTGTTATCTTTCTGTTTCTTTCTGACCCTGGTGAATATTATTGAACATCTTAGGAGGTTGTTCCTTTACTTTTTTTTTCTCATGCTTTAAGAGCCTAAAACAGAAGTTTGAAGTCAGGTTAAAATATTATTGGCAAAATTTTAACAAAATAAAAATATAATACAGCATAGATAATGTTAATTTGTGATTTTCTAAGTCAATATGTGACCATAGCATTTTGTTTCTATTTGAATTTGATACTAAGAAGAATCCTGCTTCCCCTTCTCTGCATTATGCATTAGCCCCTCTAGCTTTCCAGAAGCAAAGATCCTTTCAGACAAATACTATTAGAAATTTACTCTAGAAATTTAATTAGAAATTTAGCAAAAAGAATAATGGAAGGCCAAAGTGCCAAGGCCAATAGCCACCACCAGACAAAAGATGCTAACAAATCCTCTACTATGTAAATCCTTTGTGATATCTGTTAGCAATACTTCCCTCCCTCCAGCACATACACACACATTCAAGTTTTTTTTTTTTTTGGAACCTAAAGGGTGGAGTTTGGGAAAGGAAATATGCAATTCAGACTATCAAAGCAACTTGACCATATGTCTATTCCTGGTGTTACAGAAAAAGTCTACTAGGAAAAAGGATAATGATTAAAGAAGCAAAACAAGTCTTAATAATTCCTTGAGAGAATTCATAGAATCACAGAACTTTACAGTTGAAGGGACTTCAGAACCCATTCAGTCATACTTAGAAGAAAAGAAATTTCTTCTAAAACCTACCTGTTAAATTACATTCATTATTTGTTTGAAAATCTTCAAAGAGGGATGTGCCATCATCTCCCTAGGTATCCCATTCTTTTTTTGTAGCTCCAATTATTAGAAATGATTTCCATATATCAGCCCTAAATTTGCCTTACTATAACTTCAGTAGACTATTTCTACTTGAAGGTGGGGCAAGTAAAATAAATTGACTTTGCAAATCACTTAATCTCTCAGAATGTCAGTTTCCCTATTTCTAAAATGAGGGTCTTAAATTAGATGACTTTTGAAATTTCTTTCAGTTCTAAATATATGATCCCATGATCCTAAGTGTAATCTTTTCACATGGAAATTCTTTGAGTACATGAAGATAGCTAGGATATTTTCCCTTAACTTTATTCTTTTAGTTCTCTAGTTCTCTTGTCCTATATTTTAATCTCAAGACCCTTCACTATTCTACTCCCCCCTCTCACCAACCATGTTTTCTAACATATCAGTGTCCTTCTTGAAATGTGAGTAGAGCTGAATAGCTATTATGTTCCCCCAAAATGTCTTTTCTTCATACTCAGCATCTTGACTTCCTTCAAGTCTCTCATCAGAGGTTCGATTCAATTCAATAAACTTTTCTTAATTAATTAGAATGTTCATGACATGAACAAGTCAAGTTAATAAGCATTTATTAAGCAGCTACTAAGTGCCAGGCACTGTCCTAAATACTGGGAATACAAAGAAAGACAAAAATATCTCTTATATATCTGTTCTTCCTTTCATGACTAAACTCTTTAGGAAGACTGTCCCCAACTGGTGTTTCTTTCTTTCTTTCTTTCTTTCTTTCTTTCTTTCTTTCTTTCTTTCTTTCTTTCTTTCTTTCTTTCTTTCTTTCTTTCTTTCTCTCTCTCTCTCTCTCTCTCTCTCCTTCCTTCCTTCTTTCCTTCCTTCTTTCCTTTCTTCCTTCCTTTCTTTTAAGTTGCCAAATTTTTCATGACCTCCACATTCAGTTACACGACCCAGAACATAGGGTCCCAACCCAATTTAAAAAATTTTGTTTTAGTTAGAGAGTTTAGAGTATTGGTGGAAATTATATTGGAGAAAAATGAGATGGAATAGGATCACTTGTGCACATAGAGGGGTTCACCTTGCCAAGAAGGGTCATATCTTCTTTTAAGATAGGGGGGTGACAGAGATGATCTGTAGCAGAAGATATCTGAACAATGTACAATGAAGAGGAGAGAAGAAAAAGGAGTACTTGGTGAATGGCTTCCTATACACACACCCATACCCCTCCACCCTCCCACCCCCCAAACAGAGTAAGTAACTGTATAACTAGAGGAGGAATGGTGCAATGGGAAGGAGTATAGAATGTGATAGAGTGTGTTCTGAGCTAAAACTAAAATTGAATGATCCAAAGAAGTAGATTCAATGTAAGTTAAGGTTAAGGTTTTCATTTAAGTTGGGACTTTGAAATGCATTTTAAATTTGAGTGTAAGAAGCAGTTATGTTGTGCTCTATTTCTTAGTAACCTTCTTAGATGAGAAAATGATAATTGAAAGGCTGTGGTAAGAAACTCTTAATGATAAGATTCTGAGTAGCTAGTAAACTATTGAGAAGAAAATATGCCAAGGAGAAACAAAGAAGACCAAAGGGCCAGACCATGAATGATAATAGCTTGCCTTTTTGTTAGATGGCCCTAATTAGTAATATGAGTATATACTATGGAGGCAAATTCTTCCAGATGCTAAGGATCAGGGACAGTGAGAAGGTAGATCCACAGACACTAGCACAAGCATGTTTTAAAGGAAGGGAAGTGGAAGGAGAGTAAAAGGAAGATAGGACAATAGTTTCTTATAGCTAGTGCTGTCCAGCCTGGTACTTAGCATATAGTTGTTTGAAATTGAACAGATCCAGGTGGCTAACATCAAAAGAAAATCTGGTGGTATTGGGGCTACATATTACTGAATGGGAGCTTTAAATGGAGAGGATGTTTTGTGAGGGAATTATAATTGAAGTAGAGCTTACGAATATTTAGCTAACCTCATTGAACATGGGATGCTGCAATTTTTATTCTGATCATTATGCAGAGAGAAAGATCTCTGCTTAGATATCTGAATGACTCAAAGTCACTTGAAAGAATTTCAGTTTGGCAAGAAGCAGTCTTGATAAAATTATTGTAGGAAATATTTAGTGATGAACTTTAAGACTTATAATTGATGGGTTTTCTTGTCCCTAGCAACTTGGTGGGTTTGATGTACATAACATACTGCAGGATGGAAGATTGTATCAAGAATAGAAACACTAGAAGCAATTGAAAAAAAGATTAAAAGGACATGTATTTGATATGATGGAAGAGAAAATGTGTGTGGAATATATGGAATGTGAAAATTTAGCTGTAATTGAACATTAAGAAGCACCCACCAAAGAAAGTACCTATGATGATATAAAAGGTGAGAATGCATAATAATCTTTCATCCCAAACTTGAAAAAGAAGAATGGATAAAATGGAACATACTTTTAGAGTTAATAATTACCATTAATGACACAGTAGTTGTCTATAACTGGCTTTTTGGGGAGGGAGTTATTTCACAAATGTCAATAAGGTATCCTTATTGGTGTTATAATTATAGTATGGTAGAAATTAGTATGAATACTCTGTATGTGAGAGCTAAAGGATGGGAGAAAATGAATAAATGAAGTCAGAAGAGGGACCTCAGGGTAATTTAAGGCTAAGTCCATGTCCCAGTGGGAGAGAGGGAACTTGACTTAAATGAGAATATATTCAGTCAATGACTGTGCTAGAACTAGCATTTTATCACTTTTTAAAGTTTGTAAAACTCTTTACAAATGTTATTGAATTGTATCCTCCCAGCAATCCTGGGAGATAGGTGTTATTATGATTTTATGGATGATAATTTTATAGATTTTACAGATGATTTTATTTTATAGATTTACATCTTGTAGATTTTATATTTTTAATAGATTATAATACTGAGGCAAAGCTTAAGCAACTTTCTCAGGATCATACAGCTAGTAATTGTCTGAATTCAGTTTTTTTCTGGCTCCAGGTTCTGCTCTTCTCTACATTTACCTAATTGCCTCTATAGTATTAGAAGTACTGGGAAGCCATGATGAGAACTTCTGATCAAATCCTATCTGAGTGACAAGTTTCAAAAATTCCAGAAATCTTTAAAGAGTGTGTGCCTAAGGGTGGGGGCTCAAGCGTGGGGGCATGAAGAGTTTTAAAGCAAGGAATCTTAAGAGCAATATAACTGCACTGAGACACTATTAATACCAAGAACAGATTTTTTTTAAATTTTTTTTTATTTAATAGCCTTTTATTTACAGAATATATGCATGGGTAACTTTACAGCATTAACAATTGCCAAACCTCTTGTTCCAATTTTTCACCTCTTAGCCCCCACCCCTCCCCCAGATGGCAGGATGACCAGTAGATGTTAAGTACATTAAAATATAAATTAGATACACAATAAGTATACATGACCAAAACGTTATTTTGCTGTACAAAAAGAATCAGACTCTGAAATATTGTACAATTAGCTTGTGAAGGAAATCAAAAATGCAGGTGTGCATAAATATAGGGATTGGGAATTCAATGTAATGGTTTTTAGTCATCTCCCAGAGTTCTTTCTCTGGGCATAGCTGGTTCAGTTCATTACTGCTCCATTGGAAATGATTTGGTTGATCTTGTTGCTGAGGATGGCCAGGTCCTTCAGAACTGGTCATCATATAGTATTGTTGTTGAAGTATATAATGATCTCCTGGTCCTGCTCGTTTCACTCAGCATCAGTTCATGTAAGTCTCTCCAGGCCTTTCTGAAATCATCCTGTTGGTCATTTCTTACAGAACAGTAATATTCCATAATATTAATATAACACAATTTATTCAGCCATTCTCCAACTGATGGACATCCATTCAGTTTCCAGTTTCTAGCCACTACAAAAAGGGCTGCCACAAACATTTGTGCACATGCAGGTCCCTTTCCCTTCTTTATAATCTCTTTGGGATATAATCCCAGTAGTAACACTGCTGGATCAAAGGGTATGCACAGTTTGATAACTTTTTGAGCATAGTTCCAAACTACTCTCCAGAATGGTTGGATTCGTTCACAACTCCACCAACAATGCATCAATGTCCCAGTTTTCCCACATCCCCTCCAACAATCATCATTATTTTTTCCTGTCATCTTAGCCAATCTGACAGGTGTGTAGTGGTATCTTAGAGTTGTCTTAATTTGCATTTCTCTGATTAATAATGACTTGGAGCACAAGAACAGATTTTTGACTCTACCTTTTAATCTTGACTAGTCATAAGCAGTGCTAAGAACTGAGGTAAGCACTGGAAATATGAAGACAATGAAAAAGAAGACAGGCTATATCCCTTCAAAGAGTTTACATCCTAATGAGGTAGATATTACACAAAAAGAACATGAAAAGGGAAAGTGGAGAAAGCAATCTGGAGAGTCAGGAGTAGTATCCTGTTAAGAATGGTGAAATAATGTCTTGTCTATTGTATAAAGATTGGGGAGTGGCTGGTTGATATTTTTTATTTCAACTCTGTTGAGCCCATTGTGCATTTCTGAAATGATTCATATGCACTCATTTCCAATTCCTACCAAGACCTGTCCCTGAGGATTATGGAATGAATAGAATAAGAAATGGTCCTAGAATCACCAGAATATGATTATTTTCCCAAAACAAAGAGATGACAGCCACACTACCTCCCCCAAACCGTTATTCCTATTATGAGTATCCTTATTTCTTATTTTTCTCTAAGTCCATTCTAGCCTAGATCATCTACTACATAGCCTATCACACTTGAAATCTTCACAAACCCCTCTATATTATTCAACTTCCCTTAAGGATCAACTATTTTTTTCTACTGCTTCAACTTTGTGGTTAAGAATTGGTGTTGACATAATCCTGGATCCCCTGAATGCATTAGTACTATTTCTCTAATATCGCCCCATAATGAATTTTCTGTTCACAAAGAACTTTCATTCTAATATCACTCATCCTTTCTCCTGTCATCTAACAACTTTTCAGTCATTCTTTTTTTAGTAATTGGCTTATGATGTTCCTCTTCATTGTACTTCCTACACCATCTTCAGGGAATTTGAAGTTCATATTGGTGAACTTCCATAATATTAATTACATAAAATGTCCACTTCCATGACATTAATGACCACCACCACCTTACTTCTTCATATCAGTTACAAATCCATATTTTAGACCTTACTACCTCTTGAAATCATGCTACCTTCAAGATTTGGATTAAAATTCCAAGTTCTTATACAAACCAACTATCCCTTCAATTTCTCATTTCTTTCTCTCTTGAAATTTGTGGGTGTGGGTGGGTGTGTACACCCATGTATGTTTGTATGTGTATGTATATATAGATATATCTTTCTCTCTCTCTCTTTTTATCTCTCTCTCTCTCTCTTCCTCCCTCTTTCTGTTTCTCTGTCTCTTGTGTCCCGAGAGAAAGAGAGAGAGAGAGAGAGAAAGAGAGAGAAGTTTTATATGTGACCTAGATAATCAATCAATATGAATAGATTTAGATCTTGTTTATTAATCCAACATAAGAGAATGGATAATTTCAAGAGAGGGTGAATTCCCCAGATATTTGTTCTGAGCATTTAATTTTTTAATATTTTTATTGGTGGTTTAGATAGAAACATAGATGACATGCTTGTCAAATTTCCAGGGTACATAATGCTAGAAAAGACAGCTGAACACATTGGATGACTGTCAGAATTGAAAATTATATCAACAGGCTTAAATGATGGACCAAATCTAATAAGATGAAATTTAATAAAGAATGATGTGAAGTTTTTCACTTGAGTGTTTTTTAAAAATTTTAATCAACATAAAAAATATAAAATGGGAGATATGCCACTAGACAGTAGTCCATGGATTGCAAGCACAATGAGTCAATATAATAGAATACACACAAAAAAATAAATTCTTTGGTTGTATTTATCAGAAGGTAATAGTCATGTCCTCTTTTATGATTAGACTATGCTCGGATGTAATGTTTACTTTTGGGTGATATGTTTTATAAACATTGGCCACTTGGGGAACATTCAGAGAAAGACATAGGGAATGAAGAGGGACTTTCTGATCATGGCCAAAAATCAAAACCAAAAATTTTTGAAACAAATCTTGCTGATGATGAGCATCTATGCTTGAATGCTCCTTGGACATCAGGCAATTTCTTGCCAAAATTAACATTTTTTCCCATTTGGAAGAAACATTGCTTTCTAGAAGTATCTCTACAACACAATCATGTATTAAAATAGATTTTCATGCCACAGGACCCATCTGTGTGAATTTCCTTCTCTTTGTGGAAATGGCAAAATTTCTATAACTTCTCATTCTGTGCAACATACTTGAATTAATATTTTTTGTATATGATGAAAACACTACCCATGTCATGTATTGTTTTTACAGAATCACTGAGCTAGAAGTGACCTCAAAAGATCATCTAATACATTGAATTAATTTAAAAAAATTATCCTACTGATATTTCACAATTAATTTCCCTCCTTTCCCCTTTTCAGATATTTATATTTTATGACAAATAATAAAGGGTTTGTGTGTGTATAAGATGGTATGGAGGTAAGGGTTCAAAAAAGTTAACTAACTCATCAAAAAGGTTGACTAATATATATACAGTGTTCCAATGTACTTATGGGCCCTGATCCTTACATAGAAAGGAGGTATTTTCTCATATCTCATGTTCTTTAGAGTCAAATTTGTTCATGCTTT
This sequence comes from Sarcophilus harrisii, assembly GCF_902635505.1. Lineage (NCBI taxonomy): Eukaryota > Metazoa > Chordata > Mammalia > Dasyuromorphia > Dasyuridae > Sarcophilus > Sarcophilus harrisii. The sequence goes on from NC_045427.1 coordinate 599,279,047, forward strand.
TATTTTTGCATATGAGGCTTTTCTCTGCTTGGAATTAAAAGTTCTTTGTAACTTATCATCTTTCCACATTTTCAGTCTTTTCCTACCTTACAACCCACAACCTAGCACATACTTTTCATGATGGTGATGCTGGACTCCTTGCTATTCCACGAATAAGATTCTCCATCTGTTGATTCTAATATTTTTTTGGTTGTCCCCCATGTCCAGGATACTGTTCCTTATCATCTACACATACTGGTCTCCCTGACTTCAAGTCCCACCTAATGTTCTATCTTGTACAGTAAGCCTTTTCCAACCCCTATTAATTCTAGGTCCTTCTCTTTGTTAATTAATTCCTATTAATTCTTTATAGAGATTTTTTTATAATTTTTTAGTTTGTGAGGTCCCAGAGGTCAAGGACTGTTTTTTTGTCTCTTTTTGTAATCCAGTAGTTAATATAGTACCTGGCACATAGTAGGTGCTTAATAAATATTTATTGATCAACTAATAATTATTGACTTCCCAGCAACAAGATATTTTGGCAAATAACTTAGATATTTTAATTACTTTCTTAGCACAAATTCAAATTGATTTCCTGATTGGTTGGGCCAATTTAAAACTTAACCAACAATATATTAATATTATCCAATACATTTCTGTAAACAGATTCTGCAAATAGATTCTATATGAATCTATTTAATTCCTTGGAGGCTTATTATCTCTATTGTACCAAAGTAATAATCAGTCTTTCTACTACTGATGACATTACAGAATCACAGATATACCAAAGTAAGTAAATCAGTATAATAATAATGGTAGAAAATATATGGCTAGAAAAACCATTTTTTTGGAAATGTTCTCAAAAATGTAAACTTATTAGCTGATTAATTTAAAAAAATAGATGTAACTTTGTTCTCTCATGTTATTAACTAGGAGTTCTGTGTTATATCTCATTTCTTCTCTACCCTTTGCAGTGAAGAGAAACTGATTAATTTATAACTCATTTTAATTTACAGAATTATCCTCAGCAATCACATTTCCTTTAACACTGCATCAGGCAATTGATAAGAAAGTCTTGACTCTATGTGACACTCAATAAAGATACCCAGGGGATACCACATTCAGTTTCCAGACTGTGAAGGTGGAAAATGCATTCTAGTTGGAAAAAGTCCAAAGGGGAACAACAAAAATGATTTAGGTAATAGGAGAAATGACATATGAGAATTTATAAGGAAATGAAATGGGATTGTTTACATAAATAACAATCAAAAGAGGAAAAAGTTACAGTCAATAAATTTTTGGAAGAATATATATTCTAAAGAAGTGGAAGGATTGGGCACTATAGTATATGGGGATATAATTAGAGTTAATAGAATGAAATTAAGGGAATTACGAAGGAAGTCAGAATTTTGAATGATTAAGCAATAGAAACAACATTATGCTGAATATTAGGGGAAAAGATTTGGAGTTTGAAAAATATTAGTTTGATGAAGCTGGTTTCCAATGGGAATTAGTGGGATTTCATCATCATGAAACATATTATTGCTAATTTAAGGAGCAGCTAATAAGTGCCTACTCTTTAGAGCAGTGGTTCTCAAACTTTTGTTTTCAGTATCTTTACCCATTAAAAATTATTGAGGATCTCTCCAAAGCATTTTTGTTTTATCTGGATTATATTTATAGACATTTACCATATTGGAAATAAAAAGTATTTTTGAATTTGTAGACTCTCTAAAAGGGTTTCAGAGATCCCCAGGATTCTCTAGACCATATTTTGAGAACCACTGCTTTAGAGTATGTACAAATATGTTCTTCCTGTTATCAACTCATACAGAGACTTGGTGAACCTCTTGAAGGACATATGTAATGGAAAAGTCTTTTCTTTGATTTCAAGAGCATAAACAGACATCAGTTGATTATTCTTTATCAGATTACTTGATGGAGACAAAAATCCTTTTATTTGACTGCGCAACCAGGACTAAGTGTCCATGTCAAATATTTGAGCAGAAAAACTCTTGTTCTCTTCCCTTGTTGGTTTCTAGTGAGGAGAAAGTTCAATTAGGGTCATATAGGAAGGGAAGAGATTTGAATAGTGGCAGAGCCAGAAAGAATATTATTATCAGAATTTCAAAGCTAAAATTGAACAGAGAAAAACATACAATCCAGGAATAAGTTAGTGATAAAGCCTCTTATTCTCTTTCTGTTATTAGGCCATATCTGAAATGCTATAAAGTACAATATTCAGTTTATATGCTATATTTTAGGAACCATATTTGTAATCTGGAAAGTGATGAGAAGAGAACAAATAGGATAGCATGGGTCCTTGAGTATATGGCATATAAGAATCAATCAGAACTTGGACTCCACCTGAGGAAAGAGGTATCAGAGAATTATTATTGCTGTCTTCAAGCTTCAAAAGGATGGCCATTTGAAAGGGGACTAGAATGGATATTCTCAAGGGATAGAATTGTTAGCAATAGAAGGTACAAAAAGTCAAAATTAGCTTTAATGAGAGTAACAATTCCTAGTGATTAGAGCTATTAGGTATTGGAGTGGACTGCCTTAAATTAATGACTTCTTCACTTGTGGCCTTTAAGGAAAAGTTATGTGTCAAACATAGTGACTTGTGATTATTTTTCATAATGGAGTAGAGTAAATGGGTTCTGAAGTCATTCCCATTTCTGAAGTTTGTGGATATTGGAATTCTTTTCAAATCATGTCTCTTGGGGCAGAACAATCTCTATAATAATTCCTGAACTGTCTACCTCAGAAACATTTGCTTTCTTCTAAGGAAGTCTAAGAATCAGGGAAAATTCACTTCCTTTTCTGGGAAAATAAATAAAATGTCTTAGTGAAGAGAAATCAGCAAAGATATTATTCTATGTGAATCATGGGGCACAATATTTCCAATATCAAATCAAGCTGCTGATAAGCAGTCCAGTCTACTTTTAATTTGGAAAATAGCATAATAAATGAAAAAAAGAAAAATATTGATTTAAATTACAAATAAGGTAGCAGATCAAAATTTTGTTGAACTGTTGCATCATAAATCTATCGGTAACACATACAGTTCAATAGCCTAAATGACATATGTAACATTTAGAAATTAAAAAACGAAAAATCCTAGACTTTTGGTGCCAAGATAATGGAATGAGGAAGAAATCTTCTACAGTTTCTTAGTCAAGAGAGCAGGCGGTATAAAACAACAATCAGCAACCCCAGCATAAGATACTGCAAAGCCTTGACCACTAGTGAAGCCCATCCCAGTGTGGGCCAACAGCAAACCTTTTCCAGGGCCTATTAGCAGAGAGATCATATTTCCATAAAATCTAGCAGTCAGGCCCCATTCCACCTGGAGGGCTTGCTAACAGAGAGGCCCTGTTTCCATGGCAATCTAGCAGGAGGACCTACCTGTGGGGTTGGCCACCAGCTAATTCTCACACCAAGGGGAGGCCAATAGAAAGGCTCTATCCACCCAATATTTGCCAAAACAGTAACCTATGCTCTGATGAAAGCCTTCAGGAAATCTCTAGGCCACAGAACAAAAAGCCTAGATTACAAAAATATTGTCACAGGCAGAAAAATGAGCAAAAAACCCAAATGAACTAGACTATAGAAAGTCTATATGCTAACAGAAAAGATCAAGGCATAAATTTAACGGAGGACATTACGGCTACACCTAAGGCCTCAAAGAAAAATATAATTTGGTCTAAATCCCAAAAAGCATTTCTGGAAGAGATTTTAAAAGATTTTAAGAAGTAGAAGAAAAGTTAGGAAAAGAAATAAGAATAATACAAAAGAATCATGTAAAAAGAGACAATAAGAGAAGAAAGATATACAAAAATTTACAGAAAAAATATAATTGGCCAAGTGGGAAAAATTCAAAAATCCATTGAATAAAAATGCTCTTTAAAAATTAGAATTTAGCAAGTATAAGCTAATGACTCCATGAAAAAATCAAAATATGCTAAAACAAAATTTAAAAGGTTATAAAATAGAAGAAAAGAGTATTTTTTTTTCATTGGAAAAACAACTGACCTAGAAATTAGATTCAGGAACAATAATATAAGAATTATTTGACTACCTGAAAGTTTAATAAAAACAAAAGAAAAACAAAGCTTGAAGATCCTTCCAGAAATTATCAAAGAAAACTGGCCTAATATGTTAGAGTTAAAGGGTAAAATAGGAATTGAAAGAACCCACTAAGCACTGCCTGAAAGAGATCACAAATCAAGGAGAAAATACTAGAAGTTATTCAAAACTATTCAAATATCACAGAGCTACAGTTAGAATCAAACGGGATTTGGCCACTTCCACAATAACCACAGCAAGATGCAGAGCAAAGGAGCAGAGAGAAGCTAGGGCATTGCCTAAAGTCTCCTAAGTTTCTATCAGAATAAATATTAGATCAAGGATCTGAATGGATTTTGGAATGACAGAACCACAGACTTTCAGGGTGAAAATTTTCCACCTTCCAGCTTAAGATTTCTTGGTAGGACTTCAATGAAGGTCTGTCTGAAGTGGGCAGGAGGGACAGCTACCCGGCACAGGCATGGAATCTAGTGAGAAGTTCTTAGTCAAAGTACAAAGAAGTCCATCCATTATGCCTTTGAAGTTCAATGACTTAGCAGGTCAACTAAATGTAAGACCTCCAACTTAAGCATCAAAGACAAATTATGACTCTCCAAACCCCCGTATAATTGACAGGACTAGGCTAGGTTAACAGACCCAAGTGGCAAAGCAGGAAGTGCTGCTTGGTCCCATCATGAAAAATCGGTGAGAAGTCCCTGTATCCCTAAAAGGAAGCTTGGGACATTTTCAATACTCGGAGTAGAACTTAATTTTTAAAAATAAGCAAAAAAGCAAAAAGAACACTGATCATAGGAAGCTACTATAGCAACAGGAAAGGTCAAAACAACGAGAAGAGTACAGTAAGGGCAAAATACCTATATGTGAAGTCTCAAAAGAGGATATGAGCTGGTGTCAAGCTCAAAAGGTTCTCTTGGAAGAGCTCAAAAATGATTTTAAAAATCAGAGAAAAGAGATAGAAAAATTGGGAAAAGAAATGAGAGCTATGCAGAAGAATTATGAAAAACAAAAAAAGAAGAAGCCAACAGTTTGGAAAAGGAAATACAGAAATGGAAGAAAACACTCCTTAAAAATAGATTTGGTAAAATAGGAAAAATATAATGAAGAAAACATCTCCTTAAATGTGCAATTAGCAAAGTGAAAAATAAACTTTTAACAAAACAACTCCTTTAAAAGTACAATTGGTCAAATAAAAAAAAAAAAGATATAAAAGTTGACCAAAGGGAAAAAAAATTAAAAATTAGAATTGGACAAATAAAAGTGAGACTCAATAAGACATCAAGAATCAAACAAAATAAAAAATAAATGAAAAAATATGAAATTGTAAAATACCTCATTGGAAAAACAACTGATCTGGAAAGTAGATCCAAGAAACATAATTTAAGAATTATTTGATTGCCTGAACGTCATTATTTAAAAAAGTAATAGAGCTTGGATAGCATTTTTCAAGAAATCAAGGGAAAAATTACCCTAATATTCTAGAAACAAAAGATAAAATAATCAGTGAAAGAATCCACCAGTCTCCTTCTGAAAGAGACCCCAAAATGAAAATTACAAAGAATATTGTCACTAAATTTCAGAATTATCAGATCAAGAAGAAAATACTGCAAGCAGCCAGAAAGAAACAATTTATATATTGAGCAGTTGCAATTAAGAATACCCAGGATTTAGCAGCTTTCAGATTAAAGAACTGGAGGGTCTGCAATATCCAGAAAAATATCCAGTGTTCATGGGTATGCTGAGGTAATATAATAAAAATGACAATACTACCTAAATTAATCTACTTATTCAGTGCTATACCAATCATACTCCCAAGAAATTATTTTATAGATCTAGAAAAAATAATAACAAAGTTCATCTAGAAAAACAAAAGGTCAAGAATTTCAAGGAATTACTGAAAAAAATTGGAAATGAAGGTTGTCTAGCTGTACCAGACCTAAGACTATGCTGTAAAGCAGTGGTTATCAAAATAATTTGGTACTGGCTAAAAAATAGAGGAGTCTATCAGTGGAATAGATTAGGTTCATAGGACAAAATAATCAATGATTACAGTAATCTAGTGTTTGCTAAACCCAGACACCAGCTTTTGGGATAAGAACTCACTATTTGATAAAATCTTCTGGGAAAATTGGAAACTAGTGTGGTAGAAACTAGGCAGTGACCCACACCTAACACCATGTATTAAGGTCAAAATGGGTTTATGATTCAGCTCTAAAGAGTAATATTATAAACAAATTAGAAGGATATAGGGTAGTTTACCTCTCAGATCTGTGGAGAAGGAATGAATTTGTGACCAAAGAATTGGAGATCATTATTGAACACAAAATAGATAATTTTTATTATATTAAGTTAAAAAGCTTTTGTACAAACAAAACTAATGCAGACAAGATTAGAAGGGAAGCAATAAGCTGGGAAACATTTTTATATTCAAAAGTTCTGATAAAGGCCTCATTTCTAAAAGATATAGAGAATTGACTTAAATTTATAAGAATTCAAGTCATTCTTCAATTGATAAATGGTCAAAGGATATGAACAAACAATTTTTGGATTAAGAAATTTAAACAATTTGTAGTCATATGAAAAAATTCTCCAGATCACTATACATACCTGTCAGATTGGCTGAGATGACAGGAAAAAATAATGATGAATTTTGGGGGGAATGTGGGAAAAATGTCTGGGACACTGATACATTGTTGGTGGAGCTGTAAATAGATCCAACCATTCTGGAGAGCAATTTGGAACTATGTCCAAACGGTTATTAAACTGTGCATACCCTTTGACCCAGCAATCTTTTTACTGGCATTATATTCCAAAGAGATCTTAAATGAGGGAAAGGGACCTACATGTCCAGAAATGTTTGTAGCAGTCCTTTTTGTAGTGGCAAGAAACTGGAAACTGAGTGGATGCCCATCAATTGGAGAATGGCTGAATAAATTATGGTATATGTATGTTATGAAATATTCTTGTTCTATAAGAAACAATCAAGAGGATGATTTCAGAGAGGTCTGGAGAGACTTACATGAACTGATGCTAAATGAAATGAGCAGAACTAGGAACTCTTTATACATGACAACAAGATTATACAATGATCAATTCTAATGGTTGTGATTCTTTTCAACAATGAGATGATTCAGACATTTCCAATTATCTTGTGATGATGAGAGCCATCTACACCCAGAGAGAGAGAGGCCTGTGGAAAATGAGTGAGCATCATAACATGGCATTTTCACTCTTTTTGTTGTGGTTTGCTTGAATTTTATTTTATTTTTCATTTTTTTTCTTTTTGATCTGATTTTTCTTGTGCAGCAAGAGAATTGTATAAATAAATAAGTGTGTGTGTGTGCCTATATTGGATTTAACATGTATTTTTATCATGTTTATCATATACTGGATTACTTGCTATCTTGGAGCCGGATTGGGGGAAAAGGAGGGGAAAATTGGAACAAAAGGTTTTTCAAGGGTCAATGTGGAAAACTTATCCTTGCCTATGTTTTGAAAACTAAAAACTTCAATAAAAAAGAAACAAATAAAAAAATGAAAAGGGTTATCTTTCCACAATGAAGAGGAAATTAAAGCAATAATTAGGAGCTATTTTGTACATTTCTATGCTAGTAAATCTGACAATTAAATGAAATAGAGAAAATTTACAAAAATATGATTGCTTATGTTAACAGAAGAGGAAATAAATTATATAAATAGTTTCATTTTAGAAAAAGTAATTGAACAAGTCATCAGTGAATTCTTTAGAAAAAATCTCCAGGACCAGATGGATTTAACAAATGAATTTTACCAAACATTCAAAAAAAATTAATTCCTAAACTATATAAACTATTGGAAAAGTAGGTGAAGAAGGAGTCTGGCCAAATTCCATTTATGACATAAATATGGCATTGACACCTAAACCAGGAAGAATCAGAACAAAGAAATAAAATCACAGACCAATATCCCTAATTGAGTATGATACAAAAATTTTAAATAAAGATATCATAACAGATTTCAAATTACAGCAATTTATCTCCAAAATAAATTACTATGATCAAATGGGATTTTTACTAGGATTGTAGGATTGGTTCAATATAAAGAAAACTATTAGCATAACTGACCAAAGCAATAGCAAAACCAATGGAAGTCCAATGATTATCTCAAAAAATACAGAAAAAGCTTTTTATAAAATATTGTATTCATTCCTATTAAAAACAACAGAGAACATAAACATAAATGGAACTTATCTTAACATGATAACTGATACTTATCTAAACCCATCAGCAAGCATTTATTATATTAGGAAAAAGTTTCCCACCAAACTCAACAGTGAAGCATAGATATCCATTATCATCTCTATTATTTATATTATACTAAAAATATTAGCTATAGAAATAAGAGAAGAAAAAGAAATTTAAGGAAGTACAATAGCAGATGAAGAAACAACTATTAGTCTTTGCAGATGATAGAATGCTATACTTAGAAAACTACTTGAAACTATGAATAATTTTAGCAAAGTTGTAAGTTACAATATATACCTGCTTAATTCATCAGTGTTTATGTTTATTACAAAATCCAATAGCAAGAAATAAATTAATTTAAAATTACTTTAGCTAATATAAAATACCACCTGCTAAGACAAATACAAGAAGTACATGAACAGAACTTTAAAATACTTTTCATATACATAAAGTTAGAGCTTAACAATTGGAAAAATAATAATTGCTGATGTGTAGACTGAGCCAATATAATAAAAATAACTCTACATAAATCTATTTAGTGCCATGCAAATTAAACTTATCTAAAATTATTTTATAGTTCTAGAAAAAATACATTTGAAAGAACAAAAGCTCAAGGATATCAAGGTAATCAATGACAAAAAAATGTGAAAGAAGGTGGTCTAACTGTATGAGATCTCAGACTTTATTATGAAAGAGTAATTATCAACATAATCTGCTACTGGCTAAGAAAGAGAGTGATGGATCAGTGGAATTAAAGGGCAGTAAATAACTACAAACCCAAATATTTTGGAACAAAACCTCAATATTTGCAAAAAACAAAAGAAAAAAACTTCTGGGAAAACTGTAAAACAATGTGGCAGAAACTGTATAAAATAAAATATGAAACCATATAACAAAATAATGTTAAAATGGGTACATAATCTACACAAAAAGGGTGAAACCACAAACAAATTAAGAGCACAGAATAGATTATGTCAGATTTATTGGTACGGGAAGAATTTCAGACCAAAGCATTACAAAATATAAAATAGATCATTTGATTATATAAAATTCGAAACTTTTATACAAAGACAACCAAAGTTATAAAGAATAAAAACTGGGGGGGGAAAAATTGCAACAAGTATTGTTATGCTGAAACAGATGTGTGAAAAAACCTAACAGAAATTTGATGTGGAGATTTATTGAAATGTGTAGCTGCAAGGGAGAAAGGTCCCAAATTCCAGCAGGTCTTAATGGAGGGAGAGTCTAGCCTATAAGATCAAAAAACCAAGAGGAGTAGGGTTCTTATCACCATAAGCAATACTTCTACAGTAGCAAAAAGCCATCCATTAATTCCTTATCTGGGGATTACCAGAATGTCCTTAGGCCTCAAGCTGCCCAAGATGTTCCATGGAGTTAATAAAGGTAGGGGCTGACTGAAAACTACTCCTAGAGACCTAAGAGAAGGGGGAGCTTTCTGCAATTTCCCTGTTATGGAGCCACCAGGGTGTGCCTGCAAAGGAGATTGAACACAGGATGCTGATTTTGTGCTTATCCCTTGTGCAGAAGAGGTGCATAAGGGGTAGAGACCTATCAGAAGTTTTTGCATGGGACCAAGAGGATATTTCCTGTTGTTCTTGAGGACAGGTGGGTTGTCATATGGGCTATGGTGAAATAGCAGTTTTCCTTTTGGGCCCCAGAGCTTTCTAAGCTTCCAGGATTAGGCAAGGGTTGATTTAGATGTTGGGCTGGTACTTCAGTATACCTGTTAAAGTTCTCATTTCTTAAATATATAGAGAACTGACTCAAATTTATTAAAAAAAAAAAAAGTTATCCCCAAGTGATAATATATGACAGGTTTCTTTTGAAGAAATTAAAAGATATTTATAGTCATACTTTTAAAAAGCTCTAAATCACTATTGATTAACAGAATGTAAATTAAAACAACTATAAGGTAGCATTTCACATGTATCAGATTGGCTAATATAACAAAAAAGATGGAAAATGTTGGACATTGAAGAAGAGGTAGGAAAAGTGGGACATCAATGCACTGCTGGTGGAATTGTGAACTATCAACGATTCTGGAGAGTATGATTAAAGCACTATAAAACTGTTTATACTCTTTTGTATAGCAATATCACTGTTAAATCCATATCTAAAGACATCCTCCCAAAAAGGAAAAAAGGAGTTATTTGTACAATAATATTTGTAGCAAATTCTTTGTGTTGACTGAGAAATCAAAGGGATGCCCATCAATTGGAAAATAGCCAAAAATTCTGTAGTTTATGATTGCAGTGTAATATTATTGTGCTGTGAGACATGACAAGCAGAATGATTTCAGGAAAACTTGGAAGGAGTTACATGAACTGATATATAGTGAAGTGAACAGAACCAAGAAAACCTTGCACTGAGTAATAGCAATATTAGTCAATAAAGAATTGTGAATAATTTAGCAATACAATAGTCCAAGATAATCCTAAAGGACTAAGGTTGAAGTATACTATTGGCCTCCAGAGAAAGAAGTGATATTTTTTTTGTATACAGAATGAAACATACTATTTTTCTTTTTTTTTTCATTTTTTCTTTTATTCAAATATTCTTGTACAAAATAACTAATATGGAAATGTTTTATATAATTGCACATGCATAACTCTATCTGACTACATACTGTTTCAGAGAGAGAAGGATGGAATTTGGAATTCAAAACTTTAAATATATATTTTTTAAATCCTCAAAATTCAAAGGTAATCCTTTTAGGTCTGCAGAGTATAAGCAGCTTTGGAAAACTGACAATTTTTTGTTTTGTTTTGTTTTGTTTGGGCAACAATCCGTGAAGGATACCTTGGTAGATGTAGTTGTCAACAGATTTCACCTGAGCAGATTTTAAATAAATCTCTGAAGAGGGAGAAATGCATGGGAACTAAATTTATAAATGTAATTTTCTCCTCATTCATCTTTGGTGGTAATTTAACTTGATAGCCAGGATGCTTGGGATTTTGCAATTTGTTTACCATAGTCTTTTTGAATGGTTTCCATTGTTCTTTTTGTAAGGGATAATAAAGGTTGAGAGATAGATAGATACCTTAGGTTCCTACCCAGTTGAAGTAAAAAAGGCTCAACCATTTACCGGATTCTGAGATCTGTGACTTTCTGGGCTTGATTTCTCTCTTAGATAAAGAGAGAGGCTCTCTCTCTTTTTCTCCTTTTCTTCCTCTGTCTTTTCTCTGTTTTTTTCTTGAATCTGTCTCTCCCTTTCTCCTTTCTTCCTCCCTTTTCTTTTTCCTTGCCTCTTCCCATGCCCCTCTTCCCCTTCTTCACTTTCTCCTTTTCTACTGTCTCCTCTCCCTATCCACTTTCTCCTCTTTCTCTCCCTCATGTCTATGTCCTTTCAGTTTCATTTTTTCCTTCTCCCCCTCCTCCCTGCCTATAGTAGGAAATGAGGTACTTTCCTTAGTCTAGATGGAATAGATTTTTCAGGTTTGAAGATTTGTTGAAAAGTCCTCTGAGGCTCTGTTTGTTACTACCAAAGCCAATTCAGACCTCAGTCACTGCCACAGAAAAAACAAAAAGAACTTTTCCTGTTTGTGATTCAGTGTGACAGCTGTTTAGCATTCGCCTAAGGCTGTTTGGTTGTGAATGGGAGTCACTACACGGAACATTCTGTTTTCTTTGTCACTCCAGAAACAAGTCCATTAGCTTGTGGACATAGAAGCCCAATATTATGCACCCCAAACAATAAGCTATCTCCCCAGGTTTTCCACCTGTGAGTTCTAATTAAAGGTATTGCCTTTGTTTGTACTGAACACCCAATTAGGCTTTTTAAATCATTTATGGCTAAGTATTATGGCTGAAATTGATCATTGGAAATGGTCCTTGTTGAGTCAGATCCTGACAGCCCTGGGATTTAATTTAGATCCGTTTGGACATGAACCATATCAGAGGACCTTGTGGGCTTTCCCAGAGGGAGCCTTCTTACCTAAAACAAACAAACAAAAGGCAATTAATTATTTCTCAGAGCTGTGGATAATTTCTGGAAATGAGCTTTGTTCATTCAAGCAGTAGAATCATCTTGGCTCCTTTTTTCAGAATATTGCAGGCGCTTTCAATATTTGAAGCTGGAATAAGCTTTCTTGTTGAAGATAACTAAGCAACAAATCTGGTCCCAAAGAGATGGACTTTGCAAGGTTTTATGATGGGTGCAACATTGCCCTGCATATAGCTCTAATAGTAAACACAAGCTTTCTGAGGTATCACATGTTTCCTTGTCTATGGAAAAACTGATGGAGATAGAAATGAGCTCCTTTAGACAGAAGACAAGAAGGAAAGCTTAGTTCAAATTCAATATTTATGCAAATTAAGAACAAGTGCACAATAATTTCCCTAATCAGCCAGACCCTCAAAAATAGACAGTCTTATTCCTTTTGGGCTATGATAAAATTTTTTGGTATTTAAACAATTTTGGGGCTCACTCTAGAACCTCAACTCATTCTTTGTTATTTAAGTTTCACAACAAAAATCAAATATTTTCTTCTCTGTCTTTTCTTGATTGGTTCAAATCTTTTCAGGATTTGGGGAAGAGTATGACTTCCACCACCCACTGCAGCCTTTGTTTTTTCTCTTTCAACCATAATGGATGAAAAATTAGAATAATTAGCCTAAACAGTCACTGGAAAATGTACAGCTAAATAGTACAAACTAATTCTGAAAGCTGGAAACTCTTATGAGAAACCCATTACTGTAATTGGCTTTCGTGCAACAAATGCAATAAGTTCCTCAGGGTTTTCCAGAGGCATGAAATAAATTGAATATAAACTAGATTACCATTCCTTCAAGTACTTTGAACTAGACTGTGCATTCCAATACTTCTAAGAGAACTGCCATCATTATGCACCCTCCATCCCCACTGCATGTCTAATTGATTTGTTTTCTTATTAGAACACAGTAAACAAGCCCATGGAAAGCATCAGAGAGAGTTAACTAAAGCTAAGCATCCCATATTAATAAAGATTTAATTTTGCAGGGAATATAATATCACATTTGCTTCCCTCGCTTGTTAATGCTTGCCAGAAAGTATCAGTACCTTAACCTTTGAGATTAAGTTAAACCACTTAGTTTTTAATATATTGTACATGTTATAGCTTAATTCTCTGTTCCAATGCACAAATTGTCCCTTAACCCTGGAATACTTTCTTTTTTTTTCTTCTGGAGTCACTAGCACCTTTGAAGATTCAATTAGCTTCTTATACAAAAAGTCTTTCCTAATTATCCCAATTAATTTTGTGATTATTTTGCCTTTTTAAAAAATTAACTGATATGTGTAATATTGTTTCTCCCTAGTAGAATGTAAACTTCTTGAGGGAAGGAACTATTTTGCTCTTGTCTTTGTTATTTACATGGCTTAATAAATATTTTAAAATTGAATTGAATTACTTCCAGTTGCTCATACTCTCCCAAAAGAAATCAGCTGAAATTGGCTCTCATGTGAATTGCTCCTCCATTAGTTAAAGAGATGTACATTTTAGTCCAATTATAGAGGCCAGTAATGTTCAGCAGGAGTGCCATAGCATAGACAATAGCTTTGTAGTTTCTGCCCTTGATTAGTAATACTATTTGAATTAAATAAGATTAATCAGATTAATTTCCTTTTTCTTTGAATCCAAGGAGGCAGAAATGATCATTTATCCTTCATTTCATTTCTTACTTAAAATAACCATTTTTCAGATACTTCATGTATGAATTACTCTTGAGCATACCAATTCCTGCCAGTGTTTTTGATTCCTTATTCAGACTGAATCAGTCTGAAATTTGCCCAAAGTTTTTGGGCTTTGTGAATAAGCTTTCTCTATAGTAATTAATCATTTCAAGTCTAATTTTTCTATTCTACAGTTACTGACTTCAAAATGTGTGCTGTTTTAAGAGTAGAGACTTGAATCCCTACCCTAATTACTATAACCAATTACTATAATCAATCAACAAAGATGACGAGAAAGGAAAAATGGGTTTTTAATCAATAAAATATTTTTGTTCTTTAAGTGGACCATTGATATCAGGAGGGTAAAGACTTGCAGGTGAATTGGGCTTAAGTGACACAAAGCTATACAAAATAATCACCCTCTCTCTCTCCTATTGTTGGGATCCAGTAAAAGATGATAATTGCTGATGGCCTAGGATGCAGTGGGAGACATGGGCCTTTTTGACCTAAGTCTCAAACAGGTCTCAGTTTGTCTGAAGAAATACCCAGACAGTAATTGAAAACTAGGTAAGATTTAGGGGAAAAAGATAATTTGGTTTGCCTTCATAAAGAACTCAATCAGGGTTGGAGTCAAGATATCAGAGAAAAAAGAATGACTTGCCTGAACTCTCCCAAAAACCTCGCAGAACACAAAGAGTTGCTACAAATATTATTGTACAAATAACTCCTTTTTCCTTTTTATAAAACAATTCCTGGAGCAACAGAACCTACAAAAGGATGGAGCAAAATAATTTTCGAGGCAAAGACGATTTAGAAAATTGGCAGGAAAGGTCTATCCCACTAGAGCAGAGCACATTCCAGTGCTGGCCATACCAGCATAACCTCAGCCCCAGTCCTAACTCTGGCAAACTGTGAGCTGGCCTTGGAAGCCACACATTCAGCAGTGACAATTCCTGGATCTCTCAGTCCCTGGATAGATAGAAAAGGGGATGAAGAAATGGTGAGAAGGATATTCTGAGGCAGGATCATGTTGCTTTGCCCATATTCAGATTTGGGTCATAGTTCTGGTTATTAATTTGAGGGGGAGAAGGGACACTAGCACACTAAAACTTGTGGCTGCAGGGGAGGGAGTATCCTTTTCACAATTCAAGAAAAGAAAAGAGTGCTTTTAATCACTAATAAATCAGAACACAGGTCAGAAGAGTAGCAAACATGTCTCTTTAGATCACATCACCTTGGAAGAAAGGAAAACTCATATGTCCCTAGAAGTATCTCTGAAAATAGTTGCACAAAACCTCTGAAACTTGAGAGAGCTCTGTGAGCAGAACCCACTTTAACAAAGAGTTAAAAGTCAAAAACAATAGCCTGGGAAAATGAGCAAATAACAGAAAAAAAAATCTGACATTGGAAAGTTAATATAGTAAAAAGGAAGATCAAAACACACACTCAGAAAAACAAGTCAAATCTCTTGTATTCAAAGTCTCCAAGAAAAATATGAATTGGTCTTAGTCTGTGAAACAACTCAAACCACTTTTAAAAATCAATAAGGGATTTGGAGGAAAAATTGGGAAGAGAAACAAGAAACTGCAAGAATCTTATATGAAACTGCCAACAGTTTGGTAAGGGAGACACAAAAAAATTACTGAAGAAAATAATACCCTAAAATAGAATTAGGCCAAAGGATAAAAGAGGTACAAAAAGCCAATGAGGAGAAGAAAACTTTAAAAAGTGGAATTGTCTAAATGAAAAAAGAGGCATAAAAACTCAGTGAAAATGTTAAGACCTTAAAAATTAGAATTGGGCAAATGGAAGCTAAAGAATGACTTTATGAGAAAGTGAGAAACAATGAAAAAGTGAAAAAAAAAAGAAATATCTCATTGAAAAAACAACCACCATGAAAAATAGATCTAGGAGAGATAATTAAAAAATTATTGGATTACCTGAAAATCAAAATAAAAAAGAGCCTAGACTTCAAACTTCAAGACATTATCAAGGAAAACCATTATAATATTCTAGAACCAGAAGGTAAAACAGAAATCAAAGGAATCTACTGGTTACCTCCTGAAAGACACACCAAAAGAAAAATTCCCAGGAATATTATAGTTAAATTTCAGATCACCCAAGTCAAGGAGAAGATATTGCAAGTAGACAGAAAGAAAGAAACAATTCAAGTATTGAGGAACCACAGTCAGGATAACACAAGATTTAGCAGCTTCTATGTTAAAGCATCAAAGAATTTATACTATATTTCAGAGGCCAAAGGAACTAGGATTACAATCAAAAATCACCTACCCAGAAAAACTGAGTATAATCCTTCAGGGGAAAATATTGATATTGAACAACTTGGAGTACTTTCAAATATTTTTGATGAAAAAAAGAGCTGAATTGAAAATTTGACTTTCAAATACAAGACTCAAGAGAAGCATAAAAAGGTAACAGCAAAAAAAATCATAAGGTACTTAATAAGAAACATTTTATATTCCTATATGGAAAGATGATAAGAACTTTCTCACTATTAGGTCATTTGAAAGAAGTATATATAAAGAGAGTTCATGGATTTGAATGGAATATGAAAGAATGATATCTAAAAAAAATAAAATTTAGTGGTAAGAGAGGAATGTATTGGGAGAAAGGGAAAGCAAGAGGTAAAATGGAGTAATTCATCTCACATAAAAGGAAGAAAAAGCTTTTATAGCGGAGAGGGAGGACAAGGTGATGGAGTGAGTGAATCTTACTCTCATCCGAATTGGCTTAAAGAAGGAATAACAGATACACAATTAGGACTAGAAATCTAGTCTAGAAATACTAGAAAGTAGGAGGGGAGAAAGGGGATTAAAAAAGGGGAGGTGATAGAAGGGAAAATTTGAGAAGTGGCTAGTTAGAAGTATAACACTTTCAAGGAGGGACAGGTTTAAAGGAGAGAGAGAATAGAATAAATGGGGAGATATGCTGGAGGGAAATACAGTTAGCAATAACAACAGTGAAAAAAAAATTGAAGCAAATTTCTCTGATAAAAACCTTATTTCTCAATCATACAGAACTGTCAATTTTATAAAAAATAAGATCTACTGCACAATTGCAAAATGATCAAAGGGTATCAACAATTTTCAGATGAAGTACTCAAAGCTACCAATAGCCATATTTTTAAAATGCTCTAACTCACTATTGATTGGAGAAATGCAAATTAAAACAATTTTAAGATACTACTTTAGATACTTAAGATACTACTTAAAATACCTATTACATTAACAAATAGGACAGAAAAGGAAAAAGATGAATGTTAGGTGGAGTGCAGGAAAAATGAGACATTAATGTATAATTGGTGGACTTCTGAACTTATTTAACCATTCTGTTGAACATTTGGAACTATGCCTAAAAGCAACCAAACTACACATTCTTTGACATAGCTATACCTTTACTAGTTCTGTAACCTAAAAGAAATAAAGAAAGAACCTAAATGTACAAAAATATTTATAGTAGCTCTTTTCTGATATCAGAAAATTGGAAATTTGAGGGGATGCCCATCCACTGGGAATGACTGAATAAATTATGGTATGAGATTATGATGGAATATTACTGTGTTATAAGAAACAGGAAGAGATAAGATAAGATGCAAAGTGAAATATCCTGTGTACAAAGTAGCAGCAATATTGTAAGATGGTCATTTGTGAATAACCTAGTTATTCTTAACAATACAGTGATGTAAGACAATTCTGATAGATTTATGTTGAAAAATTCTATCCATCCCCAGAGAAAGAACTGATGGTGTATGACTACAGATTGAAGCATACTATTTGAATTGTTTTTGTTTTTCTTGTGAGTTTTTTTTAAATCTATGTTTTCTTTCACAGGGTGATTAATATGGAAATGTTTTACATGGCTTCACATGTATAATCTATATAGGATTGCTTGCCTTCTTAGTTATGGGGTGGGAGGAACAGAGAGAATTTGGAACTCAAAGTCTGAAAAATTAATGTCAAAATTGTTTTTACATATAATTGGAGAAAAATGAAATACTAAATGAATTTAAAAATAAAAATTAAATTAAATTAAAGCAATAATCAATCTGGGAGGGGAAGACCCTCAGACTTTCTGACCTAGAGAAATAATTTGAGAGGCAGAAAGTACTTGTCAAGAGTACTTTGAAGTAATTGGGCTCTTACATACCTATCAACTGAAGATCAAAAAGAGAAACTGATACCAGAAAATGTATCACATTCTACTTCCTGTCCCTATAGATCCTGTCATTTAAGACTGGATAAATAGTATATGACATATCCAATCAAAAGTTGAGAGACATAGTGAGGACAAATGAGATATACTAAAGACAGATAGTCTTAGTGCTCTACAAAGGAACTAACCCTCAGAGCCTAGGGGAGTTACATTTAAAATGATGTTCATGAGAACTCCATTGAGACAAAAAGACTTTTCATGACCAAAACTTACCTTTTTGCTACATATGTCCTATCATTGTACTCTGAATGTAAGCCCAATCTTTCCCTGGACTCTGTATGAAGTTTGTAGACATAGTGTGCCCAAGTCTTTTAGGAGGATATTTAAATACATCAAATGTTCTTATTATACCATTTTAGGAAATAGACAATTTTAAAAGTTAATTAACTCTGACTAATAGTCAATGAGAAGGACATTAGAGGGGGCTTGTGAAAGAACCTTCCATGTTCCTCCTCAATCCCTGAGAGTGGTAGTAATCAATCTTTAAGGTTGCAGAACACCAACTCCAATGGGAATTGAAGAAGTAGCCCTGGAGTGTGTAATATCCCATTAATAGCAACAATAACAAGTATGTGCTTATACATATATGTCTACATATGTCTACGCATATAAAAACATTTATACCTGGACACATATATGTGTCTATATGTATATACACATACTATACAAACCCATATATAAATACAAATGAAGAAATGGCAACTATGAGGGAAAGTTATTAAATCTGCCACAAGTATAATTGAGATGTAATTGATTTGATAATATACATTATAAATTTCTTCCAAATACTAGTAAGTGTTGGTTTTTATTTTCTTCCTAAATATTTCAGATCAGGAGCCTTTATTTACTTTATCTTCTTCTTCAGGTTGAGCTAAGTAAATAGTATACAATAAAGTCACAATTTAAATTTGGTTTCAGGAATGTGTGCTGTTGACTTTTTTGCTTGCCAAGTGTTAAAGCAAGTAAACAGCAGTGTTTTATTAGAAGGGCTTAAAGCTGAGGAAAGAAGGATCACACACACATAAAGGAAATCAATGAGCCATAGGTAGTCATAACTGTGCTAGTGAAATAAATAAAAATGAGAAGCACTTTATATTCCCTTACCCTTCCCCCATGATGGAATTTAGATAGCCATGCAATTGATAACATCGTTAAAGGGTTGGAACGACACATATATTAAAAATATTTTTTCCTTTGGCCATTTATTACCAAGCACCCTTGGGAAAATAAATCACTAAAAGGGAATCAGTTTTGGAATGGTAGAAGTCAACATCATTATAAATGAATGAATATGTTATCATTTAGCATATCACACTCTCATTTAGTGTGTCTAGAGCCCTTGTTATATTTCAATGTTGGCTTTACTTCAATACAACACTGAAGAGGATCATATTTTCTTTTCTCTCCCCGCCCCCCTTTAACCACTGGGAAATTAAGGCACAGATGTGCTCAAGGTCACATGATGAATCAGTGTGATTTACTAATATGAAATCCCAGAGCCAATAACTCTTGTATTAAAGAATAAAATAAAAAAGAAGCTCCTTCCTAGCTCACTCATCTATCTAATATATCATGGATATGCTCAGTATCTTTTTCCATGATAGACACTCAAACCTTTGATTTTATTATAGAAGTTTAGAGCTAAAATTAACTTTAAAGATTATGTAATATAACCCCCTGGTTTTACAAGGGAGAAAACTAAGATCAGAAAGAGAAGTGACTTTTGTAAATTCATGAAATAAATACCACACATTATAGCTAGAACAAAAACAGATTGTTCAACTGATTTTTTCATCTCACACTGCTTTTTAGGAACCTTTTGATGTCTGGGTAATACTGGTGTTGGGCAGCTACCAGTCTTACCAGCTCAGCTGCTGTCTTCTATATTCTTGTAATTATATTTTGTTTATTTTTATCTTTTCTTCTTTTCTCTTAGATTTTTACAGCACATTGTTTCCTTGACTCTCTGGATCAGTTCATAGTACACTTTTCTTGTTGGCTTTTTTTCCTAAGGCTATTGATGATTCTACACAATTTCTTCATTAGTCTAACTTTGCCAGCTGACGTATTATCTCTCTCTCCAGGAATTTACCATTAAATATTTAAAAGAGTTATTGCAACTTGAATTACTCTTACCTTGCACAGTGGTTTCCTCAAAAAAGGTTTTTAGGAATGGATATCTATTCCAGATAAGATTATCCTACATTTAAGGTACTCATAATATTTGTATGCGTCCAATAACACAGCTCATGTGTTCCCATCAGTGTATTTCTAAGTTTGTGTTTTTTTAGTCAACCAGAGCAGACAATTGGAAGACAAAGCATTTAATGAATTACATAATAATAAGTAACAATAAAACATTTTTTCATAAACTGAATATACCTTTCCACCCCCCCAAAAAAAAATTCAGGAAAAGAATTGGAACTTGTCAGGAATACAGAGCAGTCCACATAGGGTACATCTGTGGTCAAAGGTAATATATGGAGAACCAACTAATATCTCTGGTGATGTCACTGTAATGTTCCCAGTGGACTTTCTCTTTTCTGGGCACTAAGCCTTGATTGTACTCTACTGGTCCTATGCTCACTCACTCATAGTCACTACTGACCTTGGCTTCAGTTTATTTAAGGTTGTATAATCTGTTTCATCTTCTAACTTCTGGCTTCATTTACAATGATTAACTAAAGTACTGACTCTTCTTTATGGAAGCAGAACTGTCATATTTCTCTTTAAAAAGAATCTTTATGCCACAAATATTTTTAAAAATGCAGTGCCCTTATTTATCCAGTATTACATTAGGTGGAAGGGTCTTCCTGCACTTTACTCCCTATGATCTATCTATATGCTTTCTGAATTGTCATAAATTCCAGGATTTAAATAATTTGCAAAATTGTATCCTTCTCTTCAGCTTTATTATATACTTATAATTTTTAAAAATATAGCATATTAATCCCTTCTTTCCTCCAGATCCTTAGATTCATATTTAGTTTTAATTAATCCTTTGTTTTTATTTTCATTTTATTTTGTTTTATGGATTTTTCTGTTTTTTTATTGAAATGTAAGAATTGGATATGGATATTTATATATTTCAATTTAGTCCTATCGTGTCAAGAGTTTTTTTTAAATACTAAAAGATAGAATGAAAACAATCACCACTTGTTTCTAGGAAGTTTTGTACTTTGGTAATTCAATGCATATGCACATTCATCTATATGGGCACTTCTTCTACCAGTATAGCTCATGACTTCTGCATACCTTCCTAGCAGGTGGTATTCTTATTCATGTTCTTCCATTAAATCCCCATACATGATACAGCACTGCAAGCCTTCTACTTTGTCTCTTAGTATTTCATGTACTTGTTCTGGAATATTTGTGTCCTTGTAGAACCATTTTTAACACTCACATGTCATCAATGGATTGCCATCTTCTTGTATCAACAATGCATTCTTCCACTGACTTTATGGTCACTAGTTACTTTGATTTCTCTAAAATGATGGTATCATTATGATGAGCAGTAGGATGTTCAACTTCTTGAATTAGTTTTTCAGCATGTATATCCTAGAAAAGGTACCTCTAATAATCAACTGGCAGGGCTCAGAACAGAAGAAAGAGGTCAGACTGGGATCTAATTATGGAAATTTATAAATCTTCTAAAGATCCAAACTACTCTTGCTGAAAAAAGCCTACCTTTCCACCATCAATATTCTCTCAGTGATGCTAAATGCTTGTGTATCATGGAAAACCATGGGAGTCCCTTAGAAATTTAAAAATTCTTATTTGCTCATGTATTTTATCTCATTACTTAAGATCTGCTCATACTTGCCCTAGTTGTGTACAACAGATAATGTTTTATCATATTGCCTTCTTGATGACAAGTAGTACAGCTCCTTATTAAACATCCTCAATATATCTTTATTTAAAAATTGAATAATTCAGCCACATATCACAATGATACCTGCAAATATGGAATTACATTGTTTCAGAAGACTCAAAGTAGCTAATTTAACAAAAGTCTATTGAAAGATGTATTGAATACAAGAAGACTGAAAGGTATTAAAATTGATGTGCAAGCACTACAAATATTTCTACCAAAAAAAAAAAAGCTTCTACTCTTTTCAGGAAAAAAAGAAACATAGAATAATATAGAGGTAAGAATACCAATCTCAAACTTCAAAGATCTATATTCAACTACCAAGTCTTTACTATATTTTAATGTTTATCAAGTCAAAAATTCTGTGGATCTCAGTTTTTTCATACTTATAATAATGATAATAATTTTAGCAATATATTTTGTAAAGCAAATGTAAATTTCATAGAGTTAATAGGGTACAGTGAACAGAGATCTAGCTTTAGAGCTAATAAGATCTGAGTTCAATACCCATATTCAGTAAATGCTGACTGCTAATCATTTTACTTCTCCAGTCTAAATAAATCTCTTAAACTATAAATTTTGAGGGATGTTTAATCTTCATTGATAGAATTTTCTCATCAGAGAGTTCCCAGTACAATGAAATCCTAGTTCTAGCCCTTATCCTTCTTGATTAGAGATCAGCAAACTATGGCCTTTAGATCAAATCTAGTCAACTGATTGTTTTTATATGGTTCTCAAGCTAAGAACAATTTTTATACTGAAAAATAAAGTTAGTGTTTAAAAAATGTAAAAGTTATTCTTAATTCATAGGCTTTGCAAAACATATGTACCATAGTTTGAAGGTCATATATAGTTTGTTGGCCTCTAATCTAGACAATTATTAAATAGGTATACTATTTCAGGTTGTTATGTAGGATATTTACTTATTTACATCTAATTTTTATTGTTTTCTTTAAGTTTTATATCAACTTTGTTCCCAAGTAATGCCTAGCATAGTCCCTCAGACCTTGGAAAAATGATAGTAGGTGTTTAATAAGTGTTTTGACTGGATATTTCTTTCTCTATTTGTAAATCACATCTCAAAATAAAAATTACAGAAAAAGAGAAAATAAGAAGTTTAGTAAAATCAGTAAAAATAGTCAGTGTGACAGTATATGGATACGCAGTCTCCAAACTTTAGTTTTTCATTTCTCAAATCTCCATTGAAGCCAAGATTGATCATATTAATTGCATAGTACTCTGTATTGTCACTTTATATATTATTTCCTCTTTTTTTCACACTGTATTAGTTCATGTAAATATTTTGCATGCATTTGCAATCTTCAAATGTAGCATTTTTATGGCACTTTAATATTACTTTCATATATAATGATCCATTTATCCCCAAACAATGGGCATCTAATTTGGCTGTTTATATTGAACAATGAAATCTCCCCATATAAACTAATCTCTTGATCTATATCAACCATTTTTTTATTATCTTGGAGTCAGGGATTATCTTTTGCCTCTTTTTGTATCCCCAGAACTTAGCATAGTGTTTGGCAAATAGTAGATACTTGGTGAATATTGATTGAATAAATCGAAATTGACTTCTAGAATGGTTGGACCAATCTATAACACCAACTGATAGCGGTTAATTAGCTTGGTGATTAATTAGCAGTTGATAAGCCCAATCATTAATTTAACTGTTAGTTGTTATTGTTCAGTCATGTCTGACTCTCTGACCCCATTTGAGAATGTCTTGGCAAAAATACTGGAGTGTTTTGTCAATTCCTTTTCTAGCTCATTTTATAGATGGGTAACTAAGGCACACAGGATTAAATCACTTGTCTAGGATCACAAAGTTAATTCATGTCTGACACTGTCTTCCTGATTTCAAACCCAAAACTCTGTCCATTGCAACACTTAGTTTCCCCTGATTACTGGTAGATAAGTCATTATTTATTCTGCTTTCATATAAGCCTGCTTTTAATATTGGCTATTTACATTTTTGTCATTTCTAATAATTTGCTAGGGTCAGGCAAAATTTCAGAGTTGTTTTGATTTACCTTTCTCCTTATGAGAAGTAACATGAGATTATGAATATACAGTTATCTTGAAGCGAAGAAGACCTCTGATAACCATGTTGCCTTTGATAAATAATGGTTGTGACATTAGGGTAAATTACTTAATTTTAGTGCAAAAGTAGCTCTCTAAGTTACAAAGAGCCACATACATGGAGAGTTTCCTTACCTTTCAGATATCTATATATTAATAAAATCATAGGTACAGGCCTTATACCTTTTCTTCTATAGTTTATTATAGAACTTTCCTATGGTTGCTAAGAGTTTGCAATTTTTTTATGTGTTTCTTTTATCTTTTGTCTCTATATTCATTGAAGAATCACTTTCTTTGCTGTTTTTAACTATTATTCATGATAATTTGCTATTTTACTTGTGGATAGTAATATCTTGCATATTAAAACCTCAGAAATTTTGATGAAATTACTTTAAAAATATCTAATTGATACTTTTAAACTCATCTTTTGTAAGATCTTTTCAATTTTTTATATTGAAAATCATTCCTTTCTTAGTCTATCTCTTGTTTGTTTAGGAAATTTCCCTTTAGCTACAGCTGTAAGAAATATCTGATCTCATTCTCTTATAAAGTTATTCATTTATTCATTCGTCTATCAGCATGTCTGTTCATCCATCCACCAATCTATTTGTCTATTTCTATTTATATAATATGACCCTTTATAATCAATTTGAACATCTATTTTGAGGTTATTGTGTTTTATGATCTAAGCTGTTGATTTAGATTTGTTTTATGTCAAACTTCTTTCCTGTTGTCCCAGATGATGTTGCTAAACAGGAATCTTTTCTCTAGGTAACTTTTACTGTTGGATTTATTGAACATTGAGTTATTGATTTTGCCTATTTTTCATGCTTTTTTAATTGTTCTTTTCCACAAATCTTCCTTCCTGTTTTTAAAATCAGTATTCATTAGTTTTGATGAGTATCTGTAATAAAAACTGATTATCTAGAAGTGTTATTCTTCATTTATATATATTTTTAATAATTCTTTCTGAGATTAAATATCTTGGGCCCTTGCCTAAACATTGATTGTTAAATGTTTCTCCCACTGACTGGGGTGAAACTGTGTCCCCTTTAATCTGTAAAATAATCACTGTGAAATTGTGTCCCCTTTGATTTGGGGTCTCCCAGACTACAGAGAGTCTAGGAGAAGGCATACTTTTCCAGACTGGGCCTTTCTAAGGCAAATCACCCCCATCCCCAATTGATCTTTTGGGTAGCTGGAGCCCCATTCAGGAAGTCTTTAAAGTGATTTTCACTCATTTGGAGATCTGGGCCTGATATTGAGTGGCTGAAACTCCAAGATAAGAATCTAGGCCTGAGGGCAGTGACAACATTGAAGGAACCTAATTCGATTGAAACCCCAGATTCAGATCTCTTATAAAAAAGGCAATTTTAAACTCATATCCTTGCAGAAGTCCAGAATAGGATTATGTTTTTGCCAAGGGACTTCTTGGCACAACTGCCTACTAGGACTCTTGCCCATTGTGAAGACATTCTATTCTCAGTGATAACCCTTTTTATTTCTCTGCCAGGATTTCTCTGCTAGGACTTTGCCTCTCAGAAGTCTGTCTTCCTAGCAAAGCTGACTTCTCAGTGCTGATAAAACTTCCTTTTTGCCACTGATATTTCAGGTTCGTGAATTCTTTCATGAAGCACCTGCTCCTCCAACAAAAAGAGGATTCCCACAACTCTCTGCACTGCCATTAGAACAACATCATCACCAGGAAGAAATTCTATATCCAGTGTCTAAGGAGATTTTGTTTCAGTTTTGTCCTTAGTGAAATGAGAGGAAGAATGAATTTCCTGGTGAGATAAAGAAATAATAAACATAGAGAAGGAAAAAATAATCTTAGGCTTTTAATGGAAACAGTTTTAATGATAAATTTCAGACCGAGTAACTCATAATAAGTTAGAGATTGTAGAAACTGATTTGTCCTTTCACAGAAATCTTCCTGTTTGAGATCATCCTGGGAATACTGTCAGTGTTTTCATTATCAAATCATGAATTTGGACTTTTTCCCGTTCCAAATTATTCTAGGAATTAGATGTAGGAGAAATGAAAGGACACTGGACCCATCCAAGAATGTGACTAAGAAGTTTTGGAAATTAAAAAAAAAAAGTTGTCTAAGTTAAGTTTATACAATTTTTCTTCTGTTCCCCCCCCCCAAGTTTCTTATGAGCAACTTAATGTCATAAATTTCTTATTTTCTGACTGCGAAAGCAAAATATCTTGAGAATCATGTTTCCTTTAAAAGTCTGAACTATTTGGGTCTGAGTTTATTTATACCTACAAAAAAAAGATTCAGAAGAGGTAAGGAACATAAAAATTATATAAGCCTTCTTTGATTTGGGGTATCTGTGACATGGTTTTTGAGTTGTCCCTCTTCCCATTCAAAATTGCAGAGCTCCAGCTCTAAATATCATAGCTTCTACATTACTCTATTTATCCTTTTCTGATTTTCCACACTCCATTGCAGTTGAGATTACAAAACTGCAGAAACACTTCCATTTATTATTTGCCCCATATTATGATCAATAGGACAACTGGAATGTTTGGTGGAGCCCAGATCTTAATAAGTCTAAATGCATCCTCACAATAATTGAGATTCACTACTAGGATTCTTCCATCAATCCCACTTAGTACACTAAGTACCTCTGCATAATTAATTTCAAACAAAATACCCACATCTCTATTAAATTCTCATTACTGACAGGCTACATTGATTTTGCATCAGATCCCAAGCTCAGTTTGTTATTGCTTCCTACCTCTAGTAAAGGTAACTTACATTATTGCAAATAAAAGTGTTAAAAAGAATTTCTATGTTAAAACTGAGATTCAGAAGAAGGAAATACATTATTGATGAATCATTCATTTATTTAATATCAGAGTCAGATGCATAAGAAGAAATTCCATTTGAATTAGAATTCAAGGAGTATTATCATCATGATTATCTTAGATCTTAGATCACTCAATAGGCACTTAATAAATCTTGATCACTTAATCTTACTCAATAGGCACTTAATAAATACCTATTGTGTGCCAAGCACGGTGGGAAAAAAAAAAGTGAAATAGTCCTGGTGTCAAGAAGCTTCTATTCTATTGAATAAAACTTGAATTTATTTCTTTGTTCTTTTCATGCTGATTTCTTCTATCTGAATGTGAGATTCTTTACCTGGTTCCTGCTTCCTGACCAAATGGTATTTTTCCTTCTCCCTTTGCAGAGCTTCCAGGTGCTCATGTTTTACAGGCTGTCTTAGTGTCCATTGTCCTTTTATCTGCTTTCCATCATTTTTTAGTAGGCATTCATACTTATCTAATAAAAATGAAAATAGTTCCTCTTTCTGTCCTCAAAAGGATCCATCAGAAATCCAGGGTTGCATTCTTTCACACTGAGTCTCCAGGAAGGACATGTGACTTCTGATAGCCTGCAGATATACTTGACTGGAAGTAAGATATACTTCAGAATCATTCATCTTGAATAGGAGTCTACTGTGCTGTACCACAGCCCTGGTGTGGAATCCCCCTTTAAATAGAGATATAGGCCTGCTACATATCACATAATGGATATGTTCCTTCAATTCCTTTCAATGATAATAAACTAGAGGTGAAGAAATAGATATCCACTCTCTGTTATTTGTTTTGTTGAAAAATAGCTATTTTTATAAGGAAGTACATAACCAGAATGGTAAGTCAGTGGCAAGGAATAGATATGCCAAAAAGTAAATGAAGAAGTTTTTTTTTAATGTGCAGAAAAAAAGAAAAAATTACAGAAAGGGACATAAATAGAGTTGTTTTAATTATACATACATATATGTGTGTATATATATATATATATATATATATATATACATGCATTGGTATCTTCTAGATATACATGCATGCATGCATGACCTCTACATGTACTTGAATGTCTCATTCTTTTTTCCTCATCTTTATTATTTTTAATACTATTACTGCTTACACATAAACACTTCAGGCCCTGTGATGTTAGGTGTAAATGAACTGTATGTTTAGAGAAGACTGGTAGTTCTGGTGTGAAGACTGCTGAGATCTTTTCAGTTTTACCTTTGATGTCCATCTAATTCACCAAGCTCTTATCTGTAGCTCCAAGAAGCTGTAACATGTTCAATAGTCCTGGTAAACCATTTCAGCAAATTGACTAATTCAAGTTACAGTTCACTGAGGGTTTTCAAACCTATTGGCAGTTGAAGCCCTCCAGACATTTGAAAACATCCTCCAGCTAGATGGGTAGAAGAGAAAGGACATGAAATGAAAGCAAGTGTTGTAGAGTACTTAAAGCTTGTGCAGTATCAGATATCAAGGTCATCCACCGTATCCCAAGCCATCACCAGTCATCTTGACGTTGTTTTGCCACTGAACTTTGAGGACTCTGAAAGGGTCAGATCAACAATTTCATACAAGTCTTCCTCACTTAAATCCAATTTATGCATGAGGCGAAAGATATCACTCATATCATTTTTAACCTTTTTGCTCATCTCAAAGTCATGTGGTAATAGGCAAAAGATGAATAAGGCCATTGGGTCATACCTTACTGGACTAAAGCAGCAATGGGATTCAGCAGTCCTCCAGGTGTCTGAGCAGCTTTCTCTAATTACTGCCCTATTCACCTCTGGATTTGAGCAAAAACTAGAAAAATGGCCTGATTTACCCATCCCTGGTTGGCTTACTGTCGCAGGTGGCAACCCTACTTTGTGGTCAAAATCACATACACAAACTATGTGCAAGAATATGTTTTGCAAAGATGAATCCACTCACCATTGGTACGTGGAATGTGCACACACTTATGAACTGCACACTTATGAACTAGACCTAAAAGCTTAGTCCTTGTCATGAAGGAACTCAGCAGGCATTACATCCAAACAGCAGTCCTCAGTGAAACAAGGTTGCAAATGAAAAACAGTTTACCAAAGTCAGAACTGGATACATATTTTTCTGAAGGGTTGCAGTGGGAAGGAGCGGTGAAGATGGTGTAGAATTTCCCCCCAGCTTTTGTCTTTCCTTCTAATCTTAATTACATTTGGTTTTCTTTGTGTAAAACCTTTATATAATATTTTATTTTTCCAAAATACATGCAAAGATAGTTTCCAATATTCAACTTTGCAAAACCTTGTGTTCTAATTTTTTCTTCCTCTTCTTGTCTCCACCCCTCCAAAGAAGCAATCTGATCTTGATTAGATCTTGATGATTACATGTGCAGTTTTTCTAACCATAGTTCCATAATCATCATGTTGCACAAAAAAAGTATGCTCAAAAAGGAAAAAAAAATACAAGAAAACAAAAAACAAACAACAATAATAATAATAACAAAAAGGTTAAAATACTTTTCATTCATCCATATTTAATCTCCATAGTTCTCTCTTTGGATGTGGATAGCATTTTCCATTACAAGTCTATTGGAATTGCTTTGAATCACCTCATTGTTGAAAACAGCCATTACAGTTGCTCATCACATAATCTTGTTACTATGTACAATGTTCTCTTGGCTTTGCTCACTTCACTCAGCAAGTAAATTCACTTATATAAGTCTTTCCAGACTTTTCTGAAATGAGTCTGCTCATCATTTCTTACAGAACCATAATATTCCATAATCTTCATATACCACAACTTATTCAGCCATTCTCCAACTGATGGGCATCCACTCAGTTTCCTGTTCCTTGAATCTGCAAAAAAGGCTGCTACCAACATTTTTGCACATGTGGGTGCTTTTCCCTGTTTTGATCTCTTTGGGATACAGTCCCAGTAGAGACACTGGTGGATCAAAGGTATGGACAGTTTGATAGCCCTTTGGGCGTAGTCCCAAATTGCTTTCTAGAATGATTAGATCATTTCACAACTCCACTAACAATACATTGGTGTCTCAGTTTCCCCACATCCCCTCCAATATTTATCATTATCTTTTTCTGTTATCTTAGTCAATCTAAAAGATATGAAGTTGTACCTCAGAGTTGTCTTAATTTGCATTTCTATAATCAATAGTTATTTAGAACATTTTGTAATGCTGGAGAAACTGAGCAAGACAGAGATTAGAGAACAATTTAATAATTTACTAAATGGAGAGATATACTGGGACCAATGGATCCATGTTTGGTCCCAGGGCTGGACGAGACTATCATCTCAAAGACTTCAGCCCCGAGTATCTGGACAGCAAGAGTTTTTATAGGGTAACAAAGAACAATGACATATGGGGGAGGTACCTGGATGGGGATGACCTAATGGGGGGGAAGCACCTAGGATGACATAATGGGAGGTACTGGAGAGGCTTCTGATATTCTAATGATGTCTAAAATGGATAGACCTTTATCCTGTCAAACATTAAGAAGGAACAATTATAACCTAAAGATATAAAACTTTTATCTCATCAAACATTAAGAGGGAAAGGTTATAACCTGAGGCAGAGTAACTAAATAGGACAATTGGAGAAACTAGGTCAGGACATCAAAAGGGAACTGTGGCACAACAATTTTTCCTATGACTATAAATATCTTTTATTTCTTAATTTGAGAATTGTTCAGATCATTTGAGCATTTATTAATTGAGGAAAGGCTTTATTCTTATAAATTTGAGTCAATTCCGTATATATTTTAAAAATTATGCCTTTGTCAGAAACACTGGATGTAAATTTTTTCCAGCTTTTTGCTTCAGTCCTAATCCTAGCTACATTGGTTTTGTTTGTAAAAATGTTTTAAATTTAACATAATAAAAATGATCCATTTTGCATTTCACAATATTCTCTCATTCTTTATTGGCCAGAAATTTCTCCCTTCTCCACAGATCTGAGAAGTAGACTATGCCTTGTTTTCCTAATTTGCTTAAAGTATCACTCTTCATATATAAATTATGAACCAATTTTGACCTTATCTTGATAAAGGGTGTTTGATGTTGGTCAATGCTTAGTTTCTGCCATACTATTTTTCAGTTTTCCCAGCAATTTTCTCAAATAGTGAGTTCTTCTCCTAAAATCTGGAGGCTTTGGGTTTATTAAACACTACATTGCGAAATATTACTATAGTCATTGGCTATTGTTTCTTGTGACCCTAGCTATTCCACTGACCTTCAATTCTATTTCTTAGCCAGTACCAAATGGTTTTGATGATCATTGCTTTATAATATAGTTTTAGGTCTGGTACAGTTGGCCACATTCCTTTACATTTTATTTTTGTTGGTTCCCTAAATATTCTTTAACTTTTGTTCTTGTAGATGCATTTTGTTATTATTTTTTAGCTCTATAATTTCTTGGCAATTTTATTGGCACAGAGTAAGTAAATTAATTTAGGTAGTATTATCATATTTATTATATTAGCTTAGCCAACCCATGAGCACTTGATTTTCTTCCAATTCTTTAGATCTGATTTTCAAACTTTCCTGATAAAAAGCCCAAGGCTTAACAGAAAATTTTATCTTGAAACACATGACTCAAGAGAAACATAAAAAGTAAATAGAAAAGAAAAAAGAAAAACATTAGTAAGATTAAACTGTTTATATTCCTATACAAGATGATATTTGTAACTCTTGAGAATGTTTATCTCTTTTGGGGCAGTTAGAAGGAATATAAATAAATAAAGGGTGTGGGTCTAATGTGTCTTTGATGTGTTGGTATTCAAAACAAAATAAAACAAACAAACAAACAAACAAAAACAACAATCAGTTCTTTGTTGCTTCTACACATTTTGTCCTAACAATTAACTCCAAGAAAAAACATTCTCTACCAATCACCACACCATCTATACATGGGAATAAATTACAGCAAATGGAGAAATTTTGAATGTTGTGAATAAGTCCACTTATCTTGGCAATATACTTTCCAGGGATGTACAGATAGATGATGAAGTTGATGTACACATTACCTGAAATAGCCCAATATTTGCATATCTTGGAACAAAATATAGGATATAAAAGATATTAGTTTCCTTACCAGATTAAAGGTCTATAGAGTCATTATTCTGACCTAATTGTTGCATGTCTGTGAAACCTGGACACTATATCAGTGTCATGACGTTTCCATTTGAATTGTTTAAGGAAGATTCTGAAAATCACCTCAAACGATAAGATACCAGAAAATGAGGTCCTTTCTTGAGCCAAACTGCCATTCGAACTCTCCTGCAGAAAGCACCACTCTGATGGGCTTGTCATATGGTTCAAATGCCAATTGTATGTTTGCCTAAAAGACTATTTTCCAAAGAACTTCTAAGAACTTACACAGAGGTCAGAAGAAGCAATACAAGTACACTCAGGCTTCTCTGAAAAACATTAGAATCCATTTCATGATATGGGAGACACTGGCAAAGGATAATCCACAATTGTGTGAATGCATCAAATCAGGTGCTTAGACTGTGAGTGAAGCAGAATTGCAATAGGTCAAAAGAAATATGAGCGGCACAAATTTAGACATATCTCCAACTCATATATACATCTGGACTCTGTGCATGTGCACTCAGTTTGCTCACATGCATATATATATATATATATATATATATATATATATATACATACACACACATATATATATATATATCTAAATATATCCATACACATATACCTACATATGTATTTTTTCATCCTCATTTTATCAGAGTGTATGGTAATTGGATTTGGGAATTCCAATCAAGTTCTTTATACAATTTCTCTACTATTTGTTTTCACCAACTGATGTTGGCATATATACTGTAATCATTCCATGATGGTCTTTTTGCAGATACTTACTGTCAATACTGTATTACACATACCATCTGGTTACTCTTGGGCTCATGTTTATGGGGGTAGATTTAAGAAAAAATATGATCCAATTTTAGTAATTTTGCCTTCAGAAGTATAGTTATGAGTTATTTCAAATTTGTGTATCCTTTGATAAAGCAAAATTCTGTAAAAGTGGGTAAGGGTTGGAAATCCCAGCTGTGTTTCAAAAGGTCTCTCTCCTCTCTGTGACTTCCAGGTACCTCTTGAACCCTTAAGTCACACACAAAAGAACATCTGGAAGAAAAACTCAAGATCAACTAGAGGTATTTATGGAAGACATTAATTCTGGCAAATATTATTTAACAGATTTTTTAAAAATCTATTAATTGGAAAATTTTGGGGGCAAGTTAAAAATTACTTGTTAAGCTTCTACTCCTGGAATAAGCACCTGTGATTTAAAAGCAAAAATCAGAATATAGTTGTACACTTCTTCACATGACCATCTAGAAGTCATCTCTCAAGATTGGAGAGAAGGGAATTATAGATTCTGTAGACACACTATTGCCATAGATTAAACACTACTCCTCCTCATTCTCTTTTGAGAGTTCCTCAAGATTCCCTTCCAAGATGATCCTGAAAAAGGCCTTCTGTCTTCCTGTTAGAGGGCTGATCATCCATTAATTTCCTTTCTTCCCAAGCTGGAAAGAACTATAATTCTTTGTGTTAGCCAATACCTTGCTAGAAATAGTTGCATACAAAAGGACCAGATGTCTTATAAATATAAAATTTGAGAGTCTGAAAAAAATCTTTTTGTATCTTCCAAAAGTACCTACATATATGCCCTACTTAAATTAAATGACAAGCTATGCTTTTTAAATATATCAAGGTTATTAAAATGTGTATGATTTGACTCCTCTGGCAATATGCCCACTTAATGATTGGACAAGAATCTCATATTTAGGGAACCTAATAATCAAATTAAAATTTATTAAATCTATATAAACTTTGGGATTATTAGCATTCTCCTTTTGAGGGTCCTTTGTGACTGTGCCTGTAGCATCAGAAAGGGGCCATTCAGAATTTAGGATCATTAGAAAAAATTCCTTTTGTCATGTTTTGCTATGGCCGTAAAGATTTATTTACCAAGTTGATATTCTACTTGTAATGAGACCCTCTGGGATTAGGCTAGTCCTTGGAAAATATACTTGCTGTCTTTGCTGGACTACAAATTTAAGCCTTTCCATTATGGTAGTACATGTCAAAGTTTGAGCTTTTCTAGCACATTTTATAAGAATCTGGGGTCAATTTCATACCATAATGGAGCTTCAGAAAAGGGCATTCAAGAGAAGGTCCTCTAAAAACTCATTGATAATAAAAACTAAACATTAAATTAATTAAAATTAATTAATGAGCTAATTTTAAAATTAATGACAAAAATTTTTGCTACAGTAAAATATCACTCTGGTGTAGTAAGAGTCAGCATGATTTGATTTTAAAGATAGAATGGACTGGTTAATAAAAAGTCTGACTTTGAATCCCAGATCTGCCATTTACAATTTATGCAAATGTGGGCCAGAAACTTCACTGCTCTGAACTTCAGTTTACTCAGCTGAAAAATAAAGGAGACTGACTATAGTGTCTTTTTTTTTTTTTAAGCAAAAACTATTTGTAATATTTAAAAAATACAGTTTGATCTCAAACCTCTTTTACATATGATGCAAAAGTATTTTTGCTATTATACACAAAAAAATCAAACCACCCCAACAACATCCAAATCAATGTACAGTTTCTCTCATAAATTAACTTCTGTGTACGTTTATGTTAGATTCTAAAGTTCTACTCTTGTTCTGTTTCAAATGCAGTTCAGATATCTTTTTTTTAATTTGTTAATTTTCTAGTTTTTAAAAAATGCATTGCCAATTCATTGTTTGCTCTTTCTCTGTTTTATTCAGATAAGATATATATTTTTCCCCTTGATTTACTGTTTTTGCTGCATCAGAGAAGTTTTGATATGTTGTCTAATTATTTTCATTCTCCTTAATGAAATTATCAATTGTATATATGTTAGTTCTTTAATCCACTCATTTTTTATGTTTAGATTGTTTGGTCTCCAATTAGTTTTTAATCTGTGTTTGTGTGCTCCCTTATTGAATATAAATTTTATTGTGTAGTGATTTAAAAAGGATACATTTAATATTTCTGCTCTTTGGAATTTAACTATAAAGTTTTTATGGCCACATATGTGATAAGTTTTTGTAAGGGTATCATTACCATTGTCATATCTATCTTATTAAGATAAGATCTTTAATGTCTTTGCAATCTATTTTTTGGTCAGATTCACTTAATTCTGAGAAGGTTAAAGGACTATTATTATGATGTTATTATATATTTCCATCTGTAATTGATTTAACTTTTCCTTTAAAAATGTAGATGGTATTGCATTTGGGATATATAGGTTTAATATTGATATAACTTAATTTTTATGTTACCTTTTATTATCGTTTCCCTGCTTATCTCTTTAAATTAAATGTATTTTAGCTTTAATTCTGAGATCATGATTGCTACCCATTTTTTTTCAGTTGAAGCACAGTAAATGCTATACAAGTAATTTATTTTACCTCTGTGCATCTCATTTTAAATAATATTTCTTGTAAACAATATATTGTTGGAATATGGTTTTTAATCTAGTTGACTGCCCATTTTTGTTTTATGAATGAATTCATTTATTCACATTCAGAATCATAATTATTAGTTGCTTATTTCCCTCCATCCTTTTTTCCCCTTTCTATTGTTATTCCCATGCTCTCTTTTTATGCTATTTTCCCCACACAGGTTTGATTTACTTCTAGCCGCTACATCCCTAAGCTGTACTCTTTTAAAGAATCCCCCTTTATCATTTTCCTTTATGATTATATACTTTTATCTATTTTCCTTCTAAGAATCTTCCCCTTATTCTCTCTGCTCATCCTCCTACTTCTTGATCCATATACACTTCTAAAAGTCTCTTATTCTGTCCCCTAGCTCTCCTATTCCTGTACAAACTTAGAAGACTTTTATATTCTTCTAGATGTTATTCCCTCTTTAACTCAGTTCCAATGAAAATAAAGTTTCAACACTACCAACCCCCCAATCTCATTTCTACTGTAACAGCTCTTCCATCAATAATTAATGTGTATGTGTATGTATATGATTAATCCATTTTACCTTTAGAACTAGCCCATCATAAACTTCAAGCCTTCTATCTATGTATGCTTTTTCAAATGACTAAAGTTGTTAACATTCTTAAGAGTACAGATAACATTTTCTCATATGAGATATCAACAATTTGAAGATATTTAGTCCTTTATAATTGCTCTTTCTTACTTACCTTATGTATCTTCTGGATCTTATATGTCAAATTTTTCAGTGACGTCTGGTCTTTTTGTCACAAATTCCTGAAAGTCTTTCAATTCATTAAATATTCCTTTTTAATTTATGATTATACTCAACTTTGATTATTAAGTTATCCTTGGTTGCAAACCCAGTTTTTTTGCTCTGAAATGTAATGTTCTAAGCCCTACAGTCTTTTATTGTATTGTCATCCTGACTATAGCTCCATAGTATTTAAATTTTTTTTTTCTTACATCTTTTCTTATTCATAACCAGGAGGGAGTATACCATTTTTGATTAATCCTAAAAAGGAGTTTAGCTTGGATCTACAATATGAATAAGGTAAATATAACCTGGAGTATTTGACATCATAACTGTGCTTTCTGATTGGATACACTGAAGGTGGGGTTATTTCCACCTGGGAATGGGGCTGTAATCAAAAGTCCACTTTGAACAAAAAGCCCACTTAAGGCTAAGATGATCATAGCAATGTTTTTCCCACTTTGCCTCAGGGAGTAGATTCCATGTTGTATACAGTAATTCCCACTTTATGTTAAAAGTCATCTAGTTACTTAGGACCTCATCACTATAAGTATATATTTAGGCTTCTTTTTAAAAATCACAACTTTAAGGTAGTCTAATAATTCTTATATTATTTCTCCTCAATATGTTCTCCAGGTCAGTGGTTTTTCTAATGAAATGTTTCACATTCTCTGTTTTTTTTTCATCATTTTGATTTTGTTTTATTATTTCTTGGTGTGTTGTTACATCTTTAGCTTTTTGACCAGTGTTAGTATTTTAAGAATTATTTTCTTAACTAAGTTTTTGGATCTTTTTTTTCACCAGTTGTCACCACATTTATTTTCATGATTTTTTAAAAAAAAATTTCCTTGGATTGCTATTATATTTTAAAATTATTATTTTTATTAAGATTTCTTGACCTCTTCTTTGATTTTAATACACTTTTTAAGTATTTGCAAGAACTCTTTTTGGACTTGTGATCAGAGATCTTTGGAATAGGAATAGCTTTTTAAACTTTATTTTGTTTTTCTGAATATGAGACCAGATCTTCTCTTTCCACACAGTAGTAATCATTATCTAGTTTTATAATGTGTACATGGGGATGATGCTTCAGACTTCAAATTTTTCATATTGTTGTTTTCTAAGCACTATCTGGGACCTATTCTTGGGCCATCCTCTTTATTTCCAAGCCATAGTTAGGGTTGCCAGACACATTGTCACAGCAAATGCTCTTGCTCCCTGAGGTCTCTCCATGTCTATAAACTTCAGTTCTTCCTTTTGCCCTAGAACCAAAACAGGGACTCCACTATCCTACAGGTGCTTATAGCCATCAGAGTTCTCTCTGTTACTCCATTCACCAGACATGTGATTGTGTCTGTAACCTGTGTGATCAGCACACCTGAACCCAATGTCCAGTGACTGTGGAGGATTCTTCAATCTTCCCCTTCTCAGCTGTCTGACCCCCATTCTGTCTATGAGGTAAAAATTTCAGGAGTCAAGACTGCTACAGAATAGGTTCATTATTATTCTAGAGGGTCAAGGCAGCACATATTTTGTGTACTTTATTAAGGAAACTATTCAATGACTCGAGACATAAGAACATTTACATACTTTTCAAGTATCCAAGGAACTATCTTATATAAAGGGGATAAAATAGAAAGCCACTAGTAACTTAGAGACTTGAGAATTAATTGGTTGGTTGTTTTCCATCATTCTCAAAGAAGGCTACTGTGTTAGAATCAAGTCAGTTTGTTCAATTGCGGCTGATCAGATCAACATGAGCTTGGAATGCTCTGCCACAGGTCAGACACATACAGTTCCTATGAACATTTAGGATGGACTCTAACTCTGTGCATCTCATGTTTCTACTGAGCTAAATCAAGTCTGATTTGTTCATAGAGCATGGCACCTTCTCTGTTGAGGGCATGTCATGCTGGATGGTCTTTTGCCAATGCTTTCCACGTCACACAATCAATTCAAAAATTCTTAAGAAAGACCTTGAGCATGTTCTTGTACCTCTTTTTCTGATCACCTTGTGAGCACTTGTCATGTGTGAGTTCTCCATAAAATAATTTTCTTGACAAGCATATTTTTAGCATTTGAACAATGTGGCCAACCCAACAGAGTTGTGTTCTGTGCAGTGGGGTTGGAAAGCTTGGCAGTTTGCTTCAAGAAAGGACCTCAATGTCTTATGTTGCCAGGTGATTTTCAGAATTTTCCTAAGACAATTCAAAGGAAAGCAATTCCATATCCTTGCATGGATCTGGCAGATTTCCAGGTCTCACAGTCATACAACAATGAATTCAGTAAATGGCTCTGTAGACCTTCAGTTTGGAAGTCAGTTTAATATCTCCACATTTTCCTTTGGAGCCTCCAAAACACTGAGCTAGCTCTAGCATTCAAAGCTTCACCATGTGCTGTAACTGATGGTTCCATATTTGGATGGTATGGTGCTGGCTGATGGAGTGACTGGATTTTCTTGGTGTTAATTATTAGGTCAAAATTAGCACAAGAAGCAGAGTATGGAACCACACTTCAGAAATTTAAGAATTAATGCTACTCTTAAGGAATCTGTATATACATATTGAGTATTTTACTCTGTTTTGAGCCTTGGTAAGACAAAAGATCCTGCCCTCTACATTACACTACAATTGGTGAGACAAAATTAAGACATAAGAAAGAATTGGAGAACAAGATTAAAACATTGTAGTGTAAAGAAACAGCAAGATATGCATAACAGATTTGCAATTTCATATACAATCATCTTTTTTGCTATTATACCATGTTATACAAAGGTTTGTTTTAAGTTAAGTTGAGAATAAAATGAAAAACCAAAAATGTGCTGAACCCGGATTTAAGAATTTTAGGATTCAAATCCTGCCTTCAAGTCACTTATCTTCTTAATCTCAATTTATGCTTCTATAGAACAGAGATGACATGTAATTCTTAACTCACAAGGTTGTAGTATGATTGCAGATGATAATATATATATATATATATAAATAAGTACTTTATGAACCTAAATTGCTATAGAAATATCTGTTATGTAGCCATTAATTTGTTTGGCATAGATTCTAAACATTCCGGGAGTTCGATTTTCTATTTCTTTCTGTTATCTCAAAGGTTATCTAAAAAAGCATTTCTGAAAAATGACAATCAAGTTCTTTGTTTAGACACTTTCAGTGAGAGGAGACTCATTATTTCATGTGGTAACCATTTTAGTTTATTTACTACTAGAATTATTAGGAAGTTCTTTCAAAAAAAAAAAAAGTGTTTTTCCAAGTAAGTCCTATCCACTGATCAAAATGCTATCTTCGAGAAAATTAGAAAATAATTTTAATCCCTATTGCCTATGAGATTCCTTCAAATATTTTGAGGGAAAAGAAGAAATAGTTCTAGTTTGAATTTGTCAAGGTAGATTTCATAGAAAGTTGAGGATTTAAGCCAAGCTTTTGGGCAGGCAGAGAGAAGGTGACGAAGCATTCTAAAAATTGAGAGATAACTTTAAAAAAAAGTAAAATAAGATGCAAATTTAAGGCAATGGGGAGATATCTCTCTTAAGGCCACAATCTCTTTCCTCCTCCAAAAATAGTTTTTGGCTTTTCATGATTGTGTGCATTTAGAGTATTTGCATGTCCCATCTACTTCAAGGTATGCTTTCCAATTAACATAAAGGTGAAATACTTTGAGGGAGGTTGGTAATTGGCAAATGGAAGGAAAGATGGCTATGTTTCCATGGTGAAAGCAAAAAAGTATATTTTACACCTGATTAGAAATTAATGCTATGAAAATGTTCCCATAACATGTCCTTTAAAAAGAATTCTACATGAATGAGAATTTAATTTCTAATAGCTTCACGGGCCATTTAGATGAAATCCTCATGTTTGTGACATAGAAAATGTGCCGAATGAACAATTTCTACTTAATTCCTCTGAGGGAGGAGGAATGCAATAATGAAGCTCCCAACCAGATCTCCTTTCTGAAAAGGAAAGCTGACTTATCTCTTGCCTTCACTGGCCTCATTTATTCCATTACTATGAAATACGGTATGACATGTTTTGTAGTCATTCCTTTGGAAACAAATGGTAATTATGAAGTGAAGCTTGGTAATATTACTGCATTATTAAGTCTGAAGTAATTAAATAGATAATTGGACTCTATATTATAGCTATTAAATAAGGGAAAAAAAACAACCTTTTACTAAGGAGAGTTATCATTGATGTCAAAAAATGGTGGTGAGAAAGTCAGAGCTGGAGAGGAGATATTTTACTTATGGAGAAATTTTCATCTCTGCTTCTCATTCTTATCTTCTGTCTTTCCTATCCAAAATTCCTAGCTTCCTTTTGGCATTAAAAAGGTGTATGGTAGCAAGGCAATTCAGCAAATATTTATCAAGTACTTACTCTGTGGCGGTCCTGAGTTTGATTTTGTGTCTTACTATTAACTCTCTTAAGTGTCCTTTTTAAAAGTCCATTAGTTTTAGAGGTGCAGTTTCTCCATCTGTAAACTGACACTGGATAGCATATGGAGATATGATCCACATAGGAAAAACTGGATTCAAATTGTACCTCTAAAATACTATGTAGACCTGAGCAAATCACTTAATATTTCTGTCTCACAGAACTTTCTAAAATTATAAATTGCAGAATAGTTGTTAATCTTAATGAGTAGGAGTTATCCTTTTAGAAATTTCTTTTGGTTATTGTTGTTGTTGAGGAGGAAGAATAGTAAAAAGAGGAGTAGTTGTTTCAGTCATGTTCTACTTTCCATGACCTCATATAAGGTTTTCTTAGCAAAGATACTGGAGTGGTTTGACATTTTCTTCAGTTCATTTTACTGATGAGAAAACGAGGCAAAAAAGATTAAGTGATTTGTCCAGGGTAACATAAATAAAAAGTGTAGAAAATGAGTTTGAGCTCAGAAAATGAGTCTTCTTGACTCTGCTCACAACTCTAGACATTTTGCCACCTAGTTGCTTAATAGTAGTATGGTTTCATTATTCAATCCCTATTCAAGTTCCTCAATAGTAGTGTAGTAAAAATAAGTTTTTGAAGGATATACTGGTGGGGTACAAGATCTGGACAAATATAAACATCAATAAAATAATGTAGATATATGAAAATACTTTGTACAAGTTTAAAGTGCTTTTTAGATATAAATGGTTATAATATAGCACTCTAGCCAGTCAGAAATAGGAAATTAAATCTAAGAAAGAATAGTTGAAATATGCGAGAAAGCCAATATATGTTCTCATAAATGAACCATAAATGGACAAAAAAAGCAGTTTTCTTTTTAGATAAAAAATAATCAGAGAACAAAATCTAGGCCTAATTTTTTGAAATTGTCTCAAAAATTCTCATATAAAAATGCCATATTAGTGTGCTATAAAGAATGATGAATATGAAGAATTTGGGAAAAAAGACATAAGAAGCTTTGCTTAAATCAATGGAGAATAAAGGCATAAGAGTATATATGCAATATACATTAATGTCTACCAAAAACATTGAATTAATAGTTCATAATTCACTAAATATAAGAAGATTCAATGTTAAAATTACAGGACATCTCTTTCTTATATGTTAGTTATCAATCAGTTCTTCTCAGATGATGAAGTTTGAGGGATTTGTTTGGGTGTAGTTTGGGAAGTATCTAGTATCATCAGATAAAGTGTATCAAGAAAATTTAAATTATATTTTAACTCATTTCAGTCTTTGTTTTGAAATTTAAAAGCTCTTTTCTTCTTTCTATTTTTTGCTAATTGGATACTTTTAATCTATTATTTTTAATGAGATTTTGGTGTGCTAGATTTTAAATGTGCTATATTTTGATTTTGCATTATTTTTTGTTTCCAAATACAGCCCTATAATAACTTCTTTTGAAATATTTAATTTTCCTCAAACCTTAGCTTTATATGTTAAAGTTTGTGTAGCATTTAAGAAATTATATTTTATATGACTAATAAATACATTGGGATGTCTGAGTATGATTCAAAATATGATTTCTAAATAAATTATTTGGTTTCTAAAATAATTTTTCATCTGCTTTTTATCAGTAATTTTTAGGAGAGTCATCGCCTCTAATGGGGAGAGAGAGAGAGAAAAAAAAAAGAAAGTCCTTTCTTTTCTTTTTTTTTTTTGTTTTTTTTGTTTTTGATTATATTGTCTTTTTGATTCTTCACCTTTCATCAGCTTCTTCCCATATTTCTTGGTATTAGGAACTTTATTTTAAAAGAACTAGTCCATATTGTTTTTAATAATCCAATATCCTCTAGAAAAAGGAAATATTGGGGAGTGGGAGTAATATCAAGTTTTGGTATATAATGTTTCAGATGATTTTTCAAACCATTTTTTGGGACTATTATCCTCTCCCTTTATGAAACTTTAACCGACCAAGTCAGAGCAAGAAAATATGACATCTTACAACATAATACAACAACAGAAAGAACAATTATGTTGTAGGCATTTTGTCCCAGCATTTACTATCTGTATGATCTTGAACATAATGGTCAACCTTAACCTTTCAAATGCATGGTTTGTATTAGATTCTATCTAAGGTCACATTCAGCTACAATTCTCTGATGAATTAAATAACAAGTATTTATTAAGACTTTGCCTTGTGTTGAACATTTTCCTAGGGGCTGTGTGGATTATCTAGAAATATAAAATATGGCCAGTACTTTCAAGGATCTTGGGATCTAGATAGGAATATAATACTAACACTTGAAGAACAAAATTATAAAATCAAGTGCCACACGGTTAATATTATGTGGTAAATATTATAATGCCTTAGAAAGGAGAAATTAATGTAGCCTCTAGAATCAGGGAAGGTTTTGTGTCAGTAGTAGACCATAAGATGGTTCCAAAAATGGGTAATATTTGGGGAAGCAGAAGGAGCATGATGGGGAAAAGCAAGGAGGTAGGAATGTATATCAAGTATAAGGAAGAGAGAAGTAGCAAAGAAAGACTGCTCTGTCTGAAGCTGAAATTTTGCCTTGACTAAAGATAGTTCTCCTCCCATACCTCGTCATAAGGTCATGACACTGATTTCTCAAAGGATATGCCCAGGAAACCTGAAATCTGACCAATCCTACCCAATTAATTAAAATCTGACTTCAGATATTAACTGGCTTTGTGATCTTGGGAACTAAAGTCACTTAACTTGTTTGCCCCAATTTCTTCATTTTTAAAATGCTAGAGAAGAAAATGGCAAACTTCCCCAATATCTCTTTCAAGAAACCTCCCAATGGGATCATGAAGAGTTAAACACAACTGGATAGCTACTGAACAATAACCAAACTGGAAAGGTTTCATTCACAGATTCAAAGATATGATGAATGTGTTTACCACTTATATAACAGGCATCTTGAGAGAGAAACAGGAGAAAGCTTGTGCTAGACAAGACCACCTTGACTATTAACTCCTCACCAACCCTGATGGAGGACATCAAAATTATGAGCTTTAAGAATAACAATGTTTCTAGCCTGTTACCTGCTTCCGAGGGAGTTACATCTGTAGCTACTCTAGACTTAGTAAATTAAGTTCTTACCACCAACATTTTTGGCATTGTCAAAGTATTCATTATCATGATATTCTTTTATTACTTCTTTTATCAATATCAAACTGATATTCTTTTATCAATGGAAAAGGTATTGAAGAAAAAGCATTGTAGTCCACTTACTACAGTATCATAAGGACTGTGTCACCTTTCCATCTCCCATTAATAGAAACTGTCAATATATGTTTCCTTCTCAATTAAAATATGAGCTCCTTTAGAGTAGGGTCTATCTTATTTTTCTGTTTGTACGTATACAGAAAAGTGCTGAGCTGCACATAGGAAGGACTTAGATGTTTTATTCATTCATTCCATTGTATCAGGACTAGCCAAACTAAATCCTAGAGGCTCATCATTAGATTTGAGTGTTAGGTGATTGTTGATTTTTTTCTTGACAAATCAACTCTTGAAAAATATTCATTAAAAAACAACAGGACTGATATCTATATTAGAGAAGATAATAGCTGCACAGATATCATCAAAGCATCATATGCTGTTAGGTAGATATGTTGGACATGATTATACTGATATCTCTTCTTCCATGATTCATTTTATTATGTATATGCTAAAGTCTAAGGTTACCACATGCAATGTACAAATCTTACACTTAAAGCAA
The DNA here is from genome assembly GCF_902635505.1 of Sarcophilus harrisii. Taxonomy (NCBI): domain Eukaryota; kingdom Metazoa; phylum Chordata; class Mammalia; order Dasyuromorphia; family Dasyuridae; genus Sarcophilus; species Sarcophilus harrisii. The sequence goes on from NC_045427.1 coordinate 599,323,443, forward strand.
ATTTTCTCCTCCTCCTCCTTCTTCTTCTTCTTCTTCTTCTTCTTCTTCTTCTTCTTCTTCTTCTTCTTCTTCTTCTTCTTCTTCTTCTTCTTCTTCTTCTTCCTCTTCTTCTTCTTCTTCTTCTTCTTCTTCTTCTTCTTCTTCTTCTTCTTCTTCTTCTTCTTCTTCTTCTTCTTCTTCTTCTTCTTCTTCTTCTTCTTCTTCTTCTTCTTCTTCTTCTTCTTCTTCTTCTTCTTCTTCTTCTTCTTCTTCTTCTTCTTCTTCCTCCTCCTCCTTCTCCACCTCCTCCTTCTTTTCCTCCTCCTCCTCCTCCCCCTCCTTTTTTTTTTTTCTGCTGAGGCAATTGAGGTTAAATGACTTCCCCAGAGTCACACAGCTAGGAAATGTTAAGTATCTTAGATCACATTTGAACTCAGATCCTCCTCACTTCAAGGCTGGTGCTCTTTCCACTGCACTACCTAGCTGCCCTAAATTTTCTCATTCTTTTGATCATAGCTGTTTCATCTGTTTTGTATCCATATATGTTAAATTACAACTCATTATGTGCTTGTCCAGAGGGATACAGTTTATTTTGGAATGTTTAATCTTGTTGAGCTGGTATTCTGTTTTAAAATTTGTTTATATAGTACCTAAGAGAATTCGTTTGCATGTGAATACTTAATAAATGGTGCTTGATAGTGAAATGTGATAGAAAACATGATTTGGGCTTATATGTAAGGTATACTCGCAAATAATCTAACGTTTTTCCATCTCCTTTAAAACATTCTCTCTAATTTGAAATTTGAGGCAAATAATGTTTTTAATATTCCCCCCTCACAAATTCAAATTTATTCTTCTTTTATCTTGAATTTTGCAGCTGAAAATTTATGTCAGTATGTTAGTTGCAAAGAACTGCATAAAAATTGGAAAATGATTAGGATTTTTAAAATACAAGCAACAAATCTGTTTATGTCATTAAGAAGAACTAAATTTTTTTCTATTTTCTTTGTGAATGTTATGAAGACCCCAGCCAGTCTCCCATTCTGGTCATCCACAAAATAATCTTATGAGTACTATTTGAAGACCAAAGTATGGTATTTAAGAGAGGAGTCAAGAGATCCCCTAATTGTATTCATGTTTTCCAACCAATGCATATCCCCCCACTTAATATGCTTTTTCTGCTGCATTTGTAAGCATGCATATAAATCAGTGTGGGTTTTTTATACACCACATACCAAATTCACAGCAAACTCATGCATATCTGTTTTATAGAACCTATGTGACTTGACTGCAGAGAACATTTTTGATTAATCAAACTTAAGATTTTAATAAAGAAACAGCAGGTGGGCTAAAAGAAAAATTAAAACTCCCAATCGTTTCAGAGTAATAAAGTCGTAAATATAAAAGTGCTGAAAATATCTCATTTGCATTTTTGAATAACATTGTTCTTTAGTACAGATGGGATGCTTTGGTGGCCAGTAGAGCACAGGTCCCTATCTCCATTGCAATTCTTTTTCTTTTCTTTTCTTTTTTTTTTCTTTTTTTTCCTTTAGTTACATGGTCATTGTCAAGCATTCATAGCACAATAGAGCAGGAATGAGATAATATTTGATTGTTGTATGTTTTCCAGCTATGACACTTTGGACCTAATTGGTATACCATAACATCACCTCTCCATTTATTTGTATATGTTTTGCTACTTCAAAAAACTTAGAATTTCAATTGTGTATATTCCTTTCCATGTGAGCAAAATCATAGAATCACAGAATTTCAGTTGGAAAGGACCATCATCATACCTGTAAAATGGTATCTACAACATTCCTGACCGGTGGGAATTAAACTTTAGATTGAAGCTCTCATGAGGGACATTGTACTTGGAGACAAAGAGAATTAAAAGATTTTGTGAAGTTTCAATAGCAGTCATTGAATCTACTCTTTCCCTTCAGTGAGGAGCTAACTTTTGAAAAAAAAGCACTAGAAATCCTTGCCTGGGATGAGGTAGTGAATAATCAAAATCCTTCAATAATTCTAATTAATATTCAATCTCAAGTCTATGTCCAAGGCTACAAGGCATCCAAAGTGTCAAGTTTGTGGATATTCCTCTAATGACGGATTCAAATATTGTTGAAAGTTTAGTTTTAACTGTTTTATTGTTTATATTTCTTAGTTAAGTCATTGAAGAAATGGTCATTGAAGCTAAGGAAAATGAATAATGTATTGTACAGAACTTCTAAGTCTGAAATAGTTTGTGTATTATCTGCAAAAGAAATGTTTGGGTTTTGGAGAGGTCACAGTTGAGTTGCAAAGTCACATTTTGATTTCATTAACTAATTTTTGGACTATATGTGTGATTTAATAAATATAAGGAACTTTCAGTATGGAAATTCCCCCTACCAAGAAAAATTAGCTTCAATTCATAAATTTGAGTTGAGTCAATGAGAGTTGGCTATGACACTATGAAGTTGAATTACTTGCTTAGAGTTTCAGAACTAGTATGTATCAGAGGCAAGATTTGAATGCAGGACTTCTAACTCTCAGATTGGTTCTCCATCCACTATGCCTTACCATAATTCAGGTATTTTCTTTTGTATTATTTATTGCTTTTATCTTAGCATTACACATTTCAGGGTTTTCTTGGCAAACAAACAAATAAACAAACAAAAAAAAATCCAAAAAACAAAAGCAAACATAAATCCTTAAACTGCTGTAGTTTGTCATTCCCTTCTCCACTTGTTTTACAGATGAGAAACTAAGACATATAAGGTTAAGTGACTTGCCCAGAGTCACACAAGTAGTTAGCATCCAAGGCCATATTTATACTCAGATCCTCCTAACTCTAGGAACTGTACTCTAGATTCTGTGCCATCTAGATGTCCCAGAGATGAGAGCTAATCCTAATTGAATGATTCCATAATAAGCCAAACAAGTAATCCTGTAAAACCAAAGAGAAAATTGGGGAAGAAAAAGCAATTCTTTATTTGAAAATTAGAATTTGACACATCCCTGACACTACTGTTCAGTGAGATGGAAGTCCAAAGTTACCAAGAAAAATTCAGGAAATGGTGCAACCTCTAATAGTTCTTGGTAAACAAGATTAAAATAATAGTATGGTGGCTATCAATGTCATCTCTATATGAATATTATTATTATTACTATTGTTAATAATGAATCAAGAAACTTTTGGATTTTATCAAATGCTTTTCCTGCATTTATTGAGATAATCACATGATTTTTGTTAATTTGGTTATTGATATAATTGATTATGCTAATAGCTTACCTAATATTGAACCAGTCCTGCATTTCTGGTATAAATCCTACTTGATCATAGTGTATTATCCTGGGGATGACTTTCTATAAAGAAACTTTTGAGAGACAATGCAGCATAATATAGAACCTACTAAATCCTAGGCTCAAGTCCTTTGTTTTAGATATACTGGCTTTGTTCCTATGAATGAGTCCCTTAACCTTTCTGTGTTCCAGGAGACTCTTAAGATTAAATTAGAGAGGAAAGAACAATTGGCAAACTTAGAGACAATTCCCTACCCTTACAGAATAAGATCCAGACTAATATTTTAAGGCACTTACTGCCAACAGAGGCAAGACATTTAACTTAAAAATAATTCCGAAGTACAAAAGAACAGAGAATTGGAGCAAGGTAGGTTGGTGTAGTGGTTGCATAGCAACATGACCAAGAACTGAGTCTTCCTCTCCAACCTAGTCCTTATCCAGAGATCCCAAGGGCTCTTTGCATTGAAATGTAAGGCAGACATCATCACTGCTTTGCAGTGCAGCCTCTGAGTTTTTAACCAAAGGTTGTATGAAGGAGATTTAGAGATGATGTAAAGAGACAAGTAAGCCCAGGGGAAAGTAAAATCGACCTAAATGGATGGCTAAAAGACACTAGAGTTCAGCATACTAGCAGTTCTGATTGAGAATGAGGTCTGAGCTTCTAAATGGTGGTTGGGGGAGGAAGACGGTAACCCAAAGCTTATATACAAGCAGGATTCTTCAACTTTGCAACTTTATTTATAAAGTTTTCTCTCTGTCTCATTTATCTGAGTGAGGGCCTAGGGGTCCTCAAACTTTTTAAATAGGGGGCCAGTTCACTGTCCCTCAGACTGTTCGAAGGCTGGACTATATTAAAAACAAAAACTTTGTTTTGTGGGCCTTTAAATAAAGAAACTTCATAGCCCTGGGTGAGGGGGATAATCGTCCTCAGCTGCCGCATCTGGCCCGCTGGCCGTAGTTTGAGAACTCCCTGTAAGCCTCTATCTGTATCCTTCAAGATCTAATTCAGATCTCACTCTCCATAAAGTGTTCCTTACAGTATCAGCTCAAAGTTAAGTCCTAGGGTACAATAGAGAGGATACTGACTTTTGTCAGAAAATATGAGAGTTCATATCCCACCTTCTCTTCATGAAGTAATTTATATCACCGCTCCAAAAGTTCTTAGGAATTCTCCGTGGTAGTTCTGTGGTCAAACCTTCTGAGCTATTATTATACGTATTTTATAGTTGAGGAAGCCGTGACAAACAAAGATTAGGTGACTTGCACGGGGTTATACTCTTAGTCAGTATGTAAGGCTATATTTGGACTCAGGTATTCTTGACCTTAGGCCCAGCACATTATCCATGGTGTCAGCTAGCTTCTTTGCTTACTTTTTTTTTTTTTTTTTTTTACCATGTTGATAGTTTTTTCAGTAAAGAAAAGGAATGGGATGTGAGAAATGTTATTAAGGTAGAAAGAATAAGACATAGCAAATGATTGATTATGTGGAGTAGTGGAGAGAAAAATCAAGAAGTCAAAGACTATAACAAGATTATCAACTTGAGACATCATAAAAATGATATTGCCTTCAATAGAAATAGGGATGTTTTTTGGGGGGGAATAATGAGTTCAGTTTTAGACAAAGTCAGGATGATGACATCTCTGGCATATCCTGTTTGAAATATTCAAAAAGCATTTGTTTATTTGAGACTGAAACTGAGAGAAACTAGGATTGAGTGGTCAGAATTATGAGTCATCTGCCTAGACATTATATTTAAACCCATGGGAACTGATTAGTCAACATAGTTATGAAATTTCCTGTGGTCATTTTTTTTCTTCCTTCCTTCCTTCCTTCCTTCCTTCCTTCCTTCCTTCCTTCCTTCCTTCCTTCCTTCCTTCTTTCCTTCCTTCCCTCCCTCCCTCCCTTCCTTTTTCTTCCTTCCCTCTCTCCCTCCCTCCTTCCCTCCTTTCTTCCTTCCCTTTCTCCTTCTCTCCCTCCCTCCCTCCCTTCTCTTCCTCCTTTCTTCTTTCTTTCTTTCTTTCTTTCTTTCTTTCTTTCTTTCTTTCTTTCTTTCTTTCTTTCTTTCTTTCTTTCTTTCTTTCTTCTTTCTTCCTTTCTTCCTTTTTCCTTACCTAGCCTTAATAACTGAATGGTTATTGCCTCAGTCAAACTAAGACTTGTTCAAGATCTTATCTTAAAAAGGCCAAGTTGTCCCGCTGCATCCAAAGCTATCTTTAATCATGTTGTTTTATATATTGCCATTAAACATAGATCTATATTATGTGCACACTAAAAATATACTATGTATACATATATGTGTACATATGGTATATATACACACACACATATATGCTTTATTTGTGAAGCTGTAACCACTAAAATGTGGGTCCTTGAGGGCAATAAAGAATCATTCTTAATTTTTTTTAAGTGTTCACTGAGTTTTAAGGATACAGGAGATGCTATCTTATCTGTCCTTCCTCCTGTTAGCACTGTACCAGTTAATTTGTCTTTGTTTCAGTAACTTCAAGATGACTGATTTTTATACTCAAGAAATTCTGGATCTCAGTAGATACCCTGCCACTCACTGCTCTCATATATGAAGCTTTGCTCTCTTCTTTCATCTGCTATAAAACAATTCATTTCTTGCACTTCACATTCAGATGGCTATGCAAAGAAAGTGCATTTCAGGTTTTATTTTTGACTAATAAAAACTTTGGACAACTTGAACTGTTAACCAATCATAGAGCAATATAATTCTATAATTCTTGGAGCTTTCACAAAGCTCATGATTGCTCAACAATTCTGTACCTTAAAGAAAAAAAAAATTGCTGCCATTGTATTGTTTCTCCTCCCCAGCCACCTTTAAACATTTCAGCTTTCCTGTCATTTGAGTTTATTTGGGATCCTCTATTTCTCTAATGTACCATGATATCTCTACTAGTTACTGTATGTCTCAAAATATGTAGGATAATGACAACTATACAATGCCTCTTTCTCACTCTGCCAAGCACAAACACGTAACGTTTATATTACAGTTTGTTTCTAAAATGGCAGAAAGTAGAAATGAGAAATCTGATGCTTATTATAGTTTGAACAAAAATATCATTATTTTAGTCCTACACTATTCTTTGGTTTCTTCTAAGGATTAATATTATAAAAGAAGGGTAGAGTGTGTATTAAAAATTAAAATTAAAATTCTATTTCAGGAATTGGAAAGGAGGGAAATATCATTCTTGAAGCCTTAGATACATTGAGAAATTATTCTTAAACAGTGCTTTCCTGTTTTAAGATATTAAGATATGTTTTAAGATATTTAAGATATTAAGATTATTTTTTGGAAATAACAACAATTCTCATAATGCCATGATTTTATTTTTGTTATTTTAGGTAAATATGGTTCTCTCCACAACCTTAGTCCTTTAAAAAGAAAAAAAATATATATCAGTCTTAGTGCTTAAAAAAAAACACTGTGGTTTGAGCTGTTTTGTTACTCTAAAGAAAACTCCCTAACCACCAACTTATTCTCTGTGGAACTTATTCTCTCCCTAAGTCAGCCAACATCAAGTTTAAACATTCACTTTTTATTTACTTTGAGTCAGTTCTTCCTTAGTTTAATTCTCAGTTCAATTACTTAATATCTGAATCTGGTGAGCTCTTTTAATCTTGCTAAGCATCAATTTCCCAATCTACAAAAGAGGTATAACAACTTTACTAAATACTTCACAAGGTTGTCATGACAATCAGACAATGAACAAAAATACTTTGTAATTGAGAAAAAATTATACAAATATGTGTTATCATCATCATCACTAATATCACCACTCCCCTAATTTCTCTCCAACTTTAACTCTGTACTTCTTTTGTTTTGCTTGATCTAGTTATATAAGTTTCTTCCTGTCAGGAATGCTAGGCAATTTGAACTATACTGACCTTTATTTAGTTTTATAGATTCACATATACCTTAAAAGATCTTTTTCCTTTGTCCCTAAACCCAACCTAAATCAATCCAGAGCTCCCAACTCAGCTTTTTCCAAAGCAATTTAATCAACCATTCACTATGATCGTTATCTTTATTGATGCACTTCTCATAGCAAGAGATGGGAGTCAAAGTTTAGGACTCTGATGTCTTCTCTTTGGATAAGCCTTATCCATCTGGGGAAAGAAAAAGCTAATGATTTGAATGATCAGCTAGACTCATTTATTTTTTATTTTCCTGTATAGAAAGTGGTATGGGTGTGTGTGTGTGTGTGTGTGTGTGTGTGTGTGTGTGTGTGTGTGTGTTTGTGTGCTGGCAGGAGAAGGGAGCCCAAATAAATTAGAGCCCATAGGAAAAGTAATTGCAAATTTGCAAAGAGAAAAATTCAAGTGTGAAGTGATGTGCATTAGAGCTTAACAAGTCCCTCTCTCAAGCCCCTGAGCCTGGGTGGGAGCTTTCATGCAGATCTAGAAAATAATTAAGAATCTTAAGTCCTGTTATTCATGTGTCCCTGAATTTGATGGCTGTGTACATCTAAGAAAATGCAATATTTATGTGGAATGTAAAATGTCAGTGGGTTCATGCACAATTGCATTGGGGATTTCTTTAATTACTACAGTAGGTTGTTTTTTTTTTTTTTGCTGAAATTTTAGTTAAAATGACAATTATATTATATATTGAACTGCATCATACTGCTTCAGATGTACTCAAATCTGACTAAAACCTCCTGCTATCCTCTTTATTTACCTTTAAAGGTCACAGCTCTAAACAGATTTGCTTCTAGACTTCAAGGAGACAGAGAGGGATCTGGGTAGCAAATAAACTATTTACCTTATCCATCACTTTTTTTCTACTGAAATAACCAGAAATGATCACAGGGATTACAGAGTTCTCCATTGATTCTATAATCTAAGCTGCATTTGAAAAAACCCATTAAACATTGATTAGTCGAAGTTGAATAAACCTGATAGATTACTTAGACCATAAAGGTCATGATATACAGCTTTTGAATTGTCCTAAAAGAACATCAAATTCAACATTATTATTTTGCAAATAAGGTAAATGAGATTTAATGAGGTAAAACAACTTTCCAAGATAATAACTGACAAATATGGAATTTGAACTCAAGTCTTGTGACTCTAAGTTAAATAAGTACTTTTGATATCATACATTACTATCCCCATCCATTTCTTTTTTTTTTTAAGTTTTTTATTTTCAAAACATATGCACAGATAATTTTTCAACATTGACCCTTGCATAGCCTTGTGTTTCAGATTTTCTTCTTCCTCCCATCCCCTCCCAAGCTGGTAAGTAATGCAATATATGTTATACATTTTAAAATATATGTTAAATCCAATATGTCTAAACATATTTATAAAATTCCCTTGCTGCACAAGAAAAATCGGATCATCCATTTCAAAAGCATTGTTGCTAAAGTCAGATTCTGGAAAAACAAAACAACTATAAGATTTATTTTAATTAATATAGAGAAATGGACAATACCAGAAGTTCTTAAAGAAAAGGAACAGGAGAGCAGATACTGGCTAAGATAATAAAGTAGCTTTAGGCCTTCCCTTGTTCCCTGCACTGTGGAAAACTTGCCCAGCATTAATACTAACTTCGCCTGGTAAGTTTTCAAGACTCAAGGTCTGTGACAATCTTGTTTACAAAGTTAAAATTTTTGAACATGGAACATCATCCATGACCCCTGCACCTGGTGGGCTGGGCAACTGCAAACTATTTTTCTGTTCCTTGATATTAATTGTCCATATAACAACTAACTCAGCCTATGACATCTGACCCAGAAAATGGTATAAATATGGGACTTTTTGTATAACTTGTTACTGGTTTTTTAAGGACTACATCTACCTTTCTGTTTGTATTAAGATCTGCCTTGACTCATAAAGAATATTATAAATAAATTAGGAGAACATAGGATAATTTACCTCTCAGACCTGTGGAGGAAGAAGGAATTTGTGACCAAAGAAGAAATAGAGTTCATTATTCATCACAAAATAGATAATTTTTGTTATATTAAGTTAAAAAGTTTTTGTAAAACAAAACTAATGCAAACAAGATTAGAAGGGAAGGAATCAATTAGGAAAACATTTTTACATTCAAAGGTTCTGATAAAGACCTCATTCAATATATATATATATATATATATATAAATGTGAGTCAATTCTATATTGGATATATATCCAATATAGAATTGACTCACATTTATAAGAAATCAAGCCATTCTCCAATTGATAAATGGTCAAAGGATATATACAGACAATTTTCAGATGATGAAATTGAAACTATTTCTAGTCATATGAAAAGATGCTCCAAATCACTATTGATCAAAGTAATGCAAATTAAGACAACACTGAGATACCACTACACATCTTTCAGATTGGCTAAGATGACAGGAAAAGATAATGACGATGCTGGAGGCGATGTGGGATAACTGGCACATTGTTAGTGGAACAGTGAATGGATCCAACCATTCTGGAGAGCAGTTTGGAACTATGCTCAAAAAGTTATCAAACTGTGTGCACAACCTTTGCTCCAGCAGTGTTTGTATTAGGCCTATATCCCAAAGAGATACTGAAGAAGGGAAAGGGACCCATTTGTGGCAGCCCTCTTTGTAGTGGCTAGAACCTGGAAACTAAGTGGATGCCCATCAGTTGGAAAATGGCTGAATAAGTGATGGTATATGAATGTTATGGAATAGTATTGTTCTATAAGAAATGATCAACAGGATGATTTCAGAAAGGCCTGGGGAGACTTAAATGCTAAGTGAAAGGAACAGAACCAGGAGATCATTGTATACAACAACAAGATTATACAATGATCAGTTCTGATGGACGTGATTCTTTTCAACAATGAGATGATTCAAACTAGTTCCAAAGAGAATCAGCTACATCCAGAAAGAGAACTTTGGGAAATGAGCGTGGACCACAATATAGCATTTTCACTTTTTCTGTTATTGTTTGCTTGCATTTTTGTTTTCCTTCTCAGGTTTTTTCCTTTCTTTCCAGATTTGCCTTTTTTTGTGCAGCAAGATAACTGTATAAATATGTACACATATATTGGATTAAACATATACTTTAACATATTTAACATGTATTGGACTATCTGATATCTAGGGGAGGGGGTTGGGGTAAGGAGGGGAAAATTGGAACAAAAGGTTTTGCAAGGGTCAATGTTGAAAAATTACCCATCCATATGTTTTGTAAATAAAAAACTATTTTAAACAATCTGCCTTGACTGAGAATATACTTGCTCTCTGAAATTTTCCCAAATGACTGACTGATTCTGACCAATCTGCATCATACCCAATTCTATATCAGAAATCTAGGGCAGACTGAGTTGGTTGAGTTTAGGTATAGTGGACAAAGGTAAAGAATGGCTTGTATTGGTTAAGGAACTAGGCTTTGTATTGGTTAAGAAGCAAGTTCAGAACCAAACAACAGTTGTGTCACTGACCACAGAACTGAGGTCAGGTCTCAGTTCTAGACCCCAGTCTAGGTCTGAAGTCTGCAGCAAAACAATCAGTACAAACATCACAGACCAGTACTCTGTCACTGATCTTGCAGAATTTTTTAGATAGCTGACAGTGGCTTAGTCCAGGGCTTCTTATACTTTTTTCAATCATAACCTCTTTTTGCCTGAGAAATTTTTACATGGCTCAATACATATAGATACATAAATAGGTGTACAAATTAAGTTATTAAATTATGATCATAAATCATAATTTTATGATCTCCCACACAATGTTATGAGGCTCCATATGAGGTCATGACTCAGTTTAAGAAACTGGGATTAGTCTAGCAGCAATCTGTATTTAAGGCTTCTTAAACTTTTCCCACTTGTGACCACTTTTCATCTGAGAAATTTTTATGTGTCCCTGGGTATATAGGTATATAAAATAGATATAAAAACCAAACATTCACTGATAATAAATAATAATTTTTTACTTCCATATTCAGTTACATGACCCCACATGGAACACAACTCATGGTTTAAGAAGATTTGGTCTGTTTGAAATTCACAGAGAAGCAAGCCCACAGCCATATTGCTAAGAGCCAAACCTAGGTCAGCATGTTGTAAGTCCAAGAAAGGCCAAATCGGACTTTACCCTGGATAAAATTGCTTTAGAAGCAGGGAAAGTTCACAGGTCTTCAACCTGAGCTAATTCTATGATTCTGGAATAACACAATACTACTCCATAGCACCAAGAAAGCAACAGCAGAGCACGTAAATTCTATCCAGTATTTCCTCATGAAGTGGGCTGAGTCTGACACCAACAATGTTTGAAGTTAGAAAGTAGATTGGATGAATAAGCAATGACAACATCAAATATCAAATCATATAGAAATGATAGAAATCCAACACACACACACATACACACACACACACACACACACACACAACCACACAGACACCACACAAAACAAGAGAAAATATCAACAAGTAAAGCCTTAAAATAAAATATAACTTGAACAGAGGTTCAACTAAAATTCTTGTAAAAGATAATGACTTTTTACAAGATGAAACAATATAAAAGATTTCTAAAATAGAGATTTGATTCAAATTTATAAGAATTTAAGCCATTCTCCAACTGATAAATGGTTAAAGGGTATGAACAGACAATTTTCAGATGAAGAAATTAAAATCATTTTTAGCCATATGAAAAAGTACTCTAAATCATTATTGACCAGAGAAATGCAAATTAAGACAACTCTGAGATACCATTACACACTTGTTAGATCGCCCAAGGTAATAGGAAAAGATGATGAATTTTGGAGGCAATGTGGAAAAGCTGGGACACTAATACATTGTTGGTGGAACTGTGAATGGATCCAACCATTCTGGAGAGCAGTTTGGAATTATGCTCAAAAAGTTATCAAACTCTGTACACCCTTTGATCCATCAGTGTTTCTATTGGGCCTATATCCCAATGAGATTTAAAATGAGGGAAAGGGACCGACATGTGCAAAAATGTTTGTGGAAGCCCTTTTTGTAGTGACAAGAAACTGGAAACTGAGTGGATGCCCATCAACTGGAGAATGGCTGAATATATCATGCTATATGAATGTTATGGAATATTATTATTCTATAAGAAAAAATCAGCAGGATGATTTTAGAAAGGCCTGGAGGAGCAGCTAGTTGATACAGTGGATAGAATACCAGCCCTGGAGTCAGTAGGACTTGATTTCAAATCTGGCCTCAGATGTTTAACACTTCCTAGCTGTGTGACCCTGGGCAAGTCACTTAACCCAAAATGTCTTACCAAAAAATCTCCCCCCCCCCCAAAAAAAAGAAAGGCCTAGAGAGACTTACAGAAACTGATATAAAGTGAAACGAGCAGAATCAGGAGATCAATATACATGGCAACAACAAGATTTTATAATGATCAATTCTGATGGATGTGGCTCTTCTCAACAATGAGATGATTGAAGCCAGTTCCAATGATCTTATGATGAAGATAGCTATCTGCACTTAGAGAGACAACTATGGAAACTGAGTGTGGATCAAAACATAGCATTTTCATTCTTTTTGTTATTGTTTACTTGCATTTTGTTTTCTTTCTCATTTTTTTCCTTTTTGATCTGATTTTTCCTGTGTAGCAAGATTATTGTATAAATATGTATACTTGTATTGGATTTAATATACATATTAACATGTTTAACATATATCATATTACTTCCCATCTAGGAAAAGGGGTGGGGGAAGGAGGGGAAAATTTGGAAGACAAAGTTTTGTCAGGATCAATGTTGAAAAATTATCCATGCATATGTTTTGAAAATAAAAAAACTTTAATAAAAAAATAAAAATATATAAAAGAAAAGAAAACTACAGTGAAAATAGGATTTCTGGAAGAAAGAATTAGAAAGCAAAAGACTTTATTTGAGATAGAAAAGAAATTAAACAAGAGATTCACTGAAAATTATAATTGGACCAAATACAAAGCAATGACTCAAAGACTCCATAAAATACTTAGAGAATCAAAAGACAGAAAAAAATAGTAGAAAATGTATGAGTCTTATTGCAAAAGCTAATGACCTGAAAAAAAAAATGATTGAAGAGAAATAATTTAAGAATTGTTGCACTGACTTAAAAACACGACCAACAAAAATCTTAGGAAATTATACATCAAAAAATCATAAAAGAAAACAGGCCAGACATTTTATTTGACAAAATCAAAATGGAAAGTATCCATCAGCTAAGTTTTGAAAGAAATCTCCTAATACTCATAGAATATTATAGCCAAGATTGAGAACTTCTATGCAAAAAAAAAAAAAAAAAAAAAAAGATTAAGTGCTGAGGAGTTAAAAGACTAAAAGAAAATAGAAGAAAATATGAGTGTCTCATTGCAAAGACAAGTGGCCAAAAAACTCAAACCAAACCAAAATGACAACAACAAAAACAAAGAACAGATTAAAGAGAGAGATGATCAAGAATTGGTGCAGTAACTGAAATGGATAGATTGAACAGAATTTAGAGAAAGAATAATAACTTGCCATCGTACTCTGGTGAAGGGAAATGAGAGGGGCAGGGGAGGAAAGCAAACCTAGAAAACTAAGTGCCGAACACATTACTTTTCTTGTACCACCCTCTGTTGTTCTTTCTTTGTAAGGAGAGGGCAAGAAACAAATAGAAGGAAAAAGATGTTTCTATATGTAAAATGATTGAGAGATATACACAATTAACAGTCAGTATACTGAATGTTAATGGGATGAACGTAACCATCAAATGGAAGATAATAGTATAATAGATGAAAAAAAGCAGAACTCAACAATATTGTGTTTGCAAGAAATATGGCTAAAATATGAAAATTCATAGAGAACTAAAATAAAGCATTGGAATAAAATCTATTGAGCATCAGTCCAAGCTAAAAGAGAAATGCCTGGATAGCACTTATAGCCTCAGATGAGATAACAGCAAATTTGAGTTTAAATAAACTGGGCAACTACATTTTGTGGAAATATAGTCATTGAATTAATGCATATATATATTCATTATATATATATATATATATATATATATAATTCCATATATATAACATATATAATAAAAACAGCATCTAAATACTTAGGAACATATAAAATAATTGTATAGAGATAAAAAGACAATATAACTATAATTATGAAGAATCTCATTTTGTCTCTTTTAGACTTAGATAAAATCTAAATGAAAAAGAAAAGAAATTAAAAACTTGAAGACAGATCTGTGCCTGTATCTCCCATGCCATGCAATCAGTTCTAAAGTTCTAAAGAAGACCTTGATAGTTTCTTTGTATCCCTTTTTTTTCTGCCCATGCTATGAGCACTTGTCCATGTTGGAAAGCCACAAAATCTATTTACCTCATATGTTTTTAAGAGCTTCACTTTTGGATGCTTAAAGTGTCACATTTGATCACCAGAACATTTTATGTATCTTGTCATGAGTCTTAGGAGATGAATACCTAGAAGTGGAGGAAAAACCTGTATATGTGAACTTGTGTCCTTCTGCTTGTGACTAATATTCTATGGTGGTCAGAGGCATCATGGGAAAAGTTGTTTGTTTTTAGCTATGTGACCATGGATCAGTTACAGACCAGTCCCTAGGATGTACGTGATGCTTCTTTATCACCAATAAAATACAGAGAAACTCTGTTTAGGCAACTAATCGATCTCATTCTGGAGTATTAGCTCTACAAAAGAAAAAAACTTTAGGTTTTTAAACTTCACTGAATCACTACCATGAGGAATGGCTCCTGATAACTAATAACATGGCCTCTCTCTTGAAGCCATAAAATCTATATTTAACCAAATAAAGTCATAATGGGTATAATAAAAAGAGAACACTACACAATATTTTATCTTAATGAAACCATTTTTGGATATTCTACTATAGTTTCTATAATTATCAATAAAACCTTTGAGAAAAAAAAGAGCTATGTGTAGTAGCCAAGTTTTTCTGTTTTTCTTTTTTAATTAGTGTTGTTGTCATAAGCAAAAATTTGTCTCAATATCTTGAATCAACAAGATGGGTGTTCTGTCATTTTCCATCATCTGTGGACAGACAGCAAAACTTAAGTTTTAGCCACTTTTGCAGGTACAAATGAAGACATGAATAAGCAGACATTTTTAACAGTAATATAGAGAAAATTCAATCACCGAGGTAGTTGCTATCTCCACTGAAGAGCAGAGATTTCACTTATAACACTGAATATTATGCAAATGAATTTGGAAATGAGACAAAGAGATTTAAGGGGATTTAAAGGATATATGCAGAATTCAAAGGAAAGCCATTGATGGAAATTGTTAGTGAGTCAAAAAGAGATAATGAGACAACAGGTAAAAACTCAAAAGAAAGGATTAGAAGCATCTTAGAGAAAAACAAGAGAGAACAATACATTCAGCAAGGTACTGGAAGATTTTCCCACTGAATATTTTAGGGAATTGCCCTAAATAGGTTCTTCTGAAAAGAAATAGGGAGTAAATGGTAAGAAAGAAACTTTACCTAATCAGGAAATAGATGAAAATTAAAAACTATTCAAGGAAATACAAATTTATGAAGAATTGGTTATACAGGGGAAGACAGTGGCAAACAAGCAATGGGAGAAATGGGAAAAAATGACACATACTTACCAGGGAAGTGCATTATAAAATTAATTTGCAAAAAGGAAGAAAGGAGCAGAATTGAAGACAAATCTGAGGAGGCAGAGAGAAGATAAAAAGAGGAAAGGAAGAAGAGTAAGAGGGGAGATATAACTTGGAAAATGAAGAAAAGTGAGAAGGAAAGAAAATGAGAGGATAAGAAATGAGGATAGGAAAAAGGCAAATATTTTAAGAAATTATCATAATGGTACCCTGGGGGATAAATAGTGAAACTGGAATACTCTATCTACTGGAACAAAGGGAAGAAATATTCATTTGAATTACTTGTACAGAAATTGTATAGAGATTAAGATGACCTTTGGGGAAGTAAAAGGTGATGGAAGTAAAAGGTAAGGAGGAAAAGACAGTTTGCCTTAAAGATAGAGGACCTCAATTCAATATCAGATTTTATGATTACTCCCTGTGTGACAAGCCACTTAACATCCTGGGGATTCAGGTTTTTAATCTGTAAAATGAGCCCTTTCAACAAGATAAATGTCAGTGCCCCTATTAGCTCTGAGTCTAGAAGTCAACAATAAAAAAAAAAAAAAAAAAACAATAACTTATGGAATTTAGGACTTAATGTGAATAATTTTAAATGCATAATTCATTTTCCCTAACAGTATTGTGTGAGCCCTGAATATGGTCTAGATTAGGGAAGGCTGTTTAGTTCCTGGTAAGGTTGCATAGAAATAATTTTATACAATGTTATTGGTTTTCCAGTTCTGTTAATTCATGTTTCAATGCTTGGTGGATTCATCAAATGGGTTCTCTCTCTCTCTTTTTTTTTTTTTTGTTATTGTTTTCTTGAATTTTATTTTCTTTCTCATTTTTTTTCTTTTTTGATCTGATTTTTCTTGTGCAGGAAGATAATGGTATAAATAAGCATTTCTATATTAGATTTACATATATTTTTACTATGTTTAACATAGATTACTTGCCATTTAGGGTAGGGGAAAGGTGGGAAAAATTGGAACACAAGGTTTTACAAAGATCAGTGTTGAAAAATTAGTCTTGCATATGTGTTTGAAAATCAAAAGGTTCAATAAAAAAAAGAAAAAGAATACAAATCATTCCCCAATTGATAAATTGATAAATGGTCAAAGATATGAACAGAAATTTCAGATGACAAAATTAAAGCCATATGTAATCATATGCAAAAGTACTCGAAATCAGTTTTCATTAGAGAAATGCAAATTAATAAAACTCTGAGGTGCCACCTCTCACCTCCCAGAATGGCTAAGATGACAGGAAAAGACAATAATAAATGTTGGAGGGGCTGTGGGAACACTGGGATACCAATGCATTGTTGGTGGAGCTATGAAATGGTTCCAATATTTTTTTTTTATTTAATAGCCTTTTATTTACAGGATATATGCATGGGTAACCTTACAGAATTAATAATTGCCAAACCTCTTGTTCCAATTTTTCACCTCTTACCCCCCACCCCCTCCCCCAGATGGCAGGATGACCAGTAGATGTTAAGTACATTAAAATATAAATTAGATACACAAAGTATACATGACCAAAACGTTATTTTGCTGTACAAAAAGAATCAGACTCTGAAATATTGTACAATTAGCTTGTGAAGGAAATCAAAAATGCAGGTGGGCATAAATATAGGGATTGGGAATTCAATGTAATGGTTTTTAGTCATCTCCCAGAGTTCTTTCTGGGCATAGCTAGTTCAGTTCATTACTGCTCCATTAGAAATGATTTGGTTGATCTCGTTGCTGAGGATGGCCTGGTCCATCAGAACTGGTCATCATATAGTATTGTTGTTGAAGTATATAATGATCTCCTGGTCCTGCTCATTTCACTCAGCATCAGTTCGTGTAAGTCTCTCCAGGCCTTTCTGAAATCATCCTGTTGGTCATTTCTTACAGAACAGTAATATTCCATAATATTCATATACCACAATTTATTCAGCCATTCTCCAACTGATGGACATCCATTCAGTTTCCAGTTTCTAGCTACTACAAAAAGGGCTGCCACAAACATCCGTGCACATACAGGTCCCTTTCCCTTCTTTATAATCTCTTTGGGATATAATCCCAGTAGTAACACTGCTGGATCAAAGGGTATGCACAGTTTGATAACTTTTTGAGCATAGTTCCAAACTACTCTCCAGAATGGTTGGATTTGTTCACAACTCCACCAACAATGCATCAATGTCCCAGTTCTCCCGCATCCCCTCCAATAATCATCATTATCCTTTCCTGTCATCCCAGCCAATCCGACAGGTGTGTAGTGGTATCCCAGAGTTGTCTTAATTTGCATTTCTCTGATTAATAATGACTTGGAGCATCTTCTCATATGATTAGAAATAGTTTCAATTTCTTCATCTGAGAATTGTCTCTTCATATCCTTTGACCATTTTTCAATTGGAGAATGGCTTGATTTTTTATAAATTAGAGTTAATTCTCTATATATTTTGGAAATGAGGCCTTTATCAGAACCTTTGACTGTAAAAATATTTTCCCAGTTTATTGCTTCCCTTCTAATCTTGTCTGCATTAGTTTTGTTTGTACAAAAACTTTTCAGTTTGGTATAATCGAAATTTTCTATTTTGTGATCAGTAATGATCTCTAGTTCTGCTTTGGTCATAAAGACCTTCCCCTTCCACAGGTCTGAGAGGTAAACTATCCTGTGTTCCTCTAATTTATTAATAATTTCATTCTTTATGCCTAGGTCATGAACCCATTTTGACCTTATCTTGGTGTATGGTATTAAGTATGGATCAATGTCTAGTTTCTGCCATATTAGTTTCCAATTTTCCCAGCAATTTTTATCAAACAGTAAGTTCTTATCCCAAAAGCTGGGATCTTTGGGTTTGTCAAAGACTAGGTTGCTATATTTGTTGACTGTTTTATCCCTTGAACCTAATCTATTCCACTGATCAACTAATCTATTCCTTAGCCAATACCAAATAGTTTTGGTAACTGCTGCTCTATAATATAATTTTAGATCTGGTACAGCTAAGCCACCTTCATTTGATTTTTTTTTCATTAATTCCCTTGAAATTCTTGACCTTTTGTTTTTCCATATGAACTTTGTTGTTATTTTTTCTAGGTCATTAAAATAGTTTTTTGGGAGTCTGATTGGTATAGCGCTAAATAAATAGATTAGTTTAGGTAATATTGTCATCTTTATTATATTTGCTCGCCCTATCCAAGAGCATTTAATATTTTTCCAATTGGTTAGATCAGACTTAATTTGTGTGAAAAGTGGTCTGTAATTTTGCTCATAAAGTTTCTGATTTTCCCTTGGCAGATAGATTCCTAAATATTTTATATTATCAGTAGTTACTTTAAATGGAATTTCTCTTTGTAACTCTGACTGTTGGATTTTGTTAGTGATATATAAGAATGCTGATGACTTATGTGGGTTTATTTTATAACCAGCAACTTTGCTAAAGTTGTGGATTATTTCTAATAACTTTTTAGTAGAATCTCTGGGGTTCTCTAAGTATACCATCATGTCATCAGCAAAGAGTGATAATTTGGTTTCCTCATTGCCTATTCTTATTCCTTTAATCTCTTTCTCAGCTCTTATTGCTAAAGCTAGCGTTTCTAATACAATATTAAATAGTAACGGTGATAGTGGGCAACCTTGTTTCACTCCAGATCTTATTGGGAATGGTTGCAGTTTGTCTCCATTACATATGATGCTTACTGATGGTTTTAAATAGATGCTGCTGATTATTTTAAGGAAAAGTCCATTTATTCCTATACTCTCAAGTGTTTTTAATAGGAATGGATGTTGGATTTTATCAAATGCTTTTTCTGCATCTATTGAGATGATCATATGGTTTTTGTTAATTTGGTTATTAATATGGCCAATTATATTGATAGTTTTCCTAATATTGAACCAGCCCTGCATTCCTGGTATAAATCCTACTTGATCATAGTGTATTATCCTGGAGATGATTTTCTGTAGTCTTTTTGCTAATATCTTATTTAAGATTTTAGCATCAATATTCATTAGGGAGATTGGTCTATAATTTTCTTTCTCTGTTTTCAACCTACCTGGTTTAGGTATCAGTACCATGTCTGTGTCATAGAAGGAACTTGGTAGGATTCCTTCATTCCCTATTTTATCAAATAATTTATATAGCATTTGGGCCAATTGTTCTTTAAATGTTTGGTAGAATTCACATGTAAATCCATCTGGTCCTGGGGATTTTTTCTTAGGGAGTTGTTTAATTGCCTGTTCTATTTCTTTTTCTGAAATGGGACTATTCAAGCAATTTACTTCCTCCTCTGTTAGTCTGGGAAGTCTATATTTTTGGAGGTAGTCATCCATTTCACTTAGGTTATCAAATTTATTAGCATAAAGTTGAGCAAAATAACTCATTATTTCTCTAATTTCCTCTTCATTGGTGGAAAGTTCTCCGCTTTCATTTTTAAGACTACTAATTTCATTTTCCTCCCTCCTTTTTCTAATCAGATTTACCAAAGGCTTATCTATTTTATTGGCTTTTTCATAGAACCAACTCTTAGTTTCATTAATTAGTTCAATAGTTTTTTTACTTTCAATATTTTTAATTTCTCCTTTTAAAATGGGTTCTCTCTTAACCAACGTAACTCTTTAAAAAGACACCTCTGGAATCCAATAACTCAGGACTTAATTGGGTTCATGTTCTCATCAATGTAGGAATACACTCCAACAATGCACAATTTGCTCTGTTCATTTCTGCCCATTTAACGGACTTCTTGTATATGTCCTCTTGATGTAGGGAACCCCAATACTGTCCTGACTTTGGTGTAAACACTTGAGAAACTCCTTGAAGGAGAGTCTCCTTGAACCCTTGCCTCTGTGAGAGGCCTGCCTCAGGGAATCAAGATAAAGTGGTTTCATTCTGTTATCTTGGTGGGACTAGTTGAGTCCAAGACCACTCACTCCTACTTAGCCCAAACTGAACTGGAGATCTAGCTTTCTATCCACCTCTATAGAGTTTGACCATTTCCAGTAAGCTGTCCCATTCTACTGGAAATCTATGCCTGGGGGCAGTGACAGCATTGAGGGAATCTCATTTGGTTGAAATTTCTGTCTCAGATTTCCTTATAAAAATGGCAATTCTCTTTTCAGCATTAATCCCTTTTTATCTCTCTCACCTATTTCCCTAACAGGACCACACTCTTCTTTACCTCTCTGTCTGGATTTCTCTGCCAGGAACTTTCTCTCTCTCTGCCAGGACTCCTCTGCTAGACCTTTACTTCTCTATCGGGACCTTGACACTAAGGAAGTCAGCCTCCTAGCAAAAGCTGACTTCCCAGTCAATAAACTTCTTTTTGCCATTCTTACATTTCAGGTTCATAAATTCATTTACAAAGGACCTGAGCCAACCAGAAGGGGGGGTTCCCACAACTCTCTGCCTTGCACCGAACATCATCACTCTCATAAATTCAATGCAAAGGGATTTCTCAGTATACTATGGCCCTTCTTTTTTCATTTTCTTTATATTACATGCACCACTGTGATCAAACAAAGTAAAACTTAATATCCTCTGCTAGGGATGAATCTCTTTTTTCTTAGAAAATAAACTCATAGATCACAAAAAAAGAGAAGAGGATCCACAAATGCAAAAATGTTTGTAGCAGCTTTTTTTTTTTTTTTTTTTTTTTTTTTTTGTAGTGGCAAGGACCTGGAAAGTCAATTGGAGAATGGCTAAATAGGTTATGGTATATGAAGTTATGGAATATTATTGTTGTATAAGAAACAATCACAGGATGATTTCAGAGAAACCTGGAGAGACTTACATGAACGGACACTAAGTGAAATGAGTAGAACCAAGAGAACATTGTACACAGCAACAAGATTATACAATGGTCAATTCTGATGGACATAGATCTTTTCAATAGTGAGGTTGGTCTAGTTCTTATGAAAGAGAGAACCATTTGCTCCCAGGGAGAGGACTGTGGGGACTGAGTGTGGACCATACCATAATATTTTCACTTTTTGGTTGTTATTTGCTTGCATTTTGCTTTCTTTCTCATTTCTCCCACTTTTTAATCTAATTTTTCTTGTTCAGCATGATAGTTGTGGAAATATGTATAGAAGAATTGCATATGTTTAATATATATTGGATTACTTGCAATCTAGGGGAGAGGGTGAGAGAAAAGGAAGGAAAAATTTGAAACACAAGATTATGCTTGTGAATGTTGAAAACAATCTATGTATATATTTTGAAAATAAAAAGCTCTAAAAAAATAAGCTCATAGACCATTGTTATGTCTGGTGTCTTTCTAGCTTGACAAAAACTGCCAAAGCTAGCAGTGGTAATACCTTCAGCAACTAATAGTCATCTATATGACATGATGACATATCAGAGAGGGACTTAGATAATTTAATCAACAATGTCCTAAAATAGGATTATAGATATAGATATATATGGAGAGAGAGAGAGAGAGAGAGAGAGAGAGAGAGAGAGAGAGAGAGAGACAGGCAGGGACAGAGACAGAAAGAGAGAGACTGAGACAGAAACAGAGAGAAAGAGACATAGAGAGAGACAGGGAAACAGAGACAGAGAGGCAGAGGAAAGCAAAAAGAGACAAAGGGAGAGTGAGCAGGAAGAGATCTCTGAGATCATCAATTCTAAATCATTTCATTTTACAGATAAAGATACTTAAGCCTAATTTCCTATGGATAGTAAACATCCAACAGTGTAATTTAAATCCAGGATCAATGACTCCAGATCCAGGTTTTCTTAGACTGTATTATGAAAATTATTCTGAAGATAATACTTTTAAAATAATAACATATAAATAAATGTGAATGGCTTTTATTATTGTTTTCTGCAGTGTTTTCATAAGTCAGGTATTGGGAAACTTAAGACTCCCTTTACCATGTTGACTTCATGATCAGAAACCCCTTTAAAACACCTAACTGAAATTCCCCGGGGACAGAGTACTCTGGCTTCAAAAAAAAAAAATCAATTCAAATGCTTTTATCTAAAACAGAATTAACCCCCTCATAAGACATGGAAAAAAGAGCTCAGGACCTCAAAGGAAAAACTTAAAATAGAGAAGTTTTGACCTGGTATTAAGAGTATGGATTTGCAGAGGTGTTATATTATGTTAAATGAGAGGAAATTGTGCAATCTGTTTCCCTGGAGAAGGAAAAAAAAAAACTACAAGGAACATTTATCCTGCTTTTATTCAAGTTTGAGTGGCCTGCTGGGATTAAGTGAGTATTCCTAAACTTTATTAATGTAAGTTTAGAGTCAATTCCTAATGAACAATGTTTTGTTAAGTGCTTTGGTAAGCCAGGAGTTAAATTAAGTGATGACCTAGTTACACAAGGAACACAAGGCATTCAACTAGAGCTAATAAGAAACATGTACCATTTCTTGTGATAAATATCATTTCCTGAAACAAATACCTGTGCTGAACAAAGCACCAGGTTAGGATCTATAGAGTATACCAAGGTGCAAGAGGAAGAGCACAGAGTTTAAATACTGGTTTTACTGTTTAGTGGTTGTATGTCCTGATCATTTAAATCTATCTGGAGCTCATTTTCTTTATCTGTAAAGTGAAGGGATGTGGAAGAGATAAGCTCTACTACCTTCACCAATTTTAAAACTATGAGCTGATGTTTAAGAAGGTATGAACTTTGTGCTTGATGAGTTAATAGCATAGTTGGAGGAACAAGACCCATTCATATAAAATATTTAAAGAATATTTGCTTAAGTGCCAAGTTGAATGATGCTAACTTGAAGTACTCATTCCTCTACCTAAAGAAACATCAATAAAAAATTGACTGAGGTTTTGAAGTGGAAGCAGAACAGCCACTGGAGATGTTGATGATGGGACTGATTCATGTTGTCAGGAAAGGATAACTCCTGAATTTTTTCCATTCCTAAGCTGCAGAGTCTAGGTTAAGGATTTTTAACACAGGATCCTCTGAATCCCAAAGGAAGTTTGTAGGTATATTTCAGGAGGTCTTTAAGTTTGGATGGGGAAAATGCATCTTTATTTTCACTAACCTCTTACTAAATTTTAGCATTCTTTTAATTATGTAAAACATTATTCTAAGAAGGATGTTTACTCTTCTGTAGTGGGCTAAAGAGGTTCAGGACCCCACAAAGGTTAAGAACCCATGGTCTAGTATGGTATCCAAAATGCTGATTCACCTTTCTTACTGAGAATTGTGTTTTGCTACTATTTCTTATTGCATAATGACTGGTTCCCTTGCTTCCTGTGTTCTACATTAACTGAGACCAATAAAATGGAACACAGATTAGTTAACAGTCAATATCTTCCCCCATCTAAACTGTTTTAAGTCCAGAGGAAGAAGTTGATCAATATCTTTTTGGTCTCCACTCTCATTTTTAAGTGGTGATTCTTTCCAGAAAGGATGAAATTAGGAACATCAGAGTATCCTCAATCTGAAGGCAGCCCAGATAACCTTATTGGGCCAATGTGCTTAGTCAATGACTTCATCTGTTTTAAGTTATCAACCCACAGAATAAGGAGGTATTATGGATGAAATGGATGTAACTAAATCCAGTTCTGAGCCAGTGATGTTCAATCATTCAGTTGTGCCCAATTCTTTGTGACCCCTCCCATACTATCTGTGGAATTTTCTTGGCAAAGATAATTTTCTTCTCCAGTAAATTAACCAAACACTTGTCCAGGATAAGATAATTAGTAGGCCACATTTGAATTCCTGTCTTCTTGTCTCTAGGTGTAGCAGTTCATCCACCGAGCCCACCTAGCTCCTATTCAGCCCACAATACCTATTAGCAATTCTTTGAGGTGTCTAGGGTAAGCTGGTTCTTTTTAATATACCACATTTAGGACAGTAATTGCTTTTCTGGGCCCAGTTGAGAAAACTTAAAAGTATGCAGAACTTTGAATCAGATAATTGAAACAATAACGATTTAAAATTAGGCAGACGAAGATGACAAAAACATTTAAAATTCTTGGGGAGAAAAAAAAAACAACTCTATGCCATATTTCTAGCTTTTGCTTTTTAAGCTTAAGCTAATAAACTCCAGCCAAATGACCCCTTGAGGATAAATTTTCTCCAGGCAAACACCATAAAGTTTTGCCGATGAACATATCTACCCTGTCACAATAAAAGTGTTCAGAGAAAATGTTCTCCAGTTAAAAGCCACAGAATGCATAAGATTCAGGAAGGAGTAAATAGGCCATCTTCTCAAAAACTATAATCAGGCTGGAAGCTATGAATAAACTGGCCCCATTTCGTATTTGATTTACCTTCCCTGTCATTTATGTAAGTCACCTTTTCATGTTAATTTTCCAGCCTGATACTGTCTTGGCACTGGGAGCCTAAGTGATGAAAATAAAGGAGTGATTCATTTAAGAGAGGAAAACATTATATTATAAACACTGGAGGCTTTATTTTTTAAGTCCCCAAGTAATTCAGATTTGCAGAGTGTGAGCAGGGGCTTAGATAAGGAAGAAACAGCAACACAAAATTGATATTATATATGGTTTAACACTTTTACTTCCTGCCATCCCAGTTGTGAACCTTGCCTTTGGCAGGAGCAGGGGAAGGGAAGAGGCAAAGTTTCCTCATTCCTCAAGAGTTATTTTTACCTTTTCTGCATCTCTTGAGTTCTATTCTTGGAGATCAAATTTTTTGTTTAGTTCTGGTTTTTTCTTCAGAAACAAATGGAATTCATTTGTTTCATTAAATGTCCATCTTCTTCCCTGGAAGAAAATGCTCAGCTTAGCTGGGTAGTTTATTCTTGGCTGCATCTCAAGTTCTTGTGCCTTTCGGAATATCATATTCCAGGCCCTTCTTTCCTTTAATGTAGAGGCAGCCAGATCTTGGGTGATCCTTATTGTGGCACCTCGGTATTTAAATGGTTTTTTTGGCTGCTTGTAAAATTTTTTCCTTAATCTGATAGTTCTGAAATTTTGCCACAATATTCCTTGGGGTTTTTATTTTAGGGTTTCTTTCAGAAGGTGTTCGATGAATTCTTTCAATGCCTATTTTACCTTCTGATTCTATTACATCTGGGCAGTTCTCTTTGATGATTTCTTGTAAAATAGTATCTAGGCTCTTTTTTCATCATAGTTTTCAGAAAGTCCAATAATCCTCAGATTATCTCTCCTAGATCTATTTTCCAAGTCTGTCGTTTTTGCAAGTAGATAATTCGTGGTTTTTTCCAGTTTGTCATTTTTTTGTTTTTGCTTGACTGATTCTTGCTGTCTCAATGAATCATTAGTTTCAATTTGTTCAGTTCTAATTTTTAAAGAATTATTTTCTTCAATAGCTTTTTTTACTTCTTTCTGTATATGTCCAATTGAGTTTTTGAATGTATTGTTTTGGTCTGTGGAATTTTTTTCCATTTCACTAATTTTTTTTAGTGAATTATTTTCTTTTTCCAATTCACAGATCCTACTTTCTTGCGTGTTCTTTGTCTTTTCCAATTCATGGATCCTACTTTCTTGCGAGTTCTTTGTCTTTTCCAAATCACAAATCCTACTTTGTAGTGAATTCTTTATTTTTTCCAATTCGTATTTCAGGAAGTTGTTGCTCTCTTGTAAGGCTTCTCTTTCCTTTCCCCATTTATCTTCTAACTCTCTTTTGAGACTTTTAATGGCCTCTTCTATGAGAGCATTCTGTAAAGGAGGACAGTCTGATGCATTTTTGCTGTTTGAGGTCTCTTCAGGTTTGCTGACCTGCTCTTTTTCTGCATAGAAGCTGTCGATTGTTCTTTTCATCTTTTTATTCATGTTTTAAAGCCTTTAGGGTAGGTCTCCTAGGCAAGGGGTTACCAGCTTCCTCTGCAGAATAGGGAGATGTAAACCGATTTCCGCTCCAAGGTATGGGAGTGCTCTGTGTGAGAGTTTTCCTCCCCCAACGGGAGGTGGATTCAGCACTGGCCGAGCTATCAAACTGCTTAGTAGGGCTGAGTGGATTATCGATTGCCCTAGGCTAGAGACTAAGTGGTGAAAGTGTCACCGGCCAGGCCGGAGCCTCTTGTGGGACTGTGAGTATTAGCAGCTGACTGCAGAACGCAGACAGCCACAAACTCTGCCCAGTGTCTCTGCCTAATGCAAATCGGCCCTGGAAAAAAAAAGCTCTATGGCCCCAAGCCGAGCTCCCCTGCGCAGATTGGAGGCTAACCTGGCTGCGTCCTCCTGCCGTGCAGGATCACAACTGCCCCAAGGAAAAGCCCTTACTGCGGGTTGGGGCTGCGCGCTTGTGCTGAGATCTGTGCCTTCACCCTCGGTTTGAGACTCTCCTCGAACCTAATTTCTCTCCCAGTCTGCGCCGATCTCCCCTGGCCCCGGAACCAACCTTTTTGGCGAGACTGCAGATTTTTTCGGCTGGTGAGTTGTTCTACTTCTTATCTTTACGAATTGTAGCAGTCAAGACTATTTTTGAGGCTTGATATATTATTGATAAAGAGGGTAAGAGAAGAGCTTAGAAAGACGCGTGTGTCTTCTCCGCCATCTTGGCTCCGCCCCTCAGTTTCCTCATTCCTTAACTGACTTGCTGCCAAATTAAAATTGTTATCATCATGGATTGATTAAGGAGGTTGTTGATTTTAGTTGACTAAGGATGGATTGAAGAAAATGTCTTAGCTAAGGCACAAAATCCCCATTGAAGATGAGATGGTTTTCTTGGTAAGAAAAGGAAATGCGATAGATTCGTTTTAAACTCCTGGAACATAAGATTTATTTAACTCTTTTTATCTGTATCCCCACCACATAGTACAGTTACTGGCACACTGTAGATGTTCATTAAATGCTTATTGATTGATTGATTTGCTCAACCACTGAAAGGAGGGAAGATTCACATCTATGATTTACATCATGATGCTATATTAGGAAGACACCTTCCTGGCTAGATGCTCCATGTGGTCATTTAGCCAACTGATAACAATTACATGAGAGACAGTGAAGCATAATCCATTCTAATTAAATAAATATTTATTAAATATGGTGAGAAATGCTACTGCTGCTGTTGTTGCTCAGTTATTTAGTCATGCCCAACTATTTGTGACCCATATGGGGTTTTCTAGGCAAAGATACTGCAGGGGTATTCCATTTTGTTTTTAAACTCATTTTATATAAGAGGAAAACTGAACAAATCAGGTTTAAATGACTTGTTCAGGTTCGTACAGCTAGTCTCTGAGGTCATGTCTGAACTCAGAAAGACTCATCTTCCTGACTTCAGGTTCATCATTGTAGTCACTGTGCCACTTAGCTGGTGCTAAGTTCTGGGGTACAATTTATAATAAAAAAGACAGATCCTGCTTTCAAGGAACTTTCAATCTAATAAGCCTCTCAGAGCCCTTAGGAAATTCTTTAAATCCATAAATGGCATGGAGGCAACTAAGTAGTACAATAGAGCATTGGAGTTGGAATCAGAAAGATCAGTTCAAATCTGATCTTAGACACTTACTGTGTGACCCTGCTCAAGTCACTTAATCCCTAATTGAATAAAAGTAGAGAAGGAAATATGGCCAACCACTCTAGGCTCTTTCAAGAAAATTTCATGGACAGTTAGTCTACAGAGTCAGATATGACTAAATTACAAAACAATAGCAATCAATAAATGACATCTGATTCAAGTCAATAAATTAATGTGGCATTTTGGTGGTAGGAGATTCTCCCATAGATATGTTAAAAACTAGTTTTATAGCAACCAAAGAAGAATTACAAAGGGCAAATCTTTAAATTGGTTCAGTGATTTACTAAGAAGTTATGTTCCTTTGTCAAGGACTGTGGAATTGGAAAAGATTCATTTGGGGGAGGGGGTTTGAATCTGAAAAAAAAATCACTTCTTTCGATCAATTACATTTTTATTGATCATTTCTGTCTCTTACATCATCACCATATCCCATGTATTCCTTCTCTTTCTCCATTTTCAAGGATGATCTCTTATGATAGTCTATTTTTAGAGACAAAGGAAAAAACATCAGCAAACTGATTGATACATTGAAAAAGTTTAAAACTACATGCAATATGCAACACCTGTGGAACTCTTTTACAAAGAGAAAGTTTGGGGGTATCTTCTTATGTCTCTTCATTTGAGTTATTGATCTCTATTATTCTGCTACATTTTGATTTTTTTGTTTCTTTTGGTACATTTTGTTTTGCATTTGTTTTTAAGATTTTTGAGCTCTAGGTTCTCTCCCTTATCCCCACCCACAATTAAGAAACCACATGTAGTTATGCAAAACATTTCCATAAAAGTCAAATTGTGAAAGAAAACACAGGTCTCCACCCTAATGACAATAAAAACCCTCAAGAAAAATTAAGTTAAAAAATAGAGATAGAGTAATAGATAATGCTTTAATCTATATTCAGACTTGATCAATTCCTTCTCTGGATATGGGTAGGATTTTTCATCATAATAATTTCAGAGTAGGTATGGATCATTGTACTACTGAGAATAAAAATGTCATTTACAGCTAGCCATCCCAGAACATTGCTATTACTTTGTATGCAGTATATTTCACTTTGTTCAAGGAGGATTTTCCAGTTTTATTTTTTTCCTGAGAGCATCCTGCTCATCATTTTCCAGAGAACAATAAAAATATTCCATCAGAGAAGCTTGTTTTGAATTTTTTTATAATTACTATTATTAATTGTTTTCTCTTTCAATAAAAGAAGGGCAGATTGAGGAAGGTGGGGACCAGAAGAATAGTTCTCTCTTTGGATGCAGATGGCATTTTCTATCCCAAGTCTATTGGAATTGTCTTGGATCCCTGCATTGCTGAGTGGACTCAAGTCTATTATAGTTGATCATCACATATTCTTGCTGTTACTGTGTACAATGTTCTCCTGGTTCTGCTCACTTTATTCAGCATCATTTCATGTAATTTTCTGAAATCAGAATGCCTATTATTTCTTATAGAACAATAATATTGCATTACATTTACATACTATAACTTCTTCTGTCACCCCCCAGTTGATTGGCATCTACTCAGTTTTTACTTCCTTGCCACCACAATGGGTGTTACAAAAATTTTGCACATGTAGATTCTTTCCCCTCTTTTATGATTTCTTTTGAATATAGACTCAACACTGACATGGCTGGATGAAAGGATATGCACAGTTTTACAGTTCCTTGGGCATATTCCAAATTGTTCTTCAGAATGGTTGGATCACTTCACAACTCCGCCAACAATGCATTAGTGTTCCTCATTTCCCATATCCCTTCCAACATTTATCATAATATTTTTCCTGTCAAATATGAAAGGGAAGGTATAATTAGATCACATGAAGAGGTGCAAAAGACTTATTACAATCAAGGGAAAGAAGGGAGGTAGATGAGCATTGTCTGAAGCTTGATACCATTAGTTTTGGTTCTAAAAGGGAATAAATTAATCAGTTGAGTGTAGACATGTATTTAACTCTATAAAGAAGTAGGAGGAAAAAGAAGAAAGAAAAGGGTGGATGTGCTAGAAGGGAGGGCAGAAACACTAGGAAAAAAGGTAAGAGAAGGGAGGAAAGGATGATAGGAGATAAGGTAGTGGGTAGGGTGGATAAAAACAAAACAAAACAACAACCACTAAGGATAGGGTGGAAAGAGAGAACAAAAGTATATACAGGAGAGAAAATAGAATGTAGGGAAATACAAAGCTGGTAGTCATAATTGTTTATGTGAATGGGATGAACTCTCCCATAAGACAGAAGTGAATAGCAGAGTGCATTAAAAACAGAATCCTACAATATGTTGCTTATAAGAAACACATCTGACACAGAGAAATATATACAGTGTAAAATTGAAGGACTGGAACAGAATTTATTACGCTTCATCTGAAATAAGAAAAAGGAGGGGTTCTGATTTCAGATAAAGCAAAAGTAAAAACAGGTCTTATTAAAAGAGATAAGGAAGGAAAGTATATCTTGAAAAAAGGTACCATAAACAATGAGTAGTAATGATACTACATGTATATGCATCAAGTGGTAGAGCAGCTAAATTCCTAGAGAACATTTTAAGTCAGTTACAGGAAGAAATACAGTAAAATTATACTAGTGGGGATCTCAGCCTTCCCCTCTCAGAATCAGACAAGTCTAACCACAAAATGAACAATAATGAGACTAGGGAGGTTAATAGAATCCTAGGAAATCTAATTATGATAGATGTCTGGAGAAAATTGAATAATGAGAAAAAAGAATACACCTTTTTCTCAGCAGTATATGGTACCTACCGTGTTTTCCTAATAATAAGACCTATCCTGAAAATAAGCCCTCCCCTTACTGTGTAAGATTCCTCTAAAATAAGCCCTCCCCTGAAAATAAGCCCTATTGAGATTGCTACTGTAGTGAAGGTGATCCTCTGTGCTACACGCTACATTACAGTACCCTCTGTATGCACTGTCCTGACCTCCTCCCCTTCCCCCGTGAAAAGCATGCTGTGCCGTGGAGGAGAGCTGAGGCAGGACAACATAAAAACCCGGTATGTAAGCGGGAGTGAAGGGGCATGATGGAGGATAAAAGGGGCATGATGGAGGATAAAAGAAGAACTCAGGAGGCATCATGGAGGATAGAAGGAGCACTCAGGGAGCATGATGGGGTTAAAACATTATTGAGGGGCATGATGGAGTGAAAAGAAGGACTGATGGTCATAATTTTATTATTCTGTCTGTTTTGACCCCCAGACATGAGTACAAAAAGGAAGAGCTATACTGTTGAGTACAAGAAAGCAATTGTAGAGGAGTCACATGGTAAGAATCTTGCAGTTTTCTGTAAAGGAAAACTTTTGGATCTTCGAATGGTCAGAAAATGGAGAGCAGATTATAATAACCTCAATCAACAGGTGGATGAGGGAAAAGGGAAAAAGTGCAGGTCTGGATCAGGTCAGCAACCCTTATATCCTGACTTGGAGATCCTCATTGGTGAATGGATTGCTGACAGGAGAGCAAAGGCCTTGGTTGTGCTGTCAATGTTCATTAAAATAAGCCTTCCCCCGAAAATAAGCCCTCTGGTGTTTTTCTGTCCAAAAAAAATAATAAAACAGTGTCTTATTATTGGGGAAACAGGGTATATAAAAATTGACTATTAGGTCATAAAAACCTCACGCAAAAATGCAGAAAGGCAAAAATAGTAATTGCTTCCTTTTCAGATAACAATGCAATAAAATATTTTGTTCAATATTGGGGCAAGAAAAGAGACTAAAAACCAATTGGAAATGAAATAATCTAATTCCAAACAATTAGTGGATCAAACAATAAATCACAGAAACATTCATAATTTCATCCAAGAGAATGACAATAATGAGACAACATGGCAATGTTTTTTGGGAAATTTTATACATCTAAATAGCTACATGAATGAAATA
Source organism: Sarcophilus harrisii (assembly GCF_902635505.1). Classification (NCBI taxonomy): domain Eukaryota; kingdom Metazoa; phylum Chordata; class Mammalia; order Dasyuromorphia; family Dasyuridae; genus Sarcophilus; species Sarcophilus harrisii. Next base: position 599,355,577 of record NC_045427.1, read on the forward strand.
GAGAAAGAAGAGATCAATGAAGTAGGCATACAACTAAAAAAGCTAGAAAAAGAACAAATTAACTCCCCCAATTAAATACCATATTAGAAATTCTGAAACTCAGAAATATTAATAAAATTGAAATTGAGAAAACTATTAAACTAATAATTACAACTAAGAGTTGGTTTTATGAAAAAAAAACCCAACAAAATAGATAAATTTTTGGTTAATTTGATTAGAAAAAGGAAAGAATAAAATCAAATCACTAGCATTAAAAATGAAAAGAGTGAACCTATCACTAATGGAAAAAAAAATTAAAGCAATAATTGAGAGCTATTTTGCCCCACTTTGTGACAAGAAGTCTGATAATCTAATATAAATGGATGAATATTTACAAAAGTATAAATTTCCCAGAAGAACAGAAAAGGAAATAAATTACTTAAATAGTCCCATTTTTAGAAAAAGAAATTGAATAAGGCATTAATGAACATCTTAAGAAAAAAATTTCAGGGCCAGATGAATTCACAAGTGAATTCTATGAAACATTTAAAGAACAATTAATTCCAAAACTGTGTAAACTATTTGGAAAAATAGATAAAGAATGACTCCTTTCTAATTCCTTTTATGACACAAACATGGTACGATATTTAAACTAGGAAGAGCCAAAACAGAGAAAATTACAGACCAATCTCCCTAATGAATATTGCTGCAAAAATTTTAAATAAAATATTGACAGAGAGATTACAACAACTTATCATCAGGATAATGTACTATGACCAAGTGAGATTTATACCAGGAATGCAGGGCTGGTTAAATATCAGTAAAACTATTAGCATAATTGACCATATTAATAACAAAACCTACAGAAATCATATAGTAATATCAATAGATGCAGAAAAAGGTTTTGACAAAATACACTGGTAATTCCTATTAAAAACACTAGAGATCACAGAGATAAAAGGAGCTTTCTTTAAAATACTAAGCACTATATATATCTAAAACCAATAGCAAACATTATTTATAATGGAGAAAAGCTGGACACATTCCCAATAAGATCAGGAGTGAAACAAGGATGCCCATTATCTCTATTATTCTTCAACATTATACCAGAAATCATGACTTTAGCAAAAAAGAAAAGAAAAAGAAATGAAAGGAGTTAGAATAGGCTATGAGGAAACAAAACTATCACTCTTTACAGATAATATGATGATATAGTTAGAGAATATTAGAACATCATTCAAAATCCTATTTTAAATAATTAACAGCTTTTGCAAAGTTGCAGGATATAAAATAAACCCACACAGATCATCAGCATTTCTAATTATTACTGACAAAACACATCATCAAGAAATAGAGAAATTGCATTTAAAATTACTATAGACAAAATAAAATACTCTAGGATCCATCTATTAAGACAAACTCAAGAAATATATAAATATAATTAAATAATATTTCTCAAATAAATAAAGTCATATCTAAGCAACTGGAAAAATATCAGTTGGTAATGGACAGGCCAAGCCAATGTCATAAAACTGACAAACAATTCTTCCTAGATTGGTCTGTTTGTTCAGTGCCATACTAATCAAACTGGCAAAAATTATTTTATAGATATTAAAAATAATAACAAAACTCATCTGGAAGAACCAAAGGTCAAGAATATCAAGGAAATCAATGTAAAAAGCATACAAAGGATGCTAGCTTAGCAGTACCAAATTTAAAACGATATTATAAAGTAGCAGCCATTAAAAACAATTTTGTATTGGCTAAGAAAGAGAGTGGTATTTATATATTTTATTTAATCCACTATAATCCAGAGTGGTAGATCAGTAAATTAAAGGAGTTACACATGACACAATAATCAAAGCTTCTAGTGATCTAGTATTTGATAAATCCCAAACTCTATCTTCTATAATAAGAATTCATTATTTTACAAAAATGTTGGAAAAACTGAAAAATAATATGTCAGAAACTTGGCATTGACTTACATCTCATACCCCATGCCAAAATAAATTCAAAATGAATATATGATTTGGGCGTAAAGGATGATATCATAAAAAATTAAGATAACAAGGGAAAATTTACTTATCAAATCTTTGGAGAACAGCAGAACTTATGACGGAAGAAGAAATAAAAAAGATTATGAAAGGCAAAATGGACATCTTTGATTACATTAAATTATAAAGGTTTTGCACAAACAAATCCAACAGAAACAAGATTAAAAGGGAAGTAGAAAGCTGGGAAAAAACTTTTATAGCCAGTGTTTCTGATAAAGGTCTCATTTCTAAAATACAGTAAGAACTCTGTCAAATTTATAAGAACACAAGTCATTCCCCTATTGACAAAATCAAAGTATATGAAGAGATAAATTTCAGATGATGAAATTTAATCCATTTTATAAAAATAATGCTCTAATTCAGGGTTTTTTTTTAATATGATCCAACCATTCTGGAAAACAATCTAGAACAATGCTTAATGGGCTAAAAAATTGTGCATATTCTTTGATCCAGTAGTACCATTACTGGGTCTGTATCCCAAGGAAATCATAAAGAAGTGGAAAGGACCCGTATGTGCAAAAATGTTTGTAGCACCTCTTTTTGTAGAAGCAAAAAAGTGGAAAATGAGAAGATGCCCAACGGTTGGGGAATGTTTAAATAAGTTGTGGCATAGGACTAAAGTGGAACATTATTGTTTTATAAAAAATGATGAACAAGCTGATTTAAAAGGTCTGGAAAGATTTACAAGAACTGATGCTGAGTGAAACAAGCAGAACCAGGAATACATTGTACACAATAATAGCAAGAATGTGCAGTGATCAACTCTGAAAGACTTGGTTCTTCTCAGTGATTCAGTGATCCAAAACAATCCCAATAGACATTGGAAAGAAAATGCCAAAGCATCTAGAAAAAGAACTTAGAGACTGCATATAAATCAACACATGCTATGTTTACTTCTCTTTTTTTTTTCTGTTTTTAGTCTCTCCCATGATTTTCATTTTGCTGATTTTTCTCTCCCAGTGTGACTCATAAAGCAATGTGTATTTGAAATAAATTTACTAGATAAATTTACAAATTTACAAAGTAAATTTATAAAATAAAATTTACTAAATAAAAACTTTTTCCTGTCATTTTAGACAATGTAAAAGGTATGAAATGGTTCCTCAAGGATGTTTTAATTGGCATTTCATTAATCATTATAGATTTGAGACTTTTGTTCCAAGAGTATAGGTGGCTTTAATATTTTCATTTGAAAATTATCTGTTGTTATCCTTTGACTATTTATTAATGGAGAAATAACTTGTATTTATATAAATTTGACTCAGTTTTCTATAGATTTGAGATATGAGGCCTTTATCAGCAATAGTTGTAAATATTGTTTTCCATCTTTCTGTTTCCTTTCTAATTTTGACTAAATTGATTATTTTGTGCTAAAAAACTTTTTTTATTCAATGTAATCAAAAGTGTTGTTTGTTCATAAATTCCTTCCTTCTCTCAAAATCTGACAGGTAAACTATCTCTTGCTCTCCTGGATTTGCTTATAGTACCACCCTTTATATCTAAATCATGAACCTATTTTGAACTTATCTTGATATAAGGCATGAGATGTTGGTCCAAATCTAGTTTCTGCCTTATTATTTCCCTATTTTCCCAGAATTTTTTGGAGGGATAACAATGTTTAACTATTTCAGCTTAGGTTTAATAGGAAGGTTTGCTTGACATTGGGAAACCACTGTTCAATAGGAGACAGGAGGTTGACCAGATGGATATTGCCTCATGCTCATTCTCCCTTCCCATCAACCCAATTTCCCTAAGGAAAGAGAGGTGGTTAACCTGGGGCCTGCCACATGTGAAGCCTGCATGATGCACAAGAGTCTGGTTGCTTCCTAACCTATATCCTCTCTCAATGACAAGCATACTGTCAGAGTGGACCTCATTTTTTCCCTTCCCCTGAGTTGACAGTAAATGTGGCTTCTCTAATCTTGTTTGGTACCTTCTCTGGCCAGCTCTGAATCCAAGGAGAACTGCTCATCCAGCAGCTGTCTCCACCCATAAAACAGTGGCAAAGACCAGATTCTAGTACACCAGGTTGGGCTGGGCTCTTTAAATAGACTTCTTACAAACCTAAGAATTCTTTTCCCATCATTTTTTATCAAATAGTGAATTCTTGTCCTAGAAGATGGAGTTTTTGGGTTTATCAAACAGTAGATTATTATAGTTCTTGCCTATTATGTTCTGTTTACTTAACCTATTCCTTATCTAGCACTCTTTCCCAGAATACAGCTTTAAGTTTGTTATGGCTAGGACAACTTCCTTTGATTTTTTTTTTTCATTAATTTCCTTGATATGCTTCACCTTTTGTTCTTCCAGGTGAATATTGTTATTATTTTTTCTAGCTCTATAAAACGTTTTTGGCCATGAGGTTGGCATGACACTGAATGAATAGATTAATTTAGGTGAAATTATAATTTTTACTATGTTATCTGGACCATCCCACGATCAATTGATATTTTTTCCAATTGTTTTGATATGCCTTCATTTGTGTGAAGTGTTTTGGAATTGTGTTCATATAGTTTTTGGGTTTGTCTTGAAAGGTAGACTCCAGAATATTTTCTATTGTCTACAGTTACTTTAAATGGGATTTCACTTTCTGTCTCTTGCTGCTGAGCTTTATTAATAATATGTAGAAATGCCTATGATTTATATGGGTTTATTTTATATTCTGAAACTTTGCTAAAGATGCTAATTGTTTCAAGTAGTGTTTTAGTTGATTCTGTAGGATTCTCTACATATGCCATCATATATCTGCAAAGAATGATAGTTTTATTTCCCTCTTGTTAAATCCTTTCAATTTTGTTTTCTTTCCTTATTGCTAAAACTAGCACTTCTAGTACAGTATTGAATAATACTCATAATGAGCATCATTGTTTCACCCCTGACATTATTAGTAAAACTTCTAGCTTACCCTCTTTGGATTTTAAAGAAAATTTCTTCAGTTCCAGTTTTCTTTCTAAAAATGTTTCAAAGTCTTCTGTATTATTGAAAAATTTTTGGTTCTGTGTGATTAAACTCATATTTCTAGATAGGTCACCCTGGATTGCACCTTGAGCTCCAAAGTTCTTTAAGAAACATCATACTATTCCTTTTTCCTTTTTCTAGTGGTTGCAGCATATTATTTGCATTATTTGAATGTTCTTTCCTTTGTATTTGAAGTTCAATTTCCTGATAATTTGCACAAATATTTGTGTCTGAATTGAATTGTTAAATTTACCACTGTGCATTTTGTGATTTGCAACCTTGAGGATTTTTTTTTCCTTTCTAGAGTCAATCCATGAGTAATTTTTTTTTTCATCATGGTGTTAAAGTTTTTTTTGTCCTATTGTGATGTAGTAAATCTATAGTCTTTGGGATGTCTCTATGCTTCCTATCTTTCAGATTCATATGTTTTACTTGTATAGTGAGCATATTTTCATTTAATGTTGTTAGATTTTGCTTTTCTTCTTCTGGGTTGTCCTTCATATCTGTGCATTTTCATCCTCAATATATTGTACTCTCTTTTATTTCTTTGATGAGGCTTTTCATTAAAGATTCATGTTTTTCTGTTTCATTCATTATTTTTGCTGTACAGGAGATAAATTCTGCTCTCATAATTTTCACTTGTCTTTTAAAATATTCGTTCTTACCAAATTTCACAAAATCCTCTTTCTGTTTAAGTGTTGGATCTTTTCCCCTCATTTTACAGTATTTATCCATACTTAACTAAACTCATTTAGATCTGGAGGCAACACTTCTTTGCATTATTTTCCCTGTTAATTTATCTGTTTATGTTCAGGATCTTTGAGATTGCTTCTTCATGAAAGTTTTCTATTTTTATGTCTTTTTCTTTCTTTCTTTTTTTTATCACTCACTTTTTGATTCTTTTTTTCTTCTGACTGGGATTTTCTTGGGATCTCAAAGCATTTCAGTTTCCTTCCACACTAGGCAATTTATTAGTCTAGACTTCTCTTGTTTGGCACTGGAAATTCAGAGATTGCGTACCTTTGCACAGCCTTGTACTTTCTTGTTACTTGTTACTTGTACTTTCAGGTTTCATTTCCTGACAACTGTAAGAACTGTGGTCAAGGCAGCTATTGAGGCTCTAATAAACTTCTACAATCTGTAATCAGGATCTCTATGGCACTGAAAATAGGGAATGGGAAAAAAGGTTCAGAAGTGGGTTTTGATATAAGCCTCTGTCATCTACGTGGATTTGCTACTGTAGTTTCATTGATGTTTCTGTTAGAGAAAGGAGAGGAGTGCTGGATGGATTTAAGTCAGTGAATATAAGTTCCTTGGTTTTTCTTTTCACCTTCTTTGGAATCTACAAATTTTCTCTTTTTTCCAGTCCTATCAGATTTATTCATGGTGAAACTTTGGTTTATGCCTACAATGTATACCATTATTTTTCAGAAGTTTAGACTTGGATGGGAAGGACCTCAAGCTATTACATCTAATGAATACCTGATGTACTAATGAGTACATTTCAACATTCTCAAAAAGTTGTTGTTCAGATTTCTCTGGAAGCTCTCTGATGAAATGGAACTCACTTTTAAACCTGCTTATTCTTGTTATTCGTTATTCTTTGGCTAAACTTTATTTTCTGCTTTCTGAAATGCTTTCTGAATATCAATAGTAGTATTATCCTATTTCTCCTGGTAAAGGAAGAGAGAACGAATTTATACACATTCTCATATAGTTCCTTGAGGAAATAACTCAATATATGAATGTCTCTTCTCCATTGAAATATCCCAATCAATTAAATTGTAACATGTTAAAATAAAGGGATTACATCAGTTACCCACCTTGCTTGTCCTACAACCATAATCCAGCCCAAATTTCTCTCTTCCACATGCTCCAAATACTTGGGTTTTCAGGACAATCTAGACACACAGATCATACCTAAAATATTTATCGGTTCTAACAAATAACTATGGTGATCACGTCTTCTCAAAAGATCACCTGCTTTCACTTCTTGCCCTTATTATTATTCATTATATTTACTTACCTTGAACTTTTCCCTTGAGATACATAGACTTCACTGTACTTTACTGCTTACTTAAGAAATCCTTTTTATTCAGACTTTCAGAAGCTTGCTTCCATTACCTTTTTCACTAATTTTATACAATTTTATATCAACTTTGTGCATATCTTTTATTTTCATACTTGTTTGGTTGATATATTCAAGGTCAACATCTTTTCACAATTATTTCCTCTAGACCAAAGAATCTTAATCTTTTAATTTCATATATCTCTTTGACAAAATCTAGAGACCCCTTCTCAAAATAATTTTTGAAATGAATAAAAATATTATATAGTGTTACAATGGAAATAAATGTGTGACTAAAATCTATTTATGGAGTACTTGGGGATCCATAGGTTAAGACCATTTCCTCTAGAGAGTGTCTTAGATTCCTATTAAATCTAAGAGTATGTAATTTTATGAAAAGCTTGGCATCAGACAGCCACTTAGAAAGCTGTTGTAACAGTTCATTTGGGGGTTGTGGGTCAAATTTAAGGTGGAATTGGGAGAGGAAGATGGAGCGGTAGATGTGAAAATTATTGAAGAGGTAGAAATATGGTATCAAAGATAATAAGGTCATAGATTTAAACATAGAAAGCATCTAAGGGAACCATATAATTTTCCTGAGGAAACTGAACCCTAAAGAGGTTAATTAAGTACTTTTCCCTGGTCTCAGAGGTAATAAATAGCAGAACTTGGCTGCAAACCCAGATCCTTTGGTCCCAAACCCAGCATTCTTACTAGGACTTGACCAATGATTGAATGAAGGAAGTAAAAGCTAAATAAGATTCTCCTTGATGGAAGACTTATTGTAAAATTGATGCTGGGTCTCTAAAGAAAGAGGAATTATAGAAAGAGGATCAGGTTTTAGCATAAGGGTGGTGGGTATAGTTAGGTTTATTGCTTCAGGTACTACATTGTTTTCTAGGACAGATTGCCTGAAGTTTCAAGCACAATACTGAACTCACAATTGTTTATGTTTCTAGAAATATATCTGCAAAAAATATTCATAGGGAAGAGACTTAAATAGCCCTTCAGTCCAGTTTTATAGATCAAATGATGATTCTCTTTGAAGCTGTGTCTAAGTCCAATTCTACCCATCTCATAGAAACCCTCACCCCTAATTACTTGGGGACAGTTTTCTCCCTGCTTTATATCTTGGAATAGTGCACTCTTTATAGGTTGCTATTCAGTGCCCATTGTTGCTTAGACTGCATATGTGGGCTCTGGGATCATACTGTCACCTTGGCTCTGCTTAAGCAGGATTCAGTTTATGCCCAGAGCTGATATTTTTCTATCAGGCAAAGCATTTTATAAATAAAGCCAAAGAAATTGGCTCCAAAAATGTAAAAACATACCAAATGACCACCACCAATACTCTATTCCAATTTCCTGTGTTTTTGTTTAACTTCATTGCTTTCTTACCTTTCATTTACCTCAGGCTCTAGAAAATTAATTTAATCTGAGATAAAACTTTCAGGGACGTAAGACTTAGGTACTTCTTAATCCAAACAATGGAGTTTAATGTATACTGAGCATTGTGAAAAGAAGAAAAATCACCACATATTCCTTGAATTTGTGTACTAATGTTTGTGACCGTCAGGGATTTTTCAAGACAAGACAAAATCAAAACCTTAAATTGGATTTGGGAAGCTGCCACATATTCTGCTCTCCCCCATTATGTTACAGTAGAACCCAGAGAAATTTAATGACTTGCCGAAGATTACAAATATTAAGGATCAGTAATAGTATTTGAACCCTAATCTTTTGACTGGGAGTGTTCTTCATGTTATATAACATTTTCTCCTTCTAGATAATGGGTCAAGTCCTAATTGTAGTAGATGACTTCCAGTAAGTTGCTTTTTGTTTCTTTTTCAACTCCTTCAAATTGAATGATCTTTAAAGTATAATAAACTGGGAAAAGTGCTGATTTGGTATTTTGGACCTGAGTTCTAATCTTTGTTTTGCTGTGTACTACTTGTATGATCTTGGGTGATTAACTTTGCCTCTTGGCAAATATCAGACCATTGGCTTTATTCTTTTGTTAAATCTATGTCCCTATGATCTTTCTAATTTTAACGTTAATTGACTATTGTGTTCATGAACTGATAAATATTCCTTCAGAAAATTAGTTTTATTTATTCTCATCATTTAAAAAATATCTGCCTATTATATTTAAAATGTTCCAGTACTGTTGTTTTTTTAATTTTTCCATTCTAAATATTAGACTAGGAATTTTCTTACTACAATTAGAGATATCTGCAAGGGATTCAACCAAGAAATTGTATGGACAAAATTTTTCTCAAAGTCAATCTGTCAATCAATCAACATACCTGCTGATTATTTTGTAATAAGATGTAATTGTAAAACACTTCTAAGTACTCACAATATTGCCATTGTCCTAAGTGCTAGATAAACAAAGGAAAGAACACACACACATACACACACACACACACACACAAACACACAAACATTTTCTCTTTCATAAGTTTACACTCTAATGGAAGAGACAATGTATAAAAACCTCTTTGCATATAAAAGATCTCTACATTATAAATGGAAGGCAAACTCAATGGAAGGGATGGAGGGAGAAAGGAAGAAAGGTTTAGTTTAGAAGATGAAATTTAGACTTGGAAGAAACCAGGGAAAACCTGATGTGGAAGTGGGGAAGAAGAGCCTTTCAGGTATGGGGTACAGACACTCCCATTAGGAGATTTTGTTTTCTGTGAGGAGTAACAGTAAGTAATAGAGTGTAACTTTATTATAGAGTGCGTGCAAGGGGGTAAAATATAAGCTGATTAGAAAAGTTAGAAGTAGCTAGCTGTGAAAGGCTTTAAATGCTAAAAAGTGGATTTTTATATTTGATTTTGGAATAATGAGCCTGAGAACTCCTTGAGCATGAGAATGACATAAACATATTTATACTCTAGGAAGATCACTTTGTCAGCTGAATGGAAGATGAAGAGTTGAGAAAGACTTGAGGCAGGGAAACAAATAAAATTATTTATGAAATGATCTAGGTAAAGTCTAGGGACTTCACCAGGATATTAATGATACCTATAATGAAGTTGGGAAGATAAGAAAGACATTTAGGAAGAGGAGTGGGTTTAGCAGAAAAGATAATGAATACTATTTTGGAATGTTGAATTTGAGAAGTTTGGGATGCATCTAATTCAAGATGTCATAGAAATAGTTGGTGATACAAAATTAAAGATTAGAAGAAATTAGAGTTGTTTATAGAAATTTGAATAAATATCTAAGTGGAGATGAACATTAAACACATGAAGCCTTAGATCACCAGGTAAAGAATAGGATAAAGAAAGAAAAAGTTTTCCAGAGTCTTGAGACAGACTCTTGGTCACTGGGTATGACCTGGATGAAGATACAATAAAGAAGATTGGAGAAGAGAGCAGACAAACTAGAAGATAAGAAGGAGAAAGCAATGAGATGAAAGCCAAGACAGCAGAGATTATCCAGGAGAAAGGGCTAACAGAGTCAAAAGCCTCAAAAAGTAAGATTGAAAAAAGGCATTAGATATGACAATTAGGAAATCTTTAGTTTCTTTGGAAATAGGAGTTTCAGTTGAATGACTGAAATCAGAAGCCAGATTGTAGAAGAGGTTAGAAGTGAGTTAGAGAGGAAGTAGAGGAGTATAGATAAATAGGGAAGAAAAAATATAGGATAATAGCAGAAATAGTCCATTTCCTATAGTGTCCTGGACACAGTTAAAATTGTTGTTACATGTTATTGGGAAAAATATTAACATCAAAATAAATTTTAAAAAAGAAAAACTACTCTTTCAAGAAACTTAAGAACAACATTTTAAAAGATAAAATCATGCTGAATGTACATGATAGTCAAGTTACATGGAAAGAAGAGCTTTTAAAATAAAGATGCTTAGCAGTAATCAAAATCAAGTCAAAACAGAATGATATTTTGCCATTTCTGTTTATTGTCTGTCACCAGAGGTATACTGAAGATGCTTCAGTGACTTTACAAAACATAAATTTGATTCTCAATACATTTTTTAAATTAAAAGTTATTCTCCAATTTCTGCATAATACTTCATAGAACTTTAAATATACAAAATATTATAACAAGATAATAACTTACCCCTTGGCAATTTCTCTGTGAATCTATGGAAAATCTGAGAATGAAAAAAATAACAATATTAATAACCTCTTCAAAATCCAATATGCTAACTCCATTGTGCATGTATTCAAGGAACAACAAGCTAGGATATTCTTATCCAGCATTATATGTAGTGGGAATGATGTATTTGAGACTATTATCTTCTTTAAAAAATCTGCAAGAAAACCTCAAACTCTCATTTTTTGAATTGTGACAATACAAGTGACAATATAAGTTAGCACCTCAGTCTGTATGATACAACTACTCTTAGTTAAACTGATTATGTATCATAGCTTTATAAGCTGACCCTATCAGAAACTATTGTAATCCTAAAATTGATACTAAAAAGGATGGTGCTATTATTTCTTCATATGCTAGGTACTATAAAATAGCATGCTAATTGGGACCAAATAAGAAATATCAATTCCTTACCTGCTGGTTTGATTTATACAATCAAACTACCTGGGAGATTGGTGCTATTCGTATCTCCGTTTTATATTTAAGAAAGCTGAATTTGAGAGAAATTAAGTGACTTAATCAAAGTCAAACAGATAAAATTTATCTGAGAAAGGATTCAAAATCACATCTTTCTGATTTCAAGTCTAGTACACCATCTGTTTTCTTTTTCTATCTAGCCTTCTAAAATCTGAAGATAGAAAAGTTAAAGAACCTGACATCACAGTACATCTTAATACAAAATTAATAAATTCTAACTAATAATGAAATAGAACCAGTACATGAAGTGATTTTGAAGGGGAGATGGGAATACTTAGAATAGAATTTGAAAACTAATTAACATTTTTTAATCTGATAGTGTGAATCAAGCCAGAAGTTGAATTTAAATAAAAACAGAACAATTTTTAAAAGCTGGAAATTTTTATTATGAATATTTTAGGACTTACACAAAAGAATATAGTCACTGTCATAGCAATGATCCAAGGGCAAAAGATAAATCTGTTGAGGAATATTGTTGAGGACAGTTGTTAAATACCATCATGTCAGAAACAAGTTAAGAAGTTATTGACAAGCTATGGAAAGTCCTTTGAAAATTACACCATTGTCTAATTGGTATGCTCACCAGGAGTCTCTGTTGCTATTATCTTAACATTTGAAGCAACACAAAAGAAATGAGTAGAGCAGAATCTAAACAATTTAAGAATATTAGAAAATTTAGATGTCTTTAATCATCAATTTGGGCAAGTAGGTGGTACAGAAGATAGAAGCACTGGTTTGGAACCAGAAAGACTCATCTTTCTGAATTCAAATTGTGCCTCAGATACTTATTAGCTGTGTGACCTGGGAAATCACTCAATCCTAATTGCTTGAGTTCCACATCTGTTAAATTAACTGTAGAAGAAAATGACAAACCATTCCAGTATCTTTTTCAAGAAAAGCCAAATGGGGTCGTAAAGAGTTGGATATATCTGAAAGGACTGCACCATCAAATATTGAAAATGAATTCAGTGGGAGGAAGAATGACATAAGAAACCAAAACTTCACAAATAAAAAAATGAAGAATAAATAATAACTGAAATTTTGCAATGAAGCTTTGAGAAAAAAAGAAAACCAAAATAGTGGAAAGAAGAAAACCCCTAAATTGGGACAAAGTTGCCAATTTTAAACATCTAGATAGTCAAAGAAGTCTTGTGCCACAAAAAGGCAAATAAGATCACCGGAGAAACAGAATTTTTATGTATCCTTAAAACAAATGCAAAAAGCATTATGTAAAGGAGAGTGACTACAAAGAGCTTCCCTAGATAAATGAAAGCCAGCGTAATCAGATAAGGTCCCAAATTATTTGCTCAGAAATTTCACAATGGCACATGAATTACTAGCAAAGTACTTAGAGGGCTTCCTCACTGATGCAAACCTGATCTTATCTTCCTTAACTGCACATATTTATTACCCAAAGATCAGTATAAAAGTAACTCCCTCAAAATACAAATCAACGATGAATTTGTATATTTAATAGAAAGCATTTTCAATGTCTATTGCCCACAGAAGTCTAAAAACACTTAAAAATGATTTTATCATTCTAAGAATAAGAAGGGTGTACAATAAGGTTAAAAGGGGGGGAAAGATCAACTTATTATTACTTTGTGATAATTATTATTCTCTTGTGATCATTGGTCATGTTACCTAAAACTTGCTCACAGTCTGTATTTTGTTTTGATATGTCATTTTTATATTCATAGCTCATTTATGTACTGCAAATATAAAATATCCCAAGCTTAGTGACAATGACATGAATTTTTTTTTTTAAATTTAAAATATGCTTACTCCCTGACATGTATTCTTCAATCCGATGACACTGGCCTCTATATTCCACAAGCAAGACACTCCAATTTTCAGCTCTTGTCATTTTCTCTGTTTGTCCCTCATAACTGGAAAACTCCCACCCTCCTTTATTTTTATTTATTGACTGTCCTGGATTATTTTAATTCCAAGAAAAAAAATTCCATCTTTTACCAGTTGACTTTTCCCCTCTTTCTTAATTCTACCATCTTCCCTCTGTTAATTCTACCCTATTTATTCTGTACATATCTTCTTTGTATGTAATCATTTTTTTGTTGTCTCCCCCACAACTGCATTAGACTGTGAGCTCTATCAGATCTGGGACTGTCTTTTATCTTTTGTCTTTTTTTTTTTTTTTTTGGTATGTCGCAGAGTGTCTGGCACACAGTAGATGTTTAATGTTTATTTATTACAAAAAAAACTCACAAAAACAAGAATAATTGATATAAAATATGTTTTTCTCAAAGACAATTTAAGCTTTTTTTTTGGTTTTGTTTGTTATCCTTAAACATATCATGTCTTCACCAATAAAAAGAGAGATTCTTACTAAAATATCCTTATAATAAATTGATATATACATGGCTGACATCAGTCTTTGTGGCTTCACTGACAAAACCAATTAAATACCTCCTTCACCTCATGGAATCTTTTTTCCCAATGAAATCAAATTGTCATATGAATTCTAGACATGTACAATTTAAAATAATGTCATAGAAAGATAAAGTTATCATATTTTAAGCTTAAATTTAAACAAAAAGTAAGGGCAAAGATGAAACATAAATAATTTATCTTTTCTAGGCAAGATTCATTGAACATAAAGATCTCAAGGAAAAACTTCTGACTAAATAAGTTATTAGAGTTATTATTATCCTGAAATTTAAAAAAAATCATGGAAAGAATTTGCTTAATGCAATCAACACCTACATAATACCAGTCTTGGCATAAATAATATATTTTCAATTTGTTCTAAGAAAAATCCATACAATTTTAATGAAAAATAGGGTGTATCAACTCAAACAACTAGATAAATATGTACATTTTGTCAAAAGGAGGAAGACTATTGACTGACAGTCTCAAAGAACATGATAAAAAGACAAAAAACCCAAAAAAATATTTTCAGAAAAAAGTGAACACCACTAAATATAAGTAAAAAAAGGACAAAAGATAGATACTTATTATTTGATTTCTTGAATGAAATGGGAAGAGACATTTCTTTTTGAAGCCTATGAAATGACTGAAACCCAAGACTGGAATTAATTAAATGGACCTCCAAGAATGACATCCACATGAATACACTCAAATTTATGTTGAAGGAAGTGTTCAAAAAAAGACTGAGTTAGAAGGATTTGTTAATAGAAATAGAGGAGTTTTCTTGATAATTCAGGAATTATCAGAAACTGGAATGGGACTATTTTTAAAGAATCTGGACATTCATCAATGCAGTTAATTCAAGAAAATCATAGAAACCATGCACCCTATTACTGCAGGACTGCACAAATTTGGAACAAGACTGAACCTTTTAGCTAGAATAACACATTAGAAAGTCTCTACTCTTAAAAACAAGAACAAATGACATATCCCCACATTACAAATAAAAAGCTATAAATATCCTTGACAATTCAGCAAACTGTAATGTCTTAGACCATTAGCAGAGGCAAAACTGTCATTCCAAATACTCAAACAAAACATTGATGCATAAAAATTCAACATCAGTGTTGTTGATATATTTAGTCATAATATCAAATACTTATAATCCTCAAATTATGTGGAACGCAAAGATTCCAAAATATAAAGCTGTAGCAGAAACACACAAAATGATAAGATACATTCTAAAATATAGATTCTCATTGCTATACCTGCCATTTGCCTTATACCAAAGTTTCTTTCAATCAGTTACCAGAATACAAGTTTATATCCAAATATTTCCTCCCAATTTTTTTTTTTTTGGCTGAAACAATTGGGGTTAGGTGACTTGCCCAGGGCCACACAGCTAGGAAGTGTTAAGTGTCTGAGATCACATTTGAACTCAGGTCCTTTTGCCTTGAGGACTAGTGCTCAATCTATTGCACCACCTAGCTGCCTCTTCCCCTCAATTTTAAAAGCAGTTATTATAGCTACATGTACAGTGATATGAAGACAATTAAATACAAAAGAATAATAGTTGGGACATCTTTTTATCTGAATTTCATTGCAAAAGGGTTTGTTTTTTTTTTTTTTTTTGGTTTGTTTTTATATGGGTCAAGTGGTGACTAGTAGTCTCTTCCAGCGTATCATCTAAGCTCACAAATTCTGAAATTCATTAAGGCTGTGACTGATTTGTGTCCACACAAAATATGACACAGCATAGTGGACCCCAGGATTAGGGGTCCATAAGGCTATCTAAGGAGGGGTGAATTGGTCCAGACTGCAAATGGGGCAGGTTCTCATCAGCTGGGAAATCAGGATTGTATAGCTGCAATATTTCTAGTCTGCATGAGACTGAGAATTTCACTTTCAAAAAAAAGGATGGAGATAAGGAGACAGCAACAGCAACAATTATAAAATGGCTGACATGTAAATGTTTTAATATTTTCAAAGTATTTCATAAACATCCATTATCTAAAAGCGAGAAGAATATTTTACCTCTAACAATTATTGCATTTATTTTGTGTGCACATATGTTTATATATATCTATATGTACATACACATATATACATATATAGTATGTATATATTCAGACAGAGAGACAGACATACACACAGAACAGACAGTCAGAGAATGGAAAAGGACTATATCATTTTTATCATTCTATCCACAGAACTGAACAGAGTACTTGTCACAGAGTAGCATAATTAATGCTTATTGTTGATTTTAAGATAGAATAAGGAAGGTATGCTCTAGAATAGCATAAATTAAAAATAATATTCCATAGTTAGTAAATAGTTTCTTATGTTTACAAAGTTAGGGAAATGCTTGATGACAGTGAGTGAAATATCTTTTTTACTACCTATGGTTTGGTTCTACATATCTAAGTGAGCAAGTATAACCTAATATTTAGATATTTATTACAGAAGCAAGCTATGAAGATGCAAGTAGTAAAGGAAAATGATAGCTGAGACAGTTCATTTTTTTATGATGACTTCAATACGTGGCATATATAAAGTGTGCTATATCTCTTTATTGTTATGTACATATCTATATCATTTTGCTGTTTGCTTGTGGGAACCCAATGATTGGGCGAGGCAGAATTCAAAGTATTGTCATGTATTTGGATCGGGTTTGTAAATCCTGTTTCTAGAAGCTTTAAGCTGACATTTTAGCACCATTTTATCCCACATAAGTCTATAATTTAAAGATGTTTATGTCCTATATCTAGCAAATCAATCTTGTAAATGCTAGACTGCCATTCATTTTCTTAATAAGCAGGTACTTAATGAAATATATAGGTGTGATGAGTGAACAAAAGCAAACGATAGATTAAATGATACAATTAAGCCCATATCTTTATCATAAAGGAAATTGTATGTTTTGTGATATCAGAGAAAAAGAAACACAGCATATAGAGGAATATATAAGGTTAAGGTATTCACAAACCAATTCTTACCTACCATCTTCTTTCTCTAAGATCCTAGGGACATCCATTCATTTATTTGTTCACTCCTTTACTCAATAAACATGTATATATTGGATACTACATTTGAGATATATCAAGCTTTTATATAAATATATATAGATAGAAAAATGAATAAGATTTAATTCTAGTCCTTAAGGAGCTTATGGTAACATTTCTATTTTCATTACAAATATTAAGGTCGCTGCATATCTTATATCAATTTGAAAAATAATTTCTGCTATTAAATATTTGTAAGTGCACTTAAGATATAATTAAATATTTGTACATATATTCACTTAAGTGAGTGTTATAGTCATGTATGAACTTATACAGACATATATAGATAGAATATATAATTTATACATCATACATGTGTGTATATCTATATATGTATGTAAAATATAGAAGAAGAGTATGAGAGATCGATAAAGAAGGAATCATACAGAAGATATAGTTAGTGGATAGAGGACAAGGATTCACATTCTAGCTTTAATACTTACTAGCTACATGACACTGGGCAAGTCATGTAACCTCTCAGTGTTTTAGGCAACTAAGAATACTGGTTTTTGTAGAATTGTTACTGATCTGTATTCACAGAAGAGGAAGTTTTGTTATAGATATTTTCCACAGGGGAAAAATCATAGGTCCATCTCTACATAATACACATAAACATACTTATATACATACACTATATTTATATATGTATGTATATACTTATACATACTATATATGAATCTAAGATCTATTGGATTTTGGTGGTAATTTGGTTAATTGTGGAATCATAAATTTAGACTTAGGACAGACAACAATATTATGAAGGATTAGAAAAATTGAAGTGTTATGTCCAAGGATCCATGTTATTAAGAAAATTAACCTTTGAATCTAGGTTCCCTGTCTCTAAATATCTTCCCCATCTCTGCCATAGCTTACTTTATGGCTGTGAATACTT
Organism: Sarcophilus harrisii; assembly: GCF_902635505.1. Taxonomy (NCBI): domain Eukaryota; kingdom Metazoa; phylum Chordata; class Mammalia; order Dasyuromorphia; family Dasyuridae; genus Sarcophilus; species Sarcophilus harrisii. Next base: position 599,373,577 of record NC_045427.1, read on the forward strand.
CATTTCACATCTGCAGACCTCACTTTCATAATTTTCAAGACATGGGGTTGAAACACATGAACCCTAAAGTGCCTTCCACCTTATATATTCAATGCTTCTATGTCAAAAAATAATTGCCTCTATTGTATACCTTTGAATTTAATTACATTGGCTTTATTGTCTTTTTAAATTTCTCCTAATTAGAAATATGATAATATTTTAATCACATATAAGAAAAGTAATTTTTGGATCCTAATATGTGAAGTCTTAAGGCAAATCACTCTGTTTTGTATAGAAAACTTAGTTGTGGTAGGGAGTGATGGAGAGTGGGCAAAGAGCAAAGGGCAAAATGTTAAAGTTTCTCTTTTCTTTTCACATTAATACTTTAAAAGTGACTATATTTATGAGGTATTGTTTAAACTGGAAAAGCTCACCAGCTGATGAACTGTAAACAGTAGGGGAAGAATTCTGTTTCCATCTTCTTTAGGGCACACCTATAGAAGGTAGATGTTATCACTCTTGCCCAATGTGATAGCCAAATCTTTTTCTAAATAGCTACTGCATTTGAACTGAATTTGACCAATAGAAAAAAGATGAGATACATTCTTTCTTTCCTTTGATATGGAAATTGTATAAAGATTAGTTCAATAAGATTCTTTCTTATATTTCTCTAGAGCCCCAACCCAGATCCTGGGTTTACTTCTCATGACACCTATAGTTAGAAGCAATTATGAATGAATATTTATAATATTTTTAGTACTAAATAAATAGAACTAAAAGCAAACTTTAAAGAACAGAGAACTGTTCCTTCCTAATAGAGAGATGTGACAGAAAGAGAGGAAATTTCATGATCTGTTACAATTTTCCCAAATGAAAAAGTCCCACAAAGGTCAGTTTACTACATATATGTTCAGGATAAAAATGGTTCCATCAAATGATGGGAAAGTAGGATATACTGGACTGGAATTCTAGTCACTGTTAAAAGCATGCACACCCTGGATATAAGCTTATATCCAGGAAGGAAAGTTGGAAATTAAATATATACTTTTCATACATAAAAGTAGATTATGTCTTCAAGGGACATTGCTACTTTCCCTTCATCTTGAAAATGAAGCTCTTGGGAAAGACAGGACAATCAGAGAGACAGGACACTTGGTGATAGAGGTCAGAGAGGATGTCTGACCAAGGAGTGCTTTAGAGAGAACTAAAGTATCCAAGCTGACTGCTATTTCAGAAGGGAAAAAGCATGAAAGGAAAGAAGAAAAGATGGATGGAAGGAAGGAAGGGTGGAAAGAAGAAAGAAAAATGAAATGAAGAAAGAAAGAAAGGACAAAAAGAAAGAAATGAAAGAGGAAGAAATAAGTGGTAAAAGAAAGAATGAAGAAAGGAATAAATGAAGAAAAAATAGAGGACAGAAGCATGGAAGGATGGGAGGAAGAATAGAAGAAAATGAGGGAAGAAAGAAGGAAGGAATGTAAGAAGGAAAGAAAAAAGTTTGGAAAGAAGGAAGGCAGGATAAAAAGAAGAAGGGATAGAAGGAAGGAGAGATGGAGGGAAGAAGGAAGAGTTTGCTTAATAGTAGGCATTAGACTGATTATAGATACAAAGGTTCTACTGCTGATCCTTATAGCCCAAAAGAATATCCCCTGTACTGAAGAGAGTATTATCCAGAGCAGACTGATGATTAGAGAATTTATAGGAGACCATGAAGTACTTGCCTCATGCAACCTCTGATGAGGATGGCTTCTATTAAATTCAGTCTGGGATACTGCACACACCAAATACTAAATACATATATATGCACATTTATATTGGATTTTGGAACATAATAATTAAGTTTTTTGGGGTAGAGAGGGGCATGTACCTTTCTTAGTAACCAGTGACAGGTATTATATAAGTTTTCTTTTATGGTGGACCTGTATGTCATTTGCAACAGAAACAATGTGTATCAATGCAAATGGGCAAATATGTTGCAATTTATTATATTAAAGAGTTGCTTGAGGCACTAAAAGATTAAATGACTACTCTGGGATCACATAGACAATATATCTCAGAGGGGGGTCTTGAATTCAGGACTGACTGACAGTGAGACTAGCTTTATATGCTCTATGCCACAACTCTGGTATCAACTTATACCATACTTTGTGCAAATCATTCCTAAAATCATTGTAGAAAAAATGTTAACTCTTTATATTAAGTCCAACATTTAATGCATGATGGAAACATAGTTTTTGTTATTATATGTTCACTTCCGTTGTAAAATTGCTAAAAATCATCAAAATAATTTGGCAATTGGTTAGGTAACTTTCAACATTTTCCTCCATTCCCCTTTAATTCATGGAGAAGTATTAAACATGATGAAAGAGATGTTAAGAAAGTATGCAAAGAAATATCTAGGATACACAAATGAGACAAATATAGCATTCAAAGAGCCTCACTTACCTATTTTTAAGCTTCCCCTTAAAATCAGTTGTCACACAGTAATGGCATAAATTCTCTCCATCTGAATGAAGAAGAATTTATTAATGCTTCTGCTCTTCTCAACTATACTCTAACTTCCGAAATGAATAGAATTATGGGTTGAAAACTCCTTTGGAATTGAAACTAAAGGTATGTGAATTTAATATTTATCAGCATGACAACTTGGTATGATATTTACCATTCAGTTTGGAAATGAAGTTGATACTACTCTCAGTACGCATCGCATCATTCACTATAGGTCAATTAAATAGAGAAAGCATGAGTGATGTCACTTTTCAAAGTTTTCATTTATTGATACCCATTGTTTTGGAGTTTATTTTAGAGTGTGACATTGCTCTGTTTGGAGAAAATATGTCTCAGGTAAAGCAAAAGTTTATATAATTCTATTATGGGCAATAAAACTTTGAATTCAGCTAAGGAGGATTATGAAACATAAGCACTAAAAGCAAAATGTATGACAATCTCTCTTGGACTCAGGTGAGACAGATTGATCAGTCTGGACAAATTGCAATCATATCAGGTCAGTATCTATCAGTTAACTTAGATTTTTGAGCAACTATTATATATACAACACCATGCTAAATGGTATAGGGGCTTTGGAGAGAACATAAGTAACACAGTGGAAATCAGAATCTACTGAATGGACAAAAGTATTATAATGAGCTTATCAAAGTATGAATAATTAAGACTTCATTTCTCATAACATTTGGGATCCTGTGAATATCTACCATCATGAGAAAATCCTAGGAATCCTTTTTTTCCAGAAGGCTGTATGTCTGAATACTGAGCAACTGTGTCATAAAATGAAGAAGTGCAATAGTAGAAATCATCTGAGAACATTTTTTTGTTGTTAAAGCAGACAATTATATAGTCAGAGACCAGGTTATTGATCAAGACAGCTAAGCTCTCATAATAGTCATGCCAGTGTTTTCTGAACTCAAGATACATGGATATGTATACCTGTTTTCAAGAGGCTATGGTAGATCGCTAGCTGTTAAAAACAGAAAATAAAAGGCAGGACCACAGCCAAAGCAGATAGCTTTACTACCTTAGTGAAGGAAGAAAAATTGTGCATATAATAAATTATGCATCATTACCTTTGTTGTAAATTTCATCTGATTATAGCACTCAGCTCCCTTGATGTATGAATACTATCTGAGGATTAGACACTGTGGTCTGGTGTCATAAGGAGCCGATTGTAATTCCATGTGTGATGGATGCAGTTCATTTGTTAATATAATTTGTTTCTTGTATACTATAACTTGAGCTCATAACTTTAAAAGAATGATGCAATATTTATTGCAGGCATATCTTCTAATTGTTGGGTAGTCCTTGATCCTTTGATGATACATTGATTTTTGTTGTCTGGGATATTGCACATGAGGACATTTTACTGATAATTTTTTTTTTTACTGGTAGCTATAGCTTACTGATCAGGTAGGACAAAAAGTGCCTGGTGGATTTGATAGGTTATTGATAGGGGAAAAAGTCTTCTCTTTTTTCAGCTTTTCTGTTACCGATTCTTAATGCACTAGTATGTTTTGTTCAGAGCAAACTATATATGATTGAATACATGCTTGTTACAAAAGTACTAGAGAAAAAGGGATATACCCCCAGGACTTCTGGGGAGAAAAACAACATAGGGGTGAAGTCCACTGAATCAATAGCAGAAAGTGCACATAATTAAGATCTAAATGTTCATCATTATCATGTTGAATTACTGACCCCATGCTGTGTACTATTCACACAAGAACAAGCATTCAAATTGACTAATGGTCTTTCCTTGGAAGAAGGGTTTTCAGAACAGTGTGTGGGCTGCTTCAGGTAGGGAATGTTTATCCTATTACCTCATCAGCAATAGGAGAAGCATCTACAGTGGTACAAACAGATCACTTTTAACAAATCAAAAAATTATAACTGAGGAATCTCCCTTGGGGAAAATTTCTCTCTAATTGAAATGGGCCTAAGATAATTTTGATGAGTTTAATTCTTGTTTATTGATTCAATACTTCAAAGATCCATCATGATTTCATTTGCTTGAATTCTGCTATAATATCAGATAATAACTTCCTCTAAATTTTAGTAGAACATTTTAGGTGTTTGTTATTGTTTTGCTTAGTGTGGTAAAAAAATTAATTAATCACCATATGATAGCTAAACTTCTCATTATGAGTCTTGCTGATAGAAAGCTGTTAACACATCCCTTGGGGAATCATTTTCAGATGCCCCTGAAACAAGAATCTGGAGTTTGATATGGAGGCTATTGGTGACAGGAGGACAGGATAGCTATCTGCAGAGTGGATGGTAGAAGTGGATCACATTGTCCAAGTAATTGTCCAGAGAGTAATAGTCCCCAAAACAATGAACAAAATTGAATTTCAAAAATGATCTGAGTCAGAAGTTGGATGAGCAATAGAATAAGTGAGGGCAGAAAAAGGTTAAGTGGGAAGCCAGGTTCAATAGCCATGAGTAATAAGGGAGCAAAAGGGAATTAGTGCCAGAGTTGGGAGCACTAAATTAGAATTGTAAGCATAACAGTGTTTGGCTCATGTCTAGATCACATAAGTTGGTGTCATTGACATGGAAGCTGCTGGGGGATGTGCTCCCAGAAGGTTGGGAAATAAGTGTACAAGGGGACATTCTGATTTACCTAGGACTTTATTGGAGACAGCCTATTTCTATTGTTTCAGCAGCTGGAACAGTCTATTTATGGAGAACTCTTTGTGTCTTTAAAATCACCTGACTGGAAACCACAATAACTTTTTTGCCGCATTCATCTTTGAGGGTTGAAAGATCCTTTACTGAAATGGATGGGGGGCACCATGAGGCTACCTTCTCCTCCTCCATTATCCTGGGCTGTAGCTTTTTTATTTCTTTTTTTCTGTTATTGGCACAAAAAGTAGAGCATGAATCATGGGAATCTGGAGTCTGGGAAAATAAGCTGGATGTTGCATCCAGCTCAGCAACTGTATAAGACCTGCACTGCTGGCTTTGCACTTGAACGTGGTGGAATTAATACTATAAAGGAGCTGAGCTGAATTATGAGCCACAACTCTCTTCTATGAGTGGGAATGGGAGGGGAATTATACCTTCTTTAATATTGGTTGGAAAGGTTTGTTTTTCTTGCTATATCTTTGAAATGGATATCCCTTTATAAATGTTAATTTGTTATTAAGTGCTTAAATAAAGCTGGAGTGTTAGTCTTGGGACACATAAAATAGAGAGACATGATCATGGGGAACTTGAATCAATGGTAGATAGGAGATTTCCTGATTCCTTCAAAGTATGCTGGAGAATTGTCACTTGGTAGTGCAATGGTTTCCAGGGTTCATCCATTCAAGAAACACTTATTAAGCCTGTAATCTCTATCTCCATCTCTATCTGTCAATCTCTCTCTCTCTCTCTCTCTCTCTCTCTCTCTCTCTCTCTCTCTGTATTTTGGGGAATACAAAGAAAAAATGAATTCCTGGTGTTGGATATGAATCAGAAAACTAAATTGTAGACAGCTCAATTCCCATGCAACCTTTTCCCCTAATAAGACAACCCCGTCAGTCCTATTCTATTTCAAATATCTTTGCAATTGAAAAGCAAGTATAAACAAGAAATCTGTCAAGGCCCCTGGAGTAGAATTAATAATAATTCTGGCTCTACTACTTTATTTGAACCTCTAAGAAACTTATTGAAATAGGTTATTTAAGAGATAAGGAAACAGAAAACCACTAGGTGAAGTAATTTGGTTCAAAGTTACCCAAGTAGTAAATGGTAAAACCAAAACCAAGACAGGAACTATATATATATATATATATATATATATATATATATATATATATATATATATATATATGTATGTAGCTAAAAAATACCATAGATAATGAAGTAATATTAATACTAAACACAGATGCACCAAATGGTATAACATCCAAATCCCTAGAGGAGAAGTTAACAGAGTTTCAAGAAGAATTAGACAGCAAAACTATACTTTCAGGGGATCTCAAGCTTGCTCTCTCGGAACTAGATAAATTGAACCACAAAATAAATAAGAAAAGAAGTTAAGGAGGTAAATAGAATACTAGAAAGTTAGGTATGATACACCTTTGGAGTAAATTGAATGGAGACAGAAAGGGATATACTTTTTTTCTTGGCAATACATGGGAAGTCATACAAAAATTGACCATGTGTTAAAGCATATAAAAACCTCAAAATCAAATGCAGAAAGGCAGAAATAATAAATGCATTTTTTTCAGATCAGGATACAATAAAATTTACATGAAATAAAAGCCCAGAGGAGAATAGACTAAAATTAATTGGAAACTAAATAATCTAAGCCTAAAGAATGAGTGGATGAAACAACAAATCATAAACAAAGTCAATAATTTCATCCAAGAAAACATAAATAACGAGACACTATACTAAAATTTATGGGATGGAGCCAAAGCTGGAGAAGTTTTATATTTCTAGATGCTTACTTGCATAAAATAGAGAAAGAAAAGATCAATGAATTGTGCATGCAGTTTAAAAAAAACTAGAATGAATGAATTAAAACCCTCCAATTAAATACCAAATTTGAAATTCTAAATATTAAAAAGATTAACACAATTGACAGAAAGAAAACTATTGAATTAATAAACAGAATTAAAAGTTGGTTTTATGAAAAACCAACAAAATAAGTAAACCTTTAGTTAATTTGATTAGAAAAAGGAAAGAAGAAAATCAAATCATTAGTCTCAAAAATAAAAAGGAGAACTTTCTAAAAATGAAGAGAAAATTAGAGCAATAATTAGGAGCTAATTTGCCCAACTATATGTCAATAAATCTGATAATCTAAGTGAAATGAAGGGATACCTACAAAAATATAGATTGCCCAGATTAACAGAAGAGAAAATAAATTACTTAAATATTACCATTTTAGAAAAAAGAAATAGAATAACCTATTAGTCAACTCCATAAGAAAAGAATTTCCAGTGCCAGGTGGATTTACATGTAAATTCTGCCATACATTTAAAGAACAATTAATTCCAAAACTATTGGAAACTATTTGTTAAAATGGAGAAAGGAGTCCTACGAAATTCTTTTTATGACATAGATGTAATGCTGCTACCTAAATCAGGTAGTGTCAAAACAGAGAAAAAAAATTATAGACTAATTTCTCTAATGAATATTGATGGACAAACCTTAAATAAAATATTAGCAAAAAGATTACAGCAAGTTATGCCTAGGATAATACACCATGACCAAGTAGGATTTATGGAAGAAATGCAGGGCTGATTTGATATTAGGAAAATTATTAGCAAAACTGACTATATCAATAACCAAACTAACAAAAATCATACGATTATCTCAATAGATAGAAGAAAAGCATTTGACAAAATCCAACACCCATTCCTATTGAAAACACTACAGAGCAGAACCAGAAGATCATTGTACATGGCAACAACAAGATTATACAATGATAAATTCTGAAGGATGTGACTGTCTTCAACAATGAGATGACTTAGGTCAGTTTAAATGGTCTTGTGATGGAGACTCTTGTATACCCAGAGAGAGGACTGTGGAAAATAAGTGAGAATCACAACATATTATTTTCATTCTTTTTGTTGTTGTTTGATTGCATTTTGTTTTCTTTCTAATTTTTTTCCATTTTGATCTGATTTTCGTGTGAAGCATGATATTTGTGGAAATAAGTATAGAAGAGTTTAACATATATTGGATTACTTATAGTCTAGGGTGGTGTGTGAGGGGAAGGGAAAGAAAAACATTTGGAACACAAGATTTTGTAAAAGTGAATGTTGAAAGTTATTCATGTTTAAATATTTTGCAAATAAAAGCTTTAATAAGAAAAAAGGAAAAGAAAAAATATTTCTAAGGCTCAATTCTGATTACATTTCCTTCCTCTCAATAAGTATCAATTAATCCCTAACAACTTAAGGATAAAATGCAGTTTTCTCTTAGGCATTGGAAATTCTTCAAAATGTGATTCCATACCTTTTGTAGAAGTTAATTTCATATTACCCATCTAATACATTTTATGGTATGGCTTTTTTGCTATTTTTAATTTCACTATCTGGCTCTGAATTTTAAGACTTCTTTTCCTTATTGCTACTTTTTGGAATTGCCTTTTCCATTCAGGAGGCTCCTGGCAAATGGCATTTACTATAGCAGATATTTCATGATCCTCTCAGATGTTTGTGTTCTCTTTCACCTGCCATAAATAATTTTTAAAATTTTCTTATAAATTTACATATTTTTACCCTAATAGAATATAATCTTTCTGAGAACAAGAACATCTTTATTCTAATCTTTTTATCCCCAACATTTAAAATAGTCTCTATAGCAAGGTAGGTGCTTAATAATTGGTTAAATTGAATGAAACTAAATTAGATTTAAAAAAAAATTATTGAGAGATGTAGAAAGAATACATACACGTGCATATAAAATATCAAGAGCAATTTGGAACTTGAAATGATAAAGAGAAATGTATAAGAAAATAAAAAAAGAACTATGCGAAGGAAACTTTAATTTCCATTGCTTTCATGAATCATCCTTTCATAGATATGTTTGGGAAAAATGAGGAGATTGAGTTCTTTTGTTCTTAGAAAATAGGAGAAAATATCCACTTTCTCAGATCTCAAAAGTAGGTAAATTGGTAGAAACAGAAATGCCATTAAAGGCTAATGTTAAGCTTTTATATTTGTGGAATATTAAAGTTACAAACCAATTTTTGCCATATTAATAAGTAAATGAAAGATAGAAGATTGTTACTTTGTAAACAATTGTCATGCTAAAGGAGATATTTAAAATATATTGGAAATAATAAAATATGTTCAATATTTTATATCACAATAAATTAGTTTTCCTTGCAGAAAAGACATATCTTAACACCTTTCTGAAAGACATTCTTGGTGATACTTATTCTCTGTAAATAGGTAAATCTTATATTTTTAATATTATTGTGAAGCAAGCATTGTGTCCTATTTCCTATGGCCATTTGAACCTTGGACCATCAGAGTGATTAGTCAGGCCTCTTGGTTATATTCTAGGGCATATGGTCAATTTCTGCTTATTTAACAATTAAAAACATATGAAAGTCTCAATGTAAGACACTAGAGGTTCAGTGAAGATAAATTCCTATCTTCCATTTTTACTACAAAGATCACTTAATTTTGTGATCAAAACATAGATCTTCAATTTCTATCAGCTTTTTTAAAATTCAGAACTTTCTGAAATGAAGAAATCTAGGCAAATATATGAGAAGAAAGTTATATAGATCCATCCCTGCTACTGCTATAGCAGTATATAAACAAGACATTCTCTTGTCATGTCTATAAAAGAAACTAAGTCAAATGTGATCCTTGGAGGAATGTCTGTGTACTGAGACATGTGTGACTTAACAAGTTCCATGAAGCTTTATTCCCCTAGGGATAGAGTCACTGGTAAGTAGCCAGTAGCTTAGAAACAGTTTGAAGTTAGGGTTTTTGTCAGTCATCAGGGGACAAAACCAGTTTGTCAAAATTGAGATAGTATCGAGATCAATAGGAAGACAAAAGTGAATTTCAGATGGAACAAAGGTTAATTAAAATGTAAGCAGGGCACGAACAGAAAAACAAGCATGAAAACAAACAGGAAGTGTATCATATATCATTAGGCAGAGCAAAAAGCTGAAGGAATTTATAAAGAAAACAGGTTTCTGGATTATATAGGATAGATCTTTTCTTACCTTTGTTTTGATGATGGGTTCAAGAGCTGTTTTCCCACCTCCTTTCCCCTCCATTTTACTTTCCTTCAAAACACCTTCCAAATGTTAAAGGACCTGATACATTGGTATTTGGTGATTAGAAACCCTCAATGATTCAAAAGCCTCACATTTGGTAGTAGGAATAGCACAAATTTAGAGCTGAGAAATTATAGAATCTCTCATTTCATTTACAGGTGATGAAGCTGAGACTCTGTGAGACTGGTTTGTCAAAAGACATCTAACTAGTAAGAGAGGCAGAATTTGAACCTAAGCCCTCCTGACTATAACCTCAGTGTTTTCCCCCAATAAATAACAATTTAAGTTTGTGCAACCATCTTAAGGCTTTAATAATTCAATATTTCAGGTAACTGTGATTTTATAGCATTGATATTCTTTCCATTAAGGCAAATCAGAACTCCTCTATACTTTATAAGATGCTCTTCAAGAATGGGTATAAAGAAAAAAAAAGTATCATGCTATATGTAATCTCAGAATCACACCCCATCCCTGGATCTGCAAAGCCATTATTTGATGAATGACTTCACTGGGCTCATACCTGAAGCCTTTCTAAATTGTTTTGGACTTCTTGGCTTTTATCCTTCAATATTTTTTGAAGGATATTCAGTGTTTTATCTTTTAATCTCCATGATCCTAAAATCATGATTATACCACAATGAGACAACATATTAGAACTTTTGTAAATGTTTTCATGGAATGAAAACTAGGAAAGAAGTCCACTATGAATCTCACTATATGCAGTTTAGAAAAAATCTTTCTTTTTATAAACTGAATTTCTCATACTTCTCACCTCCCTGTAACAATTTCTTTTGACTGAACATATGCATGTCTTTACTTGTTTTCTGTGAAAATGTGGACATCAGGTCTGTATTTCATTATTATGCACCTCATGAACTGGCAGTTCAATGTGAGGAAACCATGGCCAAGGTTTTAAATGCTCACTGGAGCAAGATGAACTAGCATTCACCAATAAAAAAGAAAAGCATTCTGTATTATTCACTGCTACAGCAGTTCCTGTAAAAGTCTTTTGGAAGCTGTACTCATATTATTGGTCAGCTTAATACAGGGACATTTTTTCATAGTCTACTCATGGGAAAAATGGTGATAAAATGAATACTATTAACTGTTAAAAATATTCACAGTATGCTGCATTCGTGTCAGGTAGAACAAGCTCTTCGTTTATAAATAAAAATGGCTCTTAACACGTTCTAAAATTCTGTATTGTTCAATTGTTTCTGTTTAGTGATACGTTTTAAAGACTTAGGTTGCCCTTATTTGGATATCTGTCTTCTATTCCTTCCTTGCTGGATGATAAAAAGAGACACATGAAATAAGACATTGAATAAATCGATAGCATAGTTTTCTGGCTATTAATCCAACTAGGGAGTGGGTCAAACCTTATTCTACTTTACCTCTATCATAGGAAAGAAAAGAGATACCTGCATGGGTCTAAAAACTCTATAATTGTTATACCATCATCAGACAAAGAAAGAGGAGAAGGGAGCTAATAATTTTTACATTTCTTTGGAAAAATTCATCCTGCCGACTAAGAAGAGTTTTGTCCAAACAACCATTCATATTATGTTCATTAATAATAAGTTAGAAGACGGCATTATATATATATGCTTGGTAGGCAAGCCTTTGAGGGTTTCAATATTCATTCTCTGAAATGGAGAATGGTTCTCATCAGAAAAGATGGAAAGGCAACTACCTCATATTTTTGCATAAGATTTTAGTGATGCTGAGGTAAGTAATGGTGCAGAGGATAAAGTGCTGTAGTTTTATTCAGGAATACCTGGATTCAAATATGTTCTTAAACCCACAATATCTGTTTAATCCTGGTCAAATAACTTAATTTCTGTCTGATTAAATTTCTTCTTAATCTCAAATAAGAAAAAAATATCATTTACATTCTCCTATATTCTTGTAAAGATAAAATGAGACAATTTACAAAGCTTTCTAAAACAATATATTATATAAATATTAGCTATTAATCTAAGATTTTTTTTGCTAACTTTCTCCTTAATTACCCAAAAGATGCATTTTGTCACTAAAAATAATAATCATGAAAAGGGTCTTTATAGTTAAGAAGAAGAAATTATGACAGTTACTTTAACAATTTATGTCAACCTCTTCATTCTTCATTGCTTTGTTTTAAACTTTAAGTGTCAACAGACATATTATTCACACACATCCTAGAAATAGAAGGCCATGTAATTTCTATGTCATTTTGAGTTCCCTGGCATCACACACTAATGACATTGGTGTGGCGCATCATTAACTACAAGATAATTACAAAACAAACCCTATATGGTAAGTAGTATGGGTATTAATGCCCCCACTATACAATGAGGAAATTTAAATGTTGTGATGGGAATTGATTTCTCACAAATCATACAGAGTTACTGAGTGTCCAAGCTAATAAACTATTATTTGAATTCAGCTGGAATTTTTTTTTTTTTACTTCAAGTTAAATGTACTCTTCATGATTTGTTGTTGGAAATGGAGTTCAGATAAACCTCAGTATGAATCCTTATCCATATATTTACTATCTCAGTAAATCTCACTTAGCTTGTTTTCCTAATCTATAAATAAGAATAACAACTGTAGTACTTATATCATATGATTGTTGTGTGAGGATCAAATCACCTTATTTCTCTTGTTCATTTCTCCTCTAAATCCTGTGATCCCATGTTGAAAGTTGTTAATACAAACAACCGAGGAGAAAAACAAAGGAAGGATTCAGCACGAATACATAACCTTTGCCAGCAATTCTAAATTGAATACAGTCATAGGTTATTTACTCCACTAATAACTCCCTGAAATATATGCTTTGCCTTTTACTTTCTTATTTTATACAAACTTTAAATCATTCATTGAAACACATGGATATGATGCCAGAACAATTAATGGGTATATTTTCCTCTTGTTTTGCACAGTCAACTTTAGTTAATGTCTATGGGTCTTTCCTATGTGCACCAAGGACAAACTGTCATGAAAAATCTGTAGTTCAAGTTTGAAAATCCATGCAATTCCATTACACAGAGGACAAAACACCTGTTGTATTCAAGCTGCACAATTAATACCACTGATTTCAAGTTGATCACAAAACCTTTTATTCTTATGATCATATATATATTCATTTTAGGGATTTTTTCTATATCTATCTAAGTGTGGTTCTCAAACTTTAGTTTTCAGTATCTTTATCCTATGAAAAATGATTGAGGATCTCTCCAAAGCGTTTTTGTTTATCTGTATTATATTTATAGACATTTACCATATTGGAAATAAAAACTATTTTTGAATTTGTAGACCCTCTAAAAGGGTTTCAGAGATCCCCAGGATTCTCTAGACCATACTTCGAGAACCAGTTAGATTCTAAGGTATGTTTGTACCATTTATTTCTATCATTTATTTATATCTAAATCTTGCTCCAAAAAAGAACCTCTATTAGCCTAATGAATATATATATATATGTAAAATGCATATAAATTATTCATTTTTTCCTTGGTTGATTATAAATATTGTGAAAATTCAGACATTAGACATCTACATCAATGGATGAGGATAGAATTTGAAAATTGTAGTTTGATAAATTTGACTTCATAATCATATAAAATTCTAGCATATATTTTAAAAGAATGCTCACTGAATAATTAGAAAAATAAGAATAATTAGAAAAGAAACAAAATGGCTTTATTAAAAGCAAATTATGTCAGAATAAAATAATTTCCATTCATTTTATTGTTATTAGATAAGGGTGATTCTGTTGATGTAATTTATCTAGATTTCAACAAAATATTTGAACAAAGTCATTTCCCATACTATTTCCATACAAATTTCAGTGATGTGAGCTACTATATTTGGAATAGATTGAATATCAGTGTCAACAGTAGTAATGAAAACACCAATGTCAACTTTATAGTGAAATGCTCCTAAGACATGATCCATGGATTTTGCTCCTATTTTTTTTTTTTTACCAATGATTTGAATGAGGCTTATTAAATTTGCACATGCCACAAATCTAGAAAAGATGGTTAACAAATGAAATTATGAAGTGACATCCAAAAAAAGATAAGAAGTTAGAAAATTGCCATAATATTATAAATGCAATCCAATTGAGTTAATGGTTAAGTTCTACATTTGCATTTATAAAAATCAACTTTAGAAGTATAAATATTGCTGACTGTAATGTGTGTGAAACAAATTGTGAATGTATACATACATATAAAACAAACAAATATGCAGTTTCTTAATGTGTGTGATCTCAGATGGTACTCATTGTATCCAGTTCTTCCCTATTTAAAACACACACACACACACACACACACAACTATTTAAGCTATATGGGAGTTTTATCTCTGAGCAAGTTCTAAGGCTCCCTTATTCTTTATCCTAAAGCTAAATCTCCAATATTTTTCCATTATTTTCATCTATTTTCATTTTTTAACCAAAGTTACAAAGAAAAAAGTTTATGTTGCTTTAATTGGGAGGGTCTTATCAAATTTTTCATAGAATCTAATTCTTTATCATCTCTAACCAGTGTTGGCACATAAACCATGATTAATTTTATGGCACTGCTTTCAAAAATACTTATATTCACTGCAATATGTAATGACCAGATATCCCATAAAATTAGATTTTCTTGTTATCTCTGGATATGACAAAAATTTTGTTTTATGCTTCTATTGTTAGTTATATTTTGTATTTGAAGAAGACCAATGATAATATGACATTTGGGTAAAAATACAATGTGCTTGACTATGGCTGCTCAGAAGCATAGAAGGCTCTACCACAAGTCTGGCAAAAAGAGTCCATTTGAATACTTGGGGTGGAAATGTCTTTAGATTTGTGCATCTCACATTTCTTTTGCACTGCTGCTATATTGCTTAGCATATAGAACCCAGAGCTTCCTTTGATGCAGGTATGCTATGCTGGCAAGATTCTTACCAGAGTCCTCTTTAATTATGGTCATCTTCCCCAGGGCCAGTGTGGCTTAAAAAGGGCTTAGAAATATTTGATATGGTAGTTGCTGCCCCCCAACTCCAGAAGAAATTACAAGAGCAGAACAAAAATCCATATACAACATTCACTGACTAATCAAGGCATTTCATACTGTTAGTTATGAAGGACTGTGAAAGATCATGGCAAAATTTTGTTGCCCAGAGTTCATCAGTATTGTACTCCAGTTTCATGATTGCATGTTTATGTCTCAATTTACTTCTCAAAGGAGTACCTGGAAACTCTCCTTCCCTTTAACTGCAATTCCTTTTTATATTGCTTCATTTATAGTGATTCATCGCTATCACTAACATATTAACTCATTTGTCATTGCATAAGTCTCTAATCGTTAAATTATCAACGAATTAAGCTAATATTTATAGATGTTTTAAAATCTCTTGCCTTCTTAGAATCTGTTTCTCTTTTCCATTACTCTGTTATGTAGGATTAGAAATAAGCTGAACAGATTTAATGTCACTTTTTTTGGTTTGTTTATTTCATGAGTGACTATGGCCATAGAGTCGGGTTGCTTGTCATGAGTCTCTATGTACTTGGACAATCTGGTTCTCAGAAAACAAAAACAATTTGTTATACCTTTTCTATCTAATGACTTTCTATTCCAATAGAATTTGATAGGGCTTACTCTTTGTGGATGATTGGGATTTTAGTGAACTGAAAATTCAGTGACAGTCAAATGCAACAGATCAGCTAAAAACAAACAAAAACAACAACAAAAAAGGAAAAAAAAAATAAACAAATATGAAAAGTCTGTCATAAAAAGCAAAACCCCCACAAGTGAGAATGATAATCTTAGTGTAACCTTCTCTGATCATAAGATCCCAGTAATATTGTATTTAGTTCTAAACAACAGTTTTAAGGAAAGACATAAACAAACTGGGCAATATCCCAAGGAAATCCTGATGCATAGTAAGCTTTTAAGTAGTTGAGTAAATGACATACTTGTATGACATCATAGGAGAATTAGGTGAATGGAGGTGTTTAATTTTGGAGAAAGAGGAATTAGAATGTAATAATTTTCTTCTAGTATCTGAAATATTGTTATGCAGTAGAATAGTTAGATTTTTAAAAAATTTCTCTTGGTCCCAGGAAGCAGAAATAAGGGTAATGAGTAAAAGTTATAGGTCTGATGAGTTTGCCTAAATATGAGGAGGAACTTCTAGTAATAATAAATATCCAAATTGTATTAGAGCTATTGAGTTTTTCCCAATGAAACTCTTTAAATAAAGACTTCATGTTGACGAATTAAATATATTCTTGATAGTATTCTTTAAGTATTGAATTAGTTAGGTTGCTTATGATGTCATTGACACTCTGGATTGCTATTAATTCAGGATATATATATATATATATATATATATATATATATATATATACTTACAGTAGTTAAAAGAAAAATGGAGAAAAATGAAAAGATCATGGCACATGAATGTAAACAAAAAATTATGTTAAACATTACTGTTCCTTAGGAAGAGAGGAATGTGAGAAATTCAGAGAATCATGGGAAAGTGTATATTGTATAAAATGAAGAAAGCAGAATGTAAAGGATTATATATGTATGGAAATATGTAGACATTCAGACAGATGAAGAGACAAAGAAACTGAGACAGAGACAGAGATAAGGACAGTGAAAGACAGAGAGAGAGCGAGAGAGAGACAGAGACAGAGAGACAGAGAAACAGAGACAGAGAGAGAGAGAGAAAGATACTCACTACTTGTGTGACCCTTGGGAAATCACTTAAGCCTGTTTGCTCAGTCTGGATAATGAGCTTGAGAAGGAAATGGCAAACCACTATAGTATCTTTGCCAAGAAAACAACAAATAAGTTCATGCAGTGTTGGACATGACTGAAAAAATTACTCAGCAAATGTATATGTATATATGTATATGCATACACACAGTTGTAGTGATACGAAGTTGTTAAAACTCAAAACTCATACATATATGATAATTTTAATGAACATTATTCCTGATGATCTAACATGGAATTATATCTCTCTCCCATTAGCAGAAAGGTGGGGGTTATAAATGTAAAATGCCATATCTGTTGTCATCAGTTGATTTAGTTTTATTATTTTCTTTGCCTCACAAAACATTTTTTTTATTTTGCTGGGAATTTGGAGGATGGAATTAGGGAACAACAATAGTTTAAATATAAAATATATTTTTAAAAAGCATTGTCCTAGATGCTTGCAAGAAGCAAAGTGAAATAAATTGCAATCCTTTTTCTTAATAAAGCATACAATCTGCCAAATAGATTGCTGTAATACTCAAACATGATTCAAATACAACGTGATGAGTATGTTGAATAGGTATAAATAGGGAGTGTTCAAGAACTGAGTAAAAAACAATAATTTATAACTTCAGCATTACAACTTTAAGCTGTGGATTGGAAAATTGGATAATTGTCACTTTCCTCCTTTCCTAATATATCATGTGGGTCTCTCCTCACCAAGATACTCCTTCTTGCAAGAATATAAAATACATCTCTTATTCATTCATCAGTGAATCAGTGGAGTTCTTGGTGACATGGTGGTTAGAACACTAGATCTGGAAATCGAATGGGTGGAGCCAAGATGTCAGAGTAAAGCCAGGAAGCTGATTGAGGTCTCCCAGTTTCTTAGCGAAAACCACATCAAACCAAGCCTCTGAACAGATTATGATGGAATGAAGCCCCTCTCCAGCTCAGGATAGACCAGAAAAACTACAAAAAAAGATCAGTCTCACTGGGGTGAAAAGGATGTTCAGCCCAGGTTAGATAGATTCTGGGAAAGTTGGTGAAAGAGTCTTAATCACAGCAAATCAGGAACTAAGACCCTCAGTCCTGGCTCAATAGAAGAGCAAATCAGTGGGAGAGCTTCTATTCCCAGCTCAGAAAGCAAACTCTGAGAAACCAGGTTATTTATTGAAAAGAGTAGACAAAGCTATCCCCTGCAAACACAAAGCCAAGACTCAGAGATGCACAAGAAGATTGGGGCACTGCATCCTTCACTCTAGGAGCAGAGATCAACCACAAACATAAAAAAAAAATAAAAAGAAAATATACCAAAAGAAAAAGAAAGACAATGAGAAAGAAACAGAAAAGAACCCTGACCATAGAAAACTACAATGGTGACAGGGAAGACTAAAACACCAACTCAGACAAGGACAAAATGTGTCCAGAACTAGTCTCAAAGAGTCATATGAATTGGTCTCAAGCTCAAAGATACTTTTCTAATCCTCATAAAATATTTCAAAAGGGAAATAAGAGAGGTAGAAGAAAAAATGAGAAAGGAAAGAAGAGATACACGAGAAAGTCAACAGTTGGGAAAAGAAAGGAAAAAAATTGCCTGAAGAAAACATCTTCAAAAGTAGAATTAACCAAATGGAAAAAGAGACACAAAAGCTAACTGAAGAAAATCATACATTAAAAAACTAGAACAGGGCAAATTGAACAGCAAAAATCAGTCAAACAAATAAAAGAATGAAAAAATGGAAGAAAATGTGAAATAACTCATTGGAAAAACAGCCTATCTAGAAAGTAGATCCAGACAAGACAATTTAAAAATCATTTGCCTACTTGAAAGCAGACCTAAAAAGCCATTATTTAAAAAGAGCCTGGATAGTATTCTTTAAAAGATCATTTAGGAAAAGTGCCCTGATATTCTACAGAAAGAACAGGAAATACTCATTGAAAGAATCCATTGATCACCTTTGAAAAGAGATCTCACAAGAGATTTCCACAAGGAAAAACCCCAAGAAACATTGTTGGGAAACTCCAGAACTACAACCTCAAGGAAAAAAAATACTGCAAGCTGTGAGATAAAAACAATTCAAATATCAAAGAGCAATATCAGGATTACCTGGGATCTGGCAGCTTCTACAATAGAAGATCAGAGGACCTGGAATGCCATATTCTGGAAGGCAAAGAGCATAGAGTTGCAATAAAAAATTAACTACCTAGTGAGACACAGCATCATATTTCAGGGGAGGCAATGGAGCTTCAGTAAAGTAAGAGACTTTCAATCATTTCTATGAAAAAACAGAACTAAACAGAAAATTTAATCCATAAACACTGGGCTCAAGAGAAGCATAGAAAGGTAAACAGGGGGAAATAGATATTATTTAAAGGTTAATCTGTTTGTAAGCCTAGATGGAAAAATGGTACCTCTAACTCTTAAGAAGTGCATCTGTCATTGGGGCAGACAGAGGGAAGCATCACATGGATTGAGGGTGTGGTTATGAATGGACTCTGATATGATGACATCAAAGAAAAAGCACTAAGGGATAGGAAAAGGTTTTACTGGAAAAAGAGGAAAGGAGAAGTATAATGAGACAAATTACTTCACATGAAGAGGTGAAAAAGACTTGCTATAATCAAGGGAAAGAAGAGAGGGGGATGAAAATTGTTTGAAGCTTAATCTCATTAGTTGTGGCTCTAAGAGGGAATAACTTAATCCTTCAGTTGGGTATATTAATGTATCCAATTCTATAAAGAAGCAAAAGGAGAAAGAGGAGAGAAAAGCTAGAAAGGAGGGAAAAATATTAGGGGAAATGTTAAGAGAAAGGAGAAGGGTTGATAGAAGATAAGGTAGTGGGTGAACAGGTTAAAAAAAACACTACTAAGAGAAGGGGTGGTGGTGACAATACGCACACAGTCACAAATGATAGAGCACTAGGCTTGGAGGTAGGAAGATCTAAGTTCAAATCTGGCCTTAGACATTTACAAACTATTCTACCATAGGCAAGTCACTTCATCCCAGTTTACATCACTTTTCTTATCTATAAAATAGGAATAATCACAGTGCCAACTTTCCAGGGTTATAGTGAGGATCAAATGCTTAGCAAACATAGTAAGAACTATTGAATATAAGCTATCATTATTCTGATAATAATTATTTATCTAAGGGACCATCATATGCTAAGTAGCTCATGCAACTCAATCCCATGCATTTTTACAATTTGAATTGGCATTTGATCCACAAATTCATCAGCTTTACTTACTTCTCCTTACATTGATGAAACTTGTCTATGTCTTGAACAAGTTCTAGAGAGCGGCTAGAAACATACTACAACTAAACAGATCTATTTTGTCATTGATGTGAATAATTCCCCCATTAATATAAATAGCAATCCACCTGTGCTTATATATGCTTATACATACTCTTTTATAGACCATCTACATAGAGGTTAAGCAACAGACAAGAACTATACAGCTAATTAATATCAGGGCCAAGATTCAAACACTGATCTTTCTGATTCTAATAGAACAGCACCTACTAAATAACACCTTAAAATTTAAATTTTTTTATATCAACTGTTGGTTAAATGTTGGCTGAATCTTTGAAAATTGAAAAACAAATACATTTTTTCTAAGGTCAGGTGGTTCATTTTAATCACAATGAATTCCCTCTTGAATGTAATAAGAAATCTAAAAAAATAATATTTTAAATTAAAAGAATCTTGTTGAATATTTTACATAACATCTTAAATAAGTTTGTGATGTTAGTTACCTTAAAAAATATTATTTTGATGAAATAAAGTAAGTAGCCTGAGGCCACAGGAGTCAGAACTGAAGTAAAATTGAGAGTGAGTATTCCCTGTTAAGCTTCCATTCTTCAGTCCCCAAGACTAAGTTCTTTTCTTCCTTGAAACTTTAATTTTATTTTGTCTCATTATGAAAGTTCTTGACAACCTTATGAGTCTCATTTCCTGTCAAGAATATATCACTTGCAATCCATGTAATCTGTCTAACAAAGAGACTGGTACGAATCAGAAAAACTCCTTGGGGAAAAAATGAAGACAGTCAAAGTAATAGGAATAACAAAATTTAGTTTTATGTTAAAGACTTCAATTAAAAATAAACTAAGGATTCATGGTGTGCCAAGGAAAAGCTGAAATGAGGAGTACTGAGATAATTTCATTGAATGCTGAAAATATCTGAGAAAACAAATAATAATTTTCTCTCAATCACATATTCCATTGTGTCTCATATAAAAGAGACATCTACCCAGTAAACTCCAAGACATTTTGGGAGGGAAAGAAGAAAGGAAGCAATGACTGAAGGAAGAGAAGGAAGGAGGGAGGGAGAGAAAGAGGGAAGAAGTAATGAAAGAAAGAAAGGAGAAAAAGGAAGAAAAGAAAGAAGGAAGGAAGGAAAGAAGGGAAAAAAGGAAGAAAAGAGGGAAGGAAGGAATAAAGGAAAGAGGAAAGGAAGAGAAGGAGGAAGGAAAAGAGGTGGAGAGTAGGGAAGAAGAGAAGCAGAAAGGAAGGAAGGGAAGCCGGAAGGAGTTTCCCAACTGATCAATTCCCATAGAATCCACACTAGAACTGTTCTACTCACAGAGGTTGTTGTTTGTCCTTTGTTCTCAAAAAAGGACCAATACTTGAGGGAGGTGATGCCATTGGATGTAAGTGAAGGAGCACTATGCAAGGCCACTTGCCTCATTTTCTCCTGTAAAGCAATCTTGGTCCAATCTAAGAAATAGATCAGGAGGGTTAGAGCTGGTCCTGGGTCAAAAAAAAATGTAAATATATAAATAAATCTGGAAGAGGAAGATCTTCAGAAATGATTGCTATTTACATTCACTCTGAGTCACTCAGGACCTAAATAATGACTAACTGGAACTTAGTCTGGGACCTATTTTTGGCCAATCAATGAGAATGCATGTTTTTTTCTTTTTTTGACTAGATCAAAGAAGCCAGTCTTCACTTTAATTGCTACCTAGCTTTAATCACTGAATGGACTTTACCTCAGTCAGAGACCTGTTAAATACCTTAGCTTAAAAAAAAACATGGTCTCCCACTGCATTCTGGGCTATTTCCAGTCTATATCTGGCCACTAGTCCCAGATGACTTTGGAAGAGAAAGTGAGGCAGGGGACCTTGCATAGCCATCCCTCACTAAAATCCAATTCACTTGCAGATCATGGCATCACCTCCCTGACGTCATGATCCTCTTTGGGAACAAAGGACAACAATGACAACATATAAGAAAACTGAAAAATCTGTTAATACCTTTTGACAGAACTAGAAAATTTCAATACTGCCATTTTACATAATAAGAATCTGAGACTTAGAGTTCAAATTACTTTCCCATGGTCACAGACCTAGTAACCACTGGCTATAATATGAAAGGAAGGCTCTAGTCGTCCTGACTATGGTATTTTACCTGCTACTTCATATATGATTCTATAAATAGTGGGATTGGTATTTGCTTTAATCCAAGCTATGAAGCCAAAAAAAACAATGATTTTGCCTGCATTGTTTCCTTTTCTTTGCCTCAAATCCCTGGAAACCTTGATACTGTTCAAGACTGAGTTAATGCTACTTCCTAAATGAAGCCTTTTTTATTTTCCAAGCTTCTATTTCCTCTCCACCCAAATTAACTTGTAATTACTTTGTATATATATACTTATATTCCTACATGTAATATCCTTTAGTGAAATATAAATTCTCTGAAATGAGGGGATGTTGCCTTTTTATCTTTGTATCTATAGCACCTAGAATATAGTTAAATCTAGAATTTTTTGTTGCTGTTGTTCAACATAAGAAATTCTTTATTATTATTCTTATAGCTTTTTATTGACAGAACATATGCATGGGCAATTTTTCAACATTGACCCTTGCAAACATTTCTGTTCCAACTTTTCTCATCCTTCCTCTACCTCCCCTAGATGTGAGGCAGTTTCATACATGCTAAACATGTTAAAGTATATTTTAATACAACATATGTGTACATATTTATACAGTTCTTTTGTTGCACAAGAAAAATCGGATTTAGAAAGGTAAAAATAACCTGGGAAGAAAACCAAAAATACAAGCAGTCCTCTCTCGTTTCCCAGTGTTCTTTTGCTGATCAATTGAAAATGAATTGCATCTCTCATTGCTGAAGATAGCCACTTCCATCAGAACTGATCCTCATATAGTACTGTGGCTGAAGTGGAAAATGATCTTCTGGTTCTGCTCATTTTAGTTAGCATCAGTTCATGTAGGTCTCTACAAGGCTTTCTGTATTCCTCTTGCTAGTCATTTCTTACAGAACAATAATATTCCATAACATTCATATACCATCCAACCATTCTCCAGTTGATGGGCATCCATTCAATTTCCAGTTTCTAGCTACTACAGAAAGGACTGCCACAAACATTTTGGCACAAAAAGGTCCCTTTCCCTTCTTTAATATCTCGTTGGGATATAGGCCCAATAGTAACACTGTTGGATCAAAGGGTATGCACAGTTTGAGCATAGTTTCAAATTGCTCTTCAGAATGGTTGGATTTGTTCACAACTCCACCAACAATGCATCAGTGTCCCAGTTTTCCCGCATCCTCTCCACCATTCGTCATTATATTCCTGTCATCTTAGCCAGTCTCTCAGGTGTGTAGTGGTATCTCAGAGTTGTCTTAATTTGCATTTCTCTAATAAATAGTGATTTGGAACACCCTTTTGTATGAGTAGAAATAGGTTCAATTTCATCATCTGAAAATTATCTTTTCATATACTTTGACCATTTATCAATTGGAGAATGGCTTGATTTCTTATAAATAAGAGTCAATCCTCTATATATTTTGGAAATGAGGCCTTTATCAGAACCTTTGACTATAAAAATGTTTTCCCAGTTTATTGCTTTTCTTCTAATCTTGTCTGCATTAGTTTTGTTTGTACAAAGGCTTTTTATCTTGATATAATCAAAATTTTCTATTTTGTGATCAATAATGATCTCTAGTTCTTTGGTCACAAATTCCTTCCTCCTCCACAAGTCTGAGAGGTAAACTATCCTATGTTCCTCTAATTTGTTTATAATCTCATTCTTTATGCCTAAATCATGAACCCATTTTGATCTTATCTTGGTTTACAGTATTAAGTGTGGGTCCGTGCCTAGTTTCTGCCATACTAATTTTAAATTTCCCCAACAGTTTTTGTCAAATAGTGAATTCTTATCCAAAAAATTGGGGTCTTTAGGTTTGTCAAACATTATATTACTATAGTTATTGACTATTGTGTCCTGTGAACATAACCTATTCTACTGATCAACTAGTCTATTTCTTAGCCAATACCAAATGGTTTTGGTGACCACTATTTTATAATATAGTTTTAGATCAGGTATAGCTAGGCCACCTTCATTTGATTTTTTTTATTAGTTCCCTTGAAATTCTTGACCTTTTGTTCTTCCATATGAATTTTGTTGTTATTTTTTCTAGGTCATTAAAATAGTTTCTTGGGAGTCTGGTACAGCACTAAATAAATAGATTAGTTTAGTTACTATTGTCATCTTTATTATATTTACTTAGCCTATCTAAGAGCACTTAATATTTTTCCAATTGTTTAGATCTGACTTTATTTGTGTGGAAAGTGTTTTGTAGTTTTGCTCATATAGTTCTTGACTTTCCTTTGGCAGATAGATTCCCAAATATGTTATATTATCGACAGTTATTTCAAATGGAATTTCTCTTTGTATCTCTTGCTGTTGGATTTTGTTGATGATATATAAAAATGATGAGGATTTATGTGGATTTATTTTGTAGAGTGCAATTTTGATAAAGTTGTAGATTATATAAAGATAATTTATTACTATTTATTATAGCTTTTTAGTACAATCTCTGGGATTCTCTAAGTATACCATCATATCATCAGCAAAGAGTGATAATTTGGTTTCCTCATTACCTACACTAATTCCTTTAATCTCTTTTTCATCTCTTATTGCGAAGCTAGCATTTCTTTTTTGCTTTTTATTTACAGGTTATATGAATGGGTAACTTTACAGCATTAACAATTGCCAAACCTCTTGTTCCAATTTTTCCCCTCTTTCCCCCACCCCTTCCCCCAGATGGCAAGATGAACAGTAGATGTTAAATATATTAAAATATAAATTAGATACACAATAAGTATACATGACCAAACCGTTATTTTGCTGTACAAAAAGAATCAGACTCTGAAATATTGTACAATTAGCCTGTGAAGGAAATCCAAAATGCAGGTGGGCAAAAATATGGGGATTAGGAATTCAATGTAATGGTTCTTAGTCATCTCCCAGAGTTCTTTCGCTGGCTGTAGCTGGTTCAGTTCATTACTGCTCCATTGGAAATGATTTGGTTGATCACATTGCTGAGGATGGCCAAGTCCATCAGAATTGGTCATCATATAGTATTGTTGCTGAAGTATATAATGATCTCTTGGCCCTGCTTGTTTCACTCAGCATCAGTTCATGTAAGTCTCTCCAGGCCTTTCTGAAATCTTCCTGTTGGTCATTTCTTACAGAACAATAATATTCCATAATATTCATATACCACAATTTATTCAGCCATTCTCCAACTGATGGGCATCCACTCAGTTTCCAGTTTCTAGCCACTACAAAGAGGGCTGCCACAAATATCCGTGCACATACAGGTCCCTTTCCCTTCTTTATGATCTCTTTGGGATATAAGCTCAGTAGTAACACTTCTGGATCAAAGGGTATGCACAGTTTAAGGAAAAGTCCATTTATTCCTATAGTCTCTAGTGTTTTTAATAGGAATGGGTGTTGGATTTTATCAAATTCTTTTTCTATATCTATTGAGAAGATCATATGATTTTTGTTAATTTGGTTATTGATATAGTCAATTATGCTAGTAGTTTTCATAATAATGAACCAGCCCTGATTTCCTGGTATAAATCCTACTTGGTCATAGTGTATTATCCTGAGGATGATTTTTTGTAATCTTTTTGCTAATATTTTATTGAAGATTTTTGCATCAATGTTCATTAGGGAGATTGGTCTATAATTTTCTTTCTCTATTTTTATCCTACCTGGTTTAGGTATCAGTACCATGTCAGTGTCATAAAAGGAATTTGGTAGGACTCCTTTGATCACTATTTGTTCAAATAGTTTATATAGCATTGGAGTTAATTGTTTTTTAAATGTTTGGTATAATTCACTTGTAAATCCATCTGATTCTGGGGATTTTTTCTTAGGCAGTTGATGAATAGCTTGTTCTATTTCTTTTTCTAAAATGGGACTGTTTAATCAAATTATTTTTTCCTCTGTTAATTCGGACAAGCTATATTTTGAAGATATTCATCCATTTCATTTAACTTGTCAAATTTATTGGCATAATGTTGGGTACAGTAACTCCTAGTTATTGCTCTAATTTCCTCTTCATTAGTGGTAAGTTCTCCCTTTTCATTTTTAGGAATAACAATTTGATTTTCCTCTTTCCTTTTTCTGATCAAATTTACCAAGGATTTATCTATTTTGTTGTTTTTTTCATAGAACCAACTCTTATTTTTATTTTTTAATTCATTAGTTTTTTTAATATCAATTTTATTGAGCTCTCCTTTTATTTTTAGAATTTCAAGTTTGTTATTTAATTGGGGGTTTTTAATTTGTTCTTTTCCCAGCTTTTTTAGTTGCAAGCCTAATTCATTGATTTTCTCTTTCTTTATTTTATGCAAATAAGCCTCTAGAGATATAAAATTTTCCCTTATTACCCCTTGGCTGCATCCCACACATTTTGATATGACATCTCATTATTATCATTCTCTTGGGTAAAATTATTGTGTCTATGATTTGCTGTTTCACCCAATCATTCTTTAGGATGAGACTATTTAATTTCCAATGACTTTTTGGCCTATTTCCCCCTGGCTG
Source organism: Sarcophilus harrisii (assembly GCF_902635505.1). Lineage (NCBI taxonomy): Eukaryota > Metazoa > Chordata > Mammalia > Dasyuromorphia > Dasyuridae > Sarcophilus > Sarcophilus harrisii. Next base: position 599,400,409 of record NC_045427.1, read on the forward strand.
TTTATCAAATGTAATTTTTATTGCAGCATGATCTGAGAAGGATGCATTTAATATTTCTGTATTTCTGTATTTGAATTTGAGGTCTTTTTGGCCTAATATATGGTCAGTTTTTGTATAGGTTCTATGAACTGCTGAAAAGAAAGTGTACACCTTTCTGTCTCCATTTAGTTTTCTCCAAAGATCTATCATACCTAACTTTTCTAGTGTTCTATTTACCTCTTTAATTTCTTTCTTATTTATTTTGTGGTTTGATTTATCTCGTTCTGAGAGTTCAAGGTTGAGTTCTCCCACTATTATAGTTTTGCTGTCTATTTCTTCTTGCTACTCTCTTAACTTCTCCTTTAAGAATTTAGGTGCTACACCACTTGGTGTATATATGTTTAATATTGATATTGCTTCATTACCTATGCTATACTTTAGCAAGACATAATGCCCTTCCTTATCTTTTTTAAATATTTTTTGCTTTTGCTTGATCTGAGGTCAGGATGGATACCCCTGTTTTTTTGACTTGACCTGAAGCATAGTAGATTCTGCTCCAGTCTTTTACCTTTAATCTGAATGTATTGTCCCATATCCAGTGTGTTTCCTGTAAACAGCATATTGTAGGATTATGAATTTTAATCCAGTCTGCTATCTACCTCTGCTTTATGGGGGAGTTTACACCATTCACATTTATGGTTAAAATGACTGATTCTGTATTTCCTGCCATTTTGTTAACCCCAGATTATGCTTTTCTCTTTCCTTTTCCCCTTATCCCCTTCCCCACTATTAAACGTGTGAGTACCACTTGACTCATGCAGCCTTCCCTCTTTAGGATCCCAACCCCCTTAGAGTCCCTCCCCTTTTCTGAAACCTTTCCCTTACAAATTCTGTTCCCTTTTGTTTAGCTTACTCCTTCCCTTTTTGCTTTTTCCCTACCACTTTTCAATGGGGTGGCAGTTTTTCTGTAAATTGAATATGTTTAGTATTTTCTTTTTGAGTCATTTCTGATGAGAGTAAGAGTCACACTATGTTCATTCCCCTCCCTTCTTTCTCTCAGAGATAATAGGTTTCCTTTGCCTCTTTGTGAGATATAGTACCTCCAGTTTTCCCTTTTTCTGGTAGTTTCCTTTCTACCTCTAGCTTCTTTTTTATAACAGTAAAACCAAATTATACATGTATTCTTTATGTATACTGATAGCAGAAATATAGTTCCCAAGATTTCTTTTTACCTTTTTATATTTCTCTTGAGTCCTTTATTTGGAGGCCAAACTTTTTGTTTAGTTTTATTTTTATGTTTGTTTGTTTTATCAGAAATAGATGGAATTCATCTATTTCTTTGAATGTCCATCTTCTTTCCTGGAAGAAAATATTCATTTTACCTGCGTTGTTATTCTTGACTGCATAACAAGTTCTTTAGCCTTTTGGAATATCCAATTCCAGGCCCTTGCATCCTTTAATGTGGATGCTGCTAGATCCAGAGTAATCCTTAGGGTGGCTCTTCTGTATTTCAATTAGTTTTTTTCCAGCTGCTTGAAGTATTTTTCCTTGGTCTGATAGTTCTGAAATTTAGCTGTACTATTTCTTGGAGTTTTGATTTTGTGATCTCTTTCAGTAGGTGATTGATGAATTCTTTCAATATCTATTTTATCCTATGTTTCTATAACATCTGGGCAGTTTGCTCTGATGATTTCTTGAAGAATGGTGTCTAGGCTCTTTTTTTCATCATGATTTTTCATCATCGAGTCTAATAATCCTCACATTATCTCTCCTAGATCTATTTTCCAGGTCTGTTGCTTTTCCAAGTTGGTATTTAACACTTTTTTCTATTTGTTCTTTTTTTTTTTTTTTTTTTTTTTTTTGGTTTTGCTTGACTGATTCTTGGTGTCTCCTCAAGTCATTCATTTCCATTTGCTCAATTCTGATTTTTAATGAATTATTTTCTTTATTTACTTTTTAATTTCCTCTTCAAATTGTCTAATTGAATTTTTAAGTGAGTTATTTTGTTCTATGGAATTTTTTCCATTTCACCAATTTTATTTTTTAGAGAGCTATTTTCTTTTTCCAATTCACTAATTCTGTTTTTCAGGGATTTGATTTCTTTAGCTTCTCTATCTTTAAATGAGTGAAATGACTTATCCAGACCTTCTTGCAAAGCTTGCCTTTCCTTTCCCCATTTTTCTTCTAGCTCTCTTGTGAGAACCTTTTTAATTTCTTCTATGAGAATCTTGGGTGTTGAGGGCCAGAGCATATCCCCCTTTGGGGAATTCATCTGGAGACAGTCTGTTTTTAGTTTCCTCAGGGTTTGAAGTCTGCTCTCTTTCATATCTATTTTTAGAGCATACTTTACCTTTTTACTCATTTTGAAAACAAACAAACAAAAAACCCTGCACTCTGCTTTTAGGGCAGTGTGGTGTTACCAAGCTACCTCTACAGACTGCAGGGGCAGCAGTGAGGTCCTATCAGGACAGCAATGGATGCCCTGTGTCTGTGCTCTGAGACTCTGAGAGTATGCTGAGACACTGCAGGTGGGTGTGGCCAGGTCCAGAGAGACTCTAGTGTTTCAGGGTTATATTCTTTACACCTTGTGTTTATAGCTTCTCTGCTGATCTATTGGCTTGCTACCAGGACAAAGTAGCCATATTCTGGTAAAGTTCTCCCTTGCAGATTTTCTGCTAGCTGAGATCACACCCCACCCCACTCCGGTCTAGCAGTGTTAGCTGCCTTCTGTGCTCTCACTGCCTGCCATCAGTCTGCACCTGATCTAACCATCCCCACCCTTGAGCAAAAACCGACCTTTTCTGGCGAATTTCAAGGTTATCTTCTGTTGGTCATGTTCTATACTCCCAATATTCGTGGTTTTGACAGTCAAGCACTAATTCTGAGGCCTTTTATAAAAGAGGTAGGCTGAGAGTAAGGAAGAGCTTAGATAGATGTGTGTGTCCTCTCCGCCACCTAGGCCCATAAGTTCTTAATAAATGTTGGTCAAATGGTTGAGGGTTAATCGATGTCCAGATAGAGGTCTCTGCTGGTAGCCATGGAGTATAACACAAAAATTTAGAAGAATCCATCCTCAATTATTGCATTTTTTGAAGGGAATGTATAGAAAAGTATGGATCCAAATCACATAAAACTATGTCACTTTCATTATGAATTTCTACCTTTAACACATGAGCAGTTTTGTTCACTTCTGATTTCCTTTTTTGACTACCACTTCTACATTTTAATATATGGCACATGAGCACTCAGGTGTGTGCTGAAAATAAAAGTTCCACTATCATCTCTTATTAATACATCCATTAAACTGATTTCAAGGATCTTGTCAAGAACTCATAGAATTCCTCTGCTTCTCTATAGTTGATGATATATAAGTTATAGTTATTTTCATGGAGGATGGCTTTCATATCTACTTAAAATAAAGTGTCCTTTAAAATCAAATATCTTCTTGTCTTTGTACAAGTGATTGAACCAACTCCATCAATTCCTTCATTAGTCTTCCAAAGAGATCTTTGAACTTTGAAAATCTTTGAAAATCAGAAGACTGATTCCCATGCTTAATTCTTAAGCATTAGTAATGTTCAATTACATCAAGAATGAGACAGGGTTGATTTTATTTTGCTATTTAATAATACATATTCCTTTTATTGCCCTATGTCTTCCAGCTTCCTTACATATGACTCATTACTTTTGATTAGATGTTACCATAAGGGGGGGCGGAGCCAAGATGGCAGAGAAGACACACGCGACTTTCTAAGCTCTTCTCTTACCCTCTTTATCAATATTATATCGAGCCTCAAAAATAGTCTTGACTGCTACAATTCGTAAAGATAAGAAGTAGAACAACTCACAGGCCAAAGAAAATCTGCAGTCTCGCCAAAAAAGGTTGGTTCTGGGGCCAGGGGGGAGATGAGCGCAGAGAGGGAGAGAAATTAGGTTCCAAGGAGAGCCTCAAACCGAAAGTGAAAGCACAGATCTCAGCACAAGCGCGAAGCCCCAACCCGCAGTACGGGCTTTTCCTTGGGGCAGTTGTGATCCTGCACGGCAGGAGGACACAGCCCTGGTTAGCCTCCAATCTGCGCAGTGGGGAGCTCGGCTTGGGGCCATAGAGCTTTCCCAGGGCCAATTTGCATCAGCCAGAGACCCTAGGCAGAGTTTGTGGCGGTCTGCGTTCTGCGCTCAGCTGCTAATACTCACAGTCCCACAAGAGGCTCCGGGCTGGGGCAGTGACACTTTCACCCCTTAGTCTCTAGCTGAGGGCAATCGCTAACCCACACAGCCCAACTGAGCACTTCGATAGCTCAGCCAGTGCTGAATCCACCTCCTGTTGGGGGAAGGGAAAACTCTCACTCAGAGCACTCCCAAACCTCGGAGCCGGAAATCGGTTTACATCTCTCCCTGCTCTGCAGGGGAAGCTGGTAACCCCCTTGCCTAGGAGACATACCCTAAAGGCTTTAAAACATGAATAAAAAGATGAAAAGAACGATTGACAGCTTCTATGCAGAAAAAGAGCAGGTCAGCAAACCTGAAGAGACAGCAAACAGCAAAAATGCATCAGACTGTTCTCCTTTACATGATGCTCTCATAGAAGAGACCATTAAAAGTCTCAAAAGAGAGTTAGAAGATAAATGGGGAAAGGAAAGAGAAGCCTTACAAGAGAGCAACATCTTCCTGAAATACGAAATGGAAAAGTATAAAAATTCCCAGGAGTAAGAATTGTGAATTGGAAAAAATAAAGAATTCACTAGAAAGTAGGATTTGTGAATTGGAAAAGACAAAGAACTCCAAAGAAAGTAGGATCTGTGAATTGGAAAAGAAAATAATTCACTAAAAAAAAATTAGTGAAAATGGAAAAAATTCCACAGACCAAAATAATACATTTAAAAACTCAATTGGACATATACAGAAAGTAAAAAAGCTAATAAGAAAATAATTCTTTAAAAATTAGAACTGAACAAATAGAAACTAATGATTCATTGAGACAGAATCAGTCAAGCAAAAACAAAAAATCAAACTGGAAAAAACTATGAATTATCTACTTGCAAAAACGACAGACTAGGAAAATAGATCTAGGAGAATAATCTGAGGATTATTGGACTTTCTGAAAACTATGATGAAAAAAAGAGGCTAGATACTATTTTACAAGAATCATCAAAGAGAACTCCCAGATGTAATAGAATCAGAAGGTAAAATAGGCATTGAAAAATTCATCGAACACCTTCAGAAACCCTAAAATAAAACCCAAGGAATATTGTGGAAAATTTCAGAACTATCAGATTAAGGAAAAATTTTACAAGCAGCCAAAAAAAACCATTTAAATACCGAGGTGCCACAATAAAGGATCACCCAAGATCTGGCTGCCTCTACATTAAAGGAACGAAGGGCCTGGAATATGATATCGAAAGGCACAAGAACTTGGGATGCACAAAATAAAATACCCAACTAAGCTGAGCATTTTCTTCCAGGGAAGAAGATGAACATTTAATGAAACAAATGAATTCCATTTGTTTCTGAAGAAAAAACCAGAACTAAACAAAATTTGATCTCCAAGAATAGAACTCAAGAGATGCAGAAAAGGTAAAAATAACTCTTGAGAATTGTATTTCTGTTGTGGATATACAAAAAGAATACATGTATAATTTGATTGTACTGATATAACATAAAAAAGGGAAGTAGATATGGAAAAGGGATGATGGCAGAATAAGGTGGGAAGGAGGGATAAAAAGAGGGAAACCACATCCCACAAAGAGGCTAAGGAAACTTATCATATCTGAGGGAATTTAGAGAGGGGGAGGAACATTGTGTGAATCTTACTCTCATCAGAGTTGGCTCAAAGAAAAAATAATTGACATTTGTTTTAGAGAAAATTCTCTCTCGCCTCATTAAAAACGGGGGAGAGGAAAAGGGAAAAGAAAAAGAGTAATAAGGGAAGGAAGGGGGAAAGACTCAAAGGGGGGGAGGGAGGGATTATAAAGAGGATAAGTATCGTGATACAAGAGGGGTACATAAGTTTAAAAGGGGGAAAGAGGGTTGGGGGAGGCAAGAATAAGTAAAGCACAATCTGGGGTTATTAGGATGGCAGGAAATACAGATTTAGTAATTCTAACCGTAAATGTGAATGGGATGAACTCCCCCATAAAGAGGAGGCAGATAGCAGACTGGATCAAAAGTCAGAACCCTACAATATGTTGTTTACAAGAAACACATTTAAAGCAGGGGGATACATATAGAGTAAAGGTAAAAGGCTGGAGCAAAATCTATTATGCTTCAGGTGAAGTCAAAAAAGCAGGGGTAGCCATCCTTATCTCAGATCAAGCAAAAGTAAAAATTGATCTAATTAAAAGAGATAAGGAAGGAAACTACATCCTGCTAAAGGGTAGCATAAACAACGAAGCAATATCAATATTAAACATATATGCACCAAGTGGTATGGCACTCAACTTCCTAAAGGAGAAGTTAAGAGAGTTGCAAGAAGAAATAGACAACAAAACTGTAATAGTAGGAGATCTCAACCTTGCACTCTCAGAATTGGACAAATCAAACCACAAAACAAATAAGAAAGAAATTAAAGGTAAATAGAATATTAGAAAAATTAGGTATGTTGGATCTTTGGAGAAAATTGAATGGAGATAGAAGGGAATATACTTTCTTCTCAGCAGTTCATGGAACCTATTCAAAAATTGACCATATATTAGGACATAAAGACCTCAAAATTAAATGCAAGAAAGCAGAAATAGTAAATGCTTTCTTTTCAGATCATGATGCAATAAAAACTACATTCAACAAAAAGTTAGGGGGAAATAGACCAAAAAGTAATTGGAAACTAAACAATCTCATCTTAAAGAATGATTGGGTGAAGCAGCAAATTATAGATACAATTAATAATTTCACTCAAGATAATGACAATGATGAGACATCATACCAAAATTTGTGGGATGCAGCCAAAGCGGTAATAAGAGGGAATTTTATATCCTTAGAGGCTTACTTGAATAAAACAGAGAAAGAAAAGATTAATGAATTGGGCTTGCAACTAAAAAAACTAAAAAAAGACCAAATTAAAAACCCCCAATCAAATACTAAATTGGAAATTCTAAAATTAAAAGGAGAAATTAAAAATATTGAAAGTAAAAAAACTATTGAACTAATTAATAAAACTAAGAGTTGGTTCTATGAAAAAGCCAATAAAATAGATAAGCCTTTGGTAAATCTGATTAGAAAAAGGAGGGAGGAAAATGAAATTAGTAGTCTTAAAAATGAAAAGGGAGAACTTTCCACCAATGAAGAGGAAATTAGAGAAATAATAAGGAGTTATTTTGCTCAACTTTATGCCAATAAATTTGATAACCTAAGTGAAATGGATGACTACCTCCAAAAATATAGACTTCCCAGACTAACAGAGGAGGAAGTAAATTGCTTGAATAGTCCCATTTCAGAAAAAGAAATAGAACAGGCAATTAAACAACTCCCTAAGAAAAAATCCCCAGGACCAGATGGATTTACATGTGAATTTTACCAAACATTTAAAGAACAATTGGCCCCAATGCTATATAAATTATTTGATAAAATAGGGAATGAAGGAGTCCTACCAAATTCCTTCTATGACACAGACATGGTACTGATACCTAAACCAGGTAGGCTGAAAACAGAGAAAGAAAATTATAGACCAATCTCCCTAATGAATATTGATGCTAAAATCTTAAATAAGATATTAGCAAAAAGACTACAGAAAATCATCTCCAAGATAATACACTATGATCAAGTAGGATTTATACCAGGAATGCAGGGCTGGTTCAATATTAGGAAAACTATCAATATAATTGGCCATGTTAATAACCAAATTAACAAAAACCATATGATCATCTCAATAGATGCAGAAAAAGCATTTGATAAAATCCAACATCCATTCCTATTAAAAACACTTGAGAGTATAGGAATAAATGGACTTTTCCTTAAAATAATCAGCAGCATCTATTTAAAACCATCAGTAAGCATCATATGTAATGGAGACAAACTGCAACCATTCCCAATAAGATCTGGAGTGAAACAAGGTTGCCCACTATCACCGTTACTATTTAATATTGTATTAGAAACGCTAGCTATAGCAATAAGAGCTGAGAAAGAGATTAAAGGAATAAGAATAGGCAATGAGGAAGCCAAATTATCACTCTTTGCCGATGACATGATGGTATACTTAGAGAACCCCAGAGATTCTGCTAAAAAGTTATTAGAAATAATCCACAACTTTAGCAAAGTTGCTGGTTATAAAATAAACCCACATAAGTCATCAGCATTCTTATATATCACTAACAAAATCCAACAGTCAGAGTTACAAAGAGAAATTCCATTTAAAGTAACTACTGATAATATAAAATATTTAGGAATCTATCTGCCAAGGGAAAATCAGAAACTTTATGAGCAAAATTACAGACCACTTTTCACACAAATTAAGTCTGATCTAACCAATTGGAAAAATATTAAATGCTCTTGGATAGGGCGAGCAAATATAATAAAGATGACAATATTACCTAAACTAATCTATTTATTTAGCGCTATACCAATCAGACTCCCAAAAAACTATTTTAATGACCTAGAAAAAATAACAACAAAGTTCATATGGAAAAACAAAAGGTCAAGAATTTCAAGGGAATTAATGAAAAAAAAATCAAATGATGGTGGCTTAGCTGTACCAGATCTAAAATTATATTATAGAGCAGCAGTTACCAAAACTATTTGGTATTGGCTAAGGAATAGATTAGTTGATCAGTGGAATAGATTAGGTTCAAGGGATAAAACAGTCAACAAATATAGCAACCTAGTCTTTGACAAACCCAAAGATCCCAGCTTTTAGCATAAGAACTTATTGTTTGATAAAAATTGCTGGGAAAATTGGAAACTAATATGGCAGAAACTAGGCATTGATCCATACTTAACACCGTACACCAAGATAAGGTCAAAATGGGTTCATGACCTAGGCATAAAGAATGAAATTATTAATAAATTAGAGGAACATAGGATAGTTTACCTCTCAGACCTGTGGAAGGGGAAGGTCTTTATGACCAAAGCAGAACTAGAGATCATTACTGATCACAAAATAGAAAATTTCGATTATACCAAACTGAAAAGTTTTTGTACAAACAAAACTAATGCAGACAAGATTAGAAGGGAAGCAATAAACTGGGAAAATATTTTTACAGTCAAATGTTCTGATAAAGGCCTCATTTCCCAAATATATAGAGAATTAACTCTAATTTATAAAAAATCAAGCCATTCTCCAATTGAAAAATGATCAAAGGATATGAACAGACAATTCTCAGATGAAGAAATTGAAACTATTTCTAGTCATATGAAAAGATGCTCCAAGTCATTATTAATCAGAGAAATGCAAATTAAGACAACTCTAAGATACCACTACACACCTGTCAGATTGGCTAAGATGACAGGAAAAAATAATGATGATTGTTGGAGGGGATGCGGGAAAACTGGGACATTGATGCATTGTTGGTGGAGTTGTGAACGAATCCAACCATTTTGGAGAGTAGTTTGGAACTATGCTCAAAAAGTTATCAAACTGTGCATACCCTTTGATCCAGCAGTGTTACTACTGGGATTATATCCCAAAGAGATTATAAAGAAGGGAAAGGGACCTGTATGTGCACGAATGTTTGTGGCAGCCCTTTTTGTAGTGGCTAAAAACTGGAAACTGAATGGATGTCCATCAGTTGGAGAATGGCTGAATAAATTGTGGTATATGAATATTATGGAATATTACTGTTCTGTAAGAAATGACCAACAGGATGATTTCAGAAAGGCCTGGAGAGACTTACACGAACTGATGCTGAGTGAAATGAGCAGGACCAGGAGATCATTATATACTTCAACAACAATACTATATGATGACCAGTTCTGATGGACCAGGCCATCCTCAGCAACGAGATCAACCAAATCATTTCCAATGGAGCAGTAATGAACTGAACCAGCTATGCCCAGAAAAAGAACTCTGGGAGATGACTAAAAACCATTACATTGAATTCCCAATCCCTATATTTAGGCACACCTGCATTTTTGATTTCCTTCACAAGTTGATTCTTTTTGTACAGCAAAATAACGTTTTGGTCATGTATACTTATTGTGTATCTAATTTATGTTTTAATATATTTAACATCTACTGGTCATCCTGCCATCTAGGGGAGGGGGTGGGGGGGGGTAAAGAGGTGAAAAATTGGAACAAGAGGTTTGGCAATTGTTAATGCTGTAAAGTTACCCATGCATATATCCTGTAAATAAAAGGCTATTAAATTAAAAAAAAAAAAAGATGTTACCACAAGGTCTGGATAATTATAGGATCATATATTAAAATAAAAAAAAACACATACTAGGGATCATCTAGTGCAAATATCTCAAGTTCAGATGTGGAAAGAAAAGTTCAAATAGATTAAGTAGTGTGTTCATGGAAACACAGCTATTAAGTATTAGGATCAGACCTTGATCCATAGTCTTTCTGATTCTAAGTCCAGCATTCTCTTCATCACAGCTTGCTTTCTTCAAGAACAGAGGATGAGCAACAACAATTCAATTCAAAGCTTTGGTGAAAGAAATTAGATTTCAATATAAGTGCAAAGGAGATATATTTGACAGTACACTTGTCTTAGGCTTAAGTCTGCTTCTGAGAATAGCAATTACTGAGTTTATTCTGCCTTGTCAATTCATTTGTCTGCATAGGTTTGTTCAGAGTTGTAAGAGATACATATACTGATAATAAGCCTTATTCAAAGTGCTTCATCAAGAGTTGCTTTTTTTTAATGTGAAAAGATAGAGAAAATTAGTGTAAATGGAGAAAAGAGTGTGCTTTACTTATTTACATAAGAAGAATTAAAGAAATGGAACCTCTTTAAATTAATTACTAGAGAAAAATGGAAAAAGCTGTGTTATAATTATGGAACAAATTATATGATCTGAGATGGAAGCTTAGATGGAAGAGCATTTGGTTAGTAATCATATAATAAGATCAGGTTTTTCACAAAGAGAATTCAGAGTCAGAACACAGAAAGATAAGAGAAAGATGTAGAATGAAAGTCGTCTTTCCAAAGAGTTGGAGAATATGTTGCTAACTAAAAGAAATCATCATTTTCCCCCCAAAAGATGATAATATTATTTCAATTGAAGGCATTAGCTGAGTCTAAAGATGGAATTCATGTTTACTGTGGTTGTGATTGAAGAGTAAGTACAGGCAAGGAGAATAGAACTTGGGAGTAGAGAATCAGAAAAGTCATTTAGTGGATCAACTTTGCTAAGATCGTGTTCAATGAGTGTTTAATTAAGTACAATGTCGATAAACTCAGCTTTATAATGGAAACATCTATTCCACAAATCAGCTGTAATGTTTAAAGTAATTTCTATGGAAAATTCTTGAGACAAAATTTAGAAATTATATTTTTTAATTTTAGAACTGGGAGTTATCCTGAGCACACAGGTTTTCCTATTCATGTGCTTCCTTGCTAAATTTCTTTGTGAACATACTAAATGCATTGTGGACAGAAACAAAGGTTTCTTTATGGAATCAATTTCTTAAATTTATTTATGTGAATATCTGTGACATCGTATCACTAATGGGCAGGCTTAAAATCTAATATGTCTTTATTAGCATGTTTTTCATTTTTAGTGATATAACTTTTTTTTCCATAAAGCTATTGATACCATTAATTCCTTCCTCTAATTATATCTATTCATACTCTGACCATTTATCATTTAGGGAATCATTCTTTTTCTTATATATTTGAATCTTGAACTTGAAATTTCAAAATTTAATTTAAACCTTGAATATAGCTTAAAAATCAGACTTTATCAGAAAAAAGGGCTTTATTTAAAGTCCTTCTTGCCCAGCTTCCTGTCCCACCTCTACCTTTAGTTACTTTGGCTTTGTTTGTATGTTAAAAAAAACTTTGAAATTTTATGTGATCAAAATTTTCCATTTTATTTCATATAAACCTCTCTGTATTACTTAGGATTTCTCCTATGCATTAATCTGACAGGTCCTTTCTTCCATGTGGCTCCAATTTGTTTGATGATGTCATGTAAAATTTTAGGGCTTATCTTGGCATATAGTGTAAGCTGTGGGTCTATATCAATTTTTGCCTGACAACTTTTTACTTTTCCTCATAATTTTTGTAAAATAATGAATTCTTGCCTAAATAGCTGCGATCTTTCATTTTATCAAATATTAGGGTGATAGCACTAAATAAATTAGAGGAATCTGGAAGAAATTATTTGCCCTATTTATGTGTGGGAGAAGAGATCTTGATAACATCTATGAAGCAGAAATTGCAACAATAAATTTTTGAAAAATAATTAAAACAAAGTAAGGATGTTGACTTACATGAGTCCTCCAGCCCTTTCCGGATATCTTCTATTATTATACTTAATAGCTATCTGTGGAGTTGCGATGATAAAATAAGTGAAATACCCTCTTACCTGTGTGACTCTTGCTGAAATACTTCTCAGCCTCCATTTCCTCCTCATCAAAACATTGGTAATAACACCTGGAGCACTTACTTCACTGGGATGTTCTAAGCCATAAATAAGATAGCATATGTGATGCACTTTGCAAACTGATATATAGGTTATGATTAGATAATGCTCTCACCCCTGGCCTTTCTTATTCATGCCCGGAACAATTTATATTCCAAAGTAATTAAGTACTTTGAATAGTACATTCATTTGTCTATGTCACTGGGTACCTTTTAGCTCATTAGTAATTTCTGAGATGTTAACCTAGTGGCCCAAAGTAATGAATGCCCCATCCCTTAATGGCATATGTAACGGCAGATTATTACTCATTTGCTATCAGATCATTCCAAGTATTAATTGAATTGAGAGGCTTTGGACTGTTCAGTTTTGTCACCTTTAGCAAATGCTTTTGTTGAACATTGTTTATAAATGACATAGAAACCTGGTAAGACTATGCTGGCAACTCTTTTATTTAACTCAGAAGACATATATAAAGCAAAACTGAGTAAGCATTTGCATAGAGAGGTGGGAAACACATATTGTAAAATATTTAAAAGAGACAAATGATAACACTTAAATATGGTTGAATATTTATTCCTCTAGAGTAAAGCTTGCATCAGCCTTTCCATTAAAAGTTCCTCTGAGCGCCTTAGATATTGGTTAATATGAAAATACAGCAGTTCTTTATACAGTAAATTGGTATGAATATAAATACACATTCTTACAAATGGATAGACCACAGAAATATGCTACATTTATAAGGGGAAAAAATCATATAGTAGTAACCTCCATTTACCACTGATGGAGGAAGTATAGAAAACCATATTCTTGGTAAAATAAAAGAAGAAATGGGGAGCATCTGTGCAATTCTGGAAAGTAACTGAAGTAGCACAGAGAAATCATCTCCTATCTGGCTCCACCCTTATCATCCACAAATGTCAAAGCCAGACTTCTTGCTTTGCTCTGCTGAAATTCAATAGATCCAATGCATTTTTTGGTACATCTATTTCACTCTGTAAGTTCTTATCCAGAGGCTGACTGTGTCTTGGGTCTGCTGCCTTTCCATTCAGAACTTCTGTGCAAGTCTGGTGTATACCAATGAGTATTTACAATTCATCTCAAATCAACTTTGGGGTCATTTGATTTGGCAGCTGAGGAGCATTAGTGAAATCACAGAGCCCCAGTAGGTTTTTCCAATCATCTTCTAAATGCATTTCCTATGCCCAATGGATATCAAACTACAGCGATATACTCCTATTTCAGTCAAAGACATTCATTCAAAAGACACAATATATAGAACATTATTCTAGGCACTACAGGGAATTATGAATTTATTTTATGGTTTTAGGAAGTTGTGATGCCCCCAAATTAATTGGTTTTACTGTTATTAAAGATCTTTCTTATCCCAAGCAAAGAAGAGGTCAATAAAATATCATGGAAAGAGACTTGAACTTGGAGCATGGGATAGGTGTCTTAACTATAATTCCTCCAATAAATAGTCTTGTAATCTAAAAAAAAAAACTTCTTTCCTTATACACCTAATTTTCTAAAGATAAAATGGATAAGATGGTTTATAAGGTCCCCTTCAGATCTAATATTATAAAATCCATATTCTTATGATGGTGGGGTAGATCATATTCTATTAACATGTATGCTAATCCATCTGTTTAATTCTGGGTGAGATGTTGACCATATGAACCTGGGCAAGTCATTTAATTCTGTTTCCCTCAGTTTTCTCATCTATACAATGAGCTGGGGAGGAAAATGCCAAACCACTCCAGTATCTCTGCCAAGACGACACTAAATGGGATCATGGAGAGTCAGACACAATAGAAAAATGACTGAACAACAAAAGGCATTCTTACCTTGTTTATGTTATGCCAGTCTGATAAGAACTGAATTTTTCTCAGAATGAAATTTTTCCTACCCTAAATTTTTTAATGGAAACAATGTTCAATTTTACTTAGAAGTTAGTGAAAATAGAGATTGATTTTTTTTCCTTCACTTATATTAATGGTACCCATGATTCAAACCAGTTCCAACTGTTCAGTGATGAAGAGAGCCATCTATACGCAGAGAGAAGACTGGGAACTGAGTGTGGACCATAATTTAGCATTCTCACTCTTTCTGTTGTGGTTTGTTTGAATTTTGTTTTCTTTTTCAGTTTTTTTCCTTCTTGATTTGATTTTTCTTGTGTAGCAAGATAACTGTATAAATATGTGTACATATGTTGAATTTAATATATATTTTAACATATAAAACATATATTGAACCACCTGCCATCTAGGGGAGGGGGTTGGGGGAAGGAGGGTATAATTTGGAACAGAAGACTTTGCAAGGGTCAATACTGAAAAATTACCCATGCATATGTTTTGTAAATAAAAAGCTTTAATAAAATAAAAAAAAGAATGACCTAATAAAGCCTGGAGAAGAGGAAAGTGTTGATAAGTGGAAGCACAGCACTGAACTCTTGTCAGAGGAGAAAGATTCATAAATACCTAACTTTGGGCACTAAGAAGTCTTGGTTATCCAGAAAGTAAAGCACTACAGATATATTTAAACTATTCAATTTTGCCCTTGATATATGACAAAAGATTTTACCTAGAGTCATTTGTGGTGATAGAAGAGGAAAAGAAGAACATTTGGAATATAGGTTCTTAAGAAGCTCAAATTCATTTGTTGTTTCTTTGATAAGATAATTGGCAATATCTAAAAGTATGCAACCCTAAGCTAGATAATTATCTATTTAAGAAGGCTTTACTGGCAGGCTTATCTTATTATGCAGGCACTATATCTGACTTAAGTTGTGGTAAATATGATAAGGGAAAAACTTGTCAACCTGTCATTTTTAAAGAGAAATCCTAACAACTATGCAACAAAGTGAAGGAAAATTGGCTTGGTTGACTGAAGAAAGAAAGAAAAGAAAAGAAAGCAAGAAACCAAGGAAGAAGGGAAAAAAAGGAAGAAAGAAGGGAGGGAGAAAGAAAGGGAGAAAGAGAAGAAGGAAGAAGGAAGGAAAAAGGGAAGAAGGAAGGAAAAAGAGGAAAAAGGGAAGGAAACAAACATCAAATTCTCTCTAAGTACCAGGCAGGGCTATGTATTTTGCAATTCTTTTAATTGATCCTCACATCAATCCAGGAAGGTTGATACTGTTGTTATCTCTATTTTGCAGGTGAGAAAATATAATGTTCTTGTTGGTTTTGTGGAGGTCTTGGGACCAGCCTTTGTTTCAGCACATTAATCATCAGGAGAATAGCCAGAGATAAAATCCAATTCTCTATTGCCTCCTTCATAGTCTGTTCTCCTTGCCTGGGGCTCAGCTAGCTTTCTGGAGGGCCTTCAGATGGGCCAAGGTCTCAGTGGAGAAGGGAAGGAGGATAGGCAAGCCACAAAGATGGTGTGAGATGGAATGTCTCCCAGTCCTTGTTGGCTCTTATATACTTTATTATAATTATATCACTTGTAGAGAACTATACAAGATTGACATCTTGTAGAACTATACTAAGTACTTGTAAAACTAGATAACCATTGTCTTATCAATTCCACTGAGTTAACACCTTGTTGTAGGACTAAATCAATCACACTGAGCCTTAACTATATTTCTCCAAATTTCCTGCCCTTTACAAGGAAACTAAAATAGAGGCTAAGCCATTTATCCAGGGTATCACAACTAATTAGTGTGAGATAGGATTAGAACTCAGGTCTTCTCTGAAAGTTAGTTCCAGCACTATAAACACTATGTCACTCTTTGCCAGAATATCTAAGCAGGAATTAACTAACCCTAGAGCTAACATCCCTTGAATAATATGCCATCAGATATTATGTAGTAGAACCATTTGAATAGTACTCCTAGGGAGAAACAAGTCCTCTGAGAAGTACATTTATATCACCAGAAGAAAACAGGGTTTTCCAATATTAAAGGTGAGAAATCCCCATCCCCACAACAGTGTGCATATAGGGGTTCCTCCTGTGTTATCCTATATATGTTCGTTTTTCTTGGTGATCCTGAGAATATTTGTAATAGTCCATTTTGGAGATTTATGGGGAAATATACTTCAAATCTTATAGTGTTTTCTCAATAAATGTCTTTACTTTGAACCACTTCCATCCTTTGATTAACTGGAAAGACAATGACACATTCATTGAAGGGCTTTCATTTTGGTGCATAAGAATCCATTCAATCCTCTGATATTGATGGAGCATGTTTGGGGTCCCCACATGCTACATTGAGAGTAATATGTTTTATGACATGGTAGACAGTGGTTCAACTTTGTAGTCAGGCAACCTTGGCTTGAAGTCTTGTCTGGCAAATGCTAGCTGTGTGAATGTGGAGAAATTATTTAATCTCTCATTGATCCAGGCAACTCTTTAAAACCATTTAAATTATAGATGATTTGCTTATCCAAATTTCTCAGAATTTTCTGTGCTGTAGGAATCATTCCAGATCTCTCCTCATCCAATAAACAAACAAATGAAAAAATGAATGGGCAAAATAAGCATGAGCTTCCCTAAGAAAATGTGAATCCTGATGCCATTTTTAGAGACTATGATGAGTCAGAGAAAATCCCACTGTTTATCCCCAACCCCAAGGCTTATCAAAATCAAATTCCAATGACTAGCAAGAGGAATAGCCTTGAAGGAGAAAAGACTGAAAAATTGTTTGAATCTGTTCTCAAACAGTGACTTCACTATAACTTATATCCCTCAAATAACATGTTCTTTTCTGGCAGCAAATAGCTCAACTTAGATTCCTCTTGCATATTTGCAAACAAAACCAATTTAATAGAATTTTTCTATATTCTATCAATACATTAATTTAAAAATAAAAATTCCTACTGAAGATATCTACAAAGACAGGCTTCTATAATAACAGTGCTATTAATATAATTATCACAGCCAAGAATAAAAGTCATCACTTGGATTTTTTTTATTGTTTTACTCATCTTGTGCATTGCCAAGATAGGAGTGCTCTTTGTAGACCTCTAAACATTGTGCTGGGAAATCTGGAGATTAGCCTCAAACCTCTTTCAGATTCCTTTCAGTCTCAGTAACTCCCACTGCAACAAGGGCATTGACACCTGTCCTCTGAACTTTACCCTTACCTTAAGCATTGAGAATTAATGATGAGTTATTAAAAACAAATTTTAGTTATGAAAAGGGGAAAAAGACATTTAAAACAAAAAGCTATTACCAAAAAAATGGAGCCAGAGTCGATAGTCAGGAATGAATACTTAAACAGCCCCATGCAGTTCTTGAAGTTAACATTGCAAGCCGTTATCCTGTTTTCATCTGCCATAAAAAGGATTTATTACAGATTTTTCATTACTTTTATTTTACAGTTATGATGAAGTATTTATCAGCAGTCCTGTTTTTGCAATTCATAAGTACTCTCCATTCACCAACAAATCCTATCGTTTCATGTTGGGGAAAAAAAAATGAGAGCTAGTGAGAATATCTCCCCTTTCTTTGTGGATTTTATTTTCCTTGAGGAATGTGGATAAAGATATATATAGTGGATATGCCAGTGGCAAAATAGGGGATTTGGAGGACAATGAAAGGGAAGAAATGAAATTTATTCTAATATAACAATGATGGATTAGCTAACCTTTATTTCACTCTCTGTCCTTATGGAGGCCCTAGCTGAACTAACTAAGCTTCAACCAGTTCCTTTTCAAGAAGCTTGTGCTTTTTTCCTTTCCTGCTCTTTAATCAGAAGCTCAAAGGAATAAACTTGCAGTCCTTTAAATGCCGATTTCTGGGAAGAAACAGTTTTAACACTGCCCCAGAGATGATATCACTCAGCACTTCTCTATATAAACTGCTTTTGGTCACTTAAAATGATGGGATCCATTTATTTTGAAGCCATTCCGTAGAAAGAGTTCTGAAGTACAAGCCTAATCAAATGCATTCCATGGCACTGCAGAAAATTCACAAAACAAACTGACTGGATCATTTGCCAAAATAAAATCAGCATATCAACTCAAAGTCTTTAGATATGTACTCAAGTCAGACTGATTCTCCAAAAAAGAACTCAATTCTTTCTCTTTCAGGTAAATCTATGAAAGGGTTTATGTTCAGGTTGTCACTACAAGACTAAAAAGGAATATCTTAATTTTTTCAGAAATGGAAAAGTTAAGGAAAATTTTATGTGGATAAGACCTTCCAGAAATATCTTGGGCCATAGTACTCTTCTCTCAAGGCCTGCTTTTGCCTTTTCCTGCAAGTCCTTCACATATGCTAGTTGAATCTCTGGGAAATTGTAGCATCCTTTCTGAAACTAGAGTTGAACTATCTCTGATTGTTAACCTACTCCTCAACTAGTAATGGTTCTAACAAATCTTCCCAGAAATTTGTTGGTGTATTTCCTTTTTTATTTTAAAACCAAAAAGATTGATGGGTGACTGCAGTGTTTAGTTTTCTCCAGGAGACAGAAGAACATTGAAGGCTTGTTTAACACAAAATGTTATGAGATAAGTACCCTGTGGAAAACTGCCATAGTTTCATGAGGTTTTCTTCAAGTTGGCAGCAACTGTGGCTTCTAATTTTTTAAGCCCTTTTGTTGCACAGTTGAATTATTTTTGGTTGGCAAATCAATTTTGTGGCAGTAGAGAAAATGGACAATGACATTCACACTCCCTCTTCATCCCTGAATACTTAGGTGTTTTGTTTGGTTGTGATTTGTTTTTTTTAAATTTTCTTTGTTTTGTTTGGCTCAGGTTTTTCTCATGTTTGCATTTTCCCCATGAAATGAAAATCCCTTTAGCATCCACTCTCGTTTATTGAACTATTTTCAAAATACTCTGAATGTGTGATTTCCTTGAAGGTGGATACTGAATTATTCATTGAGGCTTTCTAAGAATAATTAAATCACCTGCTGCCTAAATTCACTGGCAAGGAAATGCACAGGTTCAGAACTGAACAGAGTTTCTTCTTTCCAATGTGTTGTTTCAAACTGACATGGTTTGATATGTTCCAAATATTTGAAAAAAGAAGGAAGTCTCCCTAGGGAACATAGAAAATAAAAGGCATCTTGAAGCAGCCAAGTGAAGAAGAAAGAATGACAATTGATATTGACCTTCACAATTATTTGTTGCTTCTCTTCCTTTATTTGTCATTCTTTTAAGTCATAGAATCATGGCTTTAGAGACATAATATGGAATTTTAGAAAGAGTTAGACTGGAAGCCAGAAAATGTTAGGTTGATGTTCTTCCTCTACCACATATTGAGACCCTGGATAAATCACTTGACCTCTTAGTATCCTAGATAATTATCTAGGACTTTAAATTGCTCAGGAAGTGCTAATGATTTGTTTTCTAAAATATAATTCCTGACCATTTTATTCAAAATATATGCTTAATATATTGTTTAGCACATAGCAAGCACTTAATAAATGTTTCCAGATTGGTTGGGAACAGAAAACGATCTTGTGATTTCAGTGATATAGGCAACTTTGAGTTGAGAAATCTCTATCAATGGAAGTTAGCATATTTATTCTTTTTTATTGTAGTAAGTTTATTTATTTTTAATACACATTACTTTATTACTCATGTTGGGAGAGAAAAATTAGAGCAAAAGGGAAAAAGTATGGGAGAGATTAAAATACAAAAAAAAAAAAGAAGTGAGCATAAGCATATGTTGATTTGCATTTAATCTCCTTAAGTCTTTTTCTGGATGCAGATGGCATTTTCTGTCCAAAGTCTATTGGAGTTGCTTTGGATCACTGAACTACTGAGAAGAACCAAACCTTTCATTGTTGATCATTGCACATTCTTGCTGTTACTATGTACAACATATTCCTGGTTCTGCTTGTTGGCTCAGCCTCAGTTCATGTAAATCTTTCCAGACCTTTCTAAAATCAGCTTGTTCATCATTTTTTATAGAACAAAAATATTCTGTTACCTTCATATACAATGACTTATTCAGCTGTTCCCCAGCTGATGGGCATCCACCCTTTTTCCAATTTTTTACTCCCACAAAAAGAGCTGCTACAAACATTTTCACACAGGTGAATCGTTTTCCTCCTTTTATGTTTTTCTTGGGATTCAAACCCAGTAATACAGACCCAGCACTGCTGGGTCAAAGGATATGCATGGTTTTTAGCCCTTTTGGCATAGTTCCAGATTGCTCTCTAGAATGGCTAGATCATTTCACAATTCCACCAACAATGCCTTAGTGTCCCATTTTTTCACATCTCCTCCAACATGTATCATTATCTTTTCCTGTCATCTTAGCCAATCTCAGAGATGTAAGGTGGTACCACAGAGTTGTTTTAATTTGCATTTCTCTAAACAATAGGATTTAGAGCATTTTTTCATATAATTATACATGGCTTTAATTTCTTCATCTGAAAATTGTTCATATCCTCTGACCATTTATCCATTGGGGAATGACTTGTATTCTTTTTTATTACAGCTTTTTATTTAAAAAACAAATGCATGGGTAATTTTTCAACACTGACCCTCACAAAACCTTCTGTTCCAAATTTCCCCTCCTTTCTCCCACCCTCTCCCCTAAATGGCAGTTAGTCCAATACATGTTAAAATATATGTTAAATCCAATATATGTATACAAATCCATACAGTTATCTTGCTGCACGAGAAAAATCGGCTCTACCCTGACAAGGAAAACAAAAATACAAGCAAACAATAACAGAAAGAGTGAAAATGTTACATTGTGGTCCACACTCAGTTCCCACACTCCTTTCTTTGGGTGTAGTTGGCTCTCTTCATCACTGAACAAGTGGAACAGGTCTGAAAAAATTCATTATTGAAGAGACCCATGTCCATTAGAATTGATCATCATGTAGTCTTGTTGTTGGTATGTACAATGATCTGGTTCTGCTCATTTCACTCAGCATCAGTTCATGTAAATCTCTCCAGGCCTCTCTGAAATTATCCTATGGAAATGTTTTGTATACTTAAAAATTTGACACCGTTCTTTCTATTTTAGAAATGAGACCTTTATCAGAAATACTGGCTGTAAAGATTTTCCTCCAGATTTGTACATGCCTTTTAATCTTGTTTCTGCTGGGTTTGTATATGCAAATCTTTTAAATTTAATGTAAAATAAATTGTCCATTTTGCCTTTAATAATGTTTGCTAGTTCTTCTCTCATCATAAACTCCTATGTTCTCCAAAGACCTGATAGGTAAATTATGCCTTGTTCTCCTAATTTGTTTATGGTATCATCCTTATATCCAAATCATGTATCCATTTTGATCTTATTTTGGTATGGAGTGTTAGATGTAGGTCTATGCAAAGCTTCAGAAATATTATTTTCCAGTTTCCCCAGCAATTTTTGTCAAACAGTGAGTTCTTGTTCCAGAAGCTGGAGTTTGAGAGCTTATCAAATACTACATTGCTATAAGCCTTGGTTATTGTCTCATGTGTATCTAATCTATTCCACCGAGACACCACTCTATTTCTTAGCCAGTACCAAATGGTTTTGATGACTGCTGCTTTATCATATAGTTTTAGGTTGGGTACTGCTAAGCCACCATCTTTTGTATTTTTTTCCCCACTAATTCCCTTCATATGCATGACCTTTAGTTAGCACCTTCATTCTTACCTCCTCATTCCACCCTATCCTTGCTCCATATTCCCTTAGTTAGCAAATCTAGTTAATTTTTCTTCTCATGACCACAATTCTTACTACCTCTCAAACTACTATAATAATAACTGAGACAATTCCCTGTACTCCAATTCTCTCCCTTCTCCAAAAATTGCTGAATTAAAGTTCTAACCATGTCACTTCTCTTCAAGGACTTCCAGTGATATATGGAAATATGTTTAGAAGAATTGCACTTTTAATCTACATAGAATTACCTGCTGTCACGGGGACCAGGGAAGGAGAGGGAGAAAATATGGAATACAAGGTTTTGCAAGGGTGAATGTTGAAAACTATCTGCATGTAGTTTGAAAAATAAAAAGCTATTATGAAAAAAAAAAACTTCCAGTGACTCCCTATTAGCTCTAAATAAAATACAAGCCTCTTTGCTTTTGCATTTATGTCTTTTACCCTATGACTCCGGTCTATCTTTCTGGCTTATTACATGTTACTTTGCTTCATGCATTCCACAGTGCCCTGAAATTGGACCCAAACTATTTCTCAGAAATGACAATGTTTTTTCTTTGCTTCTGCAGGGGCTTTTATGTGTTTCTTCTTCATCCTATTCAGAATCAGCAACTTCCTTCAAAGAATAGTTTGAACACCACCTGCCTTATGAGGTATTTTTTGACTATCCCAATTATTAGTCCCTCCATGCAAAAATTCTTTTGTGCTTTTTTAGTTTTTAGTTTTGTTTTGTTTTTCTTTAGTATAATTTACTCATATGGTGAGCAGAGATGTGTTAGTAAAGGATTAAAAACCAACTCTGGGAAAAACATATGACATATTTTTAAGTTTAATCCATATTATTAATATTTTCCATTAATTTTAAGTTTAGTCAATGAGCAAAACAACAAACAAAGCCCTGATTTGAATACTTCTGAGGCATGATTGTGCATGATAAAAATATAAGCATCAGCTCTTGTGAACCAATTACAGCTGACTAAACAGAATCTTCTTAAACATATCATTTCCCTTAATGGAACCCAAACTTCTTGAGAACAGGGACTATTTTATTTTGTTTTTTAATCCTTGAATTCAACAATATATCTGACACATAATAAGTCCTTGATAAATGCTGGATAAAGGGTTAGAGATGATATATGTATCTAGACTCAGAAATCCAGTTCTTTTTCTGTACTCCATGATGTTTCTCTATTCCATTTAAAAGAAACTTGATTTTGAAGTTATTCTTTACTAAATCCAGAAGTCTTTACAACTTAGTATCAGAGGTATGAATATTTCAAGGGTTAAATTCTTTATCACACATCTTTTTAATCATGTAAAACTTGTTTATTCCTCGAGAAGATGGATCTAAATAGCATCTTTAACTTGATAAATTAGCCAATGGCTACCATGCACTCATGTCTGAGATAGTCTTTGTGAACAAACTAAAGTTAATTCAACATCAGGCCATGGACTTTGAACTCAATTATCTGTGACCTCTCTAATTGGATTCTCTAATTTGCAGCCATGAACTTTCCTATATAGTCTAGCTGTCTCAGGAGTTTTATGACTTAAACCAAGTTGTCTACTTTATTCCTGATTCCCTTCTTTTGAGTTATTGTTTTTGACTGTCAGATTTGGGCATCTTATCTCCAATAATAGAAGCCCATCATGGGAGACAATATTATGGAGAGGAAAGAGCCCCACACTTTGAAACTAGGATCCTAAAATTCCTTGTCAGAAGATCATTATTTTACTCTCATACTTTACTCTCAGATACTGATCAGATACTGATACTTTACTCTCAGAGCTCCAGTCTTCTGAGTCAACGTATTCTACATATAGACTTCTCTGGGTGAGGAAATACTTCTTTATCTGCTTCTCTCCAACTTCTACCCCTTGTTTCTGGTTCTGATCATCAAGGCCATTCAGAATAAGTCTAATCTTTCCTCTATTTGCTATAATTTCAAATAATTGAAAACACTTATCATACTTCTTATCAGCCTCCTTTGTCCATATCATACACTCCCAATTCTTTTAACTAATCCTCATATGGTATTACCTCAAGACTCATCAGCATCCTGGTTGTCTTCCTCTGTTAATGCTCCAATTCATCTGTCCCCTTCCTAAAATGTGGTGCTCTAAAATGGGAAGAGTTCTCTGCTTGTGTTCTGACTATCATCAGGTTGCATCCCAATTTAAAAATCTTAATATTCATTCCTTAATAGTAATTTTTTACATTAACATTGTTTTTCTTCTCTAACTTTCAGATGAAACTACAATATTTCTTTGATCATAATGCTTTGAATAATTTTGAATAGATTGATAAAATTAAATTGTTTTAATTAAAATATGAGGTAGAATCAATTTAATTTCACCCATCTGTAATTTATTATTCATCTCTATGTAAGTCACTGTCCTTGTTGCCAGGTATACAAAAGGAAAAATCTCATGCTGTCTTTGCCCTTAAGAAAATTACAAATAATTATATGTGTAGTTGAGGATAGGGAAGGGAGGGTATGAAAGGATACAGATAACTAGGAGCAAAGAAGGCATTCAAATTCTTGGAAACTTGAAAGAGGGAGAGATTATTACCAAATGCGAGGATCAGAGAAGGTTTCCTAAGGAAGATAGTCCCCAAAAGCATTTATTCCAGGCATCGGGGATATCCTGCTTCATGGGAAAAGGAAGGAAACTTCAAGACAATTTCAGCAAGTATCTAGTACATTAATTTTGCTGGATTACACTGTGATTTCAAAGGGACTAGGGGAAACAACTAAAGTGAATTTAAACATGTCTTCAAAAATAATTTTAGACCAAAAATAACAGAAATTGTTTCAAACTTTATCACAACATGGTCAACACTGTACATTCAATCAAAATAATGAGGAAAAGTACCTAGGCCTTACACGTGCATATTTTATGTCATGGGAACACAGATTTAGAACTGGAAGACACCTTAGAGACATTTTAATCATAAGTTAACACACATATTCCTGTAAGAATGGCCTTGAGTTCATAGATTTCTATGATATGAAAATTTTTCTCATTTACTGAGGTCAGAAGATAGCGCATAATTTGTGACTAGAACAAAAGAAAGAAAAATAAAGGTTGTGGCGAAAACACATGGAGAGGAGGAAATGGTAAGGTTTCCTTTCTCAGATCAAGGCCTTAGTAAGGCCTGCAGTATCAAAAGTTTAAGAGAAAGCACAAATGTTTGTGATTAAAAAAAAAAAAAAAGTTGCATGCTAGTTAGTTAAAGTCCTAGTGGCGATGGAGAAAGATATATGAAAAAAAAAAAAAAATAGAGGTCTTTATCTCCTTTTTTTTTAACCTTACTTCAGATAAAGGGAACTGGTAACTTTTTCAAACACATTCTTTTATTCTGTTAAAGGCTGCTTCAGATTCTTTTATTGTCTCTTCCATATCTGTCCTTTGCATATCTTTGTATTCTTCTTTTTATGATTTGAGTCTGTAGGACAGCTTTGGGAACTACATATAAGAGAGTGACTTTTGTTAGCACAAACTGGGATTATAAATTTATCATTCTACCCCATTGTTATGGAAGTTTTTTCTTTTTTCTTCCTCAAATTAAGGGCACAGTCATGAACTAATTTTATGTCTTATACCTCCACTGCCAAGGGCAGGATTACAACCAAACTGGGCTTTTCAAACTGCTTCATTAACTCACAAGTCTATCCTAGTAGACACTCTCTAGCATCACACATATAAATGTAAATATCTGTCTATATTGTAGTACATATATGTGTATTTGTGTACGTTTGTGTGTATGCAAGTATGTGCATTTAATGTGGGGACAAAAATGAAAATACTCATTACTAGTTATGTCATATTTGAGGTTTACTTATGATTTATGATTGATAACATTTCTACAAAACAATAGGAAATTCAAGCTTGGAGGAGGGCAAAAGCCTACAATATCACCAATATATTTCAAAGTTTTTCATATGAAGTGAAATGTTTAATCTCTACATTCTTTAATCTTTTCATTGATTTGAGATGGTATATATCTCTTTAGAACTATGATTAAGAAGCATGTCCTAGTTTTGATCAATTTCTGTATTCAAATTTATTTTAGCACTTTTGACATTATTTCCAGATTATAATATTTCTAAGACCTCTTATGTGAAAGAAAAACGTTAATTTACACTATTGTTATATCTAGACATTCTTGTAGCACTTTCTCATAGTGCATCTCCTAACACATTTCCCTCAAGGGTTAGTCTGAGTTCAAATTTCTGACTGTCAAATTTCTCTACTTCTTCTACACTTTTTTTGTTTTATGGAAGCCCAAAATTGTGCTTTCTTCAGCATTCCTATTTTGAACATTTACCTATGTATTATTTATCTAGCTCTCATGAAAGTACCTTTCCTAGGAATTTGTGGCCAAAGAAGAATTAGAGTCGATTATGGAATGCAAAATGGATAATTTTCATTATATTAAGTTAAAAAGTTTTTGTACATACAAAACCAATGCACATAGCTTTAGAGGGGAAGCAATGAACTGGGAAAAAAATTTACATCCAAGGGGTCTGATGAAGATCTCATTTAAAAATATTTAGAGAATTGACTCAAATTTATAAGATTTCAAGCTATTCTCCAATTGACAAATGGTCAAAGGATATGAATAGACAATTTTCAGATAAAGAAATTAAAGCAATTTATATTCATGAGAAAAATGCTTTAAATAATTATTGATCAAAGAAATGCAAATTAAGACAACTCTGAGATACCACTACACAGATTGGCTAGAATGACAAGGAAAGATAATGTGGAATTTTGGAGGGTATATGGGCAAACTGGGACACTGATACATTGTTGGTGGATTTGTAAACTGCTCCAACCAGTCTATTGAGCAATTTGGAACTTTGTGCAAAGAGCTATCAAACTGTTATAGTCTTTAATTCAGCAGTGTTTCTCCTAGGCCTGTGTCCCAAAGAGGTCATACGAAAGTAAAAAGGACCCACATGTGCAAAAATGTTTGTAGCAGCCCTTTTTGTAGTGGCAAGGAACTGGAAACTGAGTGGATGCCCATTAGTTGGAGAATGGCTGAATAAATTGTGGTATATGAATGTTATGGGACATTATTGTTGTGTAAGAAATGATCAGCAGGATGATTTCAGAGAGACCTGGAGAGACCTACATGAACTGATGCTGAGTGAAATGAGCAGAACCAAAATGTACACAGTTACAATGATATTATGTGATGATCAACTGTGATGGATGTGGCTCTTTACAACAAAGAGATGATTCAGATCAGTTCCAATGGTCTTGTGAAGGAGAGAGCCATCTGCACCCAGAAAGAGAACTACAGGGACTGTGGGGATCACCACATAGTATTTTCACTTTTTGTTGTTATTTGCTTGCTTTTTGTTTTCGTTCTCATTTTTTCCCTTTTGATCTGATTTTTATTGTGCAGCCTAATTACACATGTTTAAATTATATTGGGTTATTTGCCTTCCAGGAAAGAGGGTGGGATCAAGGGAGGGGAAAAATTTGGAACACAAGATTTTGTAAGGTTGAATTTTGAAAATTATCTATACATGTTTTGAAAATAAAGAAGCTTTAATAAAAAAGGATGTTCCCTTATTCAGAAACTAACATTTGCTGACATGTTAAAATATTTCCCAAAGCCTCAGTTACTCATTTGTTAGAGGGAGTTAAAATAGATGGTTCCTTTTCAATGCTAATTCTATGATCTTATAATGTAACTTCTAGTCAAGTGTTAGCAAACTCTGATGGAATAAATATTATTCTCCCTGACTCCTTTGTAGGCTGAAAAAGATGCCAGTAGGATGTTTTATAATTGTCATATCAAGACATTCTTTGGAGGAACAATGAATTGATATTGTTGTAGCGATGTTTTAAAAGAAGATTAATTTACCTCTTTCAAATGTTTAAGGTTCTTGAAAAGTTCTTGACACATATAATGTCATAGGGAATTGTCCAAAAATGTGGAAGTAATCTAAAAAAATATTGAATGGGTCAGGGAGAGGACAGATTAGGCAATTAATCAATCAACAAGTTATATTTATGAAGTGCCTACTACAATATCAGGCACACATTTAGGTGTTAAAACATGAATACAAAAGCAAAATTGTCCTTCTAAAAAGTTTATATAGAATTGGTCAAGTTACATAGATTGATATTATTTCTCTGGACAAAATTCTTGTCAAGCATAAGCTGCAAAATTCAAACCAATACTAATCACCCGGGAGGCATTGTGCTTGGCACTGGAAATATAAAATAAAAGGAAACAGATCAGTGATTTCACTGATATTGGGAATTTACTTGACCAACTGATTTATACCACTTCTGTAATGTAGTCTTAAAGAGAAGCTTAGAATGCTGAGAAGTTACTTCATCTGGCCTTTATAACTATTAGACTTCAGAAGTTGAACTTGAACCCAGCTTTTTTGCTTCTGAGATCAGCTTGTTATTCGTTATACCATAGCTGCCTCTCAAAAAGAAAAAAAAAATAATCAAAACCCCTAGAAACAATTAAAAAAAAACACGACACCTACCCCAAAACAGATTTTAATAAGTTTTCTATGTTAAAACTGCTTTGGAATAAACTCTGAATTGTTGGAGATATCCATAATGAGAAAATCTTGACCAGATTTTACTTTATATGTTCAATATTAAAAATCACTCCAGATATTAACTTATTTCTTAATACCTCATTTTCTTTATTTAAAAATTAATGGTGTTTTATTTTCCCAAATGCATGCAAAGATAGTTTTCAATATTTACCTTTGCAAAACTTTGTGTTTCAAATTTTTCTCTCTTCTGCCTCTTACCCACTCCCCAAGATAGCAATCAATTACATAGATTATATATGTGCATTCTTCTAAACATATTGCTATATTTATCATATTGTGAAAAAATCAGATCAAAGGGGAAAAACATGAGAAATTAAAAAAAAACCCAAGTAAACAAAAGACAACAACAAAATGGTGAAAATTTTGTGCTTTGAAACACATTTAGGACCCCAGCTTTTGGGATAAGAACTTACTGTTTGACAAAAATTGCTGGGAAAATTGGAAACTAATATGGCAGAAACTAGGCATTGATCCACACTTAACACCGTACACCAAGATAAGGTCAAAATGGGTTCATGACCTAGGCATAAAGAATGAAATTATTAATAAATTAGAGGAACATAGGATAGTTTACCTCTCAGACCTGTGGAAGGGGAAGGTCTTTATGACCAAAGCAGAACTAGAGATCATTACTGATCACAAAATAGAAAATTTCGATTATACCAAACTGAAAAGTTTTTGTACAAACAAAACTAATGCAGACAAGATTAGAAGGGAAGCAATAAACTGGGAAAATATTTTTACAGTCAAAGGTTCTGATAAAGGCCTCATTTCCAAAATATATAGAGAATTAACTCTAATTTATAAAAAATCAAGCCATTCTCCAATTGAAAAATGGTCAAAGGATATGAACAGACAATTCTCAGATGAAGAAATTGAAACTATTTCTAGTCATATGAAAAGATGCTCCAAGTCATTATTAATCAGAGAAATGCAAATTAAGACAACTCTAAGATACCACTACACACCTGTCAGATTGGCTAAGATGACAGGAAAAAATAATGATGATTGTTGGAGGGGATGCGGGAAAACTGGGACATTGATGCATTGTTGGTGGAGTTGTGAACGAATCCAGCCATTCTGGAGAGTAGTTTGGAACTATGCTCAAAAAGTTATCAAACTGTGCATGCCCTTTGATCCAGCAGTATTACTACTGGGCTTATATCCCAAAGAGATCATATAGAAGGGAAAGGGACCTGTATGTGTAAGAATGTTTGTGGCAGCCCTTTTTGTAGTGGCTAAAAACTGGAAACTGAGTGGATGCCCATCAGTTGGAGAATGGCTGAATAAATTGTGGTTTATGAATATTATAGAATATTACTGTTCTGTAAGAAATGACCAACAGGATGATTTCAGAAAGGCCTGGAGAGACTTACACGAACTGATGCTGAGTGAAATGAGCAGGACCAGGAGATCATTATATACTTCAACAACAATACTAGATGATGACCAGTTCTGATGGATCAGGCCATCCTCAGCAACGAGATCAACCAAATCATTTCTAATGGAGCAGTAATGAACTGAACTAGCTATGCCCAGAAAAAGAACTCTGGGAGATGACTAAAAACCATTACATTGAATTCCCAATCCCTATATTTATGCCCACCTGCATTTTTGATTTCCTTCACAAGCTAATTGTACAATATTTCAGAGTCTGATTCTTTTTGTACAGCAAAATAACGGTTTGTCATGTATACTTATGGTGTATCTAATTTATATTTAAATATATTTAACATCTAGTGGTCATCCTGACATCTGGGGGAGGGGGTGGGAGATAAGAGGTGAAAAATTGGAACAAGAGGTTTGGCAATTGTTAATGCTGTAAAGTTACCCATGCATATAACCTGTAAATAAAAGGCTATTAAATTAAAAAAAAAAGAAAGAAACAGGCTTTATAATTCTTCCTCTGAATGTGGATTGCACTTTCCATCATAAGTTTATTGGAAATGGGTTGAATCAATGAATTGTTAAGAAGACCTAAGTCCATCACAGTTGATTATCATATAATCTTGTTCTTATTGTGCACATTATTCTCTTGGTTCTGCTCACTTCACATAGCATCAGTTCATCTAGTACTTTCCAGTCTTTTCTGGAATCATTCTACTCATCATTTCTTGGAGAATAATGATATTCCATTACATGAATATATTATAACTTATTCAGTCATTTCTTGCTTGATGGGCTTATAGTATCATCCTTTATGTGTAAATTATGTAACATCTGCCACTAATGCCAGAGTCCCTCCCCTATTTATCATTGTATCCTTTTTGTCTTTTAACTCCTAATATTAGTACAAATTTAGTACAATATTATTACAAATAATAATAGTAACAATAATAGTATTATACAATAATATATATGACAAAAATAGTAATAAATATCATTTATATTATATTTTTTGCTTTACAAAGTTTTAAAATTATTATTTCATTTTATCCTTACAATAACACTGGGAGATAAGGGCTATTATAATAAAGCCTTATAAACTTAACTATAACTGTAATAAGCCACCTTCCTTTGTATTTTTTCATTAATTCCCTTGAAATTCTTGAACTTTTGTTCTTCCAGATGAATTTTGTTATTATTCTTTCTAGCTCTATAAAGTAATTTCTTGGCAGTTAGATTCATATGGCACTGAAATAAGATTAATTCAGATAGAATTGTAATTTTTATTATATTAGCTCTGCCTATGCCTGACTACTTGATATTCTTCCAGTTGTGAAAATGTAACTTTTATCTGTGTGAAAAATGTTTTGTAATTATGCTCATTATAGTTTCTGACTTTGTAGGTGGATTTCAAATAATTTATATTAGCTACACTTATTTTGAAGGGGATTTCTCTTTCTTATCTCTTGTTGTGCTGGACTTTGTTGGTAACATATAGACATGCTGATGATTTATGTGGATTTATTTTATATCCTGAAACTTGTTTGTAGTAGTTTTTTAGCTGATCCTCTAGGATCCTATAAGTATACCATCATACCATCTACAAATAATTTCCCCATTACCTATTCCCTTCTATTTATTTTTCTCCTCCTATTTCTAAAGCTAACATTTCTTGTTTCATCCCAGATCTCACTAGGAATGCTTCTAGCTTATCCCCATTATATATAATGCTTGCTGATGTTTTTAGATAGATGCTATTTATCATTTTAAGGAAAACTCCATTTATTCCTATGCTCTCCAGTGTTTTTAAAAGGAATGAATGATGCATTTCCAATAATACCCTAGTTTTCAAAATATGTTACTTTGATGAACTGAGAAAGCAACTTTCTTTTTAAAATTTTTTAAAAATCATTTTAATGAGGCATTTGGGGTTAAGTGGCTTGCCCTGGTTCACACAGCCAGGAAGTGTTAAGTGTCTGAGATCACGTTGAACTCAGGTCCTCCTGACTTCAGGGCGGGTGCTCTATCCAATGTACAATCTACTACCCCTCGGAAACAACTTTAAAAATTAAAAAAAAAAAGTTTAAAAAAACTCATGTTGACTGAAGCTTGGTTTCAATCACATATGGAATGGTAGTAGCAGTCTTCAATGCTCACAACTGCTGCTTGTGTGGATGAGCAAAGGACTGGTGGCTGTAGTGCATGTCTTAAGTGAATTTCATGGCCACACACTTTTGGGTCTAAAAGAGTGCAAGTACAATTGAGCATAAATAATTTTCCAAGGTATTTCTTTGATCCTACTCAGACTGTTTGTCTGATTTAGAAGAAACTCAAACTCATCTTATATTATGTTTACTGACTACCTTCTTCCAGTACCTAGAGAAACCTCCTAGATAGAATTCTACTTGCTTGGAATTTCATGCTCTATGTATATATGCTCTATGTACATTAGTAACTGAACCTTGGATTCCATACAATTTCTGCCTTTGAGTCAGAGTTCCTCCCTATATACCTCACAAATAATAATAATAACAACAATAATAAATATAATACATATTATATTTTCAGTTTTACAAATGTTAAAAATATTTCATTTTATCCTTACCTTACCAACCCTGGGAGATAGGTGCTAATATTACAGTCATTTTGCAGATAGGGAAGCTAAGGCAGGCAGTAGATATGTGATTTATTCCTATTCACACATGTACTAAGTTTCTAAGGCTAATTGACTGCAAATCTTTTTGTTTACAGGTACAGAAGCCTAACCATTGCACTAATTAGTTGCACCATTAAATATTTATTGAATAAACATACAATCGGAGTGTAAGGAAGGAAAGATCAGTTATGAACTTGGGCAATCATATTGTATCATGAAGATTGTAGACTCAGTTGGCTCTGAAAAATAAGCAGAATAAAGATAGAAAACAAGAAGTGATCAAAGAAACATTCTAGACATGAGGAAACCATGTGAAAAGAGAGAGAATTTCTAGTGTGACATCCTTCATTTTGTTAGATCCCACTAAGAACACACACCTGAGAATACATACACACATATATGTTAACAAATATAGTTAGATATTATGGCAATATGTTTGATCTTATTACTGCATGATGCTATATATTCATATGTCTAAAACTTTGTTTATCACGTTTAGGG
The DNA here is from genome assembly GCF_902635505.1 of Sarcophilus harrisii. Taxonomy (NCBI): domain Eukaryota; kingdom Metazoa; phylum Chordata; class Mammalia; order Dasyuromorphia; family Dasyuridae; genus Sarcophilus; species Sarcophilus harrisii. The sequence continues at coordinate 599,433,607 of NC_045427.1, forward strand.
GAAAATACTTAACTGAAAGTAAATAGAAATATTTTTTTCAAAAAGTGATAAATGATGTTTTGCTATTTATATAATTTCTTATAGTGTAGCTTGTTTCTATATTTTTCTCAATTAGACAGTGAAGGAATAACTGAAGTGATTGCTTCAGTGACAGTGAAAAATAGTTATACTGAGGTCAGGACTAGGGAGGCTGGTGCTCTAGACCACTTGGGGATGCTGTGACTTGTACCTTGTCCAGCCTGTTGCATTTGTAGCAGTAGTGGCAAGTCTCTTTATCAATTGGACTCTATGATAGCAGGAATAGTGGCAGCCTCATCTTGGAGCTATTTCTTCTCCTTATGTAGCTTGGGAATTGTATAGTTTGCTGAGTTGTATTGGTTCCTTCCCCAAACAGCAGCACCCTAGGTAATCCTCTGTACTATAAGACTTGTACCAATGGCTAGTTACAATTCTAAGAAAACATAAAGAGTACATTTGGGTTTGTAATTTACCATATAAAACTCTACCTTTCCATACAACGCATAAATTCATTTTTCTGTCCTTCACCTGATAGATGTGTTTATAAATGTGTCATTTTGTGTTTGACAGAAACAAGTGGAAAAAACCAAAGGATATTCTGATTTTTTAACTATTGTAAATTTGGGTTCACATATGTGTAAGTAAATATCTGTGTACCTATACAGAAAGAGAAGAAACCCCTCTCACACAAACCCTCAGTAAGAAAGTTGCTGGATTTTTGTCAATACTACTGAAAGTTAGAGAATCAGCTATTCTATAAGCATAACTATAACTGTTTTAATAAAGCATAAATCATCCTTTAATATCACATGCTATAGTTTAATAATAATAAACAACATATATACTGTGCTTAAGGTTTTCAAAGCATTTTACAAATATTACCTCCACTTATACTTGAAGCAATGAAGAAGGATTAGGTGCAATTATTATTCCCATCGAAGAAACTGAGGCAGACAAAGGTTAAATTACTTGCCTATAATTCTAAAATTTGTCTCAGAGCAGATTTTGATTCAGGTATTCCTTGCTCTTGTCCTTTTTATTTATCAGTCAAGAATTTAGTAAGCATCTTTTATAGGCTGCCTGTATTGTGATTGCTTCAATCAGAGATAGAAACATGTAATTTGAGGTAGTAGAGAGAGCACTGGATTTAGATTAAAGAGAAAACCAGATTCAAATACTACCTCTGAAAATTACTAGCTATGTGACTGTAAGTACTTCTCATGATCTCTTTGAAGCTCAGCTTTCCTATGTATACAAAGAGAATAATACCTAATTAACTTGCAAGTTTTTTGTTTGTCTGTTTTGTTGGATTTTTTTTTTGAGGGGTAAGGATCAGATATGATCGTGCATGTAATGCACTATACACATGTCATCTAGAAATATTTTGAAAGCAGTATAAAACTGATATCTTGCTGGCATGCAGCTTAAAATCTAATTTGAGAGCTTGTAGAAAGTTGCTTTAACAATGCCCTGGAAGCTAAGTACTACTTTGTGACAGGTACAGACATTAAATTTCATGAATTTTGCAAAAGTAAGTCCCAATTTACTCTTAAAAACCTTCGAATATGAACCACTCCCTTATTTTATACCATTTGCTATCAACTGGAGCTGCAGATGTAATAAAATCTGAACAGAGGCAAAGTAGAGTAAATGCTTGAAGTCTCCATTAAATAATAATAATAGTCCCCCTTGGAAACAGCCCAGCATAAAACTACCTTTTTAGGGGTTTCCTAAACCCTTTCAGTGATGTTTAATTTTTTTAGACAAAATCATAAGTTCCAAGATCAAATCTTCACTTATCATCAAGGTCACTGAATAATGTTTCCTGAAATATGTACTCCCTGGTCAATATAATTTTGCCAACTAATAAAAGCAGTTTGGAGGTCTTGTGGTTCATGCAGATGACTTTAGAACTCACTTTAAGCATGAAGCCAAGGACATGGAGACCATTATTACAGTATAAATCAGCATGTCTGTAGGCTGCTGCTTTTCTGTGAATTACAGGATGGAAGCTTTTTTTTTTTTTTTTTTTTTTTTTTATTATTAAGTTTCTTGCTCTGGGCAATTTGCCCTAAATGAGAAGTTAAAAAATAGAACTGGTGAATCAGGAAAATTTATGTACTACAATCTACATGAGATCCATGATAAATCTCTGTGCTTTTCTCTCTTGTTTCCATTATGAATTGAACAGAAGTATATTTCACCTCTTTGTAGATATCTGACTCTACCAAATCTAAATTGGAACCCTCTTTTGCTTCAGCACTGACAGAGCCTTAATTCATTAGATCCTTTTGGTTTCTGAACACAGTGTACTAAAATTTGTAATGAAAGACAGAATGCTCTGAGTCTCTAAAATCTGCCATTTCTTTGCAGTACAACTTTTTTTGTTGTTTGTTTCTATTTTATTTTTTAAGTATTTGTTTCTTTTTGTATTTTTTTTTCATTTTCATTTCTAAACATGTCCTTTCCAGTCTTGTAACTTAGAAATACATCTCACACATCAATCATGAGCATGCAAACATTTTTCTAGAGGATATGGATCTCTCTGTACTGACATTGGATAAGGTGAATATGGAAGCCCTGATCCTCAAAGATATCCTAAAGGAAGAATCTTTGTCCCTCAGGTGTCTCCTTCCTGTTGCCCACCAGTCAAAAGGCAGTTCTCTTAATTCTCAAGGAAGGGGTGGTGCCATTTCCCTCATTATGGATACAGATGAGTGCATCTCCTCTTAGGAATTCCATGTTTGTCATGTTGTGACCTCCCATTGATGGCATATTTCCTTTGATGTGTTGCCTTATGAGATCTCTTACACAGTAATTGGAAATCTTGATTACTGGGTACCTGAATATGGGATATTGCCTATGGGAACAGGGACCATAAATGACAGGAAAAGTATGCTAATCCTTTGTAATCTTGGGGCCTTCTTTTTTTGGATTATTCCAATTTATCCTGTATATGCTGTGTTTATTCATAGCTGATTGAAACTTTTCTTTCCTCTTAGATTGTGAGCTCCTTGAGGGCAAGGCTGTCTTTTGCATTTCTTTGGATCCCTGATGCTTATCAACAGGTCTGGTACATGGTAGCTACTTAAATGCTTACCCATTGACTGACAGGGAACTACTTGCCCAGAGAGAGACTTAGCACTGGGAAGAAAAGAGCTTTTTTATTGATTCATTGTTGGTGGAGTTGTGAACGAATCCAACCATTTTGGAGAGTAGTTTGGAACTATGCTCAAAAAGTTATCACTGTGCATACCCTTTGATCCAGCAGTGTTACTACTGGGATTATATCCCAAAGAGATTATAAAGAAGGGAAAGGGACCTGTATGTGCACGAATGTTTGTGGCAGCCCTTTTTGTAGTGGCTAGAAACTGGAAACTGAATGGATGTCCATCAGTTGGAGAATGGCTGAATAAATTGTGGTATATGAAAATTATGGAATATTACTGTTCTGTAAGAAATGACCAACAGGATGATTTCAGAAAGGCCTGGAGAGACTTACACGAACTGATGCTGAGTGAAATGAGCAGGACCAGGAGATCATTATATACTTCAACAACAATACTAGATGATGACCAGTTCTGATGGATCAGGCCATCCTCAGCAACAAGATCAACCAAATCATTTCTAATGGAGCAGTAATGAACTGAACTAGCTATACCCAGAAAAAGAACTCTGGGAGATGACTAAAAACCATTACATTGAATTCCCAATCCCTATATTTATACACACCTGCATTTTTGATTTCCTTCACAAGCTAATTGTACAATAATTCAAAGTCTGATTCTTTTTGTACAGCAAAATAATGTTTTGGTCATGTATACTTATTGTGTATCTAAGTTATATTTTAATATATTTAACATCTACTGGTCATCCTGCCATTTAGGGGAGGGGGTGCGGGGGGTAAGAGATGAAAAATTGGAACAAGAGGTTTGGCAATTGTTAATGCTGTAAAGTTTACCCATGTATATATCCTGTAAATAAAAGGCTATTAAATAAAAAAAATAAATAAATAAATAAATAAATTTAAAAAAAGAGCTTTTTTGGCAATGATCAAGCAGTACTTGAGCTAAAATGTCAAAAGGCTAATGAATAACCCAGTTGCAAAGGTGCCAAAGAAGCTTGTGTATTAGCCTTTCAATTGATTTCAATCATTCTAATTCTTTATTGCTCAAGATACTATTTCTGTGCAGGACCAAAGCTGCCTCTTTGATATAGGAGTCATGCTTATTATCCTCTGAATATTTTTATGTTCACACACATCCCCAGGCATGGATTAAAGCCAAAATGGAATTATTCTTGAGAAATCTTGTAGATTTACATTTGGAACTAATGAGAGTCTAATTTACCTACTGAGGAGATATGCAAGTCCATAGCCTTGAACCTAGGGCCAATAGCAAGTAGGGCAAACTGTTAGGAACCATTTCCAGTGAGCATAACCTATTGGTGCCTGAATATTTGGCTTATCATTTTTTCTAGATAAGCCCTAAGATAATTCATAAATGGATTTCTTCTAAGCATAAGAAATTTGTGATTAAATAAAAGAAAGCCAGAAAAAAAATCTCCACTTAAAAATTCCTAACAAAAATACATTTTCTCGTCTCTTAAACAAAGGAATGAAGGGGATGATCCCTCAACTCTTAACTCTGGTTTGGTAGTTTGGTAGTATACTGCATAGAGTACCAGATTTGGAATCAGAAAGTCCTAAGTTCAAATTCTGTCTCAGGCACATTTTCTAGATGTGTAACCTTTGATAAATCATTCAATCTCATTTTCTTCATCTGTGAAACAGAAATGATGATTATGATGATGATACCTGCCACAAGAATTTGAGAAGACATACATACATACATACAAATGGACACACACAAACACATACACACACAACTGTGTGTGTATATATATTTGTATATACATATATAAATGCCTTTTTAACAATTATTTAAAATTTAATAATGATTTTGTTATGAGCTTTTATAATCCAAAGGGAACTATTCCTTGACTAAGTTATTTTCATCAATATAATGATCAAAGATAATTCCAAAGTAATCATGATGAAAAATGTGAGTTATTTCCAGAGAAAGAAATAATGGAGTCTGAATGCAAACCAAAGCATGCTATTTCTTTGTTTTTTTCCCCTATGTTTTTTGGTTTGTGTTTTCTTTTACAACATGACTAATATGAAAATATGTTTTGCATGACTGCACATGTATAACATGTAGCAAATTGCTTAGTGTCTCAATGTGTGTGAGAGAAGAAAAAGAGAATGGGAAACTCAAAAAAATTATTTAAGAATATGAAATTTTTTTCCTTTCTTTTTTTAAAAAGCTTTTTATTTATAAAACATATGCATGGATAATTTTTCAACACTGACCCTTGCACAAACTTATGTTCCAAATTTTCCTCTCTTTCCCCCCATCCAATCCCCTAAATGCAGGTAATACATGTTAAATATGTTAAATCCAACATATGTAAACATATTAATACGATTATCTTGCTGTACAAGAAAAATCAAACCAAGAAGGTTTCCTTCTGAGAAGAAAAAAAAAACTGAGAAAGTAAACAAGATGCAAGCAAACAACAATAGAAAAAGTGAAAATGCTATATTGTAGTCCACACTCAGTTTGCACAGTCTTTTCTCTCAGTGTAAATACCTCTCCACAAGAGTATTGGAATTGAGCTGAACCATCTCATTTCTGGAAAGAGCCACATCCATCAGAATTGATCATCATATAATCTTCTTGCCATGTATAATGATCTCCTAGTTCTGCTCATTTCACTAGCATCAGTTCATCTAAGTCTCTAAAATCATCCTGTTGGTCATTTCTTACAGAACAATAATATTCCATAGCAATCATATCCCATAATTTATTCAGCCCTTCTCCAATTGATGGACATCCATTCAATTTCTAGTTTCTTGCCACTACAAAGAGGGCTGCCACAAACATTTTTGCACATGTGGGTCCCTTTCACTCCTTTAAGATCTCTTTGGGATACAAGCCTAGTAGAAACACCGGTAAATAGAAGGGTAGGCACAGTTTGATAACCTTTTGAGCACACACTTCCAAACTGCTCTCCAGAATGGTTGGATCTGTTCACACTTCCACCAACAATGCATCAGTGTCCCAGTTTTCCCACATCCCCTCCAACATTCGTCATTATTTTTCCCTGTCATCTTAGCCAATCTGACAGGTGTGTAGTGATATATCAGAGTTGTTTTAATTTGCATTTCTCTGAATAATAATGACTTGGAGCATCTTTTCTTATGACTAGAAATGGTTTCAATTTCTTAATCTGAAAATTGTCTGTTCGTATCTTTTGACCGTTTATCAACTAGAGAATGACTTGAACTATTATAAAGAGTCCCACATATGCAAAAATGTTTGTGGAAGCCCTCTTTGTAGTGACTAGAAACTGGAAACTGAGTGAATGCCCATCAGTTGGCGAATGGCTGAACAAATTGTGGCATATGAGTGCTATGGAATATTATTGTTCTGTAAGAAACGACAAGCAAGATTATTTCAGAGAGGCTTGGAGAGACCTACATGAATTGATGCTAAGTGAAATGAGCAGAACCAGGAGATCATTGTGCATGGCAAAAAGAAGATTATATAATAATCAATTCTGATGGATGTGGCTCTTCTCAATACTGAGAGGATTCAAACCAGTTCCAATGGTTCAGTAATGAAGTGAGTCATCTACTCCCAGAAAGAGGACTGTGGGAACTGAGTGTGGAACACAGCATAGCATTCTCACTCTCTCTGTTGTTATTTGCTTGCATTTTGTTTTCTTTCTCAGTTTTTCTTTTTCTTCCTTCTTAATCTGATTTTTCTTGTGCAGCAAGATAACTGTATAAATATGTATACATATATTGGATTTAACATGTATTTCAACATATTTAACATGTTTTGGACTACCTGTCAGGTAGGGAAGGGGGTGGAGGGAAAGAGGGAAAAAGTTGGAACAGAAGGTTTTATAAGAGGCAGTTGTTGGGAAAATTATCCATGCATGTGCTTTGAAAATAAAAAAGGGGGAAAATAATTTCTTTGGAATATAATCCCAGTAGAAACATTTCTGGGTCAAAGGGTATGCACAGTTTGATAACTTTTTGTGCATAGATCTAAATTGCTCTCCTGAATGGCTGCATCAATTCACAATTCCACCAACAAGGTATTGTTGTCCCAGTTTTCCCACATCCTCTCCTCTTTTTACATCGAAGGATTTTGATAAAGGACTAATTTCTAAAATATATAGAGAAATGACTCAAATTTGTAAGAATTCAAGCCATTCTCCAATCGATAAATGGTTACAAGATAGGAGCAGACAATTTTCAGATGAGGAAATTAAAACCATTTCCAATCATATGGAAAAGATCCTCTAAATCACTATGTTAGAGAAATGCAAATCAAGACAACTTTGAGGTAGCACTACACACCTCTCAGATTGGATAAAATCACAAAAAAAGATAATGATGAATGTTGGAGGAGATGTGGGAAAAGGGACATTAATACATTGTTGGTAGAATTGTGAACTGGTTCAACCGTTCTGGAAAACAATTTATAACTATGCCCGAAGGGCTATCAAACTGTGCATGGCCTTTAATCCAGCACTTTTTTCTCCTGGGCTTGTATTTCAATATATCTTTTTATGGATTTTTCTGTTTTAGCATGTATTATGTCTTTATTTAAATGTATTTGGAGGGGTTTGGGGGAAAGCTCAAGTAATTCCCTCTCTTCATCCTCTTTGTCCTACCTTCCATATTTGTTGATTAGGATAAAATTAAATACAAAGCATCAGCGATGTTTTAAAATTGAAAAGTAGTGGTTACATCCTCATAAATTATATAATTTATTTTTGTTTATTTTTCTAAACAGATGTTATTCATCAGCATGTATGAAAAACACCTGATATTATATATGGTATTCCACACTCACACTCCCTGACCCCTGCAATTGAGTAGGAAGATATTTTATATATATTCTTTGGGGCCAAGTTTGTTGTTTATGATATTGCAGCATTCAGTTTTTATTATTTTGTTTTTGTTCTTTTCATTTATACTTTGTAATCATTATGAAAATATGGCAGAATTATTTCAACTTCAATCTCCTATTATATTTGGATTTTCATATGTAAATAGATTTTGAACGGTATAGCATAGGGGTTTCTCATCAAGATTTTTACAAATTTATTTTTCTCTTGTAGTGTTAAGTGATAATATTCATTATATATCAAGTTGCCATGCATAAGTTATTTTTAAAATAAGATTTATTGATGCTTCTATTTCACATTGCATCTCCACCTCCATGTCTGCAAATATTTCTGTACCCTCTCCAGATTTAAATTAAACACTCTTTATTTATTTATTTTTTATTGAAGCTTTTTATTTTCAAAACATATGTATGGATAATTTTTCAACATTTTCAACTTAGAACTCCTGTGTTCCCAAATTTAAAACTGATTCATTGTGTTATGCCTTCTATATATCTTTTTAAAAAGTATAATTATATTCCATTGCATTTATATGTCATAGTTTGTTCAGTAAGTCCCTGACTAATGGACACATGCTTGGGTTCCAGCTACTTGCTGCCATAAAAGTACTGGTATGAATATTTTGGCATCAATTCCATCTTTTGTTTTTTGTTCCTTACTTGGGTACATATTTAGTTATGGAGTCACTGGGTCACACACACACATATGGACAGATAGCTAGATATAGATATAGATATATAATTTTGCATATTTAATCAACTATACCTCTATCTGCAAGTGGGTTAGAATACTTCATCTTTGGACTTCTGGAATTTATGTTTTTTCATTTCATGGACAAAATTTCTCATGTCTTAAAAGTTTATTTTTCTTCCTTATGTTATTATTATTATATAAATTACACATGCTTCTCCTTCCATGTATAAGTTCATACAAATCTTTCTAGGTTTCTCTGAAATTATCTTACTCTTCACTTCTCGTGGAACAATATTCTAGTATGTTCATATAATTCCCAATATATTGATAATCTATTATTTTATGGCAAAAAGAAACTGTCTTTAACATTATTGTATCAATGAATCATTTTCCTTTTTTTCCCTTTTGGTGATTGGACCTTGTAATACTATTGCTAAGTCCAAGGGTTATTACAATTTAGTGATTTTTTAGAATATCTCCAATTTTTTTCTAGAATGTATGTACTAATTTACAACTATAGTGGCAAATCAATCAACAAGCATTTTTAATGATCTCCTAGTCAACAAAATCAATGACCTTGTCTCAATCCTTATTTTCCTTGACCTTTCTGCAGCCTTTAATACTGATGACCATTCTCTCCTTAATACTCTCTTTTCTAGAATTTCAGGACACCATTCTCTCTTGATTTTCTTCTTATCAATCTGACAGACATTTGTCTTTCTCCTTTTATAATCCTAATCCTAACTCTAATCCTCTTCCAGATCACATCCTCAAACAACAGGTGTTCTTCAAGTTTCTGTCCTGCTTCCTTTCTTCTTCTCTCTTTATATTACTTCATTTAGTAATTTAATTATCAATATTTATTCTAATGATAATTTATACTAATGATTCTTAAATCCACCTCTCTACTATGGGCCCTCATTGTTTGTGTTTGCCTATGTCAAGTTTCTCCCTACTCAAATCTATTCTTCTTAGAGTCACTAAAATGAATTTTTTCTTTAAAAATGTAGGTCTAGGGATAACTAGGGGGCACAGTGGATAGAGAACCATCCCTGAAGACAGGAGGACCTGAGTTTAAATCTGGTTTTAGCCACTTAATACTTCCTAAATTATGTGACCCTGAGCAAGTCACTTAATCCCAGTTGCCTAAAAAAAAAATGTAGGTCGATAATTTCACCCACTTACTCAGTGTAAACTTCAGTAACTTTCTAATACCTCCAGGATCAAATACAAAATATTCTGCTCAGTGTTCATGACCCTCCATGACCTAGCCATCTTTTACCTATCTAGGCTTTTCATGTTTTACTTCTCAATAAATTTGATCCACTGACACTGGCCTCCTGGATGTGTCATAAGCATGATTCTGATCTCTATGCTCCAAGCTTTTTCTCTGGCTGTCCCCTGAGTTTGGAATACTGTTCCTTCTCTGTGGCAACTACTAACCTCCATGACTTCCTTTAATTCTAAATCAAATTCCATCTCCTTCAAGAAGCCTTTCCTAACCACTCTTTATTCCTGTGCTTTCATTCTTTTAATAATTTCCTCTTTATCCTTTATATAGATAGAATATTTATGTCGATTTATACATATAAACATATATGCATATGTTTGAATTTTGTCTTCCCCATTATATGTTAAGCTCTTTGAGGTCAGGGACTGTCTTTTGTTTCTATTTGTTTCCCCAAACATACTTGGCATCCCCAGATACTTGGCATAGTATCTGGAAAATGGTAAGCACTTAATAAATGTTTATTGAATGAATGAACAATTCATCCTTTTGAGTTTTCCAAATGTTTCCAATTCTTGCTCTTTTAGTTTATTTCATAGTTCTACTTTGTTATTTTAAGTCATTTCAAATAGTATAAATTATGAATTGAATTCCAGTTTATTGTATTTCCTTCTTTTATTTTTCATTATATTCTTTGACAGTTTAACCTTTTTTGCTCTCTTTAAATAGATGCTATTATTTGTGCGATTCTGTGAAGCTTACTATTGTGCTGAATCTGAAAATTTGTTCAGATAATATTGTAAAATTATTTCAGATAATTTATAATATTTATGATGTTGGCATGGTCCAACCATAAATGATTTTGATCTCTTGTCATATCATAGTCTTTTGAAATTGTTTAATTGTCCTTCTGCTTCTGTATTTATTTAATCATTCAATTAAAATATTACAGTATTTTGGAGTTATCTCTGACCAGCTCTAATGTCTTTATTATCCTGTAAGATTTTTCATATTAACCCCTCTTTCTTTTTTATTTTGATTCTGTCATTACTCTTTGTTGCCATTTCTAAGACTTAAAAGGATTACATTATCATTTCTGGGGATTTTGTAAGCTTTACTGTGACATTTCCATCTTCCTCAAAAGTTTTCATCTTATCTTTTAACTCAAATTTCTGCATTATTCATTCATCCCCCCCTCTTTTTTAGAATTTATAGGTGATTTCTGTTAACCTTTCTGTGCTGTCCTTGCTCAAATCAGCTTGTATTTGGTATTGTATGTAACTGTGTCTAATCAGTATTTTATACAACTATCTCTTGTATAAAAAGACAGTTTTGAAATAGGCTCAGTGTTGTTGGGCCATTAGGACTGGTTAAGAATAGTGCCTTTCATAACTGAGGCTGACCAACTGAGTGTCTGCCATAAGAGACTACTATACGTGAGTTACTTTTATACAATCTTTGATACTATCATCTATTTCTCTGAATCCTTATATTTTGTGTTATTTGTATTTTTCTTTTTTTTTTCTAGAGATCATTTATCTGCTCTAATCTCACTCATTACATTAAGATGAACCAAGTTGTTACTACTTATTTTTCAAAAGTTATAACAACCCATTCTCCAGCCAGGTGATCCTCAACTACCTGTTCTATCTAACCTGTCAGGTCTTAATCATTCATATGATGTTTGGTTTCTGAAATGTAGGAAGACTTCAAAAGTCTGTAAACAGGGAAAGGATGTTGCTTCAACCCTTTTTGGTGTGGATGGGAGTTCCTTTTGGGGATTTTTTTTTCTTACAATTTTTTTTTACAAAATCTCTAGATATTAAGCATTGACCAATTGATCTTTGATTTGGGATCATCATTGTGTCTGGCCCCATATTTCTGGTCTATGTTGCTATGTTTCTATGACCTGGCTTTTTCATGTGTTTTGCACTATGACACATATGTTCTATCAATGCTTCATTGCCTATTTATTTCCTCCACCACTGGCTCTGAGAACATAATTTTTTTTTTTTTTTTTTTTTGCTTCCAGTACCTCCTTGTGCCTGGTGGCACCTCTTTATCCATAGTCTTGTCCTGATACTAAAATTGTTAATCTCCTTGATTTCTGAGACTTTTGTCCACATTTTTAAGGGCCCATTTTCTACATTTCCTGAAGGGGTATTTTTTTGTTTTGTTTTGTTTCTAATTTGTCTAATTTGTTAAGTCGAATTATTACTTTTTCATTCTTTCCTCCTTTGCCATAATGACTGAATATTCAACCTGGAGCAAAGGCTTTCAAATTAGGTTGCTCTAAGAGTCTGCAAATAGATTTTAATAAAAATAAATTGAAATGGGCAAAAACATTACAAATTTATTTTCACTAAGATCTAACTGAAATTTAATATTCTCTTCAGGAGAAAGTCTCTAAGGAACACTGTTATTGTAATTTTATTTTAAAAACATTTTATTTATTCAATTAAATATTTCTCAATTATAAATTAAAATATAAAAATAATTATCTGTTATAATTTTGAGTTCCTAACTTTTTCCCTCCATTACCTTGCTTCCACTATCTTGAGATTGCAAGTTATTTGGTTTTTATTTGTGTGAGGTCATACAAGACATATTTCTGCATTAGCCATGCTGCAAAATAATCACTACAAAAATAAAACAATAACAATAAAGAAAAATTTAAAATGTATCCTTCAATCTACAATCTAAGGTCTTCAGTTTATTGTCTTGAGGTGATAATATTTTTCATTATGGGTCCTCTGAAATTTTCTTGGAACATTAGTAGCTAATGGATCAAAGTAGCTAAGTCTCTTATAGTTGATAAGGTTTAAAATTTCATGCAAACAAAATTATCTATTTGGCTTCCCATAATCCTTTCTACTTCTTGTTTGGATATAAAATCTTTCCATATTCATTCATCTGACAGGTACAATTTTCCATATTTTCATGCTTGGCATAAAGTATGAGATATTATGAGCTTATTATATTATATTTTATAAAGGCTATATATAACATAAGATTATTATATTATAAGCTAAACTGCTTTCCAATTTTCCCAGCTATTTTTATTAGATGTTGAGTCCTTATACCCAAAATTTGGATCTTTGGGTTCATCAAACACTAGATAATTATGGTCATTTATTACTGGTACACTGTTGTGTACCCAATCTATTCTATTGATTTAACATTCTATTTCTTAGCCAGTACCTGATTATTTTGATGATTGCCATTTCATAATATAATTTGAAATCCACAACTTCTAGACTGATTTTTCTTAATTTGTTTTCATTTATTCTCTAGATATTCTTAATCTTTTTTCCAGCTGAATTTAGTTACTAATTTTTTTCTAGTTATATAAAATAATATTTGGTAGTTTGACTAGTATAGCATTAAACAAGTAAATTAGCTTAGGTAGAATTGTCATTTTTATTATATTGGCTCAGCCTATCAATTAGTAATTGACATTTCTTCAATTAATTAGACATGTATTTATTTGTGTGAAAATTGTTTTGTAGTTTTATTCATATAATACTTTGGTTTGGGCAGTTAAGTGGTATAATGGATACAGGATAGACCTGTGCTCAGGAAGACATCTTACAGAAATCAAATCTGACCTCAATTACTGGCTATGTTATCCTGGGCAAATCACTTAACTTTGCTTGCCTCAATTTCCTCATCTGTAAAATGAGTTGGAGAAGAAATGGCAAACCTTTGCAATATCTTTGCCAAGAAAACCCCCAGATGGGTCAAAAATTGTTGAACAAAACTTGAAAAAGACTGAACCACTTAAATCCTTGGGTTTGTCTTGACAGAAAGACTTTCAAGAAATTTATATTTTCTGCAGATATTTTTAATGGAATTTCTCTTTACATCTTGATGATGCATTTTGTTAGTAGCTTAAATAAATAATGATGATTAATGTGGGTTTGTTTTATATGCTACAAATTAGCTAAAGTTGTTAACTGTTTTAAGCTGTTTTTTGGTTGATTCTTTAGATTTCTTTTAAATATACCATAGCTTAATCTTTAAATAGTTTTGTTTCCTCCTTGTCTATTTTTAATAAAATTTTCTTATTGTTATAGCTAGTATTTCTAGTACAATATTAAATAACAGTGATAATAATGTATGCCCTGATTCATTCCTGGTCTATTGGGAAGATTAAAAGTTTATCCTCATTAAAGATAATGCTTTTTTTTTTTAATTTAGATACATATTGTTTATCATTTCAAGAAGGACTCCACTAATTTCTACCTTTTCCTAGTGTTTTATAGGAATGCATAATGCATATTCTTAAATACTTTTCTCTGAATAAATTTTTCATAAGTTTCCTAATGTTGAACCAATTCTGCATTTCATGACCCATCTGGTCAGGCTACATAATCTTTGTAATATATTGCTGTAATTTCCTTACAAATATTTTGTTTAAATAACTTTTATATTCATTAAGGAAATTGCTTTATAGTTTCCATTCTCTGCTTGTTCTTTCTGATTAAGTATCAGAACCATATTTAAAAGGACATTAAAGAAATTTGATAAAACTCCTTTTTAACTATTTTTTTTTCAAATAGTTTATATATCATTGGGCATATTGTTTCCTTAAATATTTGGTAGAATTCACTTCTGAATCTATTAGGTGCTAGGATTGTTTTCTTATATATATATGTGTGTGTGTGTGTGTGTGTGTGTGTGTATCTACATTTCATTTAAATTGTGAATATATTGTATACATTATACATATAGTTGGAGAAAATAATTTCTATTAAGTGCTTTAATCACATCTTCATTGGTAGTGTATTTACCCTTTTTACTTTTAATACTCTTAATTTTATCTTATTAAATTAAAAAAATCAAATTAATGAATTATCTATTTTATTATTATTTTAAAATCAGCTTTTAGTTTTATTTATTGGTTCAATTTTATTTTCAATTTTATTGATGTCATTTGATTTTCAGGATTTTCAAAGTAATGTTTAATTGGGGATTTTAAATTCTAGGATTTTTAAAAAAGTCTTATCTTCAGTTTATTGATATGCTCTTTCTTTTTCTTACTAATGTTAAGTATTTAGAGATATGCGTCTCTCCTGAAGTATTGCTTTGGTTACATCTCCAAATTTTTGGTATGTTGTTTCCCTGTTGTCATTTTCTTTAGTGAAATTAATTTTTTTTCTATGATTTGTTCTTTGGTCTACTCATTCTTTTAAAATTAGATAGTTTAGTTTTCAAATAGCTTTAAATCCATGCTTTCATTGCTCTTTATTAAAAGTAATTTTTATTAAAGGGATATTTAATAATTTTACTTTTTTGCATTTGGTTATGAGGTTTTTGACTTAAAAATACTCAAATTTTTGTGCAGGTAATATGTGCAGCTGAAAAAAGTATATTCCTTCCTAGTCCCATTTGTTTTTTCCAGAAATATATCATATCTAAATTTTCTAAGATTTTATGCATCTTCTTGACATCCTTTTTATTTATTTTGTGGTTAGATTTATGTACCTCTTACCAGGAGAAGTTAAGTTTCCCCACTAGTACAGTTCTACTGTCTATTTCCTCCTGTAATTCATTTAACTTTTACTTCAAGGATTTTGATGAAAAATTTAACTACATAATTAATAACTTTAGCAAAGTTTCAGAATACCAAATAAACCTACATAAGTCATCAATATTTCTTTTTATTACCAAAAAAATCTAGCAGCAAGAAATAGAAAGAGAAATTGCATTTAAAATAACTGAAAACAATTTAAAATATTTGGGAATCTACCTGCCAAGAAAAATCTTGGAAACAATTAATTGCAAGAAACTCTTCATACAATTAAAAGGAGATCTAAACAATTAGGAAAATATTAATTGTCCAAGGATAGGCCAACCCAATAAAAATGATAATTCTACATTAATCTATACATTCAATATCATATTAATAACACTACCAAAAATATAGATAGTAGTAGAATAAACAACAGCCTATATTCACAGAAGTAGTTTTCTCATTCAGAAATCATGAAAAAAATGAGATCTTTTCTGTGTTTATCTTTTTTCAGAAACATGCAGTCTAATTTGTATTTGCATAAATTAATGAATAGCATGCTATCAGTGGCCACTAAATGCCTAGAAATCCCAAATGTAAGATTACACTAATTGAAATGTGCTTTATTTCAAGTTGATATCATAGTAGAATTCTACAGAAATTACAATTAGAAAAAAAAAGCAATGTGAGAAAAATTGTATCCTATCAAATGACAACTCTGTCCAAAGCATTCAATCAACCATGTCAATAAAGGACTCATTATAGGCCAAATATATCTTTTTGGATAATTTCTTTTTACACATCTTTCAATATTTTCTCTGCAATTACTTATTAATATGAGAAAATCTGATTGAAGTGATTGGAACCTCATCTGCCATTTTAAAGAAGAAATAGTCATCAAGATGTAATTGTTTCTATATCAATGTGCTTTCTAGGATTATCTGGGATCCCCTATGAAGTCTATGTCCTGGTTTCCTGAAGTATTCATTTTTTATTATGTGACAGTTTTATAATTTCAGTTTAATTTTTGGCTCCTTAATATTTTGGGCATGCTATTCCCTCAAATAAATGCCATTAATTGTTTTTTTTGAACCCATTAAAATGATAAATAAAATTGTTGTTTTATAGGTCAGTGGAATGACTATAATCTTTCTTGCTCTGACAAATTATTCCATCCACTTAAACTTTTTGAATGTTTCCAATATTTATCTGAATTTGCTTCTACTTTATTATCCATCATAGAGCCTTATATAATCTTCAGTGAAGACCTGAATTTTCAGTTACAGATTGATATTATGCAGTGCCAAAGTATCCTAATGAAAAGGTCAGTTGAGTATTTCAAAATTTGAATTTAGGGCATCATTTACATACACTGGAAGGTTGAATATGTATGGCTAACAAGGTCTTGTGTGCCAGGACTGGAGTCATGAAGACCTTAGTTCAAATCTGACCCACTAATAAGCTATGAAATTCCTTGGGAAAATTATATAACCTGTTTAAGATTTACCCATATACAAAATGAAGATGATAATAATAGCACATTCTCCCATGGTTGTTGAAAGGACAAAATAAGATAATAAATATAAAGCAATTAGCAGTGTCTGGTACATTGTATATAAATGTTATTTATTTATTATTATTATTTATATTTTATTCATGTAGATAAGTTATATCAAGAAATATTGTCCTATTGCCAACTATAATGCTTTTTCCAAAAAATTATCCATCAAAGAAAAATTATTTTTAGAAGTTATTCAGTATGTCTTCCTGTGTCTTGTAGGGATATCTTGGTATATAATCTTCAGTTTGCTAAATCTAGGTCAGTGGCTGCTGTTGGCTCCAGACAACATATTTAGCATTTATTGTTTGCCAGCTGTGAACCAGTTGCTGTCCAACCAATGTGGCTGATTTTATGGCTCTTAAAATAATTTTCTGAAAGATGCTGAAAATGGGAAGTCAGAGTGTACTAGGTTCTTCAATTCAGCCTTGGCCCGATATGATTTCAAGCCTGATGCTTTGATCTGTTTGCTGGAAATCTTCCATTTCTATTCCCAATCTCTATCCACTTCTAGGAATAAATTTTTGCTATTTCCACAGTTCCCCCACCCCCACAAGAGACGTAGGAAATTTAAAATGAATTATCTCATCATAATACATTTCAGAACAATTATAATTATTCTCCCAACAAAATACATATCATCAATCATCGGTTTTTCCATGATACAAGATTTCATCATTTGCAATAGACAGAAAGCACCTTTCAACATAAGAAAATAAACTTTACAAATTGGAAAACCTTTAATCCAGAAGCATTTATCTGAACTGTGTTCAGACAGACCCATTGGCACATATAGAACTATTTTTTCATACATTTTTTATTAAATCTTAATTGCAGAAACAAACATCTTGTTCTACTTTGTCCAGATCTTTAGAAAGTGTCAAGTAGTTTTTGTCTAATATTATAGAGACAATGAATGCCATTCCTTGACATAAGTCAATAAGCACGTATTAAGTATCATGTGCTCGGCACTGTGCAATGTATTGAGATGCAAAAAAAAAAAAAAAAAATCCATGTTCGCAAGGAGTTCCCATTAAAAGATTTTAGCCTTCCAACTTAGAATGCCTAATCTCGAAAATATTCACCACAAAGCCAACATATGAAATCTAATGAAACCTATAGTAATAAAACTTATCAGAGAGCAGAAATTTTCTTTTATGAAAATTAGCAAACTAGAGTTGATTGTCCTAAAAGAAAATGAAATGGAGAGAGGACTAAAGAATCACATTCCTATTAGACCTTAATTCATTAATAAACAAAAGTGATTTAATGATTTTGCTAACTTTAAATGAAACATTTAAACTTTTTTACCTGGAGTAATTCTCCTAGTTGTCACATCTACAATTATTAGAACTACAAGGCATCTTACAGATCATCAAAGCCAAGTCTATATACTTCTTTTTATCAGTGAGAAAAATTAGACCCTCTGTGCTCTAGAGATATCAATAACTTTATACTTTAGTTAAAGGTAGAGGTAGAACTAGAACCTTGGTCTTTTAAAGGCTTATACTCACTATACTGTACCATGTTATTTCCATGCCATTGTGAAATATTACGAAACTGAGAATAATGAAGAAAAGACTTTCTGATAATCTAAAAAGAATATTAGGAATTACAAAATAGCTTGAAGGTTTTGTAGCATATTGGAATGATCTGCTCCCTGTTTTAATTTCATATTTCTGGGGGACCTTCAGGAAACTATAGTCCCTCTGAGTCTGCAGTCACCATTGCATGAATTTTAAATGAATCTGGATATAAGTAGATTTTTAGATGGAGTGGCCTTTATCAGGAAGATGATCAAAGGATCATAAATCATTCAATAAGCATTTGTTAAATCTAAACTTTATTCCAGTCTGTTAGTTGCTGAAAATATAAGTGCAGTGAAAAAAATGATACCCACATTCAAGTGCTTACAATTATAATAGAGAGCATAATATAATTACACACACACACACACATACACTGGCAGATTCGGTGGCAGTAGGAAAGAAATTAATAGATTGGGATAAACTGAAGATTAAAAAAGAATAAATGGATATCATTAAGGATATTACTATGTGTTAAACACTTAATGATTAAGGATGCAATCTTCTGGGGAAAATGGAAGACAATGGAATCAAGGACACATGTCCTTGATTGTTGTGAAATTGTGAATATCTATGGTCTATGTCTATAAGTGGTTTTGATAAAAAGAACGATCACATCATTGTAATAGATTGAGGGAAAGGAGGAAAGAGAAATCAGTGATTCAAGCAGTTATGAAATAAAAAGCAAGGAAGAAGAGGGAGGGGTCTCATATCAAATAATCTGACTTTTCTCAGTAAAGAGGTAAAATCTTCAATTAAGAAAAAGAACGAGAGGAGGCAGGTATATATGAAAAGTTTTAGAAAATAAAATAAGTTTTGAAAAAACTTGTGGAGATATGATAGGAAACCAATTAGTAAATAAATAACTGAAGGATTGCCTTGCTCCAGTGATTGTACAGTTGAAGTTCAACAATATGTAGTTGTAATGTACCCAATCAGCACAATTGTGTGATTTCCTCTTGTTCCTTTTAGAAACATGAATTAGGAATAAGGAAGGGAAAAAGTCATAATCCAGGACTGAGATGATAGCAAGGAAATATATCACTCAATTCTAAATTGGCTAAATTTTGGGGGATAAAGTTAGCAAGAAAGTTAAGTGAATTAATAGTAAGTTCTGTGGAAATACTTAATGGTGGAAAATGGTTTAACTGAGATAAAAATTGCTACCCCTGCTTTATTTGTTTAAGGTGAAGCATAATAAATTCTGCTTCCGTCTTTTATTTTTATTCTTTATGTGTCCCTCTGTGTATTGTGGGATTCTGTTTTTTAAATCCACTCTGCTGTTTGTTTCTGTTTTATTGGAGAGTTCATTTCATTTTCATTCACAGTTATAATTACTAGTTCTGTATTTCCCTCCATCCTATTTTCTCCCCTATATATATTTTTATTCTCTCTTTCTACCCTATCCTTAGTAGTGTTTATTATTTGAGTCACACTATCCACTATCTTATCTTCTATTACTTGGATCTCCCCCATTCTCTTACATTTTTCCCCTAGTGTTTTTGCCCTCCCCTTTATCCATCCTGAATTGTTCACCTTTTTTCTTCTCCCAGTACAGTCCTTTTGCCACTCTTAATACCTTTTTCTTTGATATCATCACATCAGAGTCCATTCACAACCGTGTCCTCTCTCAATGTGTTGCCCCTCTCTCTGACCCTGTAACATATACAGTTCTCAAGAATTATATATATCATTTCCCAGCTAGGGATATAAACAGTGTAACCCTTAAATAATATATATTTCCCCTGTTTATCTTTCTATACTTCTCTTGGTCTCTGTGTTTAAAAATTAAATTTTCTGCTTATTTTTTTTTTCAATAGAAATGATTGACGTCTTACTTCATTGAAGATCCATTGTCTCCTCTGGAAAGTGTTGCTCAGTCTTGCTGAGTAATTAATTCTTGGTTTTAACTCCAGATCCTTTGACATCCAGAATTTCTATTCCGGGCCCTGATTCTTTGATACAGAAGCTGTCAGATTCTGGGTAATTCTCAAAATTGCCCTTTATATTTGTTACTCCTTGCTCCTTGCTCCTTGATTGTTGCTCCTTGTTGCTCCTTCATATTTGAATTACTTTTGTCTGGTAACTTGTAGTATTTTTTCCTTGAGATTGTAATACTGGAGTTTTGCAACAATATTCTGTGTGGTTTTTCTTGTGAGATCTCTTTCTAAAAGTGATCTGTTGTGAAGATCGTGTATTTTTAAATCAGCAGGATTCAGGAATTCAGGTTAGGGGAAAACCGTCAGTCTTTATTCTCAGTGAAGAAGGATCGGAGGTGGAAGAGAATCGGCGATAGCAATGTGTGTAGCTGAGTCAAGAAGCTAGCTCGACCAGCACCCACACAACCAGCAGCTCGGAGTCTCGAACCCAGGCCCAGTCTCTCCCAGCTTCTCTTCCTGTCTCTCTCTCTGCCTCCACCCACCAAAATCGTCATTTCCTGTACAACACATCAGGACTTGCAGGGAGAGTGGGCAGGGACCATTCTTTATCCAATCATGTATATTAATAGAGTATAGCCCAATTACTATTTAGCCTCATGTACTTGGGACCTCAGTGCATCAACTCAAACCTCAGCCCATTACAATCTGTGGTTTCTTTCAATGGCTTTTTCCTCTTGTTTCTAGAATATTGAAGCAATTTTTTTCTGACGATCTCTTGAAGAATGCAATCCAGGCTCATTTGTTTTTTTGTCAGATTGCTCAGCTAGACCAATAATTTTTAAATTTTCTCTTCTTGTTCTATTTTCTAGGTTACCTGTTTTCTAATGAAGTATTTTATATTTTCTTTCACGTTTTCATTTTTTAAGTTTGTTTGATTGATTATTGATGTCTCATCATGTCATTAGCTTCCATTTGTCCCATTCTATTTTTAATGTGTTATTTTATTCCATTAGCTTACCCCATTTTTCTTTTTACATTTGATTAATTCTACTTTTCAATATGTTATTTTCTTTAGTGAATTTTTTCATTTGACCAATTGTATTTTTTAAGGAATTGCCATCCTTTTCCCAGTTGTTGACTCACTCTTGGATATTTGTCATTTCACATTTTTTTTCTTCTATGTCTCTCTTTTTTATTACAGATTTTTCCAAAATATATGCATGGATAATTTTTCAACAATGACCCTTGCATAGTCTTGTGTTCCGAAGTTTTCCTTCCTTCTCCCCACTCCCTTCCCTAGATGGCAAGCAATCCAATATGTTATACATGTTAAATATATGTTAAATACAATATATATAAACATATTTACATAATTATCTTACTGAATAAGAAAAATCAGATCAAAAAGGAAAAAATGAAGCGAACAACAAAAAGAGTGAAAATATTGTGTTGTAATGCAGTCATTTCACACAGTCCTCTCTCTGGTGTAGATGGCTGTCTTCATCACAAGACCATTGAAACTGGTCTCAAACATCTTATTGTTGGAAAGAATCACTTCCATCAGAATTGATCATCTTATAATCTTGTTGTTTCTATGAACAATGATCTCCTGGTTCTGCTCATTTCACTTAGCTTCAGTTTATGTAAGTCTCTCCAGGTATCTCAAAAATCATCCTGCTGATCATTTCTTATAGAACAACAATATTCCATAATATTCATAAACCATAACTTATGCAGCCATTTGTAATAGCCATTTATCCATGCATATCTTTTGTAAATAAAAAGGTTTAATTTAAAAAATGATGGCTATCCACTCAGTTTCCAGTTTCTTACCTCTACGAAAAGGGCTGTCACAAAAATTTTTGCACACATGGGTGCCTTTCCCTCTTTTAAAATTTTTTTGGGAAATAAGCCCAGTAGAAACACTGCTGGATCAAAGGATATGCACAGTTTGATAACTCTTTGGGCACATTTCCAATTTGCTATCCAGAATGGCTGAATCCATTCACAATTCCACCAACAATGTATTAGTGTCCCAATTTTTCCATATCCCCTCCAACATTTGTCATTATCTTTTCCTATCATCTTAACCAATCTAAGAGGTATGTACTAGTATCTTAGAGTTGACTTAATTTGCACTTCTCTGGTCAATAGAGATTTAGAGCACATTTTCATATTGCTAGAAATTGTTTTAATTTCTTCAACTGTAAATTGTCTGTTCATATCCTTTGACCACTTATTTGGAGAATGGCTTGAATTCTTATAAATTTGAGTTAATTCTCTATATATTTTAGAAATGAGGCCTTTATCAGAACACTTAAATGTAAAGATGCTTTCCCAATTTGTTGCTTCCCTTCTAATCTTGTCTGCATTTGTTTTGTTTGTACAAAAACTTTTTAGCTTACTATAATGAAAATTATCTATTTGGTGTTCAATTATGAGTTCCAGTTCTTTTTTGATTACTAATTCCTTCCTTCCTATAGATCTGAGAAATAAACTATCATATGTGCTTATAACATCATGCTTTATGATTAAATCATGATCCTTTTTTGACCTGGTCGGTGTCTAGTGTCTGCCCTACTAGTTTCTAATTTTCCCAGCAGTTTTTGTCAAATAGTGAGTTTTTAACCCAAAAGCTGGAGTCTTTGAGTTTGTCAAACACTAGATTGACTTAGTTATTGACTATTTTGTCCTGTGAACCTAACCTATTCTACTGATTGAGTACTCTGTTTTGTAGTCACTACCAAATTGGTTTTGATGACCACTGCTCTATAATATAGGTTTAGGTCTGGCACAGCAACCTTCATTGGCATTTTTTCCATTAATTCCCTTGAAATTCTTGATTTTTTGTTCTATAAGATGAACTTTGTTATTATTTTTTCTAGATCTGTAAAATAATTTCTTGAGACTTTGATAGATATGGCACTAAAAAGTTTGCAAATTAAGTTTTAACGTAGTGATTGTCATTTTGAGTTTATTCATTTAGATTACCTTGAGCATTGATATTTTTCCAACTACTATTTAGATTATATCTTTATTTAGTTGGAAAGTGGTTTTGTGCATTGCTCATAATAGGTTCTGACTTTCCCTTGGCAATAGATTTCCTAAATTCTTTATACTATCTGATTTGATTTTAGATGGAATTTCTCTTTTATCTCTTTGCTGCAAACTATTGTTGAGTATTTGATATGACAAATAGCTAAATTAATTTGGAAGCTTGTCATTTATAATCTTTGCCTACATAGATTGATTATTGTTTCATTAGTAGTCTTTTTAGTTGGAAAGTTCTCTGGGGTTCTCTATGGATACCATCATAACATTCCTGTAAAAGTGATAAATTGGTTTGTATTACCTATTCAAATTACTTGATGAATTCTCTTTTTCTTTCTCAATTTTGTACATAACTAAATATCTGATCAATCTTGAACTAGCAATGGTGGTAATGGGCAACTTATTGTTTCATCACTTGATTGATTCTTGGTCAAAGGATCTATAGTTCATTCCAAAAGTGATACTTTGCTTGATGGTCTTTAAATTATTAGATGCTACTGTTCTTCATCTTATGGACAAAGTACCATTTGATTCATACTGATACTAGTGGACTTTTCTCAATTAGGAATGGTTTTGATTCTTCATACAAAACACTTTGTTTAATAGCATGTCATTTAAGGATAAGTCCATTTTCATGACTTAGTTTGGTTTAATTAGATATAGGTTATATTCTAATCAGTAGTTTTTACTGAATATTAGAAATCATATGACTATTCCTGGTATTGACTTTATTAATTTTTTTGATATTAATGTTTAACCGATTAATTTTTTAAAGCATCAATATTTATTAGGGAAATTAGTCTATAATTTTCTTTCTCTATTTTCATCCTATCTGGTTTTGTATCAGTACCATGTCTGTGTCATAAAAGGAATGTGGTAGAAGTTCTTTTCCCCCTATTTTTTGGATATGTTGTATAGTATTGGAGTTAATTGTTCTTTAAATGTTTGGTAGAACTCACATGTAAATCCATCTTGCCCTGGAGATTTTTTCTTAAGGAGTTGATTAGTAGCTTGTTCAATTTCCTTTCATTTAAATAATTTATTTTAAATAATTTAAATAATTTATTCTTTTGTTTATCTGGGCAATTTATATTTTTGTAGGTATTCCTCCATTTTACTTAGGTTGCCAAATTTATTGACATAAAATTGGAAAAAATAACTCCTAATCATTGTTTTAATTTGCTCTTTATTGGTGAAAAGTTCTTCCTTTTCATTTTTGAGACTAACAATTTAATTTTCCTGTTTCCTTTTTCTAAACAAATTAACTAAAGATTTACTTATTTCATAAAACCAACTCTTAGTTTTATTGATCAATTCAATATTTTTAATTTGAATTTTATGAATCTCCCTTTTTATTTTTAAAATTTCAAGTTTGGTATTTTATTGGGGGTTTTAATTTGGTCTTTTTCTAGCATTTTTAGTTGCAAGCCCAGTTCATTGAAATTATTGATTGTGTCTATGATTTGCTGTTTCACTCATTCATTTTGTAGGATTAGATTATTTAGTTTCCAAATAATTTTTGGTTTATTTTCCGCTGGCCTTTTATTACATGTAATTTTTGTTGCATCATGATCTGAAAAAAAACACATTTGCTATTTCTGCCACTGATTTTGACATTTTTATGCTTTAATACCTGGTCAATTTTTGTACAGGTTCCATGAACTGCAGAGAAAAAAAATGTACTCCTTTCTGTCTCCATTCAAGTTTCTCCAGAGATCTATCATCCCTAACTTTTCTAACATTCTATTTATCTCCTTAACTTCTTTCTTATTTATTTTGTGATTCAATTTATCTAGTTCTGAGAGAGCAAGGTTGAGATCTCCCACTAGTATAGTTTTGCTGTCTAATTCTTCTTGCAGCTCTCTTAACTTCTCCTCTAGGAATTTGGACATTATACTACTTGATGCATATATTTTTAGTTTTGATATTGCTTCATTATCTATGGTTCCCTTTACCAAGATATAGTTTCCTTTCTTAACTCTTTTAATTAGATCTATCTTTGCTTTTACTTAATCTGAGATCAGGATCTCTACTCTTTTTTTTTTTTTTAACTTCACCTTAAGCATAATAAATTCTGTTTCAGGCTTTTGCCTTCACTCTGTATGTTTCACTCTGCTTTAAATGTGTTTCTTGTAAACAACATATTGTAGGATTCTTACTTTTAATCCAGTCTGCTATTTGCATATGTTTACATTCACAGTTAAAATAAATAATTCTGTATTTCCTGCCATCTAATTTATCTGTTAAGCTTTTCTCTTTCTTTTTGCCCTTTCCTCCTCCCCAGTATTTAGTTGCTGATCATCACCTCCCTCAAATTGTAGTCTCCTTTTAGAGCTCCTTCCCCTTTCTTACACCTTTCCCTTCTTACTTGTTTTCCCTTCTATTATCCTTCCCTTTTCTTTTGCCCTTCCCTTAATCACTTTCCAATAATTTAGACAAGTTTCTCTGTGAAACCAAATATATCTGCTATTATCTCTTTGAGCCAAATCTGATGAGAGTAATATTCACACAATGTTTATCACTCACTCTTCTTTCCCTTAATTATAATAGGTCTTCTTTGCCTCTTTGTGAGGTATAATTTCCCTTATTTTACTCCCTTTTTCCTCTTTTTCCAATACAATCCCCTTTACACTTCTACTTTCTTTTTATATTATCATAATAAAATTCAATTATAACTGCACTCTCTAAGTATACCCATACCAGTAATATGAAGTATAGAATACTTTCCTTTTTTACCATTTTATGCTTCTCTTGAGTTCTGTTTTTGGAGAGCAATTTTTTTTTTTGTTTAGCTCCGGTCTTTTCCTCAGATATAGATAAAATTCACCTGTGTCATTGAATGTCCATTTTCTTCCTTGAAAGATAAAGCTCATTTTAGCTAGTTAGCTAATTCCTGGCTGTAATACAAGTTCCTATATGTTTTGGGAATATCCAATTTCAGATCCTTCAATTCTTTAAAGTGAAAGCTGCTAGGTTATGGGTAATCCTTATTGTGGCTCCTCAGTATTTAAATTCTTGCTTTATGAATGCTATTTCAATGGCTGTTTTATGTTCTGATTCTAAGACATCCATGCAGTTTTCCTTTATGATTTCCTATAAGATAATGTATGGGTTCTTTTTTTCATCATGACTTTCAGGAAGTCCAATAATCCTTAGATTGTCTCTCCTACATCTCGTTTCTAGGTCAATTATTTTTCCTAGGAGGTTTTTCATATCTTCTTCTATTTTTTTTCATTTTTTGGCTTTCATTAACTGATTCTTGAAGTCTTATTGAGTCATTCACTTCCATTTGTTCAATTATAATTTTTAGTGCATTATTTACTTCTATTAACTTTTTTAGCTCCTTTTGTATTTGGCCAATTGAATTTTTTTCATTGAATTTTGTTTACATTTCACAAATTCTGTTTTTCAACAAATTGTTATCTTTTTCCATATCTATTTTGTAAGGAGTTATATGCTTTTTTCTATTTCATCATATTTATTTTTAAGGAGTTTTCTTCAGATAATTTTTGTTTTTCCTTTTCCATGCTTTCTTGCAAAGATCTAATTTCCTTTCTCCATTTTTTCCAACTCTCTTTTAAGATTTTTTTTTGAAATCTTCCAAGAAAAATTTGTGAAATAGAGAACAACTCATATCTCTCTTTGTGGCTTCATTTTGAGTGGATTTATTTTTAGGAACCTCAGGATTTGAAATCTGTTTTTCTCTCTTTTCATAAAAGCAGTCTATGGTGAGAGTTCTTTTTGTTTTTTTGCTCATTTTTTAATGTTTGAGGTCTCCCTCTCAAGGCAAAGGGGAGCAACCACTTTAAGTTGCCCTGGGGCAGTTCTGCTGACTGAGTATCAGTGCTGGATAATGGCAGTTAGGTCCCATGTTCTTGCACGACTCAGTGGTTTACAATTTGTCTTTTGTAGCAAATCTGTCAAACCACCTGCTTGCAACTAAGACAGAGCAGCCTAAGAGTCTCACAGAAGATTCCCAAGTGTGTGGAAGCTGCAATGCTCTGGCTTCCAGCCCCAGCTCCTTACCTCAGGTTCCCTCTGCTGTGGTCTTGGCTGGCAGACTAGCCCCCTGCCCAATTAAAACAGACCTCTTTTGAAGTTCTTACAAGATGTCTTCTTCTGGGAATGTGTTGTACTCCAAATATTTGTTGGTTCTTGTCACTACAAAACCAGTTTAAAGGCTTAACCTGCTGTTGGTTTGAGAGAAGTTCAGAGGAGGTCACAGAAAGTTGTGTCTACTCTCCTCCATCTTGGCTCCAACCCTACCTCTTCTACCTCTCTTATCTGCCTTTTAAGGTCTTTTATGAGCACTTCCAAGAAGCCTCTGTGGACTTGAGACCAAGTCTTATCATTCTTTGAGATTTCCTCTGTGAGCATTTGGTTCTTGTCTGGGTTGATGTTTTGGTCTTCCCTGTCACCATGGCAGTTTTCAATTGTCAAGGTTTTTCTCTAATTGACTTTCCTTTTGCTTCTTCCTCTTTTTTAACTTGAATCATCAAACTCTGCTCCTGAGGCAAATGGGACATTGTCCAAAACTTTCTGTACCACTCTGAGCCTTGGCTATGGGAATAGGAGTCCTGTGCATTTGCTGTTCTTCCCAGGAAACAGCCTGGTTTCCAAGAATCTGTCTTTTGAGATGAGACTGAAAGCTGCCCATTTATCTGGCCCACTACTGAGTCAGGACTGAGGGTCTCATTTTGCTAATCTGCCGTGACTAAAACCCATTCATTGGCTTTTGCAGATTTCATCTGAGGTGGGCTAAACAACCTTTTCACCCCAGAAGACTATCCTTTCTTGAAGTTTTTCCAATCAAACTTGATCTGGAGAGTGATTTTATTCTGTTGAATTCTGTTAAAAGCCTTGGTTTAATGTGATAGTCAGAGAGTTAGAGCTTCTTCCTTGCTTCACTCTGACATCTTTCTTGTTTCCAATTAAAAAGATTAATTGGTATTGTACTGAATCCTTATAACTGTGAAACAATGTGGAATGAAAAGCTTTCATAATATAAAAATGTAATAAAACAATTAGATCTTTATATCTGAAAGCTTTTTATGTCACAATATGTAATATAAGCCTAAATATGAGAATATGATATTATTCACAGCCAAATGGTTGCAATAGTTCTGTCTATGAGTATATATGGAGCAGTTAATGGATTCTATATATTGTTATATGGATGGATAAAGTGATTGTTTTTACATATATAATTGAATTTTAAAAAGTAAGAAAAAGAAAAAAGCAAGGGAAGATGAAAGGAATAAAGGAAGAAAAAGGAGGGAAGAAAGGAAGGAGGGAAAGAATGAATGAAAAAATGGAGGGAGAAAAGGAGGAATAAAGGAAGCAAGTAAGAGTGAGAATGGAATAGAGGGAAGAAGGAAGAGGGGAAGAAAGAGACAAAGGAAAACACAAGGAAGGAAAGTATAAAGAAAAGAGAAAGAGAAACAGGAAGAATGAAAAGAAGAAAGCAAAGAGAAGGATGAAGAGAAGAAGGAAGAGAGAAGTAAGATAGCAAAGAAGGAAGGAAGGAAGAGAGGAAGAAGGGGAGAAATAGAGAAAGGGAAGTAGATCCAAAAAAAGAAATTAAAGGCGAGAGGAATGAAAAATTGGAATAAGAAAAGCAAGGGAAAAATAGGAAAGTTCTCTATGACATCAACATAGTCAAATATAACATTCTCACCTTGGTCACTCAGAAATGTGTTTCTTATTATATATATTGACCCATCATCTCTTTGTCATTCTTCTTTATTAGTCCTCTCAAATTGTAGTCATTTAGTTGATCACTGTTTTTAAATGTTTCAGAATTGTGTATATCTACAGCTATATCTATCTGTTTATATAATGTGTGTATGCATATTGCTCACAGTATAAATTGTTCTGATTCTCCTCATATTTTTCCTACTACTATCTTTTTTTATGTAATTCAGACAGAAATAGCTGTAGGACTAGGAGCTAGGTGCCATTATTATATTTAGTGTTCTGTGAGCTATTGTTCACATGGATAAAGTAAATTTTTTTGCACTTCAATAAAAGAATGTGATTTAAGCTCATCTTATGAAAATGCATTAAAAGCATCTTCAGGACAATTGTCTCCTTGATAAATGATACATTTCACATTGATTGTTCTTGATATTCTTTTCTGTTTGCAAGGCTTAAGCAGAGAATAGTTTTCATTGTGGATACCATATGTTCTGTGATCCCATTATAACTCATTTTATTTTATATAGTTGCATTATATGAATGTCATGAATATGATGCCGAATAAAAATGCTTTTTTGATAATTAATAAAAGCAGGGTAAGTATTATGACACCTTGGGTCACCACAAAGTATAACAATTTTTACCATTATATTTTTGCCCCTCAACCAATGTTGGATGTCCCAAAAGTATTAGAAAAAATTAAGACATTTTAGAATACTCTGTATGTTGTTGGTGTTTTTTATGGATATTTTTAGTGATACAATTAAGTGGGTACTTTATATAAAGTACATAAACACATACTCTTTTCATATTTGAATATTTGATATGCAATGCCTTTTGTTGGCAAATATTGGATCAGGCCTGAAAAGGGATGGAGATAATAAATCTTGGCCCTCTGAACATTTAGTTGGATGAAAAGCAAGGAAAGCAAATTTTAAGTGAGTCACTGAGGTGGGGAAAGAAATAGGGAAAGATCAGAGTTATATTTGAGAGTAAACTGGTAAATACTTGTGCCATTAATTCATCCACCACTTTGAAGGGTTTAATTCAATAATGTTGGGTCTTAGTTCTTCCCAGTACTTTCTAGTTTTGCAGAGAATCTAGAGTATTAGTCAACTCTTTTAATATAAATGATTTCTATTGACTATTAGTTCACAATGTTTCTGTTTCTCTTGTGATTTACCTTATATTTATTGTGTTGACCTTTAATCATTTATTTATAAAGGCATACACAAATGTAAGTGATACACACAAATGTATATAAATAATAAACACACAATATATGATATGTTTATTATCTACTTACACATACATATACATACTCACATATACACACAATAATACACACGCATATGTATACATGCACATATACACATGAATATATGTATCCAGGGGTCCTCAAACTTTTTAAATAGGGGGCCAGTTCACTGTCCCTCAGACTGTCGGAGGGCCGGACTATAGTAAAAACAAAAACTTTGTTTTGTGGGCCTTTAAATACAGAAACTTCATAGCCCTGGATGAAGGGGAAACATCCTCAGCTGCTGTATCTGGCCCGCGGGCTGTAGTTTGAGGTCCCCTGGATAGTATACATTTCTGTGTAGACACATATGCTTATACATATAAACAGATTCACATGTGCATGTATATGTATTATGTGTTTGTATATATATGTATATGTGTGTGTGTTTGTGTGTGTACAATTTTCCATTTCTGTATTCTTTGCATATCTTCTCTTGATTATTTTTGCTTTTTTACTTTATGCTTTATTGCAAAGAATTCTAAATTTGGAGTGATAACATAATTTTAACTTTCAAATCACAATAACAAAGGTTCTTGGAGTTGGAATCTTTGATGTTACCAGTTCTGGCATAGATTTAAAGTTGGAAAAGACTATGGGGTTCATCAAATCAATTTTTCTTTAACTTACAACTTACAACTCTTTATGAAAACTCAATGACAATTATTCATCCAATTTTTCCCTTACACACAATTTCTTTGTGGAGGAAATTAGTCTCTCAGGTCAATCAATTCTACTTTGAGAGAGATTTAAATTTAGGAAGATTTTTCTTCCTTTTTTTTATATAGATTTTTACTCCCTTTTCTTTTATCCAGCCCAAATCTGTTTCTACAGCTTCTGCTTGTTTTTATTTCTTTTCTCTGGTGCCAATATAACAAGCTTAATCCATTTTCCTTGTGCCAACCTTTCAAAAATTGAAGATACTTTTCATATTCTTCTTCAATACTCTCATCCAGGATAAGCATCCAAGAGTCTTCAAGAAATCTTCATATTTAAGTCCTTCACCCTACTGATTTCTTTGCTTTGGATACTCTCGAAATTCTTCCTAAAATGTAGCTCATATAAATTAATTAGCTCTTGTGGCAATTACTATCCTAATATGTAAAACCATGGAATTAAACTAGATCATTTCTAAGAACTTTTCTTGCTTGAGATTCTAAGGCTCATAATCCAACTAGTTTTCCTTTTATGTTAGAAAGTCTGGAGATAATACTGATCATCTGAGTTTTGATAATATTGATGGTGATGATGATGATGATAACAATGATATCCATATACAACTCTGTGCAGTATTGTAGCAGGACCAATCCCCCTTCTTTCAGCTAGATTATATTTATGATTATATAACATATTAGCTGCTTAGTAAAATTGTAACATCTTCCTCATTCTAAGAGACTAATTCAAAGGAAGAAAACTTTTCACAAAAATATGTAAGTAGAAGTATAATATACAACCTGTGAAAATTATCTTTCTTACATAAGATAAAATTGTAACACTACCATCAACTCTCAACAGAGACACACAAAAGTGGAAGTACCTTCCCCCTTATATACTTCCCATTCTCACTGAAATAATGAAATTATATTTTATATTTTAGTTTTATTTTAAATAAAATTTTGGTACTCAATAAGAGACTGGAAATACATATAAGCACATCATGATTTTCCTTGGAGAGAGTGAAGCTCCAGATCTGGTAATTACAAAAAGAATCATACACACAAATTTACTATACTCTAAATGACAGGCAGTAGCTAGTTACTAATATGAGAGTCATTATTGAATCAGCTGTCTGCTTGCAATCTGACTACCAGTTAGAGCAAAAATTAAAATCAACACCCATTTAGAAGAACAAATAAAAATGAGATTGTTAGTACAATTACCACTGCAGGTTGGAAATGGAGTGTGCGTGTTAAGAAAGAACTTGTAGTCTAATTTGGCTGGAATGAAGAATAAACTAAAGATGTTAATAAGAAGTAAAGTCCTAAAGTATTGGCACAAATCTTATCATTCTGGAACATTTTTATGGCTTGAGATTAAGGATGGGGTAGATAAAGATATAAATAAATTAGTAGCAGAACTCATAGAAAGCAAAATATTGAAGATGTGCGTATATGTATGAGAGAGAGAGAGAGAGAAAGAGAGAGAGAGAGAGAGAGAGAGAGAGAGAGAGAAAGAGAGAGAGAGAGAGTCAGAGACAGAGAGCCACAGAGAGACAGAGACAAAGAAACAGATACAGAAAAAAAAAATAATATGTGATAAAAATTTAGTATTGATAATGGTAGATGAGAATGTAGCCTTACATAGAAGTCTCCAAGTAGGCAAGGAACCTCTCTTTTCATGGACATTAAAAAGGAGAAGATGGGTGAAGATATAGATGAATTCCAGGAAAAGAGGAAGATCATGGTGAGTGGCATTTATTTTCTCAGAAAAGAAGGAAATAATTAAATTTTCTGGAAAGAGTGGCTATTGAGGGCACAGAATATTTATTATGTTAGAATAATTACTGAACTAAATTAGATATCTAATAAAGAAAAGTTGTGCTATAAGTAGCATGATTAGAGAAGATAAACTGAATTTACAGTGGATAAAGTAAATATGGTGGTTTGACCTACACTAAACTGACTGAAAAGAGTAACAATTATGCCTATTTTATCTTAATAAACATCTTCATGAGAATACTCTGAACACATACTTACAAATTATAGGATTTAAAAATATTTTTGAAAGGACCTGTGATATATTTGAAACAGGAAACTCTTAAACTCTCTTTACCAATGTCTAGCAGCAATTTCTTTGCAATTCCAAAGAATCTGCTTGGTGCACTGAGAAGGCAAACAACCTACTCACGGTGACATAGTCTGCTTTAGTGATAGGGCTGGAATCAGTTCTTCCTGGACTAGGCCAGCTGTCTGTCTAATGTCCTTGCTGACTTTGTTGACAGTGAAAATGTGAAATCGCAGATAAGCTTTCAAAAATAAATTCCTATTGCAGACTACATATTCAAGTTCCCAAAGTGACTGAAAAACATAGAGATATAGTATCCTGCTGTGTTTGTTACTAGTTGATCACAAAATGGCTTTTTTCATAACAGCAAAACACAATCTAAAAAAAAATAGCTCTCCTTCAAGGAGTTTTCTCTGTATTAAGATCACAAGCTATATATCACCAAAGAAATAGTTTTGTTCAAGATTTTTCTGATCATTTGTAGCAAACAAGACAATATTAACCAAGGGCATGTGAAATTACACAAAAAAATCATATGGAAGAAAAAGTCACTATAGATCAATCCAGAAGTATTTAAGTGCCTACTGTATACCAGACACTGCATAGGAGTATAAATACAAATTAAGGTCAGAGAAGGAATAGGAATAACTGGGGGAATTAAAATAGTTCTGTAAAGTGTGACAATTGTATGTACTCTTGAATTGAACCGGAGAAAATAAGCAACGTTGGTGAGAAGAGAAAACATATCAGACATGGGGATAGACTCTTCAAAGCATGGAAATGGGAGATGAAATTTCGTGCATGGGGAATAATAAGCAAACATTTTTATAGTTCATAATAGCTCTAGAAAGGAGAGGTATTATACTCAGAGAGCTGTCCCAGTAACAAGAATGACCAGTGTTTTAATCATGCTTCTGACATGTACTTGCTATATGATGTCAAATTACTTAACCTCTTAGTACTCTAGGCAAATTTTAAAGATTATAAATTGCAGGAAAAATGTTTCCTTGCATTAATAGAGATAGTTTTCTGATCTGAGAATTTGTCATTTCAAGAAAGGTAGAAAGGAAGAATATTGCTAAGGGCTTTTGTACTTCAATGTCCAAGTTCCTCTAAGGACTCAGCTCATGCAGGTCAGATGTGATTATGAATGCTTGGCTCAAAGTATTCATTTTCTCTCTTTGACTCATGCCCAGAATTTTACTCCAGAGAAATCTCCAAAGTAAGTTTTAGCTATCATTCATGTCTAGCTATCCCCAAATGTAATTAACAGATCCTTTAAGTTTTATTCAGACATTCAGTGTCAATATGGATATCAGTTATAGGAAAGACTTTTCTCCCATTGTGGAAAATGCCTATGACAGAAGAGCTCAATTTTATTTATTGTGAAATCATGGTGTTCCATGATCATCAGCTATAAAAACATTGTTGGGAGAGTATTTGTGTAAAAAAGATGGTTTTCTGTGCAAGAGACAGCTAGGAAACATCAAAGATCCTATACACTTTCCAACATACAATCTTGCTTGCTTTACTCCTATTCAGTTCTGTGCCTAGATCATTTACCATCTGTAATCCAAGATATGTGTACAGATGGACTAATTCAACAAGCTGTTGTCCAACTGCATGATATGATTTGAGAAATCAATCTTCTCCATTCAGTTTTTCTATCTATGTCAATTGTTAGGCCAGTTCATTTTTAAGGGGTTATAGGCTACACTAAGGAATATATAGTATTTCAAGTCTCAATAAGATGAATATCATAAAAAGATATAGAATTATTTTCATCAAATATGTTATAGCATAAGTTAAAGAAGACAAACATTATTATAAGGGTCTTAAAATCAGATGTTTCTGACAATTTTCAGATGAAGAAATTAAAGCCATTTCTTGTTATTCAATAAAATGCTCTAAATCACTACTGATTAGAGAAATGGAAATTAAGACATTTCTGAGGTATCAATTCATAATTCTCAGATTTGCAAAAGATTACATGAAAAATAATGATAAACGTTGGAGGGGATGTGGAAAAACTAACACGTTGGTGCATTGTTGGTGGAGTTGTGAAATGATCCAACTGTTCAAATAGCAATTTAGAACTATGTCCAAAGAGGTATAGAACTGTGCATACCCTTTGATCCAGCAGTGTTTCTACTGGATTTATATCCCAAAGAGATCATAAAAGATGACCCTTGTGTGCAAAAAATGTTTGTGGAGGCCCTTTTTGTAGTGGCAAAAAAACAGAAACTAAGTGGATGCCCATCAGTCGGAGAATGGCTGAATAAGTTATGGTAAATGAATGCTATGGAATATTATTGTTCTATAAGAAATGATCAGCAGGATGGTTTCACAGAGGCCTGGTAACTGATGATAAATGAAGTGAGTAGAGCCAGGAGATCATTGTATATAGTAACACGATTGTGTCAATTATGATGCACTTGGCTCTTTTCGACAATGCAGTGATTCAAGACAATTCAAATAGACTTGCGATGAAAAATGTCATTGCATCCAGAAAGAGAATCATAGAGATTTAATATGAATTGAAGCATAATATCTTCACCTCTTTTGTTTGTTTTCTTTATTGTGCTGTTTTTCCTTTTGCTCTGATTTTCATTTCACAACATAACAACTATGGAAATATGTTTAAAAGGATTGTACATATTTAATCTATTTCAGATTGCTTTCTGTCTTGGGAAAGAGAGAGGTAAGGTAGGGCGAGAGAAAAATTTGGAACACAAAATCTTTTTTTTTTTTTATTTAATAGCCTTTTATTTACAGGATATATGCATGGGTAACTTTACAGCATTAACAATTGCCAAACCTCTTGTTCCAATTTTTCACCTCTTACCCCCCACCCCCTCCCCCAGATGACAGGATGACCAGTAGATGTTAAGTACATTAAAATATAAATTAGATACACAATAAGTATACATGACCAAAACGTTATTTTGCTGTACAAAAAGAATCAGACTCTGAAATATTGTACAATTAGCTTGTGAAGGAAATCAAAAATACATGTGTGCATAAATATAGGGATTGGGAATTCAATGTAATGGTTTTTAGTCATCTCCCAGAGTTCTTTCTCTGGGCATAGTTGGTTCAGTTCATTACTGCTCCATTGGAAATGATTTGGTTGATCTCATTGCTGAGGATGGCCAGGTCCATCAGAACTGGTCATCATATAGTATTGTTGTTGAAGTATATAATGATCTCCTGGTCCTGCTCATTTCACTCAGCATCAGTTCGTGTAAGTCTCTCCAGGCCTTTCTGAAATCATCCTGTTGGTCATTTCTTACAGAACAGTAATATTCCATAATATTCATATACCACAATTTATTCAGCCATTCTCCAGCTGATGGGCATCCATTCAGTTTCCAGTTTTTAGCCACTACAAAAAGGGCTGCCACAAACATTCGTGCACATACAGATCCCTTTCCCTTCTTTATAATCTCTTTGGGATATAATCCCAGTAGTAACACTGCTGGATCAAAGGATATGCACAGTTTAATAACTTTTTGAGCATAGTTCCAAACTACTCTCCAAAATGGTTGGATTCGTTCACAACTCCACCAACAATGCATCAATGCCCCAGTTTTCCCGCATCCCCTCCAACAATCATCATTATTTTTTCCTGTCATCTTAGCCAATCTGACAGGTGTGTAGGGAACACAAAATCTTAAAAATGAATGTTAAAAAACTTTTTCTACATGTAATTGGGGAAAATAAAATACTATTAAGGAAAAAAAAATAACAGCTTCTACCTCCTAGGTTTGTTGTGAAGACCATGTCATCTAACCTACGTAAGACACTTTGCAAATTGTAAAACACTATATAATAATAATTATCAATTATTATTATTATTGAAAAAAATCAAATGTTTTCCAGGTTATCTATAGTATACTGGCACTTATTTTTTTCTTTAAATTACAATATGACATTGACAATAGTGAAATACCATGGTGGTACACTCTTGAAAGAGGAGTGGATTTGAAGTTAGAGGACAAAGAGTCAAATGCCAGTGCATACTCAATACTTTTGTAAGTTTTGTCAAATCATAACCTCTCTACATCTCATTTTTGCATGATCATCTCAGAGATCCCTTTGAACTCTTAAGTCTATAATTCCATAATTTTATGAGAATGAGGGTCGTGATAACCCAGGCTCTGCATTCATATCCTATATCCAATCCTCTTTTCATTGATACTACTCTAAAAGTCATTATAACTGGATATTTACTACAAGGAGTTTTACTTTCTGATCTATAATACATGCTTTTTCATAATCTAATTTCCAGTGCAAACCTGTGATTTTTAGAGTGTGGGGGAAATCCAGTATGAAAATTCTGAATTAACAATTTATCCATAAGTTATGGTCCTTTTGAGTTGCCCATGGGCTTAATAGATTAAAGTATCTTTCCTTGATTACAGTTATCATATATCAGATGTAAATTTAGGTCTCCATGATTGCAAGATAAGGCTTTTAGGCCATATCATCTAATTCCTAGAATTGTAAAATATTCTGAAACATAGAAGAAAATACCAAAAAAAAAGTTATAAGAATGTTTAAAAAAAAGTTAGAATAATTATACTGTAATAAATGGTTTTGGAGTAGCATGAATTCATGTCAAGGGTAGTCTTTAGTATTCTTTTTTATATTGATTTGTTTCAGACATTCTTCTGTTCAAAATGTTTCCAGCAACTTGGGGAAAAGTAAAGGTGCCATATTTATTAAGTTGTCAGATGGCATAGAGCTGGGAGCAATATAGTATGACAGACAACGGACAAAAAGATCATAAACAATTGGCCCTATTTCACAATATGACATCTAAAGTTTTCCATTTAGGTTTAATAAAGTTAACTCCACAAGTTAAGGAAAACTGAGACATTAGTAAATATCAGTTCAAGTTAAAAAAGACTTTGGGGTTTAGAAATTGAGTAAACAGCATGACATTGAAAATAGAAAAGCTAATTTGACCCTAGACTTGACTTATAGAAATCCAGTGTTCATAAAAAGGAAGGCAATATCCTGGTTACACCATATCTGAATTATTTCATTCAGTTTTGGACACTAAAATTTTATATAAGCATTGAAAAATTAGAATGCATTTGGAGGAGAATTACTATATTGGCAAGGGATCCCAAACTTGTTAGTCATATAAGAGTTGATTGACTTGGGATTCATTAGCCCTGAGAAGAAAAAAATTTTGGTTAAAACCTACAATTTCAATGGAGAAGGGAGTTCCCAGTGTGGAAACTGCTTCTGTTGATGCAGGATGGCCACTGCTCTGTAATGAATAGTCTTAACAAGTTGAATTAAAGTTAAAATATTCATTGTCTTCAGACCTCTTTTAAGGATGGTTATATAGAAGAGGAATTATATATTATATATAACCCCAGAAACATAACTGGACACAATGATGGGAAATTGAAGGAAAATAATTTGATTCAATATAAGGAATAATTTTCTGACATGTAGAATTATACAACAGAACTGTCAGCTCTGCTAAAATATAATCAGCTCTTCCAGTGAAAGCACTGTTTAATTTCTGTGTTTGTATCTCCAGGACCAAGCTCAATACCCAGAGCGCAAAAAGCACTTAATAAATGCTTGTTCATTGATGATTAATTTATTATTCCATGAAGTGATGAAGTCCTAGCTAACTGAAATTTTAAAGCTGAAGGATGGCTTGTGTGGAATGCAGGAAAAGTTATTCTTTCAATCCTTCAGATACTTGTAGTCTCTTAGAACTAGAATGATCATTCCAGCTACAAAATTCAATTTGAATAAAGTTCAATTCTCTCCTGCTTTCCAGAGTATGAAATTCTAGTGAAATTCTACCTTTTAACTTTATCTCTTTCTAGTCCTACTTGTTCACTCTCCTTCCAATTTGAATTTGTTTAGATCCTTGTTTTAATCCTGCTTTTACTTTCTGATGTTTTCCTTCAGATATGATCTTTCATCTCAACAACATGTGGTCAAGTAACAGAACTTGGCTTCTTACACTATACTTCTTGCCCCGAGCTATCTACCTGTGGTAGCACTCATCACCTCAAAGCATGAAGGTATTAAATCAATAATAGGAAACCTCCTTATTTATAACCCTTTATTATGAGACTTCTTCACAAGTCAAGCATCCAGCAAAAGAACAAGAGAGAACAATAGAAAAACATGAACTAGTTGAGTAGGGCTCTTTCTAAGTTGGCATCCACAAGGCTACTTTTTCAAATGTCTTTTAAATATAGTTTTATTCATTTAAGGACATAGAACATGTTTTTCTTTTTTTTCTAATAACTTTTTATTGACAGTACATATGCATGGGTAATTTTTTACATTATCCCTTGTACTCACTTCTGTTCCAACTTTTCCCTTCCCTCCCTCCACTTCCTCCCCTAGATGGCAAGCAGTCTTATGCATATTAAATATAATGTTAAATAAAACATGTTTTTCAAAACTTGTTTTTTGAAATTATAGAAAATAAAACATATGTGGATGTGAAGCAACATTTTATAAACAGATAGATAAATATAGGTATAAATATGTTTTTCTAAAAGAAAAATGATCTTACTGGTTTCCTCTTCCTAAAATTAATCTTCCTTCATCTTCTCTTTCTTTCCCTGTCTATCCCTTCCCAATCTCTTAAAAAAAGCTTCTATAATACGGACTGAAATATAATAGAACTGAAATAAGCTAGTCTAGTCTATTAAAATATTAGGATGTCATGATTCTCCCTCTCTCTGTTTCTCTGTCTCTCTTTGTCTCTTTTTTCTCTCTCCTTCTCCTTTCTTTTCTTCTTTTCTTCTTTTCTCCTTCCCTCTTTCTCTCCTTCTCTCCTACCTCCTGGCTTCAAGAATAATTAGCTGTGTAGCCACAACATAGTGGGCCAGCTTATAATGCCAGCCAAATAATCTTTCTTCCTTCTTTTATCTGTTTGCTGCAGGCAGCCCCAGCATGGGACAGAAGATGATGCTATTGGTAACAGCTGCCACATCCTCATCCCCACTGCTCAACTATCATGCCTTCCTTATTGTGGTAACATTAGGACTAGTTCCAGAAAGAGATTCTGGGCTCAAGTTGGAGAGAAGCACCCAGAGGGGATCTCGTCTAGACTGAGTCACAGTCTTTTAAACTCAGTGCTGCCCAGCTGTAGATGAAATCCTATATGAAGTCAAATCAGTCTGTCTTTCTTTCTGTCACTGTAGCTTATATACATTTTGCTGCAAAAATAATACAATCTATTTTCTTTGAAAAAATTCATTTCTTTGTTATTTTTTTACTACTTACAAAGCCTAATTAGGTTCTGAAGCAGTTTTTGCAAAACCCATTAGCTTTAGCTGATCTAATTTGACTCCCTATCATCTGAAAGTACTAAGAACTAAGAAATTCTTCTAATGCTCTTATTCTTAAGCCCTCATTCAGTGTAATGTCTCAAATATCATCAGCTAGTTACCATCTGCTCAATATTATCTCACCCAGGTTTAGTGCCCCCAAGTCATTTTGATCAACTGATAGTTCCCTGACAGAATTGATAATAAATTTATGTTATTGTTTGTTGATTTGTTGAATCTGACTTTTTTTTTTTTTTACCACATTTGGGGTTTCTTGTCAGAGATACTGGAACCTTTTGCCATCTCCTTCTCCAACTTAT
Organism: Sarcophilus harrisii; assembly: GCF_902635505.1. Taxonomy (NCBI): domain Eukaryota; kingdom Metazoa; phylum Chordata; class Mammalia; order Dasyuromorphia; family Dasyuridae; genus Sarcophilus; species Sarcophilus harrisii. Next base: position 599,474,485 of record NC_045427.1, read on the forward strand.
TTTACAGTGAGGAAACTGAAGCAGGAAGGGTTAAGTGACTTTCCTAGGATCACACAGCTAGTAAATATATGAGACTGCATTCAAACTGGGTCCTTCTGACTCCAGGATCTACATTTTATCTACTGTTCCACTTAGATGTCCAACAAATTAATCCCAATTAGCTTTGATAAAGAGATTTTTATTGAGACAATATATAACAAGAAATGAATTTGAATACACTTCCAACACTACCCCCATTCTGGCCCACTCTGCTCTCTATACCTTAATGCCTGCTTTATTTAAAAGAGCCATAGTAGTACTTCCTCACTCAAAAGGGAGAGAAAACAATCCAACAATCAAATACTTTCTCTTGAGAATTTTGCATGAATAGTTTTACCTCAAAAACCAATTAAAAGGCTTTTTAATGAATGACCCTATAGTAAGCAAACAGGAAAAAAAAAGTTATAAAATACTTGTGAACCCTCTGATGTCAAAGGGAAGATTTTCCATTATATATATCACTCAAAGCAGGCTTATTCCATGTTAGCAGTAGGCAAAGCCCTAGACCTCTCCCTTATTATTCTTGTTAAAAATCAAATTAACAAATGGGGGAAAGGGGAGAGCCTTTTTGTTTGTTTTTGTTCTGGAATTAAAATTTTATTTTTAGGCACTCCTAGTGAAGGACTCATTTTACCAATACATATAATCATCTTTTCTTATAATCTTAGACAGCTGTGTGTAGCACCAAGAGATTAAGTGATTTATCTAGTCTGAGGCAGGACCTGGAATCAGGGCATCCTGAATCTTATGTCTTACTGTCTATGCATTAACGATTCCTTTCTATTTCTTCTCCATGCAGCCTAGCCTCCATTCCTGATCCTCATCCTCTTATCTCACTGCTGAATTTTAGCTCTGGATCTGTTTCTTTCTAGGAGTAAGTTCTTCCCATGATTTTCTAGTCATTTTTCCATGTCACTTCTGCAATTTCAGTCTACAAAACGCATTAATTTTTCTTTTTTAATTCTACTTTATGTATTATTTGTTAATCATTAAATACTTCTAAAGTCCCTACTATGTACTAGACATTGCTGTAATATCTTTGAGAGCAGGAGCTTGCTTTTATTTGTATCCCTATCCTGACTGCAGTGCCTGGAATATAAATACTTAATACATGCTTTAATACCCATATATCTACAAACATGAGTACTGAGTGGAGTTCCTTGGTGCAATAAATTTAATAAATTTAAGATGATATAATATGATCCTCTTTTTGGAAGCTTCAATATAAAATAAAAGGAACATTTGACTCAGAGCAGAAGACCTGGTTTCAAACTCCTCATCTGCTACTACAAGAGTAAAGACATATTAAATATTCCAATATTTAATATAGTATACATAATATAGTATTCCAATTCCAATATTTAATATAGTATTTAATATTCTATTAATTTAGTTTCTTTTTCTAAAAATTGTACAAATTTATATTACTTATTTTGGAGGATAAAGACTTCTAAAAGCATGACTATATTTATCTATCATCCCAAAGAAGGTTTCCATAAAAAATAAACTTTTCAGAAGATTTCCCCCAACCTTTTTGCTAAGATACCAGCAAGGTTACATGGCTGTCATTCCAGGTGGCATAGAGAAATCTCGTATTTACCATGGTGGTTTGGCCTGACAATTCCCAGCAGGCTATTCATTTGTTCTATGAATTTAGTGGCAATTCTTCCCCAATAATGCTTAAGATTGTAGCTAACAGCCATGAGTTGAATAAGGTAATACAGAGTTCCGTGTCAGAAAAGCAATTTTCCCTTTCAGCAGGCTGTTGGTGAGCAGTATAATTGTTTATGGGATGCAATTTTTCTTCTCATCCTGTTCCTCATCACTATATGCTCTGCATTCAACAAGCTTTGAAAAATTTCACTTGTCATCCACATATTTAAATTTGCTTAGAAAAAATATAATAATCTCCCTTGCTGAGGTTGTTGCATACTCTGAAAGGATCAGATTTTCCACAATAAAGCCAAATATCATCTGGAATTTCTGCATAAAGTAGGAAAAGGAAGCTCCTGTTCCTTGGGCTCCCTCCAACACCTGCAGAAATTCAAACTGGCTGGGGAATGACTGAGTGTTAAATGGAATAGTCAGACAGAAGTCCTTTCCTAATCATCATTTGGGCATTTTGAAATGACATATTGTGACTTAAAGTCTTTTTTTTTTTCTCTCCAACCCTTTCTACACACACCACATATCCTTTTAGTCATTGTTATAAATAATCTGGCTTTGACCTGAGCAACCCAGTTCCCACATGTTCTCAGAGGGGAACGAAAACACTATTTGAAAAAATGAAAATGTGACATTTCCCCCATTCTGATCAAAGCAGAAAAGGATGCTCAGCTCTCAGGATTCACAAGCTAGTGGCAAGATTTGGGCATCCTGACTATAGCTCTTATAAACTATTATAAAACTGTGTCTCCTTTGAGGCCCTGACAATAACCTTTTTTTTTCCTCAATCTTTTCAGAAGCACCCTTTAACATATTTTATAATTACCTACCATAGTTATATTGTAAGGCTCTATTTCTCACCTGAGATCAAGTGACTCATAAAAGTCACTCTTAGGGTATCTTACTGGTATCTTTAGTGTGATGTGTTCAAAATTAAACATATAGTTTCCCCTCAAAAATCCCAAAATTGCCCTTCTTCCAAATTTCCCCTATTCTATGAATGATTTCATTATTTTTTCAGCAAGCAGGATAGAAAAATTAAGTTATACAAGATTCCTATATCTCTTCCAACAGCTAATTAGTACAAGTTAATTTTAAATATGACTGTGGGTTTAATGCTCAAAAATGTCTGCTGACAGGACACAATAAAATTTATTTTGTAATGTCACTATTCTATTTGCCTTCAGTAGAGTAAAAATAGTGTAAGAGAATAAAAGGGAGCATATACATGGGATGTTACAATGGTAGATTAGATAGGACTTAGCAACATATTGGATATGAGAATGGGTAAAAAATAGTGCTGATTCAAGGACCTTACCTATATTACAAAACTGTAACTCTTGTTACATTTATTACTGTTAGTCTTAAAAATATTAAGGAATATGGAAAGAGAGAAAGGCTTGGGAGGAATGATAATGTCTTTTGTTATAAAAATATCAAATATAGGGAGTTTATTATAGGATATATGGTTTTAGATGTTCAATAGGCAATTGGTGATGTAAGAGTGAAGTTTAGGAGAAAGCTCAGAACTAGATAAAGCAGTCTGAAAATATACCGCACAGAGATAATAACTGAAATAATGTGAGTTGGTGTGGTCATCAAAAATATAGTGTAATAAAGAGAGAAGAGTAGGGAGCCTTTGGAGATACGTATATTTAGTTGATACCACCTGCAGTATAATTCAACAGAGGAATAAGAAGTGGTCAGACAAGTAAAATAAGAACTAGAAAAGCAGACTTACAAAAACCTATAGAGAAGAAAGTATAAAGAAAGGATACAAATTCTGTAGTTCAGTAGTAAAAATAAAATGAGAAGATTATTAGATTCAGTAGTTAAAAGATCTTAGGTAATTTTTCAGACAGTAGTTTCAAGGAAATGATAAGATTTGAAGCCAGGTTGTCTAGGGTTTAGAAGAAATGAGAGCAGAGAAAAGAAAAGCTTTTTTGCAGTTTATTCATGGACTCTATTCAGGAAATAGTGGAAAAGATAGGATAATAATATGTGGGGGATTAAAGATTTTTTAAAAAATATTTTTTTGGATTAGGGAGACATGTCTTTATTTGCTGGAAGTATAATGCTGGTCTATAGTACTAATAAATACCAAATCAGTCATCAATTTCTGGAAATTCAGAAGAGGTGATTCTAGTTGAACTAAATTTTAAGGAGTGAAACTGATTTGGGCTGATATTTTGGTTTTCTACTTTTATCCTTCAATTTAGAAATCTCTGAGATGGTTTTTCTTACGTAAAATGAAAAAAAAGTTAAAGTTGAAGCTTTCATGTGGAAACCATTCAGAAAAAAAACAGCAACAGAAAGAAATATAGATTTGAACTCAGCTCTTCTGCATTCTAGTCTTCCTGTCTAAATAGGATATTGAAAGAACTTGAAGGTATTATTTTTGAGTGGATGATCTTTTAAGAATAATGGAGAACAGAAGAGGTGATTTATAATAAAAGAAAGACAAATGTCTCAACATTTTTAAAAGAATATTTTATTTTATTTTTCCAAATACATGGAAAGATAATTTTCAATATTCACTTTCACAAAATGTAGTGTTCCAAAATTTTCTCCCTCTCTTTCCCCCTCCAATCTCCCCAAGACAGCAAGCAATCTGATATAGCTTAAACATGTGCAATTCTTCTAAACATATTTCCATATTTGTCATGCTGCACAAGAAAATCAGATCATAAGGAGGGAAACACAAGGAAGAAAAAACAAGCAAACAACAACAACAACAACAAAAGTGAAAGTGTTTTAATCCATATTCAGTCTCCATAGTTCCCTTTCTGGATGTAGATAGCAGAATTGCCTTGAATCATCTCACTGTTGAAAACAGTGAAGTAAATCACAGTTGATTATCACATAATCTTGTTACTGTCCAATATTCTCTCGGTTCTGCTCACTTCATTTAGTATCAGTTCATGTAGTTTTTCCACTCTTTTCTGAACTCAGGCCAGTCATCATTCCTTAGAAAACAATAATATTCCATTACATTCATATTTTTGCACATTAGTCTTTTTTCACTTTTTTATGATGTCTTTTGGATACATACACAGTTGAAAAATGTCCTAAAATTTTTAAAGAAGGAAAAAAAAACTTGCTTACTACCAACATGAGAGTCTGTGTCTGTATCTTGAAAAGTTTTAAAATGAGTTAACAAATGTGTTTTTCATGCAGTTGAAAGAAAATATAATAATTACTAGAAATAATCATAGATTCAAGTCCAAGTCATTTGTTTCTACTCTGGAAAGGCTTGAATTGGTTGTCTTGTCTTAGTTGTTAAAGACACTAGGAGTTATTTTTCTTTATAGTACAAGAAAAAGGGGAACAAATAATAGAACTGAATGGAAAGGAGTCCAATTGTATTTTTTTTTAAGCCTTAGGCCTTAGAAAAAGAAATTGAACAATCAATTTCCCTATTAATCAAATCCCTAAGAAAAAAAAAATCCAGGGTAAGATGGACTTACATGTAAATTTTACCACACTTTTTTTTTAATTAAAGCTTTTTTTTTCCCAAAAAATCTTCAACATTAGTCCTTGCAAAATCTTGCATTCCAATTTCCCCTCCCTTCTCCCATGCCCTCCCTTAGATGGCAAGCAATCAAATATATGTAATACATGTTGAAATTTGTGTTAAATCCAATATATGGAAATCCAATATATGGATATATATTTATACAATTATAGTGCTGCACAAGAAAAATCAAAACAAACAAGTAAAAAAGAGAAGCAAAATAAAATGCAAGCAAACAACAATAAAAAGCGTGAAAATGCTCTGTTGTGAACCACATTCAGTTCCTACAGTTCTCTCTCTTCATGTAGATGGCTCTCTTCATAAATGAACAATTGGAACTGTCTACCAAACATTTAAAGAACAATTAATTCCAATACTATGCAAACTATTTGAAAAAAAATAGGGAAAGAAGGAGCCCTACCAAAGTCTTTTTTATGAAACAGATATGGTGCTGATAGCTAATCCAGGTAGGGTAGAAACAGAAAGAAAATTATAGACCAATTTCCCTAATGAATATTGATGCAAAAATCTTAAAGAAAAATATTAGCAATGAGATTATAGGAAGTCATCCCTAGAATAATACATTATGACAAAGTAGGATTTCTACCAGGAATGCAGGGCTGGCTCAATATTAGGAAAACTATTCGTATAATCAACTATCTCAATAACCAAATTAACAAAAGTTATATGATTATCTCAATACTTGCAGAGAAAGCATTGGCAAAATCCAATGCCCATTCCTATTGAAACACTAGAGAGTATAAGAATAAATGGAGTTTTCCTTAATATGGTCAGTACCATTTATTTAAGCATCAAGCAAGCATCATATGTAATGGGGATACCATTCCCAATAAGAAGAGGGGTGAAACAAAGTTGCCTGCTATCCCTATTACTATTCAATATTATATTTGAAATGCTGGTTTTGGCAATGAGAAGACAAACAGATTAAAGGAATTAGAGTAGGTAATGAAGAAACCAAATTATTACTCTTTGCAGATGATATGATGGTCTTGGAGAAACCTATAGATCAACTAAAATTATTAGAAATAATTCATAATTTCAGTAAAGTTGAAGGATATAAAATAAATCCACATAAATCATTAGCATTTATATATACATATATATATGTATATATATATATATAGATAGATAGATAGATATAGATATATATATATCGTGTTCAAAAAACTGAAAAACTCTAGCTTTTGGGACAAGAGCTCATTATTTGACAAAAACTGCTGAGAGAAATTAGTAGAGCAAAAACTAGGCATTGACGCCCACCTAATAGCCTATACTAAGATAAGGTCAAAATGGTGTCATGATTTAGACATAAAGAATGATATTATAAACAAATTAGAGGAACAAAGGAGAGTTTGCCTCTTAGATCTGTGGAGGAGGAAGGAATTTGTGACCAAATAAGAACTGGAGTATATTATTGAATACAAAATGAATGATTTTGGTATCCTAAGTTTAAAAGTTTTTGTGCAAACAAAACCAATGCAAAAAAAGATTAGAAGGGAAGCAATAAACTGGGGAAAATTACCTTCAAGACTTCTGATAAAGGCCTCATTTTAAAAATATATAGATAATTGACTCAAATTTGTAAAAATTCATGTCATTTTTCAATTAATAGATAATCAAATGACATGAACAGACAATTTTCCAATGGAGAAATTGAAACCATTTTTAGTCCTATGAAAAGGTGCTCTAAATCACTATGGATCAGAGAAATGCAAATTAAGATAATTCTGAGGTAGCACTATATACCAGTCAGATTGGCTAAGATGGCCAGGAAAAGGTAATGATGACTATTGGAGGGGATGTGGGACACTAATACCCTGTTGGTGGAGTTATGAACTGATTCAACCAATCTGGAGAGAAATTTGGAATTGTACCCAAAGGGCTATAAAACTGTGCATACTCTTTGATCCAGCAATGTCTCTACTGGGCTTATGTCCCAAAGAGATCTTAAAGGAGGGAAAGGGACCCACGTGTCCAAAAACAGCACAAAAAGGGCTGTTTATGGCAAGGAACTGGGAACTGGGTGGATGCCCATCAGCTGGAGAATGGCTGAATAAGTAATGTCATATGAATGTTATGGAATATTATTTTTCTGTATGAAATGATCAGGAGGATGATTTTAGAGAGGCCTGGAGAGACTTACATGAACTGCTAAGTGAAATGAGCAGAACCAGGAGATCATTATGCATGGCAATAGCAAGATTATATGATGATCAATTCTGATGGATGTGGCTCTTTTCAACAATGAGATGATTTTTTTAATTAAAGCTTTTTATTTTCAAAACATATGGACAGATAATTTTTCAACATTGACTCTTGCATAGCCTTATGCTCCACATTTTCCCTTCCTTCCCCCCTTCCCTAGATGGTAAGCTATCTAATATAAGTTATACATGTTAAAATATATGTTAAATCTGATGTATGTAAATTTGTTTATACAATTATCTTGCTAAATAAGAAAAATCAGATCAAAAAGAAAAGAAAATGAGTAAGAAAACAAAATGCAACTGAACAAAGAAAAAAATGAGACTGTTATATTGTGATCCACACTCAATTCCTACAGACATCTCTCTAGGTGTAGATGGCTATCTTCATCACAAGATCACTGGAACTGGTGTCAATCATCTCAACAATGAGATGTTGAGAAAATTATTCATGCATATATTTTGAAAATAAAAAAAGCTTTATATTTAAAAAAAAGCTTTAGACTTGTCCTCCTGAAAAAGAAATAAGCAAATGTGTACAACATGTACAACAAATCTATTAGATTTAGACTTTTGATCTAATACAGCAGATTTGAAACACTCAGATTTATAGTAAATACGTCATTGGAACTGTAATAGTGAAATATTCGAATAATTCATCATTATGCCTCCAATCAAAGGCTATTTCCTTCGTGGAGGGAATTTTTTAAAAGATCTCTTTCCCAAATAAAGGGAAAACTCACTGTGGAAAATCAGGTGCAGCATTTTTCCTCTCTCTCCCACTATTTTAGCTATGTGGAATGGCAATATAGTGGTGGAAGCAATGATAATAATGATGGCAGATTGCCTCTTCAAGTTATAAGATTGATTTTTCTACTCCCTTCACCTTTAAAAAAAATCATGAGTCTTTATTATGGAATTTGGAGCCCTTGTTTAGGAGGTGGGCCATATAGGGTGAAGAATGCAGAGCATTAGAGAACCTTCCCCTTCTCCTGCTTTATTTTAGCTGGTTGAGACAGACACTTGACTCAAAGTATGTTGTTTTATTTTGAATTTCAAAAATGAACTGATCATGACTTTTGCATTTCTTTGGGTCTCTGTTTACTTCTTGCTAGAGCAGCTCTGGTAGCAACATGAGAGAGAATGTTCATTCCTAGCACAGAGATGGGATCCTAACCTTTCAGCTCATTGTTAGAGAATGTTTACTCTTTAACAGGAGGCATAATGATTAGTCATTGGTATGATTCATTGTAATTCAATGACATATTTACTATGGACCTGAGCATTTAAAATATGCTCTATTAGGTCATGGACCTAAACTTATTAAAACAGCTAGTGTTAACAAGTCAAGTTATACAGATTTATTTATGTTTTTATAAGGGCAAGTATAAGCTATTTAAAAATACATATACATATGCATATGATCTTGCAAACAGACAAAATGAGGGTCAACAAGGGCCATCAATGACAGAGGAAGGAAAGACTACATTTTGACTAAGATGCTTGGGAAGCAAGAACTGGAATGGGTTTAGAAAACAAGTACATATGTCCAAGATATGTCACAGTAGGAAAAGTACTAGATTTGGAGGTAGAAAATCTGGGTTCAGATCCTGAATCTACCATTTATTCTCTGTGTAATAGAGATTCACTAAACTCTATTAGTTCTCAGGTTTTTCATCTATAAAGGGAGGTTGGACCAAACAGTGCCTGATGTAATTTATAATTTTGAATCCTATTTATTGTATCTGGACTGTAGCAAGACATCTTACAAAGTCATTTGTAGTATCTTTGTGGATAAGATGGAGAAATAGAACTAACTGATAATATATATAATTAGATGAGTTCAGAACTAATTGAAGAACCCTATATAGATAGTGGTGATTAATGAAATGCTGTCAATCTGGAGGGAAGGAGGGCAAGCCACAGGACTCTCTCCTTTACCCAGTTGTCTTCATAATTTTTGTGAATGATGTGCATGAAAACATAGAGGGCATGTTTATTAAATTAGCAGATGACATCCAGCAGGGAAGGGGAATTAACACTTTAAATGACAGATCAGGAATCTCCCAAGAACTCAATAGATGGGGAAAAAGAGCCTAAATTAAGTTGAAATTCAATAGGTCTAAACTAACTACTGGGGTACACAACAATCATCTCTTCTACTTGAAGGAGACTAAAGTTGGTGAATATTTAAACTCAAAAATTCTGAGCTGTAGTAGTGGTAAACAAAATCTATTGGATATCCATAGTAAGTCTGACACCAACATAGCAAGCCCCCAACATCATGAGGCCAATGGGATATTAAGTAGAAAGGGAAATTAAATTTAGAAATGAGCAAGCTATAACTGCCATGTAAAGATGAAGTTGGTATAGGGTCTGTGAGTGGCTGTTACACTTCTATTCAGGATAATATGAGAAGTCTGAGTGTGTGTGAATGTATATGTAAAGAAGTAAGGAGTGTCTGTAAATACAAATAAAATATGATATAAAGGTAAATGTTAATTAAAACACGGAAAACTCAAGAAGTATAAGTGCAGTCATGTACTTTGCTCTAATAAAATCATAAGGAGAAAGAGGCATTAGAAAATAGCAGTTCGTGGATAATTATGAGGTTTTGGATAATTGTTAACTCAATACAGGTCAGCAGTATGATACTTTCTACCAGAGTTTAATAAGGTTAATTGACTTTTCCATATCTGTTGTTCAGTTATTTCATTCTTGTCCAATTCTTTATGACCCTATTTGGAATTTTCTTGGTAAAGATATTGGAGTAGTTTATCATATTCTTCTATAGTTTATTTTACAGAGGAAGAAATGAGTATCATATGTATAGTATTTATTGCAAAGGGTTAATGTGAGAACAAAATTGGGGTATGTAAGGCAATTCAAAAAGTATGCATCTCTACAAATATCTCGTATACTGATTATTATCACAAAGTAGTTTCATCACAACAATCTGTATGAACTGAGATCTACAAACATTATTATTTTAATTTTACAAAGTATAAACCTGAAATCCAGAAGAGTTAAATGAATTACTGAGTTACATAAATAGTAAGAATCATTGAGAGGAATTGAAAACCATCTAATTTCAAGTCCACGGCCATTTCTACCAGGCCATAGAATGCTTTGAGGTCTTTTCCAGCTCTAAGAGCCTGTAATTGTATTTGTGTAGATATTTCTCTCTATCTTTTTAAATCTATGTTATTCATATGTTTAATCTACCTATCCAATCTATCAATCTAAATATGCATTTATTTATGCATATCTATGTATATATCTATTCTTCCTGTCAGTCTCTCTTATCTATCTTTCTTTTCTGTCTATGTATCTGTGTCTGTGAATCTATTATTCAGCAAGTCTGCCAAGTGCAATTCCAAATGATATATTGGGAATTTTCCGTGCTTTGTTTTTGTACTTGTCATCTTTATTGAGCTCTGCTTCCATCACCTTCAACTTATCCAATTCCTGGGTCCTCTTTTTTAGCCTCTGAAACAATAAAGTAAGATGAATTAATTTCTTTTGTTTTACATGTTAAAATATATGTTAAATCCAATATACGTAAACATATTTATACAATGATTTTGCCGCACAAGAAAAATCAGATCAAAAAGGAAAGAAAATGGTTAAAGAAACAAAATGCAAATGAACAATAAAAAGAGTGAGACTGTTATGTTGTGATCCACACTCAATTCCCACAGTCCTCTCTCTGGGTGTAGATGGTTATCTTCATCACAAGATAAATGAAACTGGTCTCATTCATCTGGAATTAATTCTTAAAAGAACTTCTGAGCATAATAAATATTCCTTAATTACTTTGTTCTAAGAGGCACCAAAATCTCAGATAATTACCTAGATGTGTGGCCCTGAGAATGTCATTTCAAATGTATTTGCCTCAGTTTTCTCATCTGTATAATGAGAATAATAACAGCACCTATCTCCCAGACTTGTTTTGAGAACCAAGTGAGACACTGATTATAAAGTGCACAGTAGGTAGCTGGTGGCACAGTGGAGAGCATCTCAATCAGGAATACTTGAGTTCAAATCTGCCCTCAGACACTTATTAATTCTGTGACCTTGCCAAGTCACTTCACCCTGTTTTCCTTGGTTTCCTCATATATGAAATGAGTTGAAGAAGAAAATACTTTGATAAGAAAACTCCAAACAGAAGCCATGAAGAGTTGGATTGAAAATGACACAGCAACAATAACTTTAATATAATATTTGGTATATAGTAAGCACTATATAAAAGTTAGGTATTTGTCATTTCCATTATAATTATTACTTCCTTATCCTATATTTAGAATGGGGATGTTATATTTACTGTCTCTTTGGGATGATGATTTGAATTTTAAATTAGACAAATACAGCTTTAGGAACAGTTTCTGGAATATATTTGTTGATTCTTGAATTACCAAGGCATTGATTTCCCTGCTATTGGTCAGTTAAACAGTGTAGTATGGATATGTTTAAGATTCTTTACTAATAAGTGCTTCTTTATGTATGCTTTGCAAAACATTTTTACATATTCTCTCTCATTTTATCCTCACTGTAATCCAAGCATTCATTTCCCCATGTTACAGATAGGGAAATTGAAATTTGGAAAGCTCAAACCATTTGTTGAAGGTCACAAAATTAATAAGTTGCATAAGAGGGCCTGAAAACCAGATGCTTGAAATCAAATTTCATGTGTTTTTTCTCTATTTAAATGAGATTATGAGGAAACCAGGAGGACATTGGAGGGGAAATGTAAGAAATACAAATGAAGGTGGAAAACAGTCCATAATGGGGCATTTGGTGGAGCTAAAAGCAAACTCCCTACCTCCCAATTTTGTCTAAATTGGGTGCCAAACTGCCATCCTATTGATAAAGTAGCATTAATGAACTCACCCAATTATAATTCAATCTAATTGTCAGACACAGCTTGCTTCAACGGAAAGACCTACTTACTTTAGTGAGAAGACGTATATTGGAATCTTTGCTTTGTCGCCTGTGTCATTTTGGAATAAGGTGTCTAATCTCTCTTGTTCTCAGTTGCTTTATGTATAAAATTATGAGTAAGATTAGATCACTTCAAGAGTCCTGCCATCTTTAAGTCTACAGTCTTTTTCAATTTATGGTCTTGGATCTCTTCTAATTCATTTCCATCTCCCCATGAAGTACCAAATATTCATTGTAAGGAACCCAAAACTTGGAGTGGATGGATGGTACAAAACACCACATGATATGGTCAATGCCCTTGGAACTCAATTTATTTGGGGAAATAAACAAAAAAAACAATCCAAAGACATTTTAGGCTAGATTGCTTACTCTAGCAGTGTGCCCAACTCATTGCCCAGCAGGCCTGTTTTCTGGGGTGAAGCAGGTATTAGTCTGTGGAGGACAGGTTCCCAAGATGTAAGTTATTTTTAATTTATCTTCGTTGAATTTCTGTGGCTTGATTTTGTGTTTTATGAAGTTCACGCCTAGCCTGGGAAGTCTGCCTCAAAAATAAACTCTCAATTTATGAAAAGGGATGATCAGAGCGAGAGTCAGGGCAAATCAGGGAGATTCATTCAGTGTGTGGCCTATCCAACGGTCAGCTTACTGAGCCTGGGAGCAGCACTAGCACCATCTGCTCCAGCTGACCCACTAATTTGCCAGACTTTTCTTGTCAGCACCAAAATTGCTCCCCATTGGAACTGTTGGAGGCATCTCTTGTTGCAATTACAGCTAAGGAACAGGTGGTGATTTCTTGAGACAGTAAAGCATTTAACTCCTGCTTTGCTGGGTGAAACATGAGAGCATCACAAAATTCTGTGATGTAGATTGGATTTTTTTGGGTAAATTCTTAGAAATACACGACTATTTTATTTTGGCCTTACTGCTCAACAAAAATTGATTGATCATTGACAAAGGAGAGTATAATGAACAGTGTAATGGGGGAAAAAACAATAGCAACACCAGATTTATAACCAAGATTTGGGGTTTAATCATGGTTCTGCTCCTTGCTTCCTTGGAGAATTTGATTTACCTCTTTGGACCTCAGTTTCCTCACCAGTAATGATCTTAGAACATCCCCTCCATTTCGTCATTATAGTATTGCTAAGCAGGAAGTTCCTGAATGGGTGATCTCTATTATACAAAGGTATTATTTTAAGGCAACTAAGAGTCGGTATTGAGATGGGTTCAAATTTGCCTCAGACACTTACTGTCTGTGTGATCTTAAGCAGGTCATTTAGCTCCTGTTTTTCAGTTTACTCACCTGTAGAGTGGGGATAATAGAACATTTTCCTCCTAAGATCACTGTGAGAATCAAATGAAATAATTTTGTAGAGCACTTGATACAGAGTAAATATTATATATATTTGAACTTAATATTCTATTTTCTTGCAGTTCAAGAATACTAAGGTGAAAATTCCTTTAAATGATTTATATATTGGCAAGTGCTATTAATCCCTGCATAGTGTCAGATAATTTCTATATAGTTCAATAGATGTATTCATGAGTTACTGGGGCAAAAAACAAACAAACAAAAACAAAAACAAGCAATGAGTCACCAATTTTCTAGTGGTGAGTCTTCTCAACATATCTAAGCTTGCTCCGGGGTGACAGACACTGGGCTTATTTCCCAGATTTTTCATTTTGGCAGGATGCACTAGAGCTTCCACACCACTATCATTGCCTTTGACAACACAAGGTCTCCCCAATGCCAGGATGAGAAATAGGATTTTACTGGGTATGAAAATGAATAAAACACAGTCTTTGCTCTCAAGAAACTAGAAACAGAGACATGACAAATTAAAAAAATAACTGCTATAAATTAGAAGAGAGGCAGCATTGTGGAGTCAATAGTGAGTCATCATTAGAGTCATGGAGAAACAGGTTCAAGTCATACTACACGATGATCTATCAGCTCATACAATGCCTGTGTGAACCTTGGTAAGGGTTTTAATGTCTCAGTGCCCCCAGGTAACTATCTAAGTGAGATAAAGATGATGATTTGAATTACTAGTGGAAATTCTTGACTAGCACCTCTCTAAACTTAGAAAATCACAAAGACAGTAAAAAATGAAAAAAAAATAGAACTCTTTACATAGTACACGATAAATCAAGGGTCTATGATGCATTAGGCACTGTATTAAGTACTGACCATGCAAAACTTGTAGTTTCTGCCCTTGGGATGCTTTTTAGGAGAAATTAGAAGGAAAGATGAGCTAGGAAATAAAGGGCATTGTACAACCTAAATATCTGCTTAAGTCTAATGCTCAATGGAAAACAATGGGATGATTAATTCTTTTAGGGTTCTAGAACACTTTTGAGTAACTTTGTTCTCCTATGATATAGCCCATTGATCCTATGGCACTTTCCATCTGAAAACCCAAATCTATTTGAAATATAGTATTTGGGCATATTATTCTCAGTTTACCTCTTCTCAATTTACAAAGTTATAAAAACTCCAACTCTACCACTTCTTAAGTGCAAAAATTACACATATAACTATTTGAGTGTCAAATGCACACTTCTGCCAACCATTCTCACTTATAGTTGGTTAACCAGCAAAGATTCCTTTCAGTGAGTCAGGGTCAAGAGCCAGACAGTCAAGCAGCGTCAGAAGAGGAAATTTGGCAAGATGGCATCTCTTGGCTGATGATTAAGGTAACTGATCTGTAAAGAGATTGAGTTTTTGTACCTCTCCTGGTTCTCTGAAAAGCCATATTGTTCAAGTCAGTGTGATAGCCCCTGGCTGAAGCTGGCGGATCAGAAGAGGGAACAAAAGCACTCGCCAGGCATCCCCTAGGCTTGCTTACAGGCAAGGCTCTGTTTTTTGACAATGCTGACTGTCGCAGTCAGAGAAGAGACAAAGTCTACGGAAAGGTTCAGAGGGAAATGAGAGAAGCGAAGAACAATCACCTAAAATTGCACAATGACTGGGGATGCTAGCTTAGATAAACACACAGATGTCATCAAAGAAGTGAAAGATGCTAAGAAGAAAACGATAAAATAACACATGCCTGAAAACAGGGAAGTCATGTGCTACAGCAACTATAGGCAAAGTCCATGTAGTATCATACTGGTCCAGGTTATTTTACAAAAACACTACTATATCACCACCTTAGATTCCTGAAACATTTGGCTAATTACTTATTAGAATATTAATTCTACAGAATTAACTGCCTCTTTTAAGACGGTTGCTCATCTTTCTTTTCTCATTCTCCTTCCCATTTTCCCACTCTGACTCTCCCCCTCTCCATCTCTTTGTCTGTCTCTCTATCTGTCTCTCTGTCTCTGTCTCTTTCTCTCTATCTCTGTCTCTCTCTGTCTCTGTCTCTGTGTCTCTCTCTTTTCCTCTTTCCTCTTTCACCCTTGTTAGAAAAAATGAAATCTAATGTATTTTTGTTGACAGGAACAATGATGTTACTCTCTCTGTCGTTTCTGTCTCTCTCTTTGTCTCTGTCTCTTTGCTTGCTTTCTGTCTGTCTGATTCTCTCTGTCTGTCTGTCTCTGTCTATTTCTGTTTGTCTCTCTATGTCTGTCTGTCTGTCTGTCTCTCTGCCTCTCTGCCTCTGTTTCTGTCTCTCTGTCTCTGCCTCTTCTGTCTCTCTCTGTATGTACAGGTATGTATAGGTGTCTATAGGTATATATATATACATGTGAACATATACATATACATGTATATACAGAGAGAGAGAGAGAGAGAGAGAGAGAGAGAGAGAGAGAGAGAGAGAGAATTTCTAGGGCAGTAGACTTGCCACAGGATTTTTTATTGCTTAGCATTAGTATATCTTTGCAATCTTTGAAAACTTTCTCTAAAGTTCTCAGCAGTAGATGGTTGATGTATTTTGGTAATCTGATTTTATACCTGAAAAAACTGAAATAGAAAATTTATTTGATATTTTAGATGTGACTTTCCTGTAACTCTAGATATATCCTAGTTTTAAAATTCTGACCTGATACCCTGGCGTTTGAAAGGATAATCTAAATAGACATCTGTTGCTTTAATGAAGAGCTATGACAAACTTGAATGTGGTATTCTCAGGAGTCTATTTGACAAAACTCCTAAATGTACTTAGCTTGTATATAAATGTATGCTTTTAGAAGAATTATATCTTAAGAATTAAGCACTTGTCAAATTAAATGCATGATCATTTTGAAAATATATGCTAGAGTTCATCCAATAAAGCATTTAAAATTTAGAAAATGTCTACATTTCTTGTTTTACATTTTTTGGAATGGATTTATATTATTGAAGAGACATTTCCACATATTTGTCAGAGAGCTGGATTTGGAGGCAGTAACACTCTGGTTAACATGCAGATCTTCTTAGCAATGTAGCTACAGGAAAGTAATTTAATTTTTAGATGCCTCAATTTCTTCATCTGCAAACCTATCACACTGAGATTGTTAAAAGGCTCAAATTAAATATTAACATATGTAAGCTGCTTTGCAAATTTAAAGTCTCATATAAGTATGTTTATAAACACATAATCAGTTAGTATATTGGATTAAAGATATCTGCCCTTAAATTAAGAAAAATGTAGACTGAAGTACCATTTTTGAGACTAGCTATGAAATCCTGAGATCAAAGACACTTAAGCTAACCAATGCTCCTGGGTTAAAAATTATTTAATTCAACCAGTAGAGAGTTTCCATATTGGAAGTTCTTTTTTAAAATTCTATTTTAAGTCCAGACTTAATAAATAAGTTAAAAAGTTGTTTTTTCCCCTCTTAAATTTTAAAAAAACGTTTTTACAAATGAGAAAATTCCAAATCCAGAAACAAATTTATAATGGGAGCCTTGATATTTAGATTGTTTAACTTTTCCAGAAGAGAAGTCTTTATTGTATGAAGGAAACTGAAGGTCATGGTCAATTGTTTTTTTTTTTTTATCATGTCAGTAGATATAGATAGATAGATAGATAAATAGATAGATGGATGGATAGATAACACATGAATGTGATATATAAATATCAACTTGAAAATAAGCTGTCACACATATCACATATAATCTCTCTCTCCCACACACACATACACACACACACATATAAAGGGAATTTGATTAGCACATTGACTTGCCCAGATCTAATTCTGGAGACAACAGACACGGATTCAAATCTTGGCTCCAATGTTTACTATTTGTGTAAACTTGGTAGTTACTTAACTCTCTCAGTATCCTCATTTGATAAATGAGAAGATTGGGTCTACATCATAGAATCATAGACATAGCACTGAAAAGGACCATAGAGAATATTTCAACCATCTCATTTTATACATAAGTAAACCAAGACTGATAAAGATTAAAGGATTTATTTGGGTCACATAGCTTATAAATGCCTAAGGTAGGAGTTGAATTCAAGTCTTTCTAACTCTAATTCTAGTGCTTTATCCAGTCTACCAGTTTGTCTTCCTTGATCTCTTTCTTTCTTTCTTTTTTTTCTGAGACAATTGGGATTAAGTGACTTGCCCAGGGTCACACAACCAGAAAGTGTTAAGTGTCTGAGGTCAGATTTGAACTCAGGGTTGGTGCTCTATCCACTGTACCACCTAGCTGACCCAATCTCCCTTAATTTCTAAGATGTTTTCTGCTTTAAAAATAGTATGAAAATACAGATTTTGAAAAAATTGTGTTATTGTATAAGAGATATTAGATTTATTTTTTAAAAGATAATTTTCAAAAGAGTTTAGAACGTTTTGATACCCAGACAATTAGATGGCGTAGTGGGTAGAGCATCAGCCATGAAGTCATGAGGGCATGAGTTCAAATTTGGACTCAGACACTTAACTCTGTGACTCTGGGCAAGTCACTTAACCTCAATTGCCTGAGCAAAAAAGAGAAAGTTTTGATATTCTTCAATTTTGGTTAAAAGGGATATTTGCTAAAGCTGTGTTTCTTGGAACTTGGAGGTGACAGAAGGAAGAAAAAGATATTAGAAGTTAAGTTCAGCCTCAGAGCAATTAATAAGAATGCCCAAGAATGATTACATCCATTCAAAATCATCACTGGGCTAGACTAATAAATATATATTTTTTTGCTTTTGCTTGACTAATGTTGCAAAATTTTAGTGTATTTAAAAAGAGAAAACAAAACTCTGAAAAAGCTTTCTTCCCAAAGGAACTCTTCTGTTTTTGTCTTTCAAATAGTTGTATGAACCTGTTCTTGGAAAATAATTCAATTTAATTCAGCAAATAGTTATTACAATGTCTGATATGTTCAAAGCAGTGTTAGTTACTAGAAATGCAATGATTAAAAGCAAAGACAAAACCTTTTCCCTGAATGAACTTGCATTAGAATGTTAGCTATTATCAAATCATAGATAATCCTTGGTTTGCATTAATACAGTGATGAAAAGTCAGCACCAGAGCTGGGCACTAGAGTACAAAACCCCCAAAACCCAACTGTCCTTGCCTTCAGGTATATTACATTTTCCTGGAGCAGTACAAGTGTAAGAATCAAAATTAATAACATTCTATATAATCTACATCATAACTTAGCAATCAACTGTTGGTCTATTATTTCTCGAAGACATGCCTTGGTTTGAATTTAAAATAGGATTCTTTCAAAGTGTTAAAAACATTTAGTCTTACAATATATAATCTTCTTTATGTATGGATAAGCTATATGTTTCAAAGTAGAGATAGGGGTATCTTGAAACTTGAACTATTTCATTGCAAAAGTATAAATTGGTAGTAGGGAAAGATAATCAGAATGGCTGGAAACTTAGCTACAGTCATCTTTTCTCCACCAAAGAACTAACCACAAGTTCACAGGAATCATGATATGATTTTCGTTGTAGACAAAATCCATTATTAATCAAATTCAGAACAAAAAAAAATCAAATGATAGCAATTACTGATTGGTTTAGGGGTTATGTTGAATTCCAACCTGAATTCAGCTGTGATAACAATTTTCATTGAGTGAAAGGAGTTTTTTTCTAAAAGCCCATTCTCACTTAAGGAAGCCTTGATCCAAAGCTACTTCGATTGATTGAGGAACTCATCATTGTGCCTAATTAGAAATGCATACCAGACTAATTATAATCAAGGTCATAGGCCTAGTCAATCTTAGATTAAGTGTGAGGTTCATGGAGTCAAAAATGAAAAAGAGTTTTATTAATGATGCTCTCAAATGCCCAGTTTGTTTTTGACACATAAATTTATAAATTGCCAGAATCTTTTCTAGTCAATTGTATTCCAAGAGAGGAAGAAAAAAGGTATGGAGTCATGTTATGGGGCCCATTCTAGACTTTACTTCATGATCTCTCTTATAGATGGGAAACACTTCATTATATGATGTGTCAATTAAAAAACTCTGAATTAATACTTAATATATAATATGCTTGTACTTCTAGAATAGGAAGGAAAACTTCAGGAAAATTGTCAGAATTTCAAGCATAGACAAAGGTAATTACTCCTTCTCTTCTTGTTTCTCTTTCTTCTGCTAACATTAAATTTCTCCAGTCATACAGCTCTTTATATAATGAACAATCTGGTTAGATGTTAGTTCCTTGACTATAGGAAATTTACAGAGTTTCCCAAACCTATGACCTTCTCAGGCTCTGTAAGTTTGGGGAAAAAAGTCAATTCAGCTCTTTCCCTTTATTTTTCTCTTTCCCCTTATTTTTCTCTTTCCACTAACAGTTAATGAAACTACAACATTCAAAGATCTGATAGAAACATAAAATTTTAGTCACAGAACAGACTGAAGCTATGCATTTAATCCTTTACTTAAAGGAATACATACTGTAGCTTATTCAACACCTTCACTATATTTTTTAAAGACATCCAAGATAGGGCAACTTCTCAAGTCATTACCTCCACAGACAACATATTCTACCTTGAAATAGCTTTTATTAATAATAAACTTGTTTAATTTACACACCAAGCCTAAGCCTAAATTAGTCTCTTCATAGTGTCCATCACATTATTCTTGGTTCTGCCCTTAGGGCCAAAGAAGACAAATTTAATCTCTTTCTGATATGTGAAATAATTATATATTTGAAGATAAGCTATCATGTTACCTTGAGACCTAATCTAAAGATAAAGATATCAAATGATCCACATATGACAAAGACTCAAGGCCATCTGCCATATATGTCCTCTTAGTACTCTTCAGTTTATCAATAAACCTCAATCATATTGTCTTAAACCAAAGTCATTCTTCAGATGATGACTGATAAAGATAAAATATAGATCCCAAAGCAAAGATATAGGAGTGGAAGTAGGAGATGGAGATAATACTTTTTATTTCACCAGGCTTTTATTTAGAGTAGCTAGGAACTAGAAAATTGGCAAAGTATATATGACATTCAAATTATGATAGTTTTCCTATGTTCACATTTCTTTGATATTGTCTCTCCCATGGATCTTGTGTGCTCCAAATAAGGCTAATGTCTAACTCAAGACAAAGATGCAAAAAATTGTAGCATCCCTGATTTGAGGCCTCCTGACATTTTTGTTTTGTACATAGAATTAATATCCCATAATACATCTCATGAATATATGTACATTTTTTACATGGATAATCCCTTCCCTGAAATACAGCCTCTAACTTATCACAAAATCACTTTTTAAGAGACATTAATTACTTAGTGATAGGGAAAATGAATACAAGGATTTTTTTTTAAGTTCTATTTGTTCATGGTTCTTTGTGGACTGAGAATAACACTGATTTCAATAGTGCTTTGACAATCAATTTGCTTTTATCAAGAACCTATCATAGTCAGACAATTATATTAGCTGGTAATGATAAGAAGATTTGGAAAAGATAAAGCCCCTGATCTCATTGAACTTAGATTCTACTGTTATATCAATTAATAAATCATGTAAGAGGTTTGGTCTTCATAAAATCAAACAAAAATTATGCTATATGGCCAACCTATCATATCTGGAAAGGGACTTATTAACAAAAATCACCTCAACATCTTTACTTAGACATTCCTGTTACCTAATGTGTCCTTTTGATCACTTTCTGCTCATTAAAATACCATCTACCATTCAAAATCCAATCCTAATACGGCTTTTTGGGCAAAACTTTGCCTGATTATCCCACCTAAAAAATATAAACTCTCACTTGACTTGCAACACACAGACCAAAGTAGTATCCAAGGTAGAGTCTGAGAAAAGTCTTAATGCAACTTGATTCTACCATTTTAGTGAGTCACAGAGAATGATGATTTTCTAGCATATATAATATGTATTTCAAAAGCCATATTTAAATTTTCTCATTAATAAAATGAGGGATTACATTAGATGATCTTAATCATTTTTTCCAGCTCTAAATCTATTATCCTCAGCTACATTGATCCTCCCATTGATAAATCTCCTTTGTATCTTCCAATGAAGATTTATAATACATATTATATATACCATTCACCAAATATTTTTTTCATATATTGTCTTATGTCATAATTATTTTTCACATATGCACATCTTATCTCCCCAGTAGATTATAAATTCTTTAAGGATATGTACCTTATTCTTTCATGTATCTTTTACAGAACTCAGCCCAGTGTCTTTCAAATAACGTTTATTCAATTCATATTTGCCATTCACAATTTGCTTCTATGCCTACAAGATAATGTTATTTTATCATTTCAAGAAAACTTGCCTTGAGACCTAAACATATCCTGATTATGAATTATGCCCATTGGTACATAGTTTTCAAAATGAAATTCTTTCTTTAAGTCTTCCAAGCCATGGCATATACATCCATAGGGGTGCTTTATTAAAGGTCTACTAAAAGCATTTTGAACTTACTGGATCATCAACATGCCTCCCAGCATGACTTTTATCACCTTATTTGATTTTTATTTTCTATGTGAGGCTGATAACACAGAAATATTCTTTGTTTCATCTCTAAAAATGATAGTCTGGTGTGATCAGAGTGGGAGATTTTATGTGTTGCCTGCGGACCCTAAAATATGATAAAGGGGAAAAGTTGTGAGTTCTAGGTTAGTCATTGCTATTAAAAGTGAAAGTACCTTCAGGGAGATGCTGAGAACTGAAAGTTTCTCATTATTTTGCTTCTTTCTGAGCAAAAGAAAGATCTAGCAAGTTTAAAATATTAAAATGTTTGGCACAGAGCTATCAACTTTTATTAAGGATGACTGAGATTGTCTTTTTGAAGCACAAAAGCAGCGTTAGCATTTGCAACATGAAATGTTCCTAAATCAGAAGTTACTTTAGTATTCAAAATAATATGGCTTTGTTAGCAGTAACAATACATTAGTAGATAAAATAAATAAATGCAGTTGAAATAAAAAAGAAAAAGGGTTGTAAAATGTGTGTGGCAGCCAAAAAAGGTAAAATGGAATATTGAATGATATTGACTAGAATAAGATAAACTAGTATAAAATGTCTTTGGTGTCTTCTATAGGAAAGTACATCAAATACTTAATTTAAAAAAGCTTTTTAGACTCAGATTCATTGCCCGAGAGAGATCTCAAAAAGTTCTTAATTCATTTGTTATTTCTAAATAGACCTTTACCTGTGATATTTAAAACAATCCTGATTGTCACATGTAGCACAGCAATATTGTTATTTATAAATTAGTAGATTAAATGCTCTTTTTTCACTCAATAACATTTTATTTTTCCAATTACATGTAAAGATAGTTTTCAAAATTCATTTTTGTAAGATTTTGAGTTCCAAATTTTGCTTCCTCCCCACTTTTCCTTCTCCCAAAGGTGGTAAGTAATCCAATATAGACTATACTTATATAATCACTTGAAAACATTTTTATATTAGTCATGGTATGAAAGAAGGATCATAACAAAAGGGAAAAATTATGAAGAAAAAAAAAGCAGAACACAATCTTTGTATTCTTTTTTTTTTCCCCTGAGGCAATTGGGGTTAAGTGACTTGCCCAGGGTCACACAGCTAGGACGTGTTAAGTGTCTGAGGTCAAATTTGAACTCAGTTCCTTCTGACTTCAAGGCTGGTGTTCTATCCATTGAGCCACCTAGCTGCCCCTCTCTTCCTTAATTTCTAAGATGTTTTCTGCTTTAAAAATAGTATGGAAATACAGCATCCTTTCCAACGAAGGAGCCTTAAACCATGAAACTCATTTCCAACCAAAGACAAAAGGTCCAAAGAATTTATGTGATATACTCAGAGTTACAGAGTTAGCTTATTCTAGAGTCAGTACTTTAAGTCAGGTTTTGTGATTCCACATTCAGATTTCTTTTCTCTAGACTATATTAACACTTTTTAAAAAATGGACAACAGTATAACATAGAAGCCAAAAAGCTAAAGAGAAAGCTCAATAAGAAAAAGCATATTGTAAAAAATGAGGGAAGAATAATTCTAATGTACTATATGCTAATCAGATAGTATTTGTAATATTATTTGCTATTCTGACTATGACATTTTAGGAAGGACATCAATTATGTAGTTAATATGAGAAAAACCATATTGATGAATACCTTCAAGACAAAATCATGTGAGAAGTAATTGAAGGAACTGAAAATGTTTTGTTTGGGGGTCAAAATTTTGAGGAGAGTGTAGCTTAAGTGTCTTTATGAAGATTTATCATTTAGAAGGACTTTTTTTTTTCTCTAAGGCTTCATGGGATAGAAATAATAATTATTGGAATATGTAATGAGATACATTGATTCTTGATGGAAACTAACCAATAGCTTCCTAATCATCAAGGTGGAATGACCTACTTTGAAAATATAAAACATTTCCCTTCCCAAAAAGTCTTTACAGAAAGAATGAATGAACTTTTTCCTCCCTTATTGTAGAGGGATTTTTTAGTCATAAATGGATTGTATATGATAGACTTTAAGGTTCCTTCCAACTTTTAAACCCTATTGGTTTTTGATAATATGTAAAAAATTTCAAATCATATGAATGCTAGACCAATGTTCTTAAAAAGATGGCAAAATCTATCTTTCAGATTCTTTTCTGGAATCTATCCTCATTTTTTGGTCAAAATCCATGAATGAATGAACGAATTAGAACTTACTCTATGTTTACTATATGCATTTGTTAAATGTAATATGTGAGTAAATTTATGTTCCTAAATAAACATCTGATGTTACATTTACACTCAAAAATCTTCCATGATTTCCTGTTGTCTCTCAGCAATAGGGGAAAAAAAACTTTCAATCTGGAATTTAACATGGTTTATTGCCTAGGTTCTATCAAATTTTCAAATCATATTTCATATTATTTGTCTTCATGCATTTTTTCATTTCAATAAAATTGACCTTTATATAGTTTCTTGTACATGATATCCCAACTCATGCCACTGTTTAGTTAGATAGTATTCTATTACTTGTTCTTTCTCTCTACCTTATAGGAAAACTAGTTTTTTTTTTCTTTTTAGTAAAATTATTTATTTTAATATACATTGCTTTATGAATCATGTTGGGAAAGAAAAAACAGAAAAAAAAGAAATGAACATAGCATGTATTAATTTACATTCAGTCTCCTTAGTTTTTTCTGGATGCAGGTGGTTCAAAGTCTTTTAGGATGGCTTTGAATCCTTCACTGAGAAGAAACAAGTCTTTCATAGTCAATCATCATACATTCTTTCTGTAATTATTTACAATAAATTCCTGGTTCTGCTTGTTTTTCTTAGCATCAGATTATATAACTCTTTCCAGGCCTTATTAAAATCAGCTTGTTCATCATTTGTTATAGAACAATAATATTCCATTACGTCAATATATCACAACTTGTTCAGCCATTTCCCAACTGATGGGCATCTACTTGTTTTTTAATTCTTTTATATCTTTTAAAGAACTGCCTCAGAGCAGGTGGTACCTCAGAGTGGTTTTACTTTCCATTTCTCTAATCAATAGGGATTAGGAGCATTTGAAAAATTACTTTCTTATGAAAACATCTCAGATACAACTATTTATATAATGCCCTTCCTGATCCCTCCAAATGGTATAGTTTTCTCATTTTGAATTAATACTTTTATATTATATAAAAAGTAGCCTGATAAACTTGGAACATTTCAATCAATTAAATCAATAAATACTTGTTAAGTGCTGGAGATACAAAAAGAAGTAAAAGATAGTCCCTGACTTTATGTATCATATAATCTAGAGGTGGACAAACCATGCAAACATATGCAAAGTAAACTTTATACAAGATAACTAGAAAATAATCAACAGAGGAAAGATCTTAGAATTAAGAAGGATTGGGAAAAAACAACAAAAAAATACATCCTTTCATAAGTACTGTGAGAGCAGAAAGTATTTTATTTTTGCTTTCTTATCCCTAGGACCTAGAATCTTCATGTACATGCTTTACATGTAGTGAGTAGGTCCTGACTAGATAAAGAGCTTCCCTTCAAGTTCCAGGACCTGCATTCAACTCTTATATCTGACACATCCTGTCTGTTTGACCTAAATATTTCTAAAATAATTGGCTTTGACAAGGTGACTTCTAAAGGTTCTTATAATTCTAAATCTATGATTTTATGAAATGATCTAGATATTACCCAAAAAGGAAGGAAAGAAGGAAGAGAAAAAAAAAGGAAGGAATGAAAAGAGGAAAGAAGGAAGAAATGTGGAAGGGAAGGAAGAAGAGAAGGAATGAGGGAAGGAAAGAAGGAAGAGAAGAAGGAAGAAAGAGAGGAAGGAAGTAAAAGGGAAAGGAAGGAAGGAAGGAAAGGAAGGAAAAGAGGGAGGGATGGAAGGACAGAGGGAGGAGAGGAGGTAAAGAAGAAGGAAGAAATCTCTCAGTTGAATCAATTCAACATAATAATTGGTTATGAAAATATGCCCCATAGTGATCTTTAAATTCTAATTTTGCATCATTTTCATAGTGAAGAATGCTGTAATTGTTGAGTTGGGTGTTATTTCTATAGCCTATTAACAGTATCATCACTTATTATGTATCACTTTGAATGGCTGCTAAAGATAATAACTACATAAACCATGGGAGATTTATAATCGCTATTTAAGGAAATACAGAGACAAAAATGGATCAAATAAAATAATCATGATAACCTTTAAAAATTTAGACCTTTTAATATTTCTTAGTTAAAAGAAAATTGCAGAATCTGAAGTTTGCAAACAACTTAGAGGTCATTTATTGTAACCTTAAACAATAGAATTCCCTCCTCAACATTCCTGAAGAGCAGATATCTATACCTTAATTGAATAATTAAAATGATGAAAAACCAGTATCCTCTGGAGTAAGATTATTCCTTTTCTTTATTGTTGCTCAGTTATTTTCAGTCATGTCTGATTCTTTGAATTCTCCATTTGGGGTTTTCTTGGCAAAGATATTGGAATGATATGCCATTTCCTTTTCCAGCTCATTAAATTTATAAGAAAATTGAGGCAAGTAGGGTCAAATGACTTTTTGGTGTTCCACAGCTAATAGTGTTTAGGATTTGAACTGAGGAATATGAATCTCTCTCTGACTTCAAGTCTAGTGTTCTATTTACTGTGCCACATATCTTCTGTCCATTCCTCTTGTACATCACTCTAATTCTTAGCTTTTTTTTTTTTGCTTTTTTTTTCCTATCTTAAAGTTGCCTCTTCCAATTTCATCTAGCAAGAAAAAAATCCAATGTCTATTTATTCATGTTAATTGAATTCAGATCTTATCTGAGTTTATAGCATTTCTAAATAACATAAAGGAAATAGTTATAGCCCCACCCAATAAAGGAGTCTATAATCTACTGGTGGAAATAAAGCATATATCTTCTGGAAACAACAAAAAAAATATGTCAAATCCAGTGATACACCTATTGTGTTTTCTCAACTGAGGCAAAATTTAAAGAGAGACAGAGAGAATAGGTTGAAGAGAAAAATGTAGACATCATCTTATTTGTGTCTTCTTTTTATAACTTAAAACATATAATTCAGTTCTATTCTAATCCAAGATTATCTTTTCCTCTATTTAGTAAAAAGTTATTTCCTTCTTTTGATAAAAAAACTGAAATTTAAGTTTCTGCTATTAATGAAAAAAAAAGAATGCCAATTTAAAATTTCTGAGCTCCTTATCTCCAAAGCAGTTTTATATATGAGATGGCTTCATTGACCAGATTAGGATAATTCCAAAGAGGAAGTTTGCTAGCTGAATGCCACTCACGGAGCTACAAAATATTGCATCTCTGTGCACTTTGCAAAAATAGTGGCAATTAATTGTGCTGCTTAACCATAAACAGATCAAGGGAACAATAAGAAATGTGGCATTGGAACTGAGAAGGCCATTTCACCCTGTTTTTCAACCATCAATTCACAGTTTAGATTTTGGCCTTAGGGATGCTTAATAAATGCATTTTTTTAAAAAAGCCTTATGATTTAGTAAATTTTTATTTAGAGCACTTCAATGCAGTTTAGTTTTAAAGAGATTTGTAATCTCTTCCTAAAAGGCAAACAGCATACTGTTTATTGAAAACCCTTTCACTAATGTTCCAGCCTAATTTAAAAACAAAAAAAAAAAACCAAACTAATAAACACTGTGTTATAAAATTCTATTCTCTCTTTTTTCAATGGCCCAACTTAATCCACATTAAAAAAAAGATGAAGCAAGTAAATAATATTGACTTATCATCCTAAAATTGTAGAATTTATCAGATGATATGAGTTGATAGCAAAATATTATAGTGGACTCTTCCTTCAGTTGGTTTGCTGGGTCATACAGGATTAGTGCTGTAAAGGATTGTATATAAAGGATGGTATAATCTAAATCCCTTCATTTTATTGATGAAAAAGTCCAGGGTTACCAACCAACTAGTGGCAAAAATAGGATTATAAACCAGCCTTTTGGAATATTTTAGGATTCTTTATGTAAGGGTATAAGAAGCAAGCTAAGAGAATCACCAATGGATCAAATGAAAAGTGAGGGTCAAGGAATCTATCCTTAAGATCAGATGCTCACCAATTTGGAGCTGTGCTCAAAAAGTTATCAAACTGTGCATACCCTTTGATCTAGAAGTGTTTCTTTGGGGCCTATATCCCAAAGAAATTTTAAAGGAGGGAAAGGGACCCACATGTGCACAAATGTTTGTGGCAGCCCTTTTTATAGTTGCAAGAAACTGGAAACTGAGTGGATGCCCATCAATTGGAGAATGGCTGAATAAGATGATATATGAATATTATGGAATATTATTGTTCTGTAAGAAATCACCAGCAGAATGATTTCAGAGAAGCCTGGAGAGAATGAAATGAGCAGAACCAAGAGATCATTGTGCACGGCAACAAGAAGATTATATGCCAATCAATTCTGATCGATGTGGCTCTTTCTATCAGTGTGATGAATGATGCCAGTTCCAATGATCTTGTGATGAAGAGAGCCATCTACATAACCAGGGAGAGGACTGAGGGAACTGAGTATGGACCACAACATAGCATTTTCACTCTTTTTCTTCTTGTTTGCTTGCATGTTGTTTTCTTACTCATTTTCTTTTTTTTAAATCTGATTTTTCTTGTGCAGCAAGAGAATTGTATAAATATGCTTACACATACTGGATATAACATGTATAACTTATATTGGATTACTTGCCATCTAGGAGAGGGAGTTGGGGAAAGTAGGAGAAAATCTGAAACACAAGGCTATGCAATGTTGAAAATGTCATTCATGCTTTGAAAATAAATGTTTTGAAAATATGTTTTGAAATGTGTTTTGAAAATAAAAAGCTTTAAAGAAATAAACAAATATATGCTGTGATTCTATCTTGGTGGTCATGGGAAATTCTACAGGGATCCCATTCCATCTAGTTTCTTTTTCCGAAAAGCTAGTGCTATTAGTAAAAGTATTAAAAACAGTAATAGGAATAGTAGTTTGCTCTGAATACATTAAGTTGCTTAATGAATTAGAGATTTGCTTTCTGTATTCAAGGTTCATTTTATTATTGTCTCACATTAACTTTTTCCAGGTCTCACAGTTCAGTTATTATTCCATTTGAAGTGGACATGTCTCATCAAAAGACAAGGCAAAATTATGTAACCTTTGAATACTTCAGGTTTTTCATGTCTAGACTTAAGGGTCCCAATGAATCCATCTCAAAGCATCCTTCCAATTCCAAATAACATAATTTCATAATCTTAGAATTTAATAAGTTTTCAAAGACCATTTTAGTCCATTCAATCCATGCCTGAACAAAACTTCCTTTTACAATATATTGCACAAATGTCATCAAATTTTTTCTTCTCTTGGATATTTTAGGATAGATTTCCTTCTCAAAGCAGGCCTGAAGTTGTATGCTTTTTTGTAGATTTGTTTTTTTGGATCTAAGTTATTGCAAAGATTCTTAAATGTTTCTGCTAAAATGTTTTACAAAACAAATCTCAATACAAGCTATTACAAGCTCTCACATTTTACTTCATGTAGTCAAAACAAGGTCAAACCTCGCACTTCTAAACTTATCAACAACAGAAGTATAAGAAAACCATTAAATTAGGAACTCATCGATTACTTGAACAGAGAACTTAATTTCTTACATACACCTTTAAAATTGTTTACATTTAACATATAGGATCGTCTAATCTTGTTGCATTCTCAAAATTTTCCACTATGATTAATT
Source organism: Sarcophilus harrisii (assembly GCF_902635505.1). Lineage (NCBI taxonomy): Eukaryota > Metazoa > Chordata > Mammalia > Dasyuromorphia > Dasyuridae > Sarcophilus > Sarcophilus harrisii. Next base: position 599,504,405 of record NC_045427.1, read on the forward strand.
TCAATTTCTTTAGGAAGATCAGATGCTATTGAGGACATTTTCCTATATATGAAAATATAGTTACAATACTTTTTTTTTTACAAGTAGATACTTCCTATTTCTAGATTTCAAATGTTACACAAATAAATTTACTTATAAGAGGCTGACTTTATTCCAAAACAAAAGATCTGGGGAAGATCTATATAGATAAATATTAAACATTAGAAATCATTTCTATATGAGAGACAAACTTCTAAATTTTCATTAACCCAACTTATTGTTTAATAATAGAGGTGATAAAATGTATGACCTTGCAAAAGCAAATGCTTTCAAGAAACCTAGTGAATTTACAGATAAGGGAATTGTATAAAGTCTCTTTTTTTTTTTACCTTTCCCCACATAATAATTACCACTTCCCCTCCACTTTTTCATGAGTTTCTATATTTTACCAGTTCTTTTTTATGAATTTATCTACCATGCTTTTCCCCAAAATTTTTATAGTTTTAGAGTCTTAAGGAGGGCTTGGGCTTACTCCTTGTGCTCCTTTAAATAAATTATCTTGTTGTAGGAAGAATGCAAAATAGTTATCAAAATACAAATTGAGCATAATCTATTACAAAAGATGGGTAAGCATGTAATATTTTTCGTGAAGCCAAACTCCTTAATACTAAACTCTAGCTATTCAAGTAATTTTACAAATTAATAGGTGTGTGTATGTGTATTTTTTCCCATGGTCATATGGAATCAAGAGATATTTATTAAGGACATATCATGTGACAGGTTTTATGTTAAGTGCTAAATAAGCCAAATAAAAAAAATACTACCTTTGGTAGCTAATTGTAAAAAAAAAAAAGATGGGTAAGAGATTTATATAACTTATAGCAAATTTTCTAATTTCACCACAGTCAGCAATTTAAAAGATGATTTTTAAATTGATCAGTACTTAATTTTAATCTGTGACACTCCCTCCGTACTCTAGGTATTCTAATGAAACCCATTTGCCTTTTGGTTATTTCCTGATATGTACAAACCTTTTCTTTATTTTTTTGAATCAGGGAAGGATTAATAATAGGCAGATAGTGTCTAACTGCCCGATCTAGTTTATTTCCCCTAACTCTGAAACTTCACCACCCTCTTTGCTCTTCCTGCCAACTCCCAACATATCTCTGTAATCAATGAGATGATCTTCTCTAGCTGTAAAACAATAAGTCTGTTGGAATGGGGGAGAGGAGCTCTAAATTCCTTTAACACAAATACTACAGAATGTTAATCTGAAACTTGGTAGAATATTTTAGCATATATAAAACCATACAAACCATAGTTTGGGGATCCATAATAGAGATTTTATACTTTAATCTCAAAATCAATTTGGTTTACTGGATGTCTCTATATATAGCACTATATACATAGACAAAAAGACCTGGACCGCCTAAAAATTATTATTTTTTTCCTCCATCCCCTAGTATAACCCTGATATAAGCTTTTTCATAAAGAAAGAGAATTCTTCCCAGGAAATGATCTAGTGGCTATCCTTGGAGAATAAAAATTCTCCAAGACTTTGAGCTTAAAACTAAAAGCCTTTTCCACAGAGTTTCCTTTGGGGAACAAAAAGTTCTCCAAAGTTTAAAATAAGGCTTTAATTCTTTAAGATTTTTTTTTAATGATAATGGTCAGTAGATTTATTTGAAAACATACTTCTCCAAAATAAATCAAAGATCAAAGTGAACAAAAGTGCCAGTGTTTTGCACTTATGATTATGATATCCAATAATTCTTTAAGATTTAAAAAAAAAAACAAAGACCATTCCCTAGCTAAACCCAGGGGCTCTTCATAAGTAACTGAACAAGTTCTCCAAGGAAATACCTGATCTGATTTTTTAGGTAGCTCATCATACTTAACACAAATTGCATTGGAGATAAACACAAAGACAGACAAAAAGCTGCAACTTTTCCCAACAGAGGATGGTTACCTTAAGTTTAGAGACAGTTATGAAGGTTTTCTTTTAAACTTAGACTTAAAGACCTTCAAAACTGCACCTATCTTATCTGACACTTTCTTTACAATCATATCTTAAATAATCTTCATTTTATTGAGTTTTTCTTTCCTTGTCTTTCTCCTGTCTACCCTCTGACTCCCTTGCTGTCAGAAAGGGGTGGTGGTTGGAGAGGAGATAAAGAAAAAGTTCATCTTTTCGTTTTACTTATAGCATCTTCTCTCTTCTCCCAAAAGATTCCTAATACATTTCATTTTTTTAATTTGAGATTATTCATTTCTTTGTCCTATGATAATGAGCGAATTTCAAAATCTGTATTAACAGTGCCATAAGTCCTATGTTTGTCAACAATATAAATCTTCCATTAAACAGCATAAACATCTAGCCTGGTGCTACAAGCTCATCAAGGCATGAATCAATCAATATTTAAAAGGTATCCCCATATTCAGACTGGACATCTAGCATTCCTCATCCCTTTTCCCAAGGACGTAGTTGCAGAACCTGGGTTTACACCTGCAAAGGTTTCTCTTCCCAATTGCATTTCTTTTCTATCCTTCCAATTTGGCAGATTATAAGTCTATTCTGTCCTGTCTATGCCATTTTTAAGTGACAGACTATTTTGAGGGATACCTGAAGTCCACACCAGCATGGAAATAAATAGAATTTATAGGGAGAACTTATTCACAAGGTGGTCCAGGATGGCCGCAGGATCCCTGCACTTCCCTTGGGCCGGGCCAAATATATAGAAACAGTGTCAGGGAGGACCATATATGCTTGTTTCTCTATGAAAAAGAGCTACTTTTGCTGTTTACATTAATCACGATGTTTGAGGTCATATCATCACACTCTTGTACCCACTGTACATTGGCTCAGCCTAGAACACTTAAATCAACTAGCTTCAGATTTATTATTTATTCCACTAGATAATAGTTTGTGAACCTAGACAAGTTAAAATACACTTTCTTTTGTGTGCTTTTCTTAATATGTAAACACAATCATCTTCAACATTTTGAAGCTTAGTAAATATACTATGTATTTAGATAAAGGGATGGTAAATAAAGAATGTGGAAACTGTGGAGACTTCTTTACCCTGTTCCTTTTAGAATAAGGAATAGAAATTTACCTTTCTGGTAAGCAGCACATGAAAGCACTTACCAGTATGCACTTCTCTTGGTGAGGAAGATGTTATCAATGAGCATAGGTTTAATGGATGCTTTATAGCACCTATTGTTGAAACTATCATTTAAAAGCTAACTTGCTTATTACAAAGCATGGATATTTCCAAAAATTTTGTTGGGTGAGTGGAAAATTTTAATAACTTATTTTTAAGCTGGATGATGATGGTTAATGAAATTCAGACACATGTCTAGAATATAGTGATTAGGAATAGGAGTCTCTTGGGACAAAATCAAGACATGAAACCTGATCCCAATGCCTTTTAGTGTCATTGTGATAATAAATAACTATTTTATTTTCATAGATGAGTCAAAATGGCACCATAAAATGCATGAATTTAAAAGATAATGGTCCTATCCATGTGTATAGGATGATCACTTGGCAAACTGTGTATACCAATGGTATCAAGAGAAAGCAAGGAAGGGCCTTCTGTGGTAAATAGAAGAAAGACTAATTTATTAAGTGCCTATTACATTCTAGGCACTGACTAAGAAATATGGACAAGAGTTTTAAAGGATGGACAGACATACTTGTGTTGCAATCTGCATAACTAAATAACATTCAAATTGAAGAGACAATTCAGGAAGAATAAAATACACCCTTGTTTCCTGGCTTCCAAGAAAAGCAGAGGGAAGGGAATAAATATATAATATTGTACATTGTATGCCAGGCACTGTACAGGCACTTTAATCAAAAAAACATTTATTTAAGTAGCTTTTTTGTATCAATCTGTAATAAGCATTTTACAAATATCTTATCTGATCTGCATAGCAATCCTTGAGGAAGGAACTATTATGACTTCAATTTTACAATTAAGGAAACTTAATGACTTGTCCAAGCTCATATATCTAGTAAATGTCTGAGGCTAGATTTGAACTTAGGTCTTTCAGACACCAGGTTCAGCTTTATCCCCAGTATTGTGTCACTAAGGGTTCTAATAAAATGCTATTATCATCACTACTACTACTACTGCTGCTACTATTACTGCTGCTGCTACTACTACTACTACTACTACTACTATTACTACTATTTTTACCACCACCACTACTACTATACTACTACTACCAATACTATTACTGCTACTACTATTACCATCACTACTTATGCTATTACTACTACTACTACTACTATTACTACTGCTACTATTACTGCTACTATACTACTACCAATACTACTACTGTTACTACTATTACTACCACTACTTATGCTATTGCTATTACTACTACTACTACTACTACTACTACTACTACTCCTTCTACTATTACTAGTTTTACTACTATTATTTATATTCTTACTATTACTACTACTACTACCACCACTACCACTACTACTACTACTACTACTACTACTACTACTACTACTATTACTCCTCCTCCTCCTCCTCCTGCTCTTACTGTTATTACCACCACCACCATCACCACCACCACCACCACCACCACCACCACTATTTAATGCTTAGCTAGAAATCAAGAAAACCAGAATTCAAATCTGACCTCAGATGCTTACAAATTATATGACCTTGGGCATGTCACTTACTGTTCACTAGAGCTTCTTAGCTACCTCTATCTATTATAATTTTTGTCTGATCTGACTGAACAAATAATGGAGGATATTATGTACCTTAAATAAGTTTTTCATAGTTTCAGTGCTTTGCCTCATTTTCAGTGGTTTGTAAGAGTATCTGAGTGACAGAATATTTCTTACACTTACTATCTTCTTAAGTGGATTCAAAACATCCAGTAAAGCTAGAGTTGGTCTCTATGATATTCTGTAAAGAGGTATCTTGCACATTATTTTTTGTGAAATTGTTAATAATGTTAGAAGCATTTGCTGAATTATAAATGAGAATGTGGGGGAGAAAAATTCCAAGAAATCAGTATTTGTCAAATTTATTTCCTATTATTTAAAATTTTTGTTTTAAGGTGAAAATTATATCATAGATATGTATCTTATAATCTCAGTAAAGGCTTTTTTTTTCAGAGTGCACAATAAAATGTATTTGTATTCAGATTTTATTCTGATTAATGGTGACATCTTTCCATTAAAAATTCTGGGGAAAGCTTAATAAAACAGTTCAAGAGTGACTGAAACAATATGCTTTGAATGAATCCATTTAAATTTTATTAATATTCTACCCACCACATCTTGAGACAAATTTAGAATTTCAAACTATGGATCCCAAAGAGCTGTTAGATAAGACTATGAGAAGAGAAGCAACAGAACAGAAGGTTTGGGATCATGAGCAACAGGAGGTTGTGATTCTCAGTTAGATATCAATTTCCTTAATGTGATATTGTACTGAAATTCAAGCCAAAAATTGTGTTCAAAGTTTCTAAATATCTGCAATAAAATTTCCTTCATGTTACCACATGTGTGTGTGAGTGTATGTATCTATGTGTAGAGACAGAGACAAAGCCACAGAAAACGAGTCATGGATAGAAACACTTATCCCTTCTTATAGCCACAATAGGTATTGCTAATTAGATTAAAGAGAAAATAATTTTCTTTTTGAAAACATGATGAGAAGACATTGGATCATACAATTAGATCTGGGAAGTTTCCCAGGTGGGAGGGATACTCTAAATTACTCGGGTTTTTTATTGAACATTTTTATTTTCAAAACATATGCAATGATAATTTTTCAACATTGATTCTTCCAAAATCTTGTGTTCCAATTTCTGCCTTCCTCACCACGCTCTTTTTAGATAGCAAGTAATCCAATATATATATATATATATATTAAACATGGTAAAAATATTTGTAAATACAATAGAGGTGTACATATTTATACAATTATCCCATGTTCTCCTAATTTGGTTTATGCCCAAATCATGTACCCCTTTTGACCTTATTTTGGTATGGGGTGTGAGGTATAAGCCTATACCAAATTTTTTGATATATATTTTCCAGTTTTCTCAGAAACTTTTGTGAAATAGTGAGTTCTTATCCCAAAAGCTGGAATTGGGGGTTTATCAAATACTAGATTGCCACAGCCATTAATTATTGTGCTGTGTCTGTCTACTCTATTTCACTGGCTGAATGAGTTATGGTATATGAATATTAGGGGATATGATTGTTCTATAAGAAATGACCAGCAGGATGATTTCAGAGAGGGCTGGAAAAACTTGTATGAACTGATGCTGAGTGAAATGAGCAGAACTAGGAGAACATGGCAGCAAGATTATACAATGATCAATTCTGATGGGCATGACTTTTCAATAATGGGGTGATTCAAGATAATTCTAATGGTCTTATGATAAAAAGAACCATCTACATGCAGAAAGAGAACTATGGAGACTATATGTATCACAGCATATCTTTTTGTGTTGTTTGCTTGCTTTTTGTTTACTTTCTCATTTCTTTTCCTTTTCGATCTGATTTTCCTTGTGCAGCATGATAATTGTTAAAATATGTATAAAACAATTGCATGTGTTTAGCATATATTGTATTATTTGCCATCTAGGAGAGGGGATGGGGGGGAGAGAGGGAGAAAAAATTTGAAACACAAGGTTTTGCAAGGGTGATTGTTGAAAATTATATATGCATATGTTTTGAAAATAAAAAGTTTTAATAAAAAAGGAATATTTAACCTATGTTTTTCTAGTAATTTAAAAAGTATTATATTTAATTGTTCTTTATTTTGTAGAATTATATGTAAATCCGTTTGATGTGAAGGATTATTTTCTTAGGCTTATTCAATTTCTTTTTCTAAGATAGGATTATATCAGTATTGTAATTCCCATTCTGTTTATCTGGGATATTTATACTTTTTAAAAAATATTCATCTATTCCATGTAAATTGTTAGTTTTGTGGGCATATAATTAAACAAAGTAGCCCCAAATAATTGCTTCAATTTTATCTTTTTTAGTTGGATTTGCCTTTTTCATTTTTATATTGGTAATTTCTTTTGTTTTTAATTTATTTAAAGCAGATCAACTAATGTTTATCTGGTGTTTTTTTTTTCTATAAAAGTAGCTCTTAATTTTATTCATTAGTTCACTGCTTCTCTTACTTTCAATTTTATTAATTTCTCTTGTAATTTTCTTTTAAAAATTTATTTTATTTAAAAAACAATAGAAAAAAGAATAACAGTAAAGGAAAATAAAACAAAATCGAGCATAACATTGTTAAGTAACCAGAAAAATATCAGAGAGAATTCAAAATATATAGCAATAAATTGGCAGGTCAAGAAAGGAGATGTAATAATAGACAAATTCTATACGAGTGCCCTTCTTTTCTTTACTTCTTTGTAGACTATTCTTATTTTTCTGCTGTTCACTTTTAAAAACTTTATTCTTTTCCTTCCTTTCATCCCTTCCACCTCCTCAAAACAAGATATAGTTAAGCACAGATGTATGTTTTATACATATATAGACATATACATACACACATATAACTTCCAACACATACATATATGTATACATGCATATAAATATATGTATGCATATATACAAATACATATAAATACATGAACACCCACATACAGATGCACTTGCACAAACACATTTATGCAGACATATGTAGGGCAATATGACTGCATATCTACATATACTCAGACACACACATATATATACACATTATATATCTGTATACACATCATCCACCCACATGCAAACATGCATCCAAAACATAATCTTTAAGTTTGACTTCTCTTCTTTCCTATTCCTGCTAAGCCTTGCTTTGCTATTACTTATCCTCCCCCATGGAATCCCTCTTATCTTCTTCTCTCACCCTTAGCTTCCCCTGTCCCCATCTCTTTCCCCCTTATTTCTTTATCTATCTTCTAGGGGGCTATACCCTTGATGGCATATATGTACTGTTTCCATTTGCAATGTGAGTAAGTTTTCAGAACTAAGAGCCCTTTCCCCCCTCTAATGCCTCTGTGTCTATTTTTCCTCTGCACTTCACTTGTATAGCACAATGACTATTTTTATCCTTTTCCAGGTGGTTTTTTCTTTTTTCTTTTTTTTTAGCCTACTCAAATCTGTCCCAGTCTTTCTTTTAAGCTACCCAAATGCTGGTGTAAATCTTAAACATATAATATACATTTCCATATAAAATACACAATTTACCCATGTTAAGTTTCTTGAAATTGATCTTTTATATGTTGAATTTTCTATTGAGTTCAGATTTAGTTGAAAGAAAGTCCTGAAAATCTGTAAGTTCATTTAATATTCACTTTTTTATTCACTATTACAGCTAATTCTACAGAATGTGATATTTTCGGCCAAAGTTCTTTTGATTGTCAGTAAATATAATCCCAGTACCTGTAGTCTTTTATTGTGGCTGCTGCTAAATCCTGTAAAATTCTAATTGTAGCTTCAGAATACTTGAATTATTTTCTTGTTTTTTGCAAAGTTTTTTCTTTGACCTGGGGTGTTCAAAATTTGGCAATAATATCCTAAGTGTTTTCCACAAAAAATTCTTTCAGAAGGATTTTTCCTTTCATGTAAAAGGAAAAGGAAAATAGCGTCAAGGACTATGTGAAGATTGAGTTAAGATAATTTTTACAAATTGCTTAGCATATCAGAACAAATGGTTATTTTATCCACTACACCTATGTTCTTTTAATTTTTTAATAATGATACCTTTTTACTTTTCAAAATACATACAAAGATAATTTTAATATTCACCCTTGAAAAACCCTGTGTTCCAATTTTTTCTCTTTTTACCCCCCTCTTCTCCTAGACAGCAAGTAATCCAACATACATTAAACATGTGCAATTCTTCTAAACATATTTCCACATTTATAATGTTGAATAAGAAAAATCAGATGAAAAGGGAAAAAGAAAAAAAAACAAGCTAAATAAACAATAACAACAACAAAGGTGAAAATACTATATTGTGATCCACAGTCAATCTCCATATGTGGATGTGGATAGCTCTTTCCATCACAAGTCTATTGGAATTGCATTAAATCATCTTATTGTTAAAAAGAGCCAAGTCCATCACAGTTGATCATCACAGAATCTTGTTGCTGTGTAGTGTCCTTCTAGTTCTACTCACTTCACTCAGCATCAGTTCATGTAAGTCTGCTGATTGTTTCTTACAGGACAATAATATTTCATCGTATTCATACACTATAACTTATTTAGCCATTCCCTAACCGATGGGCATTTACTCAGTTCCCAATTTTTTGCCGTTACAAAAAGGGCTGCTACAAACATTTTTGTATAACCTCATTACACAAAAGTTAACTTCATCCATTGTAGTTGTATCACCAGGACCCATCTCAGACATATAGTTGGTCCTTAATAAATACATATAGGTCAATTGATTTATTGAGGTCCTGTAAGTTATATATGTTAAAATTTAAGAAATTTTGTGGGATGTCTATATTCAGCATTTGATTCTTAGAATAACATAAAGTTCAATTTCAGGATAATCCATTGAATATCATATTCCAATCCATTAAGAAATAACTATTCAATCTCTTAAACAATTTTTCTTTTATCTAGTTCCTTCGAAGAGAGAGGGGGAAAAAAAAAAAAACTCTGCAGGCAATCAAGAAGTGACTATATCAAATAGGATGGGTAGAAACTATGTTTTCTCTGGAAATTATTTAATATCAAGTTTAAAAAACACAATATAGTTGAAATTTGAGATTAGTCATCAGGCAACTGACAGTTCTTTCCATAACTGCTAGTCAAATGTTCCAAAAGGTTAAAACTATGTCATGGTGGAAACAACAGAAAGAAATATTTATTTCTATTTGATTTCTTTAGAAAAAAATCTCTTAAAGTAGTTTTCCACTTTGTTGTGAAATAAACATTAAGGCAAAATCATAAATCTTTTTTTGCCTGTGCTGTTTATATTAAGAACAAAATTTAAAAGTTCATCCCACATCAAGTTGTACTAAAAGGAAATCTAACCTCATCATAAGGACATTTTCCAAATACAATCGATAGTAGGATCATTTTTCATGATGCTAAAATTGCTATTGGAGATACGTTTATCAGGATGTTGCCTTTTGTATGTTTTCTTTACCAGCACACCTCTAATGGAACTTCAAGAATATGTATAATGTAATTTTGTGTACATATTATATTGTTGGTGTATTTTAGAATTTATATTTTCATTCTGAATTTTTCTTTTAAATAATTATTTTTTTCCCACAGTCAGTGATAAACAGCTTTTGTTTTGTTTATACAGGTACATTCATTAAAAAAAAAAAAAACATTTCCTTAAGAATCATGCAAGGAGAGAAAAATCAGAACAAAAGGGAAAAAACACAAGAGAAAAATAAAACAGAAGAAAAAGGGGGAAAAACATGAACATAGCATGTGTTGGTTTACATTCACTCTCCATAGTTCTTGCTCTCTGGATGTGGATGGCATTGTTTATTTATTTATTTTATTTATTTTTTTGTGCATTTTTATTGTAACTTTTTATTGACAGAACATATGCCTGGATAATTTTTCTTTTTACAAGATTATCCCTTGCACTCACTTCTGTTCCGACTTTTCCTTCCCTCCCTCCACCCCCACCCCAAGATGGCAAGCAGTCTTATACATGTTAAATATGTTATACTATATCCTAGATACAATATATGTGTGCAGAACCGAACAGTTCTCTTGTTGCACAGGAAGAGTAGTCCACATTCATTTTTCAGTGTTCCTTCTCTGGGTGTAGCTGATTCTGTCCATCATTGATCAATTGGAACTGAGTTAGATCTTCTCTTTGTCGAAGAAATCTACCTCCATCAGAATACATCCTCATACAGTATATAATGATCTCCTGGTTCTGCTCATTTCACTCAGCATCAGTTCATGTAAGTCTCTCCAGGCCTTTCTGTATTCATCCTGCTGGTCATTTCTTACAGAACAATAATATTCTGTAACATTCATATACCACAATTTACTCAGCCATTCTCCAATTGATGGGCATCCATTCACTTTCCAGTTTCTAGCCACTACAAACAGGGTGGGATGGCATTGTTTATTAAAAGTTTATTGGGATTGTCTTGGATCACCAAGTCTTTTTATAGTTGATCATCACACATTCTTCTTGTTACAGTGTACAATATATTCCTGGTTCTGCTTGTTTCTCTCAGCATCAGCTCATATAAATCTTTCCAGGACTTTCCAAAATTAGCTCTTTCATCATTTTCATATAAAAATAATAATCCATTACTTTCATATTCCATAATTTATTCAACCATTCTCCAATTGATGGGCATCTACTCATTTTCCAATTTTTTGCCACCATATTTTTGCACATGCAGGTTCCTTTTTCCTCCATTTATGATTTCCTTGGGATATATAACCAGTAATTGCACTGCTGGATCAAAGGGTATACACAGTTTTATAGCCCTTTGGGTGTAGTTCTAAATTGCTCTCCAGAATGGTTGAATCATTTCACAACTCCACCAACAATGCATTAGTGTCCCCATGTTCCCACATACCCTCCAACATTTATTATTATTTTTTGCTGTCATCTTAACCAACGTGAGGCAGGTAGTGGTACCTCAGAGTTGTTTTAATTTTCATTTCTCTAATCAAAGGTGTATTAAAATATTTTTGTGTATCAATTTAGATGGCTTTAATTTTTTCATCTGAAAAACATCTATAATATGCTTTGACCAATTAGAGAATGACTTATCCTTATAAATTTAGCACAGTTCTTTATATATTTTCTAAATGAGGCCTTTCTCAGAAATAGTGGCTGTAAATTTTCCCTCCAGGTTTGATATTCCTTCTAATATTGGCTACATTGGTTTTATTTGTGCAAAACCTATTTTTTTATTTAGGGTAATCACAATTTTCCGTTTTGCATTTCATAATGTTCTCTAATTCTTTGGCCATAAATTCTTCCTTCTCCAAAGATCTAATAGGTAAACTACACTTTGCTCTCCTAATTTGCTTAGAGAATCATCCTTCAGGCCTAAATCATGTACCTATTTTGGTTTTATTTTGATATGGATTAGAAGATGTAGATCTATTTGAGTTTCTAACATTATTTTCCAGTTTACTAGCAATTTTTTGTAGTGAGTTTTTATCCCAGAAGCTGGAGTTTGGGGGGTTTATAAAATAATAGGTTACTATAGTTATTGATTATTGTGTCACACGTATCTAACCTGTTCCACTGGTTCACCACACTGTTTCTTAGCCGGTACCACATGGTGTTGATGATTACTGCTTTATAATAGAATTTTAGGTCTGGTACTGTTAGGTCACCATCCTTTGTATTTTTTATTAATTCTCTTGATATTCTTGACCTTTTGTTCTTCCAGATGAATTTTGTAATTCTGTTTTCTAGCTCTATAAAATAATTTTTGGCAGTTTGATTGATATGGCACTGAATTGATTCTGAACTTAAAAAAAGGACCATGACATACTTGAATGAAAACTGGATTTTGAAGCAAGAAGACCTCAGTGATATTTGGACTTTAGCACAATACATGTGAACACCGGGAGGTAATTTAATGTCTCTATGCCTTGCTTTACTCTTGGGAAAAATGAGAATTATAATAATATTAAGCAAGCCAAAAAATACCTCTAAGTTTTTCTTCCCCATATAAAATTAAGATCATTATCATCATCATACATATCACTGGTCACAGGATCAAATGAGGGTTAAATGAGATAATGTATATAAGTATTTTGTGAAACTGAAGGCTCTATTTGAATGTTAATTATCAATAATATTTAAATTTATGTTTTCCTTTCAGTAATGCATAATTACAACCATGGATGCATTGTCATCTTGGGCGTTGTTGTCCATGTCTTTTGAGAGATTATTCATTGGGATTTCACCTTTTTGGAAATTTCTCTAGTTTTTTTGTCGCCTTGTAGACATGAATGAAGCAGATTGACTGCCCATCAATTATCTTTGATTATAATTAAATAGTTCATCCACCTATTCGAGTCATCTGTGTCATCAATGATGTCCATTGTACTGTGTTTCCTATGTAGTTCTTGAATTGTAGTACATTTCAATTCATACATCCCAATTCTCTCCACTATCATTTGTATTATCCTCAGTTCTTTGTTGACTTTAATATTTCATCAATCACCACCAAATTGTGTTGCTAGGAGAATGTTGATAATACAAACACAGATCTATTTCTTTTAGGAAGAAGCTTGTATCTTCCAGCATTAGAGGAAAACTACAAATAAGCCACATTTCTGAAAAAAAAAAAAAAACAATTAAAAGCTTTTCAATAGAATATTGAAAGTACACACTCCATGTGTGATACTGTGCTTGGTGTTGGGAATGCCAAGGCAGGAATAAACAGCTCTTGCCCACAAAAAAGTGTATATTTTATATTTACTTGGGTAGACATGCTTTGTATATAAAGAAATAAGTATAAACTATATACCAAATAATGATAAGGAATGCATATGGGAAGGAAGAGTTTTATAAATATCTTGGAGAATCAAAAATATTACTGTATGATATAGTAGTTCACTTACTCTTAAAGACAACATGGGATTTCTAGAGATAGAGATAAGAATGGAGAGGATTCTAAGCATGGATTGTGATGGGAGTGGGGGACATTCAGTCTATACAAAAGCAAAAGGCAGGAGATGGAATAGTGTATACAAAGAATAGTAAGTAGGCAACTTTGGCTCAAACATAAAATAGGAATCATAGACTAATATAACGAATTCTATTCCCAGAAAATAATTATTTGACTCACAAAATATTAGATAGTTCTAATTCTGAGAATCTTTACAGGACTTTTTATATGAGTTTTAATGTCCTTCATTACTTGCTAAATAGAGGAACTTAATCATTATGGGTGGTTTCTCATATATGGAACATTTAAGATTTTGTCCCTGATTTAAAAAATGGATAAATTTTTGTATAAGGAAAACAGTGGTCTTGGATCTTTTTTTCATTTATACAGTTCACAGTCCATGTCTGATACAGTGCTTGGGGAAATTGAAGAATTTCACCTCTTCTCTAGTACAAGATAAAAAGAATTTCTCTCATCAATTATTCTGTGGTCTGACTACCAATGTTTTTCAACAAATTATTGATAAAATGGTGTCTCCTAGGTTTTTTAGTCTCTGATGTGTCATTACAGTAATTGTATGCTAGAATACACTTAGGTGTAGTTGTGACTGAAGTACATCTGAATAGGTAGCAAGGAGGCTGACTGTAGAGTGAGTGCTTCCTCCTACATGATCTTGCTTTTCAAGCTAGAAATATAAATTAACCTCATTTCAATAATTTTAGGATGTATATATCTGTTGTTTAGACTACAGGGTTGCAACTCTGTGTATAATTTGGTAGGCCATCATGAGAGTTGCTGCTACCAAAAACCCTATTCATTACAACTAATCACATCATTGGTTCTCTTTGAAAATAGCTAGACTAGTCCTTAGAGGGAGAGAGATGTGACCCATTCCCACCTAGTTTTTGAAAGACTTGTTTTTTCTGGAAAAAAGAAATAAGATGTTTTTAAAATTTATATGTTTAATTATGTTAGGCTAATTTGATACTTTCTAGAAAATCCTAGTGAATAATTTTTTATAAAGTAAATAATAACCTACTTCTGGATCTTTCATATATTGAGTTTCACATGAATAGGATCACCAGAAATGTTTTGAGTTTTCTATGTGACAGATTTAGTTCAAATCTTCAGAAAAATGAAATATCAGGATTTAGGACCTGTGTAGACATTGCAGCAAACTGAAGTTGACAGCTTTAGAATTGAAATATAATCTTCATAATTTATTAAAATAAATGCAAAAAGAGAAAATGAATGAGTTATTTATTACACAAAGGAAATAAAGAGTAAAAATAGGAGCTGTTAGAATCTCCCTTGGGCAGTAATAAATCATAAGAAAATATTTTATTTGCTCTTTTCCCTTATTCTCTTATGGTTTCAATTTATTAATCCATGGAATAGTTTCCAGAAAGATATGTTAAGTGATCCAGCTTCTTGGGGATTTATAACCATCACTAACAAATCAAGAAAGGATCCCAAAGAGATATCTTCCACTTTTAAATTTTCTACTATGATTAAAGAAAATATTTGAATACTAAATAGCGTTTGACTTTTTTAGTACAAAGTTTTGATGACATTTTAAAAATTAGATAATTGAATTAAATCAGTTTAAGAAATCCCATCAGAAGTAGAAAGTCCACCATCAAAGCACACCTGAGATTGTCACATATTAAAAATTAAATGCCATGCCTACTCCAACAAACATTAATAGTAGCAACAAAAGTACAAAACAGAAGAGACCAAGGGAAGAATCTCAAGTGTATGTATTTGCTAGTTTTCTAAGACAAGTTTAATTAAAGAAAAATAATATATCTTGCCCTCAAGTATGAGAAGTTTAGCATGCAAATAAAAGAAAATAAACTAGTCATAAACAAAAGAGAAAGAAAATGGAGTATTAATCAAAAAGACAGAAAATAAGATTTTATCGCAATATTTCACATAATCCGATCTATATAGCCACACATGTACTTTGAAAATGACTATTATCTATCCCCTTCATGATACTCTCCTTGTCCTTTTTTTTTTAGCTTTTTATTTTCATAATATGTTTATAGTTTCCAACATTGATGCGTGCAAAATGGGTTCCAAATTTCTTTACCCTCCCTTTCAAACACCCCCAAAAGGAAGCAAACAACAACAAAAGAAGCTGAAAATACTATGTTGTGATCCACATAGAGTCCCCATAGTCCTCTTACTCGAAATAGATGTCTCTCTGCCTCACAAGTCTATTGGAAGTGGCTTGAATCACCTCATTGCAGAAAAGAGCCATGTCCATCAGAATTAATCATCATATAATCTTGTTGTTGTGCATAATGTTCTCTTGGTTCTACTCACTTCACTCAGCATCTGTTCATGTAAATCTCTCCAGGACTTTCTGAAATCATCCTGCTGGTCATTTCTTAAAAAATAATAATATTCTATAACATTCATATACTATGACTTATTTGGCCATTCTTCAACTAAATGGCATCCACTCGATTTGTTTTTTTTTTTTTTCATTGCAGTAGAAAAAAGCTGCCAAAACATTTTTGCACATGTAGCTCTTGTTCCCTTTTCTGCTTCTCTTCTAATCTTATCTGTCTTTTGTTTGTATAAAAAATGTTGACTTGATATTATCAAAATTATCCACTTTGCATTTAACAATGAATTGCAATTCTTCTTTGGCCACA
Source organism: Sarcophilus harrisii (assembly GCF_902635505.1). Classification (NCBI taxonomy): domain Eukaryota; kingdom Metazoa; phylum Chordata; class Mammalia; order Dasyuromorphia; family Dasyuridae; genus Sarcophilus; species Sarcophilus harrisii. The sequence continues at coordinate 599,520,682 of NC_045427.1, forward strand.
AATTATTCTCTTCTTCACAGATTTGAAAGGTAGACTGTCTTTTGATTCTTCTAATTTGATAATAGTACCACTTTTCATGTCTAAATAATGAACCTATTTTGATCTTACCTTGGAATAGGGTTTTAGGTGTGGATCAATGTCTAGTTTCTGCCATACGAAATTCAAATTTTCCCAGAAATTTTTGTCAAATAGTCAGTTCTTATCCTAGAAGCTGGGGTCTTTCTGTTTATCAAACACTAAATTACTCTAGTCATTGACTATTGTGTCTTGTGAACCTAACATATTATATTGGTTAACCACTCTGTTTCTTAGCCAGTACCAAATGGTTTTCATGACTGCTGCTTTATAATATAATTTTAGGTCTGGTAGAGCTATGTCATTTTCATTTGATTTTTTTTTCATTCATCCCCTTGAAATTCTTAAACTTTTTTTCTTTTGTTCTTCTAGATGAACTTTATCATTTTTTCTAGCTCTGTAAAGTAATTTGTTGTCAGTTTGATTAGTATGGCACTGAAAAAATTAGTTTAATTTAAGTAGAACTGTCATTTTTATTATGTTAGCTTGACTTAGCTATGAGCATTTGATATTCTTCTAGTTGATTGGCTGATTTTATTTATGTGGAAAGTGTTCTATAATTGTGTTCTTTTCCCTTTGTTAGGATTCTTACAAGATGCTAAGTCACTGGAATTGATAGAGACAATAATTATCTAATTTAGCATGATACTTCACAGTTCTCTAGTTCACTAATGTACTTAGTACTTATTGGAGTTCCACAAGATTCACACCTTTAAGAGAGCATATATAAGGAGGAGACCACTAAAGGAAAAGCACACTAAGACACAAGCCCACTCTCGGAGGCAGAGTCAGATTCATTCCATATTCCACCTTTGTGCTTGTGCTTGGAGGGAGCTAGAGACTGAAGCTATCAGAGGCAAAGGACTAGTGGCAGGAACCAAGGAGAGAGATAGGCCTCTAAGAAAGCTAACCGGGCCCAAGGAAGGTGGCAAGACTTAAAAGGAAACAATAAAAGATTTGGACTTAAACTCCTGGCTGCATTGAGAGTGATTACTTTGAACTGAAACAAAGGCTGCCTCCAGAAGACCCCCAAGAAACCTGCTCCCAGAGAACATTATATTTTTAGAGAAGAACATTACATCCCTTCATATATTCTGCTGGGTCAAAGGGTATGCACAGTTTTATAGACCTGTGGGCATAGTTCAAATTGTTCTTGAGAATGATTGGATTATTTCACAATTCCACCAACAATGCTTGAATGTCCCAGTTTTCCCACATCTCTTCCAACATTTATCATCCTCTTTTCCCATCATCTTTGCCAATCTGAGAGGTATAATGTGGTACCTCAAAATTGTTTTATTTTGCATTTCCCTTATCAAGAGAGAATTAGTGGATTTTTTCATGTATCTATTGATGACTTTAATTCCATCATCTGACATTTGTCCATTTATCAATTAGGGAATTACTTGTATTATTCTCTTGTGTTTTTAAAAGTAATGAACATTGGATTTTGTCAAATAATTTTTCTATATCTATTAAGACAATTATATGATTTTTGGTTAGTTTTTTTAATTGATATGATCAATTGTCCTAATAATTTTACTAATACTGAACCAATTCTGCATTTCTAGTATAAATCCTACATGGTCATGGTGTATTATCCTGATGATATCTTACTGTAATTTCTTGGCTAATATTTTATTTAAGATTTTTGCAACAATAGTCATGAGGGGAAATTATTCTATTATTTTCTTTTTCTGTTTTTACTGTATCTGGTTTAGGTATCAGCACTATATCTATATCATGAGAGGAACTTAGTAGGACTCCTTTTTCCTAATAGTTGGCATAGTATTGGAATTCTTTGTTCTTTAAATGTTTGGTAGAATTCACATGTAAATCCATTGGCTCTGAAGATTTTTTTTCTTAGGTACCTGATTAACAGCTTTTTCAGTTTCTTTTTCTAAACTATTTAAGCAATTTATTTTCTCCTCTGTTAATCTGGACATTCTATATTTTCACTTGATAATCAGATTTATTGATATACAGTTAGACAAAATAGCTCCTAATTATTGCTTCAATTTCCTCTTCATTGATGGAAAGTTCTCCCTTTTCCTTTTTCATACTAGCAATTTGATATTTTTTCTGTCCTTTTTCTAATAAAATTAACTAAAGTTTTATTTATTTTCTTGTTTTTTTCATAAAACCAACTCAATTGTGTTTATTAGATCACTATTTTATTACTTTCAATTTTATTAATCTCCCCTTTTATTTTCAAGATTTCAAAATTGGGTATTTAAATGGAGGTTTTTAAGTTTTTCTTTTCCTAGCTTTTTCATTTGCCTGTCTAATTCATTGATATTTCCTTTTTCTATTTTATGCAAGTAAGCATATAGAGATATAAGATTTCCCCTAAGAACTGGCTTGATTACATAACATAAATTTTGGTATGTTGTTTTATTATCATCATTCTTTTGGGAAAAAATATCAGTTGTGTTTCTGATTTGTTGAATTATCTTTTTGAATAAATTATTTCGTTTCCAACTAATTTTGGTCTACTTTTCCCTGTCCTTTATTATATGTAATTTTTATTGCTTCATGATCTCAGAAAGATGCATTTATTATTTCTGCCTTTTGTTATTTGATTTTGAGGTTTTTATGTCCTAATATATGCTTAATTTTTGCATAGAATCCATGTACCAATGAGAAAAAAATTCATTGCTTTCTGTCTCCATTCAATTTTCTCCAAAGGTCTATCATATCTAACTTTTTAAAAACTTTATTTCCCTCCTTAATGTCTTTCTTATTTATTTTGTAGTTTGATTTATCTAGTTCTGATAGAGCAAGCTGGAGATTTCCCACTAGTATTGTTTTGCTTTCTCTTTCTTTTTATAGCTCTCTTAATTTCTCCTTTAAGAATCTGGATGCTATATTACTTGGTGCATACATATTTAGTATTGAAAGAAATTCATTATCTATGCTATTATTTAACAAAAGGTAGTTTCCATCCTTATCTTTTTAAATTAGATCTATTTTTGCTTCTGCTTGATCTGAGATCAGGATCTCTACCCCTGCTTTTTTTTTACTTCAGCTGAAGCACAATAGATTCTGCTCCAGACTTTTACCTTTATCACTCTGCTTTAAATGTGATTCTTGTAAACAACATATTGTACAACTTGGATTTTAATCCAGAATGCTGTCTGCTTCCATTTTAGGGATAATTCATCCCATTCTCATTCATAGTTAAAATGACTAACTCTGTATTTCTCACCATCTTATTTTTCCCCAAGTTGTGCTTTTCCCTTTCCTCCTTTATCTCCTGCCCAATGTTTTTTCTACTCATCATGACCTCTCTCAATCAACCCTGGCCTTTTATAGCCCCTTCTCTTATTCTTATCTTTTCCCCCTTCTACTTATGTTCCCTCCTCTATTGGCTTTCCTCTTTCCTTATCCCTTTTCCTTCCTACTTCCCTAGAGGGTGACACAAGTATCTCTATCAAACTAAGTATGTCTGATATTGTCTTTTTGTTTCAAATCTGATAAGATTAAGGTTCATACAATGCAAATCTCCTTCCCTTCTTTCCTTCAACTGAAATATATCTTTTTTTGCCTCTTCATGTGATGTAATTTACCTCATTTTTACCTCTCCTTTTCTTTTCTTTAAGTACTATACCTTTTCCACCTCTTGTTTCATTTTTATGTCATCACAATAAAGTCAAATTATAGCTACACCCACTAAATATACACATAATAAAGATACATTTCTCAAAAGTTAAACAAATCATCTTCCCATTTATGGATATAAACTTTTTAACATTTGAAAATAATTTTTCTTTGCTGTTTTCCTCCTTTTGTGCTTTTCTTAAGTTCTGTATTTGAAGATCAAGTTGTTTGTTCATCTCTGCCCTTTTCACGAAAAAATAAATATTATTCTCTTACTTCATTGAACATACATCTTTTTCCTTGAAAGATAATACTTCATTTTGCTGCATAGTTGATTCTTGGATGTAGTGCAAGGCCCTTTGCCCCTCCATAATATCATGTTTCCAAGCCCTTTGATCCTTTAGAGTGGAATCTGCTACATTCTGGTTAATTCTGATTGTGGCTCCTCAATATTTGAATTGTTTCTTTGTTGCTGCTTATAGTATTTTCTTTTTGTTCATCTGTTAAAATTTAGCTATGATACTCCTTTGGAATTTCTTATACCCTCCTCCATACACAATCACACACACACACACACACACACACACACACACACACACAAACACTCCTTTCAGAAGGTAATTGGTAGATTTTTTCCAATAATTATTTTATCTTCCATTTCTAGGACATCAATCTGCTGTGCTGATTTCTTGAAAGATGCTATCTAGGTTCTTTTTTTTAAATTGTAGTTTTGAAGTAGTCCAATAATTCTTAAATTGTCTTTCTTGGATCTATTTTACAGGTCAGTTGTTTTTCCGTTGATGTATCTTACATTCTCTTCTTTTTTTTCCCTTTATTTTTTCTTTTGTTTAACTGATTCTTGATGTCTCATTGAGTCATTCATTTCCATTTGTTCAATTCAAAATTTTAGTGAATCATTTTCTTCAGTAAGCTTTTTTTTTTTACTTCCTTTTTCATTTGGCCAGTTGAACTTTTAAATGAGTTGTTTTGTTCATTGAATTTTTTTATATCACCAATTCTATTTTTTGGGAGTTGTTCTCTTTTTCTATTTCACCAATTCCATTTTTCAGCAACCTTTTTTTTCCATTTTGCCAAATCTATTTTTAAAGGAGTTTTCTTCAGATAATTGATGTGGTTACTTTTCCAAACTGTCCTACAAAGCTCTCATTTCTTTTTCCCAGTTTTCTTCTAACTCTCTTTTAAGATATTCTTTTGAGTTCTTCCAAAAAAGCCTTCTAAATTGTATTTAGTGTCCTCAGATGTGTTCTTCCCTCTCTCCATAATGGCTAACTATGGTTTTGCTTTTTGGCTCACTTTTAAAGATTGATTCCTGCTCTTAGAGAAAATGGTAGGTTAGTCCAAGCTTCCTCTACAGGTGATAATGGCTTCCCTGGGGTTTGTGCTATTAGTTCCTTCCTTGGTTGGATGGGTGTGCCATGTCCTGAGTTATGCTGGGGTTAAGGGGCTCGCTATTAGCCTCCTGTGGTTGTGTTGGATGTCTCACAGCTAGCCTGCTGATCCACTGGCTTCTGCACCAGGACAGAGTAGCCAGCATTGTTGTATTTTGGCTAAGAGCCTCCCAGGAGATTTTCCCAGTGTACAGAGACTTCTCTGTCTGGGTCCCTGCTCTCTACCTGTTCTGGGGTGCAAATCCCCTCCTTCTTACTGCCCACCTGATTGAGACAGACCTTCCCTGAAGTTATTCCAAAGTATCTTCTGCTGAAAAGTTGTGACTTTCCAAATGTTTGTGGATTCTGTCACTCCAAAACCCATTCAGAGACTCAATCTGGTATTGATCTGAGGGAAGTCAAAAATAATCTCAGTTGTCTGCTCTCTGCCATCTTGTTTCCATCCCTCTCCATGTTCTTCTCACAATCCCATTTATTATTATTAAGAAATCTACAAATGTGCATTTGTATACCAGTAGCTATAAAGGATGTAAAGTTGTTGCTTACTGGATGACCAGAATTGAGCCTTTATTTTGAATATTCACATTCTGTACAACATTCCTAAATGATGGATCTTTATTTTTCCCCTACAAGGTATGAAGGATTCTTTACATCAAAAATATTATATACTGCTGTGTCTCTATCCTTTGCAGCACCCACATCCTGCAATGGAGCTCTGAGCCTGGAGCTAGGAAGACCTGAGTCCAAACCTGACCTTAGAAACTTCCTATATTTGTGACCCAGGGCAGGTCACAACTACAATCTTAGTTTCCTCAACTGTAAAATAGGCATAAAAGCATCCACCTTGCCGGATTATTTTGAGATTCAAATGAGTCTATTTAAAAAATATTTTTTAAAAATTATATTAAAAATCAATTTTAACATTTTTAAATTAAATTTCAAATACTGTTTATACCTCCTTCTTCACTCTACCAAAGAAGTAAGACTATATGTTATACTCTCCTCCATACATTAAAACACACATATGTAATAACTATGTAATCGTGCAAAATATATTTTCACATTAACCATGTTACAAAAGAAAACATAAACCAAAACAAAATGAAACAAGAAAAATAAAGTTTTAAAAAGTATACTTTGAGCAACATTCAGACAGTCAGTTTTTTTTTTTCTCTGAAGGTGGATAGCATTTTCATCACAAGTCTTGTGAAATTGTATTGGAGTATTGTATTGCTGAGAATCATGAAATCATTCACAGTTGAATGTCAATGCTGTTCTGGTTCTGCTCACTTTACTTTGTTAAGTTCATATAAGATTTTTCCAGTTTTTCTGAAAGCATCTTGAGCAAAATGAGATAGTATTTGTAAGTCACTTAACATAGTGTCTGTAACATCCTAGACACTACACAAATGCTTATTATCATCTTATCTTATCTCTTCCATCTCAGAAATATTTGACATTTACTTCTAAATTACGGACTTTAAAAACTTGTCTTGAGGAAGAGTCTATAATTGTCATTTCCTCAGTTTATTTTGTTTGAACCCAAAGAAAAGCACCAGGGGCACTGAACATAAATTCCAAAGAAGACAATTTAGTCATGACATCAAAAAAAATCAAACAAGATAACAGTAAAAAATAAGATACCTTGCTAATAACTAGGTAACTAGAGCTGCTTAAAAATGGAATCAGATGCAGAGAACAGTTTATGAGCTCTCCTTCCATCCCTTTTAAGCCTCATGTTAACTAAAATTTTGGTATCTGTTATCTATGCATTTATTTATTAATAAAAATGTGCAATATCATGGAATGAGCACAAGCAAAATCTGACAGCCATCCACTAGAGCCTTCCCTCCAGATTGACACTGACCTATTAAATAGGATTCTTTGAGACCAGTCATTTAGTCAGTTCTGAAATCAACAAAGAGCTCTTTCTTCTAACTCATATCTCCTTCTCTGCTTCTTTTTCCCTCTATGGCCTTTCACAACTGCTTTTCCTTTAATTAAATTGCTACCACCCAGAATGTTAATGGTTTTACACACAAAAAACACCAAGTTCCCAATATTGCTTTCACACCTTTCCTTTTTGTAAAATGTGGCCAAACATTGCTTAGCAGCACTATACAATTAACTCAACAAATAGCTGGTTCTGTTGCTCCCCTCACCGAGGTCCATGAGATGCTATTGAAGTGTCAAAGCATATGCCTTCTTGGACTCTATTGCTATAATACCAAGGAGGCAGGAAAAGCAGGTCACCTTGGTCCCTTCCCAGCTTGCTCCCAGCTTGCTTCTTTGCAAATTTCAAGCCATCTGCCAGGTTTTCCGGTCACGTAAATATCGACTCAATCATATTGGTTAATGTGCACATAAGCCATGCTAGCATCTCTATTTTAGATGTTGGCCATTGAACCAAGCAGATGGTGTGGGGTGCAGCTGGAGTGAGAGGCAGTAATGGCACAGTGGGAGGGTAGCAACTTCCAAAATAATCTGCCCAGTGCAGAAAGCCCTGTGTGTATATGTTTCTATGTGTGTGTGTGTAGAGCTAGAGAGATGAAAAGAGACACAGACAGAGAGAGAAGACAGAGAGAGAGAGAGAGAGAGAGAGAGAGAGAGAGAGAGAGAGAGAGAGATAAAGTCTCTTTGTCCAAATATGAGCTTAGAAAGATTAAATGATTTGCACAGGTTAGCTAATTAAGTGTAAGTGGCAGAATTTGAATACAGTTCTCTGAGTCTGAACTGATGTTGACCTACATTAGCTGAAGGAATTTTGTTCCTCACTTCACAACATCAATAAAATCATGAGTAATAACTCATTTTTTCTACTCGATCACTTTAGAGTTTACAAAGAGATTTTCTAGTAACACTTAAGTGAGTCAGACAAGACAGGTATTATTATCTCCATCACATTAACTTTTTTCAGAGAAAGCTCCTTAAAAATTCTCAGACCTAGAGATGCAGAAAGAAGCAGTGTCCTACAGGGAGAAATTTTGTAAGGAGGCCCATATTATGGTAAGGGAAAACAAGTTGAATTCCATTTCTACAGTCACAATTTCCTTTGAGATGCACTTCTAAGGATATATCACAATAATGCATACACAAACATAAACTCTGATACACACACACACACACACATACACATTGTACCTTTTTTATATTATCAAATCAACACAGTGTTGCCTTCTCAGTGTGGAATGAGTTCAATTTCCAGAAAAAAAAAAGGTGAGGATAAACAAGTCCATTATTCCTAAGCAAAAATTCACACTGAGATTTAGAATTATACAAACCCAGCCAACCTTCCTCTTAAAATGTGCCATGGATGAATTCACATAGGTAGTTCTAAAGTTGATCACCTATCTTTCAGTTTCTAATTATGAAAAAGAGGCATCATGAAGGAGTGAAGAGAGACTATAGAATTTAGATTTATTTTGTGCATTTTATTTCAACATTTCATATGATTTTACACTGAAAGGCTTAGAAGTACAAGCTGAAACATATTCTTTTCTGTCTGAGAGTATTAGTTCAATGTTTCCTATAAGTAAGTGGTGAAAATCAACTTCATTTTCAAGGAAAATACATTTATTGTCTATATTCTTTGCCTAAAATTTTTCATTTTTTCAAAACGCAATTTCCAGTTTTAGATGTGATGCCAGTAATTAAATATAAGATGTTTTCATTAACTTAGTATATATTATGGGATCATAGAAATAGAATTGGAAAGTTGTTACAATCCAATTCCCTCATTTTACAAATGAAGAAACTGAGACATTGATGTTAAATGATGTACACATCAGAGAAACTCAAATTAAAATCACCTTGAGTGATTTTATTATTATATTGACTGAAATGATTGAAGGAAAAAACAACAAATATTGGAAGGGTTGTGGAAAAATTGTAATACTAATTCATTATTTGTGGAATTGTGAACTGATCCAACCATTTTGAAGAATAATTTGGAATTATGCCCAAAGAATTCCTAAATAGTTTATGCCCTTAGACCCAGCAATGCTATTAATCCAAAAATTATTAGGGGAAAAGGAAAATAATTTACCAGTTCTAAAATACTTACAGCAGCTCCTGTTGTGGTGGCAAAGAACTGAAAATTGTGGAGATGCCCATCAGTTAGGGAATTGCTGAACAAATTGTAGTTTGTGATTGTGATGGAATACTAGTGTACTATAATAAATAATGAGGTTTATGATCTTAAAAAACTATGGATAGACTTACATGAAATAAGAGCAAAATGATCATATTGAAGAGACCATTGCATACAATAATAACATTGTTTTAAGAACTTTGAGCAAATAAGTTATTTTTACTATTATAAATATTATACTACAAAGTATATACTATAAATTAACTACAAAAGATATATGAAGGAAGATGCTCTCTATATCCACAGGGGAAAAAAAACCTAATAAATAGAAGTTTGTATAGAATAATTTTAAATATGTACATGTACACAAATATACACATATACACAACATATGTAATATACATGTACACATATGTGTTTATATGTATAGACACATATATTATATATTAAATATATAATAATACATATTATTATATTTAAGAGGAATAATTGAAAATTCTGAACAATCAATCTGTAGTTTCATAGGCAGTCATCATTTTAGTCCACTGTTATAGAAATGCTTGTTTTATTCCATGAATTAAAAATTATGAGGGAATTAGATGGCATATGTATTACTTCCATCTCAGAACTCTTTACACTCTGACATGTTTCTTAGTACTTTACCAGATGACTTCAGAGATATATATGTTCAAGAACAGAAGATGTTGGAACTTTTAATGCTCTCTTCCCAAATATCCTTTTTGTGAGTCTGTGAAAAGTCATCAGCCTGAAAGCTTTCACTGAGGACTGTTTAGGAAAAAAGAGAAGATCACTATAGCTACCAAAGGGGACACTAACCTACCTGCTGTATCTGTGATTATTTTAACCAATCAGATGGAGAATAGATGGATTATCAAGTGTTGTAATTCCATCTATTTCTCTTAAGGAATGGAAAACATCAATAGGAACTAGCCTCTGGTACAACATAGTAGACATGGATAACTCCATTGCCAAGGACTGTGCTGGGGAAGATTTATTTTGTGGATATTTTGAGAAATCGGGATTCTCATTGACCCACACCTAATAGTGTATACCACCATAAGATCAAAATGGGTTAATGATTTAGACATAAAAAGGATATTATAAGCAAATTAAAAGAACAAATGATAGTTTATTTCTTAGATCTGTGGAGAAGGAAGGGATTTGTGGTCAAAGAAGAATTGGAATTCTTTATTGATCATGAAATAGATAATTTTGATTATATTAAGTTAAAAAAATTTTGTACAAACTAAACAAGATTAAAAGGGAAGCAATAAACTGGGAAAACATTTTTATATTCAAAGGTTCTGATAAAGCCCTCATTTCTAAAATATATAGATAATTTACTCAATTTGCTCTTGACAAAGTATAAGGTAGATTCTTTCTATGGAATTTTAGTTTCAGTATCCATTAGTCTAGTATTTAAAGTTACCCACAGTTTGGTTCCCATCTATCTTTCCAATTGTATTTAACATGACTTCCTTTCTGCAATCAGTAATAAAATAAAAATGAACTATATACTATCCCCTGATTTCAGTTTATGCCTTGTTTGTTCTTGAATATGCACAGATAAAACATGCACAGTCTTCACAAGTAACATGTTAAAATCTTTCTTTTCTTTTGAAATGAAATTCAGGTAGCCTTTCCACCCAGGATGCCCTTTCTGATATACCATCATCACCACCATCACCATTCTTCTATACAAGATGAATCTGATCTTTCCTTCTCTATAATATACTCTCTTTTTGTTTTAATCTCTCAGTTCTTATTACAGGTGGCCAAGCATTATTTATTACTTATGTTTTATATCTTGCCATTAATTTGTGAGCTCCTGGAATACACAAAATATCTCATGATTTTCCTTGTGTTCCAATAACATGGCATTGTACTTTGACCATAGAATTAGATGGAGAGTGGTCCTGAGATTTCACTGGTATAGGGAAATCCCTGGTGAGGAAACTCCTCACTGATGCACATTATCTGTAACTTATTCTCAGGCAGCTGCCTATGAACTGAGAAATCAAATGACTTGTTATATAGATAAGTATGTGCCTAAGGAGAGATTTGAACCCAGGATTTTCTGGCTTCAAGGTCAGCTCTATTTAGTATACAATGCTGCCTTGAACATAATGTACATTTAATAAATAACCATGGATTTAGATGGAGTTGGAGCCAAATAACCCTTAGCCCCAGGGATGCTTTATAGAGAGACTGGGTCCTGGTCATTATTGCTATGATTGTTTAGTGTATTCTGTTACTATTTCCTTTGGAGTGTTTGCTAAATTGTTTTCTAAAAAAATGAATGCATTTACTATGTTCCACAGGGAAATGTGTGCACATTCTCTGATCCTAATTATATTGTGTATGTGTGTGTATGTGTGTGCGCACTCAGCCATATAGGAGGTGGGGAATGGTCTCAGCTTAGAATTGCTTAGCAAAACATCTATTTTCTGTGCCAGAATAAAATCAGGCAGTGTTTTTGCATTGAGAATAATTTTGTTATGATATTTCAAGAGAAGAGAGAGAGAGAGAGAGAGAGAGAGAGAGAGAGAGAGAGAGAATTCCTTTTAAATGTATGTAGTCAATTTATATAATGTGAACATCTTTGAACAAAATATTGTTACATGGGGGGGGCTTATCTGAAATTGCTCATTTGAGCATTTATCTTTAATAGGCAAAATTACTATGTTAAGTTAATATTCCCTTGCAAACACTAAAGCAAACGGTAAGTCATATTACTCTAGCACAAGATAAGTGTGGGGGTGAATTAAGGATCTAGTTTCTCTGTCATTATAAGAGTAGTTCATTGAAATAAATTTAAACACATGCAAAATACTCAGCATTCTTTGGGGAATACTATTAAACCTTGAATATTCTAATGTCTCAAAAAACTCACATGGGATAATTTTTACTGTCCTTCGTATTGAAGATTTTAGCTAGTATTTTATACCTGTCCAGAGATTCCAAATCAGGGTGTTGGGATCTTTGAATAAGGTCCCAACATAAATTTGATCACTCAGTATTTTTTTAATCCCTGGAAAAAGGAACATAGTACAACCTTCAAACTACCAGTTAAATGGCATTGATTAGGATCACTATTGCTTTTTGATTATCCAAATAAGTCTTTAATCTTAAAAAGAGATGTTGATCTGGATGACCTACAAACAAATTTGTATGTACTAGGAAAATGACAGTTTCTGATGCCTATGGATTCATTTGGTAGGGAATCAATGAAAATATTGTCTATTAGCTTATTTATAAGTTGTATCTTGGGAGCTTAAAAAGTTAACTGTCAATGATAAATTTTGAGAATAAATATATGGATCTTAGTTCCATATATGTATAGATAACAATATTGATATAAACCCCATAGAATGCCAAATTTTGTGATACTAATAGATGAGTTAGCCATTCTGTGTAATTAGTGACATTATGTATAGAGTACTAGGAAGAAGAATTTTGAATAGATTTCTTTTATCCAACAGAATTCTTGATTCAGGGACAATGTTAGTTCCCACAGAGATAACAAAAGAAAACACTAATTTAGAGATAATGAGGCTTCTGACTTAGGAAAGTGGGACAGATGCAATCTGGGCTTCTTCCAGAAAACATAATATCAATGCAAGTCAACATAGCACATGCATATTAAACATTAATTGCTATCAATGGACTAAGTTGCCTGATGCTGGTGAGTATTATCATTAACCAAAAGCAAATGATATGATCAGGAAAAAACCTCAGCTCACCCAAAATTAAACAACTATACTAAGAAATTGGAATTTATTAATCTAATGCTATGTTGAATAGTAGTAGATTGGGTATAAATTCAAAGCAACAAACATTTATTCAGAACCTACCATATGTATAGTAGATAGAATGTGGAGCTTAGAGTTAGGAAGATGTGCTTTAAAATTCTTCCTTTTACAGTGTCTATCTGACGGTATAGACTAGTTACTTAACTTTTGTGTTTCTCACTCATCTTCCTAGAACTGGTATATTATTGGCCTTAATTACATGGATGGAAGGAATTCCCATTCTGAACATGCTTACAAAAACTCAGTCTTTTATCATTTTAGAATAGTCCTGAGCATAATTCTGAGGATATTCAGACAACAACCTTGTGGGATCTCTTTCAGAAGTGATGTATGGATTCTTTCAAAGACTATGTCACCATCTATTTCTAGTATATCAGGACAGTTTTCTTAAAAATCTTTTGAAGAATGCTATCCAAACTCTTTTTTTTTCTTTTGGTTATGGCCTTCTGATAGTCCAATGATTTTTCAAAATATCTGGCTTGTATTTATGTAACTATTTTCCAAATTGGTTGTTTTTCTAATGAGGTATTTAATATTTTCTTCCATGTTTTCTTTATTTTTAGTCTGCTCGACTGATTGTTGATATCTCATAGATTTATTAGCTTCCCTTTGCCTGGTTCTAGTTTTTAATGTATAATTTTCTTTATCTAATTTTTTTTAAATCATCTTTTCCTTTTGATTAATTCTACTCTGAAAGATGGTTTCTCAGTGGATTTTTGTTTTGGATTTTGCCAATTTTATTTTTTAAGTAATTGATTTCTTTAGTCGAATTTTTTTGCATTTGATCACTTGTATTTTTTTAAGAAATTGTTTTCCTTTGTCATGCTCTCTCTTGCATACTCCTTGTTTCTTTCCCCAATTTTTCTACAACCTTCTCTCTGATTTTAAAAATCCTTTATGAGCTCTTCTAACAAGATTCTTTGGAATTAAAACCAATTCATATCCCTTTTTGAAGTTTCACATGTGGGTATTTTGTCCTCTTCTGAATTGGTGTTTTTAGTCTTCCCTATTACTATAGAAACTTTCTGTGGTTATGGTTCTTTTCATTTTCTTGTTCATTTTTTTCTTTTTCCCCTTATTTTGTGGGTTTTAAAGTTAAGCTCTGCTCCTGGGGTGCAACAGATGCTGTCCCAAGCTTCTTGTGCAACTTTCAACCTTGGCTTTAAGTGCAGAGGCCCTTGTGTTTTGTGTCTTGCTCACAGCACTGGGAGTAGCCTGCCCTAGTCCCACCTCTTGTTACCCGTTTCCTGGGCTGGTAATTTGTCTTCTGTGCTGGAACTGTGGGTTACCCCACTTTTCTGCTCTGCTACTGTTTCATTGAGCCAGGACAGAACGTCTAGTTTCTGATACACGGTAGGTGATTAAGCCCCTCCCACTTGCTTTCCTCAACACCATCTGAGCTGTGCTGTGCATCCCTTTATCCTTAGTTAAGTCCTTCTTGAAGTCCTTCCAACTTAATCTTGAGCTGGAAAACTTTCATTTCATGTCTTCGTAGCCTCTGCCATTCCAGATTCTGTTCAGACTTGTTTTCAAGGGAAAATGAAAGAGTTAAAGGAGCTTCCTGATTTTACTCTGCCAAGTTGGTCCTGCTCCATGAATTGCACAAACAACAACCAAACAGTCCTTGCTCTCAAGGAGTTTAAATTCTAAGTATAGCAAGAGATATAAATTAATGATATTTTTGGAGAGTGAGGTATTAATAACCGGGAAATTCAGTGAAGTCTTCATAAAGTATGTGATATCTTAGCTGAGCCTTGAGCTAAGTATGAATGTGAAATTAAGAGAAAATGCATTGCAATTATGAAAGACTAGTTGTACAAAAGTATGCAGGTGAAGGATGCAATGTATAATTTAAAGAACAAGTGTTTTTTGTTTGTTTTAGGCCTATTTATCTGGATCACAATGGCAGAAAAAAAGTCACTACTTTATCCTAAAGACATTGAAGAAATAATAAAGTTTCTTGAGGTATTTCTAATAATCTCAAATGTATTTCTTCAGAATATCAATTTGTCATTTATGTGCCAGATACAATGAAAAAAAATGGTTTCTGGTTCTTAGTCACTTTGCTTAAAGGGTTTCCTAGGAGGACTGAGAATGATTTGCTGAGGTTCATCCAGCCAGTGTCAGTTGCACATCTTCAAAAGCAGATCCTCCTAGTTGTTGTTTTATTCCATCAATTAAAAATAAAATAAAAATGCATAAACTAGATTCTCCTAAAAATGAAAAAGTTCCTTTATCCATCATATTGTATTGTCCATATATTAACATCATGAACTTCATATCATATAGCATATATAGATGCTATCTAAACTGCATGTAGAATATCTTTTTAAATTTTTCAGGAACTCCAAATATTTGTGAAAAAACAATTTTTAGCCACAATTGAACTATTTAACTTTTCCTTTTTCCTGTCCCAGTTGACTGACTAGAGGAAAGTGTGTTTATTTTGGGGGACATAAATGATTAAAGTTGCAGCAGATAGAAAGAAAGCAATCTTGGAGATATTTTGCTAGAATCGTGTCTCTGGGATTTGTTATGGAAAGACAATAGCATATATACATAATAACTCACGTTTTGCAAAATTAGGGATCCCAAGAGTTGAACAGTGGAACTTGGAGAAATAGAAGGATAAGAAGGAGATAGGAAGCAGAGAGGTATAATCATGCTATCTGTGTACTTCTCTAGTTTAAAAACAATGCACATAGAGTTAGCAAAGAAAAGCAGCCTGGATACTTGCATACCATGATACAATGGCTCCCAATTGGCTTCCCTCTCCTATAACACTTCATCTCCTGCATCTTTGCCTTTGCACTTATTATCCCCAATCCTTAGAATATACAACCACCTTTCTTCTGCCTTTAGAAACTCCTCTTTTTAAATTTCTAGTTGAAACCTTTCCTGATTAACCAAATTACAGGGCAATTCCCCTCTCTAAAATACAATCTTTCATTTTTTTACTTGCATATGCACATGCTGTTCTCCCCATATCTTCAATTAAACAGATTATGACTTCTGTTGTTTTACAAGATAGTTTATTGGGGTATCACAGGTGAGAGTTGGGTGAATCAGAGGGACACCATGGGAGGCTAACCATCCATGTCAAAGGCTTGGCAAGCCCTTGAACCAGAGGTTCAGGAGTTCTCCTGAGTGCTCTATACCAGGTATAATCTCTAGAATATATTCAGTGTTTAATAGATGCTTGTTGGTTGATTAATGGATGAGTAAGGACAGGAAGCCATTTTTCATAATGATTAATATAAACGATTCTAAAGATTTATATTCTTCCGTAGAACTTGAAATTCTTCATTAAAGAATATTCAGATGGAATATAATTTAATATTATTGTTCTATAAGATACTCTCAGAGGGAGGATTTCAGAGAAGCCTAGAGAGAATTATATGAATTGATGCTAAGTGAAGTGAGGAGAACTAGGAAATCATTGTACACAGTAAGATTATACGATGATCAATTCTGATGGACTTGGCTCTTCTCAACAATGAGATAATTCAGGCCCATTCCAATGATTTTATGATGAAGAGAACCATTTACAACCATAGATAGGAACTGAGTGTGGACGACAACGTATTATTTTCACTTTTTCCTTGTTATTTGCTTGCATTTTGTTTTTTCTCATTTTTTCCTTTTTTATCTGATATTTCTTGTGCAGCATGATAATTGTGGAAATGTATAGAAGAGTTGTACACGTTTAACATATTCTAAATTATTTGCCATCTAAGAGAGAAGATGGGGGGAAGTGAGGGAAAATTTTGGAACACAATATTATGCAAGAGTGAATGCTAAAAATTATCCATGCATATGTTTTGAAAATAAAAAGCCTTAATAAAAATGAATATTCACATGATGCACAGAGAATGAGTCCCTGAGCTTCACCCTCAAAGCTTCAGAGGAGGTATTAAAATATCAGCAGACATAAAATAGGGAACTTGGGAAAATGATACTTAGTTAATAGGAGATGTGCAGAATTCTCCATCTACTGAGCTAGTGATTCCTTCTGGGTGTTCTTTTCCAGTATATATTGTACTAAGTGATGTCTGAATGCCTTGGTAATTCTGAAAACTGATGATTCTGTGATTGACAGAGTTGAGGCATTTATTCTCTGTAGAAAGAAATATTTTCCCCTTAAGATTTGTGAAAGCAGACAGAGATATGTGGGCAGAAGAGAACAGCTTATGTCAAGAAGAGACAATCAGCATTCAGTCCATTCTTGAAGCACCTTCTCAAAAGAAAGAAACCAAAAGATTAGCTGTGAGTTCCTTTCCACTAATTGGATGCTGACAGTTTGAAAGGTTTTACTGCAAGAGGGAAAAATCCCATGGTGAATTCCCTTACTAGCTCAAATGGGAGTTTCTAGGAGGATGGACTGAGCTTTGAGTTTGCCACAAGTGGGAGGGGTTGGTTGGAAGACAGTTTATGGGTTTAGAATACTGAGTACAGTGATGTATCTTTAAAAAAAAAAAAAGACTAACATGGCTTAGGGGATGTATGCAATTATGCCTTTTATTGATCTTCTTTGGAATTCTGTAGGATTTGGACAAGGGGAAAAGTTGATGTAGGATGGGGCCTGAATTGTAAAGAGAATGGACAAATCCCCTCAAAGTCTTATATTAAAGCAATAAGTGTTACTACCCACAAGAAAAGGAAAGGCAAGGAGAGAGAGGGTTTCCCCTCTCTAAGAAAGAAAGAACTTAGCATTTTAATGAATCTTTTCTCCTTAATGTTATGACTGTTTGCAAGTGTGCAATATATTGAACTGTAAGTATTTCTTTCCTTAGGTTTCTAAAACGGGAGATTGAGCCAAGAAAGCAAGAAAATCTCTCAAATTGAACTTGGGCTCTTTATACATTGGGGAACCTCTAATATAGGAATTAAAATAGATTTAGAGAGTTGAAAGGAACCTCAGAAGTCCTCTAAGCTAACTTCTATTAGAAACATTAATCAACTGTACAACATTTTGAACAAATACTCACCCAACATGCACTTATAGATCTCTAAAGATGGGAAGCATTGCCATTAGCCAGGTAGCTTATTCCACTTTAGGATCGAATCTAAATGGATTTCAGTTGTACTTTAATGCATCTAAATAGCTAGGCAATTCTTCCCTACCCTGAGCCTCCCTAAAATCTGCCTGCCTTTAGTTTCACCCATCGGGCATTTGTTTGTTTGGTTGTTGTCCTTTATTTTTGAAGAGGACCAAAAGGATATGACTAAGTTCTAATGTATCTGACTGTGGCTGATCAGACCAATATGAGTTCAGAATGCTCTACTATAGGTCAGGAACAAATAATCCCTATGAACATTTGGGGTGAATTCTCTTATTTTGTGCATTTCATGTTTTTTTTTTTTTCTTTCTTGAGATAATTCTCCTGATCAGATGATGATGTCACCATGCTGACAGGCCTGTTCATCGTTTCCCATATCATATAATCATTTCTAAAGTTCTTAGCAAAGACATTGAGAGTGTCCCTGTATTGCTTTTTCTCACTACCTTGTGAATGCTTGCCATGTATGAGTTCTTCATTTAGATGGCACAGGGATAGAGTGTTGGACAGAGAGTCAAGAATACTCCTCTTTGTGACTTCAAATCTAAGTTCAAACACAGCCTGTGTAACGCTGGGCAAATTACTTCATCTTGTTTGTCTCAGTTTCCTCATTTATAATATGAGCTGATGAAGAAAATAGCAAACCAGCCCAGTATCTTTGCCAGAAAAACACCAACTGGAACAACAGAGTCAAATATGAATGAAAAACAGCTGAACACATAATCAGCTTTGGCCTGTTGCTCCTTATTGTAAGTCCTCTAGGGTCATGACAGAAAAGTAAAAATCCCAATTCATATGAGAATACCCTATATAGTTTATATAATTTATCCTCTTTGGGTAAGAAACAAGATCCCAAGAGCACAAATCATACTTTATCCAGAAAATCAAGCTTTCAGCTGATTTTCAATTGAAAATCTAGTTTTCTAGCCTTCAATTTCAGATTTATTACTTGTGAAACTAGTCACTTTGCATTTTCCCCTCAATTTTCTCTACGATAAAATAAGGAATCTCTACCTCACATGGCTATTGTGAGGATGAAATGAGATATTTGTAAGTGCTTTCTTAGCACAGTGCATAGAATATGTGTGGCTTATAAATCTTATTCCTTCCCCTCTTCCCCACCACAAAAGGAACTATTACCAACTTAAAAGTTAATGTAGCTTAAGCATTGAAAAAAGTCAAATGAACTTTTTTCTGTATAATAGTAGATTCCAACTGTTGGCTCTAGCTTAAGGATTCTGATCATAACATTCTAACTCCTTTCATGCTGGTATTAAAAGGAAAACAAAATGATTCAATGAATTGAACCTGTTTCCCTGTCCAACAAAGCCTTGCTTACTGCTGATAGTGATTATATATGACCCTGAGCAATTGCAAGACATGCACCACTGCAAATGGTGGAATAAACAGCAGGAGATTTTAATACCTTTTAAAAAAATAACCCAATAAAAATGGAAACAAACCTATTAAAGTGGGAAGATGGCTGAAATCCCTGGAGACAGAATTGATGTTGCAGAAACACCAGGTGACAGAAAGCTTCTCTGTCAACAGTAAAATACTAAAAGAAGGATTGCCCAGCCCATTCCTCATTAGCAAACATTCTTTTTTTAAAAATCAAGAAAGAAAATAAATGCTAAGCTCTTCTTGATAAAAAGAAAATTACTAAATAAAAACCAGATAAAGAAAAAACAATTGCTTTACCTAACTCTATCTCCAGAAAGCTGCATCTCCCAAATACATTTGAAAACCAGAGGCATTCAATATCTTTGGTAAAGGCAAAGCTCAGCTCAGCTAATTGTTTGCCAAAAAAAATCAAGTTCATTTACTTTCTGATGTTGATCTTATTACCTTTGAACAAGTGCATATAAATACAAGATTTTTTTTCATTAAGTGGAGTTTCATTATGTTTAATAGAAAATACCTTCTGGCAGGAAGTAAAAATCGCAGCTTCTATATTTACATACAAAATGTCATTTATATAAATCAAATAGTGTACACAAATATTCGCAGATATTGCTTTCTCCCCCAAAGTTCATCATGGTATTTTGTATATTTCATATTCCATTCTATAAAGTAGAAATTAATTAGAGGAAGAAAGCTTTCTTAGTAATGGTACCATGCTCATGGTAGTTACTGAAGAAGGAGAAATCAGAAAAAGAGAGAAAGGAATAAAATTCACCTGATTCAGATTTGTGTAACCTAGCTCTTATATGCAAATTACCAGAATGGGGGAATCCTCAGATTTAGGAAAAAGGAACAGTTTAAAGTATTTTTTCCTCCTTGTTCCACATGGGAACATGAGAACTAAGAATACTCCCAAGAATACAATATATCATAATTTTAATTCCCTATAGCTGCCAGAGTAAAGGTCTGATTATTTTGGCTGAGTCAGAACCATGGCTTTTTGCCCCTGTGACAAGGCCCAAAAACCCTGGACAAGCAATGCTGAAGGCATTCTCATTTATAGGCGGGTATGAATATCATCTTTGGAAGGAAACATAGAGGATATCAGAATGCTACAAGGCTGCTTTTAAGAAATATATTGATATATCGATGTTAAGAAGAATTAGGTCATTGGTATCTTCAAGTTTAAACTAATTATTAATAAGAATTCATAAGCTCAGTTGTTTCATCATTAAAATGTAAACTCCTTGAGGACAGAGACTAGTTTTTTTTTCTTTTGAATTCCCAACACTTTTCACAATGTCTGGGATATGCCAGTTGATTTATTCTTCACACTTGACTTCGATGAAGACTAATTTTTGTGTGATGGGGAAGGGGAGGAATATAATAACCCTTAATGGGGCTTCCCAAGATAGAGAGATGACATTATCTGGCCCCTGAAGATAACTTCAGAAGTGAACAGCTGGCTTAAGAGTAGGTTTCTAATAGCTTCTCAAGGATTGAAAAACAATTAGAAAAGTCTACTCTTTCCTTAACTTCTTGTTTGTCTTACAAATGGTAATTAAGTCTCTGTTTCTCCCTTCCTCCCATCTTCTCTCTCTCTCTCAGAGAATCTCTCTCTCTATCTGTCTCTCCATCTTTCTTTGTCTCTGTATTTCTCTCTCTTCTTTCTTTTTCTTACTCTCCCTGCCTCACTCCTTCTCTTATTTAAGCTGCTTTCTTGATTTTGATTTCACTTTCCATCAAAAACTTCATTGTCCAAATGTTACCAGTTTTTGTAATTATGTACATGGAATTATTACATTTTTCTGAAAACTTTCCATAAGTTATAAATTCAATAAAATAGCATAACGGGGACTGCAAGGCTCTGCGAGCTATTATATTTATCATAGACTGAAATATAAATTAACTATTATAACAGATTATGGCTTATTAAAATCTCATCATCTAAAACAGGAATGGAGGAAGACAGAATCATGGACAGAGACCACATCTAAAATGACCATATCCTAGGAGTGAGACCTAAGAGGGTTGAGTTCTGGTCCTTTCTAGCAGAAATTAAAAAGTAGATATGAGTAATGACTGAGCCATTCTATCCTTTATAATGACCCGTGTGTTACATTTATTTTTAAGATTTAGGAAGGGATAGTGGGCTTGTACCTCCTCTCTGGACTTCAAAACTTCCACTTCATTACATATGCTGACTAAAACCCCTAGTTGGAAGCTGGATCCTATACCCTGGCCCCTTTAGGTCCAGGAGAATTGACATTTTCTCCATTTTCCCTCAAAGTATCCTATCTCTCTCCCTGCCTCTTGCTCTCATTTTACAGGTAACATGTATACAACTCCTACCATGTAGAAACATAGCACTTAATACTAGAAAATGCATTTAATGGTTTTGCCTTCATTTATTCTCAGCCCACGAGATGCCCTATGTTACTGACATGAATAGGAGCCATTTGCATCAGGTTCATGGAAGAAGTAGGCTTTTCTAAATTCCCAGGCAAGGAAACCTTATTGGTGGTCTGTATTATAATTCTATTTTGTAAAAGCATGGTATATTTCTCAAAAAAAAATTATTCTTACCTTTGATTACTCCTTCATTACCTATGACATTGTGAATATTATCCTTGTTCTTGTCACAATAATGTTAATAATAATAATTGATCTTTGTGATTTATTTTACATATGCTCTTTCTTATTTGATCCTAACAACATCTTCTTCTAAATAGGGATTACATAGTGAATCAGTTGTTCCATGAGGGAGCTATAATTACTTAAAGCATGATATCTGCCATTGTTCAAATGTATATTTTTTTCCAACTTCCAAATTCTTCTAATGTTTTTTCTACTGGTTCTTCCATACTTGATATGACCCATCCTCCAGTCAAATTTGGTACTATCTTGACTTTTCTGTCCTCTGGGAGTTCCTGTTTCTTTATCCAGAAACATAAGGCCTTTACTGATTTGGCAGACAGAAGTTATATGAACATCTGTCCAGTAACTGGTACAAGATTCATATAGCAAACTCTTCACTCTTCAGAAGTTTTTCACCCTTCTTTTCTTCTCATAAAATGATGAGGTGCAACAAAGAATTTAAAAGATTCCAGAAACTTTACTTTTCACCCAGATCACATATATCCTGAATGCAAACCTTGGTGCTTCAAACTTGATAAAGTTTACATCATCAGGTTTACCAGTTGCTTGGAGCTTATAGCTGGCACTGAGATAAGTTCTCTGGATAAATTTCTGATTGGCATTTTCTTCTTCTAGGAACTCCCCACAATCAAATTGAATTGAATTTTCTCCTTTCCTTTAAGGATAATGTCTGTACCCTGGCCAACATTTCTTTCTATATTTACATAAGCTAGTCAGGAATCATAAAAAACAATTTTTGCATTATCTGGACTCTTCTCAATTTTTTATATTAAGAGAAGATGTAAACTGCATATTATTCTTTAAATTTGCCAAATTGAGGGTATCATTAAGGGTTTTTATAATCTAATTTAAAGATTAATTTTACAAATTTAATTCAATTCAACTCAACACTATATCTTAATAATCTACAATGTGTCAGACACTATGTTAAGTCCTGAGGATATAGTGGGGAAAAAATATGTTCCCAAGGACTTCACAGTCTAATGGGGTAGACAAAACAAAAACGGCTATGTATGGATAAATGCATACATATTAAAATGCATACAAAAATCTTAAGAGGAAAGGCACTTGCACATTAGAACTAAAAAAACCCAAAAACCTGTTATCCATCTATTCCCCTTAATTCTCATTCAAAAGACTTCAAGAATTCTTTATTTGAGCAGCTACTCAGAATGGTCATCACTGAGTAAAGATCTTAAAACTTCAGATGGTGGATTCTTAGGTCAAAACAAAAGGAGCTAATCTTTTTGGCATGGATAACGTTACTTTGCAATTCAGCTCCATCCCATTTACAGTATGGATTCATAAATTTTCTGCCTTTTTTTCCAAAACAAATATCACTCCAGTCCTTGCTACTAGGCTCACATGTAATCAAGTTGTAGAAGAAACAAAAAAGTTCCAAGGTAACACTGAAATTCAGATAAGGCTATCTGTAAGACTAATTTATACTGACCCAACTTGCTTTTCTGACTGTAAAAGTTCCCTCCAACCTCCATTCAAGGGAATTTCTTTTTTTAGATAATCCTCTGATAGCTACGTGTGTCTGAAAATCTATGTTATCAATAAAAGCTGCAGTTTTTACTTCAACAGTCCTATACTTGATGTCAATCATTCTTTAAGTTTTGGAAGCAAAATTTCTAAATCATTCATAATAGTCATTTAGCAGGACTGATGGGGAAGGGAAACAAAAGTGATTTCTTCTTTTATATCCTACATCACAAAATCATAATAAATAGATTAGGAAGATGAGAAACATAGAGAATAAGTGACTTGTTCCTGTCTCGCTGGACCAGAGTAAAGAGACAAGCAAAATCCTCTACCTGCAAATTCAATGTTCTTTCATTCAATATTGTTAAGAGTAGGACCTTAGTTGTTGTCATGTTGCCAGTATTTAGTACAGTTCTTTGGGCATGATATGAGCTTAATAAATCCTTATCAAATTAAAAATGATAGAGGTCCACTTATTTATAGAGTATTTTATGGTTAGCATAAGGTTTTCTTTATAACAACTCTGTGAGGCAGCTAATGTGAGCATTATTATCCCTATTCTATGGATGAGAAAACTGAAGAATAAGAATCACTCAAGATTATGTAATTATAAATAAAACCTTTCCACCTTGTGCAATTCCTAGCTTAAGTTACATCTCAGTTTATATGCTGCCTCATACAAGAACATTACTTATTCTACCTGTTAAGTCTACTTTCTATATTACAATTATTTTATATTTTTCTATAATTAATTGTGGTATGGTATAGTGAAATGAACACAGTTTATAGTCCACACCTGGGTTCAAAACTAGATGCCCAGCTCAATCATTTAGTAGTTGTATGGCTATTATAACTTAATGGCTCTCACTATTATTTTTCTTTCAAATTTCAATATTTGCTGGGACTTGGGCTCTAGTAGTATGTAATCAGAGATGGTGAAATATTAAATATTATTTAATTGTAATCAATCAATATTTATTAAGAATCTACTATGTAACCAGGTGCTGTGCTATAAAATTATATTTGTACCATGTTGTCTTCTTAAGAAGAATAAACACCTTTTTCTGATGAAATTTGAGAGGGACCACATCCTTAAAGAGTCTTTAATATGTAAGACTTCTAAGAATTCAATGTAGTTTTCAGTTTGAGAATTCAAATTCAGTGAAGAGTCCACATTGTAGGAAGAACCTTGCCTTTAAGAGACAGTTTCTCAAAGGCATTAGGCAATGTCACATCAAAGAGAATTTACTCCAAACCTGAAATATGTGATCCCACAGAGAGAAGCGTGTACTTGGCAGACAAAAATGGGACAAAATGAGGCAGAATTCAAGAAGTTTCAATGTTTGGGACTTCTGACAACAAATAAGAAAGTCATATACTAATTGGAGAGAGAACCAGGCCTGGCAATTGAAAACAGAACCATGGATAATAGTGTCCCAAACAGCCCACACGGTAGAAATATTTGGTGGTGAGCTTCATGAGGATTCCTCAAAGAAAGGATGGAAATTAAGGTCCTCTTTTCCCAGAGGTGTGAATTTCTATAGCCATGTGCACTTCCCTACTTCTTTATTTCAAGTTTGTTTCCCAAATATCACAGATTCCATGAAAGAAGTGGTCAAGATTGAAGAGGAAAGATATTTTGTAGTTACTGTTCATGCAAGGTCATCTTAATAAATGACTAGTTTGAGCTAATTTTGTCTACTGTTTCACTATCAAACCAATTGTAATTTTAGAAATGGGTTTCTGCAAAAAGGTGGTCTTAGCTTTCTAGAGACCCAACTTGATATGAATCTAAGTATGAGTGAGTATATGAACATAAAATGGTGATTATAAGTTAAGCATGAATATAACTGTTAAGAATATGTGGTAAAAGTTGCCAGAGGTGGAATCTTACATAGTAGAATCACCAAGTAAATAAAGATGATGAAATTTTAATGTGTCAATGAAGGGTAATTATGTGTTAACGCCTTTTTTTTTTTAAATTATATCCTGGCAAGTGAATTCAGGTGGTTATGAATTAACTATCTCCCTTATATGTGAAATGAGTAATTATTTTTATATCACCTGCTTCTTAGAAAACATTTAGTAAAAGTTAGAATTCTATATAAATGTGAATTATAATAATTATAAACAGCTATTTAAGTTCAGTATCATGGATCATGGGTCCTTTTCTTACTTGGAGGTTTATTCAGAAGAGATACTTTTGAGTCAATGGAGAAATTTCAAGTAGCATTGTGCATGTGCTGTTTCTAGCTCTTTTTTCTTCAGATAACAAATCTGCCTAAACCAATCATTGCTTTTAGCATGAGAGGTAGACAAAATCACAGAATTAGCAATGCATGAAATGAGAATTCTTGGCCTTTTATAGAGCAGTGACTGACCACATTAAGGTATTCACTATATGCTAAAATTGTCACATTTGATATAAATAACCAGTTACTTTTGAAATAGAAAGGAACAAAGTAGATATATTATGTTTTGTTTGTGTTTTGAATCAGAATAGTGTTTTGATCACCAATACCCAACATCAAGAAAAATAAGAACACCTAATGTGTTATGTTTTTATCAGATTCTAATGAAGACCATCCAATCAGTTATTTGTGTTTATTAAGGTAAAGGAATCATTGTGATATGTGATAGTTCTGTCTTATAGAATTTAATTCTCTTCTTCAGTATTTATTTTTGTTTCCTTGTCTACATATTATCCTCCGAGAGAAAATATTAGAGAACAATGCACATTGGATGTAATAAAAACAGCAAATCCAGTGAAATGAATATGATCCAATTAGAATAGTTGACACTTGTTATAATAGCCTTCATGACTGAAAGGAACAATGAAAAAAGATACGCTTTATTTGTAATAAATGCAGCTGATATAAAAGGTTGGTGAATAGCATTATTGTTCACAAAAATGTATATTTATATAAAAATTTATGAATCTTGGGAGGGAGAATCTTATGGAGAAAATGTGCATTAGACTAAAATTAGAAAGGAGTAGAAGTGCTATATCTTTGTGGGACTATACTAAAGACTACTTAACTAGAGAAAAAAAAGTAGATAATTAGATTTTGGAGCTTGCTACATCCCACTGATGGGTAATTTGTCTTTTTTTTTAATTAAAGGTTTTTATTTTCAAATATATACATGGATAATTTCCAACATTCACTCTTACAAAATCTTGTGTTTTAGAATTTTTTCTTCCCTTCTCCCCACTTCCTCCCTTAAATGGCAAATAACCCAACATATGTTAAACATGTGAAATTCTTCTATACATATTTCCACAAATATAATGCTGCACCAGAAAAATCAAACCAAAAAGGAAAAAAAAATAAGAAAGAAAACAAAATACAAGCAAACAACAACAAAAAGAATGAAAATACTATGTTGTGATTTGGGTAATTTTTCAATTATGCAGATTGCAGTACATCCATGTCTGGACAACCTATCTTCTCAGACGGGCAGGGACAATCTACTTTCAGATTAATGTAAATAGTGTTGATGTCTTTGCCACCATCTATAATCCATTTTCCTATATGAAACATGTTTTAAATAGGTCCATAGTAGAATAATTTTAATCTTAAACCATCTCTATGTTATTTTTATTATTGTTTATAGCTTTGATATTCTTTATCTTTGCCTTATATCAGTGAGATGAATTTTCAAAGACAACTAATCCAGCAATGTTACTCCTGCATCTGTATCCCAAAGAAATCATAAAGGAGAGAAAAGGACCCACATGCACAAAAATGTTTGTAGCATTTCTTGCTATGTTCACTTTTTTTACTTTTTTTTTCCCCTCTCATGAAGTCTTCCCTTTTACTCTGGTTTTTCTCCATCAACATGATTCATAAAGAAGTGTATATTTAAATAATAATATACATATATAACCAAGAAGAAATAAAACAGTTTTAAAAATGAAACAAAAAAAAAAGAAAGAAATTGCTTTTTTTGGGTTAGGAGCCATTTTATCTCTCTTTAAATTTAATTAATAATAATAATGACATTTTCTCATATTCCTTGATGTTCACCATCCAAGACCTTCCAATTATATTATGAAAAAAAGCATTCCTGTATACAGATATAAGAATAATATGCAAGCTCCAAAACTATGTCTTACTCAATAGGTTGCATTGTTATTTTGACTATATTGATGATATACTGAAAAAGATCCTGCACATTTTATGAATTTAACCTTTTCATTATATCTTTTATTTTTATTTCATTCTCTTGTATATTAAGGTTTGTCTACTTAGCTAGTTATTCAAGGTATTCCTTCCTATTGCATTGCAATTTTTTATTAATATAATATGACTTATTTATGTCTTAAAATAGCTATTTTTTATTTACATTTGGGTCATAAAAATATGTGGAAATTGTTGTGGTACATGGTGTAAATCGTTTAAAATTTACCAAAATGTTGTCAAGGTTTTCTTTCTTTCCAAATAAGAAGATCTATCCAGTTACTTACTTTCCTAGTTCATCAAATATTACATTATCATTCTTAATTGTCCCATACATTGATTGCTTCATTCATCTAATATGGTATCTATTTTTTAACTATCATAAATATTATTGATGGTCAAAGCATTATAGTAAATTTTGATATCTGTCAGTTCTGAGCTCCCTTTATTCCTACATTTTTATAACTATGTCTTGACCTTTGATTATTCCAAAAAAATTTTGTTTTTTTATCTCATTTTACAATAAAATACTTATTAGCTTAATTAGTTTGCACTAAAACTGTAAATTATTTTCAATCCATACCATAATTTCATTGGTACAGCCCAAACATAAGTACACATTTACATAGTCATTTAAGTTTTCCTCTTTTTGAAGGAGTCAAGATCATTTTTCAGTTGTATGAGTGTAATTTGGCAAGTTAGTTCCTAGTTAATATATCCATTTTGCAAATAACATTAATACAATATTCTGTTTCTACATTCTATGCATAATATATAAAATATTAATGATTTTTATGGATTTATTATATGTCTTGCTACTTTACTAAAGAGAAAACTTGATAGAGTCATTCTCGATTAATTCAAGAAATATTTCTGATGTTGGATTATTGTGTTTTTTATTTCATATAATATTAATGAATATATTTGATTTTTTGTATATAGCTATCCATTTCATTAAAGTTTACAATTTTGTTGGTATAAAATTTAATAACATATTTTTTAAAATTCAGCTTACTTTTGTCATTTATTGTGAATTTATCCATTTTTTTATCTTGGTGATTTAGTTTAATTAGTTGATAAATGTATATTTCACTGGAGTTTTCAATAACTCTTATTTGGATTCAAAATATCAACAGAATTTTGCATGAAATTTTGTTTACCTCTTTTATAAGAATTTATTTTTATTCAAAAATTTTTGTTGTTACTTTTTGCATGCTTACTTCAAAAGCTGACTTACTATACCTGAAACACAATAAAATATAATAATAATAAAATATACAAATAATAAAATTTAGGCTGTCAAGGATTTTACAAAATATTTTTGATTTTATGCATTTGTTTATGAGTTATTTCTTTCCTAGTTTAAGGTCAAGTATTGTAAAAATGTCACAAAAATGTTTATACATATTTGATATTATCTATTCTTATTAAGTAATTATCAAAGGTTTTTCTTTTAATTTTATGCAATTTTTGTTAAAATACTTAACTTCATTCTGGTTTATTTTTATGTTTGCTTTATCTAGATCCAAATAGGGCCAAAGTAACCAACACTTTTTATTTTCATTTATTTACTTATTTATTTTTGGTATTTAATAGTATTTTATTTTTCCAAATACATGTAAACACAGTTTTTAATATTCATTTTTGTATTCTACAACATTTTCCCTCCCTCCATTACCTCTTCTGTCCCCATGGGAAAGCAATCTGATAAAAATTATATATGTGCAAATTTTTCAAACATGTTTCCATTTTTGTCATGTTGTACAAGAAAAATCAGGCCAAAAGGGGGAAAAAAACTATAATAAAGAAAACACACTCAAAAATCCAAAAAAGTAAAATACTATGCGTTAAGTACAATCAGTCTCCATATTTATCTCTCTTGATGTGATCAACATTATCCATTCCCAAATCCATTGGAATTAACTTGAATCCCCTCATTGCTGAGAAGAGCCATGTGCATCATGGTTGATCATCACATAATATTGTTACTGTGTACAATGTTCTCCTGGTTCTGCTCACTTCACTCAGCATCAATTCAATTGGGTCATTACAGGTTTTTCTGAAACCACCCTGGTCATTATTTCTTAAAGAGCAATAATATTCCATTAGTTCATATACTATAACTATTTCAGCCATTCTCCAAATGATGGGCATCCACTCAACTTGCAGTTATTTACTGTCTTGATCCACTCGCTGTAGAGAACCATGGGACCAGCTATAAACTGAGTTGAACAAGGAGTGAAGAGGTAGGACTCCAGAGAGTGATGAAACAGGAGTCCATTTATTCAGGATTACATCAGTGTTTATATACCTAATGTTTACATGATCAATTACACATGCCCAAATGCTCAGTTAGATCACTACTACATCTGCATTCTATCAATAATCAATACATCATACACAGAACTATTCAGATAACAGATAACTGGATGTCTGGTAGATGTCTTCCAGACACATTTCTTTAGAAGTCACATAATCATGCATTCCTCCAAGGAACTTGGTACCAGGAATCAGCAAGTTCATACACATCCCCTGACTTTTCAGAACACCTGCCAGACCCACAGTAGAGTGAGGAACCGAGCCAGACAACAACAAAAGGGTCTTATATATTTCCAGAGATTCTTCTATTGTCTGTGACCCTCAACAACTTGCCACTACAAAAAGAGCTGATTCAAATATTTTTAAGTAGATCCAACAATTTTTATTTTCCCATCTTATTTTCTCTGTTGTTCCATTAATATTCTATTTAGGTACTTAGAAGCTATGTTATTTAGGATAGATGGGTTGATGGATGGTTGATAGGTAGATAGGTAGATAGATTAGAAAGATGTTATCTGTGGTACATTTAAACATGTCATTTCTCTGTTTTTTTCTTTCATGATTGCTTTGGCTACTTTTTATATTTGTGAATTATATTTCAACACTTCATTTTAACAATGAATAAATCAATATGTTTTAAATGAACTCTTTGGTGAGTTATTTTTTTTCAGGTACATTCTGCCATTCTTTTATTCTTTATGGGTGAATTTATCTTATTCTCATTTAGTGTTATGTTTTTTAAGTTTGTTTTTCTTCTCTATTACATTGTTTTATAAAGTCACTCTATAACTACTTTTGTGTCTAAGAAAAATAACATGGAAGCAAAAAGAAAAAAAAAACAAAACCAGTATTAGTTAAGTTTTGTCTTCCTCCCTGTCCCAGAGAAATTCTTTGTTTATTTCTAGATTTTTACCAGCTTTGTTCTCAGATGAATGGTAGAGTGGATATAAAGTTCAGAGCACTAATAATATAAGCATGAATCTCTTTAGGAAAACTCTTCTCTGCCCTGTTGCAAGTCAAAATCCTATGTTCCAAATATAAAGTAAATTTCTTTGTAGAATTAGTTCATAAGGCAAAGAAAGAAATCATTCAATTGCACTGAGCCCAGATTTGGTCATTTTTAGAATATTGAAATTAATGCTAACCATGTCAACAGGCTAGAAATCAAGATAGGGAAATACCTTGAAATCCTCACAAGATTAGTTGGGAGGATTGTCCCAGAGCTGTTCCTGCCTTCCCTCAGAAATAACATCAGATCAAACATCTGAATGAATTTTACTGTGACAGAACCATCAACTATTTGGAGTGCAACAAATTTCCAGCAGAATATATCATGGAAAGCCTTCAGCAAGGGCCTGTCTCAATGTGGGAGGGAGGGAGCCATGGCCCAGTGGAGGCAGAATGCAGGAATGCCCAGCAAGGAGAGGCCCTGTGCAGGGAACCTAGTGGGACTCTCTTAGCTAAAATACAGAAGGGTTGGCTCCTCTTTCCTGGTTTAAAAGTCAGTGAATCAGCAGACTAGCTGTGAGACCTCCAAAGTAACTACAAAAAGCAAATAATGAGTCTCTGAACCTTAGCACAACAGGTGAGATTTGACCATACCCAAACAGGGCAGGAAGGAAGGAAGCATCATTACTAAACCTAGGAAAGGATAAAACCTGTGTCTCTCATCCCGTAGAAAAAGCTCAGGACAATCTTCCCTTTGCTCTAGGAGCAGACCTCAACCTTTAAAAATGAACAAAAAAGCAAAAGGAGCTCTGAACATATATAACTATTATGGGGATAGGGAAGAGTAGATCTCAAATCCGAAGGACACTAAAGGCAAAACATCTCCAGATAAAACTATAGAGGATGATATGAACTAGGCTTCACCTCAAAAGGCTCTCTTAAAAGAATTAAAAAAGAATATTTTACAAAATAATAACGTATATTTTCAAAATATATGGAAAGATATTATGTTCCAAGATTTTTCTCCCTCCATTCCTTCACCCCCTCTTCTACCTAGCAAGTAATTCAATATATGTTAAAATGTGCAATTCTTCTATACATATTTCCACAGTTATCATGCTGCACAAGAAAAATCAAATCAAAAAGGAAAAATAGTGAGAAAGAAAAATAAAAAGCAAGTAAACAACAAAAAGCATGAAAATACTATATTGTGATCCACATCCAGTCTCTATGGTTCTCTTTCTGGATACAAATGGCTCTCTCCATCACAAATCTATTGGAATTGGCCTGAATCACCTCATTGTTGAAAAGACTCACATCCATCAGAATGGATCATTGCATAATTTTGTTGTTGCTGTGTATGAAGTTTTTTTCGTTCTACTCACTTAACATCAATTCATGTAAGTCTCTCCAGCCTTTTCTGAAATGATCCTACTGATCAGTTTTTATAGTACAATAGTATTTTATAGCATTCATATACCATAACTTATTCAGCCACTCACCAGCTGATGGGTATTCCAGTTCCTTGCCACTACAGAAAGGCTATTATAACATTTTTGAACATGTGGATTCTTTTCCCATTTTTATGATCTCTTTGGGATCAGTTCACAACTTCACCAACAATGTATGTGTCCCAGTTTTTCCACCTCCTTTCAAATTTTTTTGCTTTTGTGCTCATTTTTAAACATTGTGTTCTGCTCTTAGGGCAAAGGGGAGATTTTGCTAAGCTTCCTTTACAAGTGACATCATCTTCATGTTCCCCTGGGAGTGGTGCTACTGATTTCCTTCCCATGCTGGGTGGGCTCCTGTGTTATGCAGAGGTTCAAGTGCTCACTATTTGTCTTCTATTCTTGTATTGGAAATCTCACAGTTAATCTGCTGATCAAGTGCATTTTGAACAAGGACAGAGTAGCCTCCCAGTAAATTCTGTCATTCTAAAACCAATTCTGAGTCTTGAGTAGGTGTTGATTCTGAGGGAAGCCAGTAAAGCACAAAGACCTGTCTACTTGCTGCCATTTTGGCTCTGCCCCACTCAAGAAGAATCTTAAAAGAGATTTAGAAGAAAACAGGGGAAAGAAAATGAGAGCTTTGCATGAAAGTTTGGAAAGGAAACACAGAAATCATCTGAAGAAAACAACTCCTTAAAAATAGATTTGGAAAGAAGGAAAAAGAAAATAAGTCCTTGAAAAGCAGAATTAGTGAAATGGAAAAAGAGAATAACTCCAAAAATAGAATTGGCAAAATGAAAAAAAAAATTAAATAAAATTATTCATTTAAAAGTTCAATTGGCCAAATGGAAAAGGAGGTAAAAAAGATAACTGAAAACAAAAATTCACTAAAAATAATGATGAAGAGATGCCATTTACATCCAGAGAGAGAAATATGGGAACAGAATGTGGAACACAACATAGTATTCTCTGTTGTTATTTGCTTGCATTTTGTTTTCTTTCTCAGTTTTTTTCTTCCTTCTTGATCTTATTTTTCTTGTGCAACAAGATAACTGTATAAATATGTGTACATATACTGGATCTGACATGTATTTCAATATATTTAACATGTATTGGACTACCTGCCAGATACGGGAGGGGATGTGGGAAAGGAGGGGAAAATTTGAAATAAAAGGTTTTGCAAGGATCAATGTTAGAAAAATTACCATGCATATGTTTTATAAATACAAAGCTTTAATAAAAAATAAATATGTATAGAAGGATTGCACATGTTTAACATAAATTCTATTACTTGCTGTGTAGGAGAGAAATTGAAAACTATCTTTGCATGTATTTTGAAAATAAAAGTCATCTTTAGCCCTTTTTGTATGGCAACAAACTGGAAACTGAGTGGATGCCCATCAGCTGGAGAATGGCTAAATAAGTTTTTTTTTTGTTTGTTTGTTTTTTTAGGGCATTAACCAATTTTTATTTTATTTTTTTTTATTTTTTTTTATTTAATAGCCTTTTATTTACAGGATATATACATGGGTAACTTTACAGCATTAACAATTGCCATACCTCTTGTTCCAATTTTTCACCTCTTACCCCTCCCCCCAGATGGCAGGATGCCCAGTAGATGTTAAATATATTAAAATATAAATTAGATACACAATAAGTATACCTGACCAAAATGTTATTTTGCTGTACAAAAAGACTCAGACTCTGAAATATTGTACAATTAGCTTGTGAAGGAAATCAAAAATGCAGGTGTGCATAAATATAGGGATTGGGAATTCACTGTAATGGTTTTTAGTCATCTCCCAGAGTTCTTTTTCTGGGCATAGCTAGTTCAGTTCATTACTGCTCCATTAGAAATGATTTGGTTGATCTCGTTGCTGAGGATGGCCTGGTCCATCAGAACTGGTCATCATATAGTATTGTTGAAGTATATAATGATCTCCTGGTCCTGCTCATTTCACTCAGCATCAGTTCGTGTAAGTCTCTCCAGGCCTTTCTGAAATTATCCTGTTGGTCATTTCTTACAGAACAGTAATAGAGAATGGCTAAATAAGTTATGGCATATTAATGTTATGGAATATTATAGTTCTCTAAGAAATAATCTGCAGTGTGATTTCAGAAAGGCCTAGATAGACTTAAACAGGTGCCAAGTGAAGGGACTAACATCAAGAAAACATTGTACAAAGTAACAAAATTATATGATGATCAATTTGGATGAACATGGCTCTTTTCATCAGCAAGTTGCTGTTGAAAAAATGATTATGGTGGATATGGCTTTTTTCATCAGCAGGTTGCTGTTGACAAAATTTTTGATCACAAGGTTTTGCAAGAGTGAAAGTTGAAAGCTATCTATGCATAATCTGAAAATAAAAAGCTTTAAAAAAGAAAAAAATATGAATTGAAATTTGCATCAAAAAGGGAGTTAGTGAGTTCCAGTACTGTGCTATGTATCTATATAATTATAAACATTAAGCAGGAAAAAATTTAAAAACAAGAAAATAAAAGACATTATTTAAAAATATTAATTGGGAGAGCTGAATATATATATATATTTATACATATATATTCTTCTACTCTTCTACATATATATATGCATATATATGTAAAGCATAGGTATAAAGTATAAACATTATGGTATGCAAAAATTATCCATGGAGTTTTACTTAGAAAAGTGGTGAGACTTCTTCTGAACATATTCACAAAGGCAGAACTAAGATTTATCTGAGTTACATGGATATAAATTTCAATTTGAAATAAAGAATTTTCTGCCAATTAATGATGCCCAAAATGATGTAGTCCAGGTGAGTCTGAAGAACCACTTTTTTAAAAGATTATTACAGGAATGATTTATGCATGAATAAATGTCTTTAGACAGATTAAGGGTAAGATCCATTTTAATTTTAAGATTCTATAATTTGGATATGGATCACTCAAATACTGACACTTTTTCTCAGCCTAGTTTGTGTTTTTCTTTTCTTACTAAGTTAATTGAGGTGGGATGAAGAGAAAGAAGTTTGGAAGATGGAGAACAAAAAAGAGAATGGAATGGTGAGACGGAGGAAGACAGAGCCCACATATATTCCACTCCTAGTACATTTCATTGAAAGGCATGCTTAGTGCAACAACTGCCTTGTAATACCTGCAACACAGAAGGAATGTATTTGAAGTAAATTACAATTATAAAGCTGCATTCTGTTGCTCTAGGGTAGAACCTCACTCTTACATTTTATTAAGAGCCTCTAATAGTCAACCTAATAGATGGTCTTGAAGAATTCATATATTAACTTAGTAAGACTGGGACATTTTCCATTACTAAAAGGCAGGTAATAATGTGTTTTAATTGAAACACAGTCAGAAATTCCTATATCAAATTAGTTTTCTATTAAATTATTGGCCTTGCAAGACCTTGTAAAATATATTGAATTTGAGCCTCAATGAGTAAGGTATGTGAATGGTAACTTTGCTGCTCTATTTTCCTTGATATTGGCATCAAATAACTTGGATAGTAACTTGAAAATGTTTGTAATGCATCTTATTTGATAAAAAAAAAAACATTGAATTTGCCAGGCAGCAAATTCCGTAAGCTTAAAATGCTGTCATAATTTATTTCTGGGAATTTGATCTGAAAAACTTAGGTAGTAACTGTTTCAAAGCATATCATAAAACTTTTATGCCCATATCACACTCTTAACTTAATGGACTTCTGGTTAAGGGCTTTTTTTCAGTCAATAAAATCATATTTTGCCATGTCAATATTAGAAATGGTTTCTAAATAAATTTCTTATTTCAAGAAAAAATGTCTTGTTTTGTTTTTAGGATTGCTATGCTTACTTAGCATTTATATTGGTCAAAATATTTCCAAATAAAAAAGAAAGCTTCTATTGTATCAAAAATGTTTTCTTTGAAGAGGTCATTATTTGTACACGTTGTCATTTATATTTTTAAACTTATACACAAAAGGGTTTTCAGTTTTGATAGAAACCTTTACAAATTTTAATAAAATAGTTTGTTAAGATAATGAAAAAATTGATTTTAATTAATGTGTAAGTATTCTTAAAGAATAAGTAATAGTTGAGTTGTCTACTATGTGTTTAGCACATTATATCCTGTACCTATGAGTAATGAGTTCTAATATTTTGGACAAATCAATCTAATCTGAACTACAACTTTCTCCTCAATAAAATGATAATGATGCAATAAATATTCTGATTTTTATTTCACTATCAAGATTTTTATTCTAGTCTAATTTCTTTCATGGATTGATATTAAAAAAATCAGTCATCATGCTTTATTTCATTTTTCATTCTTCAACCAATTTTCCTATAGCTTTGTCAACTGCTTTCCCACCAGAACAGACCACCTTTCCTTCCAATTCTGGGCCATGATCAAATCCATCCTACTATTGTTCCTGGGTTTGACATGCAAATCTAATATCTTATGCCTCCATTCACTATCCTAGTAACTTTTTTGACCGAGCTGACCCTTCCTACTTATCACTCCCCTATTGGAATATAAGTGCCATAATGGGTGGGCTTTGATTTTGTTTGTATAACCAGTACTCAGTACAGTATTTTGGCACATAATAAGCACTTAAGCATTATGTTTTCATTCATTTATTTTAACTATATGCTATTTTGCCATAAAATTTAATTCAATTTGGGGACAAAGCCAAGATGGTGGATTGAAGCCAGGAAGCTGCTTGAGCTCTCTCAATTTCTTTAGACAATAATATGAAATCGTCTCTGAAAAAAGTCTAGAATAACAGAGCCTATGAAGAGACAGAATCAGACTCTTTTTCAGCTCAAATTAGGTTGGAAAGACCTCAATAAAGATCAGTAGCCTCAGCTGAAAGGGTGTGCAGCTCAGCTCAGTGTCCAAGAAAGCCAGTGGGAGGGTCTTAATCACAGCATGGATCAACACCTGGGACCCCAGGTGAGTAGTGCAGTAGTATAGTAACACAGCAAACCAATGGGTCAGCCTTCAGTACTAGCACAGGAGGCAAATTGCTAGCCCCAGAAACCAGACAACAACAAGTGGGACTAGGCCAGACAATTTCTTGACCTTTTGTTTTTCCATATGAATTTTGTTGTTATTTTTTCTAGATCATTAAAATAGTTTTTTAGGAGTCTGATTGGTATAGCGCTAAATAAATAGATTAGTTTAGGTAATATTGTCATCTTTATTATATTTGCTCGCCCTATCCAAGAGCATTTAATATTTTTCCAATTGGTTAGATCAGACTTAATTTGTGTGAAAAGTGGTCTGTAATTTTGCTCATAAAGTTTCTGATTTTCCCTTGGCAGATAGATTCCTAAATATTTTATATTATCAGTAGTTACTTTAAATGGAATTTCTTTTTGTAACTCTGACTGTTGGATTTTGTTAGTGATATATAAGAATGCTGATGACTTATGTGGGTTTATTTTATAACCAGCAACTAGGCCAGACAATTTCCCTGCATCCTGTGAGCTGTGAGCAAGTCACCAAAAACAAATGCTCACAGCCAAAGTTCAAAGCTATATAAGAAGCTTGGGGCTTGAGCAGAGCTAGGCTTTAACAGTTATGAAATAGGGAAAGAAAAGAAAAGAAAATGAACAAGAAATAAAAAAGAACATTGATGATAGGAAACTATTACAGTGACAGGGAAGAGTAAAACATTTACTCAGAAAGAAAAAAATGCCTACATGTGAAATTTCAAAGAGGCATATGAACTGGTCTTATGCCCAAAGAGCCTTCTTGGAAGAGCTTATAAAGAATTTAAAAAGTCTAATAAGAGAGGTGAAAGTATAATTGGGAAATGAAATGAGAAGTAGTCTAGAGAAAGTCAAGCAATTAGAAAAGGAAGAAAATTGACTGAAGAAAACAATTCCATAACAAAATAAAATTTGCCAAATACAAAAAGAAATCCACTGTTAAAAAATCAATTGCTTAAAAATACAATTGGCTAAATACAAAAAAAAAAACTAATGAAGAAAACACCACCTCTAAAAAACCAAAGAGAAAAGGAGATACAAAAGCTAAATTAAGAAAATCATACATTAAAGACTAGAACTGGGCAAATGGAATGAGATATCAAGAATCAGTCAAACAGCAGTGTTACCAAAAATGTAGCGGCTGAAACAGAGAGATACAGAATAAGGAAAAAAGGCTGGAACAAAATATATTATGCTTCAGCTGAAGCAAAAAAAAAAAAAAGTGCAGGATTAGTAATTTTGATCTCAGTTAAAGCACAATCAAAAATGGATCTAATTAAAAGA
Source organism: Sarcophilus harrisii (assembly GCF_902635505.1). Lineage (NCBI taxonomy): Eukaryota > Metazoa > Chordata > Mammalia > Dasyuromorphia > Dasyuridae > Sarcophilus > Sarcophilus harrisii. The sequence goes on from NC_045427.1 coordinate 599,559,452, forward strand.
GATAAGTAAGGAATCTACATCTTGTTAAAAGATACACTATATAGTGAAGTAATATCAATTCTAAACATATATTATAGCACTTTATGGTACAGCATCCAGATTCCTAGAGAAAAAGATAAGTTAGTTACAGGAAGATATAGACAGCAAAATTATACTAATGAGGGAATATAAATCTCCCCTTCTCAGAATTAGGTAAATTTAACCAAAATAATTTACAAGAAATAAATTAAGAAGGTGCATAGAATTGTAGAAAAAATAGATATGATAAATCTCTGGAGAAAATTGAATAGGGTTAGAAAAAATATTTTTCAAAGAAAGAAATTTTTTTAGTGGTATATGCCACATACATAAAAATTGCCATGTGAGGGCATAAAAACCTCACAATCGAATGCAGAAAGATATAAATGGGAAATTCATCATTGTCACATAATGATGCAATAAAATTATATTCAATAAAGGGCTAGGGAAAATGCACTAAAAAGTAATTTAAATGAAACAATATACTCCTTTTAAAATATTTTAAAGCTTTTTATTTTCAAAATACATGCACAGGTAGTTTTCAAAATTCATCCTTACAAACCTTGTACTCCAATTTTTTTCTCCCTCCCTACCCCTCAGACCCTCCATTAGATGGCAAATAATTCAATATATCAAAAATACAATCCTAAAAAATACGTGGGTCAAACAAAAAAAATACAAATGATAAATAATTTCATCCACAAGAATGATAATAATGATTTTTTCAAAGTTAAATTTTTATATTCTTTTTTAATTAAAACTTTTTTATTTCCAAAACATATGCATGGATAAATTTTCAACAATGACCCTTGGAAAACCTTGTGCTCCAAATTTTCCCCTACTTCCCCTCACTCCCTCCCCTAGATGGCAAGTAATCCAATATATATTATATATGTTAAAATACATGTAAAATTCAATATATGTAAACATATTTATATAATTATCTTGCTGCACAAGAAAAACCAGATCAAACAGGAAAAAATGGGAAAATAAACAAAATATAAGTGAACAACAACAAAAAAAGTGAGATGTTATGTTGTGATCCACATTCAGTCCCCACAGTTTCTCTCTGGGTGTAGATAGCTCTCTTCATCACAAGATCTTTGGAACTGGTCTGAACCATCTCATTGTTAGAAAGAGTCACATCTATTGGAATTGTCATCCTATAATTTTGTTATTGCCGTGAATAATAATATCCTGGTTCTGCTCATTTCACTTAGTACCAGTTCATGTAAGTCTCTCCAGGCCTCTCTAGAATCATCCTCCTGACCATTTCCTATCGAACAATAATATTCCATACTTTTTTTAGCTCCTTTTGTGTAATGTTTGGGCTAGCTTTCTAGAGGACCTCAGGATCAACCTGAGTCCTTGATCTTAGTGAAGGAGTGCAGGAGGCAGGAGAGCCACCAGGAGGATGGTCAAAGATGGAATGTCGCATTCTGTGGAGTCTTCATCATCTTTAAATATAGCTACTAAAATCAAGTTATTTGTATTTCTTGTTAAAAATTAAAACACTCTATGCTTCACTATTGAGATCAATGTGGGAACTTTCTCAATAGTACAGATCAAAACTTACCTATGACTTCTCATATATTGTGTTTCATATCTATGTCCTTCCATAAATCATCTTTCTGTAGATCTTTTTAATATTCCATATGTACCAGCAAAGGGAACTATTCACCAATTATCCTTTGTTCTCACTACATGACCAGCCCAAATAATTTCTAGGGTGTACATTTTTTGAATGGTGATTTTTTGCATGCGGGTCATCATTGGCAATATGTCTCTTCATTATCCATTGAGTTATGCTCAATTTTGATTTTTCAGAGATTGTGTTATCCTATTATTCATGGATATAAAGCAAACTCAACAAATATTGGTGTTAAAAATGATGTGTTAAGGATTTACAAAATAGCTGCAATTTAAAAAAATATGGTCCAGTTTCTAAAATGCAATCTACTTCATATTTTGATTTTGTATTATACCAGTTCATTATTTCTCGATAATATCTCTCCAAGACATATTCACTAATGGGCTAGATCAATGAATTGTGTCTTCATTTGCATGTCAGAGTCTGGATAGTCATCCAATAAGAATTTACTAAGTATTTACTATGTCCCAAGCATTATCCTAAACTCTTAAAAAAAATCAAAGGCTATAATAGATATTTTTCATCTATTTTTTCTTATGTTTATTGTCAGGATGACATGTTCTGGTTAACTGGTGCTCCATAGTTTTCTGAGGTTTGATACTGATTCTGAGGATTGATTTATGTAATGCCATTTTCAAATAAGTGCACTTGGAGGAAATTTTTTCTATTGGCAATGCTTTTGCTTTTGGCATTCTATGTGAGAAACTTTATATGACAGTGGTAAATATATGTGTTCTTTTTAATATGTAATTGTTGAAGCTGATGGTTAAAATGATTAAAAAAGCATCTCTGTCTTCATATTTATATAGGAAACTTAAGTTTAAGTGTTGCTTCTTCACATAGGAAGGTGAGGAAAGAGAGACTTTAAGGGTTACTTTGATCCAACAAGTATTTTTAATGAATAAATACACCTCCCTTTCAGTTGAGGGACCAGAACTTTAGTAACTGCTACATCCTCTATACAAAGTGAGGCTTGGGAAAGGAAAAGCTTTATATGCCGTGATACTTTCAACAATATCAGATTTATCGTCATAGATTCCTCACCCACAATCATTGAGCTTGATGGAAAAGTAATAAATTGATGTACTCTTTTTGTTCCTTTCTGCTATTTCCCAAACCTCCCAATGTTAGTACCATTTAGCAGCCTCTAAAACAAAACAAGCATGTAAGCAAGAAATTATTGTATTTCTCACATACTGGATCCCTACAAGATGCTGGGATATAAAGTCAAAAACAAAACAATTCCTGATGTAAATGAATTTACAATAAGATGGAGGATTTGTGAATTTGGACAAAACATATATAATACAAATGCAAGAAAACATTATTGAGATAGGAACTAGCAGCCTGAGCATAAGGGAAAGGCTCACAATGAAGATCAAATCATGAAAGCTTCTAGGGAAGCTGGGGAGTCTATGACCAGGTTAAAAGGTGGCATTTCAAGCACAAAGTAGGGGTAACCAGTATAGGGGCAAAGATCAATAAATAGGTTTTTATGGTTGGATTGTAGAGTTTATGAACAGTTGTACTATGAAGGATGGATAGAGAGATGGGATAGGGCCAGTTTATTAAGTTCTTTAAGTTCCAAAAGAAGTTTATATTTGATGGTAGAGGTAGCCTAGAAGGCCAATGAAGTTTATTGAGTGGAGAGTGGGGAGACATGATATAATCAGACTTTTTTTTTTTAATAAAATCATTCTTTTGACTTTGTGGAAGATGGATCAATATAGAGAGATCCTTGAAGCCACAAGATAAATTAGGCTTAATTTTCCCTCCATGCATTGCACTATCCACATATCTAATTTGCTACCAAATCCTGTTGTTTCTAATTTTACTATGTATCTTGGATATATTTCCTTCTCTGCTCTCACACAGCCACCATTCTAATTATTGTTTAATTGTTTTTCAGTCATTCCTGGCTCTTTGTGACTCCCTTTTAAAGGGGATTTTTTGGTAAAGTCAGTGCAGTGATTTGCTATTTCTTACTCCATCTAGTTTATATATAAGGAAACTGATGCAAATAATTTTAATTGATTTACCTAGAATTTGTAAGTGTCTGAGGCCAAATCTGAATTTAAGATTTTCTGACTCCAGGCCTGAAAATCTATCCATCTCACCACCTAGCTGCTATTCTGATACAAGTCTATATTATCCCCTTCTTGACCTATTAAAATAATCTTAGTGATCTGCCTTTTTGAAGACTTTCCCTGCTCTAGCCTAGCTTTCAAAATTATCATCCTAAAGTTAAAGCTTAGTCATGATAACTCCCCTGTTCCATGAATTCTAGCACCCTGTTATCTATAGATCCTATACAATCTGACTCCATTCTATTCTCTCACTATATCTCCTAGTATTCCTTTTAAGTAGTGCTAATTTTTATGCAAACAGAACTATGTATTCTTCATTAAACATAGCTTCCATATAGTTTATTGGTGTTTACTCATGTATTTAAGAAAACTAGCAATAATATGCTTTTAAAATCTGCTTTCCAAACTGATTAATCTATCTGCATTCCATGAAGCCTCTAATAAATAATTTCATCTTATGTTCTCTCTTAGCATAAATTTCTACTTTTACTAGACCTAAAAGGAAGATCTTTTTTAGAGTTGGGAAAGATCATAGAGCTTGGAGGAATTCAACCAGGTTTTTCATAAGACAGATAGACAAATCAAGGCCCAAAGAAATAAGATAATTTGTCCCAAATCATAGTCAGTGGTAATTTTTTCTCCTAAAAGACAGATAATACACTTGTATTATTTGTACATATATGTATGTATATCTTTATACCTTATCTTTTTTATCTTTTCCATTTTTGAGAGACAATGTAGGACCATTCAATATCAATGCTGATTTCTCTAATCATTCAATATCTCTCAACCATTCAATATCAATGTTGATTAGAGAAACTTGATATTTGACCTGGAAAAGCCTTAGGGAAACATGATGACAACGTTCAGATAGTTGAAGCATTAATATTATAGGAGTTTACATGTAGACTTGATCATAAGTTTAAATATAGATTTTGGCTGAAGTAAATTGTAAATATTTGTAGAAGCTATAGAAATGCAAATTGCATAGTATTACAGGCTTTTGGATTTAGAAAGAATGTCTGAAGTCATGTATGTAATCCAAGTTGTTTCTGAAATTCAAACCATTCACTAGTACTCCTGATAAATTACCATTTTGCCTTTGCTTTGAGATATAAAGTTAAGGGGACCCCCCACTAGGTTCCATTGCAGACCCATCTACAGAAACATTTCTGAACCAAGTGGATCATTTAATTGATATAGTAAGCTTGTAGAAATGTGCTTATTTGACCAACTCAGATCAAATTCTTCTCTCCAACTCGGGAGCATTATTTGGGAGCACTAATCAGTTGAGTGATATACCCAATCACACAGCCAATATATTTAGCCATAATCTAGTTTTAAAAAAAAAAAAAAAAAACTTCAAGACCAGTTCTTTTTTTTATTACGCCACACTGTCCCTCCTACTTGTATATCACTTTCTTTACCTGGAAATTTCCTTATATTAAGCTTTTAAATTTGTTTCTTTGTATCTATTATCACTATTTCCCCCTTATTTGGTGGTATCTCTTCAAAGATTTGAGGAGAGTTAAATCCTCCCTACGCTCTCCCTATGAGATTAATTATCTGCAATTCTTGCAACAGATCACCAGATGACATAAAATCAATGACCTTTACTTTTCTAGTTTTCTCAAGATACTTTCCAGATTCTTAGTATCTTCATTAAAATGTGATGCCCAAGACAATCCCCTCGATTTGTTCTGACAGACAGAGGACATGGTGCAAGTAGCATCTCTTTAGTACTGGAGAAATACAAGCTAATCTCATTTTATCCTTCTTGGTTTCCATATCTTTTCTTATGTCTTCTGATTTTCAGATCTCTAAAGCAACCCTTTCTGCCTTACCTTGCTTAAGTGATAGACATCATATGAGGTTTTATTTCAGTAATTTAAATACATCATGAAGCCAAAATCATACCTCTTCCATGTGCCTTAATTCTAACACCTAAGAATGTTTATTATACATATTTTGAATGAGTGAATAAATTGAAATTTATTGAGATTTTTCTATGTGGTTAGCTAAGTGGTGGATATATAAATGCAAGTCATTAAGGCATTTCCTATCCTTTAGGAGTTTACTTTATAACAAGGTAATATAACACGCATTAAGGAGCTTGACTTGGAACAAAGGGGAAGAAGGCATAGAAATAGCTAAAAATAGAATAATGACCTAATTTCAGACAAAATAAATTGAAAATTCAACTATTTGAGCCTAACATGCCAGAAGATAAAGTCTGAATTCTAATAGTCATATGAGGAAAATCAAGCATTGTTTGAAGATGGTTGTAATATCAATGCAAATGGAGTATTTCACATAATTAATATTTGCTGAATTGAAATGAGTAATTATTTTTGTAGGAATACATTTCCTACATACATTTACAAAGCACATCATTACCAACTTTATCACTGTTGCCAGATATTATTAGTAAAGTGACCTATTGTTTTGATTGACTCCTGAGTTTTCCAAATTGCTATTGTCATAATCCTTGATTGATTTTTTTCATATTGAAATTTTTGAGCAAAACATAAGATATGTGAGGTCAAAATTTGCAACATATTTCTTGGAAGGCCTATTTTGCTTACCTCTATCACATTAAGAGAATGTTTTTTAGATTTATTGGCTTCGATCTTTATTTCCATTTGGATTACCTTTACACTAACTAACCTTTATGTTGTCTATCTCTATTCCTGCAATACACTTTTTATTCATCTCAATCCAGATCCTTTCAAGGCTTAAATCAAAGATCACCTTTTGTTTGAAGACTTTCCTGATGTACTACATTACTCCTGCTTCTGCCTGATAGAGCCCTCCTACTTAACAGATTATTTGTTTATACCTATATGCCCCCACACACATTGTTTTCCAGCTGGACTATAAGCTTTTCAGGAGAAGATATTTCTTTTTTCTTTGTACCTTTAATGTTAAATAAATGTTAAACATTGGAGGCATTTAACAAGTGCTCATTGAAGAATTGTTGTTGTTATGCAGAGCAGAATTGAAGAAATATTTCAAAAAGAACTAGAAAAGGACTTATGAAAACAGGGCTAATAGTATAATTATTTTGAAAACATTTTGACTCAAGTGGATTTTCAACAGCATTACTCAGCATGTACTGCCTGACATCCTCCTCAAGATTCATTTTTTTTTTAATTTGAAGAAAGCATGAATTTTAGAAAAGTATTGTCCCTTTTTTGTTTTTCTATCACTGTGTCTTTTTGTAAAAAGCAGTTCTCTTTTTTTGGCTGTTCCTCAGATATAAATATGGTCTTGGTTTCTGATTAAAAAGAAATCATCACTTATACTATTGTTCAGAAGGTGTAGAGTCATATTTCCAGCTGATGTCTGAAAGCAGTTACTGATAAAATTGTACTTGGAGGGAATTGGACAAAAGTAATTCCAATTTCAGTAGACGATGTGCCTTTTTAAAGTCAGTCCTAAGGCACTGAGAAAGGAAGAGATGAATTCACTCCTTCAAAGATCTATTGATTCGATGAAAACAAAATTCATATAGATTACCCTTAAACCTGTCCTGGGGTTTCATAATCACGTTAACTGGTGAGAGTTTAAGAGAAATGGCTTAATACATACAAATTGTGTTTCCCCCCCCCCCCCATACACACATACACACATCTTGGAGGAAAATCTTTTCTAGTTGGCTGAATGCTTTCTTTGGGTAATAAAATGACAATATCCTCAAGCAAAGGCAGATCTTAACTGTATCCTTGTACCCACAAGAAAGAGTTCATGCATTTGATGTCAGAAGAATTTGGAACAAACAGGTAAAAAACTGTTATTTCAGAATCACAGGCCTCCTAAACTTAAAAAAAAGCTTCAAATTTTTGGTTTCCATGCACAGTTTCCCATTCCCATGCATCCTTTCCTTTAATTCATTCTTCTTGGCCCAAGTCCCACTGAAATGCAGGAATAGCTTAGATAGTATTTCATTAACTTAACACATTTATATAACATGTCTCATGTTTTCATAACATTGTAGTTGATGTAGTAGGCATAATAACAGTAGGAAAACAAAATAACATTCACCCAAATTCTGTAGACCAAAGGCACATGGCAGAAATTCCCAAGCAAGCACAATTGAAGTAGAAAAGATTCATGAAGCTGGAGGGAGGAAGGATTTCTGAAAGAATAGAAGATGCAAGTATTGGGAGCATCCAGGGCAAATGATAGGATCCTTTAAAATTAGCCAGTATCTTTAAGAATCAGAAAGTATAGGGATTTGACCCTTTGTTAGTATGGGAATCATACAGCAATATATTCAGCCTATTGGGACTCTATAAGTACTTCTCCAAATTGCAGCACGAGTCTTTTGCAGTGACTAAGAGGGAAAATTCTAGAAAGTAAATGGTAGGAAATTATGCTTACTATGGAAGTAAATGATAATTAATTCTTCACTGCTTTCATTAAGGAAATTAGAATATTAACCTCCTCTCTTTTCATTAGTGTTCTGAATAAATATTCAACTTTTCAATTATTTTTATTAGACGATACTTGCTCTTATAGGTGAGCTGACTTAAATGTTATAGAACTAAGATTAATTCAGATGTCTCTATGTTTATCTAGATGGAGACAAATAAAACTTATGTAGAAATATTATCGTTCATCTCCAAGACTGAACAAGATCTATCTTATTTAAACTAGGATATAACTTACAAAAGGGCATTCTTTAGCTCAAGATAACATAAAAGGTCAGAAAGAAAAATTTGTGACATGGGGTCATGGATGGCTCATGAGTTGAAGTAAAAAAGGATTCTAATATTCTCAAAGAATCCATAATTTTGAAATGCATATAGGAAGATGATAATTAAGTTCATTTTATACAAAAGTCTTTCCATCACCTTTTTCTGCATATTCTCCACTTTCTGGATTTTTATAAGATTTAGTCATTATTAGTACTGCTTTCTAAATTCCTCAGGACAATATCATTATATCCAGGTCAGTCACTAAGTGTGATTAATAGTTACCCCATTTGACAAGATTTAAATGATCACATAAAAAAAGAAGATATTGACTTTGTATTTTATGAGTTTGAAAGCTGGGCATGTCATAAAGAACTAACTCTGCCCATGTGGAATTACTATAGAAAGAATATTGTGAACAATTAAATCTTTTGCAATCAGATCCTCTTAATAACTTAAAAAGAAACTAGGCAAAGTTTCTCGCTTCATTGATATGATTATCACTTTTTTAAAAATTCCATGATGGGTAGAATTCAGTATCATTTATGGAGATAACTGATTTTCATTATTTGTTATGGAAATTTTACTTAGGTATTAATTCTCTAATTTGGTGATCTGAATCTTGTATCATATTCATCCTAGTTTCAATCAAAAGCAGGGTTGTCAACAAATATTGCTATTTTAACATATTATTGGGCTAATAGATGTACTCATTACCATACTCATTACCAGATATATACCAAGACCAACAGTCTGAATCAGTATTCATTCTTGGAATCCTGGTTTCTAAATAGTAGGATGTTAGTCTCCCCATTCTCATAGTCTAGCTCATCACATCTTGACCTACTAGACAAATTTACCTAATGCTTTGGGTTCTAAGTCATATCTACTGCTTGTCCCCAAAGAGGAAGAGGACAAAAAGACATTCAGCATACAATATAAATCACCCTTTGGAGAAGTGCATTAGTCTAAATGTGTGCAAGAGTAATACTAAATATAAAAGACAGAAAATAATTTAATATAATTACAGAATTTGTGAGTAATATTACCAGATTATAAAAATTAAGCAAAATTTGTTCATTATTGTTTATTTAACAGTGTGAATTACACCTTGGCTCTGTACTATTCAAACAATTGAAACTAGTTATTGAAAGGGCCAGAATTAGTTAGATGATTCAGTGGATAGAATGTTGGTTTGGAATCAGGAAAATTCATCTTCCTTACTTATTAGCTGTGTGACCCTGAGTAAGTCACTTAATCCTGTTACCTAAGTTTTCTCATCTATAAAATGATCTGAGAAAGTAATGGCAAACCACTACAGTATTCTTGCCAAGAAAAACCTAAATGGGGTAATGAAGTGTTATATATGACTGAAAAATAATTTAAAAAGTAAAATGATCAGGCTTTTGCCAGACTTCTTGTCACTGGAGATATCTATCAAGAACATAGTAAGTTTATTATATATTTACCTCTACTACAATTTAAATATGATCTAGTGGCTCTGGACAATTAAAGGTTTTATGTTGCTTTCAAGCTTGGAAAAGTCAGTTTGTTATAAGTATCTTCTTGGGAAACTGTCTACGGCTAGATTTAAAGATAGTATCTTTATTATTATCTTCTAAATATGTAGAGATGGTGTTAAAGAACCATCCAAAATAATATCTCTTCTAAAGAGGTACAAAACAGTTTGCTGACTCACTGTATGTGTCTTTTGTAGTTGGCTAACTTTTTTTCATAATCTTATATTTCATTGATTTTTTTTTATTTTTTTCAGTCTTTCTCATTTGATTTTTAAAGTTTTTTTTGAGTTCTATAAATTCTTTGTGGACAGGTAGTCATTTAATGTTACTCTTTGTGGGAGAAGAGGCTTTTTTTTTTTTACAGACAAAGCCCATAAGAAAGAGTAGAAAGAGAAATTCCATTTAAAATTATTGTAGATAAAATAAAATACTTGGCGGGTCTACCTGCAAAGACAAACCCAAAAATTATGTAAACACAATTACAAAACATCTCTTATACAAATAAAATCAGATCAAAACAATTGAAAAATATTAATTGCTCATGGATAGGTCATGCTATATAATTTATAATATAATAAAATAACAATTCTTCCTAAATTGCTATACTTGTCCAATGTTACACCAATAAAACTGCCAAAAATTATTTTATAAAACTAGAAAAATTAATAACAAAATTCTTCTGAAAAAAAAATAAAGAATATCGAGAAAATGAATGAAAAAAAAAAAAAAAAAACGCAAAGGATAGTGGTTTGGCAGTACCAAACTAAAACTATATTATTATAAAGCAGCAGTAATCAAAAGCATTTGGTACTGGATAAGAAATAAAGTGGTGGGTCAGTAGAGTAGATGAGATGCACATAACATAATAATCAAGACCTATGGTAAGCTATAGGTAAGCCAGTATAGATGAGATACACATAATGTAATAATCAAGACCTATCTATGGTAAGCTATAGATAAGCCAGTATTTGAAAACCCATAAAGTTCCAGCTTCTGGAAAAAGAACTCACTATTTGACAAAAAATGCTGGGAAAACTGGAAAATAATGTCAGAAACTCAGCATAGAACTACATCACTCACCCCTTTCAAAATAAGGTCAAAATGGATATATGTTTTGGACATAAATATACCACAAACAAATTAGGAGAGCAAGGTATAATAATTTAACTATCAGATCTTTGAAGAAGGGACGATTTTATGACCAAAGAACTTGAGAATATTATGAAAGACAAAATGGACAACTTTGATTACATTAAATTAAAAAGGTTTTGCAGAAACAAAACCAACAGAAACAAGAAGTACAAAGCTGGGAAAAAAAATCTTTACAGCCAGTGTTTCTGATAAAAGTTTCATTTTCAAAATACAGAAAGAATGGTATTAAATTTATAAGAATACAAGTCACTCCCTACTGATAAATGATCAAAAGATATGAACAAAATATGATAAAATTAACATCATCTATAGTTATATGAAAAATGCTTTACATCATTACTGATTAGAGAAATGCAATTTAAAACATTTCTGAGATACAACTTCGTTCCTCTCAGATTGGCTAAAATGACAGGAAAAGATAATGATAAATATTGGAGGTTATGTGAGAAAACTGGGACACTAATGCATTGTTGGTGGAGTTGTGAAATGATGCAACCATTCTGAAGAGCAATTTGGAAATACATCGAAAGGGCTATAAAACCATACAAATTTTTGACCCAACAGTGCCATTATTAGGTCTGTAAGGAAACCTTAAAGGAAGGAAAAGGACCCACATGTGTAAAAATGTTTGTAGTAGCTCTTTTCGTGATAACAAAAAATTGGAAAATGAATAGATGTTCATCAGTCGGGGAATGGCTGAACAAGTTGTGGTCTGTGAAGATAATGGAATATCATTGTTCTATAAAAATGATGATCAAGATGATTTTAGAAAGGGCTGGAAAGATTTACATGAACTGCTCCTGAGCAAAACAGCAGAACTAGAAATTCATTATACACAATAACAGTAAAAATGTGTGATGATCAAGAATGAAATACTTGGTTCTCAGAGGTTTAATGATCCAAAGCAATTCCAATAGACTTGGGACAGATAATCCATCTGCATCCAGAAAAAGAAGTAAGGAGACTGAATGTAAATCAACACATGCTGTATTCAATTCCTTTTTTCTATTTTTTCTTTTATTTCTTCCATGGTTTTTCCCTTTGTGCTGATTTTTCTCTCCTAACTTGATTCATAAAGCAATGTGTATTAAAAATAAATAAATTTACTAGAAAAAAAATCTTTGTATAGCCCATCAATAAATAGCATTTCCCATGTCCTTCAACCCTGTTTTTATTTCTATAAAAAGGGTTTTAATTTTGTTTATATGTTTTCAGAAATGTAGTAGACAGATTGTTAAATATTTTAAATATTAAGAAGTTGCTTTGAATGGAATTTCTCAATTTTAAAAAATTCTTTTCCTGTTCAGTTTTGTTGGGAATACTTAAATCTCAAAAGTCACACTGTTCTTTAAAAATATACTCAGTTCATTGGTACACCTTGTACAAAACTGTTGATATTTAACATACTGCTATTTTGTTGACAGTATTGTTTTGATTAATTTTATTTTAGTTATACATGTAAAAACCATAATATCTAAAAATTCATCTATACTTATTCTCTTTATTCCTTTGTTTTATGTAGTTTCTATAGTTACTGCTTATAGAATGATATCAAATAATACTATTGGTGATATACACATTCCATTATATTTAAAGCTCTTTTCCCCCAAAGAAAACACATGTCTATATTTTGAAATGTGACTTCGATAAAGTCACATTGAAAATTTGATAGTATTTTCTGGATGGTTTCCAGTACCTAGTTGTAATATTAACTGATCATTTTTCAAAGTTCTATTTAAAGAAATCCATGTATTATCAAGGAACTATAATTTCTTCCCTCTCCTCCCTTTTCCTTTTCCAATTTATTTTTTATTTGTAAAGTGTCTATTGTACAGAATGCTTCAATGATTTAATTTGTATTTTCTCAAAATCTGTTGTCAGAAGATCCAGAAAAAAGCACTGATGTCAGATCCCCTTTTCATCAAATATAGCTCTTTTCAAAATATGACCTGTAGAGGACTGCAACACTTTCAGATCAAGTGGGTAATTCTGTCCAAGGATCACTAAAAAAATCTTTGAGTATTTTCTGGAGAACAAGAAAATTTTAGCACTAAAGTCCGAATTTGAAGTAAATGTTTCTGAGAATACCAATCATCACTTGAATTTAAATAGCATTTGGCTTTATCCTCTGCATCACATATGTTTCAGATGCCAAACATATATTACTTAGGCAAGCTCTTATATGTGGAGATTGGGGAAGTATGATGATATTTATAAAATGCTAGAAATCTTGATTAATTCTGTAGAACTGATTATTTAAAAAAAAATAGCAATTCCAAAGACTGGCCAATGTGGCAGATTTGGCTTACTGGTAAGTAAGCAGTTAATGATCCATCTCTCTTCCAAAAAGGCTCCAGGAAAAAAAAAGGCTGATCTGAGTAATAATCGGGAAATACAAGGAGAAAACACTATGTATGGATCATTTTACTTGCCTAAAATTATTATTTTAAACAAGGAAGTTTCAAGGATGGCAATTTTGGAAAAGGGGTGGCTCTATATCTCTGTGACACTGATATTGGGTGGTATAATGAGTCTTTTTGTTGGATGGGTATGGGGAAGGCCACTATGACTCTAATCCCAAAGCAGAATTGCTGACTGAACTATAAAGAGCAAAATAGGGGGGTAGGCTTATAGATCTGTTCTTTTGACTTTGGAATGGAATCATCAATTTAAGATAAAAGTGAGTATTAAGGGAAGTGATTGTTGGCAGCTAGAATGAGGAAACTAAAATTCTGTTATTTCTGAACTTTCCCAGAATTCCATTTGGATAACAGGAGCTGGACCAGCCTAATGGAACTCCAAACAGGAGCAAATTTACAGGATTTCCCCCCCCCCCCCCCCAAGTACCGGAGACTCTAAAGCTCTAAACTGGAAGAATCCAATCAGATCATGCTCTATGAGTTTGAAGGTGCCTGGGTTGAGCCACTCTGAATACAGAAGTTAATCAAAAACACATAGAACTTCATTTACTGCAGTTCAGAATCATATGTGGCCCCAGAATTCCTACTAAAAAAATCCTCAAATTCAAACAATCTGGCATAACACAAAGTTCAGATCAGGAAAATAAATCTTGAAGAAGGTATAATTTTTTTAAAAAAGTTTCTTCACAATTAGGATATTGTAGAGATAGGGATACTCAAAACACAAAACTAGAACTGTACCTAACAGTTCCACAAATAAGATTCAAATAAAAAATACATTATGGCCAAAAAGTTATGTAGAATTTTTAGAAGAAATAAATTAAGATATTAAGAAAAATTAGTCATACTATTATGCATGAAATAAAAACCATAGAGCAAAGAGTAAGAAAAAAATAAGAATGTTGGTAGAAGAATTTAAAGAATTAAGACCTTAGTACTAGAGTAACAAACCTTAACCACATAAAGACTCTTTAAAAATTAGAACAGCCACCTTTATGACACAATAAGAAGTATTAAAACAGAGTTATAACAGTGTAAGGTATTATAAAATCAACCAACTTAGAAAAGAGAATACGAAAGAAATAATTAAAAATATCACTGGACTATGACAGAAAAAACCTACCTGTAGGATTTTTTAAAAATGTCTGCATCTATTATAACCAAAAAATAAAATGAAAATATAAAAATATACCAGACATCTACTGAAAGAAATGCTAGTTGAATATGAACAATCTAAAGAAACTAAACAAGAATAAAATGTTGACATTTTAATTGAGGGAGATAAAACATTTGTCCCCATCAGAATAAAAATATAAACAGAAGTTATAGGAAGAATAAAAAAGACTGAGAACCAAAGACTGATTTTGTTATATTTTGATGGCGTAAAAAATAAAAGGTTGGAAGAAAAAGAAAACAAAACTGGGGAAAAAGGAAAAAAAAATGTAGGAGTAAGCTACTATTGCATGGAATCAGTCTAAAAGAATAGTATATGAAAAAAAGTAAAGAAAGTGAGAAACAACTCTTATTTGATGTTCACTTTCATCTGAACCAGAGTAAGGAGGTTACAACCCGTACATGCATTTGATGTAGAATTATTTTTAACTTAGCAATGATGCAGGAGGAAACAAGGAGAGAGAATGGGGAAAATAAGGAGGAAGGTAGGTTCAGGGAGGAATAGTAAGAAGAAAAAACATACAGTGTGGGTCAAGAAAGGAAGTTTTGAAAGAAAAATAAAAGTTAAAAACCTAATACTGGGTCTGGACTAAAAGAATAAGAGCAGCAAGGCATAGATACAATTGGAATTCATCATACTGTATTGGTGCTGACCATAATCCTTTTTCTCACTAACCTCTATTTTCTAAATAGAAGAGATGAGTGCAGAGAAAGGGAAACTAAGAAAAATGGATTGAGAGAATAATGAATACTTTAACTATGAATTCAAATGGGGTGGACTCATCTACTAAACAGAAAATCATAGAAGAATAAATTAAAAATCAGAAGCTAAGGATATGTTATTTAAATAATACATATTGGAATCATAAATATTAGCAACCAACATAAAAGGAAGTTGAACAAAATCTATTATGCTTCAGGTGAATAAAAATTATAAAAATGATAAAAAAATGGAAAATGTAATAATCATGAATTCAGGCAAATTGTTATGAAAAACAGCTTGAAAAGGAGATAAATAGGGGAACTCTAGTATGCTGAAAGGCATCACAGACAGGGAATAAATATTAATATAGTCAGCCTGTTATTCCTGGCAATAGATTTGATGACATTTGAAAACACAGATACTGAATCCTATAGAAACTTGCTAAAGCCATATTTCTCTAAAAACTGGGAATATGAATGAGTGATATGGGTTCCTTACAGATATCTAGGTGGTTCAGTGGATAGTGCTGTGAGGCAGGAATCAGGAAGATCCGAGTTCAAATATGACCTCAGACATTCAGTAGCTGTGTGACATAGATAAGTCACAATCTTTTTTTGTTTTGTTCCACTGGAGAAGAAAATGACAATGAATCGTTGCCAAGAAAACCCTACTAGATACTATTAAAATGTTATAATCCATGGGGCCATGAAGAATGGGACATGATTGAACAGCAACTAGTGTCATTCTTTACTTGTATGTATTCATTTTCCTTAATAATGTGCCACCAAGGAGTGAAGTTGGAAAGTTACATTTTATCAAAAGACTTTCATGACTAAGTCATGACCTAATAAATGGAATTCAATGGTTTCTAATTTTCTGACAGACTTGGTCAAAAAATTAAATAATGTACCTCAACATGGCACAAAGGATTAACAAAGGAAAATACAATTGTTATATATTATATTAACATCAAAGGAAAATGCTTTTGGCAGAGCATTTTGGCAAATACAGGTATACAGTCAAGAACAGAGCAGCCAAAAAGAAAAATTCAATTTAAATGCAAGTTAATTAAATTTTTTCTTACAAAAATATAAAGTGTTTTTTGAAGATTTTAATATTACAAGTTTTCTTCCAGGGATTTGAGCTCATTGTGATTGTTGTATGAATTTACACTACCAATTTTTTTGCCAAAAGCATGAGCTGAGTGGGAAGTGGCAGGCTTTTGACACTAACCAATTTCTATTCTCTGTCTCCTTTAAGGCTGATTAGGTAAATACCTATTTTATAGCATGCAGGACAAGCTATTATGTTGAAATGTCTGATATTCATGTAACAAGTAATTGTAAATATATCATTGTGAGCATTTTCCTGTGGTGTGCTCTGTTTTACATGTAATGAATCCAGACAGTAAATTGCATGTCTTTATGACTTTATCTGTATGACTTCATGCAATACATTTAGAATACATGAAATATAAAAAACAACTTTTTTTGTAAAAAAGGGAATGTAAAGCAGCAGTTCTGGAAATGTGAATTGAAACTAAATGGTGCCAGAAACTAACAAAAGCACTGGGGCCTGACTCCACTAACAAATTCCCAACTTACCCTCACTCCCTATCAGATGTATCCTAATAGGTAACATAAAACACAGGCCCTTAAAACTTCAAGGTTTCGAAATTGCCAATCTATAAAACAGAAGAAAGCCTGCAGAGCAATATGAGCCCTGTACAAAATGAAGATACAGCTTGGCTGAATAATGAAAATTATTATTTGGGAAAATGAACTGGGAAAATACCAAACCATAACGATTGCAGTGACGAAAAAACCTTGCTTGGATTATAAGCATTTACTACATATATGTGGAATCTTTCCCAATGAACAGGCCCATAGATTTAGTGCTAGAAGTCAATCAGTGTATATCAAGTCCAGTTCCTCCCTTCCATACATGAAGAAACTAAGGCAAATAGAGTTTAATTGGGCAAGTCACTTAACTTTTGTCCACCTCAGTTTCCTTACTTTAGCTACTTTACCAAGCTGAGGTCTTAGAGTCCTCCCTCTATAATTCAGTTTGCCAAATGAGCAAAACGAGGCGAGTGAGATGAAGTCCCACATGCCTAACATTCCTTCTGCTCTTTTAGAATTCATATTTTCCCTCAAAGATCTCTTTAGTAGGTACATATTATATAAAACTTTTCATCCCTAGTTATTAGGGTTTTCTCCTTCATATTATCTTGCATTATTTTTATCTGTAAAAGGAAGTAGGGCTTTAAAGGGTGGGGAGCTGATCTCAAAATTACAATGACTTTGTTTTATTTCTCAAATACAGCAGTTGTATATCTAGTCTCTTAATTCTTCACTTGCATATGGTGTCCTGTCTGGTTTCAACTCCACCCAAGAAGATGTCCTTTCTAGGATAAATTCTTCACTTTTAAACTCAGCAATACACTGCTAACCCAAGCCCTGATTGGTTTCCTCAGTCTCTTCTTTCTATTTCTTTGGAAGGCTAAAGGTCAGAGTTCCAAATTTCTCCTACGTCTTCCATTTATAGAGAGCAGAAATTGAACTCCGATCACTCCATTTGGCATCTGTTTCTTTGCCTACTTTCAAACGCAAAAGACCAAGAGTCCCAAGCCAGAAACCCTTTTGTGTCCCATTTTCCCATGATCACAAAACGAGTAAGTTGCAGAATGAAAATTCAGTCGTTAATACTGTTGGGTTTTTTGCATTTTTTCTATGATTTTGAGTTGTGTTTTTTACACTTTAACACACTCTTTTCCCAATATCATGCTCATATCATTTCTTATATGATAGTATAACATAGTATAGATAGTATAAACATCTAGTAATGTTTAGGTTTCTCATACCCTCTCTGATCATAGTTCTGCTTTTGTATTGGATGCCTATTACATGTACAACCCTATGTCAGATGCTGCTGAAGAGAAGAAAAGATGTAGATAGTTTGGCCTCTCACTCTCAGAAGGTTAGTCTAGCAAGCTTACGTAACACAAAGAGGGACAAGTAAGTGCTAAATATATCATAGGGAAGTTCTGCAAATTGAGTAATCCTTGAGGGCTGAAGTAGAAAAGAAAGGTTTCATGAAGGAGAGAAGAACTTAACTTAATTGTGATGGGAACAGTAGGATTTTGGTAAATGAAGGAGAAAGGATAAGAATGAAAAAGGTGGAGGACAAAACTCACTAAACTCTGCTTTGAGCAGTGAGAAAATTAGCCTTTCAATGTGCCAAGGAATAAAGCAAAATGATGATATGTGGGTTTTAGGAAGATAAATGGTGCAATCAACATTTTGAATGATGTCCTCTGATCTTAAATTCAGCAACCTTTTTCTCCACAATAACTTGTGTCTTCAGCTGCTACTTTAATAGCCAAGGCTTACCAAAACCCCAATCATATTAAACATGTTGGATTGGTAGGATGAATACAGATATTTAGGTAGATAGAATATATCAAATTATTTTCCTCTATTCACCAACATATATTGAGGCTGACCTTGTCCTCAAAGGCATATGCAAATAAGAGTTGTCAGCAAAGGCATTTCTTTAAAATGTCATTCCAAATGGGATCAGAACACTGTGAATAAATTCCAACAGGTGAAGAACTGACAGAGTAGGCTGTGCCACATAAGTGTCTTGCTTAGATAGATTGGGATGCTTAAGGAAGATTCTATATGAAGGCTCAATAATGACTGCTTGATTTAAAAAGTGAATGCTCAGGTGATGTCCTATAAATCTACACTAAGGAATTTGTGGTTGCACATTTGGTTGCCAGCATCATATCAGTAGGATTGTTTTCCCATTGGCCAAATTAGAAGCCATTCTTCCAATAATGTCTTTTGCCTGTGTGGACAAAAAGTCACACACACACATAAGTGCACATACACCCAAACACATATACACCCCTCAAACTTTAATCTTTTTATAGAACCATAAAAACTACATATGAAGTCTCCTAAATAATCCCCAACAAATATCGTTTTCAACAATTTATAAGGAAATCAATTTCAAGTGCTTACAATACTTTTAATGTACTGTTTTTATATTTTACATATGAGTAGAGATAGTGCCAGAAATGATTCTTGTTAATAATATAAATGTAATTTCCGCCGAAGTATGACTTAAATGATTTAATATTTTAATAATTTACATTTTCAACATACCCTTTAACTTTCCCCTATTGAAGAAAAAAATCCTATCAGGATTCAAGGAAAGTCACAATGAATACCCTTGCTATGTGTGCATACCAAATATTGTCAAGGACTTTTGCTCCAAGAGGTTTGTTTGCTGCACCCTGTGTAGGATGGCATGGCTTATCAGCAAGAAGCCCTTTAGTGGGATGCTACAAATGCAGAATGCAGATGTGGCCATGCACTGAGAAGCTTGGTAACTTGGAGACCAGTAATGATAGCTGATGAATTTCTTTTTTATGAGTGCTAAGCATATAAACAGGTGGAAACTAGTCGTTTTAACCATCTCAGATCTCATGGAATGAGTCTAGAAAAAAATGTTATCATGATACTCATGAAACTTGCTCTATAATTGCTCATCCTATCTAGAATTTTGCTTTAAGTCTCATGGTTCCACTATCTTCTCTTGAGCCATCTCCTTTAAGGGCTAAACACTGCAGCAAGATCTAAAAATAGAATGAAGAATGAGGTAATTTTAAAATAACCATATCTTTTTTTTTTGTCAGGAAGAACATCCATAGCAACTATCAGATGGTAATGCTTTCACCATCTGCAACTTTTTACAAAACTTTTTACAAAAAAAAAAAAAAAACAGAAAACAAAATGCAAATTTTATGAATTCAGAAATTTCAGAAGCAGTCATTTCTATAATTAATATTCTTTCCTTGGGGGATTACAGGTACTTTTTTTTGGTAGCTTTAAATTTACTCAAAACTTCTTTCAGAAAGCCACTTTAAGAACTGAGTACTCAATTTCACAAAGAAATAATTTTATACTTTAGAAAGCTTCTGAATACTTTATCTAGCATTTGGGTATGTCATTTAAAAAGTCATTTCAAAGGTCAAGAATCTGCAACCAAGTGATGAAGAGGAATCAAATAATGATTCCTTTTTAGCTAATGCTTCTGGACAACTTCTGCCTGACTTTTAAGACTCCAAAATTTCATTCCAACCTATTTATCCAACCTTATTGCTCACTCCTTCATAACTTAATTTTCCCTACCAGTTAGGAAAGTTC
Organism: Sarcophilus harrisii; assembly: GCF_902635505.1. Lineage (NCBI taxonomy): Eukaryota > Metazoa > Chordata > Mammalia > Dasyuromorphia > Dasyuridae > Sarcophilus > Sarcophilus harrisii. Next base: position 599,580,089 of record NC_045427.1, read on the forward strand.
ACTCTTTATTCTCTACACACACTAGTAGAATTATAATTAGAAAGTTTGAGAATCACCAACCACCAAAAATGTTCCTGGGATAGGTAAATAAAAGTCAGCCTAAGTTTTTTTTTTTTTTAAGACATATTCAAGTGGAAATGATAGGAAAGATCTTAGAAGATAACTTTGATGTCAAAGCCACTAGTCCATGCAGAAAGAGAAAAAACTGAGTCAATGAATTACTCCTATTTTTTAAGTCAGCACTAGAAAAAAATGAGGGAGGGGAAAGGCTGAAGAACTTATCTAAACTACATGCCATAATTAAGTAGCCTCCTATTTTAACTTTATTATTATTATCATTATTATTTTTAGCTACATGGTAAAACAATACTTCCTTCAAGCTGGAGTGGTCCAAATACTGTTGTTGTCCACAAAATTTTGAAACCCCACAATAAAATCCCTGTAATCTCAACCTAATTATTACTCAGCATGTTAGGCTTTCTTGTTCTTATGGATTATTTCACCACACTGCTAAACTTGAAATTCTCTCCTCCCTCTGTTCTCTTTCTTAATCTGAATCTCATTTAGTTTACCAGACTTAGTTCAAATGCTGTCAATACTGATTGACATGTGATATGCCTTCAAGCAGCTACATACATAGGACACTTTTCTCTATCTTTGCCAAAACATTCCCCCTTTTTTCACTTAAACCATCTGGGGAAAGAAAAATAATATTTGTGCACTACTAGATGGTTACCATGGACCAAAGTCTAAAACAAGATGCACCTGTATTTCAGAGGGAAGCCAGAGTAAGGATATCCTGAGCATTTCAAGCTAGAAACTAAAATTAGACCTCTCTCCTAAAGAAAATAATGCAGCCACTGATTGAAGTGTGAGAAAATGGAATAGGGTCTTCAGATTTGACTGAGATAGCTAGATATCTAGGTGAATTAATTTTAGTAGTGGCATCTTGAAGTGTCATTAGATTTAACTTCTACTTTTCCTTCTCTTTCATCTCCTATAATTTTCGGCCATGCCATATCTTAACTCATCCTGTACTAGCAATGTATATGATGAAAATTGAAGACTAATAGGAACTTCCTTCATGGGAGTACGTGATGGCTATATAAATATAGGAAGGAAAAAAGTAAGACAGGAAAGTGAATGGAAGTTCCTGTAAGCATTGCTTGTATTTCACGCACTGTTTCCATGGGAAGTAATAGTTCCTCCTTTCTCCAGTCCTTCACCTTTGAAGATCTTCAAACAGAGATCACAGGGAGAGTTTTCAAATGTTTTAGGTTTTAATTTTGGTTTTAATATATTAGTTGAATTAGAGGATGACTGAGATCTATTCTAGTTATGATCCTGTGACCTACCTAACTCCGTATGCTCAATGTTTCATTAAATTCATGGTCTTATTGAAGTGGGAAAGTGAAAATGAAACTCAATCCACATATCCTTATTGGTACAATTCTTATTTATTTCCTTCCAGTAATCTTTCATAGAAACATTGTTGATGAATTGGAGACTTTTTTTTCTTTTAGTATTTACTGAATATCAGTTCACCATTTGGGTTGTCTATCAATTTTTCTTTACTTTCATTACAAAACTAGCTCTCTTCTTTTTTTTCCCCAAACATACACTTCTTGTATAAAATGTTTTAGGATATTCTTTCCTCAAAAAACTAGGTATTATATGCTAAAACTTAATTATAACTATTATGTTTTTCTCCATCCCTCTTTATCCATGCAATTTTGATTCTACCAAAATACTATTGGTCTCATTCAAGTGTTTGTGGAACAAGGAACAGTTTGAAATTATTGAAGAACTTTGAAATTTTCTGTACTCAATCTATTATGGTCTTTTCCTTAAATTTATATGTAGCCAACCTATTGTTCATCTAAAATAGTTATCTAAGATATTTGTAATGATGAAATACTATAGTAATTTGCCAATTCAACTGGTGTCAGAGTCTAGACAATCATCTTTCTTAATGTATTTTTGTGTGTTTGGCTTGTTAGTTATATCTTATTTGACATGCTGATATCAAAAAGATCATTGAAAAGAGTATAACTGTGATTATATTTTCAAAGAATCTTGTATGATGGTAAAATACATATGGGACAGCTTGTATAAGGACACTATTTAAGATTGTATTTTATATTAACTTATAAAATCACTAGGTGACAGTGAATAATATGACTGTAGTTAGGACAAATGTCACTTCAAATACTAGCTGTAGGATCCTGGGAAAGTCACTTAATCCAGTTTGTCTCAATTTGTTCATTTGTAAAATGAGCTGAAGAAGGATGTGATCAAAACACTTTAGTATCTTCACCAGGAAAATCCTAAATGAGGTATGAAGAGTCATACACAAATAAAAAACTGAACACCAACAGACAGTTTTTGTACTTTCTGTACTCTTTACTCCATCATGTGAATATGAAAATGTAATGTACTATAAAGAATTGTTCACAAAAATACCCTTCCCTGTATCATATTGCTATCATGACTCACTTTAATACATGAAAAAAGTTATTTAATACAAATTTTACAGAAGGAGATGCTATTTATATCTTCTCAACCATATTTGAAAAAAAATTATCATTTTTGACTATAACTTTTTCCCAGGCTTTCAGACACATTGCCAGTTATTCTTCAAAAATTTTAGAAATTGTAATATCTCTATCATGAATTTCTTCTAAGCTTACTTAGTCTCGTCCAGACTAATATTTTAGTCTTCAACTTTAAAAATGTTTCTGCTTTCTTGCACAACACATTAAGGACATTGGAGTCCAAATAAAAGTATTCCAATATCCTCAATGAGGAAGAGAGTTTGCTATAAAAATTTTGATTGATTTTTCCTATTTTCCTTTGTTTGTAATACCCTCATCCATAACTTATTTTTAAAATAAAGTTTATGTTTTAAACTTATATTGCTGTTCTTATAATTTCACTTCATCTGGCAAGGAGATACTGTGACCGTCTTCTTTGTTCTCAGCCTATAAAAGCTCCTCAGTGGCAAGTATCTCACCCAGGTGTGAATATACACTTTGCCTGGGACCCTTCTAATATGAGACCTTGAATGACTGTGACAAGGAATTCAGCCAAGAAACTCTGTTATTGTTGTTTCTTTGGAGTAGTGATAATGTATGCAGTATGTTGTTTGTTTGTTTGTTATATTGTCTTTATTATTATGGCGATCACTGTATTTGTTGATTGTGTATTACTTTTATGCTATAAGCTTCTTCTTCCCTTTTGTTTTGTTTTAATCTAGATTTTAAGCAGAAATAAATTTTTATTCACATCCTTTAATTCTGTGCTATTGAATGCAAATTCTGAACCTAAATTAACCTTGCACCATTCCACTTATCTCTTTTCCTATTTCCCAGTATGTTTCTTTCTCATCCCTTAATTTCATCATTTTAAAAGATATCATCCCTTCATATTCAACTCATACCTGTGCCCTCTGTCTATATATATTTCTTCAAACCGCCATGATAATAAAATTCTAATGAGTTACAAGTATCATCCTCCTATGAAGGAAGGTGAACAGATAAATCTTATTGACAGAGGTCTTGGAATATGATATTATAT